>NC_047528.1:6064630-7329261 GCF_012275295.1 Melopsittacus undulatus | reverse complement strand
GTGCAGCATCACAAACAGCCACACTCAGGCAGAGATACTGGGCTCTGTGCTTGGCAAACCTATTGAAGAAACTGATTTCTTCTAATGTCTAATCTCAGTCTCCCCTGTTCTGTCAGGTTAAAGCCATTCCCCTTGTCCTGTCCCTACAGGCCCTTGTCCAAAGCCTCTCTCCAGGTTTCCTGTAGCCCCTTTAGGCACTGGAGCTGCTCTCAGGTCTCCCCTTCAGGAGCCTTCTCTTCTCCAGGCTGACCCAGCCCAGCTCTCTCAGCCTGGCTCCAGAGCAGAGCTGCTCCAGCTCCCTGAGCATCTTTGTGGCCTCCTCTCAGTTAACCCTAGGACTCACTCACCTCCTCTGGACTAGTGTTTCCCTCACTAATCAGCATGAAAACGTTGTAACAGTGGTAGGTGTAAAAGAGATGTGTCATTACACAGGGACACTGGCAATCACGTAGAGGAGACACTGGGTTGTCTTCATTTACTTGGGAGTCAGGAGGGCAAATCTACTGGATCCGTGTGCCAAGGTCACTTGGGATATTTTTTATATGAGGCTGGGAATTTGGGGTTTGCCTCAGGAATCTGACGATGCACTCGCCTGTCTCCCAAAACCTGATGTCCTCATTACTGCTTGCTCCATCAAGCTTCCTTCTCTATCGAGTACATTAAGAGGAAACCAGGGATGTGCTTCATCTTTTAGGCTCGTCGAGGCAGGAACAGTCTTTTACTCTGTTGCTTGCATGTATACATTCACCATGGGTCCCCACATGGGATTCTGTGCTGCTCTATTGCTCCTATTCTCCATTTTATGCCTGTCACAGACAAGTTTTTTTGTACCATGGCAGCCCTATTCCCCATGCAGTGATTTCACTCCTTACTGAAAGACACAGAAGTCTATATTTAGATGTTTCATGCATGCAAAGATGCTTGTGAATCTAGTCAAAATCAAGAGAAATGTCAGCCTAACCTATTTCTCACTAAAGCCAAAGAAGTATTCCCATTAGCTGGGCTAGAACTATGGGAGGATCTTAATATTTCTTTGGTGGGTAGAAACAAGGCCCAAATTTGCCCCCAGATTTGAGTTTCTTCAAGAAAAAAGGCAGCTCTATCTTGAACATCTCTTACTTGGCATTGCCACTCTTCACTTTTCCTATCAATAGAGTAATGATGCTGGGTTTAACCACCTACAAAGTCCATCGATCCTTCCCAAAACCAGCTGTTCTTTGGGGAAGCTTGTCTAGTTCAGCTTTAGAAATATGTTTTGTGCATACAATGCAACAGAACTTTGCTAGCACATTAAACAAATACAGGTTATAGCGTATAGATTTCTTTTTCTATGAAGGAAAAATTGCTGCCCTGGAGGCTGGCTAACTGGGAAATAGCAGTGAGTTCTCTGCTACATTCAGTATAGAGCTGTACCCCTCAGTCTGAAATCACAGTGCAGGGCTTGAGGAGCTTAGCACCAAAGTTCTTCCTATGGATTAATGAATAAAACCCTGAAGATATTTGTCTTACAAGGCTTGTTTGTTGAGGTAAACCTCATGTACCATGTGGGAACAGTATGGTGCTTCTTGCTTGTCACCCTGTCACATCTTGCCTGTCACATGCTCATCAGGATGTCATAGAATCATAGGACCACAGAATGGTTTGGGATGGAAAGGACCTTAAGCTCATCCAACCCCTGCCATGGGCAGGGACACCTCACACTAAACCAGGTCACCCAAGGCTCTGTCCAACCTGGCCTTGAACACCACCAGGGATGGAGCATTCACAGCTTCCTTGGGCAACCTGATGATGTCCTCATCAGGAAGGCATTTGCTTCTCTGAGCTGAAACAGGATCAGGTACCTGCTCAGTGACTTCTGCCACAGGGGCATCGTCGTGTTCCGGTTCTGCTCACCTTGAGGTCTGTGTAAATCAAAAGTCACTATTGTAACACAGGGTAAAAATGAGAAGCGTAATGGAAATACGTCCTACTAACCCAGGGGAAGGAAGATATTCGCACAAAACAAAAGCAGTTGTTGATAAAACCTCATTAATAGTAGGGACAACTTATGTTGTAACTGCATTAGTGAACCACATTAAAGATGGTTCCCCAGACATGGAGTTGCTTCATTATCCTTGTTTTGGGGTTGGGCTTTTTAGCATTCCCAGGCTCTGGGAGCGGCAGAAACAAGGATATGAAAGGATTAGAAACCCATGATTAGATCACTTTGTAACAAAGGGGATGACCGAGAGTGTTGGGATTGTTCATCTGGTGACTTTGAACCCAGAGAGAAGCACAGACGCTGTGAGAAGGGCTTGTAAACCACAGTCAGCAAGAGGTTTGCCCAGCCATAGCTGCTGAGAAGGTGCAGTGGGGAATCTGCTTCCCAGGTTTCAGAGAAGAGACACCGGATGATGTCTTCCCTTATCCCAAGCATCACGGGTTTGGGGTTTTCCCAGCTTAAGGACACAGAACCATGCAAATTAAAGGTAGTAAGAAGCTACAATTTAAAATGAGAAAATAAAGGATTACCCCTCTGATGTGCATCCTTCCCTCTTTTTATGCAAATATCATTCTCCATACAGCTTTCCCAGGATGGGATGTGCAGGACAGAACCCATGCTGGTCCATCCCCACCAGCAGTAGCTGAGAAGCAGCAGTGTGAAGATGGTTGTCAAGCCAGCTGGAGCAGAGGAGACCACAGCATGATCTGACCTTGTCAGAAAGACCTTTCACAGTGTAGAAATGGATGTTTGCTGCTGCTGCTCTCTGCTTCCCAGCCCCTGCATGCAGTCTCTGTGAGGGTTAGTTTAGTTTTAGGGCTGAACTTCTGCTTGCAGACAGTCAGATTACATCCTGGCTGTACTGGACAGGTCCAGTCACAGGGAAAATCTGTATGGAATAAGCTTCATAAGGTCCTTGACTATTAGAACTTCCTTAGCAGGGCTGTTAAATATGAATTGTAAAGGAGAAGCCGATTAGCTGTGCCTGCTCTTGCAGCCTGCAGTGGTGATCCCTGTATGTCCCTATTTCCCCTGCATCCCCCTCCATCACTCTGCTCTTATCAGACGAGAAATTTCCTTCTTCCAGGGGCTGTTTCCAGAGGGCTGGGAGATGTTCACTGACCCTCATTTACTCAGCTCAGACACAGCCAGGCCATGTTGCCTAGATTATGGATTGTGGTCCTAAAGGCTGCCTGAGAACTGCAGCTTGAGGTCCAGCATCACAGAGGGCAACAGGCTGGGGCGGTACAAACTCCATAAACCCCTCAGTCTGGCCATATAAGCTGCCCACAGCCCTCCTTCCTTGTGCTGTGGCTGCAGGTTGCATTGTGGAGCACAGGGATATGGAAAGATGCAGTAAGCCAAGGCTTTGGTCCAAAGGATGCTGAGTGGCTGGATGTGGTCTGAACTACAGTGGACTCTGCATGTTCTGCATTATGTAAGGCCTAATTCAGCCCTTGATTAAGCCCCCATTGCCTTAATAACAGTCTTCTGATACCCTTTGTTTCTCTGCTCCCAACTGCAGAAGTCTGATCTATAATGAGTAAATGATAAGGCTAAGCCATGCTAGCATCCCTCCTGCTCATATTCATCCCTGAGTGAAACACCCTCTCCTCACTGCTGGAGAGAGCAGGCTGTGATAAAACTAATGCTCACCTGTGAATTGGCTTCACCCTTCAGTTTCCGAAATAAGTGGCTTTTATGGGCTACAAAGAGGGAGCTGCCACAGAGCAGACTTGATGCTGTCAATGACAACAAAACAGAAGCATTTGAGGCTCTTTGCAGAACAACCCCCCCTTGCTTAGCCCCTGCGTAGCGTGAAGCCTTGTGGGCAGCTGATGGTTTTGCCTTTGTTTTTGGGTAGTGACATAGCATCTGCCCTCTCCATGCCAACTCATTTCCTGTTGAAGAATGAATTGGAGCACCTGGCTTTAGCTCCGCAGGGCTGTGGCTCACCATCTAATCATTAGACCTTTCAAGACCAGAAAAAGAGTGGTACAATATGGCTTTCAGGCAGCCTTAAAAACCCCTAAAAGCTTTAATCTTAAACATAGCCATACCTCAGTGAATTGCAGCTTTGATCTGGGGCAGAATGTGTTTCCAAATTCATTTCACGCTGTGCTGTTTCAGTG
Organism: Melopsittacus undulatus; assembly: GCF_012275295.1. Classification (NCBI taxonomy): domain Eukaryota; kingdom Metazoa; phylum Chordata; class Aves; order Psittaciformes; family Psittaculidae; genus Melopsittacus; species Melopsittacus undulatus. The sequence goes on along the minus strand of NC_047528.1, from coordinate 7,325,148 downwards.
AATATAACTGCTTCACCCAGGGGTCCTGCTCCGAGACCTTCCAAGGAACTTCAGAAAGCAGCCTTCAAAGTTAGAGCAGGCAGTTTCTGCTCTGCTCTCTGCCCTGCCACAAAGCCACTGTAGGATGGGCCAGCTCTGTACTTGAAAGCATCCTGGAGGTTTAACTGGTTGTGAAGGCAACGACTTCCTCATCACACGTGGTTGCAATTCAGATGCAATAAATGCAGAAGTGCGGAGAGCTGGAGATGTTGTCTGTTAGCATGAGCATGCTTCCCCTTGGATTGGTGCTAACAGCACAGCTGTGGTTGTGTTTAAACGGTTTAATCTGTCCTCACACTCCAAAAACATCCATTCACGTGCATAGATCTCCAAATTGAATCGTAGAGGCACAGCATACCAGGTTCAGCAGAACCATCCGTGGCCTGAGTACAGCATTCAACAGTGATCACAGAGGTTTTGATGCTGTTTCTGGGTTTGACAGTAAGATCTTGACCTGCTGCCTCCTGGGTGACTGCTGACTCCTTGTTGGCTGACTGGAAGAGGAATGATTTCTCTCTCATATCAAAGAGTTCAAAAGTACTGGGTTCTATCCTGATACAGACTAGGAAAAACCTGGAAAATGCTTGTGGGATAAAGACCTGTTCCTCTGGAGACTAAATATCTTCTCCGAAATAGATGCAGAGGTGCTGCTTTAATTTGCTCTAGTGCACAGTTTATTGTTAAGAGAAGGGTCACGCTATGTACAAAGCATGGATCTAGCAAACATAAAGATCAGTTTCAGTCTTTTCCTCTATCCCTTCATAGGTTTTCTCAGCATCACTGATAGTTCAACAAACCTTTATCACCAGCATCTGCACCACTTACAAGTGAGCAGCCCTTCCGGTGGTCCATCCCCATGGCTGTATGTCCCCAGCTGGCTGTGCCAGTATCCATAGGACCATCTATGGTGGATCATCAGCAAGGGGAGCTGCTCTGAGCTCAAATGACCTGGTTATTTTTAATCCAGGTACTTCCTCTCGCTGATGCACCATGTGACTGCACACATGCTTGTGCTGGCACAACCATTGGGATGGCACAGGAACAGGAACAAGCACCAGGAGCTGAGGGAAGGCTGCCAAAACCAAGTTCATCGAGATGTGTCCTCAGTGTTTCTTGTGCAATAATAACAGTTGTTTGTCACAGAGAAACACTTGATCCATGGAAGAAAATAGCAGCTTAACAGCTCTATGGGCATAAAGCTGCTTATTATGATTTCTTACGTGTTGGTCTGTGTGCTTGAGTAGATGTAGTTCGGGTAATTCCTGATTTCGAATCTTTTACTGCCAGCTGTTCATCAAGATAAGCCTCAGTTGGTCAGTTATGGGTGAAGTTTTCATTAGGATTTAAGCTCCTTAGGCGCTTCTGAAAATGTTTCCTCCTATCCTGCTGTCTAATCTGCTATCAGCATAGCAGAAACCCCATTAATTAAGGACTAAGACCTTTTCTGATCTTCTTCCCAGACTGCAGTAGGCATTTACCATCGCTGTTCGTCGGGCTGAGTCCAGCACAGGGCACTGCTGGTCATCTGGAGCATCAGCTCCTGCATGCACGGGAGTGGGACACGCTCGGGCTTCTGGGAGCCACCTGGGGAGGGTGAAATTGTCCCATAAGAGCAGGGTTATCCCACATAATCTAGCATTCACGCTTCAGCTGCAGGCCAGGGTCAGCTGCTTAGTAAGTCTTGGGGTACTGTGTTTGCTCTTGGAATAAAAAGAAAGGGTTAGCACTGAGAAAGCACCCTACGTGTTATGTCTGTCTGCTCATATGCCATTAATGCACACAGTCTCTGGTGGAAAACTAGAAGGTAACTGAAGCTGATGAGTTGGGTATCAAATTGTTCAGCCTGGAGAAGAGAAGGCTGCTTGGAGACCTCAGAGCAGCCTTCCAGTATTTGAAGGGGGCCTACAGGGATGCTGGAGAGAGACTCTTCATTAGGGACTGTACTGTTAGGACAGGGGGTAATGGGTTAAAACTTGTACAGGGACAGTTTAGATTGGATATAAGGAGGAAGTTCTTTACTGTAAGGGTGGTGAGGCACTGGAATGGGTTGCCCAGGGAAGTTGTGAATGCTCCATCCCTGGCAGTGTTCAAGACCAGGTTGGACAGAGCCTTGGGTGACATGGTTTAGTGTGAGGTGTTCCTGCCCATGGCAGAGGGGTTGGAACTGGATGATCTTAAGGTCCTTTCCAGCCCTATCTATTCTATGATTCTATGATACAGGTATGAGCTGGGTATACTACTCAGTATCCAGATCTAAGTCTTTGTTAACTGGAGGTTAGCAAATGTGATGCCCATCTACAAGAAGGGCCTTAAGGAGGATCTGGGGAGCATACACGCCTGTCAGCCTGATCTTGCTGCCAGGGAAGCTTATACAGCAGGTATCTTGAGTGTTGCCATCACACAGCATGTACGAGACAAGCAGGTGATCAGGCCCAGCCAGCCTGAGTCTATGAAAGGCATGTCCTGCTTCACTAACCTGATCTCCTTCTATGACAAGATGATGGGGTTAGTGGATGAGGGAAAGCATTTTTCCTTGGGTGAAAAGCTGGCTGGATGGCCAGGCCCAAACAGGGACGTTTAACAGAGTTAAATCCAGTTGGTGGCTTGTCACAAGTGGTATCAACAAGGGCACAGTAGTGAGGATAATTCTGTTTAATGTCTTTATCAGTGACCTGGACGAGGGGTTCGAGGGCTTCCTCAGTAAGTTTGCAGAGGACACTAAGCTTGGTGGGAGTGCTGATCTGCTGGAGGGTAGGAAGGCTCTGCAGAGGGATCTGGACAGGCTGGATCGATGGGCTGTAGCCAATGATGTCAGGTCCAACAAGGCAAAGTGCTGAGTCCTGCATCTGGGCTACAGCAGCCCCATGGAACGCTCCAGTCTTGGAGAAAAGTGTCTGAAAACTGCTTATGGAAAAGGACCTGGGGATGCTGATAGACGGAGCTGAACATGAGCAGCTTGTGCCCAGGCAGCCAAGAAAGCCAACAGCATCCTGGTCTGTATCAGCACCAGTGTGGCAGCAGGACCAGGACAGTGATTGTCCCCTTGTACTGGGCACTGTGAGGCTGCACCTCTAATCCTGTGTTTAGTTCTGGACCTCTCACTACAAAAGAGACATTGAGGTGCTGGAGCAGGTCTAGAGAAGGTCAGTGGAGCTGGTGAAGGGTTTGGAGGTATGTAAGGTGTGTAGATGTGCCTGGGGACATGGTTTAGTGGTGGACTTGGCAGTGTTAGGTTTATGGTTGGAGTCTGTCTTAAGGATCTTAAGGTTCTTTTCAAACCTAAGTGATTCTGTGATTCTGAATGTGTTATGTGATTTATAAAGGGTTGTGGGAACTGGGCTTTCAGGAAGGCCATTGAAAGTAGTAGAAGTCAGCTAATTAAGTAATCTAAGATTACCATGAAATGAAAGAAACCCTAAGAATGCATACACTATAAAGCTGTATACACTATAGAGACCAACCAAATCCAAATATCAAAAGAGAGTGAAGCATCAAAGCCCTGCTAGCACTGGGGCTGCTAATCCAGAAGCTGTAGGATCAGGATGGTCCCAGCCCCATTGTCTCTGCAGGGAAGTACTGCTTCCAAACCCTCAAGGACAGTGTGCTGTTGCTTGTTTTCCTCTTGGATATGCTATCTAGTAGTGCACATTGTGCCATTTAAACATGCCTTCCTCTTTTCTTCACAGGGAATGGCTTTTACGCTTCAAGAGAGGCTGCAGCTGGGAATTCATGGCCTCCTTCCTCCTTGCTTCTTAAGCCAAAACGTTCAAGTCCTGCGTGTGTTGAGAAACTATGAGAAGCAATCTAATGATCTAGACAAGTATGTCAAAAACATCTTATTGCCTCCCTCCTCCCCCTGTCATTCTCAGTTCTTTAAAGACCCCAGGAAGACTTGAGGATCCTGCTTCAAGATGTACAGGTTTCCCTCAGTGTCACCTGTTTCATACTCTCTAGCAGCAGGGGTGTTTTTTCTGGCCTCTCTGCCTTCACTTATATGCCATCCCAGTTCCATAGTAGCACTGGTACTGCTTTCTTCTACCACCCCATTGCTGGAGAGCTCTGGTGTTAGCCCAGCAATTCACTATACCTTGGGGAGAAGTGCACAACAAAAAGGTAGTGCCTGCCCCAGAGCACTGGAAGTGAAGTGAACACACGTAGTGCATGTACCTGTTTGGGCATCAATACATCACTAAAATACTGCATGGAAGAACAGAAAGAACGCAGCAAGTGGTAGGAAAAGAAGAAATGACCAGAAGCAATGATGTGTATTGACTAATCTCTATTCCTAAGCTTCCATTGTGTCCAGTATTGTTCATCAGGGTTACTGATGGAAGATGGTGCTTGACTCCTGTTGTGATAGACGGTAGGGTTTGCATCCATCTGTCCCAGCTGCCATAGATCTGGGTCTGATGCAGCAGGGCTCTTCCCCCACAGATCAATTGCACTGGCTTTTCTGTATCACAAAGGACTGTGTCCATCTTGCAAATCATACATTTTTGGCAGTGAGGGATGCCATTTTGAAGCCACACTGCAAGATCAAGTGCTGAACCCAAAAGGGCATTTGTCATTCTGTTCATACAAGTTTCTCAGACCGAAAAACATCTGCAATCTCTTATTTTTTCTGTGTTTTTCATTTTTCTGCCCTCAATTTGACACATTCAATCTAAGCCAGTGAAGCATTTTCAAGAAAGAGGAATCTTCAGAGTAATGTAACTTATTCTGTGTCACCAAGTGGTCATATAAACCTGGTGATGCACGTGTAAGTCTGCACTGCACCCAGGATACAAAGTTTAAATCAACTTTTCCTTTTCCAAATTAATGGGCTTGGGTTTTTTGATTTTCAGAGATGGAATTTAGCTGCTCCTCTGTTAATTATTTTATCCTTTAGTGAGGAAATAATTGAGAGTGCAGGATAATGGAAACAGTTGAGGAAAGGCAGTGCTTTGAAATGTGCATGTTAACATTGGCATATGTGCATATTTCATCTTCTAGACTGCAGAATAGATGTTTATAAGAAAGATGATGTCCCACTCTGTCCCAGGTAGCCATGAAGTCTGCTTTTGACCTTCTCCATTGCACTTGTTGTTAATACAAGTTCAGAAGTTCTGAGGCCATGCCTGGGTCTGGCTTCCAGCCTCATAGAGCTGTCAGTGAGGATGGTGGAGATGATCAGGTCCTCTGGGGAGTTTTGCCCCAAGTATCTGTTCATGACATAGCAGTGTGGAGTGTGAGGGCTTGGGAGAGCTGAGTATATAGTGAGTGAGCCAACAGCCATAAATACTAACACATATCTGTTTTATTTTACTTTTAAGGTATATTATTCTTATGACATTACAAGACAGGAATGAGAAGCTCTTTTACCGAGTGCTGACCTCTGACATCGAGAGATTCATGCCCATCATTTACACCCCAACAGTTGGCCTGGCTTGTCAGCAGTATGGTTTGGCTTTCAGGAGACCACGGTGAGTGAAGGCACTGTTCATACCCCCTTGTTTTAATTCCATGTGAATGTTTCTTTTCTATCAACAGTCCCTCTTCATATGGGTGGCCTGAAACACCAAAAACTCAGTCCTTCATTAAAAGATGGACCAGCAAGCAGCTCCATGTGTGTACATTTAATGATGAGCTGGGGAGTCGAGAATAGCTCTGCCTTCTTCCTATAAACAGCAAACAGAGTGGTTTTGTTCTCAAACAGTACTGTACAGTCTGTGCAGCTCAGCTCCAAACAGCTCTCTGAACCTATGGCTGCACCCTCCCCATCTGCTGTCTCAGGAGCACTGAGTGCCTTCTGCAGTGCTGGTTTTGGAGTAATTGTTGGGTTTTTGATACGTTTGGCCTGATTTTGGGCTCTTGTGTGCACTTCCACAAACCACCCCACAAGAATCATTTTCATAGGAGGTGATGCTCCACACCAGTGCCTTCCTCGCTGTGTACCGTGTACATTCATGCGACATTAAACACTCTGTACTGTGTTTGAAGGCCCTGTTCCACATAATTCTTTTTAATGATTAATGTTTAAATAAAGCCCTCATTAGCATTGTGAAATACATTTTAGTCCTAGCCAGGAAATTCAATAGTAAGGTTCCTTTTTCTTTACAAGCTTTTCATTATTGTGTCCTTGAAATGTACCAGTAGACAATTTAGCTTTTGGTATAGAAAGATGCAAAGTAAAGTAACTGAATAATACCACTTTAAAAGCATGTCACAGGCATGATGTTTAACTGCATTTTCAGCTGAGAGTAGTATGCTAGTAGGAGAAACTGAGGCAAGTCCTACTAATTGACTCAAGGCACCCTGAGGGAGACCTCAGAGAGGTGTAATCAGGTAAGAAATAACGTATTATGGGTAAGGTTATCTTGGCAAACACACTTGCATCTTGCTTGTCATCAGAATTTCTAGTGAAACCACTGCATTTCTTCACATGAGCTGCTCCTCAGGGTTGCTTGTTGGCTTGTATCTCTCCCAGGTAATTGTATTCTCTTCCGTGATACCCAACTTCTGGATCATCTCGTCAAGCCTTGATCATATCCTCTCCTCCTCCTCAGTGTGTATGAGGAAACCAGAGAAGGAATTGCTCTTTGTACAGAGGGAGGACACTTATTTCTGGGCAGGAGTAGAAGGTAGCAGAGATAAGGGAGCCTAGACTCTGTTGAGCTGTGAACATGGTCATGCAGGGAAGAGCACAGTGCTGGTTCCCAGCTAGCCAACATTCACAGCAGCAATTCCTGCTGCACAGCCACTGTGTGTTTGCCTTCAGTCTGCCTTCACCTTGTGAGAAGTTAAAACAATATTTGGAAGCTTTGTTTCTTTTGTTTTCCATCCCTGATGTTATCGTCAGCAGGGCAGGGTTCTTTATACTGGACTCTCTGCAGTTGTTGGAGAATTCCCCTTGCTGTAACTCACTTCTGTCTCATGTTTTAAGCCCACAGTACTTCAACAACGTGATAAGAGCATCTTTTCTCATGGTCTGACAGTTTTGCTGCTGAACTTGGGCTTGGAGCTGTTCTGGATTCCAGCCTCTGGCTTCCATAGCAAAGGGCAAACTGTCATGCTCTCAGTACACAGAACTTCCTATGGCAGGGAGTTTGTTTCCCTAAAGATGCAAAATGAATTTCAGCCTACCCTCAGATTCGGTTTGCTGTAACAATTACGTTCTTATCCAAGTTGTCACATTTAATGCTGTTGATCAGGCAGGAGAGATGAGATACCTCACTTTTAAAACACCACGTGGTGCTCCAACATGGATGGATGCGCACGTACAGCATAGTTTATGGTGAAGAGGGAAGTCTATAGAATAATACATAGCCTTTCTGTGGCCACAGCAGCAGCAATTAGTGACCTGGGGACACAATACATTTTTCCCTGCATTGAGATCTTTCTCAGCCCCATTAGTGCTTGGCTTTATGTTTGAAGGTTGAGCCCGGAAAGACTAAAGCACAAGTAACTTGCTTACACAGCAACTCTTGTACGAGAGCATCTGAAAATAGTCCTGTGAGGTCCAGCAGGGCTTCTCTCATCAGAATATGTCTATCAGTGTTCACATGGCTGCAGATTTTGTTTGCCAGACACTGCTGTTATAGCTGCAGAGCTCAATACCTCTGTTACCTTTCCTGGTCTCTATATCCAAAGTCTTACCTGCACTTAATGAGCATCATGGGGGTCTGTATGCAGCACAGGACTGCACATGGGCAATGCTGTTTAAAAGGTATTTTTCAAGCTGGAGAATATCTTAATTGTGACAATATCTTTGGAAAGAGACTTTAGTTTTTCACAGAGAAAATACAGGGAGGGACCTTATCTCAGGGCATGGAATCAGGGTTTCATTTCTTCTGTGATAGTGAGGGATAGTTTATTACAGTGGAATAAAAACGCAGTCTCTCAAGACACTGGGTTATTCATGAGCACACAGATATTTGAAAGTATAACGTTGTCAACTGCTCCTCAAAAGCCTTTGGCATGCCCAGAGAGCAGCACTGGTGTATCAATGTTGAAGGAAAGCTATGGGGTCATAAAACCTTTGCTCAAGTTCACTCTTCTTTTCCTAGAGGCATAAATATCCTTGAGGACAATTGCGAAATGATGTGGAACGTGTTGGGGTGAAGCTGAACCTGGAGGATGAAAGCTAACAGGATGCAGATGGTGCGAAAATGGCCTGTCAGGATAAAGATCTGTGTCTCTGATGACAAATGAGCAATGAAACAGCAGTCAGTCTGCAGAATTGTCTTGTCAACAGATCTGGCTCCACTGAGGCGCTTTTATTAATGGTGTTGCACAGCCTGAGCAATAGGAGAGACAGTTTCATGTCATCTCTAGACGCTTTAAACCCAAACCAAATGGGAATTAGAACAGAGGTGTAAATCCCATAGACTTGTCCTTACCCACAGAGTTGTCTGCACTCCCTCTTCTATAAAACAGTGGAGACCAAAAGTGAGTGGGAAGATTGGGCTTTGGATCATTGTCCTGAAAACTCTGCTTTGAAACCCCTTTAAGCAGTCTCTGCTTCCTGTGAAAACACCAGTTGTCTTAAAATCGCTTGTTGCCACCAGCCTGGTTCAGCTTCCTTCCAGAAGCAGCTGAAAGCAGTGTAAGAGGAGATGAATGTGTTTAATGATCTGTGTTTAGATAACATCACCTCATGGAGATCAGGCTTGTAACAGACTGAAGGAGGGATCTGTGGAAAGGATCATGGAGACAGTGCGTAGTCAGGAAACCCTGAAGGACTTGGCAGGAGATATAAGTGGGAGACAGTCTTTGGTATGGGACCACGTTACAGAATGAGGAGGAGGCCAATGTTGGAGTAGGTGAAGAGGAAGGAGTTAGTGCAGGAGGAGCCCAGGGCTGCTGAGAACAGCTCAGCTTACCTGGAAACCTCTACTGAGGGTTCAGGTAGTTCAAGGGTTTCCACTGTTCCCCCTGTGCTGACCCCACCTTTTCCAGGCAAGTCTTTTCAGCATGTTGTACCCCCATCCTTGTCCCTTCTCTGTTCCCACTTCAGTTTAGTGCTTCTCAAAATGGGGAGAGGAGCACAGATCAGTTTCTGGGTGTCCAGAGAGATCTTGTCTATCAGGTAGGATCTGAGGTACCATGGAGACTGGAAATAGGGTGGACACTGTTGGTAGTGTGAGGCTGTTCCATAGTCATTACATTGTGATGGGAGTGAAAAAGGACTTAGATCCATTTTTTCATTAGAATAACAATCAGTAATACTCCTTCCATATCTCCAGGCTGCTTTCTCTCCCTCCCTTACTCATCCTGAGTAAAATGTAAGTGCAGCAGCTCTAACAACCAAGAGGAACTTTCACAGCCATGCAGTAAAAACTCAGGCCCACTGAAGTTAACAGCAAAGTCTCATTAATTGATGAAGGTCAGGCTTTCCTCTACTGTCAGGGGTGATTTAGCTTTAAGTCTGTTGAAATTCCCTGATTTACCAGGAGAAATTTCAAAGGAAGAAGCTCAAAGGAAGAGGTGGAGTTGGCCAAAAGAAAGCGGTTGACCTGGTCAAGGAAATTCAACAGCATTTGTTTGCCTTTAATCTGGCATAAATCTGTGCTGCTGCCACAAGGAACAACTCCACCTTAAACAAAAAATGCCAAAGACAGGGAGCAGGGAGGAGAATTATTTAGAATAATGAATACCAGGATGTAAATTGGAGCCACCAATATCCATTGGGACAGCCTCCCATGGGCTGGGGACACTTAATGGGGAGCAGTCCTCTTTTTTAACTGCTTGGCTATGGAATGTTTATATTAATCATAGAATCCCAGATTGGTTTGAGTTGGAAGGAACCTTAGAGCTCATCCAGTTCTAGCCCCCTGCCACAAACAGGGACACCTTCCACTAGGGCAGGTCACCCCAAGCCCCTGTGTCCAACCTGGCCTTGAACACTGCCAGGGATGGAGGAGCCACAGCTTCTCTGGGCACCCTGTGCCAGCGCCTCAGCACCCTCATTGTAAAACAGTTCTTCCTTATATCTAGTCTGAGTAACCCCTGTTTCAGTTTAAACCCATCACCCCTTGTCCTGTCACTACAGTCCCTAATGAAGAGTCCCTCTCCAGCACCCTTGTGGGCCCCCTTCAGATACTGGAAGGCTGCTATGAGGTCTCCACGCAGCCTTCTCTTCTCCAGGCTGAACAGCCCCAACTTTCTCAGCCTGTCTTAGTATGGGATGTGCTCCATCCCCTCATTATCCTTGTGGTCCTCATTAATAAATGATATTTTGAATGTATATAATTTATACTGGATTTCTGTGCCACTGCAACCTGAGTGTGAGCTACAGTCTCCTGTTGCTGTGTCAGAGCTTGCAAGCTGCCTTCCTTACCCTCTAAGAACAGGGCATCCAGAGGAGGAATCAAGAGGCAGCATAAAGAGGTGTTTTGCATTTGCCAAAGTCTTCCCAACAGGTCTGGACAGAGTGAGGCCTTCTGTTCTTTGATACTGCAATTCTCATGTTCCTTGGGTTTTGCTGCATTTGGAGTTTTGTTTCTAGAGAACTCTGTGTGCAGATGAAACACCATTCAAAGAGATGACAAAAAGCAAGCCACACGTACCTTCAGTACGTGATTATGGACTGTAAAAGCTGCTGATGCTTGCTCTATTTGCTGCAGTTGATGGCAAAAGTTAAAATTCATGAGGTGGATTTACTAAGACAGGGTAATGCCAGGTTAGACTGAATTCATCTGCAAGCTGATTGCTCTGGTATTGTCAAGATAATGCTGCTTTTCCTTGTCCGACTGTCCCAGGTCTGTGTTCATTCTCTGGGCTCCCTGCAGTGTACTTTAAAAGTAAAGGTGTGGGTCTTGGAAGGATTTGCTCAGCACAGGAAGGAAATAAAATCAGGGTAGGACTTAATTTAACTTCCCAGGGATTTCTGATCCCAGCTTAACCTCTGTGCTATCAAGAAAAACAGAATACGTGATGTGTTTAGCAGTGAAAGCAGATAAGGGCTCCTTGGTCAACATCACTGAGCAACAGCACTGATTGCCCATTTCAACACAGATGTTTCTCTTTGCAACCCTGTAATCTTACAGTTGCTGAGATACAGCTTGGATCAAACATACAGGCAGGTTTAGGATGAGCCTCCAAAAAGGCAGAGAAGCATCAGTGCTGAGTTGGGTTTTCCTCCACTTCAAGTTGGTTTTGAATGGAGGGCTTCAAGCTCCTTCAGTGTGATGTGTGATGCTTCACTTAAAATGCAGCAAAGGATACTGGATTTGGGAAGTGCCCCCACTTGCTGGTTGGTGGAATCTCTGGATGGTGGGATGTTATGTCCTGAGAATCCAGCAGGGACAAGCACCTAAAGACAAGCCAAGAGCAATGTGGGCCTGTTTGCCTCCTCCCTTAATCCTAACTGTGTGTAACAGAGATTCACTGGGGACCTGACACCAACCCTCTGCATTTTCACATTGCTGCATGATGACCAGTAACAGCAGTTACTGAGCTGCTGTTTCTCCATTGATCCCCCCCAGAGAGGATATTCTTTAGGCTGTTTCCTGACTACCAGAGCAAGTAAATCCAGGATTTCTCCTGTTTTCTGCCCACCATTCCCTAACACTTCACATTTGTGATGCCTTCCCCATCTGTTTCATCCCTTGTCCATATCCACCTGATCTCCACCACAGCCACTCACACTGCTTCTCTCACCTCTTCTATAGGGAGCAACAGGCACAGGTTTGGGCTGTGTTGTCCCTCGTGCTTGCCTGATCCTGTCCCATAACCATTCCCTTTTTTCACTTGGTTTCCTCTACACTCAGCTTTTCCTTCCTTTTCTCTACCTTCTGCTTATTCCTGCAGCCCAGAAGGGCTTTAAGGCTTTGCTAGGGCTCAGTAGGAACTCAGTGTGAAGCAGCACATGTTGTGTCTGGCTGCAAGCTATCTTTCTGGCCAACTGTCAGAGTAATTGTGAGAGGAAGGTCTGTGTTCCCCTCCCCAGAGTGGTGGGGACCTGAGCCCCATTATCTTTTCCCTTTATCTCAACAGTGATTTCCACAATAGGGTGTAGGAACAAAGGTCTTTGAGACCTTTGCCTTTCTGATAGAATTGCTTGAAATGAGCTCGCAGGTAAGAGAGGACACAGAGTGATTGGAAAGTCCCTTTTCCTGGAAAAAAAAACCCGGCTAGAAATAGTGCTGGGTGTTAACTTGGCAGACTTGAAGCTGAATCTAAAAGCTTTGCTTTGGGCTCTGATCTGGACCTTCCTGCTGTGGCAGGGGTTGCACTATGCCTAAGAACTGGGAGGGCTGAGCTTGCACTGAAGCCTGTGTGCACTGCTGTCTGCATTTGGGAGTAATCCCTCATTTGTGCTCATTCAGATCTCTCCATTCCTGGTATTTGGCAGTTTCCTACAGCTTGGCTGCTTGCCATGGAATCATAGAATAGAATCATAGAATCATAGAATGGTTTGGGTTGGAAAGGACCTTAAGATCACCCAGTTCCAACCCCTCTGCCATGGGCAGGGACACCTCACACTAAACCATGTCACCCAAGACTCTGTCCAACCTGGCCTTGAACACTGCCAGGGATGGAGCATTCACAACCTCCCTGGGCAACCCATTCCAGTGCCTCACCACCCTTACAGTCAAGAACTTCTTCCTTATATCTAACCTGAACTTCCCCTGTTTAAGTTTTATCCCATCCCTTAGGATCATGGACATTTCCCTGCATGGGTTTGGTGGGTTAGTATGGATGGTGAATCTTACAGTACTGTACCTGGGAGCCTGTACCTTCTGGCTCCCACAGTGAATTGTAGTTTTCCTGCCTAAAATGGGTGATGACAGCTTTAAGGACATTTCTAATATTAATGCAATCATTCACCTTGCAGATCATATGAAATTAAAGCCTACTTAAATTGTAGGGTATCGCCTCATAAATCTCTGTATAGCTTTATTTATTAACTAATAGTTGATTGTGCTTGGTTTCGATTGTTTTTTCAATACCTTGGGGCATCCTACAATTTACCATGAAAATTATCCAAAGCAACCCAAAGTTCTTGGGTTTTATTGTAAACAAATCTGCAGGAATAGCTGAAGAATCACCCCAGAGATTTTACCCAGTTTAATGATTACTTGTACTGTACTCAGACACATCAGCACATGTTAGCACATACTTTCTCTCCAAAGCCTGTAGCCCACAGGCATTTATAATCTGGAGCTCTCTTAAAGTTTATTTTGTTATCCTGAAGCCTCTTGTCTTGTTCTGGCAGAGCCCTGAACCCAGAACCTCAACAATAGGGGTGCAGCTGGTGGGGCTGTCTCCAGAGGCTCGTGTTGCTCAGCTCTGTGTGTGAGTCCTGAAAGTGTAAATAAATAAAGCCAAATGTAGGGCTTTATTCTAACCACTTTTATTGCATCTCCAGCACAGACTGGCCTTTAATCCAGAGTGTCTCCTCTAGGCTGTTCTTCTGGCACAGCAGTGACAGTTTGCTGTGGTTAGCGTGCAGTGAAAGCCAGCCCATCAGCTCCTCACTGCTTCATGCATGTCCCCCTTGCAGCCTTGGACAGCCAAAACACCTACCAGTCAGCTGGGGCTGGAGCATGGTTCAGCTGAACTCCAGAGCACAAAGCAGCGTGCAGCAGCATCCTTATGCAGTGAGCAGCCAGCTTGTCTTGTTTTCCTGAACTTCAGCATTGCTGTGAGACAGTCTTGCTCAAAGCTTTCCAAGAGCATCAAGCCTTTAAGTAAGGCAATGGCTGTGATCCCAGCAGGTCAGTTTGTGCCGTGCCTGTCAGAGCCCTTTCCTCATACCTCAGTGAAGGTTTCTCACCACTGTCTCACAACAGTGTGGCTGTTCAGAGTCAGGTTTGGATGTTGGCAAAGAACTGTCTTATCTCTTTTGTTTGTTGCTTTTTTAAAGAACTGGCTTCCCATGGACTTCCTACCCCTTCCAAGGGAAATCCAGGCCCTGTTCAGTCAAAACACTCAAGGACTTTCATGTGGGCAGGATTCCATCACCTTCTGGTTGTGAGTGAAGACGTTAAGCCTTAGTCCTGAATGCTTTTGTTCTGAGAATGAGCCTTTTCTATCTGTATGAAAACGCTGAACCACAATGCCTGCCTATCTGATGTCAATATTGCACATTCATCGACCTAATGCTAACTCACTCAGTAGTCTTTATCCTCTCCTCGCTTGTGGAGCAAATTTCACTCCTGTGACCCGAACTAGAAGTTCCTTTCTACTGGGACTGGAAAGAAAATGAAACCAAAGCCTCAGTTTTGTGGCCATATTATGATTTAGTCTTGTAGTTCATCACATATTGGTACAGCAGCATGCACACGAGGAGCCGGACTTCTTGCAAGCACCCTGTCTTGTGTTGAATGACAAGCAGTGTGTAAATATCTGGGGGAACAGGGTCCTTAGCTACTATTTAAATCTGCGTCCCTTCATCACTCTCTCTTTTCAGGAACAAGGAATTATATAGAGCAAAGACTGGTAGCACAGTAAAGAAGATACCACTGATGTTTCTTTTCTGAGATCCAATAAACAAGATTGATGGACTGATCATTGTGCAGTTCAGCAACATGCAACTTGCAGTTCAGTTTCTTGTGTTCTTCATGCTCAACACCAAACCTGAGCAAGCCTGACCACTGCAGTGTCTGTAAATACTGGATAATGCTGTGCAAATACATTCCTGCCTTATGGAGCAAGTATATTTGTCTTCAGAGAGTAGTCCTTTGGGAAGAGTGAAGGAGGAGGAGAAGGATAAAGCTGCAGTATTGAGTGGAGGTTTTCTGTGGTTTTCAATTGGGGTCAGATTAGTTTTTGAGATCCTTCTAATAGTGTCTCTTTGCCTCAATAAGGGATGTAGATATACAATATAGTCCTATCTCGGCTAGTAAGGCAAATTCACATGGAGCAAAGAGTGGTGTCCTTTTGCTTCATGCTTGTGTATGTAGCAGTGATCCAGCACCATCATCTGTTCTGCTCTTTTTTTCTGTGGCTTTTGACCAGTGTTGTAAAACTGGTGGATATAATTGCTGACTGTTAACCCTATATGGTAAATGTAAAGAGGCCATTCATTGTATAGGTGTAAACAGGTAACTGGGGTCCAAAACACCAGGCCAAGGCTGTAAGAGGAGCACAGCACTGCCCAAAGAGGTTTTACAAGGAGTTTGATAAAGCAAAGCGATTGATTGCATTTAACTGCATTGGATTTCTGTTTGATTGCATGTCAGAGGCAGAAGTAGGCTAGAAAAGTGGAGCAAGAACACACCAGGAGGGCTGCAAACACAGCCACAAAAGCACTGGTCATTCCCAAGGAAAAGCTGTTCGGGGGAGACCTTAGGGATAGAAGAGAAGTGAGGAGAGCTTTGGAGCTGTGAGGAAAGAACTTGCAGGGTATTTTTCACTCCCCTCTGTGTTTTGGGAGATGCATTTGTACATTCTCTGTAAATAAACATCAGTGCTTTAGAGACAGCACTGCTGGCTCTATTGTACACTGTTCCTTCTAATGGGAAACAGCTCACAAGGCAGCATTGCTAACCAGGAAGGTCAGAAAGGGGAACACTACTTTGCCTTTTGGAAGAAGTAACAGCTCATTGAATGAAAGCATTAAGGAATATTTTTGTTTCCTAATACCTGAGACATGTTAAAATTCATTCCTTCCCCAGTGTCTAAAATGAATGTTATTCTAAAAGCCATCACTAGTATCTAGCACAGCTTCCTCCAGGCATCACATGTGCCCTGTCTCCCATGTGCCCTGTCTCCCTTGTCCCCGAACTCTTCCTAAAATGAGCCTTGTAGTTCTGTTATTGTCTTCATTGTGGGTCTTTCAGGTGCCATCAGGATGGCTGAGATCTACCCAGTACCGAGCAGCACCACAGCAGGATTATTGCCATGGCTCACATGGTACACACTGTGTAGCTTTCATGGAGTACTGCTGTGAACTCAGCCGGGACAAAAGCAGAAGAGAACAGATAAGAGCAGAGGGGAAGAATAATACAGTCATGAGAAACCCTACCCTCAACCTGCTGGTCACACTCTTTTTGATGCAGCCCAGTTCTCAGTTGCACACTGTGCACACTGGTGGCTCATGTTGAGCTTCTTATCAATGAATACCCCCAAGTCCTTCTCCTCAAAGCTACTCTGAGTACAGTGTCTGCTCAGCCTGTGTTTGTTGGATTGCCCCAACCCAAGTGTAGGACCTTGCACTTGGCCTTGTTGAACCTCATGAGGCTGACATTGGCAGCCTCTGAAGCGTGTCAACGTCCCTCTGGATCCCATCCCTTCCCTCCAGCATGTCAACTGCACCACAGCTTGTTGCCATCAGCAAACTTGCTGAGGGTGCATCAGTCCCACTGTTCATGTTGCTGACAAAGATATTAAACAGCACCAGTCCCAGTCCCAGCCCTTGAGGAACATCATTCATCACTGGTGTCAGCAAGGTGAAGACAGAAATACTGCCTCAGTGGCAGATTAAGAAGCTGTAACCTTCCTGAAGGTTCCCTGCAACCTTACAGCATGCCCAGTGGCACAATAAAATCAAGGCTGGCTTTCACCTTAACTAAAGGCAGCTGTAAGGAAACCTGTGATGTTAATGGACTGAATAATAGGAGGCTGCAGCCCTGAAACCCTAATGAGTGCAGGCTGGAGCACTCCCTGTTCTGAGGGATAACAGCTCTCTGAAGGTTACTATTTAGCCAGAAGTAGTGGTATGTTCTGGCTTGACATTGCTGGGGCAGTTCATTTTCACTCAGCTCTGTTGTTTGTGGTTTTGCCTCATGCACGTGTGTTTGGTTTCCATGTAACTGGGTCTGTAGCTGCCTCTCCGAGAGGGGATAAAGCCATACAGTGACTAAATCCATGTAGAATGGCATGTCCCTGGGCACAGGTGAGTTTTCTGTTGTGGAAAACCAGGTTATGTGCTTTGCCCCACACAGTGCCCATCCATGTTATGTGACATGACCAAAATGACTTATCTTCTTAGTGGTTTATTTTAATTGAATCATTTTTATTGAGCCTCAATGGGATTAATGGAGACCTGCCTCCTTGTCTTTTTGCTTCTCTGAAGCAATTTATCAACTGTAATCCCAACTGAGACAGAGGAGGCATGATGATAAAAGCAGAATCTGTTGCATAGGTTGCAGTCATTCTTCAGAATGCTTAGGCTGCATCTTTTCCTCAGGAAAAAAAACACCAAGATAATTCATTTTATTGCAGCCTGGATGTTTCTCATTTACTACTGGTCCACATAGACCAGCCTGTCCCTCTCAGTATTCAGAGTTCTACCTTGCTGTTCTCAAAGGCGCAAATAAGCTTTTCCTCTTATTACCACTCCTATAATCTGGGTTCCTTTGAGAGAAACCTGGCTGCATTTTCTTCCCTGTTCAGTCATCAGCAAACCTTTGTGAGTTCAGTTTGTGGGACTTTCCCCAGATGGATCACCCTTTCTGCTTCTGAAGGCTTCCCTTCCAAAGCTGGTGGTACCATTAGACTCATAGAATAGTTAGGGTTGGAAAGGACCTTAAGAGCATCCAGTTCCAACACCCCTGCTATGGGCAGGGACACCTCACACTAAACCATGGCATCCAAGGCTCTGTCCAGCCTGGCCTTGAACACTGCCAGGGATGGAGCATTCACAACCTCCCTGGGCAACCCATTCCAGTGCCTCACCACACTAACAGTAAAGAATTTCTTCCTTATATCCAATCTAAACCTCTGTTGTTTAAGTTTCAACCCATTACCCCTTGTCCTATCACTACAGTCCCTAATGAATAGTCCCTCCCCAGCATCCCTGTAGGCCCCCTTCAGATACTGGAAGGCTGCTCTGAGGTCTCCACACAGCCTTCTGTTCTCCAGGCTGAACAGCCCCAACTTTCTCAGCCTGCCTTCATACAGGAGGTGCTCCAGTCCCGTGATCATCCTCGTGGCCTCCTCTGGACTTGTTCCAACAGTTCCATGGCCTTTTTATGTTGAGCACACCAGCAGTTAGTGTGTCTATTAGTGTAAATTAATCCATCTTGTTTGGCCTAGAGTAAAGAGCAATTGTCCACCTGAATTGCTCCATGAATGTGATGGCTGCCAGTGGATATATGAAGCTAGGACCAGGGATCTGTTCAGTGGCATAGCCTGAAGGAAGAGTGAAAGTCTTGCACTTCATCAAGTCCCAGGACCACAGGTGGACAGAGCTGTGGGTTTCAGCTTCTGCTACAAGCACTGGATGTCTTTCAAAGGTTAAATAGCTGTTGGGCACCCTTCAGCACTGAAGAAATGGCAGAGCAAGACACACAGCTACATACTTTAATGGGTGTCTTTATTATGTATGGAAACTTCATAACATGAAGTATCTGCAATGATGTTACTAATTTATGCTTTTAATTCCCAGTTAGTAACAAGTCCTTTCTAAATGTAAATGGCAGCAGCCCAGTACCCCTTTTTTATGTAGATTGACATCTGTGAATACTGCCTTTGAGACAGACCATGTGGATATGATTAGTTTGTTGATTACTGGGCACGGTTTTAAAGAATTATGCTGAATAAATGGACCATTACTTTCTTTTCTGTGCATTTCTGATCTTTCTGTGTGATTGTGATTTGATCACTGTTGAAGTCAGCACTTTCAGTTCACTTCTTTTCAAAGTAAAGGGCTTTTTCAGTAGGGATCCCACAGTTGACTGTGGGAAGATATCTGCCCCCTACAAGAGTCCTGTGAGAGAAGCCTTTGCCAGAGAGAGTAACCCAATTATGTTTGATTATTCATCACTCGGATGGACTTATAATGGAGATGGTTTTCAAGCGTTTTCTACCTAATATTTCACACTAGAACCCCAAACCATGTCCAGATCTGAACTTCCTAGGGTTGAGCAATAGTGGAGGGATGTAAGCAACAAAGATGCATTTCTCTGTTGTTCCAGCTGATACAAATAACTGCTCCTGCTTTGGTGAGGGGATAAGAAGACAAGGAAAATGGGTGCCTCCTCTTGCCAAGAGGAGCCCTTGAGTTAGAGCCCTTGATTTGTGCTGGTAAGAGAGAGCTGTGAGCAATACAAGTGATTTCCCATGGGAGAGGTGTGGAGAAGGTTGTTCCTTTGGGGTTAGTGCTGCATGAAAGGAGCTTCAAAAAATCCTGAAAGAGCAAGAGTGAATCAATGTGAATAGCATTGTCCTGGGTATTGGAAGAATCCCTGCTAAGGGTATTGGTTTCGGTAATAGAAGCAAAGAA
Organism: Melopsittacus undulatus; assembly: GCF_012275295.1. Lineage (NCBI taxonomy): Eukaryota > Metazoa > Chordata > Aves > Psittaciformes > Psittaculidae > Melopsittacus > Melopsittacus undulatus. The sequence continues at coordinate 7,305,956 of NC_047528.1, read as the reverse complement.
GATTAAAACAAGCCATGAGTCTAAAATGTGATTCAAGTATGCTGGCTCCCAGTTCCTCATTTTATGCAAAAGAAGGCATTTATGTTTAAACCTTTAAGACCTTTGTGTTGTGCAATCAGCTGTGCTACTGTGTGTGTAAATGCTTCGCACTGAGGTTTCATCCAAACATTCAATTTTCTCTTTCCTTTTGCATAAGTTTTGGTGGTTTTCCTGTGGTGATTGCAGGTGTTGAAAACTGAGGTTAGATATGCAAGAGAAAAACAGGGTTGCAAGGGCAGGTTTGGCTTCAGTCAAAGCAAATGCTAGAGCCAATACTGATTCAGTCAGCGTTCTGTTGGCTAGAGAGAAGACTCAAAATGTCTAGCTCTGTGGTACCCATCCACATCTATGACATTGGTAACTGGGTGAGAAGGATGGTGCTTTCACTATTTGAATGGCCAACAATAAACTCCCAGGAAAGAACATGTAACAAGGCTACAGTAAAACCATCAGCCTCCCCTGCATTTAGCAGTTACTTTAACTAGAAATTTCTTCTGCACTAAGACAGTTTGCCTCCCAAAGCAAAAATCACAGAATCCCAGACTGGTTTGGGTTGGAAGGGACCTTAAAGCTCATCCAGTTCCAACCCTTGCCACCAGCAGGACACCTTCCACTAGAGCAGCTTGCTCCAAGCCCCATCCGTCGTGGCCATGAACAGTTCCAGCCTCCTCTTCTCCAGGCTGAGCAAGGCCAGCTCCCTCAGCCTGTCTCCATAGTAGGGATGCTCCAGCCCTTGCAGCATCAAGATGTTTCACAAGGCTGAAGTGTGCCACACCGGTGGCTGTTGAATGAAGATGCTATTAAGGACCTTGAGCCTTTGTGTTTTGAAATAAGAATTGTCATTAGCAGCCCATTGAGGCCTCATTTTCATGTCAGTGAATTGCTGGTTTTGTGCTCAGCAGCTCATTTCCCTCCATTTTCAGGTTTCACCTGTTTTATTTGATCTTGGAGTTATTAACTTTATTACAAAGCTCATTTTTCTTTTCTTTTCTTTTCTTAGGGGGTTGTTTATCACCATCCATGACAAAGGCCACATTGCAACAATGCTAGACTCTTGGCCTGAAGAAAACATTAAGGTATGTGGCACATCTTCTGTGGACTGGGAAATTACAGGGAGTTGGGTGCAAAATGGGATATTGATTGAAACTGCTTGGGATTATTTGCAGAATTGCCTATTTAAAAGGACAAGTGAAGAGTTACTTCCTTCCTCAGAGTTTCCAAGCTGGACTCAGTTCAGGTTCAGTTTCCATTCTGGGTTGGACCTCAGAGACTCTGTCATGTGTGTATATGGTCAAGATCAACTTTATCAGAATTAACAGGACTTTGGCCATTAAAGACTGTGCATGATAATGAACTCGTGCAGAACAGCAGTCTTAGTGAAGAAATAAGATATGTCTGTTGAAGAACACATGTAGCGAAGACACATCTTTAAGGTATCTCTGTAACTGACTTGCTTGTTAGGACTCCTTCCCAATCCAGTGAGTCATGCAGCATCCAGAACACTGGCAACTCTGCAAATAATATTTGATATCCAGCAGCTGAACACCCCACCCAACAAGTGATCTTGTGTTTTTCACTAGAGCTTGGGGCTGGGGAAGTCCCTGGCATGAAATACCATGGGATGTCAATACTTAAGACAGGTCTTGCCAGTCACCCACTTCCATCAGTCTGAAAGTACATGTGGCTGGGAATTTCCCTGGCTATTGACAGATTTGGTCCCCTATCAGCTGTTTCTTCCAAGAACAAAGGGCTGGCAGCTGAGAAACCCTTGCAAGCATTTTCCATTTCTCAGGGACAAAAAAAGAGGAATCTGACATGTTTCCAGAAAAAGTAATCATATTCCTATAACCTTGTCTTTGGAACCATGGAGAACAGATGCAAACTAGATATTTTGTCCTTGCTCTATCCAAAGATCTCAGTATTTCCATTTCTTTCTGACAGGGGACTGTGAGCAGAACTCATTATGGCTTATAGATATGTTTTTGCAGATGGGGAAACTGGCACAGAAAGATGAGAGACTGTTGTTGAAACAGCTCACTCTGGCACCCAAAACAGACCATAGGAAGGGCAGTGGTCCATGGAAGAGATCCAGACTATCTATGTCCCAGATTTGCCAGACTACAAAGGCAGCTAATTTCATCAGCATCCCTGGTTTGGACTGCAGGGTTCCTTGTGTCTGTGTACACAGGCTTCTCCCTGCCTGAACTGGAACACTTGAGATGTTGAGATAAGTAGGGAAGCACCTGCACTGCACATCAGTCCCTGGAGGGACCCAGGTTTTTGGGAAGGTTGAACATAAACACCAATAAGTCCCATTGAAGACAGTGAAGAAATACCTGGATTTGTTGCTCACATTCTGCTTTGTGCCTCATTAGAGCTTGATGGCAACTGTGGGAATGGGAAATCTGGGTCATAGGCTTGGATCCTCTGCCTGGAAGGGCTGGAAGGGTGTTCTGCTTTGCTTAGCAAAGCCTCAGCCAAGATCTGGTGTGCCACACCTCTACCCCTCCTGATGAAAATGGGCTGCTTTGAAAGAACCATAGTGCCAGAAGCAGAACAAGCAAGAAGCCATTTCTGAACATACTCATATGGGAACTTGGGGTTTTCATGTCTCCTCCAGGGTGGCTTATGAATTCTGACATGAAGAAACATTGGATAGAACGCTGACAGGCATCATCAGTGATGACTGACTCATCAATGCCTCCCCTTCCTAATTTTCCCTCTGGTTCCCTAATCTGGTACTCTTTTTCTGCATGATGCTAAAGCAAGAGAATCCTATAGGATGGCATTGTGGCATCTCAAAATAGGATAATCTAGAAACTATATATTCTGTTCCAACACAAGTGTGTTGTCATGCTAGGTACTGTGCTGCCCTTCTTTCCCTGCTTTCCTTCCTCCCTTCTTCCCTCCCCTTTCTCTTTCCATAGGGTGCCCACCTAGAAATGCACTTAGCATCTTGAATCCCCCTCAGGAGAACACTGTACAGGGCTGCTCAAATTCATCCTTCCAAGTAGCTTTTTCTGTTGGTGCACTCAAGGCAGAGTGTCAGCTCATCCCGTGAATGCTGATCTCATGCAGTCAGTACAGAGAACTGGCAATGCTGACAGTGCCACTTGCCTCAGGAGCATGGAGATCAAAGTAGTGCTCTGGATCACTCTGCTGGACCACACACCTCCTACCTAGGCATTGCAAAACCAGGTTCCTGGGTATGGCCAATAGTCCAGAGCCATCTTGGTGACCATAGAACCACAGAATAGTTTGGGTGGGAAGGGACCTACAAGGTCACCTAGTCCAACCCCCCTGCAATAAACGCTGACATCTTCAACTAGATCAGGTTGCCCAGAACCACATCCAGCCTGGCCTTGAATGCCTCCAGGAATGGTGCATTCATCACCTTCCTGGGCAAGCTGTGCCAGTGTTCTACCACCCTCATTGTAAAAGATTTCTTCCTCATATCCAGCCTGAATCTCCCCTCTTTTAGTTTAAAACCATCACCTCTTGTCCTGTTGCAACAGGCCCTGCTAAAAGTCCTTCCACATCTTTCTTATAGGCCTCATTTAAGTACTAAAAGACCACAATAAGGTCTCCTCAGTGTCTTCTCCAGGCTGAACAACCCCAATTCTTCCAGCTTTACTTCACAGGAGAAGACTCAGTAATCTTGACTTGTGAGAACTTCTACAGTGATCAGTGATGAGAGAGATGAGCATCTTCAAAGGGAAATATCCCTTTTATCCCTTCCCAAAACAGCTGCTGGAGGGAGGAGATGGACTCTGGAGGCTTCTGTCTCTCCCCATCAGTTAAATGACCCACTTAAACTGCACACCCAACCTGTACCTTTAGCCAAAGACTTGCCTGGAGTCATCAGGAAAATTTGTATCACAGCTGGAAGCAGGAAACAGGTTCTGATTGTTAAACCAGCCCTTCAGTTTGAAGGGTCTGTGCTGCTCAGCTACAGATTAAAGTCCTGTTTGTTGAGTTCTGATCACATGAACAACTGAAACCATTCCTCTGTCTGAAAGAGACAGTAATGAAAGTCTCTCATGGTGTATCTTCTGTTCAGGGTTATTTTGAGGAGCTTTGGTACTTACAGAGTGCAGCACATCTAAGGCTGAGGAAAATTTACCTCTCTGATGGATATCTGAGTGCTATCAAGCAGTTTTTAGGCTCACATGTGATCACTTATTTGTTTGGATGCAAGGGGATCTGTGCTCAAGAGAAATATTTTGATTCATTAGAATTTATATATTCTCTGCATCATTAGGATTTCAAGTCCTTTTCATATAGTTTGCAACAGTTTTCAGGATAAACCTGGAGCAGTTCATGTCCTTGCAGCTTTCCCTATTCCCATCTCTGCCTTCCATCCCAATTGCATCCTCTGGGTGTGGTAAAGAATTGAGCACACACAAACAGATGGAGCCCACCCAAAAAGAGGCTTTCCCATTGCTAACATTTCATACTGACTCAGAAGGAAAAGCAAAGGAAGGAAGGGAAAACAGGAAACAGTTCCAAAATGGAGGTGGGTAAGTGTGTTACTGCCATGACTGAATGTCAGGGATTGTCCATCCTCTAGTCTAAGGACAGTGTATAGTCCTTTTGGTTTGAATAGGTTCTTCATTGAAGGATCACTTAGTGACAAGAAAGTGGCAACAGCCACTTTATATTCTATGTATAGGAGGATCATGTCAAAATAACCCCTGTTGCATACTGGTTGTCTCTATTATGAGCTTTGCAACCCTGAAATGTATCATGTGTTAAACTATAACAGAGGGGGTTATTTTTGCTAGAGAGCAAAATAGATGTAAAATACAAAATAGATGCATGTGTCCTCTGCACCTCTAGTTTCTCCTCAGGCTTATTTCTGAAACAGTGGTTTAGGTTGAGGGAGAAAATAGTTTTGGTATATGTATATAGTTTGAATAAGAAAGGACACTGAAACAGATGAGTATGATTCTTCCTGAAATAAGAAAGATGTCTATCCCATTCCTAAACAACAAAATGCTTCTCCATCACAGCAATAAACCAGAGCATCTTGATGCCACCAAGGTAATACATCTGTAGCTTCTAATCTCCCTTTCTCTCATTTCTCACGAAAGGACACACATGTATGTCCTAAGTTTAGCCTTAACTTTGCCAGATCAGCAAATAAAGAGCTTCTCTGCAGTCTTCTGCTTTGAAATCCAAGCTAGGCTGTGCACGAGTCCCCTGCAGGCTGATGAACCATTTGATGTGAGCGCTCTGTTCTCTCAAGTGCTGAGAGCTGAGGTTTATTGTTGTATTTACAGCTCATCTCCCACAGTGGGACTGGCCTCCAGTGTATTTCTGCTCTTACTGGAGTTCAGAATTTCCCTAAAGAGTGCCTGACCCTGGGGACAAAACCAGCAAACGGAGCAGTTCACCTAAAACTGGGGAAGTTTAGTCAGATCTGCTTGGTCACTTGCCTTCTAAGCTCTCAGTGATGTGCAGTATGGGTTGAATCGCCCAACTTTAGGCTTCTGATATGAACAATATTAAGCAGGCTTTTATTTCTCTTCTTGTCACAAAGAAATGGTACAATAATAAGATCTAAAATGATGGATCAGAGGTTTTGGTGAAGTGGCACATTACGGTGTTGCTGAAATGCGAAAGGTCAATTGCACAAAGAGTTAAATGGCTATTGTTTCCCATCTGGGTGGGAAAAAGGTCTAATATTAAGTGCATCATGTGGGAGCCTCTCTGCAGTCCATGCTGCTGCCCATGCTGCTGGCTTCTGACTAGCTGACTTTGCAGTCAGGGGAATCAGAGGCAGAGGGACCCACTTATAGTGATTTTTGCTTTGATTGTCTCATCTTGGCTACTCCACAGCTACTGTACAATAGTGTGAAAACAGGAGCTTGTTACTTCCACAGTAACAGATGCAGTTCAGAAGCACAAATGCTTTTGTACAGAGCCCTTTTTTTTCCAGAAGAAAAAGAGGAAAAATGAAAGGCAGATCTCTTTTGTGATGTTTGTTATACAGTTGAGGATGCTCAAAAAGTCATGCTACAAGTCTTTGCTACAAATGATTGAAGTGCTGGTAAGCAGAATTGCTGCTCTCCCATAGTGCAGGCAGCTCCCTATCAACTACATCATCCCTACCCCAAAAAATGAACAGTCCTCTATCACTAACAGCCTAGTTACATAGAAAGCATTACATAGAAAGAGCAAATACCCATTGCACAATGTCACTGCAAAATGGCATCAGTGTGAAGACAGTGGAGCTGGGTTTGTTTCTGGAGCCTTGGCAATGCCATACAACAGTCCCTTTTGATCCTTCTAGGCTATTGTGGTGACAGATGGAGAGAGGATTCTCGGCTTAGGAGATCTAGGAAGTTACGGCATGGGTATCCCGGTTGGGAAGCTTGCTTTGTACACAGCTTGTGGTGGAGTTCACCCACAACAGTGTCTCCCTGTCCTGCTGGATGTTGGCACAGACAACGAGGTAAGACCATTCTTCATTAATCTGACAGGGAGAGGGGGGAGAAAGAATTGAGATTTATGCTTCACTGAGGCCAGTCCCTAAATGTGGAGGCACAGCCAGAGCCATCCAGGATGAGATGATGGCTAGACCAGCACTGCAGGGAAGTGGGCAGGCTTCATTCCTGTTTGATGCTAAAGAAACTTTTGCTCTTATGGGGAACTGAAATAAACACTAAACAGCTTCGTGGTCCCCTGGTGAGAAGTCTCAGAGTGTTGCCAGTTGGAGTGGCAACATGGCAAGGTGAGTTGAAAGATGTTGTACAGGAAGTCCCAGATTTGTTCTGGTGTCTGCATAGAGGTGACTGTGTTCCAGTAAGTGGAGAATCCCCAGTGGGTGGTTTGGGGATGATTAATTTCAGTGTTCTGTCAGACTGCACACTTCACTGCACATGATAACCAGACAAGAGGACTCCATCTGTTTGCGGATTCTTGCCTTATGACTCTGGCTCAGAAAGGCCAAAGCACAACGTCTCAGCTATGCCAGAATGGACATCTGCAAGGGATGTCTTTTTCAAGCTCAGATTAATATCCTATAGTCAGTTGTGATGGGCTGGGCTTGTCCATTGCTGTACAATGTACTTGTGCCTCACTTGACCTCAAGTGAACCAGACATGTGTTTCTGGAGAGAAATAACAAATCTGGGGTATAAGAGCTTTGAGTTTGTGTATGAGGAAAGGAGTGCTGATGTTTTCAGATGTGATCTGCTGCACCTCTTTCACTGCAGCCCCAAGTGTCTGGATAAAAAAGTGAAAGAAAGCAAAATCAGTGGTCATGGATGGCATTTGGGATGAGAATCCCAATTACCTCTTTGGTCTCTTCTCCCAGGATTGTTTTATCCCTTTAGCATATTGGCCTGTCATGGACTTGTGGAATATAGGGTTTGCTCATCTCAGCCTGATCCATGGTCTTTCCTGAAAAGTGGGAACTCTGCATTTGGATCCCCTGAGGCTAAAGCAGGAATTAAGGCTCAATCTCTCACTTCTTAGAGTTTCCAGTCAGTAGGGCATTGTGCTTGACTTTGGTTCCTTCATCTCTTCCTCCTCCTCCATGCTGGTCTGGACACCACCAAGTGCTGGATGCTCTGAGCCTTCCAGCTGGAGTTTCATTCCAGAGGGACCTGGGTGAAAGTGCTTCCCATGAGAAGCTTCTGACCATCTGTTTCTATCTCACTATCCAGGGGATACTAAAATGGCACCAATGACTTTTAGGCATCTCCAAGGGTCAGATGGTGACTCCCAGAATCAGTCTTGGGCACTTTTGTTCTGCCCAACATCAAGTGTACCTTACGTGTTCAGGAACTTCTTTGTGGAGACAATTTCCACATCTGGGATTAAGATACAGAACTTGCTGTTTTCCAGCAATATGAACAACATATTCCCTCACAATATAAATAATATCTTTACTTAATGGCTTTCTCATGTGCGTAAACCCAGCTTAACCAAAGCCTGAGCATGTCCTAGGACCGTCCTGCCCAGGAGTAAACTCACTTGTCAGTGCAGAAATAAGACACATCTTGTATGCATCCAGTCTGTCTCTGTGTTACTAACACAGGAACCTCAGGTAGAATGGATTAAATATAGTAGTCATATTTCTAGCATCAGTTCCGGCTTGTCTTTCTGACAGTCCATAATACTTTGTACATTATTTCAGCAAATTGGTCTTTTTCCAGAGCTTGGCATTTCTCAACTTGCCTATGGGAGAAGTTCATTCTCCATTAACTGGTCCCAGAGTACCTGGCACTGTAGGAGCAATCAGTGAGGTGATGCAAATGGGTCTGCTTAGTGTTTCATGGAGTCCTGGATTGGTTTGGGTTGGAAGGGACCTTAAAGCTCATCAAGTTCCAACCCCTGCCACGGGGTGCAGGCTGCTCCAAGCTCCTGTGTCCAACCTGGCCTTGAACACTGCCAGGGATGGGGCAGCCACAGCTTCTCTGGGCACCCTGTGCCAGCGCCTCAGCACCCTCACAGGGAAGAGCTTCTGCCTAAGAGCTCATCTCAGTCTCCCCTGTTCTGTCAGGTTAAAGCCATTCCCCTTGTCCTGTCCCTACAGGCCCTTGTCCCAAGCCCCTCTCCAGGTTTCCTGCAGCCTCTTTAGGCACTGGAGCTGCTCTAAGGTCTCCCCTTAAGGAGCCTTCTCTTGTCCAGGCTGACCCAGCCCAGCTCCCTCAACCTGACTCCATAGGAGAAATGCTCCAATACGTTCTATGGCCCTGAAGAGTTAATGTATCAAACTTGGAGGAAAACTCTTTCAACTTTCCTTCTAAGGGAAAACAGCTGTGACTGTGAAACAGATCTGATTTTAGCACACCTGCAAATATTGTGGGCCATATGGCTGCAGGACAATAGGTTTGAGATGGCTCATCCCCTTCTCCTGTGGATGATTCAGTTCCTGAAACTGGGAGTTGCACTTCTGTGACTAAGAGATGTGTTGGCCCACCTGTCCTTGAACTTTCCCCAAAATATGTCCTATTTCCATGCTGACCCAGTCCTTTTTAGATGGATTAGTGGTCCTGACAGAACGTCTGCTGGATTGGTTGGAGAAACAGCCTGGATTTATATTCCTAGCTGGAGCCAAAAACTAAACTAGTCTGTTGTATCAAAATACCTTGCCTTGACACCTGCAGCTAACTGAGGTGAGTGCTAGGGGGGTGTGGAGCTCGGGAACATTTTGGCTGGTTCTGGGCTATCACCTAATGGCTAAATGACACATCATTTCAAGTTACCTCAGGTGATCTTCATTGCTCAAAGCACTGTTTATGGTCAGCAGCTCTCCTGGTAACCTCAGTGCAAAACTGAGAACTACATGAGCAGTAAACACTCCTCACACAAGGTCAGTTTTATTCACCTAGTGTGAGGCACCTTGGCAGGGAGCCTTTGGTAGAGCAGATGCAGATGCAGACAGAGCTCTGTTTCCTGTGGCAGTCAAGAAGCATTACATCCCTCTGACTTTATTTACACAGAAAGATTGTCCTAGCTTCTAGTAGAAGACCTGTATGAGGTGGCCTTCACTGCATAGTAAGTAACATGCATATGACCACAACAAAGAAACTTTTTGGGTAGTCTGGGACATAAATCTCAGTCCACCCGTGGAAGAGAAGATGTCAATGGAATTGCTTTGTGTCCTAGGCTCTCCTGAGTGATCCACTCTATATTGGACTGAAACACAAGAGGGTTCGTGGGAAACAGTACGACGAACTGATTGATGAGTTTATGCAGGCAGTGACCAACAAGTAAGTGGGATTATATACATGGCTCCTCTGGGCTGCTTCCATTTAAGAACAAACGTTGCATCTCGTGAAACAAACATTAGTATAACTGATCGTCCAAGCAAAGAAAGGTCATTTCAATGCAAGTCTCCTGGGTGGTCTACAAATGATTCTTTGTGCTTGAGCACTCTGTGTCAAAAATATTTGTCTTCAGAGAACTGAAATGGGACAGACTATTTATAACCATTTCCTGTCCCTATAGGCCAGAGGTGTCACACATATGCCCTGTGGGCTGTATCTGGCCTCCATCATGCATTTATGAGCCTCATTCAGCATAAGCAGAATCTAAACTTTGGTTTGTTTACACTTTGTAAAGGAAGTTTCTAGCTTTCACCATTGTGAAGGAAGGCATCTAAATGGAAATGGCATGTTACTGCACACGGTGGTGTCCGTGTGAGTCTGCAGGCTGCCTCTCTATGGCTTTGTTAAAAACAGGAGCTTCCCTGCTGGCATTTTGAGTCTGTGGAGCAAGAAGGCAGGGATCATAAGCACTGTCTTTTTAATGGTGGGACAGACCAAGTGCATATTTCCACTCTTACTAGCTGGGATAGAAAGTCTCTGATATACCAGGGAGTTTGAGATGGGAAGAGCAGAACCACAACCTCAGCTCTGTGTGTGCACTGCATTGAGTTCCTCTTTCTGAAACAAATCACAGTATGTCCAAATCTCCACAACTGTACCATAAGGAGGAAAATGAGAAGAACTGTTAAGGAAAAAAAGAAGAATATTTGGAAAGCCCCAAGCTCCTAAACAGCTTTTTCTGCTTTTTCTAAAGCAGCAGATGCTATTGATAAGCAGCAAAGTGCTGCAGTCTGGGCCTGATTAATAGGCTGCTGCCTATCTGTGTGTTGTAGGGTCTTTCCCTCACAGCTGAAGGAGCTATATTTGATCTTCCCTCTTTCTGTGTCTCCAGCTGGCTGTATGTGTGTGTGTGTTCCTGCATAAACAGGAGTGGGTGGTACGTGTGTCATCAGCTCACAGTTCATCCTGTCTCCCCTGTTAGGAGGCATCATTACCAGTGTCTAATGACAACACCTACCCATCCCCTGAGAAGTATGTCTTTACACAGTCTGACTGCCCAGCTGGCTGTGGGTGGAGGGATGCAGGAATTAGGGGCTGAAATGCTAAGGACCATAACATCAATGGAAGGTGTGAGGTGTCCTTGCCCATGGCAGGGGGGTTGGAACTGGATGATCTTAAGGTCCTTTCCAACCCTAACTATTCTATGATTCTATGATCAATGGAATGACACAGCTGACAAACCAAGGTTTGAGAGGAAAGAGAGTGTCATGGAGGAATTTCAGCATCTGTTGATGTTGGTGGCTGCCCTGTGCAGTGTTCTACTGCGCTCTATGCACATGCAATGCTGCTGTTAAGGCAGGAGTCTCTCCCTTACTATTCAGCAGCATGATGTAGGCATGTCCTATGGGATAGACAGCCAGTACATCAACCCACCCAGCTGCAGTTGCCTACTTACTGTGTAAAGATACTTGTCAGCCAGTGCTGTAGCCTCTATATCTGTGAGTATAAACACAATAACTCTGTTGGATTTAAAATGCTGTTTTGAAATAGATAAAACACCAAATTAAAATAAAGGGTGACTGCAGAGAAGAGAATGTTGTGTTTGTGCCCTGGTTTGTCCTTCTTTCTATGTGATAAGAAAGCTTGGCTGAAATGCCAGTTGATTACAGTGTAGTTTTACATTAGATACTTGTGGTTTATCTAGGGGGAGGAAATTCTTGGAGGCTAGAAAACTGATCAAACACACATAGGAAATCACAAGAGGCTTGACAAGGAGAAAAGATTTAAGAGCTGTCAGGGTTGATTAGTGGGGGTTTTGTTTGTTTTGGTTATGGTCCCTAATTAATCCTTCAAGGAAACTATCCCGCTTCCTTCTGGCTAGGGGACCACAGGGGTATTGTAGTGGTGGTGTTGATGATAGAATGGGAACAATAGAATGGGAACCCAAATGATGGTCTCAGCTGTCATGAATGTGGCTCTGATATGCTCGTGGTGTTAAACTGCACCCGCTACTGCTGTGATGTCAGTGAGAGCAACACAATTTGCCTTTTCTGTGCTGTGGAGGAAGGATTTTTGCTGTTGTTTTCCTGTGTTTATTTTACATGAGCTAATCTCCACATCGAAGAGAGAAGACACTCAGCCATGAAACAATGAACTCTTATCTTGTGAGGAGGTGATGTCATGTCTGATGCTTTCATCCAAGTACTGGGAATCGAGTTCCTGGGGCCCCTCTCCCAGCTTTTCTATTTCTCTTATAGCCAGGATGAATTCCTTGAATACAGTAAGCCCCCAAAGTGTTCTCTGCAAAGTGGAGCTGGGAAATTCCACTTTACACATCTCTGTTCCCATCTGTAAAGCATTTGGAGATCCTTGAGTGAAAGGAGACATTGCTATACATTATCACCCTGACCACCAGCATACTTTAAAGAGTTGATGGAGTGTGATCCTCTGTGAGCTCTGGACTAGTGAATAATTCTACTATCAGCTTGGGTTTGGCAAACTTACATGGAACAGCTTCATTTGGTCTTGAATTTCCACTGGAATGACTGAATGCAACCCAGTAGCTCTAGCTTCTGTTAGGAAAGGAAGCTGAAATTGTTCAGAAGGTCAACACCATGCAGCTCTTGTAGCCTGCTTCCATGTATGAGGAAACCTGTGGGTATGAACTGCTGTGATCTTCAATCTGCTCTGATTTCTTAGGAGAGTCTATAATGTCACACGTAAATTCAGTAATACGGGGAGGAGCACAAACCTGTTGGAATGTGGAGGTTTCCTTTTCAGCTCCGTGTTCATGCAGGAATTCTGCCTACTTCCTGAGGGTACTTCAGCTCCTTGTGGAAAGCATTTGTCAGTTCCTCTGCAGGAGTACCTCCCACCCTTTCAAGTCACTGCTGGCTCAAGGGACATTTGTCACTGAAGTGGAATGTGTCAGAGCCCACAAGAAAGCCAAGGGACTGAAGATTTACTCTTCCAATGGAATAATAATGTCAAACAGATGTCAGATTTCTATAGCTGGAGACTCCTACAGTCAGCAGAAAGGCCTCCTGGTCTCATAACAGCCACCTAGTAATGAAATGATGAGCGTGTCAGAGGCTTCAGAGTTAGCATTTAGAGTATTCTGAAAGAAAGTATGACTTCTGGGCAGTTTTAGAAAGGAAAGCCCTTTCTGGAGCAGCTGGGTAAGTTTTGGTGTTTTCCTGCTGCCTAAACCTCCATTCATTCCTCTTTCACCTAAAACATGAAATGCCTGAGCTCTTTAATGAGAGCTCCAAGGTGTGCACTTTGCTCCTCTTGGGAGGCAGCTGTGTGCAGAATTTGGCCCATTAAGCCTAGCCTGTGACTGAATGAAGCAGATTGACAAGCTGCTGTTTTTATACAGTGAGTAATATACTTCATATGGTACAATACACTGCTTCAGTTTTCCCTGTCCTCAGTTACATGGCAAAGGGCAAATCAGTGTTACTCTTGAACTGGTATGTTTTAGTAAGCTGGAATAAATATTCATCTGAAGTGCTCAAGGATCATAATCAGTGACCCACAGACATTCTGGGGCTTGCCTATATGAGCAAATTAAGGTTGAAATCCAAATGCCATGGGACATGTGCTGGGAATGCTTGTTGCACTGTGAAGAGCTTCAGCCCATCATCTACAGTAACAGTGTGTGTTAGTCCTCACACTCTCTTTCAAAGGAGACCACTGGAAACTTTTTTCGTCCTTCTCCTTCTAAACTGGTGTAGAAGCCAGAGACCATCCTAGAACCACAGGAAGGTTCAGGCTGGGAGAGACCATAAAGCTCATCCAGTTCCAACCTGCTGCCACAGGCAGGGACACCTTCCACTAGAGCAGCTTGCTCCGAGCCCCTGTGTCCAACCTGGCCTTGAACACTGCCAGGGATGGGGCAGCCACAGCTTCTCTGGGCACCCTGTGCCAGCGCCTCAGCACCCTCACAGGGAAGAATTTCTTTCCTATATCTAATCTCAGTCTCCCCTGTTCCGTCAGGTTAAAGCCATTCCCCTTGTCCTGTCCCTACAGACCCTTGTCCCAAGCCCCTCTCCAGGTTTCTTGTAGCCCCTTTAGGCACTGGAGCTGCTCTCAGGTGTCCTCTTAAGGAGCCATCTCTTCTCCAGGCTGCCCCAGCCCAGCTCTCTCAGCCTGGCTCCAGAGCAGAGCTGCTCCAGCTCTTGCAGCATCTCCATGGCCTCCTCTGGACTCACTCCAACAGCTCCATGTTCCTCTAGTGTTGGGATCTCATGAGAGCTGGACACGGGACTGCAGGGGGGATCTCACAAGAGCAGAGAGAGAATCCCCTCCCTGCACCTGCTGCTCATGGTTGGTTTCTGGGCTGCATGCAGACATTGTCACATCCCAGTCAGTTTTTCATCCACGGATACCCCTGAGTCCTTCTCCACAGGATTGCTCTCAGATGGCCTCTGAGGAGATGCTTGATCAAACTGACCCCTACACTGTGGCCAGGAATTCTATGGCTGCTCTGACCAGAAGGCTGCCAAGGGCCGTGCTAGCAATTTAACAATAAGAATGGCCTCAGGACACTGTGTTAGCAGTGATACAGATGCTGGTGGTGTTTAATGAGCTAAAGTGGACTTTGTTTTATGAAACCTAAATGCTGATCTCTTGCCAAGCATGATTTTTTCTCTGATGATGGGCTCTTTTGTGGAAAACTTGTCTTTTTCTTGGAAATCAGAACTTTGGTTGCTGGTGTATGAAGCACCAAGCCTGGAAGGTCTCAAAGACAAGGGCAAGGACAATTTGGTTCTTTTCTGCCTAGTTTTCTCTAAGACTGTGAGTAGGGATTTCAGTGCATCAAAGCAAAATCCTTACATCGGGAATGACTCAAAGCAGTGCTGTGAAATGCTAACTTATGACAAGGATTTGAACCTCCTTCGTATGATTCTTTCCATAACGGGGCCCTTCTTCCCAATACAATTTCCTTCATGCATGTAGAATGCTCATGGGGAAACAAAATCCCCTTTTGATACTGATCAGCAAAGGCGCTGCCCAGGTCCTCAGGCCACCCTTGCAGTTCTGACTTGTGCTGTTTTGGTCAGATGCTCTCTAATAGTAACTGCTGTCTCATGAATTTTTGCCTCTCTGACCTTGTGGCTTATAATGAGGGTGGATGAGCTTGAAGAGGTGCATACAAATGAGGATGAAAGAGTGAAGTTGCATAATGAAATTGCTCAGGCAGTTGAGAAGTCTCTTGAATAAAGCTAAAACCACTGTCATCAGGAAAACATCCGCCTCCCTCTTCTGGGATTCACACTCTTTTGTTCCATACTTAGCACTCATCCAAGAGAGATGTGTATCATCCTCTACAGGGGATACAGGCTTTATTAACAGCATCTTTCCTGTTAGCACAGCCTAGAGATTCCATGTAGCTCTAGCTTGACAGTAGCAGTACTGGAAGAGCAGTACAGTGATAAATAAAGCATGAATCCTTTGCTTGTTTGTTTTCCAGGAAACTGAATAATTTCTTAATAACGGTTTTCAGGTGGTAATTTCACAACAGACTCGTAATGTCATGTGTGTTTAGTTCCTGGAGTCATCCTGCATTAGGGTGACAGTCTTAGACTATTGTATTTGTCAGTAGTATATTATTTCATTAAAGATACTCCCTGTGCAAAGTTTGCTAGGCAAGATCTGGAGATCAGACTCAAATGAGTGCATGGGACTGTTCTCTAAAGCATTTCCCAGTGAGACTATTTATACAGGGAGGTTTTTACAAGGTATGGCAAAGAAAGAATTTGGGTCATAGTTACTTATGGCATAAAACCTAAAATGTGCAGACTAATGAGACAGCAATATAATCTTTAGCATGAATCTGCCCTATCCCTGGCAGTGTTCAAGGCCAGGTTGGACAGGGCTTGGAGCAGCCTGCTCTAGTGGAAGCTGTCCCTGCCCATGGCAGGGGGTTGGAACTGGAGGAGCTTTAAGGTCCCTTCCAACGCAAACCATTCTATGATTCTATGAAAGACTAGTGATTTGTTTTGATGAGGAAGAACTGGAAAAGTACATCTTTTTGTTTCCAATGCATCTTTTTGTTTCCAATGCATCTTTTTGTTTCCAATGCATCTTTTTGTTTCCAGTTCTGTAAAGTGGCTAAATTAATTCCAGAGATGGTGAACAGGGTCCCCAGAAGGTGGTCTGGGAGCCATCAGTGAACCAGGAGACATGGCGATGCTATTAATAATGATTCTTGTAATGTCACCAGATACAGGTTTCAGTATTAACGCTGTTGTAGCTGTGATGACATGAGGACAGTGGTGAGGAACTGTTTTTAGAGAGAAATTAGTCTCTAATTTACCCCACACACAACCTTCATCAGAGGATATCAGACTTTGCACCTGACATTAACGTGCCATGCAACAAACCAGCAGAGTTTGGCTTGTAACTCCAGAAGGTCTCATTTCTGCTGAGAAGTGTGGATGTGTTGTAGTGGTTGAGGGGTGGGTGTTAAGACATTAACCTGGATAATATTTAGTGACCATAAAAGACTTTGCTGCTATAGTCTCTTTGCTGCTAAGGTCTCTGTCCAGCATTTCTGAATTCTTTCTGTACCTCACTTGCCAGAGAGGTACAGAAATGAAGTCCAAGCATCTTTTTCCACAGCCTGCAAGTGTAAGAATTACTCATGCTAAGGGGAAAGCTCCAGTTCCACAAGGAGACATAGGACTGCAGAGATCCCAAGAAGTGCACACTTCAGTGTGCCCAAAAGGAATGGGAGCTGTTAACTACAGGTTACACCAAGTCTTTGAGGGACAGGCTGCCTATGTACTTTAAGCCTCCCCACTGCAGGTTCTGGCAGTTATCTTCTGAAATGCCAAGCAACACTCCGAAAGGCAGCGGATGAAGAGCTCCAAGTCTCCTCCTGTCTGTAAGGTCTTGGAAGTCAAAATGAAGACTGTGGATATCCAAGAAATTAGTGCCAATATACAGTACAAAAAGTACCTGTGAAAACAAGTTTCCTAATGGACGATCCTCTTATCCATCATTTGGACATGTAAGGAACACATGGCTAACAGGGAGACGACACACCATCCAGAACATCTGCTAGCATCTCACAGCAAACAGTTAGCAAATCTTGAAGCAACTTCAGTTGCTGTAGAAACTATTTCTCTAACACTACTGTTATTATTTATGTGTATCACTGAGTAAGTAACATTGCTGACTTGCTGAATAAAACCAGTGACCTCAGCCAGCATTAATGTATGTGTGACCAGCTCTCCAAAGAGCACACGGGTGGGTGGGTTTCCCTGACTACAGACTTGAATTTGCAAGAGTATTAACCTGAATAGTGTTTTTCTCTCTTTGGAACACAGAATTCTTTCCTCTCTTTGTGGTCTGCAGCATGAACCAGTGCAGTTACCTGATCTATTTTTGTCTTTGATCATTTTCTATTAAGCAGAGCAGAAGTGTGGTGGCCCAAAGCCACTTCAGTTCTCTTCCTGCCCCTTGGTATGACAGGACAGTGCTGGATGCAGACCCCTTTACCTGAGCTGTTTGTGTGAAGATCATTGTCTCTCTGCAATATGTTCACTGAGCTTTTTAAAGCATATTTTTGAGCCTATGTGAGTCTTTGCAGAATGTGAGAACTTAATAAAGATCATGTATTAGTCATGGCCAGACCCTAGGACCAGATGCTTTAAATGAAAGAACCCAGTATATCAGACTCACAGTTCAAGGTAGGAATGTTGGGATGATGCTCCTGGTCCTCAAGGAATACCCACCTGCTCCCCTTTGGTGACAGAAGCAGTGATGCTTTCCTCTGGGGATGTGAAACTGCATTGAAGACCCCACAGAAAAGTTTCCACATCTTCTGTGGCCCTGATTCAACAGGGATTCCAAGCATCTAATTTTTCAGTTGTTTTTTTTTTTGGTAGATATTATTATTTATTATTTAATAGTATTATTTTGCAAATATTAAGCTTAGTAGGAGATTGAGAAACTTAAATGGAGCAAGGCATTGAGTTGAATCTGAGCTTTTTGAATCTAAGAGTCATAAACAGCTCTAAGATCATTCACAGAATCCCAGACTGGTTTGGGCTGGAAGGGACCTTAAAGCTCATCCAGTTCCAAGCCCCTGCCACGGGCAGGGACATCTTCCACTAGAGCAGGTTGCTCCAAGCCCCTGTGTCCAACCTGGCCTTGAACACTGCCAGGGATGGGGGAGCCACAGCTTCTCTGAGCACCCTGTGCCAGTGCCTCAGCACCCTCATTGTAAAACAATTCTTCCTTATATCTGGTCTGAATCTCCCCTGTTTAAAACCATTACCCCTTGTCCCATCACTACAGACCCTACTAAACAGTCTGTCCCATTGTGGTCCTTTTCTAAAAGCAAGCACAGAGAATGTGAAGCAAGTGTAAGAGCCAACCATTTTCCTTGGTTGAGACCGGAGGGTTTATGAAGTGAGAGTTTCTCATGATGGACAAATAACAGAGCACAATGCATGTGCTTATCGCTGTCTCCTTGCTGACAGACATAGTTGAGGTGGAAAATCATATAATAAGCAGTTCAATGCTTTTCCAGGGGATGCTGACTGTGAAAAGAACTTTTCATAACAGGAGCCAGGGTTCTCAAATGTAACAAGTTCTATCCAGTATCAGTTTCTAGTTTTAAAGCAGGGGTGTCCCCTCCATCAGATTCCAATGGCAAGCAAGGGAAGACTGAATGGCAGGTACATAAGGTGATGCTGCCTCTGCACTGCTTGCAGTCTCAAAGAGGCTCAGGTCTCTAAAACAGAGCAGCTATTTAGAGCCCTTTCACATGCCTGCAGCCCAGAGGCTGCATTACTCATTCCCTGAGCTTCTGCACTGCCTTCTCACATTTATGTGAGAGAAAAGAGTACCTATGGCCCTTTTAGGTTTTATTTGCAAAGCCTTAATGCAGTCTAGAGTCATACAGAGTGCTGACAGTATATCGCTATGGAGCAGTCTGAATGTTACCCAGGTTTTAGAAGCTGTACACTTGCCCTGAAATTAGTGCACAGTTATGGAAAGTCTGCAATTATTTCCTGCCTCTTGACTCCACGGGTCATTGCTTGGCATTGTGTGCTGGTTCCCTGCAAAGCAGCTCGGTAGAGACTTTCCAAAGCACACAGATGTGGCTATGAAATCACACCGTGAAGCACGCAGTCCATGGGATCCTACAAGCAGGGCTTTTTCTCATCTCTTGGTCAACTACAGTTGAAGTGGGCACTTGGGGGTGTCCCTTTAACTGATCATAGAATCGCAGAATGGTTTGGGTTGGAAAGGACCTTAAGATCATCCAGTTTCAACCCCCTTGCCATGGGCAGGGACACCTCACACTAAACCATGTCACCCAAGGCTCTGTCCAACCTGGCCTTGAACACTGCCAGGGATGGAGCATTTACCACTTCTTTGGGCAACCTGTGCCAGTTTCTCACCACCCTCACAGTAAATAACTTCTTCCTTATATCTAACCTGAACTTCCCCTGTTTCAGTTTGAACCCATCACCCCTTGTTCTGTCCCTGCAGTCCCAATGAAGAGTCCCTCTCCAGCATCCTTGGAGGCCCCCTTCAGATAGTCCAAAGATGCATATAAATATATACATGTATACAGGTGTACATATCAAGAAGCCCCTTGAATTGTGAATACAATTTATTCTTGGTGATTCCCCATTTCTGAGTTTATGGATCTTGGGAAGGGTGTGATCCTGTTTGCTGTTATTGTGATGCATTAGGGTACTTTCCTCTCTGCACTTAGAGCCTCTAGCTACAATATCCTGGTAAAAGATGTACATATCATCCTGTGTTGTGGAAAAACTTGTATCCATTTTTAATTACTCTTTAACTTGCAGGTACGGCATGAACTGTCTGATCCAGTTTGAAGACTTTGCCAATGTTAACGCTTTTCGTCTCCTCAGTAAATACCGCAACAGATACTGTGTGTTCAATGATGATATCCAGGGTAAGTCCTGTTAGGAGAATGCACATTTAACCTTTACCTTGTGATTAAGATCACAAGCCTGTTTATTGTCCAATAGTCAGATGTGTGATAAAATGTAGAGTTTACACATATGGCATTTAAAAACACAAGCAAAAACACAGCACTCCAAGTTGAAAAGTGACCCTCCATTGTTCATAGGAATGTAGCTGTTCACTGCAGAAGGGTTGTTCAAGGGAGAAAATGGGTTGTGTGCTTTAGATTATTAAGCTAATTTAGAGAGTACCATTAATTTTCTCTAATTTAGCTAAAACAATGGTGAGGGTTTAACAGTTATGCAAGGCTTTCAGTTTCCATGAGCCAGGTGGCCATTAGCTGACCCTGGCATTGTCCCTCTATTGTTATCCTCCTTTTTACAGGCGCAGTTGAAAAAGCTAAACCAGCTTTTTCCTCTTCATAGATGTTAACTCCACAGTAATCTGAGAACAGGTTTGTTCTCCCCTAGAGTAATGACAGCAGCCAAGGTGGGGCTATAGCCAGCCTGTCTCCTAGGTCCTGGGAGGCTTAGCAGGCACAGAGGGATGGATGCATCCTGCATATTGGTGGCATCCTGCTCTGGTGCTGACTTGGTTTTAAACCACTGGTAAGGCTGTTTGCCCATCCAACAGGGATCTTCCCAAGTGATTCTGAATAACCAGTTCTCCTCTGAGGCCCTTCATCTTTCCTTAGTCCTGTTTGCAACATGCAGAATTGCCAAGGTTTGTTGATTTCATTATTTGCAGTCAGTTGGGCTCATCCCACTTTGTACTTGGAAGAGACTGAAAGAAACGCCAGTGCTGTTTCACACAATGCTGGTTCTATTCTGAGCAGACTTTGCAGCACTATTTCTGCATCTGCTGCCCATCTAGCAGTATTTGGCAGTGCATGTAACAGCTTATTCATGTCTATCATGACACAAGAAAGAGTAAGACCCTGGCGTGTGGGATTGTGGTTGGTGTAATGGGATGCATGGTCCTGCTCAAAGATACTTCCATGAAGAGGCTTTAGAAGCAGCAGAACTTAAGGCATTTCAGGGAAGGTGAGGTAGATAGTCTTGTACAAGAAGACTTACTGTGGGGTTTTGCCACCCACAAAAGCTTTCAGTGGGGAGAGGAGCAAAGAAGAGAACACAGGAGATACATTTTTGTGCTGAAGTCTTGAATGGAAGAACCAAGAGCTCAAACTGTTCTGGAGATGGACAGGTGAAGCCCACAGTAAGAAGCTGATGATGTAAAGATTTATGCTGGATTAGTTGCTGTCTCTGCAAGTGTAAGGGGACTGAGCAGTCAGAAAGGAAAGGAGGCCAGGCAATGTAGCAGATCTGTGGGCCTGGGTGTAGGCTTTCTTCGGGGAACTAGAGTGAACTGGAAGGGTTTCTTAATGAATTGGAATGGTTTCTTCAAGGAAAAGAGGATATTAAAGCAAAACTGAAGGTTCTGGTTGGGAAGCAAGAGACTGTTATTTTTTACAGTTTCTTTTTGGCTGCAGGTCATAGCTGAATGTCTCAAACAGTTCCTGGAAATGAACCACATCCAAGAGGATGCTGTAAACCAGCATCACCATAAAGCAGACCATGCCTCCTCCCATTAGATGTGTGTCATAGTGCATGGGAGATGTCAAGTCCCTTGGAAATGCTCTGCAGTCCCACCTGTTAAAACAAGAGGATTTTACCTCTTGCTAGTGAAACTCCCTTATATTCTCAAATAAGGCATCTGGATGGCACTGGTTTCATGGTAGTAGATAAGGGAAGAAATCCTGCTGATCTACTGCACAGACAAGTGATGAGTCAAGGGAAGCAAGCCACTGTTTCAGAGGCTTTTTATGTAGCTGTCAGAAAGAAAAGGGATTCTAAGCTAGGGTTGTAATCAGGAATGTGTTTTGAGGACCTTTGGGAAGCTGAACTACTTGAATCTCCTCATTTAACTCTGTCTTGGAGTCATGTCAGAGAAAATGGAGTTGAAGCTGGGGTGAGTAGTCTGATCCCCAGATGATACAAGAAAGGTAGGAAGTGCCATTTTCTCACTTACACTCTCCTGTTCTTTGGTTTCACCTCGGGCTCTCTTTTCCAGCATTCTGGCATTTCATGACTTGCCTCCTTAAAAAAGTGGGAGAGCTCAATGCAGATTGTGTTCCAAATGGTTAACGAGAATTATGCAAAGCCTTGTTTAAGCAGGCCTGATACATTCTACTCAAGTCAGGCAGGAAAAGACCTCCTGAAGCCTGAATTATCTCAGCTTCTGAGCTGGCATTTAAGTATATTGATTTGAAAGCACATCTTAGGCACAAACAGTGCAGGTTAGATCAGGCCTCAGCTATAGCAGTTCAACTTGTTGGTTAGTGGGGCTCTGAATGCAATGAGCCTACACACACGCGCATGAAATGTGGGAAGCAAGTATAAATTGCTGCACTTAATCTCCTTTAGGCCTCCCTCTTGCTGCCCCAGGGCTTACATGAACAGAAAGCAGTTTATGTGTGCCAACTTTTTGGGCCACACAAATTACTGTATTGCCAAACCCACCCTAACCCCATAGAGTTCAAGTGACTCAGACCCCTTCCAGTTCCAGCCAGGCTGCTGATGCTGAGCGGGACGCCTGCCAGGTACCACAAACAGGGACGAGGAGATTGCTCTAGTTCTGAAAGCCATTAGCCTGGGAGCTAGCAGAAGCTGGCTCGCAGTGCCCACATGTGGGAGCTTCCCATTAAGGGCTGCTTCTCCTTCCTCCATGGGGTGATGACATCAGTCCTTTTCCCAGCTCCGTCTGGGTTCATGCAAGGGGCAACGGCTTCAGTTTCAGCTCTGTGGGAGAAAACTGATTGTCATTTCTTCCTTTTTCCCAGTAAAGTGCCAGGGCAGGCAGTGAAGCACATAGGAAATCAGAGGTACATGAGAATGCTTTAGATCCTGCTTTCTCTTCCTACTGTAACTTTGCTCCACTTAACTGTGCACAGTTATCACTGGAGGTATCACTGTATTATCAAGTACACATCTGGAAAGTCTTACAAAGGTGTCAAGTCTTGTGCATCCCTGAGACAGTCACCTCTGGCTTCCTGCTTCATACAATAAAATACATAAAATCATCGAAGGAGTTCGTTTGGAAGGGACCTCTGGACATCACCCAGCTCTCACCTGAATTAAAGGTAATCTCAAACTTAGATCCGACTTGGACATTAAATCAGATTCTGCAGAGCCTTGTTCAGCCAAGTGATTTCCAGTATCTATAAGGATGGATATGCACAATCAGGTGTGATTTGCCTTGGGAGATCCAGACTGTTCTCAATCACCATCATGTTCCCAATGTACCTTCTAGATTTGCTTTGTAATCCCCAGATCATGGGGTTAGACCAACTGAGCTAAAATTCCCTGGATCCTCCTTGTGTCCCTTCTTGAAGATGGGTATGAAATTTGCCTCTTTTCAGGAATTAGGAATCTCCCCAGTTACCAAAACCTTTCAAATGATGACTTTGTAATGCCACTGCCCACATACCTTAGCATCCTCAGGTGCATCTCCTCAGGTCTCATGGACTTTGTGCGTTGAATAATCCCGACTAAATAAGCAGGAATCCATAGACACCCTCTAAACTTGCACAGCTTAAGTGTGCTTTGGGTCTTTCATCCTTCAGGAAGGCCCTAAGCAATCTCAGCACATTCTGAAGCCAGACTCACTTTGTGCAGATACTGGACTAGATGATGTGCAGTCATCAATTCCAACCTTATTTCTTCAACATTAATTCTGCTGGTTGATCAGTGTGTTACCTTCCATAGTCACAATGCAAACAAGAATTCTTAAGGCATAGATTTCTTACTCTGTACTGAACAGCAGAAGTTGCTCTGCAAGTGTAGTCAGAGAAAAATGAAGAAATCTCTAATATGCTATGTAAATAGTTGTATCTGATCAGGTCAAAAAGCCCTTCACAGACATGGGTAGGGCAGAGAGAACAGTGCACAGAAGCATAAAGCCAACTGTATCCTGGTTCTGGGCATCTTTAGCAGTCTTTTAATACTAGACCCCATATAACACAGATGACTTGTCAAAGAACCACCAATTGGAGTGTTATGGATATATCCATATCCCATCTGAGATGCTGTAAACAGACAGGATTTCTAAAATCCTGAACACCCACACTGCAAATGAGACTTCTTCAAGGCACTTCAGGATGGGAAACACCAAATCACTAGCCACATTAAAACACTGAGCCTTTTGTATCCCATAGTCCTCCCACAACTACACTACAGGCAGTGCTTGGGGTCATCACTTTGCAGACTTCCAAAGACTTCCCAGTGTCAGAGCAATGATTCCTCTTTGTTGTTGGATGTGTGACTGCTGATGAGCCTCTGAATATCTCTTGACCCACCAACCACCTTTCCTCATTATCCAAGCAGATAACCTTTCCATAACCTTCCCAGGACACTTCAGCAAGCACCGAGCACTGCTCCCAGACCTCAGCTGAGACTGGGAACAGGCTGACTCCAGCGCTGCAGATCTGGGCCAGTTAGAAATCAATCATGTGCAAACATGGCCTGTTTTTCAGGCACGTTTCCATGTGGTGTGAGAAGCAGGCAAGGCGAGTTGTTGGCTCGGCATTAACTAATTGCAGCAGATTAAAATGGTACAGCATCTT
Organism: Melopsittacus undulatus; assembly: GCF_012275295.1. NCBI lineage: Eukaryota > Metazoa > Chordata > Aves > Psittaciformes > Psittaculidae > Melopsittacus > Melopsittacus undulatus. Next base: position 7,281,555 of record NC_047528.1, on the reverse strand, counting down.
ACTTTGTTGTTTCAGCTGGCGTGGAAAACGCATCAGTAATTGTCACAGGAAACTAAGGAGGAGGGGAGCACAATAGGAAGGGAGCGCTGGATGATACGGTGCTATGGGACAAAGCAGGCTGTGTCCTGCCAGGCAGCTCCTGAGCAGCATGCTTTCCCTGGGGGGATTTACCCAGCATGAAGGTAGATGTGGAGATGTTCTCAGTCCTGTAGGGTTTCACCATTACCAAGCCTCTCCAACCTACTGTGCTCTGCATTTTCCTTTGATGGTGCTACATTACATATAGATGCATTATCCTCAGAGACATCCAAGGCCAGGCTGGATGTGGTTCTGGGCAACCGGATCTAGTGGAAAGTGTCCCTGCTCATTGCAGGGCTTTGGAGTAGATGACCTTTAAAGGTCCCTGCCAACCCAAATCATTCTATGATGTAAGGGCCGGCTCCTGGACTTGTGTCTAAGTCACATGTTGACTGCTAAGCATGTCAGCAGAATATAGACTCCTGGGTGTACAGGGGCCTCAGTTTCTTGGGCTTAGTGGTGCAAGGCTCTAAGAAGCTGTCCTGTATCTTATGTCATTTTGGGGATTGTAACATTCGATTCCCTTTCTTCTCTGATGCCATTGCAAACTCCTCCTTTGCTGTAAAGAATAGCATACATCTCCTCTGTGTTAATCTGTCTGTGATCTCTACATCCAGGCTGCTGGCCACTGCCTCGGTGTTTGTTTCAGGCACTGCACTGTGTAGCTTTACAGTGGAAGGATTAAAACCAGACCTACATGAGGCATCTACTTTAAGATGAGCTCTGTCAGTCAGCTCTTCACCATACCAGCTCTTCTGGGTTACCGATGTCCTTAAAGCTGTTAGTGTAGAAAGTGAGTTGCTTCCTCGAGCACTTTGCCTTTTACTGCTGCTCTCTTTGACATGCTCCACAGCATTTCTAGGTTTATTTCCTTCATGTTTTACAGAGGCCCTTTGGGGGAGGGCTAACACTATCCCACAGTCATGGAGGTGAAGACCTTGAGCTGCAAACACTTCAGCAGCTTTTTGTTTCAGCTCTGTTGTGTTTGACTTTTGATTATGTATTTGGGATGGATCTGGACAAGCTCCACTCTGCTTTCCAGTAACAGGCGGAACTGCTGCGGGGAGTTAATGTGAACCAGAATCTGGAAAAGCCCTATGCTTCCTCTGCATCCATAACTGTAGATGTATTTTCTTGGCTGCCCTTCGCTGGAGCTGTTAAACTGGTGTTTGCCGTTCCCTGGGCCCTCGTCTTGGCATGGTTTTGAGGAGGCAAAGTGTAAGCAGACAGAACGAGGGTGAAAAATACAAGATCAAGCTGAATTTGGCCACCTCTTCCACCAGCGTGGGGAAGGGGAACCACCTGCATGGGTGCTGTGTGAAGGAACAGGCAATGGTGTGGGCTGCACGCTCCCATCACTGCTGCTGTCAGAAGGATACAGCATGGTGGTGATGCTCTGCTCTGTTCAACCAGGTGACAGAGCAGTGCCAGCCCTCAGCATAGGAGGACACCCTGCTTAGCCATGGGGTGCTGTCACACATGGTACACCCTTTACATCAGCACTGGGCAGCACTGCTGTTGCACTCATGCCAGTAACTTCTTGTATGAAGCTGCTTGCCCCTCTGTCTGCTCTCCCCACTCTGATGAAGGATGAGGACCCTGAGCGTGGGTTCCTTTGGGCTGCATCCTTTTCCATCCATGCAGCCTTTTGGAGCTACAGAGCAGAAACTTTCCCCCTGTTTTGCTCCAGTGTAGCTCCAGTGACATCTACTGGGGATAGTTCTGACACTGGTACAAGGGGAACATCAACCTCAGAGGGGTTTTTTACACTATTGACTGTGCCTCAGTGTCAGAGATTAATTCATGGCCATTTTCCTGAGTGCACCTTGGGTTTAAATGCCTCTTCTTTGCTGGTCCTGTTGCTCTGGACTCCCCAGAGAGGCTCCTGAGATCTGCTTGCCATTCTATGGTGCTATGATGAGTCTTGGACAGATGAGCTATTGCAAGTGCTTTCGCTTCTTCTCTCTGCACCCCTTCATATCTCATCTTGGATGCAGACCAGCCAAGCTGGCTCTTGCTAAATATTTAGGGAAGTAGTTATCTGCAATAGCAGCATTCAATCTCTTTGGAAAACAGATAGACCAACATGTTGAAGGGTAGTGGGTTTTTCCTTGCCACAACTCATGGTGAAGGGTTCCCCACCCCAGGCTCATTTTGTGGTTGAAGCACAATGATTAGGCAGTTGCTTACACAAACCAGCTGTGAACTCTCCCTCAAGGAGATGCTCTGCTGTTCCAGCCTCAGTATTTGTAATTATCAAAGACAGATACTGAGCTGAGGCCAAGGTACAGTAACTTTGATGCTTGAGTAATGGGGGTGAGATGCAGTTTTGGAGATGTGGAGGGATTAGAAACACATTGGGGAGAGAGGAGGAGGCTCAGGAATGGCAGAGTGGGTCAGTCCTGCTGTTAGTCAGAGCTGCAGTGCAAGTGCAGGGGATGAGTAACGGCACACCCAGTCCCACTGGTCCCCACTCTGCACATGCACACTGCTCTGCAGATGAATCCATGCATCCTTCCTTTCCATACATCCCCTCTTCTGCAGTTCCTCCTAATAACATCTTCAAGGAGACCTTGAGTCCCTCTGCTTAATGTCCTATGAGTATTTTCCATTGAAACGGGTTTGCATTTGTCCTGTCAGACTCCTTGATGCTCATAGGGTATAAAGCAATCTTGCCTGGGTCAGGACCAAGATAAACAAGATAATTCTCCAGTTACATTTCTCTCTTTTAAATACTTTCCAGTCATCTATTACTGCTAATGCTGTGCACTTGCACTGTCACACTGTAATTATTCCACTTGGGAATTTTTTCCTCTGATCCATTCCCCGTTATCACCCACATGGGGATTTGGGGATTTCTGTGCAAAGTAAGCCTGGAAGATAGCATGGGAGCACACAAGTGTTCATATTCTACTGTATGTCACAAGCTTAGCACTGCTGACAACAGAGAGACCCTACTTATTTGCAGTTCATACTGCCAGGGTGGGGTCCCTTCCTCCTCAGTTTAGATGTCTGCCACTGGAACTGTCTACATGTATTCCAATTATCCTGTCTCTCTTAAACAAATGGTGGCAGTGACACCTTTAGGGTTCATTTCATGTGATCCACTTCAGGCACCTCCTTTAGCATGAGCAGGATCATGTATGTTTGTTTAGAGGAATCCCATGCTCAGCATCTGTCATGGCAGCAAGCCTGCAGTCCTGCTGATTATCGACTGTCTGAGACACAGAGAATTGAGCTTGGGCTAGGTATGTGATACCCCTAAAAAGCAAAATCTAAACCCAAGGCAATTATCTGGTGTTTCTTTAAATTCCTTGGATATTCATTATCTTCCTCTGTAATTTTCCCAATCTGACAGCATGGCGCTTTGCCAGCTAAGTACACTACTCTAAATACAGCTTTAAAAGGCAGAGATTTAGTGCAGGGGAAACAAGAGGAAATCCCTCAGATCCATCCTTCAGTTGTCTGAGCTGGCATGTTAATAGTGAAGCAGCGCAGCACTCCCTGGTTGGTTCCCTCCACATCAAATCCCTTTTAAACTGACTCAGCTCAGGTGATCCGGGTCTGGAAATAACACGACACAAACTGTTCTGTGGGCTAATGAAGGGACTTCCTTAACTTCTATTTCAGTTCACTCTAAGGCCAGGCTGGACACAGGGGCTTGGAGCACCCTGCTCTAGTGGAAGGTGTCCCTGCCTGTGGCAGGGGTTGGAACTGGATGAGCTTTAAGATCCCTTCCAATCCAAAGCAGTCTGGGATCCTATGATTCATCCTCAGTGCTGAAGCAAGTGTCCCAGGTGATTTACTGTAGGCAAGAAGCTTACAAAGCCTCCAACATTAGCCTAGTCCATTTTGTGTTTGACACGGATGTTTGTGATGTCCTCATGAATAAAACATGCTGCTGCTGCCATTCTGTGCCAGTGTGTGTCTGTGCATGGACACCAGAATCACTCTTTAGTAGTACCCTTCATTTTTGGAGAAATAAATTCATGAGTTATAAACTCAACGTATTGGTGAGTTAATGGAACTGATAAACACTTCTGGTCTGTCCTGTAAGGGTCACAGAGATGATCCAAGGACTGGGAAGCCATGTAAGGAAAGGCTGGGAAAGCTGGGACTGTTCAGCCTGGAGAAAAGAAAGCTCAGGGGTGACCTTATCATCATGTTCCAGTAGTTAAAGTGTGGCTACAGAGAAGATAGAGAGTCCCTTTTTGCAAGGAGTCCCATGAAGGGTGATGGGGACAAGTTACTCCTGGGGAGATTCCAGCTGGACACAAGAGGAAAATGTTTCCCATTGAGAACAACCAGCCACTGGAATAATCTGCCCAGGGAAGTAGTGGATTCCCCAGCATTGGACACTGTTAAGATACAGCTGGGCAGGGTGCTAGAACATCTAGTATGGGTCATGCTTTGCCTAGAAGGGTTGGATGATCCTTGATGTCCCTTCCAACCTGGGATTCTGCGATTCTGTGATGCAGTAAAGTTTTTCTGTGTCAGAGTAGGTTATATTGGTTCCCTAAGCAAAATGAGCTGTGTCAGTAAGTTACTTCTCTGTCACTAAAACTGTGCTCCCACTAGATTTTCTTCTTGCATGGAAATAATGAGAGAGTAAATCAGAGGGCCACAAGGATGATCAGGGGACTGGAGCACCTCCCATATGAAGACAGGCTGAGAAAGTTGGGGCTGTTCAGCCTGGAGAAGAGAAGGCTGTGTGGAGACCTCATAGGAGCCTTCCAGTATCTGAAAGGGGCCTATAGGGATGCTGGTGAGGGACTATTCATCGGGGACTGTAGCGACAGGACAAGGGGTAATGGGTTGAAACTTAAACAGGGGAAGCTTAGATTGGATATAAGGAAGAAATTCTTTACTGTGAGGGTGGTGAAGCACTGGAATGGGTTGCCCAGGGAGGTTGTGAATGCTCCATCCCTGGCAGTGTTCAAGGCCAGGTTGGACAGAGCCTTGGGTGATGTGGTTTAGTGTGAGGTGTCACTGCCCATGGCAGGGGTGTTGGAACTGGATGATCTTAAGGTCCTTTACAACCCTGACTATTCTATGATGCTGTGATTCCCTGTTGCTATGATGCTAAAGCAGTTTCTGCTTTAGCTCTGGTTTTTGCACTGAAGGAACAACTAAAGCTGGATGAGTTTCCTCAGTCCTTGACAGATGGAGCAGCACCATCTGCTGGTTTCACTGCTCATAGTCATGCTTTGCTCATGAGCTGTTTGCTGTTACAATCACAGGATCACAGAATGGTTTGGGTTGGAAAGGACCTTAAGATCATCCAGTTCCAACCCCCTGCCATGGGCAGGGACACCTCACACTAAACCATGTTGCCCAAAGTCCCATCCATCCTGGCCTTGAACACTGCCAGGGATGGAGCATTTACCACTTCTCTGGGCACCCTGTTCCAGTGCCTCAGCACCCTCACAGTAAAGAACTTCTTCCTTATTTCTACCCTGAACTTCCCCTGTTTAAGAACCCATCACCCCTTGTTCTACCTCTGCAGTCCCTAATGCAGAGTCCCTCTCCAGCATCCTTGGGGTCCCCCTTCACTGATGCCTGGCAGCACCCCAAGCCCTAAGGACACTGCAGAGGGTCTCACAGAAGGATTGGCTTGTTGAAACCTGGATGCACTGGCTGATTAAATGGGCAGGAAACTAGGAAATGCTGGAAATCTGGTGAAACCAGGTTTTATTGGCCTAAAAGGGTTCATTGTCCCTCCACCCATGGCCACCCACAAGACTTGTTATTTGTGGATTGCCTTATGAAGGTGAGAATGGACAGACCAGCATCAGGGTGCAGGCACATCCAAATTGATATCCTTTAAAATGCTGAGGAATAAAACTAGTGGCCTTGATGGTATTTATGGGTCCCTTCCAACTTGAGTTATTCTGTGATAAAACTGCCTCCATCATTCCTAGCTCTCCTTTAACCCTTGTATCCAGCTTGCCCAGGTGAGGTAAGATACCATCAGTGCCTGAATCCCAGTTAGTCTGTGCCATACTTGGTTCTTCCCACCATGTTCCTTCACTTGGCATAAGAGATCAGATGAATATTGTATGTGATTGATGTGGGATGTGGGCAGTTTTATTCAGCCCGTAGACATCTGCCTCCCTTAATGAATGGAAAGCTGCACGTATCACAGTGGCTGTAACATCAGGAATCTGCTCTCCATGTACAGGATTCTTTCTCACTAATCTGGGAACAACTCATGATCTCAATGGTTGGCAGTGAGGCATGGTGGCTCTGAGTCAGGGAAGTGAAAACAGAGAAGGTGGTGCAGGGCTGTGAAAGTGAATGAGAAGGGGATGGTCATTCCATGATCACTGAGGATTTTGAGACAAGGGTGCCCAAGTTCACACCACCACCTGCTGCAGATGTCTTATGGGACTTTTACAAGGGCCTGTAGGGACATTACAAGGGGGAACGGCTTTAACCTGCCAGAGGGGAGATTGAGATGAGATTAAAAAGTACTAAAACACACACAAATTCCAGCAGTAGCTGTTAGTGTAGTGACAGTTGCTGGGCTGCATCCCCAAAGCCTGAGCAGCAGGTTAAGGGAGGGAATTCCCTCTGCTGCGCTCTCATGAGACCCCTCTGCAGTCCTGTGTTCAGCTTTGGGGCAACAACATAAGGAGGACATGGAGCTGTTGGAGTGAGTCCAGAGGAGGCCACGGAGGTGCTGTGGGGGCTGGAGCAGCTCTGCTCTGGAGCCAGGCTGAGAGAGCTGGGCTGGGGCAGCCTGGACAAGAGAAGGCTCCAGGGAGACCTTAGAGCAGCTCCAGTGCCTAAAGGGGCTACAAGAAACCTGGAGAGGGGCTTGGGACAAGCATCTGTAGGGACAGGACAAGGGGAATGGCTTTAACCTGACAGAGGGGAGAATGAGATGAGCTCTTAGGCAGAAGCTCTTCCCTGTGAGGGTGCTGAGGTGCTGGCACAGGGTGCCCAGAGAAGCTGTGGCTGCCCCATCCCTGGCAGTGTTCAAGGCCAGGTTGGACACAGGGGCTTGGAGCACCCTGCTCTAGTGGAAGGTGTCCCTGCCTGTGTCAGAGGTTTGGAACTGGATGAGCTTCAAGGTCCCTTCAGAGCCAACCCATTCTATGACCCTTAGGCATCACAGGTGTCTTAAACCCTGAGGAGTTAAGTAGTAACTTTTCTTGGCATTCTAGAATTCATCATCCCTTTGAATCTACATGGAGGGTTGTTTGTGTTCTCCTACCATGCAGGGGTCTTCTGAGGTTTAATATTTCAGAGTAGGGACAGCACCCTGATCTTTTAGTGACAAGATCTAAGAGAATGGATGCTACCACAAGGTTTCTAACAGCATACCAGTAGGGCAGACAATCCGTTTCCAGGATGTCCATCTCACGGTGTTTCTCTCTTTTCAGGCACTGCGTCTGTTGCAGTCGCTGGCATCTTTGCAGCCTTAAGGATCACAAAGAACAAGCTCTCTGACCATAAGTTCGTTTTCCAGGGAGCTGGAGAGGTAGGAGAATGTTCTTAAGTCTGTTCTTAGATATGGCATAAATCCAGAGAGAGAAGAGTCAACCATGAAGCTTCCTGCAAGGCTTCATGGAAACAAAGTGCAGACGCAGGTTGTCACTGGGCAGGAGTGAGCCCCGTGTGTGGACCATGGTGCTGCTGCATAGAAGTTGCCTTTTAGTGGGGCAAGTACCTTGAGGGGAGCCCATCATGAGGCAGCGTGCTGCAGGGACATTGAGGAGACTGGTTTGAATCCTCAGGGTTGGTATTTAGGGTAAACCAGAGCCTCTTGAGCATCATAGAGTCAAAGGGACTGTAAGCTCAAACAGCTGTAAGAACATAACCTCACTTTTCGGAGTCAGGCATGTTGCCCCCATGGCAGAAATCAGGTAGTCTGTATGACTCCTTGCTCAAAGAGAGGTGATACCCCAGTGAAGTGTTTATATACTGTGTTCCAGGCTGCAACGGGCATAGCTTATCTCCTGCTCATGGCCATGGAAAAGGAAGGAGTTCCACGAGAGGATGCCATCAGAAAAATCTGGATGGTGGACTCCAAGGGACTGATTGTCAAGGTAAATGTGTCCCCAGAGCTGAGCTTCACTCCCCTGCCACCTCCTGCAAGCTAAGAGAGGCCAGAGCAGGCAGATACCACGGATCAGACCAGGAGTAAGGGCTGCAGATGTATTGGTGTCAGCAGAGCTGTCACTGCTTTCAAGAGAGCCAGGTCCCATGGTGACAGTAGTGTACCAGCAGCACTGGCTGCTCTGTAGGCAGTGCTTTGGGCTGGGCCTCTGCAGTGGTAGGATACACTGCTGGCCATGAGCTCAAGCAGTGCTGGAAGTCTTGCATGTCATATGGGGTATTGCAACAGCAGCACTGTGCCCTGCTTTGGTGATCTCACCTGCTCTGCACTCCATGGGTCCTCAGGGCCTCATCCTTCCTCAGATGTGAGGAGACTGGTGCTATATACACACCTCCTCTGCCCTCGCAGCCAAGTCCTTCCAACACAACATCAGTATAGTTTGGAGGGTGAGAGGAGCAGAGGGCAGCCCTGTGTGACGTTACACCAGCAGCTCAGGTCCTGCTCTGTGGGATCTGGTTCAGGTAGAGAACCAAGAGATGAAATGAACTGGTGAGTTACTGCGTTATGTCTCCACCTTTTGCCAACAGACCAAAGTTTGACTCCTCCTTTCTCCTCACAGGGTAGGAGCCACCTGAACCATGAGAAAGAAATATTTGCTCAGGACCACCCCAGTGTGAACACACTGGAAGAGGTTGTGCAGAAAGTGAAGCCTACAGCAATTATAGGTGGAGTTCCCTGAGCATGACCTTTCCACATCAATTCAGTTCTTAGGAGAGTTTCTGCCTTTCTTCCATGACCTCCTTTTATTCTCCCAGTTAAGATAAAATGAGCATTTTTTGCCCCCATTTTACCAGCTGAGTTCTCCACATCCTTTCCCTTCAGCCATGGGGCACAAGGTTCCTCCCTTTTGGAGCTGTAGGAGCCCTTTCAGGTTGTAGAGGGATGTAGAGGGAGGTGCTGGGGGTGGCAGGACCTGGGGCTTTCAGCAGCACACATGGCCTTGACAGACTGGGCAAGACAATGATGACAACAGGCAGCTCAGGCAGGTCTTTGGGGGGCAAACTGCTGCAGCCAGACTGGCTTAAAACACTGATGGCCCAGAGGAGCAGGGGGCTTTGAGACAGGCTTTTAATCTGAGAAAGAAACATTCACACCTTCATCTCCAGGGATGGATCCTGTTCCTTCCCACAGTTCATTTACCAACCGAGGCATTCAAGAGGGATCAGCCCAGTATGAGACAGTCAGAAAGCACCATCTCACTCTGCTCTCATTGTTCTAGGTGCTGCAGCCGTTGCAGGAGCCTTCACTGAGAAGCTGCTGAAGGACATGGCAGCCTTCAATGAGAGACCCATTGTGTTTGCCCTGAGCAACCCCACCAGCAAAGCGGAGTGCACAGCAGAGCAGTGCTACCGCCTCACCGAGGTACTGGAGCTCAGTGTGCCAGGGCAGTGGTGCCTTGTGGGCACACAGGGACAGGGGGCATAAGGTGAAATAAGAGCCTTAAAGAACAACTTTCACACTATGGGGGCAGTCAGGAGGTGGAACAGGGCCCAGATTGCTCCTGTGGACTCTTTCTCCATAAGTTTCTAAGACCAGGCTGGATAAAGCCCTGAGCAGCCTGGTCTGATTTCACAGCTGACCTTTCTGTGAGCAGGAGTTTCAGTCCATACCAGGCTGCATTACTTTGTGATCCTCTAAAGAAAGTGCTTGCCTCCTTCACCCATGGCTGGGTGTCCCATCCTCCTAGGTTACTGGCCCCTGTGTTTTGCCAACCTATGCAACTACATTGAAAGTTGGGTTTCATCCCCTAACTTGGAACCATTGTCACTGAAGAATTATTGTCATGTGGACTGTAGTGACAGGACAAGGGGTAATGGGTTAAAACTTAAACAGGGGAAGTTTAGATTGGATACAAGGAAGAAGTTCTTTACTGTGAGGGTGGTGAGGCACTGGAATGGGTTGCCCAGGGAAGTTGTGAATGCTTCATCCCTGGTGGTGTTCAAGGCCAGGTTGGATAAAGCCTTGGGTGCCATGGTTTAGTGTGAGGTGTCCCTGCCCATGGCAGGGGGGTTGGAACTAGATGATCTTAAGGTCCTTTTCAACCCAAACCATTCTGTGATTCTGATTCTATGACTGAGTTTATGTGAGAGAGGATGCTTTTTCTTACTGTCCCCTTTTGCCTTCCCTACCACTTGCTGCTGGCTTGAGCAATCACACAGCCCCCAGACCTTCATCCCACACGAGTCTCACTTCATTGATGAAGAAGAGCAACTCCTCCTCAGCCAGTTCAAAGCTCTTGTAGTTGGGCAGTGTGAACACACTCTCAGGGCTCAGGAGCCCTGACCATGGCCCTGGTTGTGGCCCTGGGGACCAGGCCCTCCAGAAGGGTCAACTGGAGATGGCTCTGGTGGAGATGCCTCTCACTAACTGGCTGCAGACTTGTCCACTGGGTCACCAGAGTCCTGAGCACAGATAGGGTGAGCAGCCGACATGTAACACTTCCCGTCTGAATTTGGATGCCTCTTCTTCTCTCTTTGAGCAGGGACGGGGAATATTTGCCAGTGGGAGTCCGTTCCCCAAGGTGACCCTGCCCAATGGACAGACCTTCTTCCCTGGCCAAGGAAACAACGCCTATGTCTTCCCAGGAGTGGCACTGGGAGTCACTGCCTGCGGCATCCGGCACATCTCTGACGAGATCTTCCTCATCACAGCAGAGGTTTCCAACTGGCATTAACTCATGGTTTTTAAGAGAAGAGGCACAGGCACCTCCTTCAGGTGTTCTCAAGAGCCTGGCCTGTGGCAGTGTGTTGAATGGAAGTGGCTCCTCAAAACCCTCATGCTATCCTAGCACGTGCAGAGGTGCAGGAGCCAGGAGGTTCTCATTCTCCATAACTGCTGCCCTAGCAAGCATTCCCACTATCCTGGCCCTGATTTTCCGTCTGATGAAGCTAATACACGTGTATTTTGAATAGCTCAGCAGTTCACACACAGAACCAGTCCCAGGTCTGCCACTGCTGAGGTTTTGCCCTCATATCATGTAAGACTAGTGAATGTGATACATGCTTAAGACCATCTCTGTAAGCTGCCTTCTCTTCTTTGCAGTCCATTGCTGCCCAGGTGACAGAGCAGAACCTAGCAGAAGGAAGACTCTATCCGCCCTTGGACACCATCAGAGAGGTTTCTCTCAAAATCGCTGTGAAAGTGAGTATTTCCACTTTTATTTCCACTTCCCACGGTAGGGAGGGCAGGAATTGCCCTGGCATCATTTTTGTTTTGTGGGGTTTTAGTTCAACTTACTCTACAGCCTAAAGCAATGGAGCTCAGGATCCTTCCAGCCAGAACTGCTGCTTTGATTCCTCCCATCATCAAAGCCCAGAAGTGAAAAATGCCTTGTGACTCTGGTGCCTCACAGCTCACAGAGCTCTGCTTTATTGCTTCAAGACATGAGTGCTCAGCACCACAAATACATCAGGTTTAGGGTCAAAGTCAAACGTGACTCAAGTTGCCAAAAGACTTCAGGTTCCAAATTGCTCTTTTGGAACCTTTCTTACTGTATTTAATGGGGCCCAAGTACCTCAGTTCTATTCCACATCAGGCTTGTTGTTCTAATTGCAGGATTGGTGCCCTGTATACGTCAAATTTGTAATTCCCATTCAGGGAACACCCACTGAGAATCATATTGGCCTGCTGGGAGTTACTGCAGTGTGGGTGAGGAGCTTAAGGGTGTGAGTGGAGGTGGTTAAAGGGCTGCTCTCCTTTAACTGCCCACTCCATCCACTTTCCCAAGGCAGAGGTGTGCGTTTTGAAGCAGGCAGCTTGCATTTCCTCACCCAAGGGATGATGTGGAGGTGACCCAGGGAACTGCACAAAGGAAAAAGACAACAAAAAGACACAATTTTGAGGGGTAGAAAGAGGGGAAATGCAGGCAGGGCCAAACTGCAGTCGACTTTCACTCTGTAACATGCTGGCACTGTTCTGTCAACTCGTTTTGCTTCTCTCTCTGCAGATTGTAGACTGGGCCTACAAGCATGGTCATGCTTCTTGGTACCCGGAGCCAGCAGACAAGGAAGCCTTTGTGAAACAGCTCATGTACAGCCCTGAATATGATTCCTTTGTGGTGGATGATTACAGGTGGCCCCCCACAGCCATGCAGACACAAGACATCTAAGCTTTTGTGATAACTCTTCTCTTGTGTTTGCCATCAGTTCTCATGGTTCATGTCATTGTTGATACAAATGCACCTCCAGGCTTGCAGAATGATAAAAGTAAATGAATCCAATAGGGTTTTTTTACTTGCTGCTGCTTTTTCTCTTTGGGAGCATATCAGTAGGGAATGAACTGCAGTCCAAGTCAGTGGTCCAAGGAGAGAGATGGACCGTGGCTGCCACCCATCCCAGTCTATCAGCACTGCACATTCCTGCTTGCTCAACATAGTGCCTGGCTCCCAGCTCAGCTGCCTCTGGAGAAGCTACCTGGGCCACCACAGAAGCAAAGAGTCCCATTGCTAGTGGGAGAGCCCATGGGAAGCTCAGAGCCCCACTACCATGGTGGGAGCTGTATGCATGATCATCCCTCGCACACACAGCCACGCTTTCCCTTTGGCTCTCTGGATGTGATGGGAAGTGTGTGCATTGCCCTGGGAGAGCTGCACACTTGGGCAGTGCTACCCTTTCCTGCTTTGAAAGTCCCCAGTATCTGCAGAGTCTCATCCAAGCCATGGGCCATGCAGCCTGATGCTGTCCTGTGCTCCAGGCCCTTGGAAATAAATCCCAGACCTCCATGCCCATGGGGACAACAGATTCCCTCCCCTCTGCAGTGCAGGCTGCTCTCCGAGGGAACAGGAGCCAAGGGATGCATTAGGGAAGCCAGGCAGGAGACCAGGGCACCTACAAATCCATCCATGGCTGCCCCAGTTCATCACTGCATCTCCTGCTGGGCACTGCTAAGGAAGCACTGCCACCAGCCACAGTATAGCTTCTCCATGTCATAGATTCCCAGGGAGGCCCCCCATAGCCCACCAAATATCACCCCAGTGTGATGAGGGTGTTCCTGGACATAACTGGGAAAGAACAGAGGGGCTTGCAGGCAGCTCTTCCCAGTTCATACCACTCACACACAGCAAGGCCAAGGCTGGGTACCAGAGTCCTCATTTAGCATCTTTAAAGGGCTTTTAACACGAGGAAATGCACCTCATCCCTTTGGGGATGAGCCACAATCTCCCCAGTGTCCAGCAAGTTCCCTGTGTGCCTTTTCTGGGAAGGGAAGCTATTGGGAAGGGAAGCATACTCACCATGGGAGCTTCCTTGCCAAGGCTGGAGCCTGGTGTTCCCAACGTGTAGGATCCCAAGTGAACCACTTGAGGGCTGTAGAGCACTTCTAGCCGTGGCCTTGCCGAGCTGGGAAGATCCTGCCAGTCTCACGTCGCCGTTTTAACGGGTTTAAGCAGTAGCAAAGAGTGCTTTTGCCTTGTCCAGTCTTGTAGGAGGAAGATCTCCTGCGGAGGAAGTCCTTATTGAAACCAGAAACTGCTGTGTGGCTGCTCTATGAGGCACGTTAAAGAGTGAAAGGGATTGAGTCAGTGGAGGAAAACCACAAGTTAAATACTGGGGGACTTACAGCTCATGTCTGTGGTTTGTTTTGTAACTTCAAGCAAGGTTAGTTATAGCAGATGAGCTTGGATTCCTCTGTTTGCCTCCCCTTTTTCTCTCAGCAGCACAATTCCTCTATTCCCAAGTTGTTCTTTTTCTCTTCCTTTGAAAAAAAAAAAAAAATCCGTTTATTTGAAAAAAAAAAGATTAAAATAGCATAAATACAAGAAAAAATATCAATATATGTAATAATATGGCAATATTACTAACTATTTCAAACCCAGACAGGGTCACTATGGCACCCTAACATGATGCTAAGCCTAGCAGTTGACTGATACCTGAATTACTTCTGCCAAGAAAACTTCTCTTTGCCTACTCACCTGTATCACTTGACCAAATTACCTCTTATTTATAATCCCAGATGGTCTGCATTAGTCAGGTGGCATTTGTCCCATAGTAAAACAGCATCCAGGAGCCAGCATGTGGCTTTTGACAACCAAAGGGTCTCTAAGCAATGCAGTAAAACGAAATGATACTGAAGCCACTGCCATGCTCCTCATAGAATCACAGAATGGTTTGGGTTGGAAAGGACCTTAAGATCATCCAGTTCCAACCCCCCTGCCATTGACAGGGACATCTCACACTAAACCGTATCACCCAAGGCTCTGTCCAGCCTGGACTTGAACACTGCCAGGGATGGAGCATTCACAGCTTCCCTGGGCAATTCCAGTGCCTCACCACCCTAACAGTAAAGAACTTCTTCCTTATATCCAATCTAAACTTCCCCTGTTTCAGTTTAAATCCATCACCCCTCGTCCTATCGCTCATGCCTCCCTTCAGCCCTTGTGCCTGATGTTTCTGTCAGCAGCCTCAAGGATCTCCTAGTCCATAATAACGCCACTCACAGACTGCTGGATTAAAACCCATCCTGTCTGCCCATCACATCTGTGCTCAGCACACCACACATGTGCTTATAACAGCCACCCTGAATTAAACCTCTAAGGGTAGAGTCCTTTTCTGAGGCTTCCTCCTCCCAAGCCATGACTTGATGTGCGGATGGGGACGTGTGTGTTGCCAGCACCTGGAGGGTGTGCTGACCTTTCCGTCCTGAAAGGAGCATCTTGATAAAATCACTAATTAATGACTGGGTTTGACTCATCTGTCCCGGATATGTGGATAAACAAAGCCTCTAAAGGTCTGGCTATTAAACAAGAGAGAAAGGGGTTTTCTCTTCACAGAGCAAGCTTGGCTGTTCAAACACCTACAATGGTGGTAATTGATTTATAGTCAATTATTGGAGTGCGGGGAGGCAATTACAGCTGTTCTTTAAAGCCCTGCTCTACTGCCCAGCGTTACTATGCAAAAAATGGTTCTTTATTCATTACCCACTGATGACAAATGGTGATAGAAGGATGGAATTTCCCCTTTCGTTAGAATTCACACCCAGTTTTACCTATCTGACCTTTGCTTTCTCTATAATGAAGACAACAGGGCTGTTTAGTCCAGACCTAATGAATCAAGCTGACAAACCACCAACAGGGAGCAGACTGCTGGAACTGGGATGGGATTTGATTACTGGCTGGTATTAGTCAAACAAGAGATCTGTTACCCAGCCTGTATTCATCTGGTCAGCAGGCAGAACAATGAATGGTATTTTCATCTATAACTCCTGCAGATTGGTTTGGAAAATGGTTGTGATTTCCAGAGATCTCATAAATTCACTAGGAACCTCATTTCTAGCTGTTGGAAGGAAAGAGCACCTTTGGGTCCTCATCTTCTATATCCAAAGAAGCAGTGCAGCTAGGTTAGGAGCTCAACTCATCAAACAGACACAGGACAAGAAGGAAGTGTTATGTATGGCATACTAACAGAGGGTCCAGGATAGCTCTCAAGGCCACCCTGCAGTACTTCTTCAGCCTGAACCCATAGCAGAGACCAAATACACTCAGCATAGGCTCAGTCCATGATGTTTGGATGACTGCCTGCAGAAAGGTAAAGGATCATAGAATCTCAGAATAGTTTGGGTTGGAAGGAACCTTAAAGCTCATCCAGTTCCCATCCACTGCCACGGGCAGGGACACCTTCCGCTAGAGCAGCTTGCTCCAAGCCCCTGTGTCCAACCTGGCCTTGAGCACTGCCAGGGATGGGGCAGCCACAGCTTCTCTGGGCACCCTGTGCCAGTGCCTCAGCACCCTCAGAGGGAAGAGCTTCTGCCTAAGAGCTCATCTCAATACAACCTCAGTCATTTTAAACTGGTTCTTTACCTAGTGTAGAAGAGCTTGTGTTGCTGTCTGCAATTAAGGAAATGGTAAAGGACCAAATCTGGGCCACTGCCTCCCCTGTGCCACCACCCCCTGTCTCAGGCAGGAGTCTATATCTGAGGGGTGCCTTGGCAACATCCCATTACAAGCCATTCACAGAGCTTTCAGCACTGAAGAGGCACACACAGGTTTAAGCAGTGGGCCTGAGTCTTTTGTAAAGCTGAACACAAGAAGCAATCAGTAGCAATTATGCCCAGCTTCCACTCAAACAGAAAGCAGTCCGTATTCCACAGATACAGCTACTAAAGTAGTATCCTTGTCACCCAGGATCTCGGGTTTAATTCACACCCAGTCTGCAAGCAGACTTGCTCAGCTGAGCTATGGCTGAGTTGAACCCCAGCCATTCCTGAGCTGATCAATCAGTATGACTCCAACCCATCCTTGGAGATGGACTTGGGCACTGATCCCAGCATGAAGTAACAGCAGCACAGGTACAGTTCACTTCAGTGCTCGCAGCTGAGGGATGGCACTCAGGGCAAAGAGGCAGGGTAGCAAATGGGGACAGTCCCCTCCTTGTGTGGCACAGCAGCACCAGCCAGAATTCATTCAGCAGAGCCCACAGGCTGAATAGCAATGAGCTGCTAAGGCTGAGGCAGTCTGAAATGCCACTAGGAGACATCCTAACACATAGGACAGGCACTAACGGGAGCACCAGAACCTGTTACCACAGAGCTCAAATCCTGTCCTTCTCCCATCATTATGGACCAGGCCAGCATTGTCAGGGAATACCTGGAAGAAGCACAGGGTAAACAGGTCAGGTTTAGATGCTTCTGGAAGGGTACCATAGATCTAAATGAGACACGATTCCCCCATCTCGAAGGAGAGATGAGGGATCGTTTGAGAAATGCTGCACATTCATCCAATCCTAGGCCGGCCAATACAAGCAGTTAAAGATGTTTTCCATGGACAGCAATGCAGTGATGTTGAGTCTGTGATCCCTGGGCAACTGGTCAATGAGAAAATGAACATGAGCCGGCTGCAGTGTGTGCTCACAGCCCAGTAAGCAACAGTATCCTGGCCTGCATCAAAAGAAGCGTGACCAGCAGGTCAAAGGAGGTGATCCTGCCCCTCTACTCTGCTCTCGTGAGACCTCACTTGGAGCATTGTGTGCAGTTCTGGTGTCCTCAGCATAAAAAGGGCATAGAACTGTTGGAACAAGTCCAGAGGAGGCCACGAGGATGATCAGGGACTGGAGCAGCTCCTGTATGAAGACAGGCTGAGAAAGCTGGGGCTGTTCAGCCTGGAGAAGAGAAGGCTGCGTGGAGACCTCATAGCAGCCTTCCAGTATCTGAAGAGGCCCTATAAGGATGCTGGGGAGGGACTCTTCCTTAGGGACTGTAGTGATAGGACAAGGGGTAATGGGTTGAAACTTAAACAGGGGAGGTTTAGATTGGATCTAAGGAAGAAATTCTTTACTGTGAGGGTGCTGAGGCACTGGAATGGGTTGCCCAGGGAGGTTGTGAATGCTCCATCCCTGGCAGTGTTCAAGGCCAGGTTGGACAGAGCCTTGGGTGATATGGTTTAGTGTGAGGTGTCCCTGCCCATGGCAGGGGGGTTGGAACTGGATGATCTTAAGGTCCTTTTCAACCCTAACTATTCTGTGATTCTGTGGTTCTAACTGTGGGTCTGTGGGCTGCAACCAAAATAACCTTGGGAAATGATGCTTTGACAATATATTTACATTTGATAAGGAGAGGGTCCAGAAAGCATAACAGGCTGGTCTAGTGATGTAGTTCCCTACCAGTGAGGAATCGGAGTCACCAGGGATGAACAAGTTACAGTGAGGTGTGGAAAAATACTGTAACATAGAAAACAGAAGCTCTCCTGTCACCTTTCTTAGCACTTTTCAGCAATCCTCTGCCAAGCTGGACCCACACCGATGTTGGGAGAGGGAGGAACTCTAATTACAGAATCCCAGACTGGTTTGTGTTGAAGGGACCTTAAAGCTCACCCAGTTCCAACCCCTGCCACGGACAGGGACACCTTCCACTAGAGCAGCTGCTCCAAGCCCCTGTGTCCAACCTGGCCTTGAACACTGCCAGGGATGGGGCAGCCACAGCTTCTCTGGGCACCCTGTGCCAGCGCCTCAGCACCCTCACAGGGAAGAGCTTCTGCCTAAGAGCTCAGCTCAGTTTTCCCTCTGTCAGGTTAAAGTCATTCCCCTTGGCCTGTCCCTACAGGCCCTTGTCCCAAGTCCCTCTCCAGTATTCTTGTAGGCCCCATGTCATACACTCTGTCTTTACTCTTTAATAATATTCTCTATTAATTGCACACTCTGTCTTTACGTTTTTACAGAGATGTGCAACAAAAATCCATTGGATTTTAAAGAAGCGTGTATTGATCTTAAAAAAGATGAGTTCATTGAACAGAAAGCAGCTGCAGTCTCTTCTGCTGACACAAAGCTAGCCTGAATGTGTTCCCAGCTCTCATTGTGTACACTCAGATTTGTGCACTCTCACACGTCCAACTTAACCGCCTGCACATCGCTACAGAACTGCTCCACCACCTTTTCCCTCCTGTTGCCAGGAACTGCAGGATGACCTTCAGGTTTTGCTCTGGTGCCAGAAGCAGTTTATTTAAAAGGACCAAACAAAAGGAGGCTACAAGAAACTTGGGCATCTTTTTTACTGACAGTGTTTGAACAGCTACGTAAGCTCATCAAAGATGACCCATCGTCGATTGGTCAGGCTGTGTGAGAGCAATCCCAAGCTCAGGTCAGTCATAGAATCATAGAATAGTTAGGGTTGGAAATGACCTTAAGATCATCCAGTTCCAACCCCCCTGCCATGGGCAGGGACACCTCACACTAAACCATGTCACCCAAGGCTTCATCCAACCTGGCCTTGAACACTGCCAGGGATGGAGCATTCACAACCTCCCTGGGCAACCCATTCCAGTGCCTCACCACCCTCACAGTAAAGAATTTCTTCCTTATATCCAATCTAAACTTCCCCCATTTAAGTTTCAACCCATTACCCCTTGTCCTATCACTACAGTCCCTAATGAATAGTCCCTCCCCAACATCCCTGTAGGCCCCCTTCAGATACTGGAAGGCTGCTATGAGGTCTCCATGCAGCCTTCTCTTCTCCAGGCTGAACAGCCCCAACAGTCAATAGTTGGTGAGCCTGTTTCAAAAACCCATCCATTAAAATAAAGGAATCTCTCTGCTTTCTTGAAGCAGCTTTGGACAAGACCCAGACCATTTAAATCACAGAATACTGAGACAGGAACAACTATTTGTGGTGAACCCTTTGTTGTTCATCAGTAAATCACCATGGAGGAAAGGTGAGATTCCATCACTTAAAAAGGGAATTAAAGGTTCTTGTCATTCCTCTTTGTCACATCTTTATAAGAAAAACTACTAAGATTGCATGCTATTCCACCAAAATCTGCTAAATCAGTCAACATGTTTAAAACCCAACAGCAACAAAGCAGAATTCAGTGTATCTGAGGAAACCCAGTGCATGCTTTGAAAACGAAGTCTTTTGATAGCCTGACCTTGATCCAGCCAAACAGAGCCCACTTCTATTCAAAGGGACATGCTTCTTTTAAGACAGAAAAGCTGAAGCAGATCAAGCCTTGGTTCCTTGGGGCAGATGAACCAAAATACCTGGATTACAAAAGGTTTTATTCTTACAGATGATGCTCCTCAGTGTTGAGAACAGTTCCCCAAGGGTGCCATTCTCCTGTCACATTGGCAGTGCCTGGGGGAAACAAGCACAACAAAAGGAGCCCGCACATGCACAAAGCAGATAAGGGATGCAGCTGGCTCGATGGCAACCCCTGGTCCTGTAGGGATGCCCTGGCCCCCCTGCAGCACAGGGAGCAGCTCCAAGCATTCCTCGGGAGCTCCCACAAGTCCTTTGTGTGGGCTGTGTGGTGGGGAAAGCAGCAAGGATCAACCCCGGGTGGTGTCAGCTCCTTCCCAGCCTTATCCAGCATCCCACCGCAGGTGCTCCTCACATGCACCCTATGGCACAAACGCAGCCATACTCCCAAGAACACTGATGCTGATTTACTTTTCCTTCATTTTCCTCAGTGTAAGCTCCTATAAACTGAAAATCCCCTTTTTAGGAGCTATTGTGGAGTTGAAGCAACATCTGCAGCTGCTGCTCAGCCAACAGAGCAGCTCCTGGAGCCTGCCCCAAGGAGAACCCTCCTGACCTGGCAGCATCTGGAGCCGGCTGCTACTGCAGTTCTACACCAGCCCAGTTCTGCTGATACCCTCAGAGCTGCTTCTCACCCTGGTTTGAGGCAAGATCTAACCCCAGCAGGGTGACGATGAATGCTCCATCCCTGGCAGTGTTCAAGGCCAGGTTGGATGAAGCCTTGGGTGATATGGTTTAGTGTGAGGTGTCCCTGCCCATGGCAGGGGGATTGGAACTGGATGATCTGAAGGTCCTTTCCAACCCTAACTATTCTATGATTCTGTGATGCTCGACTCCTGAGCATCACAGGTAAGGAAGATCCCAGGTAAGAACACCACAGTACAAGGAAGCAGAGCACCAAATGGGTGAAAACCACCAGCAGATCAGATCTGTGGCACTTCACAGCTACTTGGAATAAAAAGGTAAGGCCTGTGGGCCAGGAGAGAATCTGTTTTATCATAGAATCACAGAATGGTTTGGGTTGGAAGGGACCTTAAAGCTCCTCCAGTTCCAACCCCTGCCATGGACAGGGACACCTTCCACTGGAGCAGCTTGCTCCAAGCCCCTTTGTCCAACCTGGCACTGAGTATTTCCAGGTATTTTAGACTTTCTTTTGAGCAATATCCCCGTGTCCCAGCAGGACAGCTGATGGGATAGGCTGGAAGGTCTTCAGGATCAGATCCCTCATTAACAGACATTGGCATATTGAGCTTTCAAAGGAATTAACTTGCTCAGTGAAATCCTAAGTGAAAGAAGGATTGATTACATTAGTGCAGCACCATCGAGCTGAAGTACTCCAAGCACCCACAGCATGTGCTACACATTCACATGCTTGAAGCAGACCCTAAACTCAAAAGAACCACCTCTGCACACGAAATAACCCCCAGTGTGGTCTTGTCTATTGATTCTCAATGCAGTTACACACACGTTCTGCTTGGACCCAGCAGAGCGCAGCTCGTGACTGTGAGCACACAAGCTCTTCATGGGTAGGTTTGCCAACGTGTTGGACAACGGGACATGGTCCCAGCACCAAAACCAGCAGCAGGGCAGGATTCACCTCATTTTAAGCTGGACTTGCCACCCACTGATCCTCACACAGGCTCTCCTGAACCTTAGGTAAAGAAACAACCGCACAGTTACACTTGAGAAGTGTGCTTCCTTAACCGTGTTAACTGTTGGGCACTGGAGTGCTGCAGATGTTCATCCACAGTGGGTCCTTCCCAAACAGCTTGTGGAGACCTTGGGCAGCTCTGGGGGAGGAAAGAAGCAGCAGAGACCACAGCTCTTGCTGTTTAGAAGTAAAGTTAAGCCAATTCCTGACACAAATCATTTCATGGTTTATTTCCAGTAACCTCACTTCCCCTCTCCACATACCCCTCATCCTGACCCCACGTCTGAGGGGTTAAATCTGAGCTGATGAGTGAAGAAAACCATTTTACCTTTCACAATGTGTATTAAGAGACAGGAGGCACAAGGATTTGTCACCGCCGGGGGTAAAGCCTCAGCCCGATCCCTGTGTGGATCCCGTTTCAAAAACAAACAATCCATTTGGGACTGGCAGGGAGCCAGGCTGTGGGATTGCGGCTCAATGGGAAACCTCCAGTATTTTGATCTGTTTCCATAACTGTAACAGTTTTCATCCCTTGGCTTTGGAGCTCAGCCGCCTTCCTTTCATTCTACCACGTTCAAGTAACAGCCGGTACAAACAAGCACGGGGCACCGCGGATGAACCGCGGCATTCCAAAGGGTTCAGGGGAGACAAAACCCACCTCCCGTCTAAACTCCTGCCAAGAAACCATTACAGAGCCCCTCGAACGCTGCGTGTCAGCGGCAGGAACAACCACAGACCCCAGATCTATTGTGTAGCTTTATTTTTATAGGACCTATCATAGACTCTTTTACATAACTTAAATGATTATCAAATAATCTCCTGTACACGGTGAGACTGAGCCGCGGCCCCTTCCGAGCTCTGCCACGTTCCTGGAAGGAAGGAATCCCGTGGTCTGTAGGAATCACATCCCCGCACTACAGTGCAGCTCTGTCCCCAACCTACACCATCGCTTCAGCATCGCTGTCGGTTGCTGTTTGCATGATCCTTCAAGACACTGTTCGACCTCAGGACTCTTCAGTTTTGGTAGCAGCATTGCTTCCCTGGAGCATCTCTTTTCCTCGCCTTTGTGTCCTTCACCCGCACCGGTGAGCCTGGGAAAAACGCTAAAGGCACCGCAAGAGGTGGCCGAGCTGGGAGACGGAAATCACGGACAAGAGGTCCCCGCTTGCCCCCGTTGCCACGCCGCATACACCGAGCCGCGTCTGCTGCAGCCGGACAAACCCCGACCCCGACTGACGCCGCTCACCGGCCGCTGTGAAAGGAACCCCTCATCTCCCATTCTATTCGCTGGGGAGGCGCTCGCAGCATGAACCCTGCGGGACCCGCGTCCCCCCCGTCCCCCATCGCGGCCCTACAGCCCGGGGAAGGCGGCGCGGTGGAAGCCGGCGCTGTACTCATAGGGCACCTGCGGCGGGGGCAGAGGGCACTCGGGGAAGAAGGAAGCGAACCCGGCCGGGAGGTGCCCTCCGGGCTCCTCGCTGCCGCCGCCGGGGGCCGGCTCCGCAGGGCCGGGGTACAGCGGGCGCAGCGCTTCGGACGGCGCCTTCTTGCCGGGGCTGCAGGGCCCGGACGGGCTCCAGGGCTCGGGGTAGAGCAGCCCCCCCAGCAGCGGGTGATGAGCGCCGGGCAGCGGCAGCGCCGCGTCGTAGAGGCCGTGCTCCAGGCCCAGCTCTGCGGGCAGGCGGGCGGGGAAGGCGTCCTGCGGGGCAGTGTGCTCGGGCAGCAGCGCGTTGTACTCGGGGCCGAGCAGCTCGAAGAACTCAACCGCATCCCCGCCGCCCTTCTCCGGCTCCTTGGCTCCCGGTACCGGCCCGCGGGCCGCAGCCGGCAGCGCCGGCTCCGTGAAGAAGGAAGGGGGCAGATTGCGGTCCCGCAGCGGTACCTTCCGTGGGCCGCTCCCCGCAGCCGCCTCCCCGCCGCCCGCAGGGCCAGGGCCGTGCCCCAGCGACCCGAAGAGCGCGGCCAAGCTCTTGCTCTGGAGGCTGCTGGCTCCCTGCGAGCCCTCCCGGCGCGGCGGGGGCTTAGCGGGGCATGAAGCGGACGGGGAGGAAGCGGAGGGCGCCGGAGGAGCGGGAGGCGGCGGCGGGGGGGCGGCGGCGATGATGCCGGTGCAGCGCTTGATCTGCTTCTGCAGGTACTTGCGGTGGTTCACCTTCCGCTTGGACTTCACCGGCTTGTCCAGCGCCAGTTTGATGTTGCTGGAGGCCGAGTCGATGAAGCTCAGCAGGTCCCTGGTGGCTTCTTTAAAGTCCCCCGGCGGCGTCGCCGCCGCCCTCGTAGCCCTTGTCCAGGTCGGCATAGCCCAGCAGGCCCCCGGCGGCAGGGAAGCAGAAGGAGAGCAGGTGATGGGGGGCTGAGCAGCGCGGCGGGCACGGCCATGGCCGGGGCGCCGGCGCCCCGAGCTCCGCTGGGCTGCGCCGGGCGGGCGGGGATGGAGGGGAAAAGGCGGCGGAGGAGGAGCGCTCGGAGCGGGGCCGGGCACGGCCCTCCCCCGGCAGCGCAGGGGACGGGCCCGCAGCCCCCGGCCGGGGAGGAGGAGGGGAGGGGGGAGCAGGGCAGCGGGGGTGGGTACAGAGCCTATGGGATGGGTACAGAGACCATGGGATGGGTACAGAACCTATGGGATGGGTACAGAGCCTATGGGATGGGTACAGAGACCATGGGATGGGTACAGAGCCCATGGGATGGGTACAGAGCCTATGGGGTGGGTACGGAGCCCATGGGATGGGTACAGAGCCCATGGGATGGCTACAGAGCCCCCGGGACCGCTACATACATCCCTTTGGGACAGGTACAGACACCCCAGGACCAGTACAGAGCCCCCGGGACAGGTACACACACATCCCTGTGACAGGTGTATACACCCCTGGGACAGACACACACCAGGACAGGCAAACACACCTCCCCTGTACACAGGCACCCCCAGTCAGCCTCATGAAGCCACCCTGGATCAGATCCCAGCATGCCCAGCCCTGCTCAGTGTAGTCCCCATCACCATCATGCACCCACCCCAGCACTGTCCCCATTGCTGGCACTAAATGTGTTCTGCCTCAAGCCGGGGTGCTGGATACCCTGCGCTGCTCTAGGTGCATGGGCACGGGCATGGAGAGGTGCTTGTTCTGGCACCCCCAGGATGCACAGGCCTACATTAATTTGCAACGGTTGGTTGGGAAAAAACCCAAGCTCAGTGCTATGCCCATTGCCCATTGTTGTGTGCTCCTGGTCAGGCCAAGCCCTGACAGAATCCAGTGCTGCAATCCCTGAGTTACTGAGTTGCATTCAGTTAAAACTGAAGAGTTTTACTTGCATGGGTTCAGTGAAGCAGTGATATGAATCTCCCATATGGAAAGCAGAAAAATTAGTGGCTACTGAAAGTACCAATAACAGCTCCTGAAGGAACTGATGTGTCCTTTCTGGGGGAAAAGGGTATTTGGTTTGATTTGCCTTTAGAGAACTCTTACATTGATGCAGCACAACCTCGACCCTTTGAGCTCCAGTTCATTTTCAGTGATTTCAGTGATGGTTTTAAGCTGAAAGAGGGGAGATAGAGGTGAGACATTAGGCAGAAGGGTGCTGAGGCGCTGGCACAGGGTGCCCAGAGAAGCTGTGGCTGCCCCATCCCTGGCAGTGTTCAAGGCCAGGTTGGACACAGGGGCTTGGGGCAACCTGCTCTAGTGGAAGGTGTCCCTGCCTGTGGCAGGGGTTGGAACTGGATGAGCTTTAAGGTCCATACCAACACAAACCAGTCTGTGATGATTCTATGATTCTATGAATTGATATGTCCAGATATCAATACAGATGTGTATCTGATTTTGACTGAAGTAAAGGGAGTTTTCTTGGTCTGCACTGATTCATCAGAAACGCATCAGGTTTGTGTTAGCAGGAAAAGTGAGAAAGCAAATCCCAGCAGAAGAAAAAGGACACAGGCTCCTAAGGCTGTTTGGTGGTAAAATCTGCCAAACCCATGTCACTGTGGTTTCAAACGTTCGTTGAATGCAAAGCATGTGTTGCAAAGAGGAGAGAAGAGGAAGCATGTGTTCCATGGGCTGAAAACCACACAGGCTTCAATCCTCTACAAGACAAAAGGCTGGTTTTCTTGGTCCCTCACTTGCATCTGGGCAGGTCTCAGCAGGACCCAGGCACAGGCAGAGCCTCACGGTCCCAGTACAGCCCTGGCTCTGGTACCAGCACATCTGGGCTGGGTCTCATGCAAAACCTGCTCAGCTGGAGCTTCCCAGAATCTCTTATGTGAGGAGATGCTCAGAGTGCAACTGTGTCATTGAAACAGAAAAACCCTGGTAGACCAAGGGCTATGGGAAAACCAAACACCTCTCCATGTGAGAATGTCTAAATAGGAAGTGGATTTGCACTGACTAGCTAGAGTGTAAGTCATAGAATCACAGAATCCCAGGTTGGAAGGGACCACAAGGATCATCTGTTTCAACCTTTCCTGACAAAGCATGACCCAGACTGGGTGTCCCAGCTCCCTGTCCAGCTGAGCCTTAAAAGTGCCCAACAGTGGGGAATCCCTGGGAGATCATTCCAATGGTTGATGGGTCTCATTAGGGAAATTTTCCTCTTGTGTCCAGTCAGAATCCCCCCAGGACTAACTTGTCCCCATCACCCCTCATCTCATCCATGGGACTCCTTGCAAAAAGGGACTCTGCATCTTCTCTGTAGCCACACTTTAACCACTGGTACATGGTGATAAGGTCACCCCTGAGCCTCCTTTTCTCCAGGTTGAACAGTCCCAGCTCCCTCAGCCTTTCCTCATGCACTGCCCAGTCCTTGGATCATCTTTGTGGCCCTTCTCTGGATCCTTCCAGCCCATAAACATCTGGTTTTGTATAACAGGTGCCAAAACTGAACACAGTTTTCCAGGTGTAGCCTGGCAAGTATTGAGTAGAGTGGGACAATGACATCCTTATCTGTACTGATGATGCCCTTGTTGATGTTCCCCAGCATCCTGTAGGCTTTCTTTGCTGCAGCAGCACATCATTTGCTCCTATTGAGCTTAGGTCCTATTGAGCTTTCCCCAAAGCTGCTCCCTAGAGCATGCTGCAGGCTTGGATCAACTGACACAGACCAGCTACCCAAGCTTATACCCTCAGGTCCTGTCGAGCCCCATCAAGCTCTGCAGCCTGCTCCAAGCTCCCTCACTGATGAGGAAACATGAAGAACAACATATACATCCCTGTGCACTCCACTTTAAACTGCACATGGGTCTAGAAAACAGGAATCAGTGCATGTCACTGGGTGTGCAGCCAGTTTGGGACCATTTCTTCACATGAAATCACTCTAATACAGCAGCTAAGTTGTACTGACATTGGTGTCTGCCGCAGTGGTACAGCAGCAATATTTCATAGCCAGTCTAAAGGGGGGGTGTGAGTCTGGGTGGTGTTATACAGAGAGTGGCTAAATATCCGGTGGCTTAGGGAAATCAAAAGCTGAAAGCCCCTGGCTTCTCTGCTGAATTCATTCAATTAAAGAGCTTTGAGGGCTCAGCTACGCTTTAGTGAGAGACTTTATTGCCTCCTAAAACTTGCAGAGTATTAAAACAATTGCCGGGCATGCAGAGGGGAGTTTGCATTCAGCCAGGCTCAGCAGCCACATTTACATATTCCCCACCAGCTCTGGAGATGCAGAAAGCCTTCATAATTGCATTAAACGTGCCTATTCTCTGTGTGCTCTCAAGCAGAGCTGATTACCCCGAGTTGGGCGATGCCCGGAGGGAAATTTGCTAAGCCACATGATGTCAACAACTTGCAAAGACACTTCATTTTTCCAAGGAAATAGTGGTTTGGTTATCCCTGAAAATGTCTCTTTCCCAGAGGATGGATGAGCCAAATCTTCTCCTTGTGCTCTTTCGGGATGGAGATGCTCCAGATGCATAGGGTGCCTCTCGCACCCATCAGTGACCCTCCTCAGCTCGCTGGTAAGGACTAATGTCCAGTGAGTGATGGGATTAGACCCACAGAATAACCCCAACCCAGGCAGATGTTTGGGACAGATGTCCTGGTCCCTGCACTCTCCCCCCATCAGAACAAGGGGAGTGAAGTGGCTGTGGAAGTGCTTTCCCCATCCCAACCCTCCACCCTGCAGGACCATGTTCAGTGCTCACTAAGAGGATCCAGGGCTATTTTCTTGCCCACTTTGGTGTAAGAAATTCATCTGGTTTTTGTTTGTTTTCTCGCTCACTATCAGCAGCATCTCAACCAGCTCCAGGGATTAAACCAGGGCTTCCCAGGACAATGCCCTTGGCACCAAGCTCGCTGTCTTTAGAGGGAGCCCTGGGAATCAAAGGGAGCAGGGACACGCTGTGCTCACTGGTGCTTTGCACAGGACACAAACTGAGCTCGCAGCCACACGATCAAGCCCTTCACAAGTGGAACAATTTGTTATCCCTGCAGACCAAGCAGGCCAGAAAGCAGAGAGCAGATTATGCAAACAAGAAAGCCTTGCGTGGCTCAGGACCGCGTTATGGTGCCAGCAACTTTGTGCTGCAGCTCCTCACCGGAGCCAGTTGCAGAAGGGGAATCTGCCCTCCTGATTCGTGCTGAGCCTCCCATCTTACTGTCCAACACTGGGGTAAATCCTCTGCAACACAGGGATAGGATGCCAGTAGGATCCTGAGGGAAACATCTTGTGCTGTGCCTCCTCGCTAAAAGAGGGCAGATTCAGGCTGATGTAAGGAAGATGCTCTTCATTATGAAGGTGCTGAGGCGCTGGCACAGGGTGCCCAGAGAAGCTGTGGCTGCCCCATCCCTGGCAGTGTTCAAGGCCAGGTTGGACACAGGGGCTTGGAGCAACCTGCTCTAGTGGAAGGTGTCCCTGTTTATCACAAGGGATTGGGGACAGATGAGCTTTAGGGTCCCTTCCAACCCAAAGCACTCCATGGCTCTATGATCATTAACAAACCCAGCACTGAGCCCAGCCCTCACAATCCCAACACCCGTTTTCCTTCCACCACAGCATCCGGAGGGTGGAAAACCAATACCACAGGGACAGAAGGACTTGTCCTTCCCCTGCCCTGCTGTATGGCCCGGATGGTTATGGAGCGATGGGAAAATCTGGCTGCCCAAACAGGTGTCACTGCTCACAACCCACAGACTCATTTCCTGATCGCGTCTTAATCGGCAAGTTGGTTGTGCAAGTTGATTTCTTGCACATTCTTATATCAGTGGGAATTTCTGCCCTTCCCTGACAAGTATTATAGGCAGCCTTTGACATACAGCCCTACAGGACCTAAATAGGCTGCTATTCTTTCCCTACGCTGAAAGGGAGCTTTGTGCCAGGGATTCATTAAACTGCACTGCACAGCCCTTCATAAATGGGCTCAATAATGAACAGTCGATTTAACTGGAAAAGCTGCTGGAGCTGTTAAATTAAAGGGAAATAAAGTGCACTTCAGGCTCAGTCTGCCAGAAGAAAATGTTGACCTAAAAGGAAAAAATCTTCATTTTACTCAATCTCTTGCAAACAGGCTAAAATCTTGAGGAAGTTTGGGCTTGCAACAGTGGGAGAAATCTTAAACCACACTGCTTTGCTTCCCCACTGATAGAGAAAGAGCATCTGACAATGAAGTAGGCAATGAAATCAGGAGGGATGAAAGGTGTATTCTGCTTAAGCCAAATTTAAGCCACTTCACCTAAATTTAGTATACGTGTGTAGATGTAAGACCGTGTGGCTTGTGTAGCTTCAGTCCTCCCCTGCCTTAAATCACTGTAGACCCCTTCAAATGATGCACCTTCATACATGTGCATACACACAGTTCCTTTATGGTCTTGGCTTCTTAGAGATGCTATGTGGTGGAAACTCTTAGTGAACACAAGACTGCATCCTTGGGATCCTATTCCCTCTTGCAGCTTCTGGAAGTCAATGTCTGTTTCCCTTTCCCTCTTTCAATCTCAGTGTGTGTTTCATGTTCTGGGATGCATTCCTTCCATAAGGAAGGGCACAGCAGTTTGTGCTGGCAGTGGTGAGTGGGTGATGTGTGTTCTCAAGCAGAGTCACACTGGAAAGAGTGGCACAAGGATAAAGCACAAAGCTGTGTTGTCTGGGTCATCACTCCATTGGGAAATCCTGTAAAGGCTCTCCTGGTCCTTTCCCAGGCTGGGCTGAGCCCTCAGATGCCACTGGAGATTTCTGGGTTTCAGCTTAGTATCACTGAGCTAAACACAAGTGTCTGGGAGGACTTCAAGTGTTTAACCTGAGATTTTTCTATATGCTTATTTTAAGCAGGCAAGGAAAAACACCACATAGGGTTTCCAATTGGAACAGAAACAGTGCATCACTTCAGGCTCTAATGCAATCACATTCCTGTATCCAAAATGAGTTCTTAAATTCATCAGGGAGAGATATATTTCCCATTCCCCAGCATTTTCTGTAATCTTGGGCATTTGCATGGCCCAGTCTGTCAGCATCCTGTTCTGGTATCGTGTTGTTCATAAGGCAATGGTTGCTTCACCTACGCAAGGGAAGCAGGACCCAAGTGGCACATGGACCACGCATGGTGGGGGGGGGAATATATTTAGGCATCTGGACAAAGAGGAAAGTCCTCAACTGAGCCTGACTCCACTCCTGGCTTAGATGAGTGGAATTCCTTATTTCAGTGAGGTTGCTCCAGTGTAAAACAGGTTGCAAAGAGATGAATCAGCTCTTCCATCTCATTCTCCTTCCCTGAACAGTCACAAAGACCATCCCACGTCTATGTTATGCACTTTAGGTAGGATATATTGTGAAAGAAATCTATCTATGGGCAACCAGACTGGAAGCCTAAGGACAAGATCAGCAGCATGAATGGGGAAGGGACCATGTCCAGATCTAATTCCTGAGGCAGCTCACCTGAAAACAAACCTCAGCACCAGCTTAAAGAGGTTTGTGTTGCTTTCTCTGTTGCAGATGGTAGCTGGTTTTATTATAGAAGCTTCCTAGCTGGAGAAACACTTATCTTCTTCACACTATTGTGGCTTGTGTGCAGATCTCCTATGATGGAAGCAGGGTTTCAGCTCTTCACTGAAGCTGCCTTCGATGGCTTGAGTTATCATACTATGGAAACATGGGGCATTCAGGAGGAGTGTTAGCTGTATTTCCTTCAGGAAAGAGTTTTGGAGGTTAAAATTGCAATTTAACTTCTTTAAGTCCTGCTATAGTCCAGCACTTGGCTATTGGTGGAAATACGCATTGAGGAAACGTTTGCAAGTACTTGAGAGGGACAAGAAAGGAAATCACTTTCCATATCATTGAGAAAGACTTCATATTACAGTTTTTCCTCCATCCTTGTGTATTCCTTGGCATTCACAGGGTTTTCTCTTTGCTCTGAGTCATTCCTGCAGGTAAATGCAGAGGGTTTTGAAGTCAAACTCCCCCCTTTGTTTCCACTCCTTGTGCAGGGCACTGCCTGGAAGAGCTTTGCTGGGTGGAAACAGTGTGAAATGCAAACAAATAGCAACTAATGCCTTGTTTGCTTCTCACCCATCACTGTTTGCTCTGCAAGAAGCAGTTTATTTGATCTCATGGCTCCTGACCCAGAGTTACTGCTTGGCTTTGAGAGGACAGGAGCTCCTCAAACCCTACCCTGCACTGAGCTCCAGCCATGCACCATCCACAACACAGGGGGGATCAAAGAGGACTGGGTGCTGTTTGGTGTGTGGTCATGCACAGCTTGGCACCAGTGTTACAAGGAAGCCTTCTCACTCGTTATTTATGCTCTGAAGAAAGAACTTGGTCCAGCTCCCAGCAGTTCCCATTTCCACTGACTTTCACCCAGTGATGAACAAATGGACCTAACTTCCAGGACTGCTGAGCATCAGGGACTCCCATGACTTGGGTGAGTCAGTCCCTGTCTCTTTGTCCTCCATTTAGGAGTAGCCAGTTCTCTGAGCCAGGAAACCCCATGCCAAGATCTTCGTTTGACATGTGGCATCCTAACTCCATGTAGCTATGAGCGCTGCTCAGCCTTCCAGCTCTCCCATGGTGTGGTCTCAGTCCTCTTTCCCATTCCAGGTAGCTCTTAAATGATGCTTACACCATAGAATCATGGAATAGTTAGGGTAGGAAAGAACCTTAAGATCATCTAGTTCCAACCCCCCTGCCATGGGCAGGGACACCTCACACTAAACCATATCACCCAAGGCTTCATCCAACCTGGCCTTGAACACTGCCAGGGATGGAGCATTCACAACCTCCCTGGGCAACCCATTCCAGTGTCTCACCACCCTAACAGTAAAGAATTTCTTCCTTATATCCAATCTAAATTTCCCCTGTTGGAGTTTTGAACCATGCTGAAGAGTCACTGACTTGGGGGTGACTTCAGGTGCCGGTGACCATGGCAATTCTATCATCAGTCTTATTCCTTTACATCACAAAATCCCAGACTGGTTTGTGTTGGAAAGGACCTTAAAGCTCACCCAGTTCCAACCCCTGCCATGGGCAGGGACACCTTCCACTGGAGCAGGTTGCTCCAAGCCCCTGTGTCCAACCTGGCCTTGAACACTGCCAGGGATGGAGCAGTTGCAGCTCAGCTGATGGGTCTGTGACGTGATGACACAGTGGACTCTGCCTATGGAAGATGCTCTGGCACCATGGTGGCAGCTGTGTGAGCCCATGGCAGATAACATCAGAGCCCAATCCTTGCAGCCATTTACCTAAAGGAAATGATTTTTCTGGTGTGTTACAGTTGTCAGGAAATATTCACAGCACAGGGTCATCTTTTGATGTGCTGCTCAGTATTGACATGGTTAAACTCTCTTTATTTAGAAGAATTTCTTTTTCCATAAAAAAGGACAATTGTGGAACTTTAAATTGCTTTATTTTTAATCACAAATGTCATCAAAGCTTTAACCAGATTGGGTATTGACCATTAGGAAGGTTCAAGCAGTTTTTAATAAGCTCAACTAAGCAGACAAATGTGATTTTCTATTCCCATCCATTGCAGCACTGAGCTGCTCTGTGGAGGCCTCCATGACCTGGAGCTGCACTGGGATATGTTTCTGCCATAGTGACATGAAGATCTGACAGATCCATGTCAAAACCCATCAGGTTTAGGACAGCAGATGCCCCTTGCTGAGCTGCTGTGGGGAAAGCCAAGTCTCACATAAATTCCATGATCTCCTCACAGCAGCACCAATTTTCCTAACTTTATTTATTTTACCGTTTCTTTCCTCCCCTGCAAGGAATTTAATCCCATTAGGAGCAGGAATAGGTCCCAAAACCCCTTTATTATAGCAAAAAGCAGCCTTTTTGGTTCTGCAGGCTGAGATTGCCACTGCTCCGCAGGACTTGGGGATGGCAGGAAGCCCCGCTGCTGCACAAAGCACTTCTTTGGCCTATCCTTGGCCATGATATGTTCCTACATGGAAAACCCCAGACCTTAAATCAGCACAACACAAGTGTCAGCCACCCAGGTCAGCCACTGGATTTCAATGGGTTTCCCCTCATGCTTAGATTTGGGCATATCTTGTTGAATGGAAGACGCTGCTTACAGCAAGAGAGGTTCAAAATCAGTTTATAGGGCACAGTTTTCTTTTAAAAGTTCATAGGATTCATTAAGAGTTTAAGCCATAGAATCAACCAGGTTGGAAAAGACCTTTCAGATCATCAGGTCCAACCTTTACCCCAGCACTGCCAAGGCCACCACTAACCCATGGCACTGAGTTATGGTGCATGGCACCATGGCACAGATTGTGAACACTTCCAGTCCCAGTGATTCCACCATTTCATGTATCCTACTTGTCTATAAGTTATCTAGATAAACACATAATAAATCATTGTACATACATCCATACCCAGAGTGGGAATACACTGTGGCCAGGAGCTTTGCATACAGCACATACAAATATGGGCTAAAAATGCTGTGAAAACCATAGAGTTTTGGTTTCAAGCTATAGATAACAAAACGTTGGATTTTTTGGCCACCAGGAATGTTTTCTTACCCAGATGTTTTCAGCCCTTTCTTAGCAGAATTGTGCCCTGAACTATTTCATGTTTAGAAACGGTGCCTTGTTAAAAGG
Source organism: Melopsittacus undulatus (assembly GCF_012275295.1). Classification (NCBI taxonomy): domain Eukaryota; kingdom Metazoa; phylum Chordata; class Aves; order Psittaciformes; family Psittaculidae; genus Melopsittacus; species Melopsittacus undulatus. The sequence continues at coordinate 7,248,233 of NC_047528.1, read as the reverse complement.
GAGAAGGAGACGGAGGCAGAGCCTCGCACAAACTGCCATTATCATGCAAATAGCCCCGGAGGAAAAAGGACAGTGAAAATGATAGCACTGATCTAATTATCTGCAGGCCAATATAGCTAAGTCACTGAAAGAGGCCCACAGAAAAGGCTGCCACAGAAACACAAAAAACAGCCCGAAAACAATAAGGAACTTAGCAACAGTATAAAAACGCACTCCTCTCTGCGCACAAAGAGCAGTTTTATGAGCATTTTTCTTGCTTTCACTTTGCAGAAAAGGTTAGAGCACATTTTAAATTCTATGCCAGGATTTTTCCCCCCCTTTCCCAGCCCCTCACGATCCTTTGGCACGCCGTCATATCCCGGTGGGAATGCGGCTGCCCCCCCACTTTGCATGTCCGTATCACCACGTGTGTTGGGGGATGATGGTGTGGCACGAGGTGGGGTTTGGCAGTGCCCTTCTCAAGGGGTTGGATGTTGGTCAAGGCATTGAAGCTTTGCCCTTTCTGTGTGTTAATGCTCACGTCTTCCTTTGGATGCTCACAGAGGGATGCAGGGTTTGTGCACTGCCCATCCTACCTTGGGGGATCCATGCAAGGGTCTCAGTGCTCTCCCCATGGGAAGAGAAGCCTGGCTATTGAGCCCAAACCCTGGCACAGCCATCCCCACAGACACAATGCACCTCAGGAATGACTCCAACAAGGACCATTATTAGGAATACATAAGGAAGATGCTCTTCATTATGAAGGTGCTGAGGCGCTGGCACAGGGTGCCCAGAGAAGCTGTGGCTGCCCCATCCCTGGCAGTGCTCAAGGCCAGGTTGGACACAGGGGCTTGGAGCAAGCTGCTCTAGTGGAAGGTGTCCCTGCCCATGGCAGGGGTTGGCACTGGATGAGTTTTGAGGTCCCTTCCAACCCAAACCAGTCTGGGATCCTATGAAGAGTGTGGCAGCAGCCACAGGCTCAGCCCCTCCATTCAGCTCTGGAGCACTCATGGCATCTTGCTTTGACTTCATCAAGCATCCACAAAGCTCACCTGTTTCCTAGGAGAGCTTTGTTAGCATCTGTGCCATTGCAGACAGAGCTGTCGTGTCTCTGAAGAGACAGTGAAGGTCGGAAAGCAGATTCTGCTAGTGAAATTGGCTGTGTCAGATAAGCGTTAGCCATGGTGATTATCTGCCAGGGAACACCAGCAGGCTATGGAGCGATAAGGGGAGCTTCTGGCATCACAGATCCTCTTCCATTTTTTACCATGTACATGGAATTCAATCTATTGAGGCTTTGCCAACAACATCTGACGGCTGTGTCAGATGGTCCAGCACCACATCAGCACCAGCCGCAGTCAAACTGACCTCCTCATCTGCTGTGCTGAGCCTCCTTCCTCACAACTCTTTGTGCATTCTTCAGGTCTTCCCTGGTTTTCTTTACTTGCTGCTTCCCAGCCCCTCTGTTGGGGAAAATGACATCATCAGAGAAGTATCTGACATTGCAGCTGATCTGCATTCAGAGCATTGAATAGCATTGCACAGCACACAAAGACATCTGACAGACAGGCCAGGGCAGATACGTCAGGGTCAAGCACTGTGATTAACCAGGACCATGAAAACTCGTCTGAACTGTCAGTATCTACAGCACACCCTTATCATTTCTGTATGCAAGAGGTTTAATTCCTCTCTGCGTTTCCCAGCTGCAAAACACACACCAGTCACCTGCTGTGATGGACACGTGGAGATGAGTCGCACAGCCTGATGCCTGCATGATGGACCATGACATGAAGGACTATGTAGAAACATCAAGCAATAACCCATTGCAATGGGTTGTTGAAGGGTAATGCTTCCTTTGGGCTGCTCCGGATTAGGAAACTGATACCAGGGGTGATTCTGTGAGGATGCCCTGGGCCAGGCACCATCAGCATGACATGAAGGGCTGCACCTTTAAACACATAAACTCTTCCCATCAGCTTTTTAAAGTGCCTGGAGCACACAGAGCCCATTCTGAGCACATGGGAGGCATGTCTCTGCTGCCAGACCTGGGACCTGGTTTCCAGCCACTTTGACTGATAGTCTGATTTCTGTCTTGCCCTAACCCTCACCCTGATTAATCCTGCTGATCCCAGTCCATAGTTACTGGTCAGGGGAGAGCTGCTGATGCCCCTATGACACTAGTCAAAGTTGGCCACAGGAGCTGCCTGGGTGTTATGTGTTTAGGCTTACACAGGACCAAAAGACACCATCTGGATCATGGGCTGCTTCAGTATTTAACATGAAAGACCAAACTCCTGCCCCTCTCATTGCCATCCTCCCATCTCCTCCTCCATCAGCAAAGATCGATGGGTGTCTTTGCATCTCCAGGACATTCCCTTACGTTTCCTTCAGTGGTGACAGCATCCCTCTGCCTTGAGGATGAGCACTGAGGACAAGGACATTTATCCATTGGGGTTCTAGCTGGAGATCAGATGGAATTCCTTGTCTAGAGGGATGTTTCTTGTTGGGCTAAACCTTGAGGCTCGCACCTCTGAAGATGCCTGATCCCCACCAGTTTCTGGTGTGACTCAGGGAATATTGCCTGAATTCAGAGGTGCGCTGTGATGGTGAATATCCATCACAGGACCGTGAGACTTAGAATCACTGAATCATAGAATCAGGTTGGAAAAGACCTTTAAGATCATCAAGTCCAACCTTTACCCCAGCACTGCCAAGACTACCACTAACCCATATCACTGAAGGCCTCATCTACATGGGGTTTGAACACTGGAAGGAAAATATGTCATATTTGGTCAGCAAATGAAAAAGAAGAAATAGAATTATATATATATAAAAGGCCCCCGAATACTTGAGAAATTCCCTATTTTGTGCACATTTTCCAGTTTTCCTTTTCCCATCCACCACATCCGTTACTGCCCAAGAGCAGGACCATATCCCTGCATCCATCACCACTGCAGTCACACATACACATCATCCACGGGCCTGTTCCTCCTCCCTGATGTGACTTCTCACAGCATCACTGCAAACAACAGAGAGCAGCTTGAGACCTCCCACTGCTGCCTCCCTCTGCCAGCAACTGCCTTAGGTCAGGGGCATCCTTGGCTGCATGCTTTGTGCATGTGTGTGCATGTACATGTGCAAACCCCATGGTAAGCAAGGGGCTGCTGCAGTTTGCCCTTCAGATGTGCACAGCTCATTACCTGCTGCTGTCACTGTTCTCTTTTATTCAATGCAAAAACTTGTCCAAAAGCAGTTGTGTAAAGATGCAATCAGCTTAGTACTGATAACTGCAATAACCTGGAAGGAGAAGGACTGGTAATGTGGGATCTTTACATGCAACATTGAGGGCACAACCTCCTTAAGGAGCCTGAAGCTGCTGGCACATTTTCAGGACCCAATAGTTTCCTGACCAGGGTTACCCAAGGGTAAGAGCATGGTGGTCACTGCACTAAAATCCTGTTCTTAGCTCTGGATTTGAGCCTGCCATGACCACAACAGGAGCAGAAAGACCCTGTGATGGCAACAAGGTTCCAGCCCTGGAGCATCCCTGTGCATGCACCCACTTGGACACCACCAATATCACCCTTACAGGCTCTCAGGGCTGTTTATCTAAGCCGCTTATTGACACAGCTCAACCCAAAACAACATCAGTCATCATTCCCCTTCCCCGCTCATCTCCCTCCCACCCAGCATAAGGAAAAGCATCGGATAATCCTCCCCTGGTCCGTGTGTGGTCTGGTTCTCCGTGTCGTCATGCAGACAGTACAGAGACAGGGGGTCAGGAGGGTCATCAGAATGCTAATAAGAAATCTGATTGATGAGCCAGTGCCTGGGGATGAATGGGATACTTAATTAATGACTACTGCTCTGTTTAAGGAAAAGTTTCCCTTAGAATCCCATCCTTTTTTTTGCCTTTAAGAGGAAAAAAAAAGGGAAAAGAAAAAACCTTCTATAATCCCAAGTTTTCCAAACAACATAAAGGGAACTTCAAAGACAGACATGGTCAGTTTTTACGCGTTGGGTTGGTTCAGTGATTCTTCCCTCCCTTTGTTTACAAGGGCAGCCAGGCTTGGTTCCAAGATGGAGAAATAAAAGGCCACATTGTTCAACCAGATTCTGGATTTTTACAGGGAATTTCCTCCTTCCCGCTAAGGCAATTAACTGCTTCAGTTCTGGTCCCTGGGTACCAAACCCTGTGAAACTCGGCTCCTGCCAAAACACGGCTCTGCCTCGGAAACAAGACCTACTATGGAGATGCTATTGTCCCATTAAAAACTGACCAGCAAGCCAGGGCTTGGGTTTGGGTTCTTTTTGCAGGAAAATAAAGACCCATTAGGGGAAAATACCTGGGAAGCACTTAGCTTAGGAACATGGGAGTGTGTATTATGCAGGGCGATTTCGAATGGGGCTGCAGCCCAGCAATTAGCAATGGGAAAACAGCAACAGTTGCAAATGATCTCTTCCGGATTGATTTGGAAGGTTGTTTCATGCTGAATGAATAGCAGCAGGAAAGAAGATGAAAAGGGAAAGGAAGGGGGGAAAAAAAGGAAACTCACACAAATGGATTGCTTAACTCTGAGGTCTTTCTTAGGCAGCGGCTCAGCTGCGGCATTCAGGACAGAACAAGCTGCTCAGTATCAGCGCCAGGCAGATGGGAGATGGCAGTGAAGGGATGCAGGTGATGGATTGGGCCCCACAAGTTTCCCACCCAAGTTCAGTCAGTCCCAGCACACAGCCCTGGCCATGATGTGGGCCCGGCCCAACAACACACAGGCCCATGGGCTCAGCCTGTACTCTGGACCTTGAGCCCATGGTGGACCCAAACAAGGGAGGAAGCTGCATCCCTTGAGCATGGCTTCACCACCCCATCGCTTGGGTTAAAGGACACCATAAACACCAAGCTTATTTCAAGAACACCAGTAAGCAGGAGTTGATCATGCACTTGAAGTGTGTATTTAAGTGCATGGTTGATCTGAAACCCCATAGGAAGAACAGACGGATCCTGACCAAGGAGTGGTTGCCCTTGGCAGTGATGCTCAGCTCGCAGGATGCTGGATGCTGGAGCTGCATTTTGATGTTGATGCCTTGTTTTTAACTTCTTGCAGCAATCCTGCTTGTATTTGACACATCCTGCACATCTGTACAGCTGCAGCTTTAAATATGATTTAAAGTAACTCCTCTTTAGAAACTAAAGAGGCCCTTAAGGCACAGAGTGTGCACCAGTCTGAAATCTGGGGTTAAGGAATCCCCCATTTGGGTATTTTATTACCTACAAAGCACTGACCTATTTGAAGTGATGGGGAAGTTCAGAGCCCTCCCTCTGATCTTGATCCAGCTGTGATGTCCTAGTCAATCTTGTCCAAGATATGAACCAGCCAAGCAGGAACATGAAGTGCCCAAATGTTCTCATGTGGCAGCAGCACAGCCCACCCAGCCATTATTTTAGGGAATTTGGGTGAGTCCTGGTTTACTTTCAGCCCTTCTTGCTGAAGGGGTTGGTAAATAACCAGGCTTTAAAACAAGTTGGGCATCAGGAGGATGAGGAAGAGGAGGGCAGAGGTGTGGGAATGGAGCAGGTCTCTGACCCTCCCAAGGACTTTGCTTTGGACGCACAGGGTAAAGAGAAGGGAGGGAAAGAAACCAGTGAGAAAAGCCCTGCCAAGTGATGCTGGGCAGCCAGGGGAACAAACAACAACCCAACACTTACTGCCTGGAGCTGATTTGCATTTGTATTGGGCGCTTGGGGAATACGGATAAAACACTCTTTATTTTTGAGGGGAATTGAGGGAATATCGGCAGCAACATCCGCGCATAAGCACAAAGGGGAAAAGAGAAGCATTCTGGAGATCCTGTGCTCAGGCTGCAGCAGTGATCACGTCAGAATAACACATCTCCCATCCCTTTTTCCTGGGTCTCACCAAGAAAAGCAACAGGCACAAGATCCCAGTCACTTGTGGCTGTGGTGTGAGGGGGAGAAGCCAAAGAGGGGGTTAGATGAGGGGTGGATGTCACAAGCAATTTATTGCCAGACTGTGAACAAGAGGAACAGTCTTGAGGCTAAACCTAACGCCAGAGCCCTCCATACCTCCTGTCATAGAATCATAGAACATTTTGGGTTGGAAGGGATCTTAAAGCTCATCCAGTTCCAACCCCTGCCATGGGCAGGGACACTTCCCACTAGAGCAGCTTGCTCCAAGCCCCTGTATCCAACCTGGCCTTGAACACTGCCAGGGATGGGGCAGCCATCCAGTTACAGGATGTCTATCCCTGCATTGCCCAAATACATTAAATTCCTTCCTGTTGGACTTCTAGTGCTTTCCAGTCTGGTGTCTTTGGAAGTTCAGAGGCGCTGCTCATGAGCAGATGGGCATCCATCAGCTGCTGGACCTCTGCTTCTCTCTAGTTTAGATGAACAACCATCTGAATCCTACCTAGAGTATGGAAAAATCAGTGAATTGGACAAAGATGGAGAAGGGAAGCCATGCCTTGTGCTTTGTTTTCTGATAGGATCATGGACCAGACAGCTCTGCAGATGGTCACTCCGCTCATTGCACGCACTCCCAGTGGAGGATGAGCTGGTCCACCAATGCACCAGTCCAGGGTATGGCCTTGCACCAGGCAGCTCCACATGCCCAGCTTCTTTTTGCTACATAACTATGTGGAGTTCTACTCATTTTGCTCTTCTAAGGACCAAAGAGAGCTGCTGAGTTCATCTCACACCATGTGCCAATGTCAATACTCCTGTAAGAAGCTCAGCCTATGGCCAGAGCGATGCTCCAAGAGGGCTTCATTCAGAGCAGCCACTTGGTCACTGGTGGTGATGTCTCTCTCATGCATGTGGTGGATCAAATGAAGATATGGATCTACCACCTGAAGTAGTACTTGAGGCAACAGCCCAGCTCCATTATGGGAACAGCTCTGAGGCAATATCTCTTCCGCTATACACAAACACCTGCTATTTATCCCTGAGATTCTGGCCAGGAAGCCTTCTCTGATCTTTTAGCATGCCCTTGAGAACCATTTCCCCCATGTTTAAATAAACCAAGTGCTCCTCTACATGAGGAGGGCTCAAAAACCAGGGATGTTTTCTTGCCCATTTGTCAGCAGTGCATATCAGACCAATGCAAGGTAGTAAATCACCCTCCACTGTCATTTCCCAGCTGAGAAACAGTTTACTTCAGCCTTGATTCACCTCAGGCTTTGCCCATGTAATTCCTCATTGCCCCTTTGCAGTTCTGAGTGGCTCTAGGCCACGCAGAGCTCCAGTTGGGTGAGGAAGGATCACAGAACCCAAAGCAAGGATATAAAATGGTTTAAAAACTTAAGCTGCAGCAACACTCCCACATCACTATTGACATTGAAATGTCATTAGTAAATAAGTCTAACTTTTAACATTTACTCACTAAATTTAGAATCATAGAATCATGGAATTATAGAACAGTTAGGGTTGGAAAGGACCTCAAGATCATCCAGTTCCAACCCCCCTCCCATGGGCAGGGACACCTCACACTAAACCATATCACCCAAGGCTTCATCCAACCTGGCCTTGAACACTGCCAGGGATGGAGCATTCACAACTTCCCTGGGCAACCCATTCCAGTGCCTCACCACCCTAACAGTAAAGAATTTCTTCCTTATATCCAATATATATTCACCTAAAACACCATCACTATTGGCACCCACAGGCCATGCACATTGCCCATGCTCAGGTTTAATAGACACCCAGGAAGTCTCGATTCACAAGAAGAAGCATTTGCTGTCGTTTCTATGTGTTCTGGAGGATGCGGGTGAGAGGAGAAGGGAGGGATGCAGACAGGAGGGATGCAGAAGGGAGGGATGCAGAAGGGAGGGATGCAGCAGCAGAGGTCGAGCCCTGGCTCACTGCACTGATCAGAGCCCGGGCTGCAGCATTACCTTCCCTTTCAGCTGACCCAGCCCCAGCACTGGGCCTGCCTATTCCCACGCCACGTCAAAGGGAAGGTTTACATTGTTCCCTGGATATTAATTTAAATGATTCTGGAGCGCTTGGAAACCACTTCCCCCCCTGCCCTGTCTCCATGGGGACTATCGCAGGGGCTGGGAGATAGAAATGAGCAGCGCTGACACACCGATCCTCCTCCCCTTCTGCTGCAAAGTGCCCTGAGCAATTCCACTGCCAAAGAGGAGACATTCATATTGCACTGAATCATAGCACCAGATAGACCAGTGGATGGGTTTTTACTCATTAGAGGCGCGTACAATAACCCATTAATGCCGTTTTCCATGTGCTCCTTAGGTTCACACGCTGGTGTTGCGGTTCTTTTCTCTTCACACCAACATCCTGCTGCTTGTTGATGGTATTAATAATAGAGCCAGCAGGAGGCTGTGCCCTCCGGGGTCCAGCCTGTCTGAATCAGCATTGAATGACATGAGGGCTGTTCTGTAAATTACTTCGTGACCCAGGAATTCAGCAGGTTACTGCTATAACTCAGCCTCTCGCACTTGATTGCGCTCACCTCCCGCTGCCCTGACATTTATTAGTCTACTTGGAGCAGCAAACGCTGATTTCATCTGTTGGGAGGAAAGGTGGGAGGCTCCGCGCTCCTCCACCATGACCTGGCCTTTGTTAATGGCCTCGTTTGTGGGGATTGAGGATGAGGGATTGGTCTTTGCAAGGAAATAACATCCTTCATTTTCTCTCCTGTCCCATGGTGAAATGTAAGGGGCAACCAAAGAGCCCAGTTTGCAAGGTTGGAAACATCAGTGGGCTGCAAGGGGGGAGAAGAAGGTAATTCATAGAATGGTTCATGCTGGAAGGGACCTTAAAGCTCACCCAGTTCCAACCCCTGCCACAGGCAGGGACACCTTCCGCTAGAGCAGCTGCTCCAAGCCCCTGTGTCCAACCTGGCCTTGAACACTGCCAGGGATGGGGCAGCCACAGCTTCTCTGGGCACCCTATGCCAGCGCCTCAGCACCCTCACAGGGAAGAGCTTCTGCCTGAGAGCTCAGCTCAGTTCTCCCTCTGGCAGGTTCAAGCCATTCCCCTTGTCCTGTCCCTACAGGCCCTTGTCCAAAGCTCCAGGTTTCCTGTAGCCCCTTTAGGCACTGGAGCTGCTCTAAGGTGTCCCCTTAAGGAGCCTTCTCTTCTCTAGGCTGACCCAGTTCAGCTCTCTCAGCCTTATTCAGGAGTTCCTATTGATCAACTGGTGCAGGTTCAGTGTTAGTTCACTGGGTGCTTAGGAAGGAGCACTTGACCTAAGGAAGAGGATGAGGAAGCTGGGCTTGTTCAGCCTGGAGAAAGAACAGCTTTGGGGGCACGTAACTGCAGCCCACATTGCCTACAGGGCTCAAGAAGACAGGGCAGGGCTCTTCCTGATGGCACATGGTGGGAGGGTAAAAGCAAATGTAAACTGAAACAAGAGGTTCAGACTTGATGCAAAACTCTTCCACTCTGAAGACAGTGGAGCCCAGAGATGCTGTGCAGATGATGCTCAGAGAGGCTGTGCAGGCTCCATCCTTGGAGGTTTTGGGGACCCAAGTGAGCACACATTGCTGAGCATCCTGCTCTGGCCCCATAGCTATGAGGAGGTTGGATCAGAGACCTCCCAAGGTCCCTTCAACCTGACCCATGTTATGATTACTGACTACACAGCAGCCTGGAGGTGCCATGGCCTCATCTGTACAAATCCCTTCCCCTCCTTCAGAGCATTCACTTTGGTACTATCTGGAACTGACTTTTAGCTTGTGCACTGAGGCCTTTCTTCTCACAACAGCTCCATGGGTATCCAGACCAGTGTGCACAGCTGTAGCTCAGCACTTGTCTCCTCTGATGCTGAGGTACCTGCGTTAGTCTAGTGTGGGGTGACAGCACACAGTGTGCTTCACTCCAGCTGGGAGAGGCAGCAGCAAAGTATCCTTTTCCTCCTTATGTGCTGTTTTGAGGATGCTGGGATAACAAACTAGGAAATGTAACCTGTTTGCTCCTGCTGTAAGGCCAAATCCAGGCTAAAGAGTCTTAGAGCCACTACTTTGTCAAACCCTTCACCAAGGTGGGTAAAGCATTTAACCTATCTTGCTAACCATTGTGGACAACGGTGTTTCTAAGACCTCTGTATCCAGATGGACACAGGGAAATGAAAGATTCACAAGCACAGACCTATGAACAGAACAGCGGAGGAGTTGGACAGCAGCTGTGGTCCAGCTATAGCTGCATCCCACAGCATCACCCCTCAGTGCTGTCCCCATCTGAGCACAGCTGTGTTCGCCCCTGCAATTCACCCTGCAATAACTTGTCAGCAGCTCCAAACCTTTCCAGAGGATCAATTGATCTGGAAACCTCTGGAATAATCCCCTAAATCCACGGGGTCCACGTGGGAAGGGCTGCTCACCCAACACAGGGTCCTGTCACCCCAGTAAGCGCGAGCAGCTTCCCTGGTGCTCTGAAAGGGGAAAGCGTTGCTGTATTTCACATAGTGGGGACCATGGTTTTACAGGAGGGCAAAAGGAGAAGCCCCTATTCAGGGGGCAGTCAAAAGGAGCAGAGGGTGCTCAGCCGCCTGCCGGAATTGGCCCTGTATTGGTTACACCCCCAGCTATTTGGGGAAAAACTTGGCTTCTCCCAGCTCTCTGCCTCTCTCCTATGCCTTTGTATTCCCTGGAAGGTGAAGCATAAGGGTATAAAGAGCTGCAAACAAGTTCCTACCTCTGGAGACCAGGCATTTACTCTAAGAAAGAAAGCCCAATTGCTTCCCAGAGCATTGTCCACCCACATTAGAGAAAGGATTAAGCAGATACATTCAGCTATTCTAACAGATTTTCTTTAAACCTTGAATGCGCCTCTCACACTTGGTAAGATAATCACATTAGTTTTGTCATTAAAAGACCCCCTTTATAGAAAGTACCTAAACCGCTTAAACCACCCAGAGAGGTCGCATACATTAGAAAACAACAAGACAAACGGAAGGGATTTGCTATTCCCAGTGTTTCGCTGCCCCTACTTTCCAAAGTGGGGATTGAACCAAAAGGGTTTGCAAAGCACCAGCGGAGGGGAAAGCCCCTGAGAGCAGCAACACCCCCTTCGGAGACTGCGCTGCCCACAGAGGGAACACATGGATACAGCACTGGGGACAAGGAGGGAGATTTAGAGTAGATATAAGGAAGATGCTCTTCATTATGAGGGTGCTGAGGTGCTGGCACAGGGTGCCCAGAGAAGCTGTGGCTGCCCCATCCCTGGCAGTGTTCAAGGCCAGGTTGGACACAGGGGCTTGGAGCAGCTGCTCCAGTGGAAGGTGACCCTGCCTGTGGCAGGGGGTTGGAACTGGAGGAGCTTTAAGTTCCCTTCCAACCCAAACCAGTCTGGGATAAACTCACCCCACAGCCAAACCTCTGAGGTGAGAGCTGCCAAGTGATTGCAGGCTCACCCTGTACCGCATCGTGTGTAACATGGGGATTTCCTCAACTACTTTTCCTCCCATTCCCTCAGAATCAAGCACAAACCAGGCAATGTTATTTGCAGAACTCCAAATCTGCCAAGGGATAAAAATCCATGTCCTTGCAAAACGAAATCCAGTGCCACTAACTCACATTTCAGTATCTGAATGCATCTTTACTGACACAAACTGCAGTTGCATCAATAAGATTCATGCTTTGAGGAATCATTCTTTTTCCTTCTGCATTTTCCCCAAGGAGTAGGGAATGTCATCATTTTCATTCCAATCATTTATGACACATGGCAAGGACATACTAGGTTATCTTAAAGTCCTTTCCAACCCCAACTATTCCATGATGCCTAAACCTGAGATGAGGTATGGCCCATTATCACACACCTGGAAGGGGAAATCAGCCATTTCCCATGGCCCAGTGTGTTCCCACCTGCATGAAACAAGCAGGAGAGCTAGGATTTAGGTGAGGTAGTCAAACACCACAGAAAGTCCCACAGTAGCACAGAGATGTGTACACAGGGTTTAAGTTAATTCTGAATGCTTGAGATAAATAAGACCTAAAGTTCCAACTACTCCACTTGAGGAGAAAGAAGGAAAGGGAAGAGCAGTTAAACATAACAGGAAGCCAGTCACTTGATTTCTAAGCTGGTCCAAGCAGTGAGACCCTGATCCGTAACACACTTGAATCGATCTCACAGACATAAACTGAAGGGAACAGTAGGATTTTTAACAATAAACAAACAGAAAACCCCAAATGAAACCCCACGGAACAACTTTGGGCTTTAAATGGTGTTTCACACATATGATTATCCCCACATCTTTCCCCCACATAACATGGAAGTATTTATCCCAGAACTTTCAGTAACACCTCAAGCAATCTGTGGGAGCAGCAGAACCAGGCTCTTGCTTGCTCAGTTAAGCCATTTGTGATCCCCAAACTTATATGTACTGTTGCAGGTTCCATTCCTTGCCCTGCAATGAACCAGGACATCACCACACAGCAGTTACCACCAAGGATGATACAATGGTACCTCTAAAAACTTGACTGCAACCCCCTTGATTAAGAAAATGGTATTTTTTATTGGTTTAAAGAAAAAAATTCAAGCCCCCATGTTGTTAGAAAGTACAAATGTGAGAGACTGGGGCACATTTACAGCAGAGAACCAAGAACTGGAACCACAGGAAAAGGGATTACCAACAGCTTTCAGTCAGCAGGCAACTTCCACATAACCCTTCCTTATCTCCCTGTAGTTCCTTCCTGCTCTTTTTCTCCATAGTAATTACCTTGCTCAAGAGCATGAGAGATGCTGATTGCAGAAAACAAGACAAGGGAATGCCAGGAACTTGGTTGGAAAGAAGATGCACAGGAGGGTTTTAAAAGGTAAAATTCCAGTGTTGGGTTCACTTCGTTCCTAGAGGATAGGAAAAGGCTGGAAACAGAAAAGGCCATGTTAGGAAAACACTCAACTATCAAAGTGTGTCAAAGCTGAGAGAACTTTTCCATAGAACTGGAATTTTAAGAGCCTGGGGACAAGAAGCATTGCCTGAGTCTTTCTGAAACAGAGTTGCCCTTTAAGCTGCCAAGACTCCTTTCTGTAGAAGGGCTTCAGTGTGAGCGCAGCCAAAGCTGGAAGACAAGGGGACTGCCCCAGCCATTTATTAATGTCAAATATGCTGTCCCATGAATCAGGGCAGTTTGGAAGCCTTACAGAAGGACCAGTGCACCTGGCTGGGTGAGCTCAGCATCGGGCTCCACGCTGCTCCAAGGGGAAAGCTGCGCTCTGAGCTTTCAATAGTTTGTCCTGCAAACAATTTTCATTTAGGAAGGCTTTTATTGAGGAGCCATCAGCAAACAGATCATGCAGAATGGGAACAATGCACAAAGTGGGGGGGAGGGAAGAACCCACACAAGGCACAGCCCCTATTATTTGTCACTTCATAAGATGTAGCCAGCACAAGTGTCACGTTTGCTCAAGAGAATAGCTTCGAAAGCTTCCTGGCTTGAAAGAACTGAGTGCTTGTGGGACACACACACACAAGATATACCCAGAGTTTTCTTTGGCAACCATCATCACAGTGGCAGATATTTTGGAATGGGGACAAACAAGCAAAGGCAGAAACAAAATGCTGCTGCAGATTGTGCATGCTCAGCCAGTTATCAGCAGAGTGAGTCTGGGCCCAGCCCTGACCATTTGGTACAGCACAGAATGGAAAATCCACCTGAGGCAGCTTTGACCAATAAGCTGCCATAAAACTAAGGAAAAAGGAAATATTGACTTCTTTTCCAGTGTTGATTCCCAAGGGGAAGGACTGTTTGATTTCTTTACAAACAGCAGGGCCAGTTCCCCTATGCCTTCTCTACCAAGCATCACATTAAGATGTGATTTCTGCTCCCCTGCTCCTGATGGTTTACAGCAGCTGAAGATGTCTGAAATCCAATGCCACTGAAGGCAGCAGGAGTTTCATCATCAACAGCACTGCCATTTAAATCAGCTGTATATATGAGCAGCCAGGACAACCACTTAGCACAGTGAGGAAGGCATCAACCCTAGAACAAGAGCTCTTTACTTCATGGTAAAGGACAGCATTTGAGAAGAGCAGAAGAGGAAAGCAAGCCAGAGCAGGCAGCTCAACCCTTGCACTTTGGCTGAAATCTGTTATCTGAGAATGCTCTCCATCTGTCTGCTGCCTGCTTCTCATGGGCACAAGCAATGGTTAGCACTGCAACACAGGCAAGGAAGCAGGAGTGAAATGTTCCAATGACCATGTGATAGGGCCTGGCCCTAATCCCAGCATAGCCAGCAGAGGTACAGTGGTCACAGCTGCTGCAGTACCACTTCAGTGGCTGTGCCTGGCCTCTTTAATTCCACTGCTTCATGTAGCAGATTTCCAAGGCTCGAGCTTGCTGCACTGATTTTGGGTCCAAAGGGTTGCGGCTGCGCAGGTCCAGGTGATGGGCTCCATCGGGGATCACAATTGCTATGAGAGAATCACTGATGTTCTGGGTCACCCCACCTGCAGACCATGGGTCCAGGCCACCGTTGCTGTAAGGAAAGAACATCTCATTAGGGTACATCTGCACAGCAGTCAACCCACAACTAGGTTTCATAGGATCACAGAACAGTTTGGGTTGGAAGGGACCTTAAAAACCTCATCCGGCTCCAACCTCCTGCCACAGGCAGGGACACCTTCCACTAGAGCAGCTTGCTTCAAGCCCCTGTGTCCAACCTGGCCTTGAACACTGCCAGGGATGGGGCAACCACAGCTTCTCTGGGCACCCTGTGCCAGTGCCTCACCATCCACACAGCGAAAATAACCCTCACAGTAAAGAATGTTTTCCATATGTGCTAACAGAAACAGACCTCAGCCTTGTCTCTGTCTTGTGCCCACCTCTCTGCTGAGAGGACCCTTCCTGACAGAGGTGTGAGCTATTGCAGGTTTAAGCAGGGGGGTTGGAACTGGATGATCTTAAGGTCTTTTCCAACCCTAACTATTCTATGATTCTAAGCAGGGCTATGCACCTGTCATTATCTGCTTGCTCAGATATAACAGTGCCACAGTCTCTGGCTGCCACTTGCCTCTGTCATAAAAGGGTCAGGTCTCCTGTACCAATGCATGTGCAAATTCCCAAACCAAATCACCCTGCTTCCTCAGTCTGCCATAAACTAACAACCAACCCTTTAGAGCTGGATTTTCAGGAAGTTCCAACTTCTGCTGTCTCAGCTGGGTGCCAGCCTGGTTTTGCAGAGAAACCCTCGGACCTTCTGTTAGTGCCCTTACTTCTAACAACCACCATATTAAAATAAAGCTTTATCCCTCAAGAAGCCATCTAAACTGACTCTCTGTGTGACACGACAAGGTAATGCAATTTACTCCCCCTCCTCCTTCCTCATCCCAAATCACTGAAGGGATTCCTTGCACTGGCTCCAAAACATGCCTGATTTACAGAGCAAGCCAATGGTTGAACTAGGGTGAGAGGTTTGCATCTCATTTGTAGCTTTGGACTTACTGTATTTTATTTTCCTTTACCACAGGGTTCTTCCACAAGTGGTCCATCTTTCTGCACAGAGAAATCAACACCCATGTATACGGAACTGTGCAGATCTAGATCTGTTCCTTACTTAATTACACTGGACCTGCTTGCTAAAGGAAACATTAGAAATGGGCTATAGTATGGCAGTGTAAATTTCTAGGAGGATCCTAAAACATCCTTGAGCCTTAAGAGATAAGCAGCAAGAAAAATACCACAATGGCAGCACCAGAAAACAATAGAAAGAAATAATGAACAAAAAGAGTTTTGTAGAAGCAATTAAGAGTAAAAGGCTGCTGAGGGCTGAACTCATACTGTGTTTCTTCATTAAACCTCCCCAAGTATCTCTGTAGTTCTTTGTTTTCACTGATTCTCAATATGGACTTAGAAGAGAAACATTTTGTATCTGCAGAACAAAAAGCACCCAGAGCTGCCCAAAGCAAAAAGCATTGGATTTCAAAGGTCGCCTGAATCAGCAGAGCACCTTGGCAACAGGGGGATGAGTTGCTGAGAGACCCAAGGCATACATGAACTTGGATCTTTTGGTCCCAGTCATGTGGAAAGAAAGCATGGCACAAGAAAACAGCCCTGGCTCTGGGTTTTCTGGGAGCTTCTGGCTGCATCCTCTGCAGCTCCTGCCAAGTGATGGCACCAGAGGCACTGACACAGGCTGGGAAGTGGTACTTGCCCAGAGGAGGGCTCGCCACAAAATAACCATAACCCATAACAGTTACACAGAGTAAAATGATTCAGTACCAACTGGAATAGATCATCTGTGTTAAAACAAGCACACACACAACACTCAGTTGTCCATCTTACAGGACAGGAGTTTCCCCAATAGAAACAGAAGTAACAGAAGAGAATAAAGTCAGCCATTCCTTTCCAGCAGTGGCAAGCTGGGCTTCAGAAACTAACGCAAAATATCAGCACACTAGTCCTGTTTTCAATTCATAATATTGCCCTGACATCGTAAATAGGGTCCTGCCTATCCCACAGCAAAATGTTCCCTTTCCTATCATCTCCTCAGAGCCTCCTCAGCCCTCCAGCCCGGTGTGTAAAACCTCTCCTTGTTCTGGGCAATCACAGCAGCACTGTCTGTGCATCCTTTTCTAACATGCCCACTCTCCACAGCTGCCAAGCTTCCTTTTATTAACATTTTAACTCTCACCTTTTCTCTTCAGCCAGGCACTGTTCTGCCTTCTTTCCCTCCATTCCATTCTCTTATGCAAACAATCCCCTCTTCTGCACTTAGCTCCAGTACCTCTCAAAACAGAACCTTCACTTGCTGCCTCTCCCCTGCCAGTACAGAACTAGGTGGGTGCCCTAACTTTTGAAACATACAGCTTAGCTGTGACCCATCCAGACTGAAAACCAGCAGTTTTTTACACTGTGCACACCAAATTCTGTGCTGTCTGATGTAACCTGGGCTGACTCTGACTACCTTATATGTTGATGACAAGATTACCAACTGCTCTCTGCCACCACCTGCATGAACGGTGTTAAAACGCTATTTCCACCATGCAGTACTTCCACACCAAGAACACTGTGTTCCAGTAAGAGTAGAAATTGCTGGAAGAGAAAGGGCAAAACAGGTTCTGAAAACCCCAATTCCCTCAATCCAGTGTTTCAATAGGGTTGTGCTGCCCAGGACAGGGAAGTAGTATCTGCTTACAGCTAAGTAAGCATTCACACACCACATACCTCCAAGAAGGGAGATTCCTGCATTGATAACATACCATCCACCAGTGTGAATCTGCAGAGTGATGCACTGCTCACAGAGGGAGAAGCAACACCACCAGTTTAAGCATCCTGGATAAATCCATCCTACACTGTCTCTCTTCAGAAGGAGTGTTTTTCCCCTCCCTGCACTACAGTGCTGTGCAAGTTGCCTGACACTTGAAGCTTTCACCCCACAGGGAGCTGCTTTCCCTGGTAAACATAGGGATATTTTCTGGAAAGCACTCTGTAGTGTTCAAGAATAAAAGGCTCTTATATAAATGTACAGTGTTGACAATGTATTTGTTTGAAGAGAAACAACCCAGCTTTGTGTGTACAGCACTGCTCCATTCATTTGATTGCTTTCAAGCTTTTCTCATTTCAAGCTCCTTCAGCTGGCATAAATTCTTAAACACTTATTTAGATTTGTTTGCTTGTCCATTGCTTACAAAGCAGATTTCTACTGTACAGAGAGCTGTGAGGCCTTGGAAATAAGAACACCCTGCAGGAAATAAGTTAAACCAACAATTTTTATTTCCTTATTAAAAAGTTCTCCAAAAAAGGGTGGAAATTCTCGCTCTAAAGCAGATATCCTGCTGGGAGAGAAACAGCAAGAGGGAAACAAGAGGAAAGCAACAGGCCTTTGGAGCCAAACAGACCAAGGCTAACAGCTGAAATCCAGAGCATAATCCCCAGTTCAAGTAAGGACTCTGCTTTTAAAATACACACCTATTTACCAGGTCCAACAGACTGATTCTAGTTTAAATAGATGCAGGTTTTGTTTTTTAAAAGGCCTTGCACAGTTTTAGCCACAGTACAAAGGAATATATATATACACACACACACACACACACATATATATATATATATATATATATATATCTCCAGGAGCTGCCCACAGTGGGGAATCAGCACAGCAAGTCAGAATCCTGAAGCACAGGCTTCAATAGGTTTATTAAATGCCTCCTTACCATCCAACAACCTAACCAACAGCCAATACTTAGCTTAGCTCTGTATCACCCTACAGCAGAAGTCCAGCTACATGAACCTCCCTTTAAAGAAAGCAGAGTTTAACCTTAAAGATAAGGAAGGCTGAACTGAAGGCTGAGTGGAAAGCAAGCAGCATGCACTAGACTGAAACACTTCTTTCACTTTTTGTCCCAACACAAATGTGTTTCAGACAAACTTGTATTAGCAATATGCCTGTCTAGAATGGGAACATCTCTTTGTATGAAACTTGCCAAATTACCACTAAAAGAAAAGGGCAATTGGCAGTAACAGGAAAGTTCCCCAAGTTACTTCCCTCTCTTTCCTGTATCAAAGAGAAAGAGGAATGTTACACCAGCCCCAGAGCAACAATTTCAGTGACTGTGATGCTGTGTTATAGCCAGAGCTTGTTTAGACTTTCCCTTTATGTCAAAGAGACAGTGCTTTAGCTTCAGAAAAAGCTAGAGGGATCTACCAGCATGGGAAACCTGGACTTTGGCCACAAGATAAGAATTCCATATGGGAAGAACAACAGCTGGCAGCTTCCCAACCCAGACTTTTCTTATAGTCACAGTGACAGAACTGTTGGCTTCTTTGGCCACTAGAGATTGACCATATTAGTCTCAAGAGCAACACAAAGCATTGCCCATCTTTTATTCAGCTGGAGACAGATCCTTCTGCTACTTAGTGCAGGCTCTCTGCACTGACAATACTAACTGGTGGAAGACTCCACTTGAAGCTGAAACAAGGCTCACCTGAAGACAATGTTGCTGTGTGAACTGATGTTTTTCCCTCCATACATAGACAGAATCCAAGAGGGGCGAGGCCTCACATTCCACAGCCTGTAACATTCTTCTGAAAGTGCATCAAAGTCCCATTTCTGAGGCTCAAACATGTCATTGACACCATCTGTGCACATGGGCATCACCATCTCAGTGCAAGCCTGAAAGAACGAGTAGGGCAACAAGATGTATTCCCAGGCACCTGTCAGTGCTTCAGTAAAAAAGCTCAAACAGCATTTGACAGCTGAATGACTTGTCAATTCTCATTAACTCCAGCTCAAAAACCTCACTGGGTTGCAATTTAGGAAGGATGGAGTGCATACCTGATAGTACCAACCCATCTGGCCCAGACTCTTTGTTGCAGTCTCAGACATATCTAAGCATGAGACTCCTCCTGAGTAATTGTAGTACAAATTTACTGCCTGGAAAACATTCTGCAGCAACAGCTTGTCGGGGAGACTGGGATCCTTCAAGAACTTGCAGACTTCCTGAAACAGAGAAGGAGGAGTCTAAATCTATAAGAAATAATTATAAATACATTGATACCTCATAGGGTATCAATTACTTGTCAAAATACAGTCAGTCCACTTCCAGACAGCATCCTTCTATGCAATGCTATACCCTGAACATTATCACAAAAAGCAGTATCCATTTGCATAGTGGATGTTACTATGAGGAACCTGAAACTTTACATTTCCTTATTAAAAACATTTATAAACAGTGCAAAACTTGATATTTCATTTAGCAAGCTTTTCAATCCCTTTTCCATACTTTAAAATGGATCATGAAGTGTTTAGCTCTTCTGTAATAAAAGATAACACATGCAAATGTATAACAAAGAAGCTTCATGTATAGGCTGGCGTTGGAAGATGCACAGTTTGCACTGGCCAAGAAGTGAACTTACTATCCTTCCCTCCCCTGTGTAATCTTTTCCATCACTTTCATTGTGGAAGCTAGGAAGTTGATCCCTCCCTTGTTCCCTACAGACAAGCACAGCTTCCACATTTTGCCATTCCAAGCAGGTTTTATGGTTTGGAGGGAATTAGTTAAACCAAATGGTGGATTCTACAAGACACTGATTCTCAATTACCTGTATAGGCCAAGCTGGCAGAGGCTGCAAGAAGTCAGCTTTGTAGGGGTAGTTCACCATAGCCAAGTTTACCCATGTTTCACTCAGCCAGTTTTTCAGTAGAACAGCATCCTGGGAACTTCTTAATGGGCTGCACAACAGGAATGCCTTTGAAAGCCACTGTAAACCTGCATCTTTAATAAGAGATAAAACAACAATTAGTGTATTGTGTTGTGTCATTAACACATAGGTCAGTTGTATTGCTGCTAAAAGCAAGTTTCACTTACAACTAATCTGGAGAAATTATTCAACATACAGTCAAGCACAGCAGATCAGATTTTAGTCAGCATCTCCGAGTGAAAAGAAAAAATCTGCATACTTCAGTGTATGGGAATGTCACAGCTAAGATAACTATGTAAAAACCAAGGACAGACTGCACAGAATGGTTTGGGTTGGAAGGGACCCTAAAGATCAGCTAGTTCCAAACTAGATGTGAATGCAATACAGGATTATAGAATCACTTGGGTTGGAAAAGAACCTTAAGTCCACCAGTTAACCCAGCATTGCCAAATCCATCACTATTGTATGTCCCCCAAGCACCGCACCTACATGTCTTAAATACCTCCAGGGATGGTGATTCCACCACTTCCCTGAGCAGCCTGTTCCAATGCTTAACAACTCTTTTGGCAGAGAAATATTTCCTAATATCCAGTCTAAATCTCCTCTGGTGCAACTGGAGGCCATTGCCTCTCATCCTATTGCTTGGTACTTGAGAAAGGACATCAACACCCACCTTGCTACAACCTTCTCTAAAGTAGCTGTAGAACCATAGAGTCATTTTAGGTTGGAAGACACCCTTAAGAGATCAAGTCCAACTGAGTCCTGAGAACTGAATCATAGAATAGTTTTGGTTGGAAAGGACCTTAAGATCATCCAGTTCCAACCCCCTGCATGGGCAGGGACACCTCACACCAGACCATGTTGCCCAAGGCTCTGTCCAACTAGGCCTTGAACACTGCCAGGGATGGAACATCCATGAGGATTTCAGTGATTTCCTACACCCAGTTGCCTCAGCTGGCATTCAAAGTAACAACTACCTGGGCTGCTTTGCCAAAAAGGCATAAAAGCCTTGAGGTTCTGATCTGAAGTCAGCTCCTGTCAGACCTTAGGGATCTCTGGACCTGGGCTCTGAAATCACACCAGGCCTGAATGAAGCTGTGATCCAACAAAGCAGACACTAAAGAGAAAATAAATTCATTTGGCATTTTCCAGTACTAAAGAGTATCGTTTCAAGAAAACCCAATACATACACAGGTGAAAGCCATAACACAAGCTTGCTAAGTGTTCAAGGCCAGGTTGGAAGGAGCTTGGAGCAACCTGCTGCAGTGGAAGATGACCGTGTCCACAGCATGGGGTTGGAACTGGATGATTTTAAGATCCCTTCCAACCCAAACCATTCTGTGCTTCTACAACACAATCCTGAACATTACAACCCTTTGGAAACAGTTCTGATGAGGTCTTACCTGTTACGGAAAGGTTGTTAATGGCATTCCAGGAATTCCGGATACTTTCTGCACAGCCTGTCCCACTCTTTCTGAAATCATTGGTCACTATGCTGAAGTAAGTGCCACATGGAACCAAATCACCAAACTGCCAGATGGGGGCAGAGGCTGCCAGGGCTCTGCAAAGGGACATAAAGAGATCCTGAACCTCTGCAAATTGAACTTACACCCCCTGGTCAATACCCTCCCACAGCCAGGATCAAAGTAGCATCTGCAATTCAGCTTGGAACACTGAGTCATAGGCAAACTAACTATAATGCTGCAAAACTCTTCCATAGGCCTGCATGCACAGGCTGTTGAAGACTGGAAGTCTTCAACACCAGTAACAAAGGTACCAGTAAATATATAATGTAGGAATTCAGACATGCTTCAGTATTTTCCATTCTCAGAATGCACTGTGCAAACTCAACTGAAGAGAGCCCCTTCCCACAAAAATCTACTCTCCAGCAAACGCAGGGGAATTGCTATTCCTGTTTTCCAGAGGGGAATTAAGGCATTGAGGAGATTAAAGACTTGCCTCAAGTCATCAGGAAGTTTGATGACCCTCAAAAAACATTGTGCATAGTAGGGGTTAATAATTGTTTTAATAGATAGCTCTGAAAATATACACCATTCAGTACCCACTGACCTGCAGTTGTCTTTATTAGTCAAACAGTGCCTCTTCCCAAACTAAAAGTAACTTAATTTTTCCTCCCAAGTAGTGAAAAATCAATGATACTTCACTCAGTGCTGCAGTATTTATAGCAGGGAAGTAACAAATGCCTGCTCTGTGTTTGAGCAGGATGAGTACACTCACCCAACTACCATATGGGGGTACTTCATCCTAAACCAGGCTGCAAGCATTCCTCCATAAGATCCTCCTATAGCTATGACAGGGCTGTAACGGGCTCCTGCAATGGTCGTCTTTAAGTACTCAATGAGTACTGCAAAGTCTGCCAGAGCTTGTTCTGATGTCAGGTAATTCAGATGCTTGGAATCCTGAGACAAAGAAAGCAGGTTATATACAGCACAGGAGTGATTCCCACCAGCAGCCTTTGTATCCCCTACAGCTGGTGTAGAATTCCAAATCTGTTCCTGATAACAAATGGAATTTTCTCTGCAGGTCTTGAGTGCCTTAAGGTGCCAGGAGATCTCAGAATGATTTTTCTTTTAATCCTAGCATTAATAGTTACAAAAACAGTTGTGTTCTTCTAACACATTTGAATCTTACTGGGGTAAACAGTCATTGCACAGGTAAGAACCACAATAGGCAGCATTATGTTTGCTCAGAAAACATTTAAGGAAGAGAAAAGACAACACTTACACTGAAAGACTCATTCCCAAATGGCAAAGATTCCTCCATAATATCTATGTTCAGCAAATACCAACATGGCATTAAGTTCTTCAGCCACATCCCACATAAAACCCTGGTTGGAGGAAAACAGGCACTGAAATGAGCTAAATCAATTCTTTTCAAAGTCTCTGCTTCAGTCTAGTGTATTCCAACTCTTATTCTTTGATTAGAAAGGTACCACTATCAAAACACAATCAGAAAGACAGTGCAATTTGGCTTTAAAGTATCACTGAAGTAAACCACACAAAACTGGTATCTACCCAGAGACAGGGACACATACAAAGAAAATATGTGTATTTTAATGCTGCAAAATATTAAGCAGTATTGTCTTGTGAGTACACACAGGCCAGAACTCCTATGGCATGAGCCTAACCCATAGGAAATAAATACTCCAGCAGAAGAGCATGTATTTGAGTTAGGGGTACATTACAGAACACACAATCTGTTTGGCAGTAAACAATAACCTACAGCATTGCAACACACTTATTTTCAACTCCTAACTAACTACAACTTGTTATTACTTGTTGACAGCAGCTTGTTACACCAGTTCTGGAAAGAGTCAGACAGAGATTGCCTGCTGACAGAACAACATGTAAGCAGTCCCTGGTTGCTTTCAGCTCAGCACATGCCACCTCCTGTTGTGTTACTGGTACTTTGGCTTGAAGCAGTGAGAAATACCCACACAC
The DNA here is from genome assembly GCF_012275295.1 of Melopsittacus undulatus. Classification (NCBI taxonomy): domain Eukaryota; kingdom Metazoa; phylum Chordata; class Aves; order Psittaciformes; family Psittaculidae; genus Melopsittacus; species Melopsittacus undulatus. Next base: position 7,224,669 of record NC_047528.1, on the reverse strand, counting down.
CCCATTCTGTATTTGCATCAGGGAAGTAAAAGCTTCTCGGGTATTGTCAGAGAACAAGAATCATTTATCTTTGGTTTTTAAGCCCCCTTGATTTCATTTCACATTTTTTCTCATAGAGGATAAAGCCCTAACAAAATACCCTATTTTATTTGGGGATTCTGAAATAGGTGGAATTTTGTCCAAATTTTTTGCATTCTTAGCTTGGAGCCTCTTATGTTTCTCTGTAAATTTTCTTTGCTTACCCAGTAAGTTAATACAAGTACATCCCTTTGATTGCTATAGGCTTTGAACAGGACCCTCAACCCCCTAAAACTTTCTGTGCTTTTGTTCAGCTTCTTCCTCCTATAGCAACCATAATCATTCCAACCACCTCTTTAAATGATATTCTGACACTGTCACCTTGTTCTTCCTTATTTTTTGGTATGCCACCACTGGAAAGAAAGACTGTAATTCAAGAACCTATTTTCTACATACGGTATTGTTGCAGAACCAGGTGATGTCTCCTTCATTGCCTGTATAAAATAGTATTGGTCCATTGTTTCTCTTCCAGTACTGATCTGCTATTAGATACCGCTGCTGGAATGTAAGATCTTCATCAAATCCAAAGTGATCAACCTGTAACAACATGAAAAACGGGGTCAGAAAGCTGAGATTGCCCCTGGAGTCCACTGGAGGTGCTGACACAGCCACTTTGCAGATAGAAATAAAGACAAAAAGAAGTTCTATAAAGATAAAAATCATTATGGCATTAAATTCATTTATATTTCTAATACATTAAAATTCTACTGCTTTACAAAGAAAAGCAGCCAAAATTAGAGGTGCGTGTGCTGAAGGAGAAATGCTATTTTCATCCAGTAAAGACTAAATCCATGCCTGTTTCATAGCATCATACTTAACATGAGCTATCCTAAATATACTTTGGCAATCAGATATATCTGCTGAAGGGTCACAAAGTATCTGATGTAATACAACTCTGTCAACAAGGAAAGAGTCATTGTCTTGCAATGTTCTGAGTCTAAGGAAAATCCTTTACCAGCCTTACTTATAAAAATACCCAAAGCAAAGCAAACCAAACAAAAACCCCAACACCTCCTTCTTCTCTCCCTCTTCTGGCATAAGGTTCAAATTTAAACAGATTCCTGTTAGGAAGTGGGTGGGATTTTGGTTTTGGTTTGGTTATCATTATTATTAGAAAACACACTAATTCTCTGTAGTTCTTGTGCTAGTTCAGATACTTTTGTGGAAGGCTTCTCTTTCTCTCCTTGCATTTTCACTAATCCACATACCCTCCCCAATTCTTTCCACTGCCTTACAAACACTGCAAGCCCACACATAGCATCTAACCAAACCCCACAGCATCAGCTTTATTCCCTCATCAGAAATTCAGTTTCAGTTAAGGTCAGTTTGCACTATCCCAACTCAATATGCACTATCCCCTTCTCTAAGTGTGCAGAGAATTTCAGTTGCTTTTACAAAGTAACTCCCTGCATGGGCATAAAAGCCTGAAATACCCACACAGGCTTTTACTATAAAAACTAAATCAAAACATAAAACTAGTCCAGAAGAGCTATGCTGCTTAGTTACCATAAATCATCACTACTTCTATTCAGCAGCTGAAGGTGAGCTGTAGCTTCCCAATTTGAATTGTCAGCACAGAGCATCATCTTTTCCTTCCACAGTTTCTTGCTGGCGGTAACAGCCTGACATCTGCTGGCTTGAAGATCTCTGCTCACCCATTTGCCTTTACATCAACACCTCTGCTAAATCTCTCAGATGCTCCAGGAACCAACTTTGCACATTTCCTGTTTTGAGAACATCTGCAAGTAAGTATTAAAAAGTACTAAAACACAAGCAAATTCCAGCAGTAGCTGTTAGTGTAGTGACAGTGTGCTGGGCTGCACCCCCAGCAGCAGGTTGAGGGAGGGAGTTCTCTCCTCTACTGCACTCTCATGAGACCCCTCTGCAGTCCTGTGTCCAGCTCTGGGGCAACAACATAAGGAGGACTTGGAGCTGTTAGAGTGAGTCCAGAGAAGGCCATGGAGATGCTATGAGAGCTGGAGCAGCTCTGCTCTGGAGCCAGGCTGAGAGAGCTGGGCTGGGGCAGCCTGGACAAGAGAAGGCTCCTGAAGGGGAGACCTGAGAGCAGCTCCAGTGCCTAAAGGGGCTACAAGAAGAAACCTGGAGAGGAGCTTGGGACAAGGGTCTGTAGGGACAGGACAAGGGGAATGGCTTTAACCTGATAGAGGGAAGACTGAGATGAGCTCTTAGGCAGAAGCTCTTCCCTGTGAGGGTGCTGAGGCGCTGGCACAGGGTGCCCAGAGAAGCTGTGGCTGCCCCATCCCTGGCAGTGTTCAAGGCCGGGTTGGATGCAGCTTGGAGCAAGCTGCTCTAGTGGAAGGTGTCCCTGCCCGTGGAACTTATCTTCCAAACCAAACCACTCTGTGATTCTCAAAAGACTCTGTGATGACCCAACTGCTAGGCAGGTTCCTCCAACCAGCTCAGGAAAGCCTAACTCTCAACCTACACGATCCAGTACTCTAAGCCATGTACTTATACTTGTTTTGGGTCAAAGGGAGCACATGAACTTAAGGTACACAATCTGCTGTGATGTGTCATTTCCAAACTCCCACAGCTTACTCACTCTCAGGCTGAAGTGAGAGCAGTGTTGCAGCTCATTGCTAGCAGAGCAGCAGGCACAGCTGAAGGTGCATGCATGGCCTTGACAGATAGAAGAGACAAGGTCTTCACCCTGAATGAGCTGATCTCAGTGACTGCTTCCACAACCAGATAAAACCTACTTATGTATGTTCTACAGTTTTGCTCAGTAGGACCATATACTACTTAGTAAGTATGTGATGATGTTCTCATACACGTATTTAAGGGCTCTGTCACTGAAAAGTGCTGACAGCACACGCTGGGCTTAATTTACCTTGACAACTCACCTGCTTCTTTTTAACTTGCACAGTTATCAGTTTTAGTTTCGCTTCCTACATCAGGTATAAGTGATTAGATGCAGAAATGCAGAACAAGGTCAGCAACTGAAAGCCTTTGGTCATAAAACCTTGCAACAATTAAAGACAAGGGACTGGATAAGGCACCTCCAATAAAAAACACAGTACAGTTTATTAAACTCCAACACTATCAGAAGTACAACTAATACATCTTTGGTTCCAGGTCTGCTTGTAAAGGGGAGAAGTTTCTTTCCCTATGTAACTTTCCTGGTTAGACTGCTAGCCAGGGACAGGAAAAAACAGGCCCAGGAGTCCCTAAAAGGCAGACAGGACACATCTAAACTATGCATTGAGCTTTAAAACTCAATTCTACAACCTTCCTGCCTGAAGCCACAGCACCAGTTACAAGACTACAAGAAGCATTTAACTTTCCTGAACTACAAAGATACATACCAAAGCATTCTCAGTGCAGGCAGATTTAATATGGAACAGACAAAAACAAACATACTATTCTATGATTGTATGATACAATGGAGTGGGGAATGCAAGGAGGAAAAACACCAGAGTAATTTAATGGATAAGCATCCTTTCAACACCAGGCTGAGTTTATTGAGGGGGGTACTGTGCAGAGCAGATTCTAAAGCTCATCTTACTGTTCCTGTTCCATAAGAGCTAGCAAGTTAGGATAATACTATTCCAATAGGAATATTTTTTTCCAAGTGAGTTACTTTTATATATTAGAGATATGATTTCCTGCAGTTTCCTTGTGACGGGATGTCAGTGTACTCCCACAAAACAAACCCCAAATCACAATTCTCTATTGAGTCTGCCTCTTAATAGAGAGGGAGAGAAAAGTACAGGAATTTAAGTGTTCTTTGCCAGTTTTAGTAACCACACTGACCACAGTGTCAAGCTTCTCCCTCTTCACCTTGAGCCACACTATAGGCTGACTCACTGCCATCTTCTTTCCCATTTCTCCTCAAGATGTAAACTATTGATAGCTTCATGGCAGCTGAACTGCCTCAGTTCATCATATTCATAACACAAACCGTGAACCTGTAGAAAACCCCAAGACAAGTCCAGACTTCTCCAGAAGAAAAAGTCCCAAGTACCTTATTACTCAATGGAAGAGCAGGAACTCCTTTACTGCTAGGTGATGAAGCTTCACAGCTTGTAGTAACTTGTCTTTGCAAGGGTGAGACACACAATACAACTAAAAAAACCCCACTCCTGATGTGATGAAGCAGTCGGGGAAAAAGGGAGATGTCACAGCTGCTGGTCATGGCCAGGAAACTCAAGGATAGTTTGAATCCATAACATCAAAACACAGTTTTGGAGGTGTCCCAAGGAATATCTCCTCACAAGAGTAAAATCTGCTTCAAAGTGGACTAAGTCAGAGCACATACAAAGTGAAGAAGAACAAGAATAGATGCAAAGGTTTGGACACAGAGGGAAAGCTGCAGCTCAAGAACAGCAGATGGAGCTGCTGTATAGCCTGCAGGAGCACAAGGCAGTATGGGGTTGGAACTAGGTGATCTTAAGGTCCTTTCCAACCCAAACCAGTCTGTGATTCTATGGGAGCTGCTGGTTCTCATCCAACAAGCGCTTCCTTTCACCATCCCTTGTGGAACAGGTATGCAAACAGATAATAAACCCCTCAAACTGACTGAAGTACATTTTACAAGTTAAATCACCCAGGTATTTTTAGCTTTAAGTCAAATTTCATTCAAAAGCTGAACCACAACATTTCTCTTCCACACTTGTGCAAAGGAGTAAGAAACCAGCACTGACTTCTGCAACCAGACTTAATTAGAGCAGATCACAATAACAGAAGAAAACAGCAGTTTAGTCCTCATTTATAATCCTTTACATGTTGGTTAGTAGTAACAATAGTAAAGGTATATGAAGATAGATGAGGTTTTTCCAATTACAATACTCATAATTACAGTTATTGCCAGGATGTCAGAAGGAAGTACAAGGTCCTGAGCAATCTAATGTGATTTTGAAATGAGCACAGCTCGGAGTGGGAGGTTTGACCAGATGACATATAAAGTTCCATCCCAAAAATAAACTATTCTAGGACTAATCCAAACCAGTTATACTGCCTAAAGTGTTAATGTCCTGTAAACAGAAGTTTGGTTAGAAGAAAGTAGAGTCATCAGCAGAAGTACAACAGCAATGTTCCACAAATGGAAATATGATGTACATAAAACACTGACACAAAGAGTCATACTATTACTAATAAAGGACTACTGAAAGTAATAAACTATGCATCAGCCTAAAGGAAACGAGAAAGGGGCCTACAAGAAATCTGGGAGGTAAGGACAGGTCAAGGGGAATGGCTTTAACCTGACAGAGGGGAGACTGAGATGAGCTCTTAGGCAGAAGCTCTTCCCTGTGAGGGTGCTAAGGCACTGGCACAGGGTGCCCAGAGAAGCTGTGGCTGCCCCGTCCCTGGCAGTGTTCAAGGCCAGGTTGGACACAGGGGCTTGGAGCACCCTGCTCTAGTGGAAGGTGTCCCTGCTGGATGAGCTTTAAGGCCAGTCCAATCCAAACCATGCTGTGATTCTATGAAGCTTTTGTCAGCTGTGATAGGCAGGATGGGAATACTCTGGAGACCTACAGCTGTGAGACAAAGGCTGTTCAGTTTCATGTATAAAGATATTCATGAACCTTGTTTGACCAAAAAAAAAGGAACGACCCTGCATTTCCCTGCACATCATTTGAGTTCAAAGACTCACAAAGCATTTGGGGAAAATACAAACATGCACACAACAGATTGCTTAAGCAGCCGCCAGCTCCAGATGGAAGACTGTAGCCACTACCCAAAATGTGGCTGCTGAGAACAGCACTCAGAGTTGGGTTAAAAAGGCAGAAGGCAGCACGAGACACTGCATCCAAAGGCTGAAGAGAGCTCCAAACTGCTCAGCAGTTTTGATCCTTTAGCTCAGAGAAACTGTCTACAGTGAAGTGCAGCTCATCAGCTCAAAATTAAGAGCCTTCTCCAGACTGGTCCACTTATACCCACACTGGAACCCATTGTGCTACCTTCTGCTGGGAACACATGGCACATTGCCTTGACTTTACCTTGTATGTGCCATGTATTGTGCTTTTGTTGAGCTCAAAGATTACTTATCTCGGGACTGGGTTGGGGTTTTTAATGTTTTTTGTTGGTTTTGAAGCTCATTTGAAATAAAGCAAGCCACTCTGCCACACATCTTCCCTGGGGAGAAAACAGAAGAGGCACAACAGATGTTACTGTCCAGATGTTAGCCTGCTTAATATACTCCTGGAAGTATTCAGGAACTACGGCAATGAGGAAAGTATAAAGACAAAACAGGACATGTGGCCTAAAACCCACTTCCTTTTCAGCAGCACCTTAAGGTCATTAGTGATTACAGAGGTAGGACAGTAAACCCAAATCTTTACAGAAATAGACTATAATTCACAGGGTAGCTTCAAACCAAAGCATTTCATGTCATTAGAGGGGGTAAACCAGCTCCTGATGGTTTGACGCTGTTGAGTTTCTGGCAAGACTGGAGGCATCTGAAAGCCTTTCTGTCATGCCTCGAATTTCAGTCCTCTACAGAATAGTTTCATATTCCCAAACTTGGATATTCCATGTGAAATCAAGCCAGGGGATTTTAAGAGTCATGCTCCGCCCTCCACACACTCAGAGTTGTTTTGAGTGCTCATCCTGTCTGAATTATTTCCTGAGGACAGGAAGATACAGGATAGTCTGAGGATATCCTCCTGTGTGCACAGCAGTGCGGGCATCAGCCTCTTTGGGATTTCACTGATGTGCTGCTATTCCTGGTTTTGCTCCTGACAGGCTGTGGAACTCCAGCCTACTTACCATTAATTTTGCTTCCTCTTATAATCTTTGCTTCCTCCAAGTATATTGCAAGTCCCATGAGGGCAGGGACTATTGTTGTAAGTTACCACTACATATAATGAAATAATCATGAAATAATCACATAATGAAATGATCATAGAATCACAGAATAGTTAGGGTTGGAAAGGACCTTAAGATCATCCAGTTCCAACCCCCTGCCATGGGCAGGGACACCTTACACTAAACCATGGCACCCAAGGCTCTGTCCAACCTGGCCTTGAACACTGCCAGGGATGGAGCATTCACCACTTCTCAAGGTAACCTGTTCCAGCTCATAAAGCCCATTGCAGCAGTGAAGTACCACTGAAAATCCCCCAAACTTGCACACTGTGTCTTTGTAGCAAGGGAGACAGAACCAGAAATGAAAGCTAAATAAAAATCAGTTTTAGAAACAGTCTCCCTCTCTGATACTCTTCTTGTTGCTTTGTTTCCTCCTATGACACATTTATGTGTATCACCGCCCGCCAGGACCGGGGCTTCATTTCACTGACAGCTGGTAAGATTCTTCCAGGTTTTCTTCTGTATATATGAGCATAGACAAAAAAGAAAACCAAGGTTTGCTTTTTGTTTATCTTTTCCATTTTAAATGCAAGGAACAAGGTGTTTCCTTGCTTTCTAAGCTGATACTTGCACAAGGGACAGCAGAGACTGAAGATTAGCATTAGTCTGTCAGAATGCATAATCACAGGATGCTCTATGGAAGAGCAGGGAGATGTAAACTGCACCTTCTTGCATCATGTTAACCCACTAACTTGAAAGTCCTATACATTAAGAAAAGTGAAAGTTTTCTCCATTGTGATCTTCCTTGCTCCTCATCAATTCAGAGGTTTTGGTCACTAGATTTGTCACTGTTAACAGAACATCCAGACATAACAATACCCATGGGCTTTGCCTGTTCATCGATTCCAACTTCTCTTCTACCAGAGATAGAGCAATTGCTACCAGTTTTTCCTTGGTTGGGATTAGCTTTGAGCCAAACACGCTCCCCAGAACAAACAGATCCTTGTAATGGAGGGATCTCTTACTGTGACTGTCCTTTTACTGCAATCCAGCTTCATGTATGTTACTTCTTTTATTCTGCAGAAACTGTGTTACCTGCCCTTGGGAAGTTACAACTGTTTAAGGAAGTCTGCTTTTAGCACTCATTATCACTTCAGTGATTAAAAGCACTGACAAGGAAAGCCTCAGACAGGAACTCGACCCCCCCATCCTGAGTTACACAGTTTGGACAAGGCACTTGCAAAGACCAAAGGACATTTAAACAGCGTCAGGATATGCTGTAGGAAAGCACCAGCCTACACAGGTCAGGCCCTGTCAGAAACAAACAGTATATGATGAAATGTTATTTTTATGTTGGAAACCTAAGCAGCTAATGAGGAGAACACAAACAAACTGGTTTCAACTTCCACAAGCCATTAGCAGTTGTGTGCTGCAACTGAAACTCCAGATTCTGCTTACCATGCACAAACAAAGGCCATAAACACCATTTAGGCTTTATTTAGGTTGTAAAATCCTCCAGCAGTCACAGTGAAGATGGAACTCCTTGTTCAAACTCCCCCAGTTGGAGGACAGTCTGAGATGTCTGAGGGACTCTTCATTAGGGACTGTAGTGACAGGACAAGGGGTAATGGGTTGAAACTTAAACAGCAGAGGTTTAGATTGGATATAAGTAAGAAATTCCTTACTGTGAGGGTGGTGAGGTACTGGAATGGGTTGCCCAGGGAGGTTGTGAATGCTTCATCCCTGGCAGTGTTCAAGGCCAGGTTGGATGAAGCCTTGGGTGATATGGTTTAGTGTGAGGTGTCCCTGCCCGTGGCAGGGGGGTTGGAACTGGATGATCTTAAGGTCCTTTCCAACCCTAACTGTTCTATGATTCTATGTCCCACAGGCCCTCCTGACATTTTCTATCTCATTTGAGTGCTGCAAAGCTCCAGCAGAAAGGAGAGAATGAGTGATGAAGGCAGGAGATGGCAGGAATTGCTCTGATCAGCTTTACTGCTGACACTCCTTAACCACACTCTCCATTTTCCTGCCACTCTCTTTTCTCCAAGCAATGGAGATGCATGGAGCTGAGAAGCAAACCAACTGCAAACTACTATAGTGATAAGTAGTATCACAGTGATGTGATGAACATACCAAATATTCACATCACTGATGCTTCCATTCAAGGCATTATTGGCCTGAGGAAATTCTTCCACAGGACAAGGGATGGGACAAGGCCTAGGAGCCAACCAGTATTGTCTAAAGTGTGTTATCTCACAAGGGTGAAATAAGCATGAAGACATGCTACACCAGCAAAGGTACAATCACCCATGTGAAAGGTCTCTCAGACCCTTAACAGGCAAACGCCTATCATGTTTTCCATCTGCCTTCCAGATTGAATTACAAACCCATCGCATTTGGAGGATTAACTTCAGAGGAGAGGAAAAAAATGGACATGAACCTTCAGTATGTCACAGGTTAAACAGTATTAAAATGTTCCAGTTTTGCTGAGAGTGTCCTACAGTTCTGAGTGGGACTAATTGTGCAGACCGGAGGCTTTAGAAAGTAAGTTTGATCTTCTCTGATCAAAATGGTTTTCATTTGAAAGCCTTCCTCAGTCTAACACAGACATAGGAAGAAAAGCATTTCAGATTCGAAGCAATATTTTGACGTAGTCAAATATTTAAAACATCTTCACCCCTGCCAAAAAACAGGGCTACAACTTTCTACTTTACCACATACTTTTAAAGGATCAACTCAAGTTGCAATTGTTTTACTTCAGCTTCTCAGAGCTACAAAGCAATTTGCTCTGTTCTGCCATTCTCCCACCTTCAGTTCAATCACTGTTATTTATGGTTTATTCTCTACACCTAATCCCTCAAGATAGGGGATCCAAGGAAGAGACCCATGGAGTAAAAGCAAACAGGAAAACTGCCCTGTCACCCATATAGATAATCTTCTAATTAAAGGCAAAATGACAAAAGCTTGGGGGCAATTTGCTTGTATTAAAAGGCACTGAATACCTCCATGAGGTCCAGTGCCAGGGATTTTACACATGCCACTGTGGATCACTTATTTAATAGCTCCCAGTTCTGATGAGCATTAGGGGGGTATTTTGGAAAACAAAGTATTACAGCAGCAATTAGTCATCCAGGCCTTATGCAACAGTGAAAATACCACCTAGCAACTGCTGCTTTGTGAGCTTGCAACAGCTCTGATCACTGAAGAACAACTGTCTGTTTCCAGGGCTCCAGGGCTTTAGCAGACAGGATGATAGGGAGACCAGCAGGGAAATAACATCCATGACTCCCTATGGGTGAAAAGCTGGTCTACAGATTGTTCTACTTTACAGTAGAAACATCCAGGTCTCTTGTCACAACCATTCCAACAGTTCTCCAGTGGCTGAAAAGCTCTAGCAAACACAAATAAGTGATGGGTCTTTATACCAGCACCGAGAATGAGACATATCACAGATGTTCTCATAGCAAAGCAACAGTTCTCTCATCTCAATAGATTGTTCTATTTACATTTTCCCTTTTCACTGAAAAATAGGCAAGAACATTTTGTTATGTACTGCCCTGTTCAGAACAAGCAACTCCACAGACATTACTAAAAGCCATTTGCTATCATCTTGTAGGACAGGAGCTCCTGCTCAGGAGTTGAAGGAAGTCTACATTCCCCTCCAGCAGCAGTGCCTCACAGAACTGAAAACTGTATGGCCATGTATCATTGTATAGTAAGCACTATGGCAAAGCCAACACTTCCAGCATAGCAGCATGTGTTTCTGAGCAGCTTCTGCAGAAGATTCTGCTTTAAGGGAGTCATGCAGTGGAGCAAAGCAAGCTGCTGTTTTGAAGTATAAATGAAATGGTGTGTTAATGCTAGTTCTGCTTTCACCCACTTCCTCTAGTTCAGTCTGGCCTCAGTCCAAGCCCTGCTGAAGTCAAAGGGACTGATGCCCATCACTTTCTGTTCCTGTTATCTTGAAAGGAAGTTCCTGCATGGAAGCTACCATCTAAGGCTACCTCTGACTGTTTTTTTCACACTAAGTCCCCTTACAGATGCTTTTTAGAAAGGTTTTTTTTGCTCTCAGTGCAAGAAAACTTACTCCCTTTGGAAGCAAAATAAATAAACTAGGAATGAAAGGAGAGGCACCATCAAGTGTCTATATCAGCAGTCAGAGGGAGAAGCTAGTGCACAGGATCATAGCTCCCTGCATGCTCACGTCCCATGCAGGTCTTTCAGCAAACCCTCTCCTCTTTGGGAGGCATAATTCTCAGATATTCCTCTACAAAAAGCTCTTCCAGATAATCTCCACCTAATCACACTCACTTTAAGCTGACACAAGGGTAAGCTTGTACATAAACTCTGTACATTGGCTGCAGAAGTGAATCATAGAATCACAGAATGGTTTGGATTAGAATGAACCTTAAGATCATCCAGTTCCAACCCCTCTGACATGGGCAGGGACACCTCACACTAGACCATGTCACCCAAGGCTCTGTCCAACCTGGCCTTGAACACTGCCAGGGATGGAGCATTCACCACTTCTTTGGGCAGTCCATTCCAGTGTCTCAGCACCCTCACAGTAAAGAATTTCTTCCTTATATCTAACCTAAATCTCCCCTAAGTTTCAACCCGTTACCCCTTGACCTATCACTACAGTCCCTGACAAAGAGTACCTCTCCAGTATCCTTGTAGGCCCCCTTCAGATATGGGGAAAGCCATTATATCAATATGAAGATAGAAACAACAGCCCCAAAGGATCAGAAGCTTTGTTCTTTGCTCATTATCAGTGTTTAGAGAACAGCAGGCACACACAGCACAACTGACAGCACCAATGACACTTGGCAGTAGCACTGTCACAGTGCTGAGTATCAGAGAATACTCCCTGCACACTTGGGCTGAACTAAAGCACAGGAGATAGCAACTAAATATGTAAATAAAATAGAATTATCTCCCTACACCACAGGCAGGGAGGATGGTAGGTACTGACTGTGCTGAGAAACGCAATTCCCATTGTTCTGTCCGTATTTCATTCTCTGAATTCACACACCTGGAAAACAAAGAAATGAACCATTTTGCAGGTATAGGGAAGACAACTGAGTACAGCCCCTTTAAATGTCTTACAAATTTCACTGCTTCAGGTATAAAAACTAAATATTCCAGGAGACATGAAATAAAGGCAAGGTATTTCTTCAGTTTTTAAAGATTTAAGGTGAAATAATCAAGTGTGACCTCCTGGCTCTCACCAATTTAGCACAATGTTATACATTACCAGCACAGTGTACAACTTCTCATGCTGTTGGCTGCCCTTGATCTCCTCAAAGTCAGATGAAGAACCCAATACAGAACACATTAGCATGAAATTCAGTGTTGAATTTCATTTTCCTTCCTACCCACCACCCTCAAAAAGAAGAGTTTAGGTCAGATCTAAGACTTTGATTCATAGACTCATAAAATGGTTTGGGTTGGAAAGGACCTTCAGATCATCCAATTCCAACCCCTGCCATGGACCATGCCCCCAAGGCTCTGTCCAGCCTGGCCTTAAAAAACATCAGGGATGGGACAGCCACAGCTTCTCTGAGCAACTTGTGCCAGGGCCTCACCACCCTCACAGGGAAGGATTTCTTCATTATATCTAACTTGAACGTCTTCTGTTCAAGTTTCAACCCGTTACTCCTTGTCCTATCACTACAGTCCCTAATGAATAGTCCCTCACCAGCATCCCTGTAGCCCTCTTCAGATACTGGAAGGCTGCTATGAGGTCTCCACGCAGCCTTCTCTTCTCCAGGCTGAACAGCCCCAACTTTCTCAGCCTGTCTCCATAGAGACAGCTGCTCCAGTCCCCTGATCATCCTCTTGGCCTCCTCTGGACTTGTTCTAAGAGTTCCATGTCCTTTTTATGTTGAGGACACCAGAACTGCACACAATGCTCTAAGTAGAGTCTCACAAGAGCAGAGTAGAGGGGCAGGATCCTCTCCTTTGACCTGCTGGTCACGCTTCTTTTGATGCAGCCCACAGCCCATCAGAAGCTCATGAGCATTTGGTAGAAGTCCAAATAACTTCAATGAAGTTAACAGAATTTATCTCATCCAATGCAACTTGCAAACAGCCTGCTACTTCAGCCATGTGCAGTTCTGTTTATTGTTCAGTCCTTCAACTCCACAGACATTGCTAAAAGCCATTGGCCACCACCTTGTAGGAAAGGAAGAGGTTCTTTATTGTGAAGGCAGTGAGGCCCTGGAACAGACTTCAATCAAGACAGTCCACCAGAAATCTGTGGCACATTACAGCTTTTAATGGTTAAAGCTAGTGAGATTAAAACTGCTTATTTTCAGAGAGAGTAGTGATTGATGCTTTTTGTAGTCTCTAGTATTAACTGCTCACTTGAAGGAAGTTGTGAGGAAATTGTTTCCTGCTTAATTTGAGAGGCCAGTGTCTGCTTTGTGACCCACAGATAAGTAGTGCATAAAAATAAGAATTCACTGACAAGCTTTAACAAGTACTTCCCCCTTTTCCTGTCCACTGAGTAAGAGCTATTGTTTCTGCTTATAGACCTGGTTTATAGCTTACAGGTCGTGTTTGAAATCACACTATGAAATCACAGAGTAAGAGCTGCCAAGTACTCCTGTACTACTTGATGAGTAAAACATATTTCAAGCAATTCACCTCAGAAACAAACATCAGCATCACTTCTTCTCTAAGCACTGAGATAATTTTTAATTGGTACCAAGGGGCTTCTGTAAAAAACACTTTGTTTTTTCCTCCACCAGAAGTCAAAAGTGCTACTGTATTGTGGTGCCAGGCATGAAAAACAAACCCACCTTAACCATTCCCGACATCTGCTGCTATTCTGAGTCACAGTGAGATGCTGAGAAAGCTGCTAACCAGAATTAAAAGGCTCACAGCTGAAAAATACTCCATTAACATTAAAGGAGCATATACATAACTTGTACATACGGTTTATGTGACACTTGTTTACATATAACAGTGAAAACATCAAATACTGGAAAATCATAGGATCACAGGTTGGTTTGGCTTGGAAGGGACCTTAAAGCTCATCTGGTTCCAAACCCCTGCCACAGGCAGGGACACCTTCCACCAGACCAGGTTGCTCCAAGCCCAGTATCTTGTTCCATAATTGCAAACTTTCTTCTTGTTGAATACAACCAATGTGACATTAGTTTCAGAGCAAAATCACATCCTTAGTTTTGATTAATTTGATAAATTAAGACAATATTGTCATCAAAAAGGTGGTCCAGTCTCTTCAAGGCACCTTGCTTTACTCTGTACATTGATTTCACAACCTGACTGAAGTCAAACTGTTCTCTCACGTAGTACAGATTTTCAGTTGGAACAGGGAAATTCTGGGATTCACTGCCTTCCTCTACAACAGAAAGAGCCATGTCTGAAAGAGAAATAAATCAGCCTTCACTTCTCCTTTGAGATACTTCCCAGATTCTTTTCTTGGCTTGAAACCTACATTCTAATTTTTGCACTTTCAAGCATTTTCTGTGCCTCACAGCTTCAGTCTGTGACACAAAATTGGGTATTGAAAACACCCAATACAGCCAGAAAAGATCAAATTCTATTACTTTTTAAACTTCATTACCTTGAAGTTTCAACAGAGCTTCCTTTTTGGTACCCATAATACGAAGTGCAGATGTGTTTCAGAGCACAAAGACTTGCATATGGATTTAGGAAATACTGGCACAGGTATGAAATGTAGAAAGTTATTCAATGCAATCAGAACCCATCTTCTGGAAATGGTGACACAACTGACATGCAGTTTCAAAGACAACCTGCTGGAAAGACCAGGCTCCATAACTTGCTGAACAAAAGTCAATTTGTATTTGTTACATTGGCTCTTAGACAAATTCATAGCAGTTCTCAGAGCAAGTGATGTGCTTACAGTGTGGCTGGGATGAAGGATCCACTAGCATATGAAGCCTCACACAGCCATCAAATCCAAATGAGTGTTCCACTCTCTAGAATGACAGTTTAGCACTGAGAAGCCTTCAACTATCAGGAAATTAAGGTATCATCCTCTTGGCACTTCAAGCACAAGTTCTCAAGCTATGGTTTTTGTAATGCTGGTACATGCGTTGCAGGCAGAAACACAAACACAGAGGTGCAAGACAAGGCCCCCCAAAGGACAGAAAATGCCTGGCTCCAGTTTCCCCAGTAAGATATCAGATTATTTCAATTTGGGCAAAGAGAAGTAGACTCTTGGATGCCTCATCAAGTCCTTCCAATGAATTGGAATTGGAACTGTGGTCATGGACACAGCTACCTACAAAGAAGCCATTCAAAGAGCAGCTGTCTTCCTGCAGCTCTACACATCCTACACATGATTCTCTCCATGAAGTTCAGTTTTGGATGGATTAATTTAACACACAAATCACAAGCAACCTATCAAAACAGAAGTGAAAATAGTCTTGCCTACAAAAATCACACTAGTACATGAGAAAAGGAAACTAACTTCCCCAATATAGATACAATCTGTTGACTGCATCTCTTGACAAAGATGCAGGTGATGGTAGAGTTTCTCCTGTTTCTCCTTCAAGGGTCATCTACTAATGCAGGTCAGCATAAGGCATCTTTATACTGGCATAGTTTCACTCGTGCATTGGAGGAGTAGGTCTGAAAGGCATCAGTTAGCTTTGAAGGAGATGGAAATCACACCCAAAAGCCAAAGTAATAAGGCATACACAGGCCAGTACACAGCTAAGATCTTAGTCATACTGACACAGGCATTGCTTGACTTATGTCTTAATATTCCAGGCTTTAGCCCCATCCTCAAGGATCTCTGACACTTTAAATGGTAAACAGGATGAAGCTCAATGCAAATGAGCATTGAGCTGAACTCTCACCCTGTTATTTCCCCATTTTTTTGGGAAGCACACCTAAATAGCACTGCTTCTCAGTAAAGGTTGATGCTAAACCCTCAAGCAACACCACTGGTCTACAGGACTTCATTCCAAGAGGCTCCATTTAGAAATCGTAATTGCACATGAATGCTCTCAGCTTCTGAAATTCAGCTCTCCAATGTGCAACACGAATGAATTGTGCTAAAGAAGGTAACTTTTAAAGCAACAGAATTCATGCAAGGAGCCTGTTTAGACTTCTCCAAGTTTTCTTTTGTAGAAGTATTAAATATTCAAAGACTCTAGTTAAAGATATTTTAACGTAAATAGGTATAAGAAACGTTTCTTTTGTGACTGCATTTTTGCCATATTATAAACTAATTTTTATATGGTATGGTTTTATATAAATTATTTCAACTTATGATGAAAACCAAAGGGAGAAACAAGAATCAAAACAGGAACTTTAGTTAAGAAGAACGACTGGGCAGCACAGAACAGAGGCAGATGATTCATGTCGTAAGCAACTATAATGTAAGTAATTAAACCTCAATAATCCTGAGAGGTGGCAAAGTATCACCACCCCTATTTAACATGTTAATCATGGCAGTTAAGTTCCACTACAGAATCACAATGTAATTACAAGCTCCCTGACAGCAGCTCTGAGTGCATGTTTCTCAAGGGCTGCAGAGCTCACCTGTATCAGTTCTACATGTTAAGCTGCTGACAAAACACTGTCTTATGCCCTTGGTGTGATTAGCCTTGCTATGCTAACCCTCTTCCTTTCAAGTGCCAGGCATCAGCGTTCAAGTCTTTGATGAATACAATTAAAAGTACATGGATATAGACACATTTCCCCACATGTTAAACACTACTGGTAAGCTTTTGGACAAGGAAAGCAAGGATTTCAAGGCCTGGGAATAGGAACCCTCTTTTCCACAGCAGCCACTTTCAGCCAACATTATTTTACTTGAATTATGAGGGAAAGAGAACACAGAAGAGACTGAAGGAAGATGTGGCACCAACTTTACAACAGGATATTACTGGGACTCTTCTCTCAACCCTTATCTACCTCCCAAAATCCACATATCTTAGGTACACAGCAGCTCTGCAGCTTTGCTGGCAACTGGAGGGCACAAGGGCTGTCTCTGATAGCTGAGAAGAGCCAGATGATACCACAGCCCAGAGATAGAACAAGGACAGAGGTGTGATAACACAGTGACAAGGGGTGGTTCAGACCAGGGCACAGAATTAGTATCACTGATACTATGATAGCAATGTGGAACTACTGAAACAGCAGAACAATTAGGTGTCAGGCTTGGAGTTACAACACTACCACAGGACTGGCATCCCAGCCA
The DNA here is from genome assembly GCF_012275295.1 of Melopsittacus undulatus. Classification (NCBI taxonomy): domain Eukaryota; kingdom Metazoa; phylum Chordata; class Aves; order Psittaciformes; family Psittaculidae; genus Melopsittacus; species Melopsittacus undulatus. The sequence goes on along the minus strand of NC_047528.1, from coordinate 7,207,616 downwards.
GCACTGACCACGCACTGCAGAAGGCATCTGCAGTACGTCACCAGAATAAGCTTCAGGGTTATTAGAGGAGTTAGTGGAGGGACCCAGATCTCAAATCACTACCCGAGTGATTGAAATTAGACAGAGATGCTATTGAGACACAGGAATTCCATGATTTATGGAAAACTGGAAGAGGAGTACTCCCAAACCAGTAACACTGTCTGGGGGAGAATATAATCTCACAGGATGGATTTCTCATTGAAATTGTTCCACCTCTCACACCTCAAATGACAGGGACCTTGACACTAAAATTATTCCATAGCTATTTACAATAATCTTACAAGGATTAGCTGTTTTCTTCACGCCTCTTGTCTCTGAAAGCACAGTCTTCCCATTTTGCTCATTCCATCATAAGTTCACCTTCTACAATTTAAAGAGGAGAGATTGAGATGAGCTCTTAGGCAGAAGCTCTTCCCTGTGAGGGTGCTGAGGCGCTGGCACAGGGTGCCCAGAGAAGCTGTGGCTGCCCCATCCCTGGCAGTGTTCAAGGCCAGGTTGGACACAGGGGCTTGGAGCAAGCTGCTCCAGTGGAAGGTGGAACTGAATGAGCTTTAAGGTCCCTTCCAACCCAAACCATTCTGTATTCAATCCCTGTATCACCCAAGATGCCTGTGAATTAAACACTCTCCTTTCCACAGCCCCATACACAGACCAGGGGATGAAATTCAGATGCAGGCTACACGCCTGACTGCAATCGAAGCCAGAGAACACTGCAAGTGTCCTCTCCCCTTCACTGCACCTCTCAATGAGAGGAACCATCATTTCCCATGCAAAAATCAGGTTCAGAACACATGAAGATGCAGACACCCAACATGTACAAAGGAACTGGTGACTGTTTCCGTGAAAACCTGTAAATAAGTGGTGTTTCAAGGTATCTGAAAGGGGATCACAGCAGCATGTGGAGCCAACATTGTGGATCAGTCCACAAGGTGGGGACTTTGCCAGCAAATTGCAAAGAGAAACGTTGGAGCAGGCAGGAAAACAAAACTCAGGTTAGCAAAAACCCGCTCCCTATTTGAAAGGGACAAACAGAAATCACACAGCAAACACCAGCAGGGTACAGCTGGGGTCCCTGGCCTCTTCTCTGCCATGAAACTGGGCAGAATGCATTGATAAACAAGCTACGGTACTAGCATAGGGTGTAGAGATCATAGCATCAACTGAGTTGGCAAAGACCTTTAGGATGATCAAGTCCAATCTTTACCTCAGCCCTGCCAAGGCCACCACTAACCCATGGCACTGAGGGCTTCATATGCACAGTGTGTGAACACTTGCAGGAATGGTGACTTCAGCACTGCCCTGGGCAGCCTGTTCCAATGCCTGAGCACCCTTTCTGTGCAGAAAACTGTTCCCAATATCCAATCTAAGCCTCCTCTGGTGCAGCTTGAGGCTGTTTCCTCTTGTCCCATCACTTGTTACTTGGGAGAGGAGGGACACCATCCTTGCTCCATCCTCCTGTCAGGCAATTGTAGAAAGCAACAAGGTCCCCCCTGAGCCTTCTCTTCTCCAGACTGACCCCCCCAGGTCCCTCAACCGTTCCCCATCACTCCTGTGCTCCAGGCCCTGCACGAGCTCCATTGCCCTTCTCCAGCCCCGCTCCAGCACCTCAATGCCTCTCATGTAGTGAGGAACCCATAACTGAACACAGGATTCGAGCTGCAGCCTCACCAGTGCCCAGCACAGGGGGCCGATCCCTGCCCTTCCGCAGGACACTGAACACTACACGGTCAGACCGCGGCGGCTCCTACCTGCTGCCTGAGGTACCGCGTCAGGTAGGTGCGGGTGGGCACCGCAGCGGCCCGGCGGTGGCGGGGAGCGGGCAGCGCGGCGGGCGCACCGAGGAGCAGGAGAGGCAGGAACAGCCGCAGCATGGCCGGGATGAGCAGCGAGGGCCGCCCGGCCGCCCCTCCGCTTTATACCGGCCCCACTGCCCCCGCCCGCGGGCGGCCCGGAGCCGGGGAAGGGGGGAGCGGCGGGCGCTAGGACCCAGCGCAGAGAGAGAGGTGGTGCCACGCATGCGCTCAAGCCGCTCTGTGGCCCCCAATGGGTGGGGTTATCCACACACACGGAGGGGGTGGGCACTAAGGAGCGAAGCTTTGTGATTGGTTGCGGTGTTGCGGAGAGCTCGCGCGCGCTTTCCGCGGTTGGCTGCGGCGTCCTGCAAGGATACAGCGATTGGCTGCTAGAAGCACGTGATTCATTCCTTCTATAGGCGGTATTTCCGCGTTCGGGGCTTTCCTCAGAGTGGGAGTCGTGTTGGAGCCGGGCTTGCGGCCGAGGCCATGGCCGGGTAAGGGGGGGACACGGTCCCGGTGTCTCGGTCCCGGTGTCTCAGTCCCTGTCACCCAATCCCGGTCACCGAGGAGCGGTGGTGCCGGACGCTGCCCGTTCCTTTCCCTGAGGGACAGCGCTTCACCGCTTCCCCTCAGCGCGGGCCTGCGGCCGGGAGGCAGAGGCTCGGCTCGGTGTGGGAGGATAGCAGGGCTGCAAGAGGCACATCGGTAAGAACGGTGATGCTGGAGTGACCGGAGGGTTGCTGAGGTGCTGAGCGCAGCGGAAAGTGTCATTTAAAGGGTGGGAGTCGGGTGAAGCTGGGGAGCAGCTCCCGGCCTTGCGCAGTGTCTGGGCTCGCTGCTGGCTCTCGGCTGCAGGGAGCATCTCGGGGATGGAGTGGAAGAAGGCTGAGGGGTAAAATTGTGATGTGAGACCGGTTAACGGCTCGTGTGCGGCTTGTTTGGTTTTTCTTAGGGAGTGTTGAAGGCTGTGCAGTCGCTAGAGGGCACCAGGCACTGATAGAAACCTTGGTGACACCTCGGGGCAGTTGAATCACGGAATGGTTTGGGTTAGAAGGGACCTTGAAGCTCACCCAGTTCCAACCCCTGCCAGGGGCAGGGACACCTTCCACTAGAGCAGGTTGCTCCAAGCCCCTGTGTCCAACCTGGCCTTGAACACTGCCAGGGATGGGGCAGCCACAGCTTCTCTGGGCACCCTGTGCCAGGGGCCTCAGCACCCTCACAGGGAAGAGCTTCTGCTTAAGAGCTCATCTCAGTCTCCCCTCTGTCAGGTTAAAGCCATTCCTCTTGTCCTGTCCCTACAGGCCCTTGTCCAAAGCCCCTCTCCAGGTTTCCTGTATCCCCTTTAGGCACTGGAGCTGCTCTCAGTTCTCCCCTTCAGGAGCCTTCTCTTGTCCAGGCTGCCCCAGCCCAGCTCTCTCAGCCTGGCTCCAGAGCAGAGCTGCTCCAGCTCTTGCAGCATCTCCATGGTCTCCTCTGTGTCCTTATGTTGGAAGCCCCAGAGCTGAGCACAGGAGATGGGGTCTTACGAGATCTGGAATGACAATTAAAAGAACAGTGAAAAGCTTTTGCAAATAAAGGGTTTTAAGGTGTCCATTAATTCAGCTGCAGAGAACCATTTGGTCTTTTAATTTGTGAGTCTATGGTTTGAGGTATTTTAGAGTATTTTTGTCTACATGTTTCTGGTATCTGCTGAGAAAAAAAGTCAACTTTCTAAAATAAGAGATGTTTCCTAAAACTTGGTATTTTGGATGGTGTGCTAAGAATAGAGGCAAGCTAATTCTGCAGAAGAGTAACATTGAATAAAAGATAACTAATTCATATTTATTTTAAACGTTTATTTTATCATTTATTTGTCAGATCCATACAGCTCCTTTGATGATATTGATGGTAAACGCAGTAGAGCTGTGCATTTGGCTCAAAGGGCATGAATATTGTTGCTGTTGCAAGCTCTTTTGAGTTTTTTTTTATGGGCAGCCTCTCTTTTTAAAATCATTGCCAACTGTATCCTGGGTTGCATTAAAAGGAGCGTGACCAGCAGGTTGAAGGAGGTGATCCTGCCCCTCTACTCTGCTCTCGTGAGACCTCACTTGAAGCATTGTGTGCAGTTCTGGTGTCCTCAACATAAAAAGGACATGGAACTGTTGGAACAAGTCCAGAGGAGGCCACGAGGATGATCAGGAGACTGGAGCACCTCGTGTATGAAGACAGGCTGAGAAAGTTGGGGCTGTTCAGCCTGGAGAAGAGAAGGCTGCATGGAGACCTCAGAGCAGCCTTCCAATATCTGAAGGGGGCCTATAGGGATGCTGGGGAGGGACTATTCATTAGGAACTGTAGTGATAGGACAAGGGGTAATGGGTTAAAACTTGAAGAGAAGGCGTTCAAGTTAGATATAATGAAGAAGTCCTTCCCTGTGAGGGTGCTGAGGCACTGGCACAGGGTGCCCACAGAAGCTGTTGCTGCCCCATCCCCGGCAGTGTTCAAGGCCAGGTTGGACACAGGGGCTTGGAGCAATCTGCTCCAGTGGAAGGTGTCCCTGCCCATGGCAGGGGGTTGGAACTGGGTGATCTTCAGGTCCCTTCCAACCCAAACCAGTCTGGGATTCTATGTTAATTACAAGCGTAGAAAAATTTCAGTTTTTAACCCCATGTTGTGACTTTGTTCTAAATTAAGGGAAAAATCAGAAACTGATTTGGTGCAGTGCTGTGCTCAGGTTCCAATAAAGATTCCCTAAATACCAGCAGGAATTTGCATGACTTGTCTGCAGAGGTGTGTGAATATCATAGAATACTTAGGGTTGGAAAGGACCTTAAGATCATCCAGTTCCAACACCCCTGCCATGGGCAGGGACACCTCACACTAAACCATATCACCAAAGGCTTCATCCAACCTGGTCTTGAGCACTGCCAGGGATGGAGCATTCACAGCCTCCCTGGGCAACCCATTCCAGTGCCTCAGCACCCTCACAGTAAAAAACTTCTTCCTTGTATCCAATCTAAACCTCCCCTGTTTAATCATGAATGCTTTCTTCTTATTACCTATCTTAGCTTCTATTTTCTTTTATTTCTTAAAGGATTAACAAAGGGTAATAGTAGCTGTTGCCTCAAATGGGCTGCCATTGCAAACAAAGATCATTATTTCCTGAGGGCTGCCCTTCAGAATGTTCAAACAGACCAAATAAAAGCAGCAAATATTAACAGATCATAGAAAGAGAAATCTTTGAACCATTGTGACTTGTTTCAGGTGATGCTGTAGCACATGAAGAGTGTGAGAGGACTCTTGGCTGCCTCTGTCATTTCCATCCAGAACTCCTGCTTCATCTATCCTGCCTGTCAAAACTGCTTTTCTAGGCTGATACTGGATTCTAGGAGGTACGTCCTATTTTGGGGGCTCATGAACCATAACAGGCCTTGGGAATATCTCTTAGCTGAACACAAGTTAAAACAAATCAGTGTATATCCAGCCATCATAGAAATAAGTGCCAATTTCAGATATTTATGTTACTTATCACTATTCAGATCTCTTTGTATTCCAGTAGCAGCCTGAAGGTTGTTGCAGATCAAGAGCTCCATTGTGTTCAGTGCCACACAATATCAAGGAGCAGTTTAGATGATTTCTGTTACAGCTTCCAAGTGCATCACCTGCAGTCCATCCAGTTCTCCAGTGCTGTTCCCAGTTGGAAAGCATTGACAGAAAGCCCCTCCAAATCAAATCCTAATTTCTTTTGTATTTCTTCTCATTCTAGATGTGCAATTCATCAGGTAGTCCCTGCATGACTCTTTCACTTACTGTGTTTCCAGAACTGTGTTCACTGTCCTTTTTAATCCCACTGTTAGGTGAAATCTATGACAGATGGGAGAACAATACATGACAGCACTAAATGGGAGGAGCTGCCTTTGTAAAGCAACAATCTCTGTCTTTTCAAATGCTTAAGTAAAAGATAACAGTGCTGTTTCCTGATGATTTTTTGGATCTAGGTATTACACTAAAGCTGCAGGAAATAAAATCCCAAACCAGAATGAAATGGGGATGTGGGGAATTCAAAATCGCCTCCCAGGGGGTCATTCAAATCCCACTGTCTCTCTCCAACTTCACAGCTGGCCAGCATTTAATAAATCAGTGAAAGAAGCCAAAGGGCTTCTGACATGATACAGCCAACTTGTGGTAAGATTAATGCCTTGGGGAGCAAAGAATAAGAAATAATCGTATAGTTTGTAATGGAATATTTGATACATTATAGTAATAATACTTACAGCTGCAGAGAAGTTCTTACCTCAGCAGTGATTAACATAAGCTCATGTATTCCATCTTTTTTATCCTCTTACTGTGTTTTGCCAGGTTTAACTGTCCAAAATGTGGCTGCACAGGTGAAGCTAAAGATGCGAGCTACAGATACAGATTGTCCCTAAAGATTGCTGACACTAATGATTTGTTTGACATCACTGTGTTTGGAAGTTGCTTAGATCCATTCTTTGGGGTCCCCGCAGAAAATCTGCAGAGGTAAGGAAGTTAATTGTTTCAATCTATAGAGCTGCTGCTTTTCCTTCAGCCTGAAAAAGTAGAGATGAGGCTGGATGGTGGGGAGACGAGTGGGAAGAAGCTGCTAAAATGCTCCCTTCCAGCATTTCCTTGGTACCCATCACCTTGAGAAATGCTGAAGCTTGATTTCTTCTGGGAATCTTGACATGTTGAGGTGGATTACTTCTACATAGTAGAAGAGATCCTTCACTGTTGAAGGCAGAATCACAGAATGGTTTGGGTTGGAAAGGACCTTAAGATCATCCAGTTCCAACCCCCCTGCCATGGGCAGGGACACCTCACACTAAACCATGTCACCCAAGGCTCTGTCCAACCTGGCCTTGAACACTGCCAGGGATGGAGCATTCACAACCTCCCTGGGCAACCCGTTCCAGTGTCTCAGCACCTTTACAGTAAAGAATTTCTTCCCTAGGTCAAATCTAAACTTTCCCTGTTTAAGTTTCAACCCGTTACCCCTTGTCCTGTCACTACAGTCCCTAATGAATAGTCCCTCCCCAGCATCCCCATAGTCCCCCTTCAGACACTGGAAGGCTGCTCTGAGGTCTCCACACAGCCTTCTCTTCTCCAGGCTGAACAGCCCCAACTTTCTCAGCCTATCTTCATGCAGGAGGTGCTTCAGGCCCCTGATCATCCTCGTGGCCTCCTCTGGACTTGTTCCAACAGTTCCATGTCCTTTTTATGTTGAGGACACCAGAACTGCACACAGTGCTCCAAGTGAGGTCTCACAAGAGCAGAGCAGAGGGGCAGGATCTTCTCCTTCAAGGTCACGCTTCTTTTGATGCAGCCCAGGATATGTAGCTGCCTTAAAAGGAAGGTAGCTGTTTACCTGCTAAGTGATCTTCACAAGTTGTCTGGACTTCTTTCTTGTGTCTTCTGCCTTTGAGATGGTTGAAATTCCTTTGTCTAATGTCACATTTTGAAGTCAGTTGGCTTTTTGAGAGATTTAGGCGTATTTTTCCCCTCAAGATTTCAGAGGAATCTTAAGGTAAAGATGGAGCCTTGGGTTTCTTTGTTTTGGGTTTGTTTTTTAAGTTTGGTTTTAAAAGCAATAATGATATTACTTCAATGTGCCAGATTAGCCTTTAGAAATGAGGAATTTCTAAGAAAACCTGTTAGTCCTCAGAGCCCAACCACCCACATGATAAGCTTCAGACTTTCTGATTTGTGACAGGATAGCTAGGACAGGATATTCAGCTCCATCCACTGCTTCTTTCTCTCTTCTGTTATTTTCCAGTATCTGGTATTATCACTGGGTCAAAGATGATCACTTTAAATTCCACATTAGCAGCATGAAGAGCATACTCATGGTAGGCATCCTACATCGGTACACTACTATCAGCTCTGGAAACCAGAGTCATTTGTGTGTCTGAGTACGGATACTGCTGTACAGGTACAAGCAGGAAGGCTGTGTAAGCCGTAGCAGCATGTTGACAGCATTATACAGTCATTGTGTTGATACAAAATCACAGCCACACAGGGACCACCTGAAAGTCATGTGTATATTAAACCTATCCAGAGTGGTTGTTTTGCTTTCTTCTATTTCACAACAAGTTAACTAAACAATCCAATTTATGGCTTCCTGGTTTCCTGTTTTCATTCCATGTTTAGCTTAAGCTACCACAGTATCTTCTCTTTAGCATGTGTCCTACCTATACTACAGCTAAAATGCTATGTCAGGCTTCCTCTGTTGGTCCAATACTTCTGTATGTTTTTACTCAAGGTATATTCAAGACTTCAATCAGCTGTCAGGAGAAACAAACACAGATGTATCTCAAGCAGTGTTGTTTCAAGCAGTGGAAACCTGTTTCATTGGAAAAAGATTTATATTTGGAGTGAAGGTAACTTCTAATCCACATTACTCTCTTATAATGAGTTTTTTTCATTAGCCTATAGCCAGTTTGGGGTGCAGACTGAGTTATTAAAGCGTTGTGTACAATATCTTTTGGCAGTTTGAGGAAACTTTGGGCTAGGACATGGGGAGGATTCTGCTCCTCTTCCCCCAGACTCCTGTGTTATTCTAAATGAGTCACATCCAAAGTCATCTTGACTGGCAGTAGTCAGCTTGACAGCTTGTCAGGGCTGCTTTTCAGAGAGCCTGAGCAGTGCCAGCTCCTGTAACAGCTTGGAGTCTGTAAAAACCCATGTACAGTTCAAGCAAGAAACAGACTGTCTTTTCAAGCACTGCCCTGCCTTTCCCACGCTGCATAGTCTCCTGGTGTCTGGAATGTAAGGACAAACACATCCTCTTGCAGCATTTTGATGTTTCGTGATTTCAAGAGCATGTTTTCAACTGTTGATAAAGTACATCTCTTCAACATAGGTATCTGTGGCTCTTTTATGTGCTTAACAGACTTTGAAATATTAGTTCTTAGTAATATTTCCATGGAAACAGTCTTCTAAGTTCTCTTCAAGTGGTGCTTGTGTGAGTCATTCATATTAGGAAGTCTTTGAACTAAACCCTACCTGGCAGGTGCTTTTCCTTTCCCATAGGTATCATGAGGTTTATATCTGAGCTGAGGTTTTTGCAGCCTCTTAGGTAAAGGAAGTTGGAGGGCTTCATGGATTAACTTTATTTAACTGGAACCATTCAGCAGGTCTCTAGGTCTGATGCCTTTACAGCTATAATCCTGCATATCAACAGCCTTGTGGCTGCTCCTGCACACACAAGGACTGAATACACAAAGACCATTTACTCCTTTAGCTGTAGGCATTTCTGGGCAGCACTGTTCAGATGTGCATATGCTTGCACTCTCCCAGGTAAAAGTCACAATTGACATAACTTATTTACCCATAAAGGTATTGTCTTTGTTTAAGAGCTTCCATCCTCAACCTTTGCCTGGACTCAGGGAGTAGGAGGGTTGTTGAGTTTGACGATGGCTGTATTTTGGCCTCTGGCGTTGCCAGAACTTGAGGGAGAGATCAAAAAGGATTCATCCACTCCTCAAAACACTAGAAAATTCCCTTTGCTTTTAATGTGATTAAAACATACTTATGTGTGGAGAGAAACAGGTTCTATAAAGAATTGCAGCTGAAGCTCCTGTGACACACTACTCTCCGAATGAATCTGAGATCATAGAATCCCAGACTGGTTTGGGTTGGAAGGGAACTTAAAGCTCATCCAATTCCAAACCCCTGCCATGAGCAGGGACACTTTCCACTGGAGCAAGGTGCTCCAAGCCCCGTCCAACCTGGCCTTGAACACTGCCAGGGATGGGGCAGCCACAGCTTCTCTGGGCACCCTGTGCCAGCGCCTCAGCACCCTCACAGGGAAGAGCTGCTTCCTAAGGTCTAATCTAAATCTCCAGTTTTTTCAGTTTGAAGCCATTCCCTTTGCCCTGTCCCTGTGTGACCTTATGAAAAGCCACTCTCCAGATTTCTTGTTGGTCCCTTTAGGCACTGGAGCTGCTCTAAGGTCTCCCCTTAAGGAGCCTTCTCCAGGCTGAACAAATCCAGCTCTTGTAAAACAAAAGCACTGGGCTTAGGCAGCTGACTATTTGCACAGCACTGCACTGGGGGCAGCCTCAAACACCCAATGCCCTACAGTGAGGAAGACATTTTCAGTGAAATTCTCAGATTTCTTGGTTGTTTTTCCATGTTTTCCCAAGCTCTGTGTAATTGCAGCAAGCAAAGAACCTCTCACTGTGATGCCCTTTATAGCCTTTGCCAGTGCTTATTTCCCAGGGAGTACTGCTTTGTGTGACAGCCTGTTTTGTATTCTCTTCCCTGCAGATCCTGACAAAAAATTAGGCCTAAATTTAAGCCTGGCTTTAAAGACATGTTTTAATTTTTATCCTTCTTTTTCCATCCCAAAATACTGTACTAAGACTTTTATCTTTCCCCCCCTCCCAGGGTTGGGCAAGGGAAGATGGAGGCCATCCTGCTGCCAGCAGCATCTTGCAGAACTGCTCCAGAATTAATAGAAGCACAAAAACCCTTACAGCTTGCCAGCTCTTCCTGCCAAACGCTGCTGTTACTGGCTTTACTGTTATCAGCTACTTCCATCGGCTCCTGCAGTCAGCAAAACTCAGGAGCTGTAGTAACAGCTCAGATTTACCTGACACATCAGCAGCTGCAGCAGATGAAGCTGTCAGTGAGCTCAGCAGCTTGTCTAGCCTGAGCAGAAACTCCTGCTCTGTTCAGCCTAGTGGCAGAGAAAGTCCTTTAAGGTCCTGGCAGGAGTCCTTGAGTCTGACTTCATCTGTTGCTTGGGTAACAGCAGAAGACTTTCCCACTCTGGAAGTGGGAAAGCTGGCGAGTGAACAGCATGAACAAGAGGGGAGGCCTGTCCCTGCAGAATCCTGCAGTGTGAGCCTCAACAGTCAAACTCCCTGGGATTCACCGTTTTGCAGCTCTGCTGTGAAGGAAGGGGATAAAGAGGAGCATAATGAGTTGAGTTCACAGCCTTGTCAGAGTGACAGTACCTCTGCAACTGATGAATTAGAGAGAATATCCTCTTCAGAGTGTTCACATGGAACCAGTTCCAGGTTGTTCCAACATCCCTTGGAATCTGAGGTACAAAGCGCTTACCCAAAGACTGATGGCAGAAATTATTCTTGCCCAGAAAAATCCCACAACTCCCTTTTATCCAAGAAAGATGCCTCAGCTTCTAGTCACATAAATGTGACTGGAGTGTCTCAGATGGACTCTATGCTGTGGGATGAGCTCGCATTCTCAGAAAGCCTAAATGAATTCTTAGCCAGAATAGAAGAAGGCAAAAGCATCACATCATCACCCAACTTGGATGCAGGCAAACATCCTGAAAGGAGCAGGTTGGGTGCAAATCCTGACAAATCATGTCTCAGGCAAACCCTTGTAGCTGCTGATTTGCCTGAAGCAAGTGTCTCCAGGAAGGTCTTGCCACCAGCAAACAGTGATAGCTGGGAGAATGTATTGTTTGCTTGTCTTCAGTCACATGCACATCCTCAGAGTGATGCGGTGTCACAGCGTGAGTCTTCCTCTAGTGTTTTATCTGACAAGGAATCTTGCTTTATACCTAACCCTCATCTACCTATTCTGTCACAATCCTTGCCAGTTACAACAGAGCCTTCTGTTTCTGAGAGCAGATACGTGCAGTCCAAAGCAGCAAATACTGACATTTCGAAATCATCTTGGTCTTTTCTTAATCACTGTGCTGCTAAACATGGAGAAACCTGTTTAAAGAGGAGTGAGGCAGCTCCCTGTGTGCATTCTGTGCATGGCAGCTGCTTAGCTGGTTGGGAAAATAAAGAAAACTCTTCTTCTACACCAAGCCAAAGAGCAGGTCTTACACTCACAGGGAGATGGGATTCTGATGCAGCAACTCCCAGCAATACAAGAAGGATTTATGAAAGAGAATTAAAGCCATTGACAGAAGTGTCAGAAAACACCTTCAAAAGTGTTAATAGGAGAGAGACACTGTGGAACAGTATCTTCCCCGAAGGCAGCTACGATGCTTCTGCTGATCTCTTTGATGCAAGAGAAAGGAAATCATGTCATTCTTTAATAAAGGGAGATGATACTTTGACAGATAAGGTCACAACTCCTGAATTAGTGCTTCATGCTGGAGATGTTCCCTATAACACTTCAAAACGGACCTCATCCCAACACAGTTCCCTCGTGCTTTTAGGAAGCACAGTACACCAGTGACATCCTCCTTTTGCAATGCGCAGTGCAGTTCAGTCAGCGCTCAAGACTTTGTTCCTTATTCACAGTCCACTCCTATGGCAAAACCTCTCCAGAAGCTGTGGCCTGTTGGGGAAAGAAGCTCTTTTGTCACTGTCTTCACACCTACAAATCCTAGGAAGATCCATTCCAAATGCAAGCGATCCAGGTCTGCCTTTCAGAACACTCTGCTGCAGCAGCTTACTGGCCAGTTAGTGAAATGTGAAAGGCCAAGTAACAGTGAAGACAAGGAAAGTAATAGCTCTGTGTCACAGCAGTTCCTTAACAGCCAGCTGCCTGCCAGCTGTGAGGAGTGGGTCTCTCCTGCAAACAAAAAGGTTGAAGCCATCTGCATCTTTACAGTTAAAAGCAGTTGGGCTGGCTCCTGATGTGTGGGTGAGCTGTGGGTACACTGACAGGAACCCTGCTTCTGAGAGCAAAAACAGTGAGAATGATGCATGCTTCCAAAATGAGAGACTAAATCCTAGGGACACAGCCCGGATTCTAACAACTCCTGTATCTGCTGGTGTCACCAAGGCCTTGTTCTTCAATGAAACTTGTTCCCCTTCAGAAGACAAGACTCTCCTCTCAAGTGCAAGTTACTCAGGGGGGATATCTGGAAGGGCTGCAGGCTGGTCTCCGGAGTTGTTCTTCCAAGCACAAACCCCGTTTTCCCATAACCCAAAACACTAAAAAAGAAGATATATTTATGCTGTGTTCTTTTAAATTATTTGTAAAACTTCTGGGAAGGAGCCAGAAGAAGCAAAGCTATTTAATAATTGTTTACACACCTATTGGCATAGCTCTTCCTAAGATGAGTTATGTTTATTTGCTAATCTTTGTACCACAGAGATGGGGGGAAAATGGAATTTGCAGTTACAGTTTCACTGTACATGAACTCTAGAATGTACAATAAAGCCTTTTGTAAGTGGGTATTTAACAGCTCTCATTATATCAAGTACAGGCAGGTGAAGTGTTGTAGTGTTCATTGTTGTCTTTTCATCACAAGAAGAGCCCTGGAATCTGTGTCCACTCCACATTCTCACCTGTTGACTTTCTGTGTGGAACAGTTTCCTCAATGAATATCAAATACCATATGGGAACCTGCTATCTGAGCCCACTCTGGCAGCATTGAGCTGGGTAGAGAGGACCATTCTGAGAGGTTAGTAGCAGCTCTCATCTTTCCTGGAGGTTTTGTCACATTCAAGACTGCTATTGATGTATTCCTGGCAGTGTCTTTCCTTTTCCTTCCTTTGGCATCTTCCTCCAACCAGAACAGCTCTGTTGGGATCACTGAACAGGGAAATCTTGGAGCTATGGCTGTTGAAGAAGGTGCTGCAGAAGTGTGTGGGGACCTGATGGCACAGGATCTCATCAGCCTGGAAATGGTGGCTTGGAGGACCAGAAGCAGGCCTCAAATTCATAGAATCATATAGAATCATTGTACAATGGTTTGGGTTGGAAGGGACCTTAAAGCTCATCCAGTTCCAACCCTATGCCTGTGCTTACAATGCTATGCCTGGTCAGAAGATGTTATTGATTGCACATAAAATCCTACTTGATTAATCTGTTAGGGTAAAAGGAGTAAGAAATGTAGCCTGCCTGGAAATGGTAAATGTATGTTTATAGCTTAAGTAGAAGAAATAAAGGGGAAGACAGCATTACTCATACCCAAATCACTGAGCACAGGGAAAAGCAATATTGAAAAGGTTTTAAGACATCAGTGCTCAAACACATACAACATTAAACTGGTTGTTTCTCCTACAGCCTCCCAGATAAGATGAGACTGCAGCATCAGTGGCTCTTTAAGCACTCCCTTATGATGAACTGGATGAGCACTCACTTTATCATGGGGGTTAGAGCTGGTCCAAGTGGTACCCAGAGACTTGCTGCAGCTAGCACTGAACCGCTGCCAGAGCTTCTACATCATAGACCTGACAGCATCTTGACATGAAATGTTTTGTCCAGCATGAGTGATTTTATTAGGCAGGCAATTCATCTGCTCTCTATGGTAAGCAATAGCTCTGGTGCAAGCTGATGTGATTGTAATTATAAGCTTGCACAAAAAGAATAAAGCTCAGCATGTTTCATTCGAAAGGTAATAAAGCTCCTGAAAAAGCACACTGGGTTTGCGGCTGATTCCCTGCACATAGAAAGCCATAAATCAAGACTAGGTTTTAAATTAGGACTGTATGATACCACTGAAAACAGTGCAGGGCAGTCAGAGCTTGCTTTGTGCAAGGGGACTGTACACATAGCGAGACCAAAAAGCACTGTTGTGTGACAGATCATAATTATACCTTCTGGGCAGAGCTCCCTAAGTGCTCTGTAGGAAGACTTTGCACATGAGATGATGGAGGAGAGGCAGTAACCTGCCTTGGGTTTGCTCCTGTAGTCTCTTACTCTTCCTGGACACTTTGTTCCCTTCTCGCAGGGAGCTTTTGTTCTCTTACAATCCTTTTACAATCCTTTTACAAAGGATTTACAGGCCGTGCCCTTGCTGCTACACCTACTGAGCAAGAAGGTTCACATCCCACCGGTTACATGCTCCTTGCAAGGAAGAGCTGCCACTCTTCCCCTGCCTTTCCCTGTGAATAGCTTGGTCTGGCTTCTCCAGCCATCACTCCCAGCAGCAAGCTCCATCCCTGCTCTCTTTCAGTCAGTTTCCACGCTGGCCGAGCTTTATGGATGTTTTCTTCCCTCTCCTTTACCCAGTTCCTACCTAGGAGCATGCAGGGACTTTTCCCTCTCCAAACACCTCTCTGTGCTCTCACTGACTCCAATTGCCAGCTTCCAAGGGACCATGGAGCAGATGGTGCAGCCCTAATGTCAGACATTTACCACCGAAAGAGCTTCAAGGTCAGTGGAAGAGGCAATAAAAGACACATGGTGTCTTCAGGCTTCACAGCTCATTTCTCAGTATAAGTGTTAGAAGTCATCTCTGATGTGGAGCAGAGCACAGGGGAGGAAAACTGGTCCTCAGAAGGAGTCAGAGCACATTATGTATTGACCCAAATAGTAAAGGCTTAACATGGGCAATCTTGTCCAATAGGATTCCATGGGGAATTCCAATGGAGTTCTGTCAGCATGAAAAGAACGAGTTGAAGGATGAAGAGAAGAACCAGCATTAATAAAGGAACTGGGACAAAGAGTAAAAGACATCTGAAGCATCCAACCAGCACCTTGACCAAACACAAACCCTGCATCATGCTAGGACAAAGGTTTAATCAGCTACAGGTTTGCAATGACAGTGGGTGGAGATGGTACCTGTCAGAGACCAACCTTAGTGACTGTCTCCAGCCTTCCTTTGGCATTTCACACTTTGCTATCATCCCTCTTGCTTTGAATAACCTCTTCCTTCTGTTCCAGTGCAAAGGGACATAGCTGCCTTGGACAGCAGCTCTACTTCTGTTCTTCCTGTGAGGTCCCAATGCCGTGAGAGCCTTGGTATGCTCAACCCAAGCAGAAAAGCCTCAGCAGTCATTCATTTGTTGATGTGATATTAAATCACGGCAAGTGAATCTGTCTTCTATATATTTTAAGGCAACTTTGTTTTGCAGCTCAAACAAATGCCCCAGACAAGTCAAGCACTCCAAACACCAAGTGGAAAGGATTAAACATTTATTTACATACAGATACATATGTAAGCAATTTCTAAGTATAAAAAGGACATTACAAATAAACATGAAGCATCATACATTCATCATCCCGGTCATCCCTAATACATTCCTTTCTCAACCCCGCTGTACCACACTTGACCACAAGAACTTAAAGACAGACAAGCCAAATTCTTCTGACAGTCAATGATTCACAGTTTGGCCATTTGCTAACACCTAACCCCTTCCCAAAGACAGCATGACCCCAGCATCAATGACCCCAGAGATCAATGCTCTGACCGGCTGTAGTGCATTTTCTCCACTGACATGGTTGTGCTTGATCAGCAAGAAACAACATCCTCTCCTTTTCCTTCTGGCCACGTGTTCAGGAATGAGGGGTCTGGCTACAGTTCTGTACATTGTGCTAATTCACAGTTGTTGGGGAAAAGGCAGCAGTGGGGAAAACTCCAACCCAGGAGAGCCCTTTGATGCAGTGACTTCCCTGGTGTGGAGGTTTCAAACAAGATGCTGCTTTTAGTGCTTAGGCAGGTTTTTAAACTACAAGTCAAACTACGGTTGATGGTATAAACCATACTTTGTTCATGCTTTAACATTGATTTGCTAGTAACCAAAGCTGAGAGTAACGCAGGTTTTCTCCTGAGGAAATGAAGGTGCCTTTATGACATCTGTAAGAACTGATCGTAGCTTGAGAGAGGAAATGTGTTAGACTTAAAACCCAAAGGTAACACAGAGCACAAGGAGCTTGTCAGTCAGATAACGTTACAATGGGGAACAAGCCAGAAAACACAGAATTAAAATGCTTACTCAAAGCATCAATGAATTGAGACGAGAGCTGGGGGAGTCTGTGCAGATCAAAGGCGGGTTGGGGAAGAAACCCTCATGATCTGCAACTTCACAGAACAGCCAAATATGTGCAGCAGAACAGAGAGATGTGGAAATGAAAGAGGAGCGAAGCGAGCCTCGTCCCATGCTGACAGCTGAGTGACTGCAGCTGCTCCAGTCTCAGGGGGGTTTGTTTCCCTTTCGTAAACAGCCATAGGGAATAAAATGAATGTGTCACATCTATAGCTCATCTTGTTGTGCTGAAAAACACAGCATGTTTTAAACTGCTTTTTCTAATATTCACATATACACTTGTCACTCCAAACCAGCACAGCAACAAGCGCAGGCCTTGCTCTGTACTCTCATTAGATAGCCTTTTCTCCCCCAACCCTTTTATTCTTACTCCATTAAAATCTCAAAGAAGCACTCCCTTCTCCTCTGCTTCCCCCTCATAAAGGCTTGATCAATGGGGACACTGTGGCCATTACATTTAGTAAAGCTCATGCTCATGATGCAACCCAGACTCACAGAGATGCTCCACACAACCACACAAGTGGTGGCTCAGAATGGCTTCTCCACATGGCCATAAGTGTCCCTGGATGGAGAGCATCCATCCACTCGCTGGAGGTTTACTTGCTTGCACCAAACTGCCACCATTTCTGGACATCTGAATCTCTTCTATTGGTCCCATGAGAAGGGACACATTCCTTACAGGATGCCCTGGCTGACAATGAGTTTATGGGTTTAGTTGGGTTTATGTTCATAGTAAGAATCTCAAGGTGGCACAGAGGATGAACCATAGATGTTCTTCTTCCTAGCTAAAGCAGCAGCTGGATCCAGTGGTCCATACTGGTTTCCAGTCTGAGACCTCCACAGTGCCTGAGGCATGAGCAGAACTTGGGAGGAGCAGATTCATGATGACTGGTACTAGAGGAACTGGGCTTTGGAAAGCATTAATGTGACACCAGAGCCCTTGATCACTGCCCATGAAAGCACAAGAGCACTTCTATCACCCCCTGTCCTCCAGGGAGCCATGCACAGCTAAACCCATGACTGACACAGGTTTTGGCCATGTCAAGTACCTGTGGACCAGGACTGGGTTCCAGAAGATGCTCAGCAAGGCCAACACCATCGTGCACATCAATGTTACCCCAAGCTAAGCAGTATGGAAAAAGCAAAGATGCAAATGTAAAGGTGGCATTTGCTTCTTGAGTTTAATTGTAGCACTAACCAGAACTAAAGTTATCTCCTGAGCTTGCTGGAAAAGGATAACTGGTTCAATGAATGTGAGATCACATCCAGGGAGTGCTAATAGCTATTAATGTGAAAACAGAGACAACCTCTGAGCACAGTACAGCCAGCTCCTGTTTATCCAGACAGGAGCTGTTAACCCTAGATATACTCCTAAAACCACTCTCATTTTTCACTGACAACACAGCCTCAATTACACTCATTGCTATCCCAGCATGTGCTATATCCAGGTTATCTTTCCCCAGTTACCCATTTGACAGCATTTGGAGGACCAAGAACTAGAGGTGAAGGGTTTTGTCCCCCTGAATCTGTGGCTCCCACTTGGAATAAACCAAACACCCTCAGCTCACACACACACATAGTTTTTAGTTCTGGTTTAAGTTACAGCTCATTCACATGAGGGCAATGGTGCAATGGCATCCATGGGTGCTGACAGCCACAATCTCTCTCGGCTGGATATAGTACAGTACAGCAAAGGAGACTTGGGGTCAGTTCAGCGAGGGGGTGATTAGGGAGGTGAAGTCAGAGCAGTGCAGTGGGCTACTTTGGGAGCCTTGCATCATGGTCACCATGATCACCCTGTTGTCTGTTGCCAAGATAAACCCTAAAGTGAAGCAGATGAGAGATCTATAACCATTATGGTACATTCAACTACAGCTCGAGTGGATGGTCACATTTCAAAGACATGACAAGTTGAGGCTGCTTTGCTTAGGATGCACTTGTAGGAAATCAAGGTAGTGTTTCCCCACCACTCATTATGACAACTGTCCTTCAAAGGGATGATGGCCCTTTGCTGCTTATGAACGGTAAGCAGAACAATTATTACTCACAGCCACAAGAGGACAGGCTTGATGCAAGGAAAAAGGGTGGTGCCAAGAGCCACATTTGTGCAGAGAAGCAAGTTTATAAATGAAGGAATAGGCATTTTGATACAGCATCTTTTACAGGGTTTTCACCACTAGAACTGATCTATTTCCATTGACTCCAATGGGTTTTCTGATTAGCCCTTATACAGATCAACATTTCAGTTTCCATATTTGCTCACAAGGAATTCACAAAGTGTCCTCTCAAAACACTTCTTTTTCCAACTGAACTAACTCAAAAGAGTCTTTGTTGGCAGGAACAACTTGTGTGAGAATATTGGGGGTGCTTTGATATTGAAAGCAGAAGAATTTCAGATGAGCATCCCTTATTAAAGTCAAGAGCAATGAAAACCTAAGCCATAGATGCACCTTTTAAATGAGGGGTTTTGAGAAGACTGAGAAGACCCTGAGCGAGTAGAACCATCTCTTTACTTTGCATTCTCTGCTCCACACACCCATCTCTCCCCTTGCACAAAGGGCTACAGTACTCACTGTCCCACAGCCAGGAGAAGGCTTCTGTGACAGTGTCTCCAGCCATACTGACCATGGTGACACCACAGGTCCCCAAAGGGCAGGGGATCCTGCATGGCTGCTCAGCCTATTTTAGTAACTGAAGAATTCCACCTGTTTTCCAGCTGAAGTCTCTGGCTAACAGAAATGATGCCAGCTCAACATCTGAGCTTGATCTACAGACAGATGTTCATACCGAAAAGTGGAAAAGCATCCGAGCAAACAGCAGTCCTCAGGGATAACAAACAAGGCAAAACCCAATGGGTTTTCACTCTAACTAATTGCACTCCTTGTCAGCAAAAGCTGGAGAAAGCCTCTTGTCCCACCAGTGTGCACACACCATGCTTCAGCATTGCTACTTCTGACTTTCAAATCACTGCCTCCTGTGTCAGCCTCAGTCTGCTGCTGCTATTACTGATGCTGAAGGAATTCAATAGCCATTACCCACTCAACCTAGACTAGCAGGAGCCAACTGTTGCCAGCATCACTATTTCCAAACAGACAAACAGCATCAGCAGGCTGACAGGTTTTATAAGGGCTGTTTCATGTGTTCTACAGCAGAGAACAAAGCATCTTGCCTGACAATTTGTCATGTGTGGGTTTCATTAAATAATGATCACAAAGCCATTTAGCATTCAGCACAAGCACGTATCTGACTGCATGCTCAAACAACTTACCTGTAGGTCAAATCAGGACTTCAGTGTTAGAGGTAGGAAGAGGGATTCAGTGTCCCATTCATTACAGAGTTCAGAATATCACTTTTTCCATCATAATTCTTTGACCTGAAGGGCTTTTTTTTCCCCACCCCCATGGACTGTCTCTCATGGGGAACACAAATAGGAACAGAGGGAATCATCGCTTGTCCCAGCAAACTTGCAGTGTAAATACCCAATGCAAAGTACCAGGGAGTACTTCCAATGCAGTGATGTGAAGCACACAACATTTGGTGGTTTGCCCAAGATCAGCCTGGCTGAATCAGTGGCTGACTGGAAAATAGAGTTTAGACCATCCAGTTCTCAGGAGATGCTTTCACTCATCTCTGCAAACAGGTTTGATAGATAAAGCAAACATCTGTGGACCATCCAGTATTGGCTTCTGCTTGGAGCTATGCTCTGTGCAAAAAGCACTTGAGAAAAGGTCTCATTATGGGACTACTACAGAAATTAATATTCACCCAGAAATAAGATCATCCTACATCACCCTGAAAACACATCAAGCCCTAGCAACCACTGAAAGCAGTGCTTTACTCGTTTGATTTCCAGTCAAATTTGGCTCCATTATATCCATTCTGCATGGCTTTTGGGTCCTCGACCCAGCAAACATCACAAGGCTTTTACTGACAGTTCTCAAAATCCCACTCATCTAGCAAGGTGTTGGCTATAGTTGAGGAGCTGATTGTCAGATAATTGGGGTTTCTTATCTCCCTTTTCGTTTTCAAGGCTTTGATCATTACACCACAGCACTAACTTAGCAGTTGATAAAGCTCATCTTCTAGTTGGGATGCTATCAGCAGTGGACCAGACTGTAGAAGAGAAAGTACGCTCTCAGTGCTACAAGAATGGGTTGTATGCACTAGAGATATACTCAAGGTGTACAAAAGTAGCTCCTGCAAAGGAACTACTGCAATAAAACATCACTTCTTCACCAAGTAGTGTGCTTGTTAACTGCAGGAAAAGAGGCAAGTTTCAAACGACAGCTTTGGGCTATGACCTGATAAAGTGTCACATACACCATCATTGTTTCCTTCAAGCTTTTTAAGTCTATACAGAACAAACCTTGAAAGGAATCACTTCAGATTTGTCTCTGGAGAAGTCACATACTCAAACAGCAGCCCAGCTGCAGCACTCCATCCTGAAGCAGAAGCACATCCCTGTGTGCAGATGGAGTCCTTACATGGAGAATATTTGCTAGCAATAGAAAGAACCAATGCTTCGAGGTTGCTTGTATGCAGCTAGTCTCCAAAATAGCCACCTATAGGTTAGGAACAGCACTGGAAAAGGAGACAGCCTTCTAGAAACCTCAAAGTGAATACCCAAGAAAATCACTTTAGTGGTTTCTGCTATTTAACCAGTTCAGCTTGTTCAGTCATGATAACGTGTTAGAGTTCAGCCTCCAGAACTGATGCAAGGCACACTTCAAGATACATTTACAGTGGTGCCCAGCAGGAATGAAAAGAACCTGAAGAGCTTTGATGCTTTCAGAAATCAAGCTGAGGAGCCTATAGGTGTTTTACTGGGCAGTCCCCTTCCTCCTTGATCAACTCACATAGCCTTGTTCTGTCTGATATGAACCTGTGCTAACAAGCTCAGCATCTGGACAGTCAGAGCTTTAGAAGTTAAATATCCATAGCACTGGTTTTTAAGTTGAGTGTTACCTTACATCTGACACACTGAGCCTTGCTCTAAATGACTACCTACAACCTGTGCAGAATCCCTCTCTCTAAGTTGTGTGGTCTTCACAAGCACAAACAAAGCAGTGTTTGGCAGTTTAAGGGATGCTCAAGAATGACAGTGCTCTTCAGCACAGGCTGTACCATACAGTTCAGCACAGCAGAAGCCACCCAGTCCCACACATGTCTAAATCCTCTGGATTGCACCATGAGCAGAGAGTGAAAAAGAATGGGCCAACACAGACCATGACTTGTCCCCCAACTTCTCATACTTACACAGATCTTTGTTAAGTGTTACCTAAATGACAAACGAGCCTTGTACCACACCTGCTACATCTTCCTTTTTACCACTAAGCATAACAGAAGAAAGTGACCTAAAAATATAGCAAGAAAATACTAGAAATGACCATATGACACACTGATCCCCTCTCTCTGACACAGAGTCAGCTCTCTATTACGGATCAAAGGCACAACATGATACAGCCCAAAAGTCTTTCCAGGAACATGTGTAAAAGCATTTTAAAACGCCTTTTTAATTGTTATTCTTTTAAAGACGTACTTACTGGCAGCTTTTGATGTCAATACAAAAGCTTTGTTTTAATCTTCAGTACAAGCCAAATTAATATTAAATTGATTAACTCTAAATTACAGCAAATCACAGCCATGTAATTGCCAGGGGAGGTTTATGCAGATTAGCTGAGCAGAACTGAAACTTCTAAGTATCATTTTGCACGGGCACGTTTTGCTATCTTCCTGTTTCACTTCAATGTCAATGTGTACATTTGCAACGCACTGGTTGTACATGGCACTAGAAGTGGAATAACATCCCACACTCAGAGTGCTTCCACTTCAGGGGGTCTGTAGAAAGAATTGCTTAAACAGTTACACAGATACTGGAGTCTGAGATTAAAAGTAAAGCATCAAGTGAATGAAATGACTCTACAGCCCTGAACCTGAAAGCTACTCCAGCAGAGAAACCAGATGCCAAGAAGATACCTTCAAGAGCATCTTGAGAGTAGTTCCATGAGGTGAGCGCTGGATGGGTCAGACACAGAATGATACCATTTGCAACCCACTGCTATTCCCACCTAGCGTAAAACCCCCTCTACATTGTACATCTGCCTTTCAACAAGAACTGTATCTACAAGCTTTATGTTTAAGCTGGATACATTGCAGACAGCCACTTCAAACTGTGCTCTCTTTGAACCCTTCCACACAATCTGCGCATGCACAAGATTTTGGTCACATCTGGTGCACTTTTTCCCCCAACTCCACCAAAAATCTTTCCCAAAGGTAATTTTCCACATTAGGACATTACTAATTAGAAGAGGAATGGTTAATTTTCTGGTTTATTTTTATTTCTGGAGAAGTCTTTCCATCCTGCGTTGGCCATCAAAGCAGCACAGTCCTTTCCCACTACGTTTTAGGCCTAGAAAAAGAGGTAACAAGATTTGTTTTATTTTTATGAGCAGTGCTTATTAGTGTGGGGTTTTTTCCTAACCAGTCTAAGTTACACATTCAGAGGACAGCAATGTAGTAAGACTACGTTTGGTCTATGGAATATTTGCTGAACTGCTAGCACCAAAGGGAGCAACTGAGCTGTATCCAGGTCTTCTTACATCTGGAAAATGCTGATATATGTAACTTGTCCTTTAGTTCCATGTTCATGAAAGTGCCTGTAGATGAGAGACATAACACTATTTCAAACACTGGAGTCCTCCATGGAGACGCATGGGCAGACGCTATGTACATGTCCTAAGAGCTCACTCACTGGCAACCTCAAAGACTGCCAGTGTAAGTTCAGGGTCAGGGTTCATTGTTGGTTTATTTCATTTCAAAAAGGACCAAACACATTGTTCTGGCAGGGAGATGTTCAACTCTTCAGTATCTTCTTCAGGAGAGGCTGCTCTAGTCTCCCATAGAAGGAAACACAGCAGCTCGTGTTCTGCATCACATGAAGCACTTGTGCAACACTTCTGTTGCTAACCTGCTCCAGAGACTGCAAGAAAGGTGGAACTTGAACCATGATATATTCTGCTATGTTGCCATCCAGCTGGAGCCATGTTCCCAGGTCTGCATCCTGACTTGGGAAGCAGCAGGAATTCCCTTCAAATCCCAGCAGAGAAAAAAAGAAGGAAAATAAACAAACCCTCTTGGCCCATGGCAGCACAGGAAATCCCATGCCAGCTCCTCAGTTAAAATTACAGCAAGTCAAGTAGCTGATGCTTTTCCCCTCTCCTGGTAAGGGGGATGAGACATTGTTCTCAAGGGTGTTCTGTCGTGCCTCGCTGATCAAGCGACAGGCCAAGTCCAGGAAGAGTTTTTTCCACGTTATCCGACTCTTTTGCTGAGGTTTCCAGGTAGTACATATCCTGTGCTTCAGAAAACTCGGCAGCTCTCTGCTGGGAGACTTCCCTCTTATCAGCTAAATCAATCTTATTACCTGCATTGATAGAAAAGGAATTCATTTGGCTTCCAAAAACAAGAGAAACGGAGGTTGGAAAGGGATAAAGAAGAGTTTGGTGTTGTACCTATGCATGGACAGTGGTTTTGATGTGAAACTCTTAGTTTTTACCCTCTCTTCCAAATAATGGATTCCCTGATACAAGTGATTAAGTTCATTTAATATCATCAGTTCATTTAGAGCAATATGTCCTGTGAACATCCAAGTCAGTTAGCTCTGATTTAGCACATCTGTTTGCTGCTATCAACTGAGATTAAAGGATTTCCATTATAATATCTATTGAAAATTTTCCTGTTCTTGCTCTGAGCAGCACTTAAAATGTCAATTATAGCATACGAGACACTAATGTAATATTTCTCACGTTGTTACAAGGTTTAAAAGAAGCCTGGCACAGAAGGCAGCTTTCCTGTTTCAATACTCCCATGAAGGATTTGGCTGTTGAGGCTGGAAGAGGGCTGGACCTGGGGAGCACTTGCAGAGAGAGGTGGGTGAGGAACCAGCCCCTTGAGCTCAGTTCAGCAGAGAGCTGATTAAAGCCTCAAGCAAGCACCTGATATGATTATACCCTATTACTGGCCACTTCACTTCAAACATGATGGTTTTGCCATAAATTAATCTTATAATGAAGATCACAGACCAGGACCTACAGTAACGGGGCTGTGTCCATGGACTCTGCAGTTTCAGGAGGAAACATCTCCCGGGTCCACATCCATGAGCAATTTTGATACTTAGTGGGAGGAAAAGACTGCACTTGCATTGGCAAACCATACCTCATTGCCTTCCTCTCACCTGAGAGATCCTTTCTTTCCTAAGAAAGCAGTTTCTAGGACCCACTGCATATACTGGTTACCTTTCTAAACAGATTATCACTCAATACAAGTGGTTTATGGGTCTCACCATATCGGTACAGCAACCTGCAGACATCACCAGATTGATGAGATCCGAGGTGCGGATCGCAAGGGAAACTGCTCTATTTTTGGCTCAGTTGGTAGCTGCACTTTAGTCCCATATAGGACTGAGTGGTGAAGCATTCACTTCTGCATGCAATCGCCTTCAACCTAAGACAGGACCACACTTCAAGCAGTGGCTGTGGGGTCCTGAACATCACCATCAGCATCTTGGGAGAGTGACTTTTACAAGGGCCTGTAGTGACAGGACAAAGGGAATGGCTTTAACCTGACAGAGGGGAGACTGAGATGAGCTCTTAGGCAGAAGCTCTTCCCTGTGAGGGTGCTGAGGCGCTGGCACAGGGTGCCCAGAGAAGCTGTGGCTGCCCCATCCCTGGCAGTGTTCAAGGCCAGGTTGGATGGGGCTTGGAGTAACCTGCTCTAGTGGAAGATGTCCCTGCCTGTGGAAGAGGCTTGAAACTAGATAGTCTTTAAGGTCTCTTCCAACGCAATCCATGCTGTGATTCTATGATTTGGAGAAGGCATGGTCCACACACTGGGTTTAGGGCTGTCCCCACCTAGAGTTACAACTGGTTGGCAATGAGATCTTCCACACCACTTCCAGCACCCAGCACCGTGAGCTCACACAGATGCCACGTTTTCCTCCTGCTCACATCCCCATCTGCCACCAACCCCATGACACACACACACACACATCTCATCCCCCTCATCACAGCAGCCCCTGCGGGTCCATCCCCACTCACCCACGAGCACAGTGATGGACCTTGTTGCTGGCGTACTGCTCGATCTCCCGCAGCCACTCGGGCAGGCAGCGGAAGGACTCTTCGCAGGTGATGTCGTAGGTGAGGATCAAGGCGTTAGCACTGCGGTAGTAGCTCTGTGTGATAGATCGGAACCGCTCCTGTCCTGCCGTGTCCCAGATCTGCAGCTTTGGGCAGAAGGAGGAATGGTGGGAAAAGGAAATAAAGAAGTTAACTCCTTTTATTCAATAGCAGCTCTGTTTTGACCTATTAAAACCCCTTCAGGGTAAAGCCAATGTGGGAAAGCACTTTGGTTTTCTCCCTATTGGCTTCCTTTCCCCCAGAGTGTTTTGTTTGTGTTCCTGCACTAGGGGATTGAAAGGCAAGGCACAAAGTCAGCTGGCACTGCAGCCAACAGCCCCTGGAAGGCACAGGTCTGTGGGTTTTCATGTGGCTTCCAGTGTCCCCCTCTGCTGTGGACAGAGCTGCTGGCAACAGATACAATGGAGATAGAAAGGCATTTCCCCTGCCCCTGAATTCCAACTAACAGCAGCATCCAAAGACGTGGTAAATGCTCCATCCCTGGCAGTGTTCTAGGCGAGGCTGGACAGAGCCTTGGGTGACATGGTTTAGTGTGAGGTGTCCCTGCCAGTGTGAGATGTCCCCCTGAACTATTCTATGATTCTATGATCCATCCCAAGAAGAACCAATAAAGCTTCTCTTCTAGCTCCCAAAGCTAGCCAAAGTTATGCTGAGACAATGCATTGATGGAATTGAACAAGGAGCTCAGATGAAGGCTGATCCAAGGACTCCAACACATTTCCTCTCTACCGCTGCATCCATCCCGCTTAGCTGCTCACTGCCTGCCTTCCCACATGTAGAACTGGTTGATATGTCCTTAACTATATCACAGAATGGTTTGGATTGGAAGGGACCTTAAAGCTCACCCAGCTCCAACCCCTTGCAGGGGCAGGGACACCTTCCACTAGAGCAGCTTGCTCCAAGCCCCTGTGTCCAACCTGGCCTTGAACACTGCCAGGGATGGGGCAGCCACAGCTTCTCTGGGCACCCTGTGCCAGCGCCTCAGCACCAAAGAGGTCATGAGCATTTGACAAACCCTCTGGGTCCAGGAAGACAACAAACATTTCCCAACACAAACTAAACTGATGCTGTTTTTATACTCTGACCATCTGCAAAACCTCAATTCTTTAAACAGGCGGTCAAAGAAGTAAACATCCAAAATGGAAACATTCCAACATAAAAGAGCACTTCTCTGTTTCAGCTCTTATTTTTTTAAAGCACCCTCCTTGGAATTAGCTATGTGAAAGGGTGGTTTCCAGCCAGAATCCTGAGTACTTTGGGAACAAAAAGGTGAAGTATTTGAGATATCTTCCATATATTCAGCATTACAGAGAAAAACCTCATTCTTGCCCAGTTCCAAAGTCAAACTACCCAGGTACTCATCATAAATGTGTTAGTTTAAAACAAGAGCTCCCAGTAGCAGCTTTCAGATGTGGGTTTGAAAAAAGTACTTTTTTTGAGAGAGAGAAGGTGATTTGTTCTGGTTCACAGCTCCTGGGCACTTTGTGCTTAATCCCTTGCCATAGTTGTACTTAAACAGCTGAACGCGGGTGCCTGCAGTTAAGTGACACACAAAACCATAAGTGAAATTACTTGCACATGGAATCCAGATAATGAACGAGTCCCCATTAAAACAAATCAGCCTTCGAACTCCGGCAGATGGAAAACACAGGTCATTTTGTTATTGCTCGGCTGTTTCCCAGCAAAAACATTTCCTGATTGATCTACTGGTTAACTCCAGCTTATGTGTGTTCCACATTCATTGAGATGATCTTCAAGCTGACAAAAACTTAACGTGAATATGTTCTTTAATGAAACAGATATAGACAGCAAAAGGGATTGCACTGGGGAGAGGGTTTCTCACTGGCTGCAATCAGTGAACTGGGTGCAATAAGATAGGGAAGATCCGTCAACCTTATAGCCAGTGATAAACTCTTCCTGCACACAAAATGCACATCTCCCACCTCACCCCACTGATTATTTCTGCCAAATGGCAGGGAGTTGGAAGTGGATGGTCTTAGGGTCCTCATAGCAGCCTTCCAGTATCTGAAGGGGGCCAATAGGGATGCTGGGGGAGAGACTGTATCATTAGGGACTGTAGTGATAGGACAAGGGGTAACGGGTTGAAACTTACACAGCAGAGGTTTAGATTGGATATAAGGAAGAAATTCTTTACTGTTAGGGTGGTGAGGCACTGGAATGGGTTGCCCAGGGAAGTTGTGAATGCTCCATCCCTGGAAGTGTTCAAGACCAGGTTGGATGAAGCCTTGGGTGCCATGGTTTAGTGTGAGGTGTCCCTGGGCATGGCAGGGGGGTTGGAACTAGACAGTCCTTTCCAACCCTAACTATTCTATGATTCTATTTTAAGGTCCTTTCCAACCCGAATCATTCTATGAATCTTTGGTTCTATTAATAAAGTATTTCACAGCAACCATTTTACCTGCCTATTTTTCCAGAGGATCCAAAGGACAGTGCCTGACTCAGTCTGCAGGAAACCTGCATCTTTGTTTTCCTGAGGCCACCTGATGCTTCCCCTCCCTCAGCATTTGTACACATTTAGCTCTATGCACATGTACATCTCCACTACACACAACAAGATCACAGGTCCGGATAGGATAGCCTTCTGTAGAATTGAAGATGCTTAGCTTTGACCAGCATGAAAATTGGCTCAAGTTTGTGTAGCCTCTTACTACAGGTGGTGTACATACTTTTGTGTTTATTAGAAAAGGCAAAGCCCCTCAACTGCACTGTGCTGTCCCAGCTCATCTGTCAGTGAGCTTCAGGAGCAGCTCATACCTGACATGGTTTGCACACAGCATTCACACCAGCAAGTCCCTCTCCACTGACTTCCAAATGTCATTTCAAAAGCTGGAAAGTCATTTTTCCCTGGAAATCTATAGCTTATTGTCAAGTCCTAAAACCCAGCCTGTGAGCAGCCCCCCTCTGTCTCCCTGGATCCCAGTGGACGCACAGGAGATGCTGCCCAGCACAGAAGCAGAGTCACAGCTCGGGTACTGTTCAATGAGCTAACAATGAGAGCAGTGCCTTGTTTGACTGGGATGTCATTTTTATTGCTCTGACTCATTCCCACTTTTCCTGCTCATTAAATGTTTATTCTCACTGGCACTGATTACTCAAAAGTTTCAGCTACAGAAATCGCTCCCTGAAAGAAACCCATTTGCTTTTCAAGGTAATTGAGTACATAGAATCATAGAATCATTTGGGTTGGAAGGGGCCTTCCAAGCTCATCTAGTCCAACCCCTCTGCAAAGAGCAGGGACATCTTGAACTAGATCAGTTGCTTGGATGAGTGCTTGTGCATTCAAACGTTTGCAGCAGGAGCTTACCACATTGAGGATGTTTTATTTAGCTTGTAGACCTTCCCTAAACCATCCTTAGCCCTTAGATAGCCTTTATTGGCACAACTGCTCCATATGATCTCTTAAGGAGTTCGCATCCTCAGCCCAAGATAGTCTCAAAACAGGATTATGTCATGGGAATAACAAGTCTAACACAGACAAATCCTTAGGGTGAGTTCAGTGGTCCAAAACCAGACCTCAGATATAAGCAATGTTCTTTAGGCTCCACCTGTACCTGGCAGGGAACCAGTTCTTGGAAAGGAGAAGTATCTAACATGGATGGGACTCATCTTCCTCAGGGTAGTTTTTTCTCCCTCCATTAACCAGGACAATCTAGAGACAGCTGATTTAAGCCACGTATGTAAGGAAAATCAGTAATTCCACCTTCAGTGCCGTACTCAAGCCATTTACTACTTAGGTCATCTGAGCTGCTCCACTGGACCTGTGTTTGGCTGAAAGACCCATCTCTGCTGTCCAAGGAGCCTGGACAAGCAGCAGCAGTGCCCTGGCCAACCCTGCTATGCCAGACACCTGCTGATGAGCATCACAAGCACTGAGCTAAGCTCTGACACCACAGGGGCTACACGTGATCCTCACTGCTTTCCTGCCTGCTGCTGTCCCACTTGCACAGCAACGTGCTCAATGGTAACTCCATCCCTGTCAGGGGAAGGTATTTACACCTCTTGTCCTTCACCTGCTTGGGCTGGAAGGGCTTCTGCTCAAGGACCAGCACTTGCCATAGGTTCATACAGCTCCTCACACAGGAGGGTGGCAGCCTGCTGATATGATTGTGGCCTTTTAAATCTGTCCTAAACTGAGGAATACACCACCTGATTTCCTTCTAAAAACCCTGTGTGCTGAAATACAGGTTAAAAAACCCCACAGGGCTGAAAATCTGCACAAGTCCATTGTTCCCATCCCATCACTTACATAAGCTTAAAAATGGGTCTCATCATATCCAGCTGCTGCCTGGATGCGTGTCATATATGATGCTGCTTGCATCATATCACACTGCTGCCACTCTCCCATTTGCTCACTACTAGGTTTGATGAAGGCACAAAGGGGGAAACTGCTGTTTTTCACTTTGATGCCTGTGGATTTAATGCAAGCAGAACAACTCCAGGAGCAGCTCAGGGATCCTGGACACACTGTCATTAGAGGCACAGGTAATCTCCCACCTCACAGACACCCACAATCTCTACTAATGAACTAAGTGGCACCAGACAACATCTCTGGGTGCTGGAACCCAACCATGGATCCCATTAAAACATGAGATTGGTCCCTGGTGTGTTTTGGCTCAGGCAATGTAGCTCTCTGCCAAGTGATGCTCAGGCTCAGTTTGGGATTTAGCACAGGACAAGCAGTTTGGTTGCAACCATCCTATACTGGAGGGTGAATGAGTTAATCCTATGGAGGTCATTGCTCTTCTCAACTCAGTTTGTTGACTAAAGCACAGGTATTGTGATCATCTGTGCCTCTCCCAAATACATAACTCAGAAGTGGAAGATGAGCCTTTGTTTGTGGAGAACCACACAAGCCCAGAAGCCTGCTATCACCAACAGCCACCTTGGGAGCTCTCAGAAGCAGACCTTCATCAAGCACATCCCAGTGGGAACGCAATGGATCTCTGCTTACCAGAAATGCCATGAGCAGAGATTACACTGAAGTGCTTCTTGCACTTCCTCAACTCCAGGCAGGCACAACCTCAGCATCCCCTAAGCAAGGACAGAGTTTTGCAAGATCTCCCCTCTCTTTTCTCCCTTAGAGTATGCTCACTGCTATAACCCCAATGGTAATTGTGGAGAGGGGCACAAGGATTGTGCTTTGCCATGTCAGACAGCCCTGTGTTTCCTCATGTGCTGCCTTCCAGTGACAGGAGGACGGTGGCAAGAACCTCAGCTATGGCACTGCCCACAAGTTCACATTTAACCCCCATCCTACCTTTACTTTTTCACCGTTTATCTCCACAGTTTTGATCATGAAGTCAACCCCAATGGTGGCTCCTTGGCCCGGTGGGAAAAGCCCCTGAAAGGAAACAAGAGTTCCATTGAGCACAACTCTAAGTGCCAATCCTCACCCTTGTCCACCCTCAGAGCTATCCCTCCCTTGTCCCCATCCCCAGACACCTATTGCCATCACATTTAGATATGACATCTCCCCAGCACAAAGATTACCATCGTTCAACCCCACAGTGTTTTCCTTCTCTACATGTCCTTCATCATGTAGGAAGTTGTTGACTTCAGAGTTAGGAAAATAGGAGAAAAGGAGGCTTCATACAGAGAAAAGGAGAGGGGAAAAAGCCTTATCTTCAGTGCAGTTGGAAAAGGCAGGGGAAGAGCAGATTAGGTCCCTTCACCCTACTACTCAATGCTTTAAAAGATGTATGAGCGCACATGTGGGGTGAGATGCCTTTGTTCCTTCAGCCTCACGCCTTCCCTCTCTCCTCCACCACACACCACGGCATGGAAAGGCATTTATGGCAGTTCCTCGTGGTGGGGTCACATCCCTGCACAGTACTTTGGGAGCAAAGCATGGAGCCAACCACTACCAGTGCCACAGCAATGGCAAAGGCTGGTGTGATGCTGGTGGAATTTGATTGCAGCACCATAAGAAAGAAGCAACAGCAAAAATCTCCCCTGGAAAACCCCAGCCAGAGCTTTTTGATTTCTGGTCTATAAAGTCATGACCTTAAGGTCCTTTCCATCCTAACTATTCTATGATTCTATGTTGATTCTGGGGCACATCCATCCCCTACAGCATCTGCGCTGCCAAAGCACAACAGCAGAAGCAGCCTCAGATTTTTGTGGTTAACCCTTTGGAGTAGATTGGCTTTACTGCCACTGTCCCATGGTGGTGGAGGGCTTTAAAGCCATGTTGATGTTAAACACTGGAATTAACAGTGAAAGGGGGAAAAATGCTGACAATTCCTAGTGCAGAGTGCAAGAAGACCCCCACAGCTTATTTTTACGGTGCATCATGCAAAACCTCTGGCCCCAGCTCACGGAAGCACGGTCCTTTCTCTATCATTCTGCCACCGAAAAAGGCCTGGTGTTCAACAGAAGACACTGCACTGACAGCCCAGGACCCAGGTTATTTCATGATCTACTAATGGCAAATAAGAGGGAGGGCTTTGTGCAGTGAGTGATGGGGAGGAGAAGGCACACAGGAGCACACAAGGAGACATGCTGGTCCAGAGCACCTCCAAATCTGGAGGAGTTTGTCCCAGCAGCTTTCAGAGGGGATTTTCCCTCCTCAGAGGGGGATGAGCTTCCTTCAGCAGTACCAAGTACAGCACTAGATGCAGATGTGCTGCTTAGCCCATGTTGCTATAAGTGATGCACGCACCAGGAGTGTGGATAACGATGTGCTGGAGCCGCAGTGCCAACAGAGCCCTCGGGGCACATTCAAAGCTCCATGCTCATGTCCCAGTGCTGTCCCCATCCCAACATCCACGTCCCAAACCTTACCTGAGTGAAGCGACGGACTAAGCAGGTCTTCCCCACACCGGCGTTGCCAATTAAAACAATTTTGAAGAGGAAATCATAATCTTCCATACTCATTTACGCAGCTGCAAGAGAGACAGAGCACAACACAATGTGAACCGAGGCAGCAGGGAAGTGCCTTTTTATACCTGCAGGACTTTATCCCTCCAAATACTCAGAGCAAAGGTCTCCTGGCACGTGTGTGGCTCCTCAGATAAGAAGAGCCCTTCCTGCTCCAAGTCAGTACATCCACGTAGTCCAACATCAGCTGCTATGAAACCTTGGCCACGTTTCGGCTTTTGCCCTGTCTCACCTGAACTGGAGATGCTGGTTCTGAGCTCTCCAAGCCTGAGCCATCATTTCCTGCATCTCCCCAAATGTCTGTTTTGCTTCTCAGCTCCAAAGGACAGCATGGACTTTGCCATGTTGTCTGAGAGGAACATGTAATCTATTGCTGTCAGGGCAATACCCGAAACTCCCCATGTAGGCATTGGGTTACCCACAGAGCAGGACTGAGGCACATGAGGGAAGAACAGATGGGGAAATTAAAATAGCTCTAAAATACAAGCAGCAACATTTGTCTTATAGACAGAAAGAGCTCACTTGCTAAAATCATAGTACAGAGTGGGGAAACAGTTGGCTGAAGTACATTAAGAGAGGTTTTTAAAGAAGAAATTATAGCGGCTATAAGGAGTATTGCTACTCCTATGGAAGCTCTCTTTAGTTTTGTGAATATAGCTTGCTTGGCTTAAAGCTCAAACAGAAACAGGACACAAAGAAGCCTGGGGGTTTCCTAGCACATATATCCCTCCTCAAGGCCAACAGGAGAGGTGGCAGGATGCAGA
Organism: Melopsittacus undulatus; assembly: GCF_012275295.1. Taxonomy (NCBI): domain Eukaryota; kingdom Metazoa; phylum Chordata; class Aves; order Psittaciformes; family Psittaculidae; genus Melopsittacus; species Melopsittacus undulatus. The sequence continues at coordinate 7,174,275 of NC_047528.1, read as the reverse complement.
AGCTGAAGTTTTGGCAATGTCATAGGAGATGGGCAGTGTTGCCCTACACAGGGTAAGAGCTCCAGGGCTTCCTTAGGTCACTTGCAGTATGGGAAGGACTGAACAGATACATGTAGTTTGCTGCAGCTGAGCAAGGCAGGAAGGATGAGTACCCAACCCTCCACCTCCAGTGCACCCAGGGGTGCTGTTGACACTGCAAACAGAAGGGGCCTGTAGCCTTCCAGAAAAGCAGCAACAGCCACAAGAAATTCAGTTGGAGGCTTCAAGCAGACAGCAAAAACTACTGACAAGGGTGCATATAGGTAGTATCCAGGAAGATCCAGGTATTATGTGTGACATCAAAGACCTGTCTTCAGAACTTGGACTGGGATAATGGCATAAAAGACATTAGTAAAGAGAGAGGTTTACAAGCTGTCGGTGGATACCAAGTAAGGTGGTACCTAAGCATCACTATCTAATCCACCAGTACCTATAGATTAGGCACTGGATGAGAAAACAGAGCCCTCTCCCACTGCCTCCAAAGGTCCTTCCTTGGGAGGTTTCATTGCCACACACTAGAAGGCCCCAGCTACAGACAGATCCCATCACTTAGCTGTGATAGGCTTAGTCACATGAGGGAAAACTGTCTGGCTCTGCCTGGTAGACCTGGTGGCAGCAGAGGTGGAAGACTGACTCAGCTGCTTCACGTCTATGTGATCCTTGGCCTTTCTAGAAGCCTAAGACAAAAGGGTAACCACACTAAATCAGTGAGTGACTAATGAGATGTGCATCAGATCAGCAGATGATTTGCAAGGACACTGCTGAATCACTACAGGGACATGTTACTGACACAGCACAGCAATTGCCCTGCAGCTGGTTTGCTGGGCTGGGGCTACGGTCCCCTGCAAAGTACCACCAAACAGCAGGAGACAAAGCTGTCCTGAGGATGCTCTGACTCACTTCCCTCCCATCTCTTAATAGAAAGAGTGGGTCCTTAAAGAGCAGCCTCCAAAAATGCCTTTTTTTCTTTTCTGGGGTTGTTATTTTGTGTCATCATTTCCTGTCTCCATCACTGGCTTTCCCAGAGTGGGACCTGATAACAACAACATTATTAAGACCATGATGACAGCGCTTTCACAGTGAAGGTTAAATGTTAATATAAGGTTTCAAGCTTTCACACTAACCAACATGCAGAAAAACGTGATCATCCACTGAAAGCTATTTCAAGACTAACGAGACTTACTCAGCACTGGATAATTATCCCTGGGATGCTTCAAATCCCAGAGCACACTGCCCCCCCCCTCGGAGGGATTTCAGATCTATTACTTGTACCCCAAACAGCCAACGTTCAAATTTATCTTCTCGGGAAGCTTAAAAATAAACTTCCTCAGCAGATCTCTGAGCTCAGAAATGTTAAATGGCTCACATATACCCCAGGGTTACATCTGATCCCCTTCATTAGACTCCAAGACTAATCATATGTGATATGACCCCAAACGGGAACCAGAAGATGAGCCAAGACCATAAAACAAACAACATAATGATGAGATTAAATGCCAGAATCAAAGAGACCCCAGAAGTGCAGGCACAGGAGGGGAGAAAGTAAAAGAAGCAGCAAGGAAAAAAGTGGGAGGTGGAAGGGGCAGATGAGGTTGAGCATCGCTGCCCTATCGCCCCCTGTTCACCTAAGCTGGTGTTTCTCCCTTTGCTCTCACCTACCACGCTGTCAGCACTGGAATCACAACCATTGCATCAGTCACCCTTACAACATCTACAAGCAGATGCCTTCCAGCCAAGTGACCTTTGCTGCTGACTCAGACTCACATAACCCTCCCTCTCCCCAGGGAAGATGTGTCTCAACCTCTGGCTGGCTCACCATGGCCCGGGAATGCGCATGTCAGCAATACATCCCACTTGGAATTCCATGCTTCAGAAAGAAATAAATAACACACAGTGCCAGGTTTTGATTTTTCCTTTCTTTTGGGTTGTTTGTGTTTTGGTTTGGGTTTTTTTCCCTTTTCCTGTTCTATTGTGTTGGCAGTCACAGGGCTCTGCTGTGCATCCCTGCAGTGGTTCAGTGTTAGTGCTGCAGCTGCCTGTCCCACCCTTTGGCAGAGACAAAACCCTGCAGCAAGGGATGGGATGCCTGTCTGTGCCTCAGCCACCCCTCACCACATTTGGTTAACACAAACAGGGCTGGCTCCAGCACAGAGACATGCCCTGTGATGAGATGAAGCAGGAGCAGAGTACAAGGCTGGTAGCAGGGCAGAAACGTGGCTTCCACAGCCATTTCTCCCAGTTTACAACAGCTCACATCCCAACCAGTCTCCATGGCTCATGATCCTCCGTGGGTTGTCCCCAGCATCCTCGAGGGGATTAGTTCTGCAGGGGTTTATGTCCTTTGTGTCACTGCCCTACTACATCATGCAGCTCCATGTATGTTCACTGTGGGCAGGAACAGGGAGCTAGGAGAGGCAAATCAAAGTGGGATAACCACTCAGAGAGGTGGTCCATCAGCAGGGATGCAATTGAAGGATGGCAGGATGTGGTTTAGGCTTAGCTGGTTTTCTTTGCTTGGGCAAGACAGCACAGTGAATGCTCTTAGTATTTTCCAATTATTAATTCCAATTCAACTCAAAGACTGGTGTGATCCATCCAAAACAAAAGCACAGAGGACAGGGGCTTTCACCTCTTCTCCCCCCCCATGCCAAGCTCCAGCTCCTATGGATAAAGGATGCGCTGCCCATGCAGCCAGCACTGACACAAAGGCAGACACAGATCAGTCCTTACCACTTCTCCCAGTGTCCTCATTGCTGGAAACCCTCCCATAGCACAGTCAGCAGGACTTGGCCCTCTGTTTCATCCTGCCATTGGCTCTTCTCTTGGAAGAATGGATGAAGGAGTAAGACACACTCCATCTGCTTCTTGTGTTCACCACAAGGCACAAGGCAAGGAGTTCTCCACAGTAAATAGAATCACAGAATGGGTTGGAAGGGACCATAGAGATCATCTATATTCAATCCCCTGCCATGTGCAGGGAAGGCTGGAATATATATTTCAGGTAATACCATATCCAGGTATGTTGTAGTTTATTCCACTACATGATATCTTCCTCTTGCATTTGCTCCATTCACCTCTCAGTTCTCCCTGATCCACTTTAACAGTGTTTATCATCATCTTTACCAATTATTTTTACCCTTTTGCAGTGTTTTTTTCACCCATTATTTTGCATGGGCACAGAGGGTCTTCTTCACATCTGACCTGCCCTGACCATGCCATGCTCAGCCTCTTTGGTTGCGCACTAAGTGGTAGGAACACAATGTAAAGGTTCAGATACTACCTGGAGACATGAATTATTTTGGACTGATAAAGTTCTCCTTCACATGGGTGAAATCACTTATTCTGCCTGCCCAGCATCAGCTTCTGCACCAGCACCAGTCCTTGCACAAAACAACCATCAAGTGTGAGTGAGGTTTTTAGCTCCCTTTACTCCTTTGCTCAGGGAACACTTTCCACCTCTAGGCATGATCACGGCAGGCTCTGTGATAATGATTTTGCCCCAGTTGTTTTGGCTCACAGAGCCAGAAGTGGAGTGGGATACTTCAAAAGCACAAGCCTTTGCCAGTCAACCACAAGGTGTGCTAATGTCTGCCTGTCTTTAACCCTCCCTGAAGATGACAAGACAATGTGTGCTCAAGAAGCACTATGGGCAGCATCCATCTGAAGTCAGAAACCTTTCATGTCTGAAAGAATGTTTGGCACCTTCTCCAGACTCAACCCCTCAGGTCCCTCAGCCGTTCCCCATCAGCCTTGTGCTCCAAGCCCTGCACCAGCTCCATTGCCCTTCTCTGGTCCCGCTCCAGCACCTCAATGTCTCTTTGTAGTGAGGAGCCCAGAACTGAACACAGGATTCGAGCTGCAGCCTCACGAGTGCCCAGCACAGGGGGACAATCACTGTCCTGGTCCTGCTGCCACACTGGTGCTGATACAAACCAGGATGCTGTTGGCCTTCTTGGCTGCCTGGGCATGAGCTGCTCATGTTCAGCTCCATCAAGCAGCACCCCCAGGTCCTTTTCCATGAGCATTTTCCAGCCACTCTTTCCCAAGCCTGTAGGGTCCTATGGGGTTGCTGTGGCCCAGATGCAGGACCCAGCACTTTGCCTTGTTGAACCTGACATCATTGGCCACAGCCCATTGATTCAGCCTGTCCAGATCCCTCTGCAGAGCCTTCCTACCCTCCAGCAGATCAGCACTCCCACCAAGCTTAGTGTCCTCTGCAAACTTACTGAGGAAGCCCTCGAACCCCTCATCCAGGTCACTGATAAAGGCATTAAACAGGTATTACTGGCCACAGTACTGAGCCCTGGAGGACACCACTTGTGACTGGATCTAACTCTATTCACCACCACACTTTGGGCTCTGACATCCAGACAGTTTTTTCACCTAGCGAAAACCTATGTAAAACAAACCCCAACCTATCTACAGCTTCAAAGGCTTCTCCACAATAAGAGATAAGGACTGAAATTACAACAGAGCTCCTTGCTTAATAATTGGCACCTCAGCTCTATCCCACCTCATTTACAACTTGCTGCTTCAATTAGACACAGAGAAGGATCTGCAGCCTCTTCCACCTACTGGACCAAACCAGTGGGTCAGGGTGAGCTTTGATGTATTTATACAGTTCTTAATGAACAAGAGTTTTCTGTTCATCATCCAATGGCAATAACAAAAATAAACTCACCTAACATCTCAGGTTCAAAGAGCAGCAGTTTGTACAGATATTCTATTGATCACACACACTGTATGAGCAAGGAAATCCAAAGCTAAGGCTGATATTTAAAGCAGAAGATTATTCCTTCTGGGCCAGAAAATTGCAGGGAATTCAGGTCTGGACATGCTGCTGCATTATGTAATTCAGGATGAAGTATTTCCATTTCCAAAGCATCTGCCAACCCAAGCAGCTCACACTCCTCTGCATACAGGCAGCCTGGATTTCCTTCTGCTCCTTTGCCCACCTTCCTCACTCACCTCTACAAGGTTTAATTTCACACCCACTGACACTGGAAAAATAAGGATGCTCCATCCCCATGACAGCCTGGATCACCCACACCTCTGGTCCTGGTGGCAAAGCCACAATCCCATGGGATCCATGCTGTCAGCTTGGTGCAACATTAAAACTCCAGGGATGCTGCTCCCAAATTCAAGGGATACGGATTTATTGCAGGCACCCAGGGCAGAGGCATTTCCCATCTCCTCCCATCACACTTGCCATTCCAGCTGGGCAACATCCAGTTGCCTGTGTACTGGCAATCCTAAATGCTCCTCTTCACCAGGGATGGTATCCCAGAGGAAGGGAGGAGGTTCCAACTGCAGGAACACCATGTCTGTGTGTGACTTCCCAGCAGAAACAAAGCACCTTTTTGTCCCCCACACACATCACCTGCAGACTATTAGCGCACACACCTTCATGGTGCATCGGGCTTGTGGTGTGCTCCCATTACCACTGACAAATTCAAGCTCTGTAAGCCCATCCAATGCTTCCAGAAGGCATCAAGCAACAAACACACACAGTGCAGGGAGGTGGGGGAGCTTCCCCATGCACAGTATCCCCATCAACATTGGCTGACCTGCTGCCAGTCATTCAAAAGTCTAGACACATTTAAATTGCATCCAATCATTCCAGCTGGGAAAGAGCAGTATGTTGTGAAAACCTCAGCCCTACCCTATTTGGAGAGATTCCTGCTCCTCAGCCCCTTGCTTAGGTTATTTCTCCTACAGAAACCAAGGGAGCTGAATAGGTACAAGTTCTCATGCATCACAGGTATGTTTTATCACAGATAAACCTCTATAAGGAGCAGAAAAACTAAAGCCAAGGGGTTTTGCACCAATGACCCCACAGAACACACAGCTCTTCCCCTTACCTCCTCTGCATCAGGGATAATTTGCAGCTTATTGGACAGCTTTGATCACGACATGGCTCATGTCAGCTGGCCTCCAGGAGCTCATGCTATGTTATAGAGGAACCCACTGAGCAGTGATTACAGATGCTTCACCATAAAACAAGCAGGTAAATCCAGCACCAACATCATCCCAAGGAAGAGCCTGGAGCAGGAGCTCTGCTTTACTGGGCAGACTGAGCTCAGAAGAGCAGTACGTTCATCTGTGATGCCCAGGCTCAACATGGGAAGGCCCAGCCTTGCTCCATCCCATAGCTGGACATCAGCTCCCCTCAATTCCAGAGATAACTGACTGCAAATTGCCCTCTTCATCTGCTTAATGGTGGAGGTTACAAGTCTCACATTCAGGAGCAATATGGATTTTCACATGTTCCTGGCAACCCCTGATGGAAAAAAGGCTTTGTGTCCATGCTATCCACCTCTGGGTCAAGTCTTCTGGGGGGCTTTGCTAGTGCTGGTGTCAAGAACAGCATTAACACACATTGCTAACCATCTTTTGTTGAATGGTGTTTTGTGTTGGACATATCCTTGAGGATCTCAGTGCTACCAATGGCTCTTCAGAGGAGAGACCCGGCAAGTCTGTCCAGTGTCCCCATTTAACTTTACCACGTCCTGGTGGGAGGACAGATGCAGTGGCATTTGTAATGCACTTTGGTGTTGGGAATGGCTATGGGAGTATAAAATATCATATTCAGCAAGCATATGATATTATGCAGTTATATTCCATCAAATAGATCTGGATTGAGCTGTTAATCAATGACAATGCTTCTCATGCAGATGAACTAATCAGATCCCTGCATTAGTTAGGAAAAATGAGATACACACACACAGAGTACTTGCAAAATAACAAAGAGAAAATTAATTTCTTTAGGATTGAAAACAAATAATGCTGATGATGCACATCCACAATGCAACAATTGTGTCTGACCAAGCCAAATACCAGCAGCAGCACACCCGGGATACACAGCATCTTCCAAGCATAAGGACTGCCCCAAACTCCCATTTCCTGCCAGAATCTGGGTTCTGACTACAAAGAGTCAGTGCAACCTTAACACATGTTTTTGTAAGTATCTCTTAAGACATGCCTGGACACGGAGACCCAGTGCTGCATGCTCAGAACAGCACTTGGTTTGATCACGTTATAGCAAGTCATGCCACCACTGAGCTGTATGCTCTGCAGCAACATATTTTTGCATGGAAGTGGTTAAAGCCTCAGCCAGCACAGCAGACACAGGCTGACTTCCAAGCATGGAAAACTGCACTGCTAGAAATCCAGCCAAAAATGCTGCTTTATGCACTCAAAAACAACAGACTCTTCCTGAAGGGAAAGAAAAAAGTTAAAACTACAGCCAAGCATTAACTGGAATGTGTCTTGCACAGAAAAAGCCAGGAAAGCTTCCTAAATCCAGCTCTTCATAACGGGAAATAAAGTTCCTGCACAAAGACCTGATCCACTGAAATTGGGAAACCCAACAGGACCTTACGTGGGAATACCTCTGACTTTAGAAACAAGGTGCAGGGTCAGGATGAGCCTAAATTGCTCCCAAAAGATGGGCAAGGTTTTGGGGTTGCACAGCCTGCACAGAGGCAAAGAAACAATTCACCATTGGTCTAAAAGAAGGGCTTATGCTTGTCAACCAGGTAGAAGGCAAAGAAGTCTCCTGACAGTGAGCTGGCACGAGGTTAGGTGACATCATGGTCACACGTGGAGCAGCTCTGACACTTGGTGACAAGGCTCTGATAACACACTTGCAGGATAAGGCAGTGCCACCGCTGCTCCTGAAGAGGTACAAGACGAGCTGTTAGAACTAAAGTGTTTCCAATAAAAATATTTACAAGAACATCACGGCTCACATGAGGCTTCAAATACGGAAGTAAAAATCAAAGCGTGCCATTAACCAGTGACATAAGTCCATAAATGTATCGTGATATATGAATATGTACATTAAATAGCTTGGGTTAGAAAAGCAAGAGAATTTTCTTGAGTTCTAGCTAGAATGACACGTCCTGCTGCCACTGACCATCTTGGTTTGCTTGTGCCAGAGACTGCGGTTTGAACAAAAGAAAAACATTTTGTTAATAAGGTTTTGTTGTGTAAGAACGCTTTTTAATTAAAAACATAATAAGCAGTTATTTCAACCTCTTGCTTTTTGCTTAAGGAAGCTTGTGGTTTCATGGAATCATAGAATAGTTAGGGTTGGAAAGGACCTTAAGATCATCCAGTTTCCAACCTCCCTACCATGGGCAGGGACACCTCACACTAAACCATATCACCCAAGGCTTCATCCAACCTGGCCTTGAACACTGCCAGGGATGGAGCATTCACAGCCTCCCTGGGCAACCCATTCCAGTGCCTCACCACCCTCACAGTAAAGAATTTATTTCTTATATCCAGCCTAAATCTCTGCTGTTTTAAGTTTCAACCCATTACCCTTGTCCTATCACTACAGTCCCTAATGAATAGTCCCTCACCAGCATCCTTGTAGGCCCCCCTTCAGATACTGGAAGGCTGCTATGAGGTCTCCACGCAGCCTTCTCTTCTCCAGGCTGAACAGCCCCAACTTTCTCAGTTTGCTGGGATTTACATCACTTCTTACATCACTTCTCCATCAAATCTAGCAGAAGTGACAATTCAACCTCTCAGCTAATCTTGCTGTCACATGCCTGAAATCAGTGTCCAGAGAGCTGTGTTTGGTACACTGCAGCTTGGGCTGCAGGGTCCATACAAGCACCATGTATGATGCTCCTGTGCCATGCCATGATAAGGCAAGGCTGGACAACTCTTTGAGCAACCTGCTCTAGTGGAAGGTTGTCCCTGCCCGTGGCAGGGGTTGGAACTGGATGAGCTTTAAGGTCCCTTCCAACCCAAACCATCCTATGATTCTATAACACTTCACTGAGATGAGCTCGACTTCTAAGTAGCACCTCTCATACGTTTCATGTCACAGCACAAAGTGCAGTGAAGAAGCCTCCCCAAGACAATTGCTTGAAGGAGCTTTCTCCAGGAATGAGTTCAAAGTTATTAGGGCTATTAGTTGCACAGTGCAGGTAACCCACCTTCAATCAGCTGCTTGCATTTGGATTCTGTGGGGCAGCATCTTCCTGGTGCCACATGAGGAAGCCTGGTATTCCCAGGCCAAACTTTGAGGCATGCCTCCTAGTTGAGGAACACAACCCGATACTACAGATTAGGACTTCTAAGAGAAAAGGGGGAGTTTGATGGGTTTTTATTTCAACTTACATAAAGAAACAAAGAAGTGAAACTGTGTTCCAGCTGGAGGCTCCCCCATGTGCAGCATCACCCAGCCACATGGCAGCTGTGCCCACCACAGCAGGAAAGGTGGCAACACCACATCTGCTTTCAGGAAGGACTTCTGTCTCCGCTATGCTATTTAAAGGAAGGTTTCCCCTCCAGATATGATAGCTTTCTTGAACATGAAGTGATGGAGGAATAAAACAGAGCTCAATGTTACATACTCCTGTTAAAATGGCAGAGGCAATGCAATACCATCGGTATATTTAAATCCTTACAAGAAGGAGATAGAGAAGATGCTGGAGCAGCTAAGGGAAGCATGGGAAGCTCACATCTCCCATGTCCCTATTCCCTCCAAAGATGAGCTTGAAATCCCAAACCAGAAGGCCCTAGATCAAGTTTGGGGTGACGGGTCTAGGCTCTTCCTAGGCTGATTATTAACCCAGTGCTCCACAGTTCATCACCTCCAGTTTCCAGATGGGAAGCACATAACACTTATGACTTGCGCACCCAAACATGTGCTTCTGCTTCCTACCAAAACTGCAGCACCAGTGCAAGTGTTGTCCCTCTACAAGTGCTCTCATCTGATGGAAACCCCTCAGCTGGGATCAGCCAGGCCCATCTGGCAAGAGGCTGAGCTGATGGGGAAGTCTTCCTTGCATCCCTCTCTGCAAAGAAACACTGCAGCACAGTTTCAAACCATGAGAATCTGCCAAAGAAGCAGATGTTCCATGAAAACAACTGGTTCAGAGAGGGAAGAAAGTGGAGATAATAAAGACTTGGGTGTAGCTTCAGGGCTGGTTTAAGCTGGTGTAAGCCCTGCTGCCTCCCAAAGGGAAGGTTACCAGCCCTGCCTGCACCCAGTACCCTGCCAACTGCAGAAGGGACCCAATCCAGATGGGAATCTTAATCTACCCCCAATCCAATTTAGGGTGGGATAATAGAAGTGGATTTTACAGCCCAAACCCCAGAATTCCATTTTTGCAAAAGTATCTTTATTCTAACTGGTTTATTTATAATGGTAACTTAATGTCATGACTCATGAGTAAGATTTCTATGAGGATATTGCAGATCTCTTCATAAAGAGCAGTATTCATGTCCGGGTTATATTTTAGCTCACACGCTAACATGCAGCCTGTTTTCAGTTCCCCTTTATAGTTTCAGGTGATTACAGAACTCTTCATTGTCCTAAACCACCACAAAAGTACAGTTACTCATCTAGGGCAGCTATCTGCTGTTAAAACCTCACTTCAGCCTCGGGCCAGCTGCAGATCAAGAGGCTGCATAGGTCGAGTTTGACACTAAAAGAAACCCCAAAAAGCAAAGAAGCAGCTCTTTAGTGGGAGCTTTCAGCTCTGGCCTCCTGCACTGCAGGGACATCACTCAAACAGCTCATCTAAAAGCCTGGAACCTTGGAAAATAATTTAAACCAAAATGTGTTCCAGAAGCAGGGTCTTTGAGATTTATTATTTAGAGCTGCAGCAAGCGGTACCTCTGAGGACTAAAGCAGGCAGGCTCCCCTAAACCCAAGCATTGCATGTGCACACACACATTAAAAGGCCATGTCAGTCGCAACAGCTCTCTAGCCCAGATAAATCATGTCTTCCCCTCTGCACACCTGTGCTCCCCGCATCCAGCTACACAGGTTAATAAGTTATTGCAGAGATCTGCAGATAGAGATTTGCATTTGGAGAGAAGGTGATGGCTCAGCTGCAGAGTCTGCAGCACCAATAGTCACCCTTTTGAGGTTGTCAATGCTCATCGACCCTATGGCATAGACCAAGATCTACAAAGGATGCTGGGGAGGGACTCTTCACCAGGGGACTGTAGTGATAGGACAAGGGGGATGGGTTCAGACCTAAAGAGGAGAAGCTCAGGTTAGATATAAGGAAGAAGTTCTTTACTGTAAGGGTGGTGAGGTACTGGAATGGGCTGCCCAGGGAAGCTGTGAATGCTCCATCCCTGGCAGTGTTCAAGGCCAGGTTGGAGAGAGCCTTGGGTGACATGTTTTAGTGGGATGGTTAGTTTTTAGGGGGTTTGAAACTGGATGATCTTAAGGTCCTTTCAGACCCAAACCATTCTGTGATTCCATCTCTGCTCAAAAATATGTTCCCATCACAAATATGATCTCTCAGGGCTTTTCCAATATAGACATTGCTGCATTAGAGATCTCCCCATAAAAATACAGATTCTCCTTTACAACTACTGACCTCTTGGCAGCCTACTGAAGTTTTGACCTCTTTAGGACTAATATTAGGAAGCAGGAAGTTATTTCCTTTAGTTTACAGGCAGTAGCCCACCCTACACAGAAAATGATGCCAATACAATGTGTGCAGCCTGGGCAGTGCTGTCACTGTCCAGCTTGGGACCTTCCCGTTCACAGCTGCATGGTCACGGGGACACAACTTGGCACATCCCCACCATGTTTGAGACCATTTATTTTTATTCCTTAGCAACAGAGCAGCTCCTGGGGCTGGGTTTTTGGGTTTGCTTCTTGTGCTCGGTCTATATTTGGCACCCTGAGGAAATTCCTAAGCAGAAGATAGCAATTTTTAAGAGAGGATAAATGCTGGCACTCGAGCTCTGCTGACAGTAACACCACCCCCCAGGCTTTCAGTTAGCTTCAAGTGCTCAGACCAGGAGCCAACTGGAGTCCTCATATGGACCAGGCATCTAGAGTCATGTCCATCCCACTTTCTGCCTTCACACAACCTTGCCCCAGCATAATAGGAAAGATTTACGGGCTCATAAAGCTGTTTGTATCAACATCTCCAAGGCTCTGAATATCATCACTGTTCAGCAGCACTTGGTGGATCCCACGATGGTTTTCATCCTGTGAAAGCCAGGACCCCTCGGTACCAGCACTGCCTCAAAAGAGACTTCAGTACAATGCAGTGATTCTGAACTAAGGCACCATTCTTACCATAAATCATGGAAGTATCAACATCCTTCAGCTCTCTACAGCTCCCAAGCAAGGATGCAAATGAAATCCTGTCTAATCAACATGAGAAAAACAAATAACACCTGATGTTGCCCAACTCTGTTAGCAACGTGGCCTTAAAAAACAGAGATTTAATCATAGCAAGGATAGAGAAATCACATGGCTCGGCAGTTTCACTGGTTGTCATGGCAAACGAAAACCCCTGACTCTGACTTGTGTGTTTTAGAGGAAAGGAGACACAAAAATGCCCTTTTTATGACGAGAAAGGAATGTTTTCCTAGTGAACCCGCTGCACACTCTATCTAAACAGCTGCTCCCTCCCAGGGAAAGCGTTCCCTGTTCCTCACTGAGCAGCTCTCAGGGATTCAGGCTATTCAGCCCCAGCAGACATTCAGGCGCGGGTAATGAGAATCATGTGCCTATAGACGTGGTGACTTCTTGCCTGCCAAAGGGAGCCTGAACTAGCTACAGGGGGGGTCTCGGCTCTATGGCAGCTCCACCACCGGCTTCCTGGGAAGCTGCTGGCACCGCATGGCCAGAGGGAGCTGGCAGTGGCACAAATCCGCTCCCCTGCTCCAACACCCAGCATCACTTCTTGCCATGTGTCCCAGTAACGAGAGTTCCTTCCTGTGTTCTCAAAGCAAGCCAAACCCATGGGTATTCGTGTGAGGTTTAATCTGGCAGGGAACAACAGCAAAGACACCCCAGGGTTTGCTCTAACACAGGCACCCCAAAGCAGTTTGCACCCTGCCTACACCAGCAGCACCACACACCTTCCATAACAGTAGGTTTTCTGGATATAGGAGGGAGATTGTTTGGCTGTAGCTTCAGCAGCAGGTCCCCAGAGAACCTGCTCCTTCCAGCCATGCTGCCTACTAAAGATCTGGGAAACAAGGCTATCCACATGGCAGATCTACAATACTCATTTCATCACCAGGTCTTAGTTGGTTTAGTCTCCAGCCCTTCCCCTTCTGCAACTCCAACACAAGGGCTTTTGTTGTTCCAGAAGGAACAACAGGACCCTAAGGAATAATGTTTATTGTACGATGTTGTAAGCAATGCTCCCGGGTGGTTAGGGGTTTCTTCTGCCACCCCCATCCACTGTGATTGCACAGGGGGGACCACAAGTTGCTCAACCACACACGTGTGGCTGGCTGGAAAGCAGCCCTTCTCTAATGAAAGCCACAAGCTCCTTCCCTTGTATTCCCCAAAAAGCAGCTGTGTATGAAACTGCACCACCGCACTTCTAGGTATGTACATAGGTACACCAAGGGCCATGTCCTACCAAAGTCACAGAGCTCAGCACTGCACAGCCTTCATCACAACCACAAAACCATGCTTCTCCCTCAAAACTGAGCCACAATCAGAGATGCCCATGCAAATCAGCTGGAGATAACACAAGGATAGCTAGTTTGGATCCTTTATCTTTTGGGTAGGAGGCACAAGGACAGATTCATCATCGTAATCCCCCCTGGCTGGCTGTGCCTGCAGGACTGCGGGTGAGATGCTGACCTTCTCATCTACAGCCCACACATACCAAAAGGAGGTCACTTCGTATTGAGCACCAGATAAGGCTTCCACAGTAACTTTTTCAGCTCCAACAGTGAATTGTTTCACCAGCCTCCTACATTAACCCTTACCCACACTGCAGAGCTGAAACACTACTGAACTTAATGGCAATGCAATCACAACCCAGGGGACAAGGGAACTCTTTCACCCAGGCAATAAGCCAAACCCATAGAAACAAGACTCCTTCTGCACAGGGCTCCAGCCAGAGCATCCCTTCCCTGCAAGTGTTGCTGGCTCGATAGTCAGTTTGTGATCCAGAGCATGTCTGGATTGTTATGAACATGGGTGGATGTGGGGAGGGATGGGTAAAGAAGAAAGCAAAGGGCAAAGTGGAATTAAGAGACAGGCTCAGAAAGAAAAAAGAAAACAAAAAGAAAACAAAAACCAAGCAAGAATAATTCTGCTTAAGGTATTACACTGGAGTTAGCTCACACTGTGGGAACATCACACAGTGGAACATCATACAGTTTAACTCCTTTGAGCTGAAGAGATGTGACAGAGCAAATGGTTTTCATTCTGACCAGTAGACTTTGTCCCAGGGCTGATGCCAGCTGGTTACACTCAGGTGTTCCAGATCTTGACACATAATCCTGAAGGAAAGGTGCTACAGTCATAAAAAAAAGACTTTATTAGCAGCATCATACATACACATATAGACTGACACTGCTCTTTAAGATACAGCTTATCCAAGGAGATGGCACAAGCCAGACTGTGCTTTATGGTGATGTGAAGCATCTCATTTGTTCTCTTCACGCATTTCTCCAGCTCTACAGAAAAACTATTTGGACTGCCACCATTTGTTCTTCAAAATAACAGGCAGTCTACCCAGAAAGACAACTTGTAATTCAAAACTCAGCATACATAAGGTATTTTCATTTGGTGAAATACAGAATTCCCTCTTCATGTTTCAATGTGTCACTTACTCTACCAAATGCAAGTGCGGCCTTGCTGCCCCTAGCACAGCACATTCCCATCAAGTATAAAGCAAAGCATAAGCACCAGCTCCTATTGCACAGCAAGTTGTCATCAGTTATAAACAGAATCCCTGTCTAACAGAGCTCATCTAAAGCAGAGAAAGAACTTCTAGAGAAGATCTGTATTTATTTCTATACCTCTCTATATGTATTTCTATACTACATGTGATTGAAACTGGATATCCAGGACTGCACCACAAATCAGAGAACAAACTGATGATTTTTCTTGTGCATATCAGCCTTTCAGCAGGGAAAAAAAAAGCCTCAAAAGGTTGTCCTGATGTTGGACAAAGATAAAGACCAAGACTAAAAGTGAGAATATAAGACGACTTTTTGGGTCCCTATGCAACAGTCACTATATGTACTGCTCTGAAGCACCACTATAAGACCAAATCCACCCATCCTGCAAAGCTCTATGCAAGGAACTTTGGCAGACACATTCAGGCTTGAATTCAAAGGCAGATTTAAGAAGTCAGCAGTTCTCTCTCTGAAACCAGAGGGTTTGCAATGACTTGCACGATTTTATTGCAGTGAGCTAAGTCCAACAAGAATAAATCCCAGCTTTGAATCACCTTTTCAAGCCGCTCTGTGCTCCAGTCTATTTAGTTTCTCTCCAGGAGAAACCTTCACTGTTAATATGTGCTGCTGCACCCTTGCAGCATAAGCACAACCTCTGCAATAGCCATGTGCAGAACAACTTAA
Source organism: Melopsittacus undulatus (assembly GCF_012275295.1). Classification (NCBI taxonomy): domain Eukaryota; kingdom Metazoa; phylum Chordata; class Aves; order Psittaciformes; family Psittaculidae; genus Melopsittacus; species Melopsittacus undulatus. The sequence goes on along the minus strand of NC_047528.1, from coordinate 7,158,900 downwards.
GTTGAGCCAACTTCAACAGCTGGATGCATGCATGATAGAAAGCAGAAGAGAAGCTGCTGTGGTGGTGAAGAATCCAGGCAGGGTAACAAGGCTTGCAGAACTGGCTTCATCTGGACTGGGGTATTTGCTGAGCTGGCAGTACTATGAATTGCTACAGATGATGGTGAAAGGAAACAAGCTGTAGCTGTAAAAAATCTAGGTTTAAAGGAAAAAAGAAATTATTTAAAGAAACTGTGAGGCAAATTTGGGTTAGGAATATAAAAAGGAAGAAGTTATTGGATGAAACAGACAAAGAAAAAGGAAGCACAGAAGGATACAGGATGAATCTGGGATAAAGATGTCTAGGCAGATGCTGGTGGAGCACCAAGGCATTTAGCCCAGCCAGAAACACTGCACAGAGGAGCATCTGTGTCCAGCACAGCAAAACAAGGGCAGGGGAAATACAGCTCACAGGGGACAATGGGAAGAATAAAGTGGCAAGAATGATCCCTAACCCTGGAAGGATACCCGCCAGCCACCTACAGAGACAAACTTGGGAGCTTTAGGGTTTCCAAACTGCAATGGAGACGTGTTTTTTGTTGAGACTGCACATTGGATCTGAGAATCTGAATTTAAACACTGAGCACAAATGGGGTTTGGGTGCAAACCCCAAAGCCAGACTTAACAACAGTCACTACAAGCCCAGCTAACACATTCCTTTAATAAAACATGGCTTGTAAGTCACAAATAGGCTTTTGGTTCAGTCAAAAGCACAAAACGCCAAAGACAATCAGGGAAAATTAGGTATTAAGTGTCAAGCATCCCCATTTGTGCTACAATACAAGGGGACAGGTTTCAGCATTGCTTTGGCATAGAAATGTAGGTTGGCCTGTGGCAAAGACAAGTGTTCCACATCAGAAAAAAAAAGCCTTTGTAGACTTGGGAGTGAAGAACTCCACCTCCAGTGGGGAAATCCAGGTTTCCACTGTGGGCTCACTAATCCACTGCTTTGGTTCACAGCTCTATTCCTGCTGCTCTGCAGTAGCCTCACATACTGCCCGGGGTTACTGCTGGCAGCTCCAAGTTCTCATGTCAAGTGCTTTGAGTTCCCTTTCTTGGCAACTAGCAATCTCTCTTCCCCCTCCCACAAATCTGGGTAAAGCACTGAATGAGGCTTCCCAGGTATAATGCAAGAGTTGCAGATAACTGGGATCACACAGAAAGCATTTCTTTGTACATTTATTACACTTAAGCAGTCAGTGAATACAGTGCAGTGCTCTTAGGAGCTGGTCTGTGTCCTCTTGTGTCTGCCCTAAAGCAAAATGAGGTCCAAAAATGGTTGCGAATATCATCCCCTTCACCCTCAATACAAATGCACTACTGGGACAGATCCAGACCCTGATTATGAAGAGCATGTAGGGATTAGGAATCCACCATTAAATATAGAATTAAATTATTCATTCATCATGCTGTTACATGACTACAACCAGTAATTCAAACATGAAAGTAACCCAAATATCAGTGGGTTATTTAAGAGCACAAGGGGAGTGTTACAGACCCTATGAGTGTGGCTTTTCTGCTTTGCCTACTTCTCAGAATGTTCTTCTCCCTTCTGTTATGTGCTACTTGTTGGTACCTCGGTGTGCATGATTTGAGTTCTCTTCATATGAGGTTGCACAGACTCCAGCAACAAATAGGAGTTGTGCTTTGAGAGAATATATCACATCTTTTTTGGATCCATCACACTGAAAGAGGCTTGTTGCATTTTTAAAAGGTCAGAGTTACAACTCTAAAGCTTTACTCAGTATTTAACTGTTGCATGGAGGGAGTATCCAAGCACACATTCCTCCACATGCGTGCCCATATGTACATCCTTTAAATTGCAAATGAAGAGCAAGTTGTGCATAAACAGCATGTACATTTCCCCCCTCTCCTCATCATTAAGAGTAACTTCAAATCTGCATCATGATAACAAGGTTACAGCTACCAAAATAGAGAATTCTTTCTTCTAGCTTCTCCTACGCACTCCAAGGTGCTGCAGGAAGGTAACAGCCCTTCCTTAGGGGGTCTTCACTGTTTCTTCATGCAGAAAGGCCACATCCCTCGGCCCAAATTCTCCCCTAGTCACTAATGCCTTAGTGCCACCTGCGCCCCCAGAGTCCAGTAGAAACACTTTCTATCCCAATCTAACATTGTGCAGGCAGAATGAACTGGTAAAGCTGGTGGGAAAATGGTGACCAGCAAGGAAATACTATTTTTCCTTATTCTACAGGTTGGAAGACTTCCGGACAGCAACAGCATCTCTGAAGCTCCAGTAGCCAATACTTATCAAGGAAGGTTTCCAGCTTAAACCAGACATCATCTACCTCTTCTTAAACACTTTCCTCTCTTTGCTCCAGAGGAAGGTTCTTCTCTCCCCAGCCAGCAGCTTCACTGTTCACACAGGTCATTCACATGAAGAACTGGCTTAATCTCTATTGCAAAGAGAGCTCTTTCCTGTGGAAGAGCATCAGTGAAGCCTTCTAAAATGAAGTCCCTTCAGGATTAAACCAAAGCAGCATCCCCTCACATCTCAGTTATTGCCATTGTCTCTCTCTGGCCTTGACAGATCCCATCTTGGATCACCAGCATTCCCACAACAAAAGAATCCCATTGAAGGACAATCTTCCCAATTTTCCTTATTCACATCTTCAGGGTTTCCTGTTGTTCTTTCTTCCTTGGCTTCCCAACTCCTCATTATTACTTTTAACATTCATTTTACAGCCTACCCTACATCCCACTAATTGCCTTCAACAACAGCAGCAGTGTCAGTTGTTCTTTCCCTCATGTGTGGCCAGATCTCCCTGCAAACACCCACTGAGCTTTCCCCTGCTCATAAATGCTGCTGTTACCTGGCTTTTCCTTGCATCTTTGTGACCATGACCTGTTGTCACCCACTAGAAAGTGCTGAGCTCTGATCGCACATGGAAGCTGTGCTTTGTGTTCGCACAGGATGCAATGATGGTCCATGAGATGCAGCAACAAACAGCAGCAAGAGGCAGAAGAAACGATCCTGCCCTTCATTTGAAGCAGCAAATTCCCCCTGTTGAGGCTTATCCAACTGTTTCCTAAATGTAAATGTCAGGCTGTTACTCCCATGCCATTCATTTTCCTCAGGGTCCAATCCACAGAGAATGGCAATCCCTCCGGGCTCAGTAGCTCTGATAGCAAGTTGAAGCACAGGGCTTAGGTTTCTTGCAAAAAGCAGAGTAGGGAATTGTGAGGATGGATTTGAAGTGTTATGAGATGTGGTTTTGATATTTACAGGGACTTCTGTGCCTGTTCACACACAGAAGGGGAGGTGCAATGGAGAGCATCTTTACTTCCCCAGGAGCAGCCAAAATGCCATTATAAGCTTGTCCTTTACAAGAGGACAAATGACACCAATCATACACTGAGGCACACTGTGATCCACGTCAGGGTTAGATGAATTGATAAATGTTCTTCTTTAAAACCAAAATCTGGAGAATAATGTGTCAGAGACTTCACCAAATCCCTCCAATTCTAAACAAGCCTCACAATATAACCCATACATGTCCTTCGCCTCCCGAGAACAGCCCACACTCCTAGCAACATATCTCACACATGAGAAATACAGCTGGTTTCAGTGTATAGCTTTTCCAAGTATTCCTATGTGTTACAACACATTAATAATCAATACATCACCCCTTTAAAAAGGACACACAAGTTACAAGCCCTTCCTTCCCAAGAGGAGATAGATGCTGATTACAGGAAGGCGTTCTCCATAACAATTTTTCTGCCTAAATCACACCAATTGCTTTGTCCATTTGAAAGGTGTATTTACTGTACCACAAATAAAAAAGGCCCTTATTATTAGCAAGATCTGAACCATTACCCATCAAAGTTGTTTGTATACTGGGCATGTTATCTTTTCCTGCATAGCACTGCTCGAATCCCTGTAACACCTTCCCAGACAAAGTGCCATTAACATGCAAATGAGAAGCTCACACTCCTCCTTCTGCATCCTGCTGGAGATGGTGCACAATTAAAGTCCTAAGGAAAGGTAATGGAAGAATTAAAACGAGGCAGGTTGGCTACACATGTCACAGTAATGCTTGCAAATCAGTCTGGCCTCTAATTACCACACTATGTCCAGGAGGAATCGATTACAGCAATATAGATGAATGGGATCCTAAACGGAAAAAACATATCGGATTAAACATTAATGCAGTCATTGACTGTTATCAATATATATTTAATGAAAGGTAAGGCCTAGCAAAATAAAGGATTGATGGGGTTTTAAGGATCTGGAAAGACCAGAATCCTGAACACAGAGGCTTTAAAACAATCCCAGCAACGTAAGATACTTCAGAACTATAAATTCATCCACCAGGCTATAACTATACTTTCTGATTTGTTTTTATTGTAAAGATGGGTGTACACATAGAGACAGGCAGGAAGCCAAGCCTCAAACTGTGCTCTATTGACTGCTGAGGTCTCCATTAGCCCAGGGTGCTCCAAACAGCAATACTGGGTTGCCTACACCAAGCCTAAAGATGATAGAATGCAACCTCTTCTCTACACCAGGAAAGCTTTGGATGAGCAGTGCCAAAGAAGCATCTGAATTCAACAAGCTTCTCTCCTCTTGAAGTGTTATACACACTTTAGGGTTCAAATTTAACCTTATTTTCTAAGGAAAACATGCTTTTGTAACCATCTAGCCTGGCCAACAGGTTCAAAAGTAACTGAAGGAAAGATTACAAAGACAATATTGGTTCTGAGACCTTGAAGTTTCAGCACTCAGTTGAAAGCGCTCAAAACCTCTCCAAAACACGTTCCTCCTGCATGGGACACAAAAGATGAACCCCTTAAGTGATCTGACAACTCTGAGCCCTGTGTCTGGTCTACTTGAACATTAACTGGTCTGGCAGATTATGCTGTACACAGCAGCACTGTTTTGTCTTACCTACCTTTGAGGAGCTAACCACTATGTCCAAGTTAGTCTTACACGAGGGCTGGCTTCCCTACCAAACTGTGAGACAAGCATCTCTGCACACTGCTGAATCTGCCATCTCTCTCCAGTGACAGTGCCTGGGACCTACAATAACAACATTCAACTGCAGACAGCCCAACTTCGGTGCCCACAATTCAGGGGAGAAGCCAAGGCTCCAACATTCAGTGAACAAATACAACCAAACACAACAAATTCTCAGCCAATTTATACTTTCTGTAAGGATTTAGGGTTAATGGGACTTCCAGTTTAAGAGTAAGTTATTCAGATACACTCTCCAGTCTTTTGGATGTACAGAGCAAGGGACTGTGCCTTTTGCTTACATAAGAAGACATTAAACAGCTGCACCAGCCTGAGAAACCACTGAAATCACATTGTGGTACTATGGTATTTGAACCAAGACATACAGAAATGCACACACTCTGCAAGAAACCCACCCCTGGGAGCTAGCAGGGCTCTTTCTGCTCAACTGGAATTGGACCAACATCAAAGCACTGCAACAAAAATGCTGTGTTTCACACGGAAGTCATTGATCTCCAGGAATCGCTGATCATATCAAAGCTAAAAATCACAGTTCCAGTAGTGTCACTTTGTTTCCCTGCCCTTGTCACCTCCACTGCTTGCAGTATTACTTCTATCCTCTCACATAAGGCTGCCAGCTGCATTGCAATATCTATCACGCAGCACCCCACCAATAGCTGGTGGCTGCTAAGGCAATATTTACACTATGGTTTGCATTCCAGTTTATAAACTCTCTGGAGCTCTTCCAAAGGAAAAGCCCCACATAATGGGAATTATGATTGTCACCTATAGGCCAAGGCCAGTTAAGAATTTGCTAGAGCTCAGTGCGGAGACTGCAGATGTTTGAAATCCCAATCAACGGGCTGAGCAATAAGCGTCATTAACATCTCCTGTAACACATTTCTTCAGCAGCATACAATAAATCACTGATGAATATTCAAGGCAACCCTCTGAGGTTATCTCCATTTTACAGACGGAGGCAACCAGGAGACAGAAGTTTAGAAGTGACTTGCCTATAAACACAACAGATGCAGAATTCTATTGTCTCGCCTTCAGAGTACAAACTACTTCTTTCTAGACAAAGCTTCAAATTCTATAGATTGATCTGCAGTGAAATGAAGGAGATTGGCATTCCCCAAAACCACTGGTGGCTATTCACCCCCAAGGTTACAGCACTGGTTACCTACATTACAGCAACACAAACAGAATGCAGAGAACTGCAGATTCTCACTGTACGAACAGATAAAAACCCTATCCCAAAGCCTTGTTATGGATAATAAAATCAAATCTATGCATAAAATACAGTAAGAAAGAGAAATGAAAGCCTCAAAAACTGCTTTAGAGGAAGAACCAGGAATGGACCAACCCTCCAGAATAACTAAACTCATTAACTAAGCATCACCCAGCATTGCCCAGGAGATATATTTAAAGCCGTCCTCCGTATCTCCGAGAACTGATGTCATCCAACAAAATGAGGAACACTGTGAAACAAGTGTTAACAAGATGGAAAGAACGTTTATGCAGTTTCACACATTTTTCCAGCAAGGAGTTTGACATTTAAGCAGGATGGCCTGGTTACTAACGGCTACTCTATGATCTGATGCAACGTGCTCACCACCACGCTGACTGGCAGATGCAGTAAACAAGCTGTAATTCACCCCAGGTTCTTCCTCCCTGTGGCAACAGCTTTTGTAGAACTGTAGAACTTCATGAGACACTTGAAGTAATATTTATTTCACAATCGGCCTCCTTTACTCCAACAGCATCAGCTTCAGTGGATGTTTTCCTCTGTACTTCCTTGTGCAAGTCAATTCTCTACTTCGGATTTCTCCAGTTCTGGATTTCTAACAAGGGGGGAATGGGTTTAGATATGCTTTTTATTACTAAATACAAGGTAACAACCTGCATGGCTGCAAAGTGAATCAGCCCAGAGACACTGTCCTAAAGGAACTAACCTAGCAAGAAAGATTAACTAAGATTGGCCTTAACCAAGCAGATCCCAAATCCAGAAGCACAACAGATTAGAGACAACGCTGATATAAATGGGATGGCCATTGACAAAAGACCGAAGGTTTACAACGTGTTAAGTGAAGATACTCATGATAGAAAACACAAGTATCTCTGGTCATGCAGCAGCTTGAGAAGAAGCTTTAAAAATTCCCTGTACTACACTTGTGCCTGCAGTAGGAAGTTCAGGAATGGTCCATCATAGCCATGTATAATGGGCACCAGACAAGGGGAATCTCAATCCTCTCCAACACAAGGATGTCCAACTTGACCCATGCATTTGAAGACATTTTAGTCAATGCTTTCTGGTGACATAGAAGGACCAACTACCTGCACAGCTAATTGCATCTGCACCAAGACAGTTTTCCTGCAGAACTGACAATAGAACTGATACTTAAAAGGGAAGAATGATTTCCTCATAGAGGGAAACACTCTGCATTAACTAAAGTAGTTTCCAAGGTTTACAAACACAACAGAAATACCAAGAATCCCTCAGGATCACAGTATGGATATATTTAAGTTTGTTTTCCAGTTTTTGTGAGAAGCAAAAGAGACTTCAGAATCTGGGTTAGCAACTGCCAAAAAAACACATCTTGTTTCTGCATCGAGCATCCACTACACCCCTGCAAGAGACGGTCAGGGCATGCCAATGGCCACCAGCAGGCCACAACACAAGAGGAGACCTCATTCCTATAGACACCTCAAAGCAGTTTCCAGCCGAGTCACACGCTCACACCTCTCTCTCCTAAATAGGTCAGGCAGAAATCCATTATCCCAGAGTGAAAAGCTTGACTTTAGACTTGCCATTTGCCTGCTGGAATTAAAGAGTTAACAGAAACCTGGGTTTATTTGGGGGTTTTCCATGTGCGCACACACACACGCATCCATCTATCCAAGCAAAATGCTGCTACCATATTTTAGCAATGTGAATACTGCTGGCTTGAAGAAAATGGGCACAGCTCCCTTTTTAGAAAGAACAAATTGTTCAGAACAAGGACAAATGCAATAGAGAAATCAGGCACCGACTCTGCTTCTGCTGTTTCAAGCTTCTGGTACATACAGCTCAGAGACAGTCTTTGCATGATTTTTTTCTGTATATAGACCAAACATTGTTCAAGAATCCCCCCATAACTCCCAAATGCTCCTAACAGCAAATATTTACCGTTGGGGGGGAGGGTATTATTATCAGATATATCTGGGTATATTATATCAGGGTATATATATATATATATGTATATATATATATATATATATATAAAATATCAGAGTATATTATTAGATATAGGAGGAATTAGAGGGTGCCCTGGTCTTTTGTTGGCTACAGACAAGAGACAACCATTGCCCACAGGACCAGAATAATTGCAATGGAGCAGATACTCGCTTCACTTGTGTGTAGTTTAGATACAAAACATGGGATTTGCTGCAAACTGTGTTAAAACCACCCCTTTAGCTTGAAAGCCACAGAAACGGCTACTACAAAGAAAGAGAGTATAGCCCAACCCCGTCATCACACAGAGTGAACTTACAGCTACATCTCCAGTTAACCAGGACATAGAACCTGATGCTGTCCCAGGCTCCTTATTAGTCCAGAGACATGGAATTCCCAAACCTGCCCTTACTCTCTTGTGAAAGCTATAGATTATTCCAGTCTTTGCTGGGGATTTAATTCGACTCATTAGCACAGATTTATCCGAGTTAATACTTGTTCTCCACAGGACACCATGAACTTCAGGGGAGATGCAAGAATAAAAAGGCTAACGTTATGTCTCTCAATCTTTTTCCCAGTGCACAGAAATGAACTGATATCCCCACAGCAATTTCAGGCTGCCCAATACGCACCTCCAAAGGTTACTTGTCTCAGGATGGAATAACCTGATGCCTCCAGAGGACTAACAGGGACACCAATGAGTCCAGAAAGCTTTTTCAACCCTACGTTTATATTGCAGGCATTTGAGTTAATAGCTATAAAGCAAGAACAAAACTAATAAGTATTATTTGCCAAGTAGCAGCCATCTCCTCTCTGTTAATCAAGTTCAGTGGCCATAATAATAAAGCTTGAATCTCTAGTGTTGGAGAAGACAGAATTTAACACATCCTTCTGCCATCAGAAAGCAACAGAAGAACAAGACCACACAGCACAGAGACCCCTTAGGGGATTTCTGGAGGTCACTAACAAGAATTCAGCTTGTCCAATACATAAATCCATATACAAGTTTGTCTTCCTATGTTTTTAAAGGATGTTATTTTAAGCAAATATTCCTATGCTGCAGCCACAACTATCATAAAAACACCAAGTGTTAGACCTTGGAAGCATAAGAGATGACACCATGGAGAACTTCTCACTAATTAGACATGAAGCTGGCTTCCTTTAGAAACTTGTTAGATAAAAAGCCTTGACTGATCCATTTTTCCATTACTCCGAGCTCAGGCAATGAAATTTAAATCACAGAAGTGCTAATTATTATTCTTCAAGTCAGCTTTTCATTACTGAGAGCATTCTCTCCACCACAGCAATCCCCAAACCTCTCTTCTAATCCTGGCAATCCCTTTCACTTGTTCTTTGATGGCCCGTAAAGCTGAATGCTGCCATTAAACCTCTCAACTCAAGGTGTTGATCTACATCCTGAGCATGGATCTGGGATTTCTCTGAAGCACAGATTTTTCTGGATTTGCCACCACTTTTGTATCTATGGATGAATGGGTATTGGAGAAAGAGAGTCACCAATAGAAAGACAAGAGGGCTTCACAAGTTCCTACACCCTAAGTTTCATCCCCCACAGGGCAGAGCATAGGTGGGCCCATCTATTAATCGGATGCACACTGTTCTTCCTGCCCAACATCTTCAGTAATCTATTCCTTATTAGCATCACATCTCCTTCAGATGAGTCTCCATTTATGCCCATTCACAGCATTGTCCAGATTCATTTGTCATCAGGGAGCATCCAAGCTCCTAAAGGTTACTGCTGAACATCACTAGATAGAAAAATGAAGATGAAAGGGGAGATGGAATGGCTGCACTGGAGCAAGGAGAGGCTTAGGCATATGGAAAACAGGCATGGAGAAAGCAGATGGGAACAAGCATGTCAGCAGTCCCCCTTGAGATGGTACTGTCCCAGTTCGTGACACCCCAGGTGAAACACTCCACACAGCTTTGTTGGAGGGCAACAGAACTGATGACAGGGATGGAAGGCAGGTCCTGTGAGAAGCAGCTGAGGACTTTGGGGTTGTCTAGATTGGAGGAAAGGAGGCTGAGGGACAACCTCATTCCTCTCTACAGCTTTCCAAGGAGGAGGAGAAGGATGTACCGATCTCTGCTCCTTGGTATCCAGTGACAGGACATGTGGGAATGGTCCAAAGGTGCATCAGGGGAGGATCAGATTGGCCGTTAGGAAGCCTTTCTGTACAGAGGCAGTGGTCAGACACCTGTGACAGGCTTCCCAGACAGGCAGTCAATGCCCCAAGCCTGTTGGTGTTTGAGAGGTATTTGAATAATGCCCTTAACAATGTGCTTTACCTTTTGAACAGCCCTGAAGTGGTCATTCAGTTGGACTACATGATCCTGGTAGGTCTCTCCAACTAAAAAACACTCTATTCTAACCATGTATTTACTCTGGAAAGAGATCAGATACTTCCATCGCCAGGTAATGGAGTGATCTCTCCTGCTGAAGCAATAAAAACTCCCTTACATTTGCTTGCTCCAAAACACTCTGGAAAAGCACATGCAACTGATTGCTACTGCAGGATGTGATTCTCACACACAGCTGGATTAATTTTCTTCACTGTTCCAAGCAAATTGGCACCAAGGCTCAGCACCAGCCTATGGGATGGTAGTTCTATGGCAATTGCCTTTTGCAAACAATAGGCTGGATTTGTACCACAAATACTCCCACTTTAAAGGCACAAATGCTGCCCTTTGAGTAACTGACTTTTTGCTTAAGCAGAAAAGCAGAGTTCTGGTAGCTTCACTACAGAGGGAAGCAGCCCACTGCAGCAGTGGGTCAGGCTGCCAGGACCCTGCACCAAGTCCCTCTCTCCGTGGAGAGCATCTTTAGCAGGACAGAGTTACACAAGCACCGCTTGACTTCTGCTCACTTTGGCATCTCCAACACCTTTATTTTTCCCCCTTTAAATCCATGCAGCAGGATGCAGTCTTTTGAGAACCCATGTGCAAGCTCATCTCTTTTCACGCCAGCGCAGCCTTTCCTCCCCTTCCTCTCCTCTCTTCCCTTTCCCATTACTCTTTTCAAGGTCTGAAAGAAAACACTCTTCAGATACTTAAAGGTTACAAGTTAACTTAGTGCAGCAGTACCTAAAAGAAGGCATTTCTGCTCAAAGGAAAGAAAACAAACAGGGTACCCTGTGATCTCTAAAAGCACAGCAGCAGATTTCCGCCAGGCTCTATCCGCATCAAGCAAGGCAAAACCTTACTGAAGGTTCTCTCCCCTGTTTGTACAAGCATTCCCTAATTATGTCAGGAAGATAATAGCTGGGTTAGTTTAAACGGGTGGTTTAAATTTTGCCTTAAGTGTATTAGGGAAGAGTGCATCTCTGCATACAGAGAGAGCACGGTGCAGCAGGAGCAGTAACTCCAGGCGAGGCAAGATGACAAATAGCGATTCAGTCTCAAGCTGTTTGCAACCTAAATATCTATCCCCAGCTCAGTGCAACAAAGCCCTCATTTGATTTCACCCTGCGTAGATAAAAATCATTAGACATCACAACACAAATCTCACCAGTACCTTAGGCAGGGCCAGTGTTTAATAGCACAGATTAGCTATGAAACTACTGTAGCAGCAACAGACTTTAATGTGGTCTTGGCTCTGTTTAAACACTGACAGTGATTTTAAGGGACAAGTTCATCCTTGTTCTGCCCTAATTATTTCAACATATTAGCACCTGAGGAATATTTGACTCAACCATCACCCCCCCAGTTTAAATGCATTATTTATGCACAGGCCAGCATGGATTACATGACAAACATGACAGATCACTTCTCTTCTGCTGTAAGAGTGCCATTAAAAATAAAATGAGGATTTAGTTAGCTATTGACTGAACCACTGGGGGGGCAGGAAGCCGAAGGACTTAATGCAGAATGAAATTAGGGAAACTAGAGAGTCAATCAAAACATTGCCTTAGGTCAGCTCATTTGTCCTCCAGCCAAAACAGGGCTGTTGCTGCCCCAAGCTCTCTCCAGCCACGTTGATGTTTTTGATGCTGGGAACCCATCCATAATACAGAAGATGATTTTATAGTCCCATAGATCTCCCACTCAGAAGTTCTGCATGCATTCATACAAGCTTCCTTATCTGAACCACCTCATTCCTGCAGGGTATGCCCACCTTGTGCTACATTCTGCACCCCTGCTATGCCAGCCACCCTGTTGCAATGAACCTCTCCATCTTTGGCACTGCTTGGGTGGTTATTTGGCAATATGCACAAACTTGCTCCTCGCACGTTCCCAACTCCTTTTCTGTGCTTGCCAACAGCAAGGCTTGCACTCAAAGTGTTGGTCCTGCCCTAAAAATGAAGGGCAATATGCCTAAAATTAGAAGAGGAATTTATCAAATCCACAGCTGTTATCGCTCTTGCTTGGCTTTATTTTATGTGAAAATAAGAAAATGCCAACAACCTCATACCTGACCCCAAACAAAACCCAGCTGCAGATACACCTATCTGGGACACACCACAGAACTTAAAGCAAGCACCTCAATTTGCCAATTGATGGATGCCAGCTTGGGTACCACAACAAGGACCAAATGAGGGCAGCTCCAAAGCTAAAACCAGCTCTACCACCTGCATTAGAGCCACAATACTCCAGCTCAGGCTACAAGCAACTGGGCCTGGGAAGCCAGGGAGCACATAGCATAGATGTGCTAACAGAGGGAAAGCTCTTTCACAGGAAGGTGACAAATGGAGGTTTCAATTTGCTCACAGACACCTTTCTCCCACTCCCCAATTCCCACCTTCCCTTCTCTGCCTGTTTGGAAAGCAACTGCTCAGTTCCTCCCTAAAAAGCCTTCTTCACCCATCCACCCATCCATCCCTCCCTTCAATTGCCTCACCAGACCCCAGCCCCAGGCTACAGAAATCACTGTCCTCTCACAGCTCCGCTCTGAAGCACAGAAGATGATGAAGCTCAAGAGGCAGCAACGGTCTGTCCCAGCTCTGGCTCTTCCCACCTCCCCTCAACTCACCAGTCTTTGGGTCCCTCCATACATGAGACTGTGAGACACTCAAGTATCCCAGAGCAGTTTGAACTGTTTTTTGCAACAGTTCTGGAATGAGCAATTCAATACAGCACAGGGCACACAGGTGATGCTGATAAAGCAAATCAACATCAGTCCCCAATGATCTTAAGGTCCTTTCCAACCCTAACTATTCTATGATTCTTTGATTAGAACAGGACTAAAACACAAGAAAACTGTACAGAATATGACCATGAGACCACCAAGCCTGAATCCCCTTCCAGAAACTCGTAAGACATTAGTAAGGAATTGGGGAAACAGTAAAAGACCAAGGAAATATTTACTGCTGCCTTCCTGGTATAGTCTCTCTGCTGCCAGCAATTGGCATCTTGGGGACTTCTTGAATCACAAATAATGCATACATTGCACTTAAGCCTTTGCAGACTCAAATTACTCAAGAGGAAGGGCCCCTTGGCTCATCTGTGCTTTTTAAACAGCAATCACTCACCTATTGAGTGATTTCTAGTCTTTTGGTTCATTTTTATATGTCTATATTTGGTTGCTGAGAGGCAAAATCTCATCTTATTAATAGAGTATATTTCCGAGCTGTATTCTAACCTACTGCTTGCTTGTAGTAAATATAGCTTGAAAATGCTAGTACATATTATCACAAGTCTTTCTAAATCCAACAAATGTCGTAAGTCTGGAAAAAAATAACAAAACAAGCATAAATGCCAATACATATTTGTAAATAGAAATATATGGGGCCTACAGGGATGGTGGTGAGGGACTCTTCATTAGGGACTGTAGTGATAGGACAAGGGGTAATGGGTTAAAAACTGAAACAGCAGAGGTTTAGACTGAATATAAGGAAGAAATTCCTTACTGTTAGGGTGGTGAGGTACTGGAATGGGTTGTCCAGGGAGGTTGTGAATGCTCCATCCCTGGCAGTGTTCAAGGCCAGGTTGGATGAAAGCCTTGGGTGATATGGTTTAGTGTGAGGTGTCCCTGCCCATGGCAGGGGGGTTGGAACTGGATGATCTTAAGGTCCTTTCCAACCCTAACGATTCCATGATTCTATGATTCTATATATAGATATATATATCTCAGGGAGACATTAAAGCATCTTTCCACTAAAGAGCATATAAGAAAGCTGGTGTCCAGCTGGTGTTTCTGAGATGTCCCACATCCCTGGATGTGTTCAAGGCCAGGTTGGACACAGGGGCTTGGAGCATCCTGCTCTAGTGGAAGGTGTCCCTGCATCTGGCAGGGGGTTGGAACTGGGTGAGCTTTAAGATCCCTTCCAACACAAACCAGTCTGGGATTCTATCAAAGCAGAATAAAATAAAGCAAAAAGATAAACCCCAAAATTGCATTACTTAAATAGGAAACCACTGGCCATGGATTCCTTGCTTTTTTCTCCCCAAATTCTGTATCAATATTTCCCCTGAACAGTTCCCAGCCTACACTTTTAAATTATCACTTCATTTCCAGTGCCTTCTCTCCGCAGCAAGGAAAATCACTGCTATAAAACTTCTTTTACAGCCGAGATGAGAAACCCTCCATGAGATTACCCCTTCCCTTCCCTTGTAAAATAGAGAGGAAAATGTCATTCCAGGAAATAGAAACGTTAAAAAAGACCAATGAAACAAAGGCAACTCCTGCACGCCACTGTTGGTCTTCCCCTCTGAGTCAGTAATAAGGAGGAAGGAAGGAACAAACCCAGATAAAATAAATGCAAGGAGTAGGTGTGGATGCAGCATGTTTATCCCAGTGGAAGAGGGAAGGCTGTAAGAGGCCCTGCAGCACATATGGACACCCCAACCACCGCCTTGGTGTTTACAAACACTTTGATGCAACCAAACAGGGAGTTTCATTGTCCCCACCGCATTCATGTCACCCGTCCCCCAGCGCCGAGGATTCCAGGGACAGGCTGCCAGAGGACCACAGTGCCAGTTACACAGAGAGGCGCAGAAGCAAACACGCAGCAGAAGGAAAGGAGGGGAAATAAGATGAACCAGCTCAGCTGCACGCTCTCTTCCTGCTCTCACCAGCCTCCAAGTCAGGCTTTGGAACAGATTCACTTTAAAGGGTACGGAAAGATGTTGATAGATCTGAGACAAGCACACACAGCACAAAATTAGATGGCTGGGGACCACAGTGATCATGCAGAAGGGGATAAAACCTTCTGATGCTATGTACCACTAGTTATACTGCACTAATGTCATCACACCGTTCAAGTCAAAACTCTGAACTGCACCTCGCAAACAGCAAAGAACAGGGAGACAAAAAAGCCACGCTAAAAACGAAGCTCTGCTGGAGCACAAAGTTTTTATGAAGTTTAAAATATATACACTTCTTGTATTCAAGATAAAAGGCAAAAAGACCAGAGTGGTAGTTTGGAAGTTGAAATAAACCACCAAGCAATGATTTTGAAGACAGACACTCGTGATATGACTTGGAGAAGAAGCCTGGACCAAGTGCACACAGCTAGAACTGAGCCATTCAACCCAAATCTCCCTGAAAGAGGGAGGAATGTGGGTGCCAAAACACAGCATCCGGACGACACAGCGCCCAGCACTCCAACCCCATCCTGCAACAGACTTGGCTTATTCAACTCTTTAACACTGTATTTTGCATTCCCCTGGAGCCCCGGGTCTCGCTGGTGCTCAGCACCAATTCACAGACACCAATTAAAACCCTATCTTATCTTCCGCTACTACATAGCGCGGAAGACAAACGGGACAGGGTCTGCGTGTCCCCCACGCTGTCAGCGGTATTTCGGGATGCCCGGAGCTGCAGGACGCGCAGCGCGGCCGCGGAGGTACCGCGCCTGCCCAGCGGGCAGGGAGGGGTGCTCGTCCCCTCCGTATTTCTCCGATTTAGAGGTTTTGCGGGTTATTTTGCCCTCCTTTTCCAGCAATAACAGGGAAAGGCAGCGCAGCCCCGCTCGGCACCGTTCATCCCCGCACAGCGCGGGGAAGCGCATCGGGAGACGACGGGGGGTAAAAGGAGAAGGAAAACCACACACACATTACAGCAAAGAAGCGCAGAACTCACCTGGTTTGGGATTTTTCCTCCCTCTCCACGACCATAAAACGAGGCGGGAGCCAGGAGCCGGTCCCCGGCGATGGGAGAAGCAGCCACAGCCGCGGGCCCCAGGATGGGGATAGCGGGGCCGGGTGCGATGCAGCCCCCACGCTCCGGGGTGGGTGTTGGAATGACCCCGCTGAGGTGCAGCCCCCAGGGTGGGTGGAAGGCAGCCCGCTCCCCACGGGATGGGTGCTAGCCGCCCGTCCAGTGCAGGGCAGCTCCCAGGATGGGTGCAGCGGGGCTGGACACAAGGCAGCCCCTCTCGGGGATGGGTACTGAGCCCACCTCCCCGTGCAGCACCCAGGGATGGGTGCTGAGGCACCGTCGGGCCAGGACAGCCCCCCCGGGATGGGTGCAGCGGGGCCCGGTGCAAGGCACCGCTCTGCGGGGATGGGTGCAGGGCAGCCCCCGGGCTGCAGCAGGAGCAGGGCGGCCCCGGGTCGGTGCTGGGGGCCGGAGCAGGAGCGGGGCCCCCCCGGCCGTGTCCGGCCGCAGCAACGGGAGGCGGCACCGGCGAAGCACAATGAACGGCGGCGCCCCCGCGGCCGCCCGCTGGGCAATGACATCACCCCTCTCGCCCGCCGGGGCGGGGCGAGCGGCCACGCCGCCGCCTCCCCATTGGCTGGCCTCTGCAGGCAGCGGGGGATTCTGGGGCTTGTAGTTTTCTGAGGGCACTTCCGGAAGGCGGCTCGCTGGGTGAGGACTCGATTTCCCGGCAGGCTCCGCGATGCGCGGCTGCGGGAGGGAGGGAGACGGGGTGAGGAAGGAGGTGGTGCGGCCGCCATGTTGATGGCGTGAGGTGTTTTTAGCTCGGGAGAAGCGGCCGGGCAGCCGGGTTAAAATGTCGGAAAAGGGGGAGGATGGGAACAAGGTTTGGGCTCAGGAATGGACGGAGCTTGTGTGTTGTGGGTAAAAGAGAAGGGACAAGCTGCAGAGTCGCTGAGCGGGAGGGGCGAGTTGTGTGGTGCAGGGCCCTGAAGGACATGGCGTAGCGGGCGGTTGTCCCTCGGTGCCCGTTGGCTCTGGGTAGGATGGTGCAGGTCCATGTCTGCAGTGAAGCAAAGGCAGGAATCCGTGTGGGAGCTCACCCCTTTTGCGGGCCGGAGGGGAGCCCTCGGCAGCGGGGCCCTGCGGCGGGGCAGGCCTCGGCAGCGCAGGAGCGGCGCCCGCTGAGGTGGGTCTGAGGGGGGAGCGGTGGGCGGCTGTGGGGCAGCGCTGTGAGGGCAGGCGGCTGTGGAGCTGAGCTGGGGCTGTGCTGGTTGTGGAGGGGAGGCTGCTGTGTGTGCTGCAGGGAGCCGGGCCGGTTCCGGTGGCTGTTGGGGTTGTGTCCCTTGCGCCCTGCGGGGACAGGGGCTGTAGCTACCGAAGTGTTCGGGCGTAGACTGTGGTTTACAGAGCGGCGCTGAAGCCTTGGTCTGGCCCTGGTGGGGAGGCCGTCGGCAGGGAGCGAGTTGGGACGTGCCCTTATGGCACAGCAGGTGACAGCCTGTGCCTGCTGGTTTGGGGCTCTTCTAAGGGTTGTGGCTGATGTCTGGTAACTGTATTAATAGTGTTTGGCTGTCAGAAACGTGCCTTAATGTGACCAGCAGGAGGAGCTGTGCTCCCTCCTAAAGGCAGCTGTCTTCAGTGCGTCTGAAAGAGGGTGTATTTAGAGTTAGATACAAGGAAGGAGTTCTTCCCTGTGAGGATGTTGAGGCACTGGCACAGGGTGCTCAGAGAAGCTGTGGCTGCCCCATCCCTGGCAGTGTTCAAGGCCAGGTTGGACACAGGGGCTTGGAGCAAGCTGCTTTAATGGAAGGAGTCCCTGACTGTAGCAGGGGGTTGGAATTGGATGAGCTTTAAGGTCCCTTCCAACACAAACCATTTTGTGATTCCATAGAGACGTGAAACAGCCTTGAAAAAGCTGAGAGAATGGATGTGATATTGTAAGACTTGTCAGCATGGTATGGAAGCAGCCAAGCTAACTTGCTTCCCTCTTATGTATTCTTGTTGTGTAGTGTTGGTATGGCTTAGCCAGCTGACTAGATGCTCTCTGAGTTTCAGCATACCCTCTGGCTGACATCTAGGAGGTAGGATAGGTTTTGAGCAGTGGGTTGTAGACTCCTTGTGCTGAACACCATCCCTGTGCTGGTTTCTGTGTCAGGGAAGGGGGGATGATCTGCTCACCAAGTGAGAGATTTAACTGATCTCTATTAGGCTTAAGGGGACTGGAGTTCCTTGAAATAACATGTGGAAGATACCCCTTTGTAAGGGAGGAATTTTGCATGTTTTGTGAAATAACCCTTTCTAGTTACAGCTGATTCCTGTGCAATAAAGTACTTTATTAATTCAAGAAGATACTCCACTGAAAGGAGATGGGATGAGTTTTACAGGCTCGCTGGAAGGCTTGACTAAAATCTAAAATCCGTATAGATCAGGAAAAAATGGGGTTCCAAGGTTTGTATTTCATACTTTGGCTCCTCCTGGAGGTAAGTACAATGCATTTGCTCAAAATATTGCCTCACAGTAACTACAGAGATGCAGTAGTCTTCTGTGCCCCAGGAGGCGCTTGAAGAGTGGAGGAATGATACTATGATATGTTCTGTGATGCAGTTACTTCACCTGAATCTTGCAGCCTTTCAAGATGTGTTGATGTTATAGCAGTGTGTGCCATTCTTCTGTCTGTTTCAGTCCACACTGCTGCAACTTTCAGTAATGGTTGCATACACCTGAAAGAGTTCTGAATTGCGAGCACAGCTGCTGTTTCTTTTCTACTCTACTGCTTCACTGTGCAGACACTTTTAGGTTACATGTGCCCACTGCGGACTTAACCCTATGCTTGTATCATGCAGCTGATACCAAATAATGATGGTGAGTGTTGCAGTGGACTAACTGAGGGGAAGCTTGTTTTTTTCTTCTATAGCTGGCAGAAAGGTGTGAAATCTGCCTGCTGGCCTAAGGACAGTTTGCTGTTACTTAAACTGGTTCAAAAACAATTGGTTTCACCTCTGTTGATTCCTCTCTCTTATTCCCCCACTTCGTGTCAGTGCTGCTGCTCAGGGGAGGAGACAAGGATGAATTCTGCTTTCCAGATAATCTGTTTCATTGTTTATATCATGTTTCTTTGAGGATGTCTCAGCTAAGAGTTGCTGTAGCACATTGAAATGCAGCAAAAAGGAATTAACTTCAGAAAAGACCCAAAGTAATGCTTGTTGCAGGAGACAGAATAGGTTTGTGTGCATGCTCACTTTTATCAGATTGGGGTGTCTGATACTTGTCAGTGTATCACTGATCACAACTTGTCAAGAGATGTCAGCGATGAAACCTGTATTACATGTCAAAACTTGGATGCTTTGTTCACCTGAAGTGCTAATGTCTGAGTCTGCTCTGCCCCAACAGGCCTTACTTGCAAAATCCACAAGAAGCTTGCAGTGTCTTGCAGAAACAAGCATTCTTTCAGCATTTCTTAAGACAGAAGGTGATGATCGAATTGAAAGTCTTTGGCATTTCTTAAGTACATGGGTATGCTCTGGTTTAGTACTGTTAACAGAAACTTACTTTGGCATCTTACACTGCAGAAAGTATGGGTTGTCTTTGCTGCTAAAGTGATTTTCGTCACTGTGGACTCAGGTAAGGAACTACCCAGGGTCTTGAAGACCAGGATAAGTGTTTGGAAGATCCTGCTGGAGGAATCACAGAATGGTTGATGTTTGGAAGATGCAGATGAGGTTAAGTACGAATGTGTGATGGCTTTGATGGGAGGAGAAATTGCTTACTCTTTTAAGTTCATACATGGAAACCTGGCTTCATGTCTCAGCTTTCATTCTCACAAAAAACATTCTCTTCATGAAAACTTCAAGGATTTGAATAAATTGAGCCTTCTGGGGATAATACACCAAAACCACACAATCTGCATGAGAAGCACGCACATGAGATCAAGTGTACAGATGTGATAACACAGCTTTCAGGGTGTGTGATGTCCTGCTGTCATGGTCTCAACATCCATGTGAGTGCAGCGTGGGGGACTGGAGAGGTGTTGGGGTTGTCTCAGTCCTTGCACATCAATTATCAGGCCTGATGTGTGCTTATTAGCTGGATAAAAAGATCCTGAGGTGCACTCACAAAGTGGAATGTGGTTTCTAAGGGTGATTGATATGATCTGTACTAGTTTTGCCACTTTTGTTTTAAAATCCTATGTTCTTAATCCTCCCAGTTGTAAATTGTAGTTGTCCTCAGTCCCCTGGAGGAGAGAGGAGAGCTGAAGTCGCTCACCAACTGCTTACTCCAAAGCCTGTGGGGCTATGCTGTAAACTCCTTCATGTTAAAGGCACTGCTCAGAGTCTGGAGGCTGAAGAAACTGCTGTGAAGGGTTTTTGCTTGCAGTTGTCTCCCATAGAGCTGTTTCCTAAAGAGCTGGCAGAGCTGCAAGGTGAAAGGTGAGAATTCAACTGGGTGGAACAGGTGAGTGCTTCTGTATTGTGTTGCTGCTTCCAGGTATCTTAATGATAAACACTTGTGTTGTCTATCTTCTTCTTGAACAAGGAGCACTTGGAAAAACACAGGTAAGAGTGGAGGACTTCTGTGCCCTTTCAAGTGTTCTCAATGAAATTGTGGGGTGGCAGCTGCTAAATCACCTTCTGGAAGAACCTTGTATTCCTGCATAGCCAACTGGATTGTAAAGCTGCTCTGACAGTAATTCTAGTGGCTAACTATAAAGTGTTCACCTTTTTTTCTCTTTCAGCACAAGAAGAGTGCTCCAAGAGCAGTCAAGAACCTCTTCAGATAGCGTGGACATGTTCTTCAAGTGAAACATGGAAGCAGTTTGATAGCAGTAGTGCAGCAGGCAAGGGTGTGCATGCTGCTGGGAGTCCCTGGTTCATAAGAACTGGTATCCAAAAGAACTGCAGTAGAGAGGACACCATTTCTTCCACAACTTTTAACACCCTTGAGTTTAAATGAGATCTCATCTCACACTGAAACAGGAAATCACTTTCACTGTAGATACAAGAGAAGGTAATTGGAACAGGGCTAGTCAGCGCTGTGAGCCTTGGAAAAACTGCAGGTAGTTGAAGAGCCTCTGTTCGTGGTGAGGGCACATGAGCAGTGGGGGAAACTTGACCAGAGGAGACTCAAAAGCTGAGGATGTTCCTGCAGCTGTTTCTTAGCTCCATACAGATCTCTTCAGGTGAGGTGGCCCAAGATAAACACTGAAGACTGTAGGGTGTAGGCAGGTCACATTTGTTTTGAGAGCATACACACACACCTTCAACAGCTTCAGGTTTTGTCAAATACAAACGTTTACTGCTTTAAAAACAGCAGCTCTGCAAGGGTTGGGCAGACCAAGCAAAGCCATGTGCCTGGTGGTAGCATTGCTCTGAAGATAAGCCTTACCCAGCCATGGACTGCGAGCCACAGGTGCACAAATGAGTCCAATGGGCTTCAGGACTGAGGATAAACACTTGGGTTGCCTGTGTTCCAGCTTTAATACACAGCAAGGGGTGCACCTAAGCGCTTCCACATGGAACAAGGAAACATACGGGCTGTACTGGTTCAGATGTACATTGTGTGTGCGCTGCCCTCTGCAGCATGGAGCTTGCTGAAACCCGATACTGCAGGAAGCAGGAAGGGGTGCTGCAGTGAGTTCATGCTCTGTGTGCCCCTTGCTCCGTTGACACTAATCCTGGAAAGGTCTGGTTTTGTTGTGCAATGGTGAGCCTGAGTTGGTAACTGGTACTGCCCAACACATGCCAGTGCCAGACAAGTAGTCTGAGCTGGCAAATCCTCAAGCACAGTATGAGCTGCTTCTTCCTGAGGAAGTGGGGGAAGGCAGCAGGGAATTGTTTTGAAGGGTTTCATAAACTACTGAAACTGAAAGCCCACTGAAAATGTGGAGAGCACACACTGCCTTTCTTACAGCATTCATTTCCCATAATGTGAGCCTTCAGGTGTGGCAGTCTTCCGACACTGTTTCTTCCCTGCATTCTTGTGAGGTTTGTTGGAGAATTCTGTTGGAGATGGGGGAGTGCAGCAGCCATAAGTAAAGGTAAAAATTCTACAACTGGAATTCTAGATTATGCACCATTAGTAATCTAAGAAAGTCCTGCAACTGAATCGGTAATGCTGGAGTCCCTGAGGGTGTATGGTGGTGTTCTCATGTTCTCCATCTGTATGAATGCAGTGCTGCAAAGTTGCACGTTGCTGGCTGTATGATTCAGCTTAAAATACAGGCTTTGGCAGGGTGAGTAGCTAGACATCAGTATTACAGTCAGCATTCCTTAATGCACACAAACCATTTCCTTTCAGGTCTGTAGTGTTGGGAAAAGCACACAGCTCTGGGGAGAGTAGCACTGGATCATGTCTCCTGTGCCAGGATTTGCTGGGTTTGCTCCTCTTCCTTGCCTTGAACTCTGCTGTTTATCCAAACTGTCATACTCTCTGTGTGTTATCACCAGTTTGTTCTTTTCCACCATGAGATTGCTTTTTGTTTGGTTTTGTGCCATTTCTCTGCAAATGCCTCTTCCTGGAAAATTGGGAATGACAGTTAAGTATCCCAAGTTCCTGGCCAAGTTTCCACTCACGTGGTTTCACTTGATCTGTTCTGTCAAGTTATTTACAGGTAGTGTCTGAAGGATGTGATCTAGTGGGCTGGTAGGAAGCAGCTAACCTGTCCTGGCCCCAGTCCACCAAGGCCAGGTTTACACAAGCCTTCTTCCTCACCATGGATTCAGTGTCTTGCAGCCCTTGGTTTACTGTGGCATGATTTTATGAGAGTGTGTTGTGCTGCTTTTGTAAGGATTTAAACTAGAATGTTAGGATCAATCACTTGACCTGCTGAGCTGTGTGACCCAGAACCTTGTCTGAGCCTTGCTCTTCAGCATGCACAAGATCAAGGGCTGTCCACATGAGGATGTGTTTTTCAGGTCTGAATAGTTGTGATAATCCTGCAATACAGGAGTTTTTCAAAGCTATAAAAGCATGAAGCTGACTATTTCACTTGCTGCAAGTGGAGCACAATACTGAGGTTCTGGATCCATGCCTATGAGAGCTGGTTTGTATCTGGTAGAACCTTTTTGGGTATTATTCACTGGAGGTGTATTACCTGAGCTCAGAAAATACACTTGGACAATGCAGATAATGTGGCACTGCTGGTTTAAAGAGTGACCTGTGCCACAATACACTATTCCCTTTCATGCCGGTGCTGTCTGGAGTGGCACAGTGAGCTATCAGTGTCGCCATCAGGGTGTTCATGCACACTCCCTGCCCTGTGTGTGCTTTTCTGACTCGGGGTGGGAGCAGAGGTTTGTGAGCTGGTTTAGAGCATCTGCAGCATGGCACTGAAAATGCACAGTGGAAGTCAGAAGATCCTGTGCTTGTTGCTGAAGCCTCTATCTCATTAAATGTCGCATCTAAGGCTGTGGTTCATTTGCGGGGAGGAGCAGCAGGGTGTCCCTGGTGCATATGAATGCTTTTATTAACCATGTTTTTCTGCTTTAGGTATCGTGACTGGCCAGGCAGCAGCCTCCTGAGAAACCCTGATGTCTGTAAGATGCATTGGTGGTTGCTAGATGTAGTCCAGACAAATCCCAGTGGGATAAGAGAGCTGGAGTAAGACATGGAGCAGTTTTCCCCTAAACCTGAGGGGGATTGACTACTAGAGAGCACCAGTATAATAGCTATGATGGAACTGATTCCTTACATTTAGTGATTTGTATATTACCCCTGCACACACAAAGATCCCCTTTATATTTAATGGCAAAGTAGATCTGTAAAAAGAATTAGGTACTGAAGTGTTTCACATGTGACAGACAAAAAGCCTTATCTCAGTTTTCCATAACAACATATTTCCAATGCTCCTGATAGAAGCGAGGTCACTCCTCTACCATGAACTCTTGCAGTGCAAACATGATTTACTGCCTTCATTCTGATAACGGTGAACGTTGTCCTCTGGTGAGGATGATGTGGTGGCAGCCCTTTCAGAGTTGACGTGCAATGGTTTCACTGTATTCTCCAGCCAGTGTCAGCTAAAATAGGAATTGCATCCCCTAAAAGTTCAGTTATTGCTGTTGTTGCCCTTTCTAGGAAAACAACAGAGAGGCAGATGCAGTCCTCCAGGAGGGTGTTGCACAGCCAAGTGGGCAGTGTGTCTCCCCATGGATGAAGGGCAGTCATCTTCACTGCATGTATCAGTGGCGTCCAGCCTTCAGCAGATCCCTGCCCCTGGAAGCTACTCTCATGTCCAGGGTAGACTGTGACTGGAGTAACCGCTGTCCCAGTGCTACCTCCTGGATACAAGTGGGAGAGGAAAGAGTCTATTTTAGTAGGTCCAATGAAAGTACATTAATTTGCTTAATCCTCGTGATACATAATTAAACATTTATGGCAGGGAGATTGGAACTGGATGATCTTAAGGTCCTTTCCAACCATAACTTCAATGATTTATGCAATAATAATTTATGCGTATTTTAAGTATATTTATAAATACATAACTAGAAGTATAGGCATACATGCATATGAAATATATACTCATATACATTTTATATACATATGCATACATTTCAATATACATATATTGAATATGTATATCCATAGAGTATATAAATACATATTCACCAGTGTGTGTGCATACATGTGTACATTGGTGAATATATTCTTAATTACCAATTTATACAATATAAATTAATAAGGGGAATCACAATAAAACAGAGGAGCTTATTGTTGCCAAGAGGCTCCTGGGATCAAGATGCTGTTCTCTCTTGAGAACAGCTCCAATGTGACAGTCTGGTCCCCAGCAAGTACAGCTGGTGTGAATCATCTTGTTTAGTTACAGTTTCTGATTGTGTCTGTCTTTCAAGCTCTCATCCTTGAGAAGGTTATTTGGCTGTGGATTAACCTTGTCATGAGCACAGAGGCATGTGATGTGCTTGGCCATGGAAGCAGGTATGCAACACTGAAGCATTGTAGCTCTCCAGGACAACCTTGCTGCTTTTCATTTGGAGTGGCATTGAGCCTCATTCACATGGGTTTGATGGTATCTCAGGTATCCCAGCTTCTTACTGTAATCAGTTCTCTGTTATCTAGAGGTCAATTTAGGTACAAATGGCAGCCAAAGGCCTGGTTTGGAATATGTCTGCCTCCCAGTAATATGCACACTCTGGTATGGGTGAATGTGCTTCTTGGGAACAGTTGATTTACAAGTCCCAAAGGAAAGGTGCACCACGGACTTTTCCCTATGCTATGGTAGTGCTTTTGGTGCACAACTTCCAGGTAATGTTCATCTGAGTGGGATGCCAAGGGTTGGCTGTCCCAGCTTTCCTTCGATTTACTGCTCAGCAGTCAGGGACATTATATTGTTTGTATCCACCACACACAAATGGCACTTGGGTTTAGTCATTGTCTTGTTTGTAGCTACAGCAGGTATTAAGGGAGGGTTTGTGCCAACACACAGGTTATATAAGTGTCTCCCTGTTGTACATCATGCTCAGTGTTCCTTCTGTAGGTTATGCCCTGATGGGAAGCCTTAAGGTAATTCCCCATTTGTTCAGCTGTGTGGAGCTGCCGGTTCTGGTGGCTGTAGAATCTCATCTATTGCATCCCACCATTGTAAAGAAGAAAAATGAAAGCTTGGAGCAAAGAGATCTCCTTTCCTGCTTGTCTGTTGAGATGTCATGAGCTGCTGGTGCAGGGGTCTGATCAGGTGCTGCTCTCCGTCCACCCCCTACACTGGGTGGCCACAACAGCACCGTAACGTGGATGGGGTGAGGGGACAGCAGTGTCAAGAGGTGCCATCGCCCTTTGTCACTTTCTGTCCGCATGGCTTGTGTCCCCCTTCCTGAAACTCATTTCCATTCTTGTCTGTAAACAGCTGCTCCATATAGCCCTTTAGCACAAGCAATCTTTACATTGAGGGGGCGTGGATGTGTCTTGACATGCCATCAGATAAGTAGCTTGTGACAAAGGGGACATTAACATGGGTAATGTCCAAGTAGTGTCTTTGCAGGGTCATGTGTGACCTCTTAAGTTTGACAAAGCTTGGTCTTCTCTTCAGTGGCACCAGGATCAGACTGCCATGGCCCCATCATGGTAATCTTGCATTAGGGTTTTTCAGTCCTAAATCAGAAGGCCCTGGTGAGCTCATGATGTGAAGGTGGCTCCACATTTCTTCCCTGTGTACTGAAGAGCAGGTTTGACCCATTGCCATTTTAGTAGTAGATGTTGCAGCCCCAGAGAATCTTTACATATTCTGTGTTTCTTATCATGGAATCACAGAAAGATTCACATTTAAGTCCAAGATACAACATGGCTGTGTGTTATTTCATTAGAAAACAGTAAAGATCATAAACCCTGCTTTCCAAACGTTAGAACGTTAGATTTGCATTTGATTTTAACTAAAATGAATGCATGTGCTTATACAAGCAATGTTCAGGCAGGGTTTGTGGGTTTCTAGCCCATCTGTTTTACCTACAGAGCAGTAAAGAAAACACAGATCACATTAGTAGCCATAAATCCTCTCTGCATCTTCTCCCCTATTGCAGACTGTCCTAGGGATGTGGCTGTAGGGGGAGCAGGTTCCCCTCCTGTATAACCACTGCACCTTGTAACGCTCACAGGCAGAGGTGGGCTCTCAGTCCCTCTGTCTTCTATCTTCCCACCACCCAGGTCACAGCTCTGAAGCTTTCAGTGTAGCCAGATACTGCAGGATGCTGCAAAAAGCATGTCAGAGGTGCTGATCTCTGCTGGCTTTGACATCAGGGAGGCTGCTCTATGCTTGCCCACTGTACTCGTGTCGCTACCAGCAGAGGAGGGCTGTAAAGCCATTTATATACTGCTGTAATGTTTGAACACTTTACAGGTTGGATGTCAAGCTTCTTTTATTCCCTAACCCACCGTTTGTCTTAGGTTAGTAGTTAGAAGAAATTAAGTATTTAACAGATTTTCATTGGAGCTTTTCCTCGCTGTTTCTTTGGCTTTGACATTATTCTTCCAGATGAGAATAACCATAATTAACTTTAGGAAGGCAGGTTTGAATTAATGTTGCTGTTGAGTGGGAGCTACTTCAGTCTAGGACCAAGATAAATGAGATAAATAGCTGTGGATAAGTTGTCAGTGTTCCAGCATTTATTAGGGATTGAAACTTAAGATTCCATTAATAATGGAATGCATCTAGCCCAGCTTCAGACACATTATGGATACCCAGACTGTGCTTAGGCTTTCCTTACACTCTGTGGAGAGGACTGCACATGTCCCAGGGCTGATTTCAATCCCAATTTAGGAACCCAAGCTTACAGAACAAGCTTGTATGAACCCAATCAACATTGGTGCATGTATAATTACTCTCCTGTGCAGTCCCACTATGTGTGACCGTTAATGAATAGATGGTTCATCAGGTGAGTGACTATTATGTAGGAATGGGCTCAGTTCTTGTGCTTGTGTTACAGGGAGGCTAATCCGTCTCTTGAGATGTCTGTTCCTTTCTGTTGACTGCAGAGGGAGCAGAGGTTAGACTAGCTCAAAGCAAGAGATGAACCTTACACATCTAGCTGAGAAACACCTCACCCTCTGTGCCTACGGGCTGGTGTTACCACTGTTGGGTAATACAATGCCTCATCTTTAAAGGTGTCCATAGATTGAGTAGGTTTTATGGATCTGATTTCATATCCAATGGCAAAAAGTGTGACAGTTACTTATGTAATTAGCAGATAGTCGTTAACTTTTCTGAAGTCAGTGGAATTCCATGTGGGACCAATTGTACATGTGTAAGTAGTTCAGGCTGTTGTTGACTGGAGACCTGTTTGGGAGCTGTAAATGATAAACAGCAGTAGTAAGTGATGATGGCAAGTTTATCATGTTCTAATATACAGTGATTTATATTCTCTGTTATCATAGAATCACAGACTGGTTTGTGTTGAAAGGGACCTTGAAGCTCATCCAGTTCCAACCCCTTGCCATGGGCAGGAACACCTTCCACTGGAGCAGCTTGCTCCAAGTCCCATCCAACCTGGCCTTGAGCACTGCCAGGGATGGGGCAGCCACAGCTTCAATGAGGAGCAGATAACTTCTGGCTTTCCCATTCGCAAAGCACTGGCAATTCCAAACACCCATCAATAGCATTTGCACCCTCCTCTTTGGCAGGAATCAAGCCTTTTGAAGTAGATTCCAAAACCACAGTGTAAGGAGGGTGTTTGATATATTTGAGCCCAGAGAAATGCCACGAGAACAATTAAGGGATTAGAGGAACAGGGTCAGGAGGATAAGACAAAGTTAGTGCAGGCAGGGGTTGTATTTGTGACACCAACATAAGCTGTGGCTTCTGGAACCATTCCCAGTCTGCACCTGATTGTACGGAGCTTCTTGCAGGATTTATGTGTTCCCAGCACCAGTGCTTTGCTTGAGGTTAATAACATGGAAAGCCTTGTGTGTGATCCCTTGCTGTAATGACCT
Organism: Melopsittacus undulatus; assembly: GCF_012275295.1. Lineage (NCBI taxonomy): Eukaryota > Metazoa > Chordata > Aves > Psittaciformes > Psittaculidae > Melopsittacus > Melopsittacus undulatus. The sequence continues at coordinate 7,130,187 of NC_047528.1, read as the reverse complement.
GTTAGTGTACGTATGGGCTTTCAAGCTATGGAAATAACCCATGATTTATGGCATAGCCTCTTCCTGTTTGCAATGATATGGTGAAATATTGAGTCATCTCTAACACTTTGGTATTCCTTATGCAGGCTCTTTGTTGTTTGCTACCTGTCCCCTAGGATTTGGACTGATGATACCAAGCAACAGATTTTACTTGAGCTTATACTCAGTTTTATCAGCTTTGGAAGAATTACTGCCCTTTCCTAGGGAAAAGGTTTGAGCTCCATCTGCTGATCTGAATCATAGTAAGTTGCTTAAAAATGAGTTTCTAGTTTGCGTTGAATTAATGATGGGAATCAATTGCTTGCATTTACTGCATACCAAAGCATCTAACCATCCTCCCATAGTGTAATGAGTCCAGGGACCCAAGAAGTTCTGGATTCAGCTGGAAATCAGATAGTGCAGTGTTCCAGCAGGTTGTATTTCAGTGCCTTTTGGAGAGAGCCCCTAACGCCACTGCCACCTCAGCAGCAGGACGTCTGACCCTTGGAGTCATATAAACATCCTAAACACATAAATGCTCTCACCAGGTTGGCACAGTTGGGTGTTTTATCCTTCAGAACATAGCAGGAGCTTAGGGAGAGCAGGCTGGATGGTCTGTGTCATACACGGTGGCTTAGTTTAGTTTGACTCTAAAAGCAACATCTTGGCTGAAGAGCTGCATTTCTGTGGCTACATAGTGCTGGGTACACTGACATACAGCTGGAGACTGCAGAGCTTACATTGCTGTTAATCCCTTTCTGCCACTGAGACATTCCCGTCCATCTCTTGGACACTGTCATCAGTTACTTACTGGTCTTGCATATCCCTGGACCCAGCTGATACAGTGATACTCCTGCACAGCCTATATGCCAGCTGTATAACCATCATGCTTCTTAGAACCTATCCCACAGAGAAAGAGGAAAGAAGATGGAAGAAGCCAAGTGACATCATTCATGAAGAGCCAGCAGTTTTCCAGGTTTGAAGTGCCTTTGGATAGTGACAATTTGCTATTGCTTTGTCAAAGCACTGGATTTAGCAAAGGAAAATACAGATGTGACGTGGTGTTTTTTTCCCATGGAATATTTTAATGGATGTCTTCAGGTTTCCCATTGGGATCTTACTTTGTTAGAGCAGAGACTAGTCACCACTCACTTGATCTGGATGAACCTTCTGCCAAAATCAACATAGAAGGAATTGACAGGATGGACTTTAGTAACAGGGACATTGTGCCATGTGTGAGGAGAGCACACGTGCACAGAAGGGACCACTTCTCTTTCAAAAAGCAGCTTCTTATCAGCACAACAAGCTCTGCTGTTTCCTGCAGATGTCTTGTCTCTGCCTTGCAGCAGTGCTGAGAAGATGCTTCAGCTTGTGAGAAGCTAAGGGAAAGAGAGTTACGATAGTAACAACATCTATGCATGTGCCATTTAAACTCCAGTCATTCTGAGTAGAACTAAGACAAGCATCAAAACCAGCTGGGGCTGCAGTGATAAGAAGTCTTTGCAGTTATTAGAAAGTCTGTTCTTCTACTGCATCAACACCCACTGCAGCTTCTATGATGAAGGAAGGAAGCACATGATGGTCCAACAGCACAGGGAAGTATCATGCACTGTTGTGCTGACTGGTCGTGTGTGGCTTGGGGTAGATGTGTCGGTCTTCCAGGCAAGTCAGCACTGCAAAACCTGGGTGTATGAAAAATGACACTTATTTACATACACAAAGATCAGTCTTTGGACAGCAGAGATGCAAACAGCGCACAGAGCAATTGTATCCTTCTGAACACAAGTAGTGAAGAGTCTAAGAACTGACAGTAATGATGCCACTTCTCTCCTCCTTCTTCTTCTCCTCACTCTCCCCTGAAGCATTACAACCAAACTGGTAGTGCACCATGTCTTCCCAAGCCTGAATACTCAGCAGAACATGGGAGGCTTTTAAAAGGCCCCTTGATAACTGGCACAAGCAAACTTTGTTTATCTGTAAGTGGAATGTCTTCTTATAAAACTGCCAAACAGCCTTGTGGTTTTTAGGTCAAAAGCTAACAAGATGAGCTGTGAGTTCTCATTACTTCTTCTGTTCCTTCGCAGTGAAAATCTGGAGTGCTTTGCAAGTGCTGAGAACATGACAGTGATTGACAAGGGAAGATGGGATGTGAAGGAGATACTGTGCTGAGGAAGTTTTAATGAGCTTTATAAACCAAAATGGGTATCAGCACAGGTCTTGTATTTGTTGTCTCTGTGACTTTAAGGAAAGAGACCCTAGAGATCCTAAGCTGCTTGAGTGCTTTACTTTTAACCTTTTCTCAATGAAAGCACGGTCAGTGTGTGTGCAGTGCACATGCAAGGCTGCTTCCATCAGTGTTACTGCTGGATCCATGCAATAGTGCATCTCCAGGCTTATGGCTTTGGTTCTGGTTAGGTGTGGGCACATCTATCAATGGTACAGAGTTCCAATGAGTCATATAACAGCTGGTAGCTGATACCTGACCTGACATGAATGACGATGGCACAGAAGGAGCAGTAGCCTGTAATCACATTGTGTGTCACTGTAAAATTCTACTAACAACACTTTTAAAGCCATTTTAACCAACAGCAAAAGCTGGACCTGCATCTTGGTTAGTGAGTTATGGTCTGTCTGCTCCAATACTGAGGACCCTAATGCTGGGTTAGAAAGTTGTGACTGTTCAGCCTGGACATGAGAGGCTGCATGGAGACCTCAGAGCAGCTTCCAGTATCTGAAGGGGGCTACAAGGATGCTGTGGAGGGAATCTTCATCAGGGACTGTAGTGATAGGACAAGGGGTGATGGGTTCAAACTGAAACAGGGGAAGTTTAGATTGGATATAAGGAAGAAGCTCTTCCCTGTGAGGGTGCTGAGGCGCTGGCACAGGGTGCCCAGAGAAGCTGTGGCTGCCCCATCCCTGGCAGTGCTCAAGGCCAGGTTGGATGGGGCTTGGAGCAATCTGCTCCAGTGGGAGGTGTCCCTGCCTGTGGCAGGAGTTTGGAACTGGATGATCTTAAGGTCCTTTCCAACCCAAACCACTCGGATTCTATGATTTATTGTGGTGTTAAGCCACAGCCAGAGAGGAGGGTGAGCTCTATCTTTCACAGTCGCTATAAATGGAAAGCACCCTGTCACTGGCATGTTCTTCTCAGTAAAGAAGCCAGTGCTATTTGAAAACTGCTGTTGGAGATGATTCAACCCTCATCTGTCTACATGGTAAAGCTTCCAAATACTCAGTGCTACTGCACAGGGATGGCAAATACAGCACAGAACCGCTGACATGCCTTTAAAGAAGATGTAGCACAGGCACTTTTACAACTGAATTTTGCTGAGCTGAGCACGGGTACAGTTTCTGTCTGCTTGGATCACTGAACTGGCCTAAGACCAAAATATACACTTAATATTCAACAGCCACCTATGCCCAGTAAAGGAAGGCCCTCCAGTGACATGTTAACTATGTCAATAATGTATTGGCTAAATAGTAGCTGGGGTTTTCTGGTTAAAAGACAACCAGAGCTCCTTGAAATCCTAAGATAAGGTTAAAACAAAAGTACTTCTTTCATTATCTGGTTACCTGCCATGTGAAATTGGTCATGCTGGGGGCAGGATAATCTGAATTGGTGAACTTGTGACTGGGTAGTTTGAATTTGCTCATTTATTGACTGAACTGAAACCACAGCCTAAACCATATAACATATAGAGCATTGTTTTGTCTTTAATAGGTTTGGTGAGACTGTAAGCAAACTAGGTAAGTAATGTGCTTTGAGAGACTGTGTTTGTGCATTCACCCCTTCTATGCTACCCACAAATGGGACACACGATGTGTTTATCTCATCACACCACAACCTGGATCACAAGCTGCAGAGGCACACAGAAGCTCTGCTGTGAAATCATCTCTTGAGCCTGTCTCTAAAGGGACTGCGTGCATCCCTTACATTACCCATCCCTGATAAAATGACTGGTAGATTGCTATCTTGCACCAATGGCATTGTGGCTGTCTATAAAGATGAGTTATGGGCTTGCTGGCGTGCCTTCATTTACCCACATAAGTCAACACGAGACACAAAAGTGCCAGATATCTTCCCCTGTAATGAATACCCACAAGCAGTTTGAAACAGGACAAAGCAGATGATCACACAGAACATCTCCCCAGCTGCTGCAGGGCCAAAGAGCTGCCTCCTTCTCAGCCTGAAGGAGCAGTGCCTGTTCCTGGAACATGGGATGTAATAAAGCACATAGGGTGTTGTTGTGGCACCAGGGAAGAAGGATGCCTCTGTCTGTGCTGGATGCTGCAGCCATGGCTGGATCCGTGGGAAGGGGGTGAGATGCTTTTCATTGGTGCAGTGAAGCACAATGAGTTGTGAACCATCCTCAGAGTAGGATGGGACCAAGAGAAGTATCTGAAAGAAAGAACCTGCCCTACAAGGAGTTAATTTAAAAACACTCTGTTTCTGTTCTGCCTCACTTGAAGTGTTCTCTCTCTTAGTTTTAAGCATTCCGTTAGGTTTGAACAGAATCTGGTTTCTGAAGTTGAGAGCTTTGTGTTTTGGGACACTGGTTTCAAGGGAAAGCTGGAGGTAGGTGCACCTCAGAGCTCTGCTGACTCTACCAGAGTGCTAATTTCATTACATACATTTATTACCTTCAAAATGAGGAGGTGTCTGCCTGCAGGTATCTGGCGTAATGTGAATTCCTTACTTAACTGCTGAAAACGGTGCTCCTTGCCCTATCCGTAGAGCACACTCACAAGGCAAGAGTAGATTGCATACCACAGTGATCTGAATATCAACCCATTGCTAAACATTGGCCTGGAAGCATCAGGTTGCTCTCCTGATCACTCGCGTTTACACCCAAGCCGAGTACAGAGAGCAATAAAAGGGCATGGCAAAGGAGAAAAGCTCATAAAGCACCTCAGCAGAGCTAACTTGGGCTGTAGTAACCAGTCTGATTTGTGCCCTTTAAATGCTCTTGTCTTGGCACAGTTTGCAGCACAAGGCCCATTATAACAGATGCACAGCTTGAACAAAGTGTATTTGCTACTCCTTTACTTATATATGTGCTAGTGTGTTGTTTTTGCAATGTTATATGTAGTACAAGGGAAACAAAAAGGACCTGTGTTCTTCCTTATTCCTGCAATGGAAGCAGTGAGCAGGGAAAGGGCAAAAGCAGAAACAAGAACTTCTGTTACCAGGAAGAAACAGCAGATAAAGTCTAAGAAAGGGTTTATTTGAGCAACCTTAGTATATGCCCACTTAGTGCTGGCTCTGCTGCAGTTCACCAGCTCACCAGTAAGTGTGTATTCTGGTTATCTGCTGTATTAACTTGGTGATGGATAATGTGAATCTGCTAATTTACTCACTTAACTGAAATTGCAGCCTGTATCATATAAAATATAGATTATATATCATACTTATGATATATATATCGATATATATATGATGAATATATATATATATGGATAATTGGGTCAGGTTTATTATGGGGCTAGATTCTATCTCCTTTCACTGTCCTTATTAGACACAGAAATCAAAGACTTTCACCCTTTGCCTAAACATGCTTACAATTATACCAAGCTGCCCAAAGACATTCTTGTCTCATATAAACCCAACTCAAACCAAGAACTGACCATGACCGGGCCAGTAACCTGTCCCAGTTCCTGCCTCACTCAGCACATCTCCAAATGGTGATTCTCACGCTATATCCCAACACACCAGCTGCTCCCAATGTGAAGGGAACAGTTTGTTAATTCATTGTGGATGGTTTGTGATGAACAATATTCCCTGGAAGTACTTTTTGGACAAACAGTGCTGCAAAGACAGGGCTATTAGGCAGCTGTACCTCCATACAGCATGCAGATAGACTGGAGCTGGAGTCTGCTCCCTACTAACAGCTCAGGCAAATGGATTGTGAAAGCACTTGGGAATTAGTCCAGGACCTCATGATGGTCTTGAGGAGGAACACTGTGAGTGCTTCTCTGAATAGGTCAGCCAGAGAACTGATTTACTGTTGTGTCTCTGGAATCCTTACTATGATTACACTTCAGCACTCCTGGGGCTCTGCTGGGAAGGTGAGGGCTTTAGGCACCAGTAGTACATGAAGAAATCACTGTGCTTTTATCCCTTTGCCTTGTAGAGTGGCTGTCAGGCACAGATCTATTGTAGGGCCCCTTTTTTAAAGCCATACTCTCTGTGTCCTCCAATGTGCCACTGTTGCACTGATGTGATGAGCAGGACCCACTCAGGCCATGGATGAAGGAAGGGTTAGTTCATCCGGCCCTCAGGCAGGGTCTGCAGTGATGCTATGGCTTCACATGTCCCATCACACTCGGGCACCTTCCACCTCCTCAAACCCTTTGCAGCACAGCCAAGGTAGCTTTCCTCTTCTTATGTTGAAGTAATTATCCTGCTACAACCAAAATAGGGTGTTTTTTCCCCAAGAACTGTGGCTGGTGGCATGTGTATGCAGCTATGAAGCTTTGGGAATCCTCTGGAGAGGGATGCTGGCAGAGCATTCCAGCTTGGAAGTCCTCAAGAGCAGCATAAAAGCTGCATAATCATCCTTCTGCTTGCTCTGGCTCTGTATGAGGTGAAGCTATGTGTAATATGCCTGACATGAAATGGAGTAAACCGGTCACTTGGTTTCTCTTTAATCTTCTTCCATGATACAAAATAGGCTTAAGTCAAAAACTGTTCCTTACTACAAAGGGTTGAGGGGGGTGGTTGCTCGCTTGGCTGAGCAGGTTTGTGCCTCCTTACTCAATATCCATAAATATCTCTGGGAGACAATTACAATCATAGCAGGAGGAAGAGTCAGGCTGCAGTTAAACCATCCAGCCCACCCACAGCAACAGGAAAATCCTGTTTGAGGAATCAGGGAAGAGGCTGTTCTGGATAGCAAGAGGTGATGTGCTGATAGTGCTGCTGTGCCCCCGCTCTCTGTACAGTTACTCAGTGTATGTGGCCTCAGAGCCTGGCCCAATGTGGCTTGATACTTACATTATCTTATACAGGAGGGCTGTGCAGGGCGGAATGAGGAGAGATGAGTTGTGTTGGGAGGGAGATGCTGAGCAGTGCAAGCATCTCCCTCATGGCAATGGGAAAAGAGAGCGGCTCTGCTTTGCCTCTACTCAGAGTCCCATGACTGTTAACGCTGCTGGAACACAGTGATGTTAAGCATTAAAACACCATCCTGAGACCAGATTTGCCCTTCTCAAGGGAAATGCTGGAAACCTGTAGCAATCCAATACACACACAAAGAACTTTTCACCACGATATGAGGCTCTCAAGCTTGTTAGTGTGAGCTGAACCCCCAAAATTAACACTTTCAGGAAAGTGAAAAAGACTTTTAGCCAATAATCACATTTCATCCCAGAAAAATGCCTTGAGGGAAAGCACCAAATTCAATTAATGGAGATTCCCTCTAACCTAAGTGAAGAGCTAGAAAGAAAGAACACCACCCACCTTATCTACTGGCTTCAGGGAAAACCATCTTGCATTTCATTCATACAATCACAGAGTGGATTGGGCTGGAAGGGACCTTAAAGCTCACCCAGTTCCAACCCCTTGCCATGGGCAGGGACCCCTTCCACTGGAGCAGCTGCTCCAAGCCCCTGTGTCCAACCTGGCCTTGAACACTGCCAGGGATGGGGCAGCCACAGCTTCTCTGGGCACCCTGTGCCAGCGCCTCAGCACCCTCACAGGGAAGAGCTTCTGCCTAAGAGCTCATCTCAATCTCCCCCCTGTCAGGTTAAAGCCATTCCCCTTGGCCTGTCCCTACAGGCCCTTGTCAAACCATTTTCTGATGGACCATGTTCTTATATGGGTATGAAGGTACTTGGAAAGGAAAAAAAGCACTCACAATGTCCCCTTTGGCAGGGCTTTTGCCTCCCATAACAGTCCCATAAGCAAAGCAGCTGAAACTTCTACAGGGCTGGTGCAAAACTGGTTGTGTAACTGTACTCAGAGAATACTTATCAGTGATGCAGTGGCAGAAGAGAACAATGCACCTGCAGGGAGGGCTTCCTCTCAGGCTGCATCCAAAAGACGTGAAGGAACAGCTTCTCCTTTCCTGTGTTCCCCTTGCCTTCCTCTGCAGTTGATTTTCAAGTGTTAGAGCAAGGATCAGATGCTACTCTGCAAGTCAGATCCTGGATCACTGTCAGGAGTTGCATAAACTGCAAACTCCTTATGTACATCACTTCCTGCTTCTCTAGTGGGTCAATGTAAGGTGGTTGACTTTAATACCCTCAGTAAGAAGTAGCATCTGGTGGGTTTGGTCTTTATTAAATTAAAGACCAGCCACTGTCAGGTCCTTCAATCTGGAGGAGATAAAAAGTTATTTGTAAGCATTAGGAAAATAACAAGGAGAGGAGCGGGTCCATCAGGTAGAAACAGCAATCAGAGTTCTTCCTATGGTAGGCTAATGACTCATCAATAAGCAAAAGCTGTAGGTATCAGATCCCTGCATTGACAAAAATCAGTGTAATTTGTGTCTCGTGGTGCAGTCTCACTAACAAAGGAGCTGAAATTCCAACAGGGTCAGCACAAATCCTGTTTCATAGATTTTCAGCCCAGAAGAGCAGCTACATGGGTCTATCCTCATTTGTTCAGTGCTTTCACTAACGATGTGGATGATGGGATAGAAAATACATGGATGAAATGTGCTGACACAGCAAAACTGTGAAGGTCACAGTTACAATAGAATCACAGAATGGTTTGGGTTGGAAGGAACCTTAAGATCACTCAGTTCCAACCCACCTGCTATGGGCAGGGATGTCCCAAACCAGGCAGGGGAGGCAGGAGGGGCTGGAATGCATGTGGCAGCTCCCAGCACAGCGATCTGGCACCTCCAGCAGATGCAGCTGACGACCAAAGAAGACAAATGACATGTAGGTGCTGAAGGACTTCTTTATTTTTGTATGGGTTACATACCCTACAGTGTGCTTCTTACCAGTCTGCCCTGTAACATAGCAGAAAGGTCAGTCCATGACTTGAGCAGAGGCCAGGATAGCTGCAGTCACACTAAACACAACCTAAATACTATTTAACTACATGGAATTTACTCATAAAGTTCTTGGGTGATAGACTTGCTAAAGGTGGACGAGAACTTGGCTCACCCAAACACTCCTGTGGACTCTCTTCCATTCCATATTCATTGATGTCTATCCCATGTTTATTGACATCCATCCCATATCCATTGAAAATACTTGCAAAAGAGGATGTTGTTCTTGCAGAAGGAAGAGTTGAACTCCCAGATCTGAACAGCAAAAGGGTGGTTGAGAGTGGGATACACTAAATACTGGACTGACAGTTCACATAGACAGGAAAAGTCAAGAGTGAGAAGGGGTTACAACATGTACAGAGGGAATCCTCTTGAATTTGTGTGTAGAATCATAGAATCCCAGACTGGTTTGCGTTGGAAGGGACCTCAAAGCTCATCCACTTCCAACCCCTGCCATGGGCAGGGATACCTTCCACTAGAGCAGGCTGCTTCAGGCCCCTGTGTCCAACCTGGTCTTGAACACTGCCAGGGATGGAGCATTTACCACTTCTTTGGGCAGCCTGTGCCAGGGCTTCACCACCCTCACAATAAAGAAGAAGTATTTTAGTAGTCACACAGTTTAACATGAAGTTAACAACAGTTCCAGCACCATCATAAATAGAGCCTAAGTGTTGTGAGTCCTTCACTTATGGTTACCCAGTGACCTGTGCCAACATCTGCTGCTACCCAGAGGTAGGGACATCCAGGCAAATCCAAAGCACCAGGGGATGTTTTCCAGGTTAATTCCATGGTGCTATGTGACTGTGTGTTTTATCAGTCAGAAAGCCAGGTGCCTGCTTGGTGGCTGCACTGCAGCAAGGGACAACTGGTGAAGTGTGATGTGATGTGAGTGGGTTTAGCTCAGTGAAGACTCTGTTATCTTTGTTAAAAGCAGTTGTCAGAGGCTGCTGGTGTTGTCCCTCTCAAGAAGAACAGGGTTCTGAAGCAGAACATGTTGAAAACACAATCTACTTCAGTAAACCCACCTTTAACTCTCTAGGTAAGAGTTGCAGCTCATCACAGCTGCTTTTCTTCAAGCTGCCAGCCTGCTGGTAGGGAAGGCACAGAGCAGGCCAGCAGGAATGTGAATTATTTATGTTCCTGCTGAGAGCGTGAGTCTTGTCACTAGAGCCTGGCTGGACATGGAGCTGCTGGAGCAAGTCCAGAGGAGAACATGAGGATGATCAGGGGCCTGGAGCACCTCCCGTATGAAGACAGGCTGAGAAAGTTGGGGCTGTTCAGCCTGGAGAAGAGAAGGCTGCATGGAGACCTCAGAGCAGCCTTCCAGTATCTGAAGGGGGCTACAGGGATGCTGGGGAGGGACTCTTCATTAGGGACTGTAGTGACAGGACAAGGGTGATGGGTTCAAACTCAAACAGGGGAAGTTCAGGTAAGATATAGGGAAGAAGTTCTTTACTGTAAGGGTGGTGAGGCACTGGAATGGGTTGCCCAGGGAGGTTGTGAATGCTCCATCCCTGGTGGTGTTCAAGGCCAGTTTGGACAGAGCCTTGGGTGATATGGTTTAGTGTGAGGTGTCCCTGCCCATGGCAGGGGCTTGGAGCTGGATGAACTTTAAGGCCTTTTCCAACCCAAGCTATTCAATGAATGCAGGACTCATTGAATGGCTCTGCAGAGACAGTTTCTGTAGCAACCCAGAACCTTGACCAGTAAAACATCGCCCAGGCACAGGTAACACAGAACAGTAACAGATACCTGCTGGGGAGCTGAAGATGACACACAAGTGCCAGAGCAAAACATATCTGGGCTTTGAGTCCTGTAGTCTCCAAGGCCCACCAAGATGTCACTTCAGAAGGTGAGCTGGTGGCACATCAGCTCAGGTACCTGTAACAATCTCGCTGTGATACCAAAGGGGTTTGAAGGATTACAGAAGCCTTTGTGGGAACTCAGCAAGTCTTTAGCACCAGGAATACCAGCTGCTGCAGTCAGCCCAGCTATTCACAGTCAGTATAAACAAAGATGTGGCTCCCTACTGTCACATCTTTGGGTGTTGTATCTACAGACCAAATGATTTGATCATGTTGTCCAAAATACTGAAGAGATCTGGGTTTATGCCACGGTATTTGGTGTAGATTGACAAAGGCAAGAATATGTGAATTCAACACTTTCTTCCCTATCTATCCTCAGCCTTTGATCCTGGCTCGCTGCTGTTTGTAGTCTGCCTTCTTGTAAGGATGAAGCCATCACAATTAAAATGCTACACAAATTACAAGCTGTCAGACTCTCTTGCAGGGCAATATAGGTTTGTACATTTGTCTAGACATGCTCAACATACTTTTCAGTGTGTCAGTGGTTCAATTATTCCCAATTATTAAATGATCTTTTACTAAACATATTCAGCTTAAGAATTTCTGAGGCTGTGAAACCCAAACCATATTGGGAAAAGATACGATATGCAGAATTTAGTAATTACAGAAATGTTAGTAGATGGCTTTTTCCTCATGCTCTATTTACCATCAGGCACTGGAAGAGTAAACTGAACTTTTTGTGCTTTCCCAAGTCTGTAATTCCAGTGTTTCCTACACTGTGACCTGAGGAACAAGACCAGGCTCTCCACATTCAGAGTAACCTGGGTGCTTAGCTAGAAACAGGAGATAATCCAGTTAGAAAAGGCTTATGCTTATTTGCTCAGAGGTCACCAAGGTACAGATCTAAATGTGAATAGGAGTGAGGGAAACTGCATGAGACCTGTGCAACCTGCACAAGGAGTAAGCTGACTCGTGGGCAATGGAGTCTTGGTTTATACCTAAAAGTTGGCTTGATTTAGCAATACCAAGACTACAACATTCACCATCAATACAGCTTTGCTGATGAAACCTGCAGGTGTAGTTTCAACAGCAAAACATCTTTCTCTGTTCTGATATAAGCAATACTTAGTTATTAAAGTGATTTAAATGGGATCCCATCTCTAGGCAGGGGTTACCAGCTCTTCTGTAGCTACCTTGGCAAACTTTCTCATCGAGGCTGCTCTACATATCAGCTACTGAGGAGTGCGAGGCTGATGACAGCAGAGCTGCTCTGGAGGCTTGATGGGAGTATAAAGCTTTTCATCTTTGGGCGGCCCACAGCGAAACACTGTCTGCTTCCTGAAGTGAATCTCTGCAGGAGAACAAAGGACTTCAGCTCACATACAGAGGGGTAATTTACATCTCATTAAACCAATAGTTAAATATCTACACTGTGATTGTTTCTTTAGTGTCTGTTTTTCTTCTCCAAATGTGTCAAAGAGGATGCATTTCCAATTCATTGTTGATCTTTCCAGAATGAAAAGCAGCAAGAACGTTGCTGGGTGTGGAGAGATCCTGGGTTTTTTCTATCCTGGCCCAGCTATAAAACAGTTTAAAGGAATATTACTGAACTCTCCAGGAAAATTCAGTTCAAGCATAAACATGAGTATTCTCAAGTACTACTACAAATGCTTTGGAATGTAATAAATTCCTTAAAGACTTCTTATCTCGATATATCTTCTCATGTAGTATATAATTTCATAGCCCTTCAGAAAAACTAATGATCAGTTGCTGGTGATTCTCAAGTCAAGTGTGCTTCATGTGTGTCTGGTCTAGCAGCTTTTTAGTGGCTTTTATCCAGCAACACCCCTGGCTGCATCTAGAAAGAAAACAAAACTGAGAGCTATGTTAACTGGGATAAGAAGCAGTGGGACACAGCTGTCCCAGAATCATCTCTAAGTAATGATTTCAGCCAAGCTATGCTTTTGATAAGAGGTGGTTTCAAGAGCACATGTAAGAAGTTGGCTTCTGCAGGCACAGGTCATAGAACTATAGAATCACAGAATGGTGTGGGTTGGAAAGGACCTTAGAGCTCATCCAGTTCAAACCCCTGCCACGGGCAAGGACACCTCCCATTAGAGCAGCTTGCTCCAAACCCCTGTGTCCAACCTGGCCTTGAACACTGCCAGGGATGGGGCAGCCACAGCTTCTCTGGGCACCCTGTGCCAGTGCCTCAGCACCCTCACAGGGAAGAACTTTCTTTCTTATATCTAATCTCAATCTCCCCTCTTTTTGTTTAAAGTCATTCCCCTTGTCCTGTCCCTACAGGCCCTTGTCCAAAGCCCCTCTCCAGGTTTCCTGCAGCCCCTTTAGGCATTGGAGCTGCTCTCAGGTCTCCCCTTCAGGAGTCTTCTCTTCTCCAGGCTGCCCCAGCCCAGCTCTCTCAGCCTGGCTCCAGAGCAGAGCTGCTCCAACCCTGGCAGCATCTCCATGGCCTCCTCTGGACTCACTCCAGCAGCTCCACATCCCTCTTGTGCTGCTGCCCCAGATCTGGATGCAGGACTGCAGGGAGGGTTGCATGAGATCAGAGGGGGAGAATCCTCTCCCTTGACCTGATGGCCATGCTGCTTATGTTAGGTCTGCAGAGCTGGTAACTCCATCCTCTGCACATATTGCTCTTCCAAGTCCTGTAATAATAAAGCAACTTTTCATTAGAGAGCCCAGGGGCAGGCCCAACAGTAATTTCTGTGCCACTCCTAACAGAATCATAGAATCATAGAACAGTTAGGGTTGGAAAAGACCTTAAGATCATCTAGCTGAGCTGTTCATGGAGTGTTCCTAAAACTCACCAGCCCGGGGGCTACACAGGCAACTTCTAACAGCCTTTGGACCTTGCCTACATATGAAGGCTAGTGAAGATGAACTAATAACATGCTAAAACACTGGATCTGCTCAGGCATGTAGGGTGTGCTCAGTGTCAGGGAGCCGGGTATGCTCTGGAGGGTTGCAGACTGCTTCACCTCGCATCAGGCTTGTTCCTTTGCTGATTAGTAAACAGCAAATCTGGTTTTGAGGGTGGCCTTGGACCACATGACATCCTCTCCAGGCAGTTTTGCTCGTATTATTGGGTTTGCTCCTGTAATTAGTATGAATAAGCATTCCAACTTACAAATATAGTCATTGGAGGAGGAGCTACGTTCCCCCACCCTCACATTCTTCCCCTTGGAGCAGAACCATATGTGCTGGTTTTGCCAACTGAACTGCATTTACACGATGGCACGATTCCTGGTACATGATATTCCTCCTTGACAGCATGTCTGCAAATAGCAGGCAGATATTTACACTGAGGAGAAGTGCAGTCCCAGGCACAAACCTGAGTTCCATTTGCTTATCTTGTGGTGACACACTGGAAAGGCGAAGTGGTGTGTACAAAGTTGAGGCTTGCAGGAGCAAACATGAACACACAATTCAATGGGTGTACAAAATATGCTGTTGAGCTTCCTGTCCCCTCTTAGCTGGTCTGAACGTCACCTGTTTTTCAGAAGGAGAATATAAATAGAGACACAGAAATGAACGTTTTTATCCAGATAAAATAGCAAACAGCAGTTTTTACTAGAAATTTACTAGGTCTCCATTTTTGCTATATTTCTCCTGTACTTGCAGATGTATATATATACACACATATCTATACGTATCTATATCTATGTTTACATTTACATTTATATTTATATACATACATATTTATATTCATACTTATACATATATATTATACATATGTATTTTTCATTTTAAACGTCTTCATAGAAAGTGTTTTCCAAAGTGTATCTCAAAGAAGCGTTTGCCAATGACCTACTTTCAAATGCCAACACTTCTCCACAGTTAGCAAGTAATATGCAGTGTGGGAAGGGAACAGCTATACCTTAAGGTGCTTTGCAAGCAAGTTAACTTCATTTGAGCAAATCTGGTGATCAAGGGCAGGTTTTGCTACTTTTGACTGCAGTAGTTCTATTAGTGAAGTGAAAGGGCTCTGCTGAGACCTATGGACAGTGGTGTGGCCAATTAAAAGGTTCAAGTGCTGACAGGCCAAGGGGAATGGCTTTAACCTGCCAGAGGAGAGACTGAGATGAGCTCTTAGGCAGAAGCTGTTCCCTGTGAGGGTGCTGAGGCGCTGGCACAGGGTGCCCAGAGAAGCTGTGGCTGCCCCATCCCTGGCAGTGCTCAAGGCCAGGTTGGACACAGGGACTTGGAGCAGCTGCTCCAGTGGAAGGGGTCCTTGCCCATGGCAGGGGGTTGGAACTGGATGAGCTTTAAGGTCCCTTTCAACCCAAGCACTCTGTGATTCTGTGAAACCCGGAGCCCACAGACACTTGTGGAGCCCCATAACACACATCAAGCATGAACACACCCGCATTAACCGGGCACCGCCGGTCACTGCAGGCCTCAGCTCCTGGGGCACCGCCATCCTTGAGGAGGACAAGGCCGCGCCCCGCTGACAAGCCTAAGCCAGTGCTGTGGCCCGGCACAGCTCCCTTCGCTGCAGCGAGCGATCCGTCCGGTACGGGGCTGCCGGCAGCCCCCGCCCGCGGCTTCCCCGGTGCAGGGGCCGCTCCCCGGGGACGCCACCGCCCCCATGGCCGGTCACGGTCCACCCCTAGGCCCCAGGCCCACCCGGGGGCGGTGGGTAACGGCGCTACCACGGCAACGCCTGGCCCAATAGCGAGCCGGGGGCGGGACGATAGGTCCGCGCCGCGCAGTTCCATTGGCGGGTTGAGCGGAAAGGCGGGGGCACAGAGGGGACCAATCAACGCTCAGAACAGCCACGGAAGGCGGTAGGAAGAGGCAGAGCCTGATGTCACGGGGGGGAGGGGGTGAGGGAACCGCAGCCAATCGCAAGTCAGGACGGCAGGGCGAGAGCGGAGCTTTAGCGCGGAAACCAATCAGAAGCGGCGGTAGCGATGGAAGAGCCAATCGCCGTGTGAGCTGCGGGATCGCCAGCCAATCGGAGAGCAGCTAGCGAACAAAAGGGGCATTCCAAGCCTCCGGCCCTTTCCCCGTAGAACAATTTCACATGACGCAACGGTTGGAGGAAGAGGCTCCAGAGCCGCCGCCGCCATTTTGTGCGCGCTGAGACTGAGCCGGCGGCGGCCGACGGCAGCGGCAGCACACGCGGCATCGCCACAGCCCTCGGGAGCCGCAGCACGGAGGATGCGGTAGAGGAGCCCAGCGGCAGCGGCCCGGGGGGGGGCGGCATCGCTCGGCGGCGCTCGGCGGCAAGGGGGGAATCGCGGGGAGGGAGGCTTGTCGCTCGGTTGGGTGTCGGGTCCTGGTGCGGGCCCCCGGTCGGAGAAAGCAATGTCGGCCCCGGAAAGTAACGCTGGTAGCAGCGAGGCCCGGGAGGACGCGTGCCGCGACTACCAGTCGTCGCTGGAAGACCTGACGTTCAACAGCAAGCCGCACATCAACATGCTGACCATCCTGGCCGAGGAGAACGTGCCCTTCGCCAAGGACATCGTCTCCCTGATCGAGGCGCAAATCGCCAAGGTTTTTATATTCCACCGACTACTACTCCTACCTATACTGCTGGGGGACCGGCCGGGGCAGCGGGCTAGGGCGGCCTCGGGGCTAGGAGGAAAGGGCGTGTGGGGGAGAGCTGAGTGAGGAGGGGTGCGGGAGGAGCCGGCTTCAGCGGGCGGATGGGAGAGGCAGAGGGGAAGCCGAGGGCCGGATGGGGCGAGGAGGCCAGCGGCGGGGCGGGTATAGACGGGGAAAAGGCGAGGCAGGGGAACAAGGGGACATGAGGTAGTGGAGGGGGCGAGTAGGGAGAGCAGGGTTTGGGCTGAGGAGGAGGGGAGCAGGAGGCCGGAGTGGCTGTGGGGAAGCAGGCAGAGTGCCTCAGCTGGGGCCAGGGAGCACGGGGGGGGAGGGAGGGAGGGATTCTCCTTTAATCGCTAAGCTTAAGGCTGCTGCTTCTTCTGCCCTTCACCCCGTAGGGAGCAGGGGACTCGGGGGAGGGCACCGGCCCCACGCCACCCTGTTGGCACTAAAGGGGAGGGTTTGGGATTCGCCCCACCGCCAAATGCAAGCTCGCGTTTGAAGCCCCGTGTAAATAGCAGGCACAACATGGCGGCCTGGCAGTGACTGGGCAGCGGCACCTCGCCCTTGGAGCTGGGTTTGCCCCCTCCATGGAGCCAGCGTGCAGTTAGTCTGGTGTCTAAACCCTTGAATTTAGTGGTTTCGATACATTGCGATCGGTAGAGAGGGGCCGATGGGGAGAGTTTGTGGAAGGCCTTTTAATTTTTTACTTTTATTTGGGGGGGGGGGGCGTGTAGTTTAAAGAGATTTAAGTTCATAGCACTCCAAGTGTCCACTTCTGAAGGGCTAAATATGACTTTTAAGTATCAGTTAAGGCGATTTTCCCAGTGAGATACAAATTTTGGTGGGGTGGGCACCCTTATCTTATAGAAAAGTTTGAAAGGTGATGATCCGCTCCGGATAGACAAGTGTGTGTGGTGGTAATGGAGGGGGGGAGGTTGTTTTGTTCTGCCTGATCATAGAGAAAATTCTGTGGGGTTTGGGGTAATCCGTTTGGATTTCAGGTGCTCTGTGCCCCGATTAACGGCAGTGTTTGTGTGCGTGTTTATCTTGGTTAGAGAAGTGTATCGGTTCAGGATGGGGGAAGAAGACATTCTCCCCGACAGTAGAAACTGCAGCAGCCTGTAGGATCCTAACATGGCGTCTGAAAGGCACATGATATAAAAAGAAGGGAAAGAGGAGGCTCCCTCTGAGCCCAACCCAGGCAGTTGCTGACATCAGTCAGCCACAGCACATGGATGGGGGTTTACAGCACCTTTTTAACAGCAGCTTTTTGTAAGAAAAGGGTTCTTCTTTCAATTCCTCCTCCCCTACTCGTGCCAGTTACCCCTCCCCCGTTGTTTCCCTTGCTCCCTCTGATCTAACGTGTTCAAAGGCTTTTTTCCCTTTGGCTTGAAATCGTGGTTTATAATGGTGAGAATTGTACTATCTAATGATGGGGAGGGAAGGATCTCTTTAAGAAGTTGCTCTTACCCTTTTATGAACGCAGGGTGGCTTTTTAGTGTTCCACAGACCTCTTCCAGTCTGCTTCTAAATGCTGCCAGTGGCTGAGTTTTGCCGTTCCATGGGGAGGTGACCTAATAATCGAATAGATCTCACCATTATATCTCCTAAAGGGCAGTGGATGTGTATTAAATGATTTGTGATAAATAATCAATGCTGTCAATTTTTTTTTTCTTCTTCATTTCTGGGTGATTTAGAGCCTGCCCTGAAGTGTGATTTCTATTTTTTTCCTCTTTTTTTTTTCCAAGATGTCTAAACTCCTGTATCAATGGTTAGTTTTGCCTAGTTACTGTTTGTGACTGTGGTTTTGTCGAAGGCGAGTTTTTAGTCGTTTCTGGGAAAGTGATCTCCTTTGCTAAGCCACTTTTAAAAAGTGTTGCCTTGGAGACAGTTTGTTTAGTGTAAAACTGGAGTGGTCTGCTTTGCAATTGAATAAATGGTTCTGAAATGTGTGACTGGTATGATACTATTTGTAAATAAAAAGTGTGAAATATGTATTTGTCTTTTTATTTACCACTGTATAGTGCAGAATTTGTTTTCCAAGACCCATTTTGTATACAAGGTTCTTTTTTTAAAAAACAATTTTTGCACAAGTTTGTGACTTGGGGTCCGATTTGAAACTTGAAATCGTTTAGGAAACTAATAAAAAAGAGCCACACATTTCCAACAATAGCTTTCCAACATTATTCGAAGGAAGAGTGGGAATTCTGTAATGAAGTCTTTAAAGCGGATGAGTTCAGTTAGTGGTGGTCTGTGTTCTGGTGGTGATGCGGCGCCTTTCGGTTAGCGGGCATCGTTCTTGCTGTGTGGGCATCTTTCTTGCTAGAGGGTATTGTATAGACTGCCTGAAAACACTCCCTTCCAGTCTGGGGTTCCCTTGAGTGGTTACTGGAGTATGGGCTAGATACCTAATAAACATTTCCAGGAGGGAAGACTTAAATATTCTGACCATATTTAAGTCATGGTTCTTAAAATGTGACACCTGAATAGCTTACCTTTGAAGCAGGGTGCGCTGCTAAGATGCTAATCTGTGCCATAGTTTGAAGTAGGCTTCCTTAGGAGGCGACAGTGCTTCCGTGTATGATTACTTCTAACAGTCTGATGCGTAATGAAAGTGACAGTTAAATGTTACATTGCTTTTGCTACTAAATGATTCCCCAGTGTCTCAGACTTAAACTTTGGCTGCATATAGTGAGCTACTTCCATACATTGGTGAGATGGAATGAGTCTAACATACTGTGTTAGTAGCTCTTGGGCATAGGCACTTCTGAGGCAGCTCTTTGTTTCTCTAACAGCTGACTTGAAAAGTCAGAAATAGTGCACTCATTTTTTTTTCTAAAGGCAGACATTAAGAACTTCGTGTTTTTAATATGCCACTGTGTAGACTGCTTGAAAGAAGAAACCTGTATTCCACAGACATTCTGATACTAAGTAGCTGTAGACCCAGGGGGCTTTGATTTCTGGCACTAGAGAGATGCCTTTATTCTAACACTTGCATATCAGCTTGTTTACAAATTGAATACATTGTAGTGTAAGATAGGCTTTTAGCGTGCTGCATTTAACTTAGTTTGGTTAACTTTACTGCATTTTCCTGTCTTTTTACGGACAAAATACAGCACCTGCCTGTTTTTACTTTTTTCAGTATGCTCAAAGGCACTTCCCTCCCTGTCCCCAACTAACAAGGAATTCTGCCCTCTTCAGTGTTAAGTTTCAGGTCATCATAAATAAATACACATTTAGGGGTGAGGAAACATTGTGGTTTACCCATATAAAAGTAGTGTAGACCTGGTGCCCTTCTGTGAACCACCTAAAAGGGGAATTAAATCTAAAATTGTAAAGCAAGAACACTTCCACACACGTGTCTGGATGAGGGGCTGCAATGTATGGTGTCCTTAATGAACCCAGTAGCCTGTCCTGTTTAAAAGGAGCAGTGAGTAGAGTTACTCTGGTTTTATCCTGATCTCACTGCGTGGTGAATGGGACTTAAAGTATTACAAGTGGATGCTCTTGGGGGTCATGGTCAACACACAGCTTGTGGTGTTGTCTTCCGTGTCCTTTTCCACAAGTCTGTGTATTTGCTGACGTGTTCTGGAACTTTGTTGTGCCTTCTGCTTTGTGAAAGCCGGTGGTGGGCATTAAAATCACCTCGATTGCGCTGGTAGTGCTTTGTGTACATTAGAAGTTGCAGTAGTGGTCCAGCATCACCACACCTTTGCACAAACTTACTGCAAGTTTTGAAACTGGATATAAACCAGACAACCAAACCCAAATAACAAAACCCCAGCCTCCTGTTGTAACAGCTGTGTCCATGAAGACTCCTGTGCTACTCCCTGGTTGCAGTTCCTGAGCTTGCCTGTGCCTTTACCTGGTTGACCAGATACTTGAGTTCTCTCTGGATTTTGAACCTTGTGACTGTGCGTTTTTGCATGCACTCTGGAAGTTGAACTGTCACTGCCTGCAAGTGCCTGCAGAGAATGGGACTCCCTCTGTCCGTGTGGATTATGCTGAGATAACTGTGACCTGTTCTACGTGTGGTTTATGAAATGACTGATACTCAAGAGCTACAGAAGTTCCCTGATTGGGGCTATTTGCCAGAAGTCTGACTTGAGTTCTGTGAAACCCAGAAAAAACTGAGCATTCAGGAGGTTTGAATTAGAAACCTTTTTTTAGCTGTTCCTTGAGGTGCTACCGATTGACTCCTGCTAACTTAAAAACCTGCTTTCTCAAGTGGCTTTTCAAAGGTTCCAGCAGTACATAGCAGCAATACTGTCTTGTGGGCTTCTTTTTTTCTTCTTTTTTTTTGTTTTTCTTTTTGCCTTTTCCCAAGCTTTGGTACACAGACAGAATAACCTGAGGTGTTCCTTTTTTGTGCGATAGACCCACCGTGCTATACTTTGAACTGAGTTACCGATTTTCCAGATTAAGTTTTTGTATAAACAGAAAAATTCCCAAGGCAATTCCCTTGGTGTTTATAGTGGCAACCAAAAAGAGAGGTCTGTATTTCTGGGATTGGTAATCCCTCTATTTAAAAAGCTTAATGTATGTTTTTGTTGTACTAAACTTCTCAGTTTCTTCTTATTACTCCAGGCTCCTGCATCAGAGAAGCTTCCTGTTATGTACCTTATGGATTCCATTGTCAAGAACGTCGGAAGAGAGTATCTTACTGCATTTACTAAAAACCTAGTTGCAACATTTATTTGTGTATTTGAAAAGGTATATACACTTTCAGAAAAGTTCTGTATTCTAAGAAAATACGTGTTCCTGGTAAAATAAATACTTTCAGTTTTGGGTTTTCTTGGGTGCTGAACTATACAGATTGGTTGGTTTATGTCAATCTCAGTACTGTGTCTAGACTGTGAAATATCAAGCATGTGAGTTACATGTTAGCAGAGTCTTTATTAATTTGGTTTATAGCCATCTATAATTTTCCTATATCCAGGCAAGATTTTACTAATAGGATTTTATTTACCTGGATGGACCTTCTGTCATGTATAGACCAATTAATTACGAATTGTTGGTTTAGTTTTAAGATCGTAAATAATCTTTATGCAAAGAACAGACTGAGAATCAGTTTCTGGTGGGTTTCCTCAGAGCCTCTCTCTGCTGTAGTTAGATTTGTCTGATTTACTTGATCTGATATGCAGAATGAGTGCTTACACTGCAAAGAGTGAATAGCACTGATACCTGATTCTTGCTCGGTGGTCTGTGATTTGAGGGGAAAAAAATGCTAGGGGAGAAGGGTGTTAGAATGTATTGCTCTTTTACATGACAAATATGGTTTAATTTCATTTAACCTTGAGAACTGTTGCCATATCTTAATTTTTGCTCTTGATCTTTAAACCCAGGAAGTAATTCTGCATATTTTCCAATAAGAAAGGCAAATCGAAGTCCAGTTTTTGGAAGGCTGGACTTGAATGGGTTTAAGCTGGATCAGAAATGAAGGGTTAGCTTCTGTGGTTTCCTGTGTGATTTAAGAGTTGCATCTCGTATGAATGAGATGTTTGTGTATTTACCTGTCATTACATATCAGTGTGGATCTGAGATCCCACTATGCTTTGTCTATGGTTTTCAGATGTAATACACTAATGAAATAAGGAATAGATGGTAATAACGATCATAGAACACTTAAGCTCTGGTATGTAGATAGGTAGATACTCTGTTTTTTCAGTATTGTGAATGTATTTTTTTCCTGAGTTGCATTTAATGTTGCAGCTGAAGCTCTGGCTAATAACTGATTTTCAGATTTTTATAGGTTAACTGCTAAACTAACTAGAACTATTTACTTCACGTGTATTAATGAATTGTGTAAAATAATCACTTCTGATAGCTGAACTGTGTGTGTTGAAAGATGCAAGTAGAATTTCAGCACTGACATTATTACAAGTTCTGTTTTATCAGTCAGTGGACACTTGATGAAGGCAGAAACTTTTGCTCAGGCATTTTTGCACCTTTTGCAGGGAACTCCAAACCCTCTCATTGAAAATTTTACAGGGAACTCCCCCAGTAACTGAATGGGAATTCCTTTTGTTGAAGCTCCTGCTCCTCCCTGAATGAACCTCTGACCTTCCCAGACTATTCTGTCTTGCTGTAACATATTAAAGACTAAACTGCAGCAAAACCCACCCACAAAGTCAATACTTAATTGTTAAATTGGGACATTGACATTAGGACAGCTGCATATATTTGTCCTCAAGTATTTTTCATGTATTGTTCAGTGAACTACTCAAGTTATGAGATGAATGGTATTTTGCTTTTCTGCAAATTTCCAACTTTTACCAGTCGTGATGATCCAAACAAATTGTGAAGAGATGGGTCTAATTTTGCAGCTGAACTGAAATGCAGTTAACTTAAAAATAGTCCTTTTGTGGCATTTGTTGGGGAAAAAAAGTCCTTCAGTGGCTGGACGGCTGAGCAAAACACCTTTCCTGTGCACAGAGTTTGTGGTTTCCTGATCCGTTTGTCATTGTACTCCAGTTAGCACAAACACCAGAACAATGTATTGTCTCAGAGGCTGTTGCCTTTCAGTATTTTTGTTACTGTATTTTTTCCACAGAAATTGGGCAAGTAAAATGAGAATTTTGGTAATGGAAAAGTTGAAAGAAAATTCCCAGAGAATGGGAATACACAATAAAACCTTGAAACAACAATCCCACATTTGAGCTGCTGTTACTGATTCTGTTGGTATAGATGTACGATCTGCCCTGCTTTAATTCTTTGTTTAAACCAGCAAACTGTTGCTAGAACTAGGGAATGAATGAACTAAGTTCTACAGAAAAGTTTAAGAAATCGTTTTATATTAACTTAACAAGCCATAGAATTGTTTTATTGTTTTAGGTGGATGAGAATACTAGGAAAAGTTTATTTAAATTACGCTCCACATGGGATGATATTTTTCCTTTGAAGAAACTGTATGCACTTGATGTCAGAGTCAACTCATTAGATCCAGCATGGCCAATTAAGCCTCTACCCCCAAATGTGAATACTTCTAGCATCCATGTGAATCCTAAGTTTTTAAACAAATCGGTAAGTGTTTCTGCCTCTTCTATGAACAGATGGTAAAACGTGTCATTTTCGTTGTTTGTATGCTGCTTTTTGACAATTGGTTGTGAATGAAGTAAGCTTTGTTGCCAGGTAAGAGGCATTTCTGAATTGAGAGTATTTGATGGGTTTGGTTTGTGTATTTCAAAACTATTCTTGATTTTGGAACATGGTGAATTTATAATAAATGATAGGTTTGTCGCAGCAGGAAGTTAGAGTGGAGCAAAAGTTTTATATTGTTTTAATTACATTTTGCATTAAAAATGCAGTGTCTAACTGCTGTACAAACCTGAGTGCCAGTACTAGATCGTGCTAGCACTTAAAGGAGATGGAGTTGTTGGATGCCACCAGGATTTTAAATGTAACTTTGTTTATTGTGTTTCTAGCCAGAGGAATCTGCTACGCCTACCTCTGCTATAACTTCTGGTGCCTCTACTCCTCCTGCTGTTCCCGAAATACAAAAGAATTTGACACAGGAGCAACTAATAAGGCAGCAATTGCTTGCAAAGCAAAAGCAGTTGTTAGAACTTCAGCAAAAGAAATTAGAGCTGGAGCTGGAACAGACGAAAGCACAGTTGGTAAGTAGGGGAGTTGGTGAAACTTGTGTGTAGTTGGGTCTCACTTTCTCCTGGACAGTGCTTAGGTGTGCCAGTAACTACAATGTTGCTTTTCGCTTCTGCCTGTAGCAGTTTTAGGACTAGAGCAGTGCAAGTTGATCTGGGGTTCCTGAACAGTTACTTATTACCTAAAATCCTAAAGAATTCCACTCAAAGGTTAAAAAAAGGTGAAGTTCTTGGTGTTTCGTGTTTTAACTTCTCTCCAAAATGATGCTTGCCTCTGATCCTCTTCTTCCACCTCTTCTTGTGGCTTATATCAAGCAAGGCTTTTTCAAATGTATTTGATTGTTGGAAACAAAGTCACCCTCCTCATTAGGTCAAGATGGTTTGATGCCACCATCTGAAGATGGTGGTTAAGCTCTATAGGTTTACATTCGTAACTGAAAGTCTTGCTGCGGTGGCAGTTGATGACAGCATAATAAAGCATCTTTGAGGCATAGAAACCTGCTCCTTGGCAGCTTAGTTGCCCTGAATGTGTGGAATATATAGAAAGCTAACACTGTAATGAGAACATGTGCCTAAAGTACAGATCTTACAGTATTGACTTTGTAGTACTGGTTTATATTATATTTGAATTTAATCTTTTGTAATGGCACTGCTTTAGTTAAACACTTGCAATTAACAGTGGGTCATTTTCAGTTAAACGGGTGACTCAGAACTTTCAGCATGTTTCCATTTATAGTTTTGGGTTTGAGATAAGAACATGAACATCTCAAGGTAGTTGTGTCATGCAGATTAATGCAGGATTTTTCCCTGTTTCAGGCTGTATCTCTTAGTGTTCAGCAAGGATCATCATCTGTAGCTTCAGTTCCAGCACCTTCTAAGCAACACATGTCTTCCACACCTCATATGACAGTTAAAGCACCTCATCAGACTGCTGTGCAATCTGAAAAAAGCAAGCCATCCCCAAGTCCTCCACTTCATGATGTCAAAATAGCAAACAGGGATCCTCGGCTTAATAGGATGAGTCAACATTCTTCTCATGGTAAAGACCAGTCTCATAGGAAAGAGTTTCCACCAAGCACAACCAGTCAGTCTGATACCAAGACAAGTAAAACAACACAGTCTGAAAAACAGAGCTCAACAAAGCAGGAGAAATCGAAAGCAAGTGAAAAAACACAGAAGAAGGAACTTGAGCAATCAGAAGCCAAATCTAAATCACCATCCCCTTTGAAAAATAAGCAGCCCAGTACTAAAGATACTAAGAGCCAGGAATGTGAAAGCACGAAAGTATCTGATATTAGTAAGCGGGATCCAAGACTGAAAAGACATCTTCAAGATAAAGAGGGCAAAGAGGAGGACGTGGGGAAGGAAAAGAGGAGAAATACGGAGAAAAAAGAAAAAGAGGAACATAAGACAGGTGAACACAGACCAGCAGGCAGCAGAAATAAAGTCATCAATGGTGCTGTTCAGAAGCAAGACACAAGTACAGAGGAGACAGAGAAACAGAGTGGGAAACAAGGGAGATCAAGTAATAGGAAACGGTCACGATCACGCTCTCCTAAGGCACGGTCACCATCTACACATTCTCCAAAAAGACGGGAGAGGAGGTCACCAAAAAGAAGACTTAGGAGTTTATCTCCTACTTCATCAACTCCAAAAATTGGAAAGATCCGTCAGATAAGTGCTAAGCAGTCTCATGCTGAAGAAAGCACACAAGCAGCAAGAGATGAAAGAAATTCGACTAAGAGGAATGCTAAACAAGAGGTGCGAGATCCACGGAGAGTGAAAAAAGCCCAAGAAGACAGGCCCCAAGAGACAGCAAGCCAGCATTCTACTAAAGCTTCTCCTGATCCAAAGGAGAATGCAGAGAACTGGCAAGGATCCAAATCAGGCAAGAGGTGGAAATCTGGTTGGGAAGAAAATAAAAAGTAAGTTACTATCTTTAAAACAACTTCTGTTGGAAGTCAGTGGAAATTCTGCTGCTGACTTCAGTGTAGGCACCTGTGGGAGGCAATGTTCAGATGGTTGAAATTGATCAGTGTAGTGTATTTCTACTGGTGAAATATGGAAATGGTGTGTACTTGGATTATAAGGTGGTAGTGTTGTTTTGCCATCATCAGTTCTAATAGGAATGTAACAGTCATGTCCTGAATAAAGAAGTAACCTATATTTTAAATGTATTCTCGCTTTCAGCACACAGCAGAATGAAGAGCACCAAGCACTTGGTAAATCTCCTCACCAAAGACACCGGGAAAACTGGCCTGCTGGCAAAGGAATTCTATCACCCCGAGCACCAAAGCAGCAGCACCGGTTAAGCGTGGATGCCAATTTACAGATTCCCAAAGAATTGACATCTGCAAGCAAGAGAGAATTACTTAAGAAGGTAGTACCCATAAGTCTGTCTTCATAGAAGTGTCCTGGATATATATAGTTCGCTTTGTTTTTTGGAAGTCTAAACTTTTAACTTTATATTCTAGGCCAATGAACGGTTGACATCGGGTGAAATAACACAGGATGAGTTCCTCATGGTGGCTCATCAGATCCGACAGCTGTTCCAGTATCAAGAAGGAAAGCACAGATGCAATGTCTGGGATAGCCCTACAGAGGAAAAATGTGGTTTGAAAAAGAAACCTCTTCTGTCAGATGCAGAGTTGACATATTATGAACATAAAGCTAAACTAAAAAGAACACAAGTTCAGCATTCATTGTCAAGGCTGGATCTATTGGATCCTGATGATATTCTGGATTATCATTTACCTGACGCATTGCTTTCTGAAATAGAGTGTGACCAGGCAAAAGCCAAGCGTGGAGTACAGTTTGATAGGAAAGAGCCATTTGGGGAGAGAGCAAGGAGACACTCTCCTGTAAGTGGCACTAAAAGGCCTTTTGCTGATAACCTCTCGCCACTTGAGGGTCGACGAAGACTTGAGGAACAGAATGCTACTAAGGGAGCAAGAGGTTCTAAGAACTTCGATCCTTATGATAGTTGGGGAGAATCAGAGGAATTCAGAGATGCTCTGAGACAGGGGAAAAGCACATCAACAGAGTTCCAGAAAATAGATGGTGATGCAGTCTGCAGATTCGATAACCGTGAGGAAAGACAACTTCTTGGGCAAGCTGGTGTGTGCTTTTCCTTTATTTTACATTGCTTAAATGCTCACTAACATGTTGCTAGTTGCTTACATAGTTTGCTCTGGGGTTTTTAGGTGTTCGAGAGGAACCACGATCACCATTCAGTGAACGTTTCAAAAGAACTAGGTATGAAGATCCAGAGAAAGCACCATTTCCAGAAAGCCCAGGATCAAGATTTGGAGGCATTGAAGCAAAGCAGAGGATAAGTGCACTGATGGAAGAGAGACCTCTATTTGATGGCTCACCTAGACAAGCTGCTGCAAGGGTTGCAGTAGATGGACAAGGAAGCCCTTTTGCTGATGCTCCTGCTGCTGGGTCGAGCTCCAGAATTGATGGGCCACCCGGACAGGCTGCTCTGAGATTTGAAGGGCCTTTGGTGGGAGCGGGTGCATCTCAGTTTGATGGACCGCTGGCAGGAGCAGGGGGAGCTGGAGCCCTAAGATTTGATGGGCCGCCAGGGCAGCTGGCAGGGGCCCTGAGGTTTGAAGGACCTCCAGGACAGGGTAGTGGAGGAGGTCCATTGAGATTTGAGGGCCCTCTTGGGCAGATAGGTGGGCCATTGCGCTTCGAGGGGCCTGCCGGTGGTCCTAGATTTGAAGGACCAGGAGTTGGCCTCAGGTTTGAGGGTCCCCGTGGTCAGCCTTCAGGTGGTCTCAGGTTTGAGGGACCTCATGGTCAACCTATGGGGCCTCGAGGTCAACCAGGGGGTGGTCTCAGGTTTGAGGGACCCCATGGTCAGCCCTTGGGGCCTCATCGTCAACCAGGGGGTGGCCTCAGGTTTGAGGGGCCACATTTACCATTGGGGCCCCATGGTCAACCTGGAGGTGGCCTCAGATTTGAGGGGCCCATGGGGCCCCATGGACCATCAGGCGGTGGGCTCAGATTTGATGGGCCCCATGGACCATCAGGTGGTGGGCTCCGATTGGAAGGACCAGGTGTAGGTCCTAGGTTGATTGATGGACCAATACCCCAGGGAGCTGGACTTAGATTTGATGGTCCTTTGGGTCGGGCTGGCCCGAGGTTTGATGGTTGTCACGCAGCTGGATTCGATGGTCAGCCTGGTCAGTTGTCTTTGTTACAAAGATTTGATGGAATCCATGGAACACCAGGTCCAAGATTTGAAAGGGCTCCTGGCCAACAGGCACAAGCACGTTTTGATACAGCCATACCTCAAAGATTTGATGGACCTCACCAGCCAGCCTCTAGGTTTGATTTGCCACTTGGCCTTCAAGGTGCACGCTTTGAAAATGTAGCTAACCATCCTGCCTCAAGACTAGAACTGTCACCATACGGACAGGGTGGTCCATTTGTTGACCATCCTGGCCATGGCTACAATGGACCATCTCATGGGATGCAATTCCAGAGACCTGATCTGTTTGATGGTTCACCTGGACCAAATTTCAATGGGCCAGCTGGGCCTGGAGCACAAAACTTCCCACTGCGAGCAGCTGGTCATTACTTTGAAGAAAAAGGGCTTCAAGGCCCTCAGTATGGAAACTTCAATAACATGCCAATGGGAAGTAGCCAGGTAAGAGCTGATGGTTTGCTTGTGGACTATTCCTGTGTAGAGAATTAGCAGGTTTTTCTTCAAAAATTGGAAGGTTTTCCTAAAAAGCTGGCAGAATGAGAGCTAGTTTAAAGCTAAAAGAGTCATCCTGCTTCAGCAGGTTCTAGATAATTTAAGGAGGACATGCGGTGCTATTTTTGAATAATCTATTTTTAAGAATTAAAGCAAATACTGGATCTTTACAATCACTTCATAGCTCAGAATATGGCAGTGAAATTAGTATTTTTAAATGGGAAAACGAGGTAATTAGAGGCCTATGTTGTCTTATTATACTTGCACAAAAGTGAATTCTGTATAAAGCATTAAAAGAATAGCAATGGAATTATAGAACTGGTTGGGTTGGAAAGGACCTTAAAGCTCATCCAGTTCCAAGCCCCTGCTGTGGGCAGGGACACCTTCCACTAGAGCGGCTTGCACCAACCCCTGTCCAACCTGGCCTTGAACACTGCCAGGGATGGGGCAGCCACAGCTTCTCTGGGCACCCTGTGCCAGTGCCTCAGCACCCTCACAGGGAAGAACTTCTTTCTAATGTCTCATCTCAGTCTCCCCTCTGTCAGCTGAAAGCCATTCTCCCTTGTCCAGTCCCTGTCCAACTTTCTTGTTCCATCACCCTTTAGGCATTGGAATATGCTATAATGTAAGTGAATATACACAATTTTCTAAGAGGTATAGAATTGGAAAGGACAAAATTATGTGGTCTCTTTGCAGTTGTTGGTACTGGTGACAAGCAGGTTTAAAGAGATACTATGGGTGGGGTGAATTAAGAAAAAACAGACATTGTTCTGTTCAGCTTGGAGAAGAGAAGCTGCTTGAGACATCAGAGCAGCTTCCAGTATCTGAAGGAGGCCTACAAGGATGCTGAAGTGGGCCTCTTCATCAGGGACTGTAGACATAGGACCAAGGGGTGATGGGTTTAAACTGAAACAGAAGTTCAGGTTATATATAAGGAAGAAGTTCTTTCTTGTGAGGGTGCTGAGGCACTGGCACAGGGTGCCCAGAGAAGCTGTGGCTGCCCCGTCCCTGGCAGTGTTCAAGGCCACGTTGAACAGGGCTTGGAGCAACCTGCTCTAGTGGAAGATGTCCCTGTCCATGGGAGGGGATTGGAACTGGATGAGCTTTAAAGTCCTTTTCCAACCCAGTTCATTCGATGATTCTGTGATTGTTGAACTACAGTCTTGGTAAAACTCACTTGGCACCAGCATGCTTTAAAAGCTCAGGTGTCTTTGCTGAGCCCCCTGTTTGAAATGCTCTCTTCAAAAGAGGAAAATAATACTTAGGTGAAAACAATGTTTCAGGAGAGGAGAGATTTTAAAGCATTTTTCTTTTGGGGATAATAATGGAAGATGGAAAGTCGAGTTACTGTGTGAAAATAGGTGATGTGTCCTGCTAACCTCTAATGCAATGTGTTTCAAAGAACTTGTAAATCCAGAAAGGACCCAGCTGGGGGGAAAACACCCAGTTTTTATTACAGGCATGTTATAAAACCTGGTTTTCTATCTGAAGCTCACTGTGGCTGGTTTGCTGAAAGAATCCTGCTTTTGTATGTGTGTCTTATAGTGGATGATGTTTCCGTTCTTAGAACTGATATTGGCATAGACCCTTACTGGTTTCTTTAATTTCTTTGTGATGAGCTCTCTTTTGGTGAACAGGAGCAATTTAAAAGGAAGAACTGTTTGGAAAATGGGATTGAAGGCTCATGGCTCTACAAGAAATGGTGTTTAAGGGTTTTTGGTTTGGGCTTTGTTTGGACTTCTTGTTTGGTTTGAGTGGGGGTTTCGTTTGTTCTAATGTAAATGTTTGGCAAAGTGAGTAAGTGTTCCTTATACTTCTCTAGTGGGAAGTGAAAATAAGGAAAAGGTTATGTTGTCATTTGTGGACCTTCCGATACCAAAGTGACTTCTGGAAGGAATTTAATGTGTATGAAAATCCTGAGAAATATTGAGATGTTAATGATAAAATTATAAAAAGGAAACTTAAAATGACATTATTGTACACAAAATACTTCAATGTTGCCTTTCACAGGTTTCTCTCATGTCTGCTCAAGGAGGGCCTTATGGCCAAGGTCAACAGTATTTGCCAAATCCTGGAGGTTTTGTTCAGAACCCTGCAGGTGCGTAACAAAACCAGTGATCTTCCTTTTCTTCCTCTTGGATTGCTGTGTTGATGGCCACAAAAATGATCCTTTGGTAATGTCCCACTGTACAAGGTCTGCATGGACTAAGGGAAGACTCCTCACTGAGGTGTCTGTGGATGTGGTTTCTGTAGTACCTTCATCTTTTCAGGGGTTTCCCTCAAAACAGTGAAGGCTTTCACTAATTCTCATTCACTGTGTGGGTTTGGTATGTAGTTGTGCTTGAAGAAAAAGAGAAAATGAATACATTTTGGTCTGCATTTCTGGAAAGCCCCAATCTGTATGGGTGTGTGAGTGGTTAGTAATGAAAAGCTTTTAAAAAGTCAGAAATAGTTCAAGTAGAGGATGAAGTAGATTGGTATTGGTGAAATATTTAAGCATTAAATAAAGAAAATGCTGCATTTCAGTAAGCACTGTCCAGTAGGAATCTGTGTATGGGCAACCAGCTTAGATGGCACTTCTGTTGTGGGGGAAGGAATCAGCCAAGGATTAGGGATAAAGCAAAGAGAGTTGTTAAATAATTTGGAATAAAAAAGGAAGAAACAAGGGGCTGAAGGAAAAGTGTGTTTTGACACATGCAGCTGAAAGTGAATTTCTGATGCAACTTCTTGTCTCCTTGAACGTTGATGTTTTTCCCCAGGAGCCGTTCCACATTCATACCCTGATAACCACCTTGGGCAAGTTGATGTCAATGAGCTGTTTGCTAAACTGCTGAAAACAGGGATCCTCAAACTGTCAAAAACTGACTCCACTTCAGCACGTATGTAGATCCATTATGTTCTAATTACTCAGCTTATCCACCACTGAAGTGTAAAGCGAAGTATTAGAGCTGTTGTGAACTCCTGCATAGTTTTTAAAACTGAACTTTGGTTTTGGGAAGGAATTTAGAGTGGGTGATAGAGTAAATGCCCAGTACCTGTTTTTCTGAATTGAAATTCTGAGCAGCTTATAGTTTCTCATATGCTTTATTTATGTTAGTGATGTTAGAAGATGATTGACTTGGCTGTTGCACACTTGTATTTTAGCATAGTCACATTGTATTTGTTAATAGTAAAAATAACTGTCAGGAGCACGTCACTTCTTTCTGATGATGTACTGAAAATTTGGTAAAATACCTTTTATGCTTTCTAGAAGTGAATGAAGGGTCAGCCCAGCCTGCTGCTGAAGAGGAAGATGATGACCAGAACGAAGACCAAAATGTCCCAGACCTCACAAACTTCACTGTTGAAGAACTAAGACAGTGAGTATAGTACAATGAGATTACAGTGCAGTAACAAGGCATAGGCATATCTAGGATATGTAGGATAGTTAATCCAAGACAGCTGAGAGCTTTTGAAAGATTCTGTGTCATTTTGTGACTGAGAGGACTTGCAGGTTTTAATGTTGGCCTTAGAGAATTTGAGAGAGGAAAAAGGGAAAATTAACCTGGGAAAGCTATCTTCACACATGTTGCATGTTGTTACTTTGTAAGGTTGTGATATATATTGAAGTCAGAGAATCATACAACGGCTAGAGTTGGAAAAGACCTTAGAGTTCATCTAACCCCCTGCCACGAGCAGGGACACCTTCCACTAGAGCAGCTTGCTCCAAGCCCCATCCAACCTGGTCTTGAACCAGGGATGGCGCAGCTGCAGCTTCCCTGGGCACCCTGTGCCAGCGCCTCAGCACCCTCACAGGGAAGAGCTTCTGCCTAAGAGCTCATCTCAGTCTCCCCTCTGGCAGGTTAAAGCCATTCCCCTTGTCCTGTCCCTACAGGCCCTTGTCCAAAGCCCCTCTCCAGGTTCCTGTAGTCCCTGAAGCTGCTCTGAGGTCTCCCTGGAGCCTTCTCCAGGCTGAACCAGCCCAGCTCTCCTAGGCTGTCCAGAGCGGAGGTGCTCCAGTCTGCAGAGCATTTTTGTGGCCCTCCTCTCATCTCACTTTACCTTCTCGCATGACTGTTAATTTTACCACTTCTGCAGTAGTTTGCAAAGCTGAGCCAAACGTAGGCTTTAGGGATTTTATGCACTTATTAGCTGATGAAACTAGTAGACATGAAACACAACACTAGAAAGCTTATGTGATAACAAGGGGTTAATATGAGGCCCTTCTTTGTTTATTTGAATGTTCCAATTGATTGTGCTATGAACATAAGGAAGAATTTATCTACATGTGTGCTTTGGCTGTGCTGTAGATTCATGTTTATCCTCTTGTGGACATATGAGCAACTTACTGAGCAACTTCTTACCTGCTTCTTTTCAAAGAAATGTTAAGAATTCTTTTCCCCCTCTTTTTTATAGACGCTACGATAGTGTTATAAATCGTCTGTACACTGGAATTCAGTGTTACTCGTGTGGAATGAGATTCACCACTTCACAGACAGATGTTTACGCAGATCATTTGGATTGGCATTATCGTCAGAACCGGACAGAAAAAGATGTTAGCAGAAAAATCACACACAGAAGATGGTACTACAGTTTAACTGTAAGTAGTGCAATGTGTGGCTTGATAAAATTAGAGGCTGGATTCTGGGTTTTACTTATGTATGGGCTGTAGTGTTGCAGTTGAAATCTGCATCATCACAAAAGTTGGCCTGTGGTAAACAACGTCTTAGATACTTCAAGTAGTTCTCAAATGCCTGTTGAAATACAACAGGGAATTGTGTGATGAACAGTAACCAGTTTGAGGCCAGTGGTGCTGTTTTCATCGCATTGAGAATGTAGCATTGAAGTGTAGCATTGTGAGAAAGCACCCACTGTGCTGGTGCTGCATGTGGGGAGTACTGC
The DNA here is from genome assembly GCF_012275295.1 of Melopsittacus undulatus. Lineage (NCBI taxonomy): Eukaryota > Metazoa > Chordata > Aves > Psittaciformes > Psittaculidae > Melopsittacus > Melopsittacus undulatus. The sequence goes on along the minus strand of NC_047528.1, from coordinate 7,096,601 downwards.
AGCTCTTAAGAGAATTCACCGAATTATGGTACTTGGGGATGTCTTTTGGTTGTTGCTCTCTTTTTATCCCATTATTGTTTAACCATTTCTGGCCATTTGTCAGAGTCTGACTGTAAATGAAACCTTCTTCCTTAGGATTGGATTGAATTTGAGGAAATAGCTGACCTCGAGGAGCGTGCAAAGAGCCAGTTCTTTGAAAAAGCTCATGAAGAGGTTGTGCTGAAGACACAAGAAGCTGCTAAAGAGAAGGAATTCCAGAGTGTTCCTGCAGGACCTGCTGGAGCAGTCGAGGTAAGTTTCAGCTTGCCTTAGCTCAGATAACAACATTGTTTCATACAGTGTATACACTGAAGTCTTGTTCTTGGATCTCTGTGCAGCCACACCACAGGTGGTGTATTTGTGTGTGTAATGGTTGTTTCCCGGGCATACATAGCAGTGTAAATCACCTGTAGTTCAATAAAATCTACACCCGTTAGCATTCCATTGAAATGGGCAGATTGGTAATTTGCTGAATGTTTCTGTAGAGAATCTAGAGCAAGTGAATTGGAAGTGGTCCTTTGCCATTCAAATTGGACTTACTGGGTTTTGATACTTTTACGCAGAATTTGTTTTGGTTGAAAATAAGCATTAGGACAAAGAAACATCTCAGTATCCCCTGTAGAGCTGTATTTTGGTAGGTGAATTTGTACAAATTTGGTAGGTGAATCAAGTGCAAATGCTGTTATAGGTAGCTGTCAGGCAATGAAGGCCTTTGTTCTGAGTTTTAAAAGTAGCTTCTGTGCTTTGTTCTCCAGTTTGATTATTTTGTATGGAAGTATGAAAAATGTTAATACTTCATTTAAATAGTCTGCTTTTTTCAGCCTGAGGCTCCAGGTTAAGAAGAGTGAAGATAATGCTATAAATAGTATTAAATCCCTGTGCTAGGTTGTCTTTATGTGTCAGTAAACCAGCATTATATTGTTATGAAATGTTGTGCTTTAGGCTTCCTGGCTTCAAAGGGCAAAACTTCTGTTTCTCAAGTGACAGCACGCTGATGTGTAAACTATACTCTTAATAACTTCTAACTAATGTTTTCTGAAGTATGGAAGACAGATCATGTTGTAGTCTGAATGTATTTAAAGACCCTTATTTGCCTGTCACTAGGTTTCTGAAGTTCATGTGTTCAGTAAGGTGTTGGAATAATCACATTTGTTTCTGTTATTCTAATAACTTTTCAGAGCTGTGAAATTTGCCAAGAGCAGTTTGAACAGTACTGGGATGAGGAAGAGGAAGAGTGGCACCTGAAGAATGCTATTAGAGTAGATGAGAAGGTAATCTGATTGTACTTACGTGCGATATTTATAGTAAAACCCCACAGAATTACAGCAAAGAAAGAGAAAGCTAAGGGTTTTAGTACTAAATGTTCCATCCCTGTTAGTGTTCAAGGCCAGGTTGGATGGAGCCTTGGGTGACATGGTCTAATTTGAGGCATCCTTGCCCATGGCAAGGCCTTGGAACTAGATGATCTTGAGGTCCTTTCCAACCCAAACCATTCTGTGATCCTGTGATTCTAATGGCTCTGTTTCTCCTGGGGGTTCCTGTCATAGTTTTCCATGCTTCCAAGTACATAAATATCTCAGCCCTTGGAAGTGCCAGAAGTCCTGGTGGCATTAGTGTAGCCTTATTGGCCTTTCCTTACACTGCTGTGCTGAAGGGAAAATAATCATCTTTCTATATAGGTGTAGATGCTGGTTCATTTTTCTGTATGCAGCTGTATAAGATAATTCCCATCACTTAATCAGGCTCCTGTATTATAATCTGCCCTAAATAAATACAGAATCATTTCCCAGTCATGTTTGATGCCATACTTTGCCTGCTCCTACCCTTGTGTTAAGATGTGTAACTGACATTGCTCTGTTTGTAACCAACGATCCTGCTGTCATTTAATGTAACTAAATATATAAACATTCTGTTTCAGATTTACCATCCATCTTGCTATGAAGACTACCAAAACGTAAGTGAATCCTTCATGTGTTTTGAAGCATTTGGCTTTCACTTTGTTTGCTGAAGCTCTGCCTTTGCAGGGAGCAGATGTGCTCAGAGCTACCCATTTCTCTTGTCCAAGGCTCGCACGGCAAGTTTGTAATACAGAATTGGCCAGGATGTATTTTGTGTTGCAGTGTGCCGTGACAAGCTTGTGTTGTACAGGACTGAAGTGAAACCATGGTTTGAAACCACATCCTGGATTTGTTGAGTAACACATCTGAGGAATTTGCAAAAATGGAATAGATGGGCATTAGGGTGTGTTGTGTTTTGGGAGTCAGAGTTCCCTTGGGGAGGCAAGGAGTAGTTCATGGTAGTGTTTTAAGCATTTCACCACTGCTTGGATGACACCGTTTCAGAGGAATTGTGACAAGTAATGCCATTAAAAAGGTAAATTTGTTTTCTTAGGATCTTGATAAAATAGAAGCTTGGGTTTTCAGTGCCTGACCATCAACGTGTTTGTGTTGTGAAAGAGTGAAAGGGATAAGGAGCTAAAAATTCTTCCTTTAATGTGTGTTAATGCTGCTTTGACTTGGCTTTGCAGACATCATCCTTCGATTGCACACCCTCTCCCAGCAAGACTCCTGTAGAAAACCCATTAAATATGATGTTGGACATTGTTAAGCAAGAAACAGAAGAGCCCTGTGAGTCACCTAAAGTCAAAGAAGAACCTGATGACACCCCTCCTGCCTGTGCAGAAGAGAGCAGCACACCTGCCTCTACAGACATAAAGACAGAACCTGATGAGTCTGTTTAAACTAACTTGAGATATGAACTTTTTTTTACAGAAGAGCTGCTGTGTTATCTCTGGAAGGCAAATACTTTTTATATGAAATAAAAATGTTCAACTGAGGCAGGGCCTCAAACTACTGTGTGGTTAATAAATACATTTTTGTATTTGAATTTCTTGCCTGCACAGTTTCAGGTGTCATTGTGTGAAAGTTCTGTAGATGCGTGGAAAATGAAATGGAATGAAATGGTCTATGTAAAAAAATGTACAATTTTCACTTGTGGAAATGTAAATTATAAATAAAAGCTATTTTTGCTATATATGGGAGTGTAACGTTTATGCACACCATCAAACGGAGACAGCGTTTCTGTACTTTTTTCAGTTGAAATGAACTTACACAAGAACTTTTGGCTCAGTAAGATTCAGAAAGCAAATCATCTTCCTTCAGTTACGCCACAGGCAATAGGAATTTCTCACAGAGGTGGGGACACAGTGCAGGAACGTCTCACAGGCAACCCGAGGTTTCTTTTCTTTCTAAACTGATTTGAACAAACTTAACATATCCAGATAGAAATAAAAAAAAATAAAAAACCCTAAAAAATTACCAAAAAAACACAGTTTTGGGTAGAAGGGGAGAATATAACAAAGCAACCGGAGTGCTTGATTGTGAACACAAGTGCCAACACCCACTTAACAAACCAGGATGCCTGGTAGTTAAGACACTTTTAATGATTCTTTTTTTCTTCCATTAGTCAACCACCTAAGAATTTAATACAGCTGAACACTTTTCTTTACGTTACGGGGTGGGGGGAATGAATGTAAGAATGCTCATTTGAAACATGGTTAACACTTTTCTTTTTGTTGCTTATGACTGGACTTAGATGGTAAACCAGATATCCTGAGATGTTAATATTTCTTAAATGTAATAAATATAATTAAGCATATATTTGAGTGTAAGTCTCTTCCTTTCAAAACTGGGTTTGTGTGGGAGTGGAAATAACCACACAGCTGTGTTGTCTTGGACAATGTGCGTTTAATGTTGTATTCACTCTGCCATGTGTGTACTTGAGTGCTGGGAGCAAGACATAAGCAATAAGAGCAGTACCACAGTCTAAGGGTATTACTGTTGCAGTGAGGGTGGTTGGGAGATCAGAACTCGCTGTATGATGTACTGGCTGCGAAGGTGGTTTTGCTGTTGGCTGCGACTTCTTCCCATCTTCACAACTTCCCATCAAGCAGTTTAAGATGTGAGTAATTCCTTGACTCATATTAAGGCTGGAGCTATATTTGTGAGTGCCCTGTTAGATGTCAACCTTAAAAATAGCTGTAAAGCTAGAGGAGCAAGAATACTTCCATGGGATTGATAGAGGTAAGTCAGTCCTGGTAGGCTGTGGGCTGTGAGTTACTCCTCTATTACTTACTCCAACACTTCATGTCCTGGAACTTGGAAGTCCCACAAACTCAGAGGAGACTGAGCAGAGATGTTGAAGGCTGTTAGAAAATGGGAACAAATTACTCGGTCTGCTAGGGATAGAAGAGGGACATCTAAGTTGCAGCAAGAGGATTTATGGCAACTTCACAATAAGGATAATTAAGCTCTAACTGGATTTTACTTGGTCCATGTAATTAACAATGTGTACTGTAAATCCGATTGGGAAGGGTTCATCCTGCCTGGAAGCAGGACTCTGGAAATGCAAGGAAAAAAGACCATCCCCTTGTACCCTGTGTCAGTGCAGAGAGAGAAGGTTAAACGTGTACATACCGTGACCGGGTCTGATTATCCTGCATGAACAGGTTAAATACCTCTTGGTTCTGAGGTAAGAATGGAGCTTTACCTTTACACTTCCCTCTGGTGAGTGCCATGAAAACACTGGCTCTGCCGGCAAGATGCCGGCACCCCCCGGCAGTGCAAGTCCTCCCCTCATGCGCTGCCTCCGCCCGCAGTCACCCCCATGGCTGCTCACACTCACGGGCTCCCGTCTCCCCTCAGCCGCCATGGCCGCACCGCCCGCCATTTTCCTCCCGCTGTGCCCATCGCCGTGCCCATGGCCGTGCCCATGGCCGTGCCCATAGCAACCCCTCAGCGGCGTCTGGCGCTGCGAGGAGGAGGGTAAGGAGAATGCGGCCGCTTCTGCTGTGAGGAGCCGCCATGGCCCCCGCCCGGTGAGCCTCTTCCCCGCTTCCCTTCCCTGAGGGCTGCGGGCAGCCATGAGGGGACCGCCCCGCGGGACGCGGCCCTGCGCTCCCTCGGCCGAAACCCACCCCATTGACCCGGTGCTCCGCCGGGATCCCCCCCAGAACACCGGGATTGCTCAATATTGGCCGGGCAGGTGAGGAAGAGCGGGGTAACGGTGGTGCAGCGGTAGTGTAGCAGTGGGCTTTGCCTGCAGCCAGTCCCCCTCATCCCCTGGGCTGCACAGGGTGGGTTTGTGTGCTCAGAAACACTGGAAAACACGAAGCTGCCTCTTTCCCCTCTTCTGAGCCATGTTCTCCTTCACTCAATCTCTTTAGTTGAGTTTTGGGTAGCGATCATCTCAGAATGGGTCCTTCATTCTACAGAGTTTTCTCCATTGAGCATCTGATAACAGTTTTGATGAGAAGTTGCACTAAAATTATGGAACCAATAATTTCGCTTTCAAAATGAACACATTTCTCACAGAATTCATGTTAGCAGCTGTTTGCTGAACCTCAGTCCCAGTGGAGCTTCCCTTGGGCTGTGCCAAGAGCCACGCAGCAGCGCTTGGCATCCATCTCCACACGCTGTATGTGTCCAGAGGAGGAAGGGAGACAAGGTTCACTCTGCTGGCAGGGCTCCTCCTTGGCTTTTGTTCTGGGTTTGGAAACACAGAGGATAACCTTGAACTTGTGCTGGAACATTGTGTTAAACATCGGTACTTTGGCAAGTGGTGGAATTGGCCATATCCTGCCCTGATGCAAGTCTGTGTCGTTGCACTGAAGCCTGTAGCCCTCCCTTGACATGAAGAGAAATTGCTCCCTTGTGGGGAACTTACGTCCTGGTGGCGTTGCCTCTTTTAAAAACAACTCCAACTACAAAATATGCTTTCATATTATTCATAAACATGAACTCGGTGACCTCCCGAGGTCGCTTCCAACCTGAATTATCCAGTGTTTCTATGCTGGTGCTGTTTGTCCAGACAGTGTTTTGCAGGATGGGATCCTGGTTCCCAGCGGAAGCAGAGCCTGCTGAGCAGGGGGAGGTGGAAGTGCAGCCATACACAGCCACTAGATCGAGCAGTGTGTTCCTGTCAGCCCGGGCTGATGAAACAGCTTCAGACCTCTCTGCCTCTCTGTGGCAACCCCAGATCTACCTGAGCACTGCTGTCACTGAGCATTGCTGTCACTGAGCACTGCTGTCACTGAGCACTGCTGTCACACTATAGATTAAATGAAAACAGGCACTGGTAAATGGCAAATGCTGGTTTTAATTGTATTAAATTTCTATTCTACATATATCATGAACATGCCAGGTTGGATGCAGCTTGGAGCAGCCTGGTCTAGTGAAAGGTGTTCCTGTCCATGGCAGGGGGCTGGAACTGGATGAGCTTTAAGGTCTCTTCCAACCCACACCATTCTATGAATCCATGTCCATGCAGGATCTCATTTATATTCTTTAATATTTTTATGTCAAACTGCATAACAATTTTAACTACTACCACAATTTCTTCTCCACAGGCAGAGAAACCGAGGCACAGATACTTCTTGAGACCTACATTTTTATGCTTGCTTGACTTGCAGACAGTAGCCCACCTCTTCAAGACTTCTAACAGTGAGAAATCCAATCAGTGCATTTTCATCCTGTAACGATGGCTACTGTAGAAGGTGAACACTAACTTTTAGGTTCTTCTCTCTCATGCTTGGCTATCTGAAGTTAGCCTCCTCAGCCATCAGATCAACTTACATCCCATATTCCTCTTTACAAGTTTTGGCAAGATATCAAGTTATTGCAAGGGGTCTTGGATATGTAACTCCCATTGTTTCCAGTCACATAGTTAATTAGTGGAAAAGCCTGAAGGAGAGCACAGCTTGTTTAATCCCATGTCTTGGTGATAGATTATTTGGCGTTCCTTTGACCCCTTTGCTTCTACATTTAGAGTTTGACTCTGTGCCACTGAGGTCAGTGAAAATGTTACTGACTTTGGTAGGAGCTGCTGACACAGTGAGCAGTGGCAGAGCAGTGCTGTAGTTCAGCAAGGGAGCAGCACAGGGTGACTAACACATTGCATAAAAGATCTGCTTTTCTACAGCAGCTTCAGTTCTGACCTCAGGTTGTCCTGAACCTGACCCATGTAGCAGTTATGTGGTCTGCTCACTTGGTGAAGCCTCCCTTGTGACATTCCATGCTGTGCCAAGTCCTTAGGCAGGCAGCAGCAGTGACATGGCCATGAGGAACACCTGGGAAATGAAAGCTGAGAGCTTATTTGCCCAAGTGAGAAGCCTGCCTGGTGTTGTACTTGAAAATGTGATTAATGCCAGAGTCTGATGCCCACAGTTTGGGAAGAGAGACAGTGTTGGGGTGGACCTGCTCCAGTGTTTGTGTCCATAGGTGGAGTAGCTCTGCTTCCTGCTCTTGCTGTGCTTCTTGTCATCTTTTCACTGGTTCTTACTCTTTTGGGCCCTTTTTGGGGCTGAAGGAGGCATGTCTGTCTCAGGGGTTTGCACACTGCTCTGTTTCCGACAAAAAGGAATGACTTTGTATTCCTGCTGACATGAATCTCAATCTTATATGTTACTCTGAATGCTGAAGCTGACACCCTGATGTTTCTTTGAGTCATCACTTACTTCCTACCTCTTAAATGTTGCTTAACTGACTAATGCCCTTTTATTATTCCTCAGTGGCTGCCAAGAAGACAAACTACAGTAGTGTGCATGAGGCAGTGAAAGCTGGGGATGTGGAACAGCTTGCGTCAATGATAAGAAGTGGAGCTGGTATTAATGAGGTGGATTTAGTCCACAAATTCACACCACTGCACTGTGCTGCACACTCTGGAAGCCTGGAGGTAAAACATGACCTTAGTGTTCAGACACTGCAAGTTACTGTTTTCCTTCTTTGGGGGAGGCTGGACACAGGGCTGCTAGCTTTGATCGAGTCGAATCAATAACCTCTGCCTGTTTTTCTCATGAAAGAAGAGAAATACAGCATTTTAGGTTTTCATTTTCCCTTTCTGAAGCCTCAGGCAGTTTATGTAGTAGGCATTGCCAGATTTTACAAAATCAGTGATTTTCTTACTGTGAGCAAAATGTGCCTTATGGCCTCAGTTCCAGGCTCATGAGCTTCTTCTGCCCCTGTTGTGTTTTCCCCTTCTCTTGGGACACTGAGGAGGTCCTGTAGTGTGTGTTAAATGTTCTGAAGGTGATTGAAACAGCTGAGAAGTGACATGAAAACATGTTTGTTCTGTTTATCAACGTGCCTCATTCTCTATAGAAATACTCTTAATACATTTTACTTTCATAAATGCAATGTTTGAATATTGATGGGGAAATCAGCAGGTGCTTGAATGAGTGATTTGAACATCCAGAAGGACTGAACTGCTGTATTGAGCACAACATTCACTCTCTTGTTGCAGCCTCCTTGTATATTCTGTATAGAAATCTAACCTTGATGCAACAGGAAGAGCCATGTAAACATTCATGTCCCAGAGCAAAGAACATAAAGTTCTTGCTAAACTCAAGGAATAAGTGCAGGGCTGTTTATGGAATTTACAGAAACTGACAAGAAAATGCTGATTATCTTGTTGTCATCCCCCAGAATATATTGCTTACCCACCCTTTTCTGCCTCTGTAAACTGTCATTTTTCATCTGATTCTCCTACTTTGCAGACAGTGTATTAGATTTTATCAAATTATCTGTCATCTATTTGTTGCTAAGCTGCTTGGTGGACACAGTGGAGGAATCAGCTATAGGCTGACTTTGAAGAAGATAATAAATCTTCATAATATGTAATAAAAAGCTTATTGGTCCTCTATCTCATTTCGGATAGTCTATTTGGATAGCTTTCAGTTGCAAGCAATAGTGTCTGCTGGAAAAAAAGTGAATAAAACAAAACTAGGCTGTAGAAGGATGAGAAGAGAGTGGGATTATGTACACTGAATGAGCCTAATAAGTTAAGTGAGGCTTTAAATTTGGCTCATGGTGTTTTTCTTGCCAGTAATTTTAGCTGGAATGCATGTGAGCATTGTTTATTTCCCAACACTTTTACCATGGGAATACTCTCACAGATTATATTTTAAATCTGGAAGAGTAAATTTAAGAAGTAAAATCGATGCTAGGGTCTGAATTAGTAGATTGTTTGCACATTTTGTACTCTTGGGTGAAAGCCAAGTGTAACTTGCCTCTAACTTCCTAATGCACAAGTATCTGGCTAAAGGATGCTCTGGGGTGTCATGTTTCTATAATGAAGTAGTGTGATACTGTTTTGAAATGTAGCATCAACTGATAATTATAGTCAAAGTGTGTTTCAGATGCATGATAAGAATAGTTAAGTAGAAGCTTTTGGTTTGGGTTGAGCAGTGCCTTCACTGGTTGCTCTGGCATGGAGCTGATACAACACGTGTGACTGTGGGAGGCTGGACAGCAGCTCACCTTGCGGCTATCCGGGGTCAGGATGCTTGCATGCAGGTATGTGTAAATACTCTCAATTAAGTAGGGCAGAGCTGCCATTTAGACAAATTCATTATGTAGATCAACTGAGAGAGCTCTAATAGAGCCATAAATATATTGGGCTGCATCAAAAGGAGCATGACCTGCAGGCTGAGAGAGGTGATCCTGCCCCTCTACTCTGCTTGCATGAGATCCCACTTGAAGCAGTGTGTGCAGCTCTGGTGTCCTCAACATAAAAAGGACATGGAACTGTTGGAACAAGTCCTGAGGAAGCCATGAGGGTGATCAGGGCCTGGAGCACCTCCCATATGAAGACAGGCTGAGAAAGTTGGGGCTGTTCAGCCTGGAGAAGAGAAGGCTGCATGGAGACCTCACAGCAGCCTTCCAGTATCTGAAGGGGGCCTATAGGGATGCTGGGGAGGGACTCTTCATTAGGGAATGTGGCAACAGGACAAGGAATAACAGGTTCAAACTTGAACAGGGGAAGTTCAGGTGGGATATAAGGAATAAATTCTTTACTGTTAGGGTGCTGAGGCACTGGAACAGGTTGCCCAATGAAGTTGTGAATGCTCCATCCCTGGTGGTTTTCAAGGCCAGGGTGGACAGAGCCTTGGGTGGCATGGTCTAGTGCAAGGTGTCCCTGCCCATGGCAGCGGGGTTGGATCTTGATGAGCTTAAGATCCTTTCCAACCCAAACCATTCTGTGATTCTATGATCTTGCTGTCTTTACATCTGGAATCAACTCACCCTTGTTAAAACCAGCGCACTCATATGTGCTATAATTGCAAACAAATTTATTCTGTGCATTATTGGGACCTTGAGGTCAGTCCAGAGTTATCCTGCTGATCATCTCAAGTCATCCTGCAAGGCAGTGTTTACTTTGGGAACTGAGCTTCTGCTCTGCATTTCTTTCAGGCTTTGTTAGTGAATGGAGCAAATGCAGAAGCTCAGGATGACCGTGGGTGCACACCCTCACACTTGGCTGCAGCTCATGGGCACTCATACACCTTGCAAACCTTACTGCGACATGGAGTGGTGAGAGATCTTTACCTGCAGTTCCCTACCACACAGCCAAAGTTTGGTATCTCTTTCCAAACAAAACTCTCCCTAGCTTAAACTGAGATTTAGGACTGTAGATTATTTACTGTCAGTGAATTTATTTTTATGATAAATTTCCACTTTTTATTGTAAGGCACATTAGGGAAATTATCATCGAATCATAGAGTGGTTTGGGTTGGAAGGGACCTTAAAGCTCATCCAGTTCCAACCCCCCGTCACAGACAGGGACACCTTCCACTAGAGCAGGTTGCTCCAAGCATGTTCAACCTGGCCTTGAACACTGCCAGGGATGGGGCAGCCACAGCTTCTGTGGACACCCTGGGCCAGTGCCTTGGCACCGTCACAGGGAAGAATTTGTGCCTAAGAGCTCATCCCAGTCTCCCCTCTGTTAGTTTAAAGCCATTCCTATTTGTCCTATCCCTTCATATCTAAAAATCTAGCAAGAATCAATAATGTGATTAAACCACATTCCACTGAGAATGTCATTAAATGAAGATCAGTGCTGTGGTGGTTGTGTTATTTTGCAGTTATACAGATCTATAGTAAAGGAGACATCAAGACCCATATTTAAGGAATAAGGACCAATGCAGTGATAGAAGCATGTCTAAAAATGCACCTTTTATGTATGTCTTATTTAAATAAACCCAAGAACCCGTGAAAAGTGCTTCTCTTCGAGTGGGAACTGCATTCACGGCCTTTAACTTTGCAAAACACTATGTGATTGGCTTTACATAATTTAACACAATGAACAGCTCATTCCTATTTATAGAATGTGTCTTGTGACTAAGATTCATAAATTAACAAATGAACCTGTTGCTGCTTTCGTTTTAGAATGTGAATGTTTCAGACAGGAAGGACTGGAAGCCTGTTCATTATGCTGCTTTCCATGGCCGCTTGGGCTGTTTGCAGCTTCTCCTTAGATGGGGAGCATGTATTGATGATGTGGATAACAATGGAAACCTTCCAGGTATAGCAGGAGAATTCATATGGGGTCTAACCTTTGGTTTACAGTTGTGTTATGTGATAATTGTAGCAAATCCTATGCAATGCACACCGGCAGCATTTGTTGTATGATTCCATGCCATTACTCAATTTTTATAAGGGTGGGGGGGATTCATAGGATCCCAAGCATTTATCTGTTGGTGACTATCCTGTTCACCTCCTGCTGTGGCTTGCAAGGATCAGAGCTCCTGGTGCTGGAATGGGGAGCAGGCTGTGTGGGTGGGCAGCATTCCTGCACCTGTGGTGGAACATGTGTGCCAGTGGAGGTCATAGGAGGAGAAGGGTAGGTGGAGCAGGAAGCAGTTTTCAGCTGCTATATGCTCCTTCTTGCATACGTGCTGGGGTTTAATGGCTGTGCAGAGTGATCAGGTGCTGGTATGTTCATATGTAGGTTTTTGTTTCCCACTCTTTCTTAACTGATTTGGTAAAAACCTTGTTCTTATATTTACCTGTGTTTCATCTTGACTTCTGGAATGCCTGTAATCTCTACCCTTTTCATAATCATGAGTGTAGTTGCTTTAGCACAAGAAAGTGCACTGTTTATTCCTTGCTCCTCAGAGTTTCTTCAGTGTTCCTCTGCCTGCCATGTCACTGCCTTATTATCCTCTGTAAGTTGAAATCTATTCTTCCTATCCTGGGTTCTCATTCTATCCTTTCCCTTTTAGAATTTTCTTTCTTACGGTTATCCCATTATTTGTTCCAAATAGCATATTTTGTTTTCTCTGTAACTTATATAGATTTATCATTTTAAATCCCTTCTTAAAAGCTTTTCTTCTCTCTTCAGCACTACATACCTGGTAAACCTCTATGTTCTGTTTGGCAAACCTGAGGCTTGTTAAAGGATGTGAAGCTCTTGCATCCCAGTGGGACATCTGGTGCATTAGCTATAAGGGGTCATGATGTCAGGCACCCTGGTGGCAGCATGGAAGGCAGCTTTGTTTGCATTTGGGAACACTTCCCTGATAACAGACTTTCATGGAGAGACAGCAAATGCCAGCACAGTTCTACTTCAATGCTCTCTATATACCAGTTAGTAGAAAATTGCGTTTGTTGTTATTTTGACACCTATAGAGGCTTGATCCTCCAGCCTTTGTTCAGTTTCATTTGATCCTGTTATCATCCAGAGCAAGGAGGATGCTTTGGAACATTGCTAGTAAAAGATCAGTTGGAGTGCTGTGCTGTATGGACCACCTTTCCCTCAGCTTGTGAAACAGCAAAGTGGATTTAAATCATCTTTACATACTTCAGCTTCAGCTAGACAGTGCTATCATCTTTCCTAAGAGAATACTGAAAGAAATGTACTGAGTTTGCAATGCCATATTCCTAAAGCTTAAAAACTGCCTGTACTTTCTACACGTCTGTGTTACAGCAGAGCATTTAGTTACCTATGCATGCTGTTTTTTTTTGGGGAAGTGTATGGCTCATTCAGCTACAGAATTAATTCAACATTTTGGTTTCCCTCTGTATTTGGTTTGGGCCACATCCATGCTGCTTTTTCGGCTCACTAGTTAAACCAGTTCTAACTACAATATTAATTTAATCATAGCACAACATCTGTGTTTTTCACAGATGCTGTTTTTCACTCATGACTTTGAGAAAAACCAGTAGTGTTAGTCTGATTGTATAAAAGGTGAGATAGAACACAGAGAAGTTGAGGTAACAACACCGAAGTACCCACTGCCTATTCATGATACATGGGACAAGGGTTTTGAAAGCTCTCAGCACTAGGATGCATATTTTGTGTTAACATCACAGTATCCTTTGGCTTTAGTCTCAACTGCAAGTGCTCAGCATGCCTGAGGGATGGTATGGCACAGTTCTGTGTTGGGCACATGCTCATGTTGGAAGGGACCTTAAAGCTCATCCAGTTCCAACCCCCTGCCATGGGCAGGGACACCTTCCACTAGAGCAGCTTGCTTCAGGCCCCTGTGTCCAACCTGGCCTTGAACACTGCCAGGGATGGGGGAGCCACAGCTTCTGTGGGCACCCTGTGCCAGCACCTCAGCACCCTCACAGGAAAGAACTTCTTCCTAATGTCTAATCCAAATCTCCTCTCTGTCAGGTTAAAGCCATTCCCCTTTGTCCTGTCACTACAGGCCCTTGTCAAACCATTTTCTGATGTACAGTGTTCTTTTGTTAAAAAGAAAATCTAGTAATATTAAATACTAAACCACAACATAGCCTAAAGGGCAGGAGAGGAAACACTTGACCCCCCCTGGGAAGCAGTCACTGCTGTGGTGAGTTGAAGCAGTTTCTACAATGCAGCAGCAGCTGAAGGAAACAAATGTACAATAGAAGTGCTGTGAATAAGAACCTCTGTCATGGGATGTACCTTCAGATACTTTACCCAGTGATGTGAATGTTGCAGTCCTCACTATATCGGCGGGGTAACTGAAGGGGTGATGCAGCTTGTTCGAGGTGGCACAGTAGAGATGGGACTAAAATGGCCTTAACTCCTCATAAAGGACACCTCTTGCTGGTCCTCTGTATGGAGTATCCCTACACAGTCAAGGCAGATAGCTGCTGGAGAGTGGGGTGAGAAGGTGAGGCCCCAGCAGTGCTCTCCTAAGTGCTCAGTGGTCTCTTGGCAGTGTTGTACTGTGTCCTGGATCAGCTCTACCATGAATTTTCTTTGTGGATCCTGTCCTTGACAACTTTCTTTTACCTCCTTTGCATTGGGCTGAACTCTCTCCTGGATCGGAGCTGAACATCCCCTGTTCAACTGAGGCTGCTCCTACTTGTGTGGTGTTGGATGGCTCAAATGCTGGCAGATGAGCTGGATCTAACCAAGAGCTCTGCTTTCTTGGTGGGCAGCAGTGCTCTGCTCTAACATACTTCATTTCACCTTGTTCTACAGCTCATCTAGCAGCAGTGGAAGGGCACTTGCATTGCTTCAAGTTCTTGGTCAGTAAAATGGCCACTGTGATGCACACACTGAAAGCCAGGAATGACCAAGGGGAGACTCCAAGGGACTTGGCTGAACGGTTCTATAAAGATAATATCCTGCAGTATATTGATGGTGTGGAAAAAGAGAGGCAGCATCCAGAGACACAGGCAGGTGAGTATGGATCAAGGTACTGTTAAAACAGGCATTGAAATTGATAATCCTTGTGCTTTTCAATGCTTCCTACACTTCCTGATGGCTAAAGACTGGAATACTCAATGGGATTTTATAAATGCCTTAGGTTTACCCACGATCAGAATGAAACTGTGTTGCACTATGAATACCAAGTTACCCATGTTCTTCTTAAACTCCAGGAGAGATTTGTAAAAAATAACCAGAAAAAATAAATTGGCTATAAATTTCAATAGTTTTTAAGCAAGGAGAAGGAAAAATGTTTATATATTTGATTAGGACATGGAATTCAAAATGGGCAGGTTACTTACTCAGGTCACCACCAGTAATACAACATCAACTCTAAACCAAAGGTGTACTTGTTATTTCAGGTTTATCAGATGAATCTCTTAACCGTAAAAGATGCCTGTAGTCATAACCAAGACGTGTTTAGTCAGGTCTCTGATGAACAGTGCATTTTAACTGCTTAAGGGTGTATTAACCTTTCTAACTCCAGCTCTGAGTGCCCATGCATATGACATGAGAGAGACAAAGCCTGAGAGACAAACAGGAACATGTTTTGTGGGATTACTGGCATCTGTTTGGAAACATGTGCATTTCATTTTCAGTTTTAGCTTTCCCAGCTCATGGTGCTGCTTCCCAAGGGGACTTGTTAACACTTAAAGGATTAGTGGGAAGTGGAGTGATCAATATGAATGAGCGGGATGATGAGGGATCCACTCTCATGCACAAAGGTCAGTAACTACGATCTGTGTTTCAGCTTGTTGCTGTTTGTTGTTGTGCATGGGGAAGGTTTTCGAGCAGCTCCTCCTCAGATAACTCCATGAAAACAGCATCTCATTTCCTGAGGGCTCGAAAGGGCAACCCCAAAACAGATTTTGTGATGCATGCGTGTGTAAGTGTCACTTCTAAAACAACATGCCTGAGCTGAAGTCAAGAGAGAAGAGTTTATGTTAAAGAGAAAACAACATCTAAGATGAAAACTAAATAGTTTCTTTTAATCAGGAGAGATGTGACTTCTGGAAGCACTGGCCAGCTGGGTATGAGAGTTGTCTGTGGTGTGGCCTGGGCCTTTATTTACAGAACATATCAGTACTGTGGAAACCACAACAAAGTTATTTGGTAGGAGCTGGGAAGGAAGGTGAACTTCTGGTATCTACCACCTTGATAAGTAGTGGAATGCTAGCATTACAGAAGAATGGTCCTCTTGTGTCTGGGGGATTCATGATAATGTCTGAAAAAAGACACAGAATCATAGAATGGTTTGGTTTGGAAAGGACCTAAAGATCATCCAGTTCCAACCCCCTGCCATGGGCAGGGGCACCTCACACTAAACTGTGTCACCCAAGGCTCTGTCCAGCCTTCCCTTGAAAACTGCTGGGGATGAAGCATTTACCACTTCCCTGGGCAACCTATTCCAGTACCTCACCACCCTTACAGTAAACAACTTCTTCCCTATATCTAACCTGAACTTCCCCTGTTTCAATTTAAACCCATCACCCCTTGTCCTATCACTATAGTCCCTGATGAAGAATCCCTCTCCAGCATCCCTGTAGGCCACCTTTAGATACTGGAAACTGCTCTGAGATCTCCATGCAGCTTCTTTTCTCCAGGGAGAATAGGAGAAATAGAAGAGGAAAGAAAGAGGGAGGTATTTCTGTAACATGCTTTTAACACTATTTCTTTTTGTCTAGATCTAAATGGTAGAATTTTGGAAAACATAATTGAAGTTCTCATTAAAATAAATGGATATGTAGTGATTTAAAAAGTTATTTCTGTATTCTTTCCCACCCTCTTTTCTTGGAGGGATGCTAACCCATTGTTTCATCACCAGTCTTTGCATGCAGTGTTGGTGTTATGGGGAAGTACTATGGTTGATACTGTAATTTCATTTTCTTTCTCAGGAAGTAAACAAACATAGCAAGGGGCTGTTATGAAGAAATGGATTTATTCTTCCTTGAAAAGAATAAGCTTGTGAAAGCAGCTTCTAGGTTCCAGCTAGACATGCCAAATGCTTTCTTCTGTATGTGAGACACCATTCCTGGCACCATGTGGTGTGGGCAGCGGTCATGCCAGGTCATATGAAAAGGCCAAGCTGTTGTGTTATGCTGAAGCTGAGAAGTTTTGACTTCAGTATCTGGCCCAAGAAATGATGTCCCTATAGCTGCAGCACAAAGCCTTGGCCTCTCTCCTCCATAAGACAGCATCACACACAGTCTGTCCATCCCGGATAGATGGGAGTGCAAAGCTGGAGAGAGGTGACAGTGCTTTGCTGCAGGTCTATGACACACCGGCCTTACTGCAAGAGAGTGTGAGGCAGCAGTTACTTCTGTGTCTCATGCTCAGTGCATGAAATTGGGAAGTTTAATTTAACTTGTGTCCAGGAAGAGCTGCCAGTAAATATCTAGAACTAGAAAGAGTCACAGAACCACACTGCATGGGCTTCCCCAATGGTTCTGTGTGACTTGAGCATCTTGACATAGAGGCTTCCCTTGCAATAGTATCTCCACTGTGGTGTTCTAGTGATCCCAGCCTCTGGCATGTCAGATAATGACAAGAGGAGAACGTTTTAGATTTGGAATGCTTCAGTTGCATATGCCTGACTTGTGGGCACCTTCCTTCCCTTAGCTGCTGGACAGGGGCAGATCCAGTGCCTACAGTGGTTGATTGAAATGGGAGCTGACTGCGACATTACAAATGATGCTGGAGAGACTCCAAAGGATGTAGCCAAGAGGTAGCAGTCCATATCCTGTAGCTCTGCCATTTATTTCCTTACTATTTATATATCAATATCGTGTCAGCTTTCTTGGGATTAATCCTGATTTTCAGTGATGAAGCAAGAACAGATCAGGCCCATGTATTCTAGTTCTGAGTGATAAGCAAAGCTGTGCTTAGCTATAAAAGGATTTCATTTTCACTTTAGTTAGATATTTTAGCAAGGTCAGACATGAAAGATGGAAACCAGCTGACCTGCAAAAGGTTGTGAGCTAGTATACTCACAGTTTGCTCTACAAAGTAAATGAGAAGCAGCTCAGGCCACCTAAGTTTTTGCATGAATAAAAAGAATGCATTTTCTGATGGGATTCAATTACAAAACCCTGCAAAGGAAAAGATACCTCTGATGTTGGAGTTACTGTCCTAAGATTCCATGGAGGCAGAGCTCATGCCATCAGAATGCTATAAAAGCAGATGAGCTGCTCATAGCTTCTGCTTCCTTTAATCCTGACCCCCTCTCTGATAAATGGAAACATGAGAAGTTTCAGGGAGTTTCTCTCACAAGCCTTTTCCAGGCGATGGGGATATTTCAGTGCAGATTCACTGTTCTCCCTGCAGATTTGCCCAGCTGGCAGCTGTGGAACTTCTGACACAGAGAGCTGGGGACAGTAACTCAAGTGATGAAGAACTAGATGCAAACAACATAAAGTTCTTTGAAAGCCATGGTGTGGAAGGGAGCACAGATAGCAAAGCAGATGTAACACTGGGTAAAGCAGAGAAGAGGGATGCACGCAGTAAGTACTTTTTCCATCACTCCTTGTTTGAAAGAGTTGGTCTTGAGACATTATAGCCCTAGTTGCACAGTTTCTGTCAACTGCTGTGTCTTTTCTCTTGTAAGGAGAGACAGTTGACAGGACATCTGTACCACAGCAAACTGGAAGATCAGAAAGCACAGTAAAAGCAATCAGAACACAATTTTCACGCTGTTTCAATCCATATTGGTGAAACCATGTTGGATTCTGCTTGGTTTTGAGACCTGTTTGCTGTATAGGTGTCAGGTGTAGCTCAGTGTTTGCTGAGCACTGTGATTTTGAGACTGTGTTCTAGACGATAGGATTCCAGCATGACTTTTCTCCATGTATTTTACCTACCTGGAGAACTCTGTCTTACAGTGAGAGCCTATCACAAGATTCAAGAACTTCAGCAACTGCTAGAAATTGCCTACAGCAACTACAGGCAGCTGGGAGGAATAATTGAAGAGGAAAAGAAGACAAAGAAAGAAGAAAAGGAAGCTGAGAAGTAAGGTTAATCTGCCCTGCTAAGGTTTAACTCTGTGAGGTCCATTTTAAAGCTTTCTTTAAGGCTAACTTACGCTCAGATTACTTTGCCCACTCTGCCTTTTCCACTTCCAAAAGGCCAAAAAGAAATGAACTTCAGCAATTTGACCATTTCTAAACTACTGCCACCAGGATCAGCCCCACAACACAACACAAGTGTTTGATAGGCCCACGCCTTTTGTGCAAAACCACCTGTTCTGCCTTCAGGCTCTCCTGCAGCATATGTGCAGTAGGTCTGATAAGTCCTGGCTGTTCTGTTTGCGCTGAGGATGCCAAATACATGGGTGTACTTTAACACAAGGCATTAGTCATAGCATGGCTTGGATGGAAGTGCATACCCAGCAGAAATTATTCAGTGACCTGCTACATTTTCGTGGCAGGGGCTGTATATATCTGCACTCAAGAAAGCATTAGCTCATATCCAGAACACAGAAAATAGAAATCTCAGCAAACCTGCTCTTGCACATGAAGCACTTTTCATAATGTCTGATTCTCAGGGTCTCCCATTAAATGAAAGCATCCTGTCAGACTGGTGATTTGATGGGCAGACTAGGTTTCAAAGAAAAGCCCTTCTGTCTACCAAAGATTTAGTGCTTTAGCAACAATGCAGCATCCACAGGACAGGCCTGTGTCCACCTCTACCTGTCAAAAATGACTTGATATGTCTGCAATGTAGATAGCTGCATCCAAGTTAGTTACCTTGAGCTCCTCTTTAGACTTCTTGGAGAGATGCAGGCACTTCCAGGCATAATTTGACATGTACTTCAGGATGAGATCCTTCATCTTCCTTGAGGCTTGTCTCTCCTGGCTTTAAGGAGGTTGATGTTGATGTTGCATTAGAAGGTCAGAACAATCTGTCTGCAGTGACAGAAAAGGTCACTGTTGACTAATGGCAGTAGTTAGAGTTCATTTTGGAAAGAGCAGCTACTCAGAAGCTGTCAGTACCTGTTAGAGGGCTCTGATAAGGCTCTTTAAGGGATTTTGCTTTCTGCGGCATGTGTGGCTAAACTAGGAAAACTGTGGGGCTCTCTGAAGGGTCTCTGACCTGTGGAGGCTAAAAACATCCCTAGCTCCACACTGGCCTTTGGAAATGGGAATAGCACCTCTCAGTGTACCCACCTCCCCTTCTCAGGGCACCCACATATGGATAAATCCCAAGAGGCATGTGTCATATGCCAGAAAACCTCATTACTTCAAAATAACTGTGACAACACCATTTTGCTGGATGAAAAGCAGGAGCTGCCACTTGGGAAGGCCACTGTAGTATACTTAAATGCTCCATCCCTGGCAGTGGTCAAGGCCAGGTTGGACAGAGCCTTGGGCAAAATGTGAGGTGTCCCTTCCCATAGCAGTGGGTTGGAACTGGATAATCTTAAGGTCCTTTCCAACCCAAACCAGTCTGTGTTTCTATGAATGCACAGGACAGATGTTTCCCTTTTCCTTTTAACCAAGCTCCTATTGTCATAGCTGTGCTAATTCTTTTCAATACAGAGGAGAGCAGCTCGACTCCAGATGACTCAGTTGCTGAGGTCAGTTGCTTATGTAGTAAAAATATGCGTGAATTATGTCTCAGCAAAACAGTTCCAGGAATCTCAGTTAATTTAGGAGCTGTGGTGGGTGTGACTGATATGATCTTGTGCAACTGTTTAGCAGCCAGTGCTTCAGTTTCTCTTTAGTCAGTGTCACAGAATCACAGATTGGTTGAGTTGGAAGAGAACTTAAAGCTCATCGCATTATAACCTCCTGCCACGGGCAGAGACACCTTCCACTGGAGCAGGTTGCTCCAAGCCCCTGTGTCCAACCTGGCCTTGAACACTGCCAGGGATGGGGCAGCCACAGCTTCTCTGGGCACCCTGTGCCAGCACCTCAGCACCCTCACAGGGAAGATTTTATTCTCAATACTTAACCTCAATCTCTCCTCTTTTTGTTTAAAGCCATTCCCCTTGTCCTGTCCCTACAGGCCCTTGTCCAAAGCCCCTCTCCAGTTTTCTTGTACCCCTTTTAGGCACTGGAGCTGCTCTAAGGTCTCCCCTTAAGGAGCCTTCTCTTCTCCAGTCTTTACCAGCCCAACTCTCCTGGACTGTCCAGAGAAGAGCTGCTTCAGCCCTTGCAACATCTTCGTGGCCACTTCTGGACTCACTCCAACAGCTCCATGTCCCTCTTGTGTTGCTGCCCCAGAGCAGAATGCAGGACTCCATGCGGGCTATCATTTGAGTATTCCTCATCTATGGCTAAGCCAATCACTAGGAAGGCATAAACGAAAAGCTGCCCCTTTCAGAATCCCAGTTCAATGCCTTTTTGCTGTTTCACACTAACCTTCGTGCTCCTTGGGCACTTCTCCGTCGCCCACAGCTGGAGAGGGACCCGGGTTACAGCCTGCCCAAGCCCCTGCTGACGGGCTCGGTGTGCGGGAAGACATCTCCACCTCGTGGTCACACTGCGCTGAGCGCGGCTGGCAGCGGAGGAGGAAACCGGCTCTTCAGAGCTGTTACTAAGGGTTTGAGCCAGGAGCGTACCCCAGCACGGCTGCTGTGGGGTGTTCTGCTCTCTGCTGTGACCAACCCCTTCCTCAGCAAAGGCACAGGACCCTGTGGAGTGGCCAGGGCAGGTTGGGATGGACTTCTCCCCCTACTCCTTGCGTTTGCTTTCGGCAGGGCTGTGAGGGAGCTGGAGGCCCAGCTGGAATATGAGCGGGTGAGGCGGGAGAAGCTGGAGAGTCAGCTGGATGAGTGCCATGCCAAGATAAACCACATGAGAGTGAGCCTGGAGAAACAAGAGAAACAATACAGCTCTCCTGCTCCCCCCATGGTGAGTGTGACATGAACACCTCCAGTGTGTGGGACAGAGGCTACTGCCCATTGTTAGGCACTGTGCTGGGAAATCATGGAATGGTTTGTGTTGGAAGGGACCTTGAAGCTCGTCCAGTTCCAACCACCTGCCATGGGCACGGACACCTTCCACTGGAGCAGCTTGCTCCAAGCCCCTGTGTCCAACTTGGCCTTGAACACTGCCAGGGATGGGGCAGCCACAGCTTCTCTGGGCACCCTGTGCCAGCGCCTCAGCACCCTCACAGGGAAGAGCTTCTGCCTAAGAGCTCATCTCAATCTCCCCTCTGTTAGGTTAAAGCCATTCCCCTTGTCCTGTCCCTACAGGCCCTTGTCCCAAGCCCCTCTGCAGGTTTCCTGTAGCCCCTTTAGGCACTGGAGCTGCTCTAAGATCTCTGCTTAAGGAGCCTTCTCTTCTCCAGGCTGAACCAGCTCAGCTGTCTCAACCTGGCTCCAGAGCAGAGCTGCTCCAGCCCTTGGAGCATCCTCGTGGTCTCTTCTGGACTTGCTCCAGAGCGAGTATTCCAAATAGTGGAATAAATGTGCCAGCAGCTATTAGCATGGGGTACAGGAGTTGATAGTAGCCCTTTTTGTGTCCTGACAATGTCTCTGCTATTAAGGGGTATCAGTTTCTCTTTGTACCCTGGCAAAGAAACACCAATATTCTTTATCTTCCTGTTAAGTGGAGGAAGTGGACTGATCCACACTGCATATGCAGTGACTGACAGCTCATCCTGGCTGGTATCTGAGGCTGGATCATGCTTCAGGAGGTGTTTGTCACCATCTAAAGGGTTACTCAGGTACATCCAACCCAAACCATTCTATGACTCTATGATTGCTGTTTAATGGCTGCAATGATGTAATTTGTTTCAGGAACCTGAGACCATCTCCAAGCCTTGCAAAGAGAAAACGAAAGTAAAGAAGAAACCAGCCTGCAGCCCTGGGGGAGTGTTTGTGAGACTACGCTGAGGGGTGAAGCTCCAAGTAGGGGCAGCCTGAGGAAGGACAATGGCAATATTCCAGACAACACGAAGTGTTTGCATAGCCCAGCTCCACAGAGGAGTCATGGTTCTCTGCATTTAATCATGGAATGGTTTGGGTTGGAAGGGACCTTAATGCTCATCCAGGTGCAACCCCTGCCACTAGAGCAGGTTGCTCCAAGCCCCATCCAACCTGGCCTTGAACACTGCCAGGGATGGGGCAGCCACAGCTTCTCTGGGCACCCTGTGCCAGCGCCTCAGCACCCTCATTAGTAAAGAATATCATCCTATATCTCAATCTCCCCTGTCAGTTTAAAGCAACACTTCTTTGTCCTGTCCCTGCAGGCCCTTGTAAAAAGTCCCTCTCCAGATTTCTGCTCTAAGATCTCCTTGGAGCCTTCTCTGAACTGTTAGTTCTCTGGGATAGAAAATACTCTTTAATCACAGCATCATCATTTTTTTATTAAGAGAAAAAAAAGGCATCAAGACTCCTCTTCCTGTCCAGGTAACAGTTCAGCAACAACGCTGCAAATTGTAAGGGGACATTTCAAGAGTTACCTGCAGCAATGTCACGGTCCTCCCAGGTCTGAGACGGGTATTCCTATTGCCTGGTCTATCCTGTACTGCTGCATTAGGAGCAGCAAAAAACCAACACCTTATCTCCTGAAAGAGAGGATCTTCAGTGTGGAATCAGAATAGTCTCTGTGAGAAGTACTTCTTGGCTGCAGACACATGGCTCTTCAGGTCATTCCTAAATAAGCCAGGCAGCAGCTCTGTTGTAAGGTGCCAGCTGAGCTGCAGCAGTGACTTGAGCCTGGATCAGGGTTGAAGAGTTCACATCATAGTAGCAGCAATCCTGACCTCTCCTCCAGGCCTAAAACCAGCTCGTGACTTCACATACAAAGGTTTTCCTCTGTGCTATTGTAAATTTCTTTTCCCTTTGGAACCTTGCATATTTTGAGTTTTGATTTCCATAAGAAATCCATGCGCTTAAAAGTTGTTTTAGTGTTTGAATCCTGCTCTGCCCCCTCCTCAGTTACCAAAGGAAGCTTAATCTCTGAGAATTCCAAAGGTGCTGAAAAGAAATCAGTGCTTTTGTGCACACAGGCTGAGGGACAGGCCCACTGACAGCACGGGCCTTGCTTCTGAGCTAGAGGAGAAACTCAGGCTCTAGAGCCCACTTCAGTGGAGGGATGAGGGCAGTGAGAAGCTGCAGTAGATGAGCCATTTCCTATGTGTCTGTTGGGGCTAAACTCTCAGATAGGAACAGTGCAACAGATCAACCCGAGTCACTATGTGTCCAAAGGGCAATAGAGCTGGTGCAGGGCCTGGAGTGCAACTATGATGTACAACAGCTGAGGGACCTGGAGGGGGGGGGACACAGGACAGACACTATCGCTCTCTACAGCTGCCTGATAGGAGGATGGAGCCAGGAAGGGACTGGCCTCTTCTCTCAAGTAACAAGAAAACAGCCTCAAGCTGCACCAGGGGAGGTTTAGATTGGAGATTTGGAACAACTTCTTCCCAGAAAGGGTTGTCAGGCATTGGAACAGGCTGCCCAGGGCAGTGATGGAGTCACCATCTCTTGAGGTATTCAAAGATGTGTAGATGTGGTGCTTGGGGACATAATTTAGTGCTGGACTTAGCAGTGCTGGGTTTATGATCTTAAAGCCCTTTTCCGATCGAAACAATTCTGTGATCCAGAAAACCTCAGAAATGCTGATAGCTTTGAGAAGATGGATTTGTACATTTGCCTACCTGTCCAACACAAAGATGACAACAAAAGCAGCTTCAGCTCTCACTGTATGAGCACTGCACCTGTTGTAAAAGCCCATTTTCACAGCCTGCTTATTTGTGTTCAGGTGTCTCAGCCAGTCTGATAACAAATATAAGAAACTGATTTTATTTTCTTAACTGAAGATGATAAATAACTTAATGCACAGCAGAGAAGCCTCGGTAGCGTACCAGCGACTTAAACTGCAAACAGACTAATACTGCAATAAAAATGAATTGCCACTAACCAGCACTACACACTGTGTAACCCATAAAGGAACTACTCTCAAAGTGCAATCCAGGGAGGCTGTTTTTTCAATCCTATTTTATTAGCAGACCCAAACCAAACCCACGCATTTGCACTCCAGATGCCGCGCTTCAGCTTTGGAAGCAGTCACCAGCTATGCCCCAGCTCTGCAGCGAGAGGTGTGAAGTCCTTGTAGGAGGCAGAGGAATCATCACCAGGAGGGAGGAGAGGTAACACATCCCACAGGATCACAGGACAGTCCGGAGGAGATGGGAGGAGGAGGAGGACACCACTGGGATGCTGAGTATTTCCATGTTACAAGCCATATCCTACGCCCAGAACATACACCAGGGTTTACTGGAAATACTCTGTGCTACCTGAAGGGAGGAGTTAAGAGCACTTAATCTGCCCCGGGGCTGCTGTGAGCAGAGGGGTTTCCCCTTGGAAAGACACAGGTAAGTTCTCCCATTCCATTGACCTCCAGGGTTATGGAAATTGCAAGAGATGCTGAAGAAACCCCCAGTCTAAGAAGACATTTTAGTTCTACATGAGATTTGAAATATATGTAAACCAGTTCTCAGGAAAAAACCAAGGATTCTCTAGTAAAGGCCGTTGCAGTGTGGGTTTGTATATACATATATATACATACATTAAAAATCCCAAAGGGCCAGGCTTCAATCTGTCAGAAGAGGGGAACAGATTGAAGGCAAAAATCCAATTTATACTTGGATCAGAGCAGATCTGTGGAATCTGGCATTAGTGTTCCCATATTGGGAATACTAACATGGGAAAGGTATTCTCAGTTCAAGGGCAGATCAAATGTTTAATATTTCCATTCCAAAAGGAGGTGAGAATGAGAATGTTCCACTGAGAATGTTCCAAAAAGAAAACAAAATTAATCCTAAAACACATCAGGAAACTCTTTCTGCTTTAGCATAAGTCGTCCTTGGAAATAAATACAGTATTCCATGAAGGACAATGTAGTATTCCTGTTTGGCTACTTCCCTCCCAATTACTTTGATCTTTAGTATTACATATTCAGCAAATAGTGCACAGTAAGGGTATCAAAACAAAAAGGTACCAAGGTTATCTACAGCACAAACACCATCGTCCAACTGATGCTGCCTGCGTAGCCTTTTCTCCATCTCTGTGATGCAGTCATTCCACGTGGATCTATTTCCAGAACCTGTAAAATCCCAGTGCTATCGCTAAGCAAGTGAATACTGAAGCTGTTAAAAAAATAAAGGAAGGAAATAATTAGCTGGATGCTTGATTCTGTCAGCCAGTTTAATCTTAAACAGGGGAAGTTCAGGTTATATATTAGGCAGAAGTTCTTCCCTGTGAGGGTGCTGAGGCGCTGGCACAGGGTGCCCAGAGAAGCTGTGGCTGCCCCACAGGGTGCCCTGGCAGTTTTCAGGGCCAGGTTTGATGGGGCTTGGAGCAAGCTGCTCTAGTGGAAGGTGTCCCTGTCCATGGCACAGGGCTGAAACTGGATGAGCTTTAAGGTCCCTTCCAACCCAAACTATCCTATTATACCCAGGCTGCATGTCTGAAGCCTGAGGATTTGTCTTTCACATTTGTTAAACTGCTGTTTCAGTTAGCATTAGAGGAAAGCTAATTATGTTTCCATTTGAACTTGTTCTCGATTCCAAATATAAAGCATTATCCCCTTTTAATCCATCTCCAACACAGTACAAATGTCACTGGTTATGTGTATGTTGACAGAAGTTTGTTCTGCTTAGCAGGGGAAAGCACTCCAGGTCTGGAGGCAGAGCTGTCACTCCCAGTTCAGCCCCAAAAGACAGCTCACTTCCAGCATAACCTGCATCACCTCAGGAGAAGTTTTGTAGCCCTGCAGCAAGCTGAGGTACTGTCAGACTACACAAGGTATTCAGGCTTTTATTTGTTAATCATGTTCATATTCATCCTAATCCCAGCTCTGGGCACAATCCCAGTCCAAAGCAGCAGCAGTCTGCATGCCCCCATCCCTTCTATGCTGTGTCCCGTCTCTTCCAGTTGGAAGGATCTCCCCAGCTCAATCCCAGCTGTCTACTGCTATACAACTGACTCCTTCAGTTCACTTAGCAAATACTCTTAAGATTTTATACATCCAAACTACTGGTACTTGCCCCCTGCCCATCACATACCTGCCAAATAACGTATTGTGTCAAGTTTATTCGATTCCATGAGTGTTTTTAAGGAAGCTATTTCAGTGTCAATCTTATTACTGATTTCTGAGATAACACTGTTGGTACTGGCATCCTGAAACGTGAAAAGAGAGCCTGTGTTTAACAACAATCTCTAGCTCTTTCAGCTTCGTAATCCCAAACAAGCGCACCATGCTCCAGGCAAGACAGACATAAACTTCCAGCCTATCACTGGAGTAAAATACATAACTGATAAAAGACCTTAGAAAACACAGAACAATGTTTAGTACAACCCAGGAAGAATATTGAAGGGGAAGAGAGCAAAAAAAGACCCCAACTTGGGTGATACACTTTTATCTCTGCTATGCCAGTGCCTCCTGAAGGAGGCATTCCACAGCACATACAGAGTATCACTAAAGTCTTGCACAAAAAGGTTTAAGCATTCACAAGCCATATCCAGGTATTAAAGGAGATGCTGAAGAAGGGACACATCTGCTCTCAGACTTCAGCCTAAGAGGCCTGGAAGTATTCAAGGGCAGGTTGGATGGGGCTTGAAGCAACTTGCTCTAGTAGGAGGTGTCCCTGCCCATGATCTTTAAGGTCCCTTCCAACCAAAACCAGTCTGGGATTCTGTGGTAAAACAAACCTAGTTCAACACTTACTTTTTTATGAAACTCTGTAGTCACTTCCATCAATTTCCTCTCCTGGTCTGTGAACTGTGGGATAACAGAGAAATTACAACTGTACCAACACAAAACATCACACAGCAATGGTCAGGCTATGTTCACAGACCAGCTTACCATAT
Organism: Melopsittacus undulatus; assembly: GCF_012275295.1. Lineage (NCBI taxonomy): Eukaryota > Metazoa > Chordata > Aves > Psittaciformes > Psittaculidae > Melopsittacus > Melopsittacus undulatus. Next base: position 7,069,264 of record NC_047528.1, on the reverse strand, counting down.
CTGTCACCCTGCTCCTTTCCAGGTTAATGTCCAGCTTGCTGTCAGTTCGGATCTTACCCGTTTCATTCTTGAAAGCAAATAAAGATTATGAAACTCCCTATTTATTCTCCCTAAAAGGAGTGTGCAGGTACTTGCTGTTTACTTACCAACAGCTGCTGTTTGACTTGATCTAATTCGATTTTCATTTTCTAAGTGCAGAAGAGAAAAAAGAACACAAATGATTTGACAAGGCCAGAACCCTGCTGACAAAAGCCCATCACTCATGGGAGCGCTGCCACCACGTGCATGCAATTACTCTGCCATCAGTTTTCTCCCAATGGGACCATTTGTTCTTGCCTAAACATCCTTACTGGTGTATTCAATTCCTATAGCCGTATATAATCTGCTGGGAATTGTGATCAAAGTAAAGGGATTCTTTTGTAACAATGATTATCTTGTTATTGAGACTAGATAGCAGGAAAATACCAAAATGCCATCAAGCAGAACTGGAACATGTCTCCATCACCAGTTTAATTAAACCCTGCAGAGAAATGACCAACTACTCGCTGTGCATTGTGTGGTTAATGGAGACAAGACTGTACCAGAATCACCCTGAAATAAACTTACAGGAGATGATTCTAAGAAAACTGAGCAAGCCTGATCACATGAAATATGTTTTATGTGATCACAGAAGCTGTAATCTACAACAGTTCAACACAGAGATGCTGGAGCAGCCCTGTTCTGGAGACAGCTGGGCTGGTACAGACTGGAGAAGAGAAGGCTCCTTAAGGGGAGACCTGAGAGCAGCTCCAGTGCCTAAAGGGGCTACAGGAAACCTGGAGAGGGGCTTTGGACAAGGGCCTGTAGGAACAGGACAAAGGGAAATGCTTTAACCTGACAGAGGGGAGACTGAGATGAGCTCTTAGGCAGAAGCTCTTCCCTGTGAGGGTGCTGAGGCGCTGGCACAGGGTGCCCAGAGAAGCTGTGGCTGCCCCATCCCTGTCAGTGTTCAAGGCCAGGTTGGACACAGGGGCTTGGAGCAACCTGCTCTAGTGGAAGGTGTCCCTGCCTGTGGCAGGGGCTGGAACTGGGTGAGCTTTAAGTTCCCTTTCCACCCAAACCATTCTTTGATTCTATGATAGAAGTATCCAAAATTACTTTTATGTTCATATTTTTTCCACAAACATATTCAACAGGTACAACCCAACATTACAATTTAACTGCTTAACTAAAAGTATTATTTAGTACCTCATTCTCAGCTCTCAAGTTTGCAAATTCACTTTTCTCCAGGATGACCATGTCTTTTCGAATGGAGTCCAAATGTGCCATTATCTGCTTCAAAGTTATTTCCTTAGAAACAATAAAACATATCATTAAGTTGCACACTTTCTACCAAGTAAAGACTTTGAGGTCTGAAATGATGAAACTAGCTGCTCTAAAGCACAAAACTGGGGAGACTCCACCAAGAAGTGACAGAAACACAGGACTTCATAGCTGCAATTTGTTAAAGAGACTTCAGAGGATTTGTACTTTTTTCTGTTGCTTTATTACACTGACTCTGAACTTAAGCAAAAACAACAGAGGGAATAATGGGTTAAAACTTAAACAGGGGAAGTTTAAATTGGATATAAGGAAGAAGTTCCTTATTGTAAAGGGTGGTGAGGCACTGGAATGGGTTGCCCAAGGAAGCTGTGAATGCTCCATCCTGGTGGTGTTCAAGGCCAGATTGGAGAGGGCTTGGAGCAACCTGCTCTAGTGGAAGGCGTCCCTGCCCATGGCAGGGGGCTGGCATTGGATGATCTTAAGGTCCTTTCCAATCCAAACCAGTCTGTGATTCTATGATTAGTCCAAGTATCATGCTGTCCACCCAGCCTTAAAGCCTGACAGCCAATAGTTAAACATTGCTAAAAGTCACAGAAAAAACTCTTACTAATGTTTGGACCAACAAGTTCAGATTCAACTTCTCTTTATCAACTAGAGTAAAAAACCCTGTGAAGATAAATAAACTTTATAATTGAGACTCCTGAAAGCAACATTCCTTTAGCTACTGTAAGGAAGTTACCTGCTACTTAGCATGGAAAATAACACGTTGCTGTGGGATTCTGCTGTTAAGGCTGAGCACCAGAATAATGAAGAGCTCTCACTCAGACCTGAAGCAAACAGCGTTTCTCAGATCCTGCATTTAACTAAATTCGTTATCATGTTTTTGCCTAGAGAAGCTGTGGCTCCCCCATCCCTGGCACTGTTTAAGGCCAGGCTGGACAGGGCTTGGAGTAGCCTGGTCTAGTGGAAGATGTCCCTGCATGTGGCAGGGGTTGGAAATGGATGAACTTTAAGGCCCCTTCCAACCAAAACCATTTTGTGATTGTATGAAAGTATTCCCTGATCCAGCTTCCACTGACATCTGACTTGAACACAAGGAAGTTTTTACATTTCCTGGGTAAACTTCAGCTGCATTTACACAGTGGAGCTCATTTGCTTCATCCCATCTTAAAACATTCAGTCTCAACACTGACTGCACTATAAAAATCAAGTGTTTCTGCATAACACAATTCCATGCAAGTTATATTGAGCATCCTGACTTCTACATATAATAGGGTTTCTCAAAAGCTTCCATTTTGATGACCGAAACCAAAATAGACAAAGAACAAAGTTCTTGTTGTCTTCTCAGGGTTACAGAAAAATGAGGTCAGATAACTTGTATTAAAAATGATTATCAAGATAAAACTCTAGGATGTATGGCTCAGCAGTTTAAATGAAACAGCAATGCTTAACTGCATTAAGCCGCTGAAGAATGGCACAGCCTTCCTCAGTCATTAAAACCATCACCATGCATCAGAGCTTGGCCCAGATGTGCAGCCCTCAAGAAAAACTGAAGTTCTTTTCATTCTGGCAATTTGTTCAACTCAAACTTGTCACCACCTCTGTTATCAGCAGAAAACCAGCTGTGCTACAGAACTGACTCACTGCCTCCAGGTATGCTCACAAACCCCAGTATCTAAGGGAAGGAGACAGCTCAAGGCCATGCCATTCAGTAAAGCCAACTGCCAATTTTCTGCTATTTTAGGTAATGCTGTTCTCTCTCCTGTTCTCTTCTGGAACCTCTTCTTGAGCCTTTCTTCTGCCCTAACCTGTTGGAAAGCCCAGTGAAGAGTTTGGCTTCACCTCTGAGCTTTGCAGCAGCAAATGAAGCAAACTCTGCATTACACTGCTTATTTGTGGTTGCATTTGGAAAACACTCCTGTGAGATGAAAGGGTTTAAGACTTTTGGACCAGATGATCCTTGTGGTCCCTTCCAATCTGATATTCTATGAGATATTACTCTTCTTACCACCACCCTGAAACTTGGGAAAACCTTCCTCAGTGAAGTCTTTATTGTCCTAGAGAGATGCTCACTTGCCTTTCAAACATCCAGCCATGAGACCTTACACAACACTGTGCCTCTATAAAAGTGCATGTACACCATTGAGTGTCTTTTACCTGCTGAGTCTGAGTAACCATATCCTTATAGACTGTGTCCAAGCTGACATTCGACAGGTTTACTAATGTCCTCAAGATGGTCTCTGCTTGTTCCTTCCCAAAGCCTGGGAGACAGTTGTAAGGTGACAAGTTAAGGTAGTATTAGAAAGCTGGATGGGAACAAGAGCAAGTGGTACATAATGAACAGGGACACTCAAGTGCTGTACCCAACTACAGTGGTAAATGGGAAGTCACACAATCACTGAGAAATGACAGTGAGGAGCCAGTCACTGTGACTTTTAACTACAAACCCCACAGTTCTAATGCTGCCAACATCTAAAAGCATGTTAACTTTTAACATACTGAAGTTCCCTGTGCATGCAGCTGACAGGGTTTCTGTATAATGCTGAACTGTTCATACACTATAAAAATAATTCAGCCAAAATTAACTTTATAATGAACTTCCACTGTCTTCATACAGGAGCTGCTCCAGCCCCTGATCATCCTCGTGGCCTCCTCAGGACTTGTTCCAACAGCTCCATGTCCTTACATTGAGGACACCAGAATTGTACACAGTGCTGCAAGTGGGGTCTCACAAGAGCAGAGTAAAGGGGTAGGATCATCTCTTTCCACTTGCAAAAAAGCTTCATTTTTTTTGCGAGAAAACAGTTCTTGTAAGTGTTATTGTTACTTTACATTTGATAAGTGTATCATGTTCCAGCTGGCAAACACTATCTAAACTTGCCTATACCTACAGATAAGGTAAATCGAATGTAATAGTTATTTGTATGGTTACAGAGGCATCAGGGTCAGGTGCCTCCTTCACCATCCTCCTCAATGGGCTGCCAAACCATCTTATAACATCAGGTTTGGCACTTTGGGAAAACAAGGCACTCAAAGTTATAGTACTGAACCTAAGTGTCTTCCATTGAATGATCTGTCTGGTAACACTTACCATGGGCTTCCAGATCCTGCACTAAAGCGTGAGTATCAAAAGTCACCTTCCTCTGCTCCGGGGGAGTGATTTCAACATTTCTGACATCGTACGAGTTCCTAACCAGCGTGGCAGCAAAACCTGGGAGAGACAACATGTACCTTAAACTTAGCCTGATTGTGTTATCATGGCATATCTCATTTTAATGCCTTGCATCACAGCAAAGATGCACCGATGTTGCAACAAAAAGCTGGGTTCCTTTGATTGCTGGGTTATGTAAAAAAACACCAATCCCTTTTTCCATAGGAAATATACACCAACTAGGACTCATGTATCTATCTTCACAGAATCACAGAATGGTCTGGGTTAGAAAGGACCTTAAAGCTCATCCAGTTCAATCCCCTGCCACGGGCAGGGACATCTTGCACTAGAGCAGGGTGCTCCAAGCCCCTGTGTCCAACCTGGCCTTGAACACTGCCAGGGATGGGGCAGCCACAGCTTCTCTGTGCACCCTGTGCCAGCGCCTCAGCACCCTCACAGGGAAGATCCTCTTCTTAATATCTCATCTAAATCCACTCTCTGCCAGCTTAACTAGTTCAAAATAGCTCAGTCCCCATGAGCTACTCAACCCACTGCTCTTGCCCATACACCTCACCCCTGCCTGGGCCTTATTTCAGTGCGCTCCGCCACACATCACCTCAGGGACCGGCCCCAAGCGCACAGCCCACCAACCACCCGCGCGGCCTCCAGTACAGCCCCACCAAGGCTGAGGCTACCCCTACCGCAGCCGGCGGCTCTGCCGCTCTGGCTCCGTGCCCCGGGGGCTGGCTCCGTGTCCCGGGGGCTGGCTCCGTGCCCCGGGGGGTGGCTCTCACCTCTCCGCACACCCGGAGGCCGCAGGGCCCGGCCCAGTACCGAGGCCCCACACCGAGCTCCCCTCATTGCGGCACGGACACTCCGCTTCCGGCACGCACCACCACCCACCGTCCTTCACTGCGCAAGCGCAGCGGAGACGCCTTTCCGGTCAGCCTCCCGCGGGGCATGATGGGTATTGTAGTCCTTCAGCAGCAAGGAGAAGGCTGCGCCGCCATGCGGAGAGGAGGAGCTGCAGGTGTGTGTGGGGAGCGCCGGTGTCCTTCACATTGAGGTGTTTGTAAGGCCTTGTTGTGGGTGTCCCCGAGCTCCGGGACATAAACTCGGTAATGGTTAGTGGTGGGTGAAAGAATGACTGGGTAAAGAAAGAACGAGGGGTTAAAGCCGACGTGGCTTTATTACAGCATTGGTTGCATGGGGGATCGCTATGCCTGTCATGCACTCTTGAGAAGAGGCAGTATCTCCATTGGTAATATATATATATACTACATATGTATTATAGCTCGCATACCTCCATTATATACATATGGATTGTAAGTCTGCGAAATGCCCACCCAGTTCTTGTTACTCATTGCACGTGGTAGTTTGGGCAGATAAGGCTATGGTGCGGGTGCTGTGAATTCTGGTCTTGGGGGGGGTGTGTGGGGGTTGATTAGGGAGAAATACCCCCCCCCCCCATTTATCCTTTCATGGATATCTGTTGGTTAAGGACATTGCAATGTGTGTTTAGTCCTTCCCATTAACTACAAGTTCTTGTTTGGGCTGATTGAACTCTTTCTCAGACCTTATCAGCAGCAGGAAGGCTGCCGTTGACTCAATCATAGAATCACCTTGGTTGACAAAGCCCTTTAAGCTCATCCAGTCCAACCATTCCCCAGCCCTGCCAAGACCACCACTAACCCATGGCACTGGGGCCTCATCTCCACGGTGTGTGAACACTTGCAGGGACGGTGCCTGCAGCCCTGCCCTGGGCAGCCTGTTCCAATGCCTGAGCACCCTGTGGGGAAGGAATTGCTCCTCAGCTCCATCTAAACCTGCCCTGGTGCAGCTTGAGGCCGTTTCCTCTTGTCCATCTCCTGAAAGATCAAACTATTACTCTGGACTCTCGTGCTCTTTAATTCTGAAGCCTTTAGATTGCAGCCTGTTTGTATTTTGCTCCTTATCAGAGCAACATGCAGATTTCACAGCCAAGGAATGTTTCTGCAACACTGAATTCTTACTTTTCTGTTCCTACAATCATAGAATCATTGAACAGTTATGGTTGGAAAAGACCTTAAGATCATCCAGTTCCAACCCCCCTGCCATGGGCAGGGACACCTCACACTAAACCATGGCACCCGAGGCTTCATCCAACCTGGCCTTGAACACTGCCAGGGATGGAGCATTCACAACCTCCCTGGGCAACCAATTCCAGTGCCTAAACACCCTCACAGTAAATAACTTCTTCCTTATATCCAGTCTAAACCTCTGGTGTTTAAGTTTGAACCCATTACCCCTTGTCCTATCACTACAGTCCCTAATGAAGAGTCCCTCCCCAGCATCCCTGTAGGCCCCCTTCAGATACTGGAAGGCTGCTCTGAGCAACTTACACTTGAGACAAGGAGGCACAAAAGCACAATGTAATCAGTTCTAGGTAATGTTAAGTTTGATGGCTCTGTAATAGAAAACAACTGCGGAGCTTGAAGGTAGTTAACACAGTTTTAAGTCCTTAGTACCTTAGTACAAAAAGTGTAAGAAAAGCAGAATAGAAAAACAGGATCTGGGAATGGGGAGCGTCTGGGACTAGCAGATGTTCAGGATAGGCACACACTTAAACTGACTGATAAGTAGAAGGACAGGATGATTGCTATGTTGGTGGTGTTAATGAACACATTAAGATGGTGTAAGCATCTACTGGGGAGTATCCAGGACTAGCAGATGTCCAGGGTGGGAGCAGTTGAACTAACTGGTAACTAGAAGGACAGGATATTCATTAGGGACTATAGTGATAGGACAAGGGGTAACGGGTTGAAACTTAAACAGCAGAGGTTTAGACTGGATATAAGGAAGAAATTCTTCACTGTAAGGGTGGTGAGGCACTGGAATGGGTTGCCCAGGGAGGTTGTGAATGCTCCATCCCTGGCAGTGTTCAAGGCCAGGTTGGATGAAGCCTTGGGTGCCATGGTTTAGTGTGAGGTGTCCCTGCCCATGGCAGGGGGGTTGGAACTGGATGATCTTAAGGTCCTTTCCAGCCCTAACTATTCTATGATTCTATGATTCCATGATTGCTCTGCCTGTAATGGTAATTAAGCTGGTGCTTCAAAGACTGCCAGAGGTTATGCAGGTTGTTGGGAGAAGTAAACGACCCTTAAAGACCACCACATTTCTGTAGGCATGCGGGAAACATTCAGGAAAATGATGTAATCCATATGTAGCCTCATGAATATGTATGTATGCCCAGGGGCTGTATAAGGATGGTTTGTGTAGCAATACAGGGGCACACGTTAGGAGGAGCTATCCTCGGCGCCGCAATAAAGAATACCTGCTTGTCAACTTGAAACTGTTGGTGAGCTTGTTGCTGGGGTTTTCTGTGAATCACAATAAAATACTTTGGTCTCTCTCAGACACTACAAGCCCAGGGATGCTGAAGTTACATCTCAAAGTGCAGCCCAGAAGAAGGATTGCTGGTGGTACTCTTTGTAAATCATGCTGAAACAGTGAACTTTGAGAGCTGTGATGCAGGACATCTGTGAGTAAGTAAGATGCATGTTTCACCAGTCGCCAGCAGCTGTGGGTTGTCTGTACTCAACCCTCCCTGTTCTTCCCAGAGGTCTGGGTTTCTCATAGCTGCTGTGAGGGAGTGCTTTAAGCTGAGCACATAAACATTCAGGCTTTCAGAGCAGAAAAACCTCCTTGGTAATAAAAAACGTTTGATTTTCAGTTACTTGGAGGTTCCTTCTGCTGCCAGGTTGGCTTCAGCCATCACTGAGCCACTCTGCTCCAAGCCCCTGTGTTCAACTTGGCCTTGAACACTGCCAGGGATGGGGCAGCCACAGCTTCTCTGGGCACCCTGTGCCAGTGCCTCAGCACCCTCACAGGGAAGAGCTTCTGCCTAAGAGCTCATCTCAGTCTCCCCTCTGTCAGATTAAATCCATTCCCCTTGTCCTGTCCCTACAGGCCCTTGTCCCAAGCCCATCTCCAGGTTTCCTGCAGCCCCTTTAGGCACTGGAGCTGCTCTGGGGTCTCCCCTTCAGGAGCCTTCTCTTGTCCAGGCTGCCCCAGCCCAGCTCTCTCAGCCTGGCTCCAGAGCAGAGCTGTTCCAGCTCTTGCAGCATCTCCGTGGCCTCCTCTGGACTCACTCCAACAGCTCCATGTCCCTCTTGTGCTGCTGCCCCAGAGCTGGATCAGGGCTGCAGGGGCAATCTCAACAGAGTAGGGTAGAGGGGGAGAATCCCCTCCCTTGACCTGCTGCTCACACTCCTTTTGCTGCAGCCCAGATACAGTTTGGTTTCTGTACGTTCACATACACATATGTATGGTTTGCTCAGGCACACACTGTTGGGCTTCTTGTCAACCAACACCCTCAAGTGCGTCTCCTCAGGGCTCCTTCCATCCAATCTTTGTCCAGCCTGTAGTTGCACTGGAATTGCCCTGATCCAGGTACAGGCACTTGTGCTTGTCCTTGTTGAACTTCCTGAGTTTTCTCTGGCCCACCTCTCATTTCCTCTGTCAGGACACAACTCATTCAGAGGACTTCTAGGATGAGATGGGATATGTGGGGGAAGAAGCACTGCCACCAGTGGCAGCTGTGTGAGCCAGGGTAATAAGGAAGGCAAGCAGCCAGGGAGCTCCCTGAAAGGATGCTCACAGGGGAGCACACCCCTGGTACCTGTGCTGAGGGTTAACTTCACATGGTAACAGATGCAGGATTCAGCAGAAACACTCAAACAAGCCCAGGCTTATTTAAAGCACTGAGTTCCCAAGTCAACAACTGTGTTGCCAAAAGACAGACATGAGGAAAAAAACCACCACAACAGCAACAAACCCCTGTCACTGAGGGGAAGACCCCCTGATCTGCATCCCCTCACAGGACATTATTGCTCAGCAGTGTCACAGGTAGGCTCAGGATGGAGTTTGCTCCTCAGGGACACAAAGTCCTTTCCAGCCAAGGCTTCCCTCACAGGACAGAAGGGTTGAGTGCCCCAGGGTGCTGATTTTCCTCTTCAGACAGACACTGAGCTGCCAACCCGGGTGTCTGCAGCCAGCAACTGAACGTGGCTCATCTAATACAGAAAGCAGCTCTGGAGATGCGGGCGGCTCTCGCAGTTTGCCATAGGAGGGCAGCAGCCTACAGCCAGACAGGAGATGCCGATGGGGCTGTGTGTTCTGATCGACTCAGCCTTCTGCTGGGTTGTCTTTATCGTCATTAATACAAGTGTGGTACAGAGGGAAGCTGTTCCGGTGCTCTCGGACCTGCAGCTTCTGCATGCACACAAAGAACACATAGAACCATAGAATAGTTGGGGTTGGAAAGCACCTTAAGATCATCCAGTTCCAACCCCCCTGCCATGGGCAGGGACACCTCACACTAAACCATGTCACCCAAGGCTTCATCCAACCTGGTCTTGAACAATGCCAGGGATGGAGCATTCACAACCTCCCTGGGCAACCCATTCCCTGGACATCCCATCTCTCTTTTCAGTTCGTGAGGGCCTACAGCAGGGATTGCTTCATGCTGCCATGCTCTGCAAGATGCTGCAGGGTAGAAGCACCCCTCTCAAACAGATGAAACTGAAACAGGGGAAGATTAGACTGGATATAAGGAAGAAATTCTTTACTGTGAGGGTGGTGAGGCACTGGAATGGGTTGCCCAGGGAGGTTGTGAATGCTCCATCCCTGGCAGTGTTCAAGGCCAGGTTGGACAGAGCCTTGGGTGAGATGGTTTAGTGTGAGGTGTCCCTGCCCACGGCAGAGGGGTTGGAACTGGATGATCTTAAGGTCTTTTCTAACCCAGACCATTCTGTGATTCTGTGGAAATAAGGAGGGTGAGCAGATGCTCACTCCCAACAGACAAATGTTGAAACCAATGATGTGGTTGCAAAGAGGGAAACGAATGAGACAGATTAACTCATTTTTTAACCTTCCCCCTGTTTTTCACACAGTATATATTTTTCACTCTCTGGCATCCTTCATGGGGGCTCTCTGTTATCTCCCTTTGAGGGACATGGATCAACTTCAGAATACAGACCAAAGTTTTAGTGTTGTCTAAGGCGGTGCTATGTAGTTATTGGTATGTGGGGCTGAAAAGGACCACGTGTTTCAAGTCCATTCTTTCTGCAGCCAAGGAGCACACAGACCTTCTTTCCATCTCCCCAGTTTTCTCTGAGACCTTTCCCAGCCTAAAGTTGTCTTTCCCACTGAATCACTGGCAAGTTCCTTTCTGAAGTCTGGGTGAATCAAAGACTTTCCAAGCTTGCTATCCCTGCACTGCATTTAGAAACCTAAACTGCTGTGGGATGTTCAAGGATGTTGAATACCGAATGCCCTTTCTCTGTGCTCTCTCATTTCTGAGAGTCTCCCACCTTAGAAGGGGCCTGGGCTTTAGTAACCTTTGTATTGGTTGTGTTAGAGGGCACAGGTCCTTGGACCACAGTACATGATTCCCCTGCAGACCTCTTCTGGGCTCTGTGACCAGTGTCAAACAGAGTGCAAACAGCTTCAGCAAAGCAAAGTACTATTTAATCTCAACAAATGGAACAGAGTGTAAGAGAATGAGGAATTTAAAATGATAAAAACATTCAAGGGTTCATGTGCTGTAAGTTGTGCCTCCCTGTCAAAGCCAGGGCTGATGGCCAGGGGCCTCGTGTAGGCTTTGTTTCTATGGGTGCTCAGGCAGAATCCATCCCTTGTGAGTCCCTTCTCTGCTGTGAGCCTCTTGTCAAGTCTCTGGTGGTCAGATACTGGTCACTCAGTGTTTGTTGGAGCCTGGAAATACCCATTTCTCTGCTAAAAGATAGTTCCAGTATCTTTTCATGGTGCCCCCTCTGCTTCTTTCTGGTCACTCGGGTAGTTTCGTAGCAGTGCTAAAGTGAAGCAGCATGGAAGGGAATAGTGGAGGTGACAAGGACCTTTGGTAGCAGTGGCAGGTGATGCCTGTCTCCTTGAGTCCTTCAGGAACTCCTCACACCTGAAACTGGAAGAAGGGAGCATCATGTCTCTACCATGTGTTGCATCATGACCGAGCCTTGGAGGAAAGAGGCCAGATGGGGATCTCTGGAAAAGGTTGTCTTCATGCATGCTAAAACCTCTGCTGGGACTTAACCAGTGAAACTTACCATGCTGCAGAGGGGACAGATGTCTTGAGTGCAGCACAAGTCATCTTCTCCCCGCTCATCTTCTCCCTGGTGTTGGGACCATCCATTTATCATCCCTGTCCCAATGTGCACCTGCATACCCCTTCCCAATCCTGTTTTCCTACGCCTCATGGAGCAAGAGGGGAGTATTGGTGGGCATTGTGCCATGGGAAGCAGGACTGGCTCTGAATGCCTCCTTCTCCATGCTACTGAGACAAAGCCCAAGTGCAAGATAGAGCTTGGGAAGCAAAGGTGAGTGAGGTCCAACAGCCTGGAGTGGGACAGAATATGCTAGTGTGTAGTGAACACTTGCTATTTACCATAGTATTGTCTACTAATCATTTCAGCAGTGGTTGGGGTTGTGTGTATTTAGGAACATGAGACCTGGGTCTCCCCATCACTACTAAAGTCAAAGTGTTGTGCTCTGCCCATCACTACTAAGGTCAAAGTGCTGTGCTCTGTCTCTCTCTTGTGTTTCAGAGGCTGCAGCACTCAACAGCCTGTTGTGCATCAGCATTTTGCTAGCAAACATCTGTCAGAACTGTACCCTCATTTGCCAAATGTACCTTGCAGGCAGAGTGTTGTTGTCCTGCAGCTCTCCAGGGTTGCTTAAGCTCCTTATGGAAAACCCACAGGAAAGGGCTGGTGCATTCCACTCCATTTTGAACTGATTGGAGCTTAGGAGCTTAACTGTGCTTCAGAAATGTATTGAGGCAAAGAGCAGGGAGCAAGTGAATAATTCCAGTGCAGATCAGCAACAGCAACAAAACGGATTCTATATTCCACACTGAAAGGAGTTCAGTGAGCCGTGCTTTCTGGAAAGCTGTATTCCTTGTGGAGCACCTCTCACAGGCTGCTTCCCAGCTAGATAAGCACATTTACAGCAAATTAGATTACTTTGAAATAAACATGCAGGGTGCGGGCACAGGAGCCTGTGCTAGGACAGGTCAGTGCTCTGCAGGATTCATTTAGCTACATCAGGCTCAGATAAATCTTACCAAATCTAATTGAGATGGAGCATGGGCAGTGGGCAGGCAGACTTTGGAGCTGTGGTTGGTATTAATGATGCTCTGTTGACTTTTGTCCTTGTCAGTGGCTCAGATAACATTGAGACCCCACTGGGGAGGGAAGAAATAGAATAGTGGAATTAAATGTGTGATCACAGATGTGTTCGATTAAGTCTCACCTGAGTCAGCGAGGTTGTTGTGGTCAATGGGGCCATGCTGGCTCGAAGCAGCAGGCACTATTGCTTGCTCTTTGTAATCCTGTAGTACTGAGAAGCCCAAATCCTGTGTCAGCATCTTTGCCTTGGGAAATCTCAGTATATAGATTCTGCATGTGGCTGAAGGCAATAAAATCCTGGTATTGACATTAGTTAGGGAAAGAAGACTTCAGCACTGTCTGATGCTCCTCTTGTCTGTCTTTCTGAGTTACCTTCTCTTTGCCCTTCATAGTGCTGCTGTCTGCCACCTCTGCAGTTGGGTCCACCCCTCAGTCGTGAGCCTGTCTGTGTGATCCATCTCTTCCTAAATGTCCTGATGTTTCATGGGCTCACCAAGCTACTCATTAGTCTAGATCACTTCAGAAATCCAGATGGGTTCTGCTCTTTTGTACTCTGATGGTTTCAGGGCACAGTGTGCACTGATGTCCACAAAAGCCTTCTATTCCTGTGGATCCCATGTGCCAGGCCATTGAATCCACACTGTCCAGTAAATCTGGTTATCCCTTCCCTCTGCCTGGCCAGAGACAGGGACGCTCTATTCCTGGTTGGAGTATTGAGAGTCCTGTGGTCTCAGACCAGGTCCATGGTGAGGGGAAGGAAAGGAGGTTCTCTTTGAACCTCTGGAGCCATTGGAACAGTCACTCCACAGTCAGTGGCTCAGAGTCCGACCAATGCATCAGCACCAGGATGTTTGCATAAACCACTGGTGGGTTACATCCCATCTTCTGCCACAGGGACTGGGTGGATTCCCACCATCTTTAGCTCTTTCAGGTACTGATACCTTCCTCAGTGGTGGTCCACTTGTCCAGGCAACATACCAGACCATCCTTGTGGAAGTAACTGGCTTTCATAGTCAACAGGAACCATTTCAGAAGGCTCTGGGTTCCAGTTCCCTTTCCAATCACTTTGTCAATCCTAGTGCCCTACTCAGGGATCCCAGCTGCCTGGCTTGCCTGCGCAAGTTACTCCTGTGGAGGTTCCAACTGAACACAAGAGGAGGATTTCTCCCAGTGAGAGCAACCAGCCATTGGAATAATCTCCCCAGCAAAGTGGTGGATTCCCCAATGCTGGATGCTTTTAAGGTTCAGCTGGACAGGTGCTGGCACATCTACTCTGCATCGTGCTTTGCTTAGAAAGGTTGGAGCAGATGATCCTTGAGGTCCATTCCAAGCTGGGATTCTGCAGTTCCTCCTCCTTTCCCTCAGCTTTTGTAGCTGAACAGATGTCATATTGTCTGGAATATCCCTTTGGTTGGCTGGGATCAGCTGTCCTGGCTGTGTGCCTTCCCATGCTCTTGCCCACCCCAAGTCTACTTGCTGGTGGGGTGGGCAGAGTAGGAAAGACTGAACACCTTGGTGCTGGACAGGCTCTGTTCGCAATAGCCAAGACACTGGTGAGTTATCCACACTGTTACAGCCACAGCTCCAAAGCTTAGCTCCATCCAGGCTATGAGAAAGAAAGCTCACTCCATCTCAGCCAGGCACAATGTACCTGTCTAGCAAAGATCCTGAAGGACCCAGATGTACTGGAGAAGCCGGTGCAAACACATAAACAAGTCCATAAAAGTCACTGTGATGTGATTTGTGAGTTATGGAACTGCCCCACAGCTCCCAAGGAAACAGTTTTTCATGGCTCCTGAAGTGGCTCTGGGATTCTGATGGAATCCAAAATACTTTGCCTGGTTTACACAGTGCACTTTCAGTGTTTGGAGGCCACATAGACATTGATGCATTTCCACCTAGGCACAGACAGCACCCACTTAACTGCAGCGCTCTGTATCCTGGGAGCAGCTTGTGGACCACTGTTTTCACAGAGCTTCTGGCTTGAATAGATTATGCCAGGACTAAGCTTCTCTCAAATCAGTCGTGTGTTTATGAGCCTGGAAACACAGCAAAGGTGTGTTTACATTGCAGGCTAATGTAAATCTAGCTGGGATCTTAAAACTTTTAGCAGCTGAGCCTCAGAAAGGTACGCTGCTTGCTTCAAGACATGGAGACATCTCCATTTCGAGCTCCCTCAACACGCAAAGGTACAGTCATCCTGGATTGGCAAGGCTGTATCAAGGGACACATGTCTCAGTAATGGTTGGATATGCTACAGCCAAGTGCAAAATGCCACAGACCTTCAGAAGTGACTGCAGCAATTCGTCTGTGCTGTTGGATAATGAAGTGAAATGAGGTCTTTTTTCTCCCCTGTTCCAGGTACAGCAGTTTACACTGAGGTGCTGTCATCTGACACAAATGTTGATTGAACATGAAGTGTTTAAACCACCAAAATAAGAGAGCCCACGCCTCACCTTCAGTCCCCAGGAGCCAGACTTACTCGGTAGGTAACTGAATTATGGAGTTGCTGAATTTATGATGTGAACACACACACATTTAGGTAAATGCAGTTCCCAGTGGCTATAAATTAGGAGTGGATTTACTGCAAAGCAATTAGACTCATCTGATGGCAACCTCTGAAGTGCTTTATGCCGGTTGAATTCAGTGGAAACCAAATCTCTACTGATGTAATTCAAGGTCTGATCACTTTCTCCAACAGGAAATTTGCCCCCTCCTATTTTACAGTGAGTGAATAAAAGGTCTTTTATTACTGGCCAAAAGAACAAAAACTGTGTGAACAAAAGCTTTCTGCATCGGTGACCTTCAGGTTGGTTTGCTGCAGTGACTGTTAGTGGGGATGGATAAGCAAATACTGCAGAGTCGGGGTTTATTCTACTAAAGTGCAGATGTTCATTGCTCTGATGTTATCCTGATCATAGAATCATAGAATCATGGAATGATTTGGGTTGGAAGGGAACTTAAAGCTCATCCAGCACCAACCCCTGCCACAAGCAGGGACACCTTCCACTAGAGCAGCTTGCTCCAAGCCCCATCCAACCTGGCCTTGAACACTGCCAGGGATGGGGCAGCCACAGCTTCTCTGGGCACCCTGTGCCAGTGCCTCAGCACCCTCACAGGGAACAGCTTCTGCCTAAGAGCTCATCTCAGTCTCCCCTCTGTCAGGTTAAAGCCATTCCCCTTGTCCTGTCCCTACAGGCCCTTGTCCCAAGCCTCTCTCCAGGTTTCCTGCAGCCCCTTTAGGCACTGGAGCTGCTCTCAGGTCTCCCCTTCAGGAGCCTTCTCTTGTCCAGGCTGCCCCAGCCCAGCTCTCTCAGCCTGGCTCCAGAGCAGAGCTGCTCCAGCCCTCGCAGTACCTCCATGGCCTCCTCTGGACTTGCTTGAGACAGAGGTCTTAAGGAAATTAGCAGGTGATCATAGCGTTTCCTACTGAGTCATAACACATGAACAACATGAGCACAGTAACCTTAAATCTGGTATTATGATACTTGTGTACACATGGTTTTGCAGTTTTAATAGTCTATGTGTAATATATATTTATGCATGTGTGAGTCTATATACACACAATATATATATTTAACTTTGCTATTGAAAAGCAGCCAACCTCTGTTTCAATAGCAGTTGGAAACAAATTACACAGAACACTGAAATAAGGCTGAAGAAAGGATTGTTTTGATCAGAGATACTGTTTCTGTTCTGATTCCCCTTTTCTTTTCCTCCTTTGCTTTAATCAACACTATTAACCTGAAATCATACCTCAGAGCTAGGACAAGCCCATGGGGAGTTTCTGAAATATCCAGGAGTGCAAAGAAGCAGCTTTGCTTTATTTTGCTATGATTGTAGATGTTCTGTACCATGTCTCGCCTTTATGTACAGGAAAATTACTTACACAGCTCTAATTGATGAACACCAGTTAACTGGCATTGGTAAACTAGCATTACTGTGCCATCCCCTCTATGCATGAGATGGACCACCCTGTGCAACAGACCCTACATGGAAGTTGTGCTGCTTTGGCAGTGTGATGAAATGATTTGAGTTTCCACATTTTAAAGTAACTGCATCTCAGTGCTGATGTGTGGACATGGCTGGCAGCAACTATCCTGGTTGTAATAGGATTATATTAAGGAGTAACAGAATTAAGTTAAGGACTGGAAAATGAAATGACTACCAAATATCCTGATGATGAGACTCGAGCAACCTGACAAGTAGAGCTCATCACCCTGGCCCTGAATAAATACTATGGGAAAGGTTTTACATCTAATGCCTCTTTTCCATGTCAGTGTTTTAATGATTCCTGTCTTCTTTGCAGGCTCATGTGATTTACCATGGAGGAAACAATTCAAAAGAAGAAAAACTTGTGCAAGGTTAGTCTTATAAATGACCCCTCTGGAGAGAAGGTAGGCAGCTGCTGTCATTGACTCTGAGCAAAATGATCTTGATTGGAAAGAGAGGCTGGAGCAAAGCATAGTCTGAATGTTCCCATGAGTCACTTACATTTACAAAGGTGAGAGGAAGAGGTCCTGCGCTTCCAAGGCTGCATCTAATCATCAGCAGCAAGGAGGCAGCTTTAGGAAACAGCAATGCAAAAGGATGGAATGGACTTCCTAGGGCTGTTCTAGACTGAAGCATTTCTCCAGCTGCTCCTGTGTTAGACATAGATACCAGGCTTGAATAGCAGATGGAACACGAGTGAAAATGGTGAACTTCCATTTCTCCATGAATTTGTCAGAAAATCCAGGAGAGTATATGGCAAGGCCATGGAGTGAGAGAAAAATCAATTTTCATTTAACTCTGGTAGGAGTTAACTAGAGTGTGAAAATGTGGTGGTCAATTCGTACTATAGAAGGAAACCATTCTCGTTTTCCTGAGGGGCAGAACTGTGGAAACAGCTGATTTTTTGTATTCATGGCCTGACTGAAAATCACTAAAGTTAATTTATGTGGGCTTGATCCAAAGCAGGAAAACCCAAGAGTAAAACCAAACAGATTTCATGTCCATTGGAACTGTTCATTTTCTTTTTTAACATTTGAGAAACTACATTTAGGGAAAGATGAGTGATGAGGTCTCCCCAGAGCCTTCTTTTCTCCAGGCTGAACAGTCCTTAGACCATCCTTGTGGCCATTCTCTGGACCCTCTGCAACCTGCCCACATCTTTTTTTGTACAGCAGGGACCAGGACTGAGCAGAGTATTCCAGTTGTGGCCTGACAAGCGCTGAGTAGAGTGGGAGATCTCCACACAATAAACCATACCTTTACATGTGGAATATTCTGCTCAGAGGACTTGAACACAGGACCACTGTGTCTGGCTCTGAGGTGCCCATGGAGGGTATCTGAAGGGGGGCTATAAGGATGCTGGGGAGGGACTCTTCATTAGGGGCTGTAGTGATAGGACAAGGGGTAACAGGTTCAAACTGAAACAGAGGAAGTTCAAGTTAGATATAGGGAAGAAATTCTTTACTATAGGGGTGGTGAGGCACTGGAATGGGTTGCCTAGGGAGGTTGCGAATGCTCCATCTCTGGTGGTGTTGAAGGCCAGGTTGGACAGAGCCTTGGGTGACATGGTTTAGTGTGAGGTGTCCCTGCCCATGGCAGGGGTGTTGGAGCTGGATGATCTTAAGATCCTTTCCAACCCTAACTATTCTATGATTCTATGCATCAGAAAAGATAGGCTGTCCTCACATCCCAGCACAACAGCCCAGCTTCTGCAGCAGGGTTGTCTTCCCTGTGTCCCACCACTTACTCCTGGTTTAGCTCCTTTGGAGCTATTGGATGCTGTAATTTATAGGAGTTTTCAGCCTTTAGTTAATGAACTGAGTACACATCTGGTCTGTAACTAGGATTACAAAAGTGACATTTATACAATTTCCATTGCATGTCAGAATAAAGCTGAAGATTGGGTCTGCAGGTTCTCTCTGCCTCCTTTAAGCCTGTGAAGACAATGTGACAACACACGCAGTGCTTTCTGCTTATTTCATGTAGGTGCAGTTTGTAGCCATAATAATAGTAGCTTGTAGATATGTCAGGTAAACACAGCTCAAGCCTTGATTGCAACAAGGGCTTTCAAGGAACACCTCTAAGAGCAGCTGGTCTCATTAGTTCACCCAGCAGTTTTCAGCAGGAGCAGCTCAGCAGCCTTTGTAACCATTGATGTGGGGAAGAACAGAAAATAATGGGTTATTTTTCAATGTAAAAGCTATTTTTTTCACATTATGAAGCTATAAGTGTGACATGATTTAAGTCAGCCTCAAGAACGCTGATTAAATGCAAATAAAGAAGAAAAGGGTCTATTCTGTGCCAATCCTTCTTATATATATATTGCTATTACAGTTTGTGTTGAGAATTTCAATGCAAGAACAGCTATGGTTTGTCTAGCAGCCGTAACTTTTAACTGTGGCTGCAACTGTCCTCTTGCAATTATGTATGTTGCTCATAAACTGGAAGCATCTATGCTAAAGGCAATTAAATTGATGTGATGATATATACACAGAAAAGGTTCAACTTCCAGTTGCTGCATAATTGAAGTATTCATTATATATATACAGTCAGAGATAGACATTTATTGATGAATAACCATCGTATTACTATTCAACTTATTCCTTGGCTCTGAGAAAAGCCTATAGACGTGGAACAAATTTTCTTGATCTTGTAAAGATCGATTTGAAATTGGGGTGGAGGAGGAGGGAGTGAGACAGAGAAAATCCGTCAGCAACAATAAAACACAGGAGCCATACTCTTGAATGTGTAACTGTGGTTGAAAACAGAAAGCACATCTCCAGTCTTGCTGGATGTGATTCTTTTCCTTTTGGGATGCTTCATGGCTACAGGAGATATTCGTCTCCCCAGCAGAAGTCTGGGAAAAAGGATGAAAAAGGGGGTCATCATAGAATAGTTAGGGTTGAAAAGGACATTAAGATCATCCAGTTCCAACCCCCCTGCCATGGGCAGGGACACCTCACACTAAACCATATCACCCAAGGCTTCATCCAACCTGGTCTTGAACCCTGCAGACATTCAAGGCCAGGCTGGATGTGGTTTGGAGCCACCTGATCTAGTTCAAGATGTCCCTGCTCACTGCAGGGGAGTTGGACTAGGTGACCTTTGAAGGTCCCTTCCAGCCCAAACTATTCTGTGGTTCTATTCAGGTCATGTCTATGTTAGCTTAGGATCCCACTCGACCTGAGACTCTGAAACATGCTGAAAATTGAAGGGTTTAATAGTGGAGAAAAAGAACAGAAAATTTAACTAAAAAAGCAAAATATCCCATCCTAGTCCTGTGGGTATGAAAGGATACAAGAAGGTTTTTATTGATACCCTCAGACCAGAAGCTTTATATCATGTGTGAAAACAAGTTATTTCTAAATGGTCATTGCTGCCATTTTTCTTTGTTGACAGCCAAAATGACCAAGGGAAGCTTCTATATTTATATGCTGGCCAGGAGTTATTGGGAAGGCACACTGAGACATCTGTGCATATAAATGGCTTTCAGTGCCAGAGTTATTGCAAGGATGATCCTCCAGTAGTGATAAACAGATTAGCTTATCTCATATATTACAGAAGCAAGACACTGAGTAAGAACAATCAGATTTGATAGGACAGGAGATTGAAATATTATTCATATTTCTTCTCCCATAATGAACAAAGTCTAGGCAGCATTGCAGAAGATTGTTTTCCATTTCTTCTTGACCACTTTGTTAGAAGTTAGGAGCTATTAGATAAGCTGTAGGATAATATATTTTCTTAAATTAGGTTTGTCCCCAGCAGTCGTATGGGAATATGGAAAAGTAGGCACATGCACAGCAGAAACTAGATACAGGTTTAGCAATAGCATCAAGTAAGTACAGCCAAGGAAAATCCCTGCAGTTATTATACTCCCAAATGACAAATATCAGAGATCTCATCTCGGGCAATCAGTTCTCTCTTTCTAAGAAGATTGCTTTTATCCCTAAACCATAAATTTTCCATACAAGTTTGTAGGATACAACCAATAATTATATACTCCATTGTATAGTGTAGTCTGTTCTCTGAATATTGTATTGCAATAGCTGTTAATATACTTACATTCATCCTCTGTTGCAATCCTTAGCACCAGTCCCATTGCAAGTAGCTGTAAGATTTACAGTCTGATGAGCACATCTTAATCTAAAATACCCTTGTGATTTAGTATGGAGACATTTTAAGCCCTTACGTATTAATGTCTACAGTAATGCTGTTACTAACACTAAAATACCCTTGTGATTTAGTATGGAGACATTTTAAACCCTTACGTATTAATGTCTACACTAATGCTGTTATTAACACTAATGGTGCTATTACTCAATTAAGAAAATATATGCTCTCTCTTTACGCACTTATGTTCAAGGTCTTACATTTATTTCTGTTATGCTGAAGTTTTGTGCGTGTGATGTATATCTCCATAATCATAATGGGAAAAGAACTAGTCTTGTTAAAGAAGAGGTATTGATGACCTTTCTTAGCATAGCTGAAGGGTTAATGACACTGCCCAGGGTGTAGTAGATCTATGTGCAGGTCAGCCAAGGGGACTCAGAAAACATAACTCATAAGAGTGGCTTTCCTACCCTTATCAGGGCAGGGGTTCTGGGGTCTCTCACCCCCTCTGGGTGAATGCAGTTGCACAAGAGTGCCATATAAAATGAAGTGAGACTGGCTCTCTTTCCTCCTGTGTTTGAAGCAGTTATACCTGTACTATATGAGTAGGCTCTTGGGGTGTAAGGCACGATGTGAGAGCTTGTGCTGATCTGATTGAGCCCTTCAGGGGTCTGTGTGCTCCTTCACCTAATCTTTGGGTCTGGCTTGAATAGAGATAGGTGCCAAGCTAGGGAGAGGGGAAGTATACAGAGCTGTATGAACCTGCAGAACTTCATAATCCAAACAGACCTAACAGGCTGGAGAGGGTCCAGAGAAGGCCACAGAGATGATCCATGGACTGGGAAGTTGTATGAGGAAAGCCTGAACGTGCTGGGTTTGTTCATCCAGGAGGAAAGAAGGCTCAGGGGAGACTTTATCACCATGTTCCAGTAGTTAAAGGGTGGCTACAAAGAAGATGGAGACTCCCTTTTTACAAGGAGTCTCATGGAAAAGCCAACTTTTCCATGGGCACAAGTTAATCTTGGGGAGATTCTGATTGGACACAAGGGGGGAATTTTTCCCAATGAGAACAACCAGCCATTGGAATGATCTTCCAGAGGAGTTGTTTGGGTGGACAGGGTGCTGTTGGAGCAGATGATCCCTGAGGTCCCTTCCAACCTGGTATTCTATGATTCTGTGATGAACTGCATCTCTCTGATACAGTCATAACAAGAACTGCCCTGTTGGGAATTATAAGATGATTCTGGGAAAGACAATACTAACACTGGTTGTAAACTGTCCCTTTAGTGTTACACTAGGGATAGTCATTGTGCAATATTGCTCACTACTGGAACATTGACATTTGTATTTATGAAATTCGACTGGGGTATCTCTTCACTTGGAAGACATCTGAGTGCCTCTTTTCAACACTCAGGACCATGGCTCTGAAGAGTGATAAGGAAGCAATAACAAGTTTATTCTCCAGTGGTCGGTCCAGCCTGAGCATATCCAGAGATATCAAGAGCAATTCTGAGGTGAGAAACCATCTCTGCTGTTGTGCTGTGCTCTAGATACCTGTTGAAGACTATGTGTTACACAGTGTCCTCCTTGGGGTGCCTCTGGTGACGGGGAGCTCCCAAATCCAGCTCCTGGGGATCACCTGGTAGTACAACATACAGTGGAAGGATATGAGGGCTGTGTTGACACCTACTAGCATGGGCTGGAGTCATTCAGAAGCCCAGGATCCAGGGCATCATGGTCTTTAAGGTCAACTATAAATTATGGGAGTCCAATGTGGTGGGTAGGGAAGGATACTCCAAACCCATTCTTCAAACTAAATTATCTCCTCAGTGCTGTGCACAGCCAATAAATCATCACCATTTCACCAGTTAGTCTTGTCCTGAAGAGGTCTGCTGGCATTTTAGGGGAGATGTTGTTAAAGAGATTCTCCACATCAGCACCTACGGCCAGACCTTAGCCAGGTACCTGAGGCTTCTATGATGGATGTGATGTCTCCTATGTGCTCCCCTCCTAGGGTAAAACCCAAGTGATTTCTCTTATATGAGCTGATCAATAAACCTTATGAGAGCATCTTTTTGAGGCCAAGGACTAGCTGGCCATAGGCAAAAGCAAGCCTGGGACTGTGCCAACACATGCAGAATATGTTGTTGCAATGGCCATAGCCACTGTAGTTGTTACCCATGCAGAATACCTGAAGATAAGCAGAAGAGGCCAGACCAGAGCCCAGGCACCATTCCTAATCCTGCCAGGGTAGCCAGGTTGTCTGCACATCACAGAGGTTCTTACACCACATTGTTTGCATGAGGTGAAGGTTAAAGTAACTCCTGCTTTTGGAGTAAGGGCACCTTCTCCATTTTGCTGCATGTGCAATGAAAGGAAGCTCTTGTTGCTTCCATTTAAAGTTCTTGCTGAATCAAGCAGTTCTTTGCAGCCACAAAGGTTGAAAGCATAGCACTGGTTGCCAAGTCTAATAGTAAAGGCAAGATGAAATGTTTTACAGAATTAGAGGAGAAGTCAGTGCAGATATCTAACTTTCATTGACAGGAGATGTAAGAGTTTACACCTTCCCCTTTGAAAATTCTCTCTTTAAATCCTACCTGGATGTACTTTTCAGGCATTCATAATATGCTTTAACTGCAATGCAGGATTGATATTTCAGTTAAAGTTGAATAAGCTTATACAGTAATTAGATTTGCAGTTGTTGATGGTAGTGCAGTTACAGATAAGGAAACCCACACCTTTGCTGACTCAACACATCTCTCACCTATAGTGAAGTATTTTAAATTGGTAAATCAAACCCTGAGCTTTAATTCTGTTAATTTCCATGGAAAATTCATACACTAAAGGAGATGCAGTGCCATCTATTTCAGTTTTTGTATCACAAAATCATTACTATTAGTGAGTGATTTGCAAGTCAATAAAAACATATCAACTTGTCTTGTTGATCCTCTGCTGAATATGCTGTCAGTTTGGAATGAGACCTAATTGATTTTGCTTGCAAATTGGACAAATTTGATGTGGAGTCATTGATCAAGAACAGAAGCTCCAAGAGGTGTGGGGCTTTTTTTAAAGAGAGGAGTTATACTTGAAAGTGAATCATTGCATAGCAAATATGTAAGCAACGTTACCTGGATGTTTCTTATCTGAAGTCTTGGTAGATAAAAGATGGAAAAACATGGAGCTGTTGGAGCAAGTCCAGAGGAGGTCATGAGGATGATCAGGGGGCTGAAGCAGCTATGAAGATAGGCTGAGAAAGTTGGGCTGTTCAGCCTGGAGAAGAGAAGGCTGCATGGAGACCACATAGCAGCCTTCCAGTATCCGAAGGGGGCCTACAGGGGTGCTGGGGAGGGACTATTCATTGGGGACTGTAGTGACAGGACAAGGGGTAACGGGTTGAAACTGAAACAGGGGAAGCTCAGGTTAGATATAAGGAGTAAATTCTTTACTGTGAGGGTGGTGAGGTACTGGAATGGGTTGCCCAGGGAGGTTGTGAATGCTCCATCCCTGGCAGTGTTGAAGGCCAGGTTGGATGAAGCCTTGGGTGATATGGTTTAGTGTGAGGTGTCCCTGCCCATGGCAGGGGGGTTGGAACTGGATGATCTTAAGGTCCTTTCCAACCCTAACTATTCTGTGATTCTGTGTTCAGTGTCATACCCTGGACAGCAAAGCACAGCTGATTATTTTCGTGACTAAAGCATTTTGTACAGGAAGGATCATGTCTTTGCTGCAAGTGCATTATCTAAAATCTGGCTTCCAGGCTGCTGCTGGCAGCAACCTTCTGCTGTATTCTGTGAGCTGGTGGCTTAGGAGGCTGAGCTTAGTGAAAAACAACGGTGCTTATCTGCACTGTGGGCTCCGGGGACTCTTAACATTAAGGCTTTTGTTGCTGGCAGCACAAAAGGGGCTGCTTTAATGAGCTTTAAAATCACATTAGAATGCAATAAAAATCAAAGTCCTCACAAAGCAAGATCTGCTCCCTGGGTAGACCCAAGGTTAAGAACTCCAAAATGCGTTTCAGGTAAAAAAATCTCATATCCTGAAGTTCCTCACTAATTATTTCCAATTTCCAACTACTCGTCCCTGGCACTACCATAGTGCTGAGCAAGAAGTTAATCAGGAATGATGTATTCAGTGGACTTTACTGGTTTGTGGTGCTGGTTGACAACAGTTTTCTCCCAGTTCATTCCTTATTTAAAATCAGTAGATGAGTAATTCCAGAGCGATATTTGGTCTGTAATTAGTTGGCAAAGACCTCATTGTGCCTCCTGGATGTGACTGATGGATGAGAGCTTAAACAGATGTGTACGGCATGTGGTCGGCTTATTCTTTCATTGCATGTATTTCATAGGATAATTGTGTTCCGGCATAAACAATTACATTTAATTTAAAGATTATAGCAGAGTCCTCTGTATCTTGGCTACAATGGAAAGCATCCATGTCAGTGGGGATGTGCCACATGTGCTACAAATAAATAGCCCCTGCTTTCATGTTTTCTATAACCTTCACTTCAGATGGGTCCAGACTTCACGGTCGGAGACTTAGAACCAGCTTGTTGAAAGGTGCAGCTCCAGTCTGATTAAAGGGAAGAGGCCATGAAAGACAGAGTCCCCTAGGGCAGGTGTCAGGGCTGACCTTGCACACATGCCTTGCGGGCATCAAACTGTGCTGGGGGAACTGCAGGAGAAGCTTCATTTCCAAAGCCTTTTAAAAGCCGTGCTTTGAGGCTCCTGAGCTGACCTGCATTGCCGCAGTGAAGGGTGTGCAGGCAGAAATGCCTCCTGTGAGAGTACAAGGCTTGTGGATGCTATTTCTGGAACAGTCGAAAACCACTGAGGAAGCAGCTCCTGCCTCCTGCTCCTTGAGCTGTTATTTGTAGTGCACCATTTCTGTAGGATCCAGCTGTGGGGAGGCTGC
Source organism: Melopsittacus undulatus (assembly GCF_012275295.1). NCBI lineage: Eukaryota > Metazoa > Chordata > Aves > Psittaciformes > Psittaculidae > Melopsittacus > Melopsittacus undulatus. The sequence continues at coordinate 7,043,605 of NC_047528.1, read as the reverse complement.
AGACACCTCCAGGGGAGGAGAAATGAACACATTTGGTGCATTAAGTAATAAAGTAGGAAAGATAACACAAAGTTCTTAAGGATGTGCGCCCCATGCTGAAGCCAGTATTGGTCTAAGCAGCATCACCAATGCTGGGTTGGTGACATTGCATAGAGAGTAGAGACACTTGCTTCCCCTTGGACTCTATGGAGCATCCCTGCTTCCACTTCTCCCATGGCCTTCCCTCATCCCTCACACACATTCCTTGTCCATACACAAAGCAAATCGTCCAGTAAACCTGACTTGTGGGGTTGGCAGAGAGTCATCCCCACACCAGAGCCCAGGACAACATACAAACCTCTTCATTTGTATTTTGAGGCTCATAATGTGATTTTCATGAACTTTGTATGTCACTGATGAAGACATTAAACAGTGCTGGTCCCAGTACAGATCTCTGAGGGACACGAGTCATCACTGATCTCCATTTGGACATTGAGCCGTTGACCACTACACTTTGGATGTGACCATTCAACTCTACTCTGCCTTGGTGAGGCTGCATCTGGAATATTGCGTCCAGTTCTGGACCCCTCAGTTCAAGAAGGACAGGGAATTGCTTGAAAGAGTCCAGCACAGAGCCACAAAGATGAGGAAGGGAGTGGAGCACCTCCCTTATGAGGAGAGGCTGAGGGAGCTGGGTCTCTTTAGCTTGGAGAAAGGAGACTGAGGGGTGACCTCATCAGTGTTTACAAATATGTAAAGGGTGGGTGTCAGGATGATGGAGCTAGGCTTTTTTTCAGTGATATCCAGTGACAGGACAAGGGGCAATGGGTGTAAACTGGAGCATAGGAGGTTCCACGTTAACATGAGGAAGAACTTCTTTACTGTAAGAGTGACAGAGCACTGGAACAGGTTGCCCAGGGGGTTGTGGAGTCTCCTACATTGGAGATATTCAAGGCCCACCTGGACAAATTCCTGTATGATGTACTCTAGGTTACTCTGCTCTTGCAGGGGGGCTGGACTAGATGATCTTTCGAGGTCCCTTCCAACCCTTGGGATTCTGGGATTCTGTGATTCCTCATCCAGCCAACAGTTTACCCACCAAGTCCATATGTCTCTGATTTAGAGAGAAGGATATTATGGGGGACCAAGTCAAGGGCCTTACAGAAGTCTCTACAGATGACTTCCATAGCTCTTGCCTTGTCCACTGATGTTGCTACTCCATCTGTCTAAATGCACAGACTGATAGCAAATAGAATTATCAAGAACCCAGGTTAGTGCTGTTGACTATAGTAGAGATCAGGTCTTTCCATCTGTCATTATCTAAATACCTTAAAAACTCATTAACTAATTGTTTTGTCAGTGTATGTGTTAGGGATGAAAGGAATTCTTTGCCCTGAGAAAAGTTTTCCTTCTGTTGTTTACGTGACTGAAAACATTCAGTACAACATGACATCAGCTCTCATTCCCAATGGCTGCACTGAGATTTATGACTGTTTCCAGCAGCATGTTTCTCCTGCTGTTAAAGAAGAGACAGAGAAGATGAGCACACTGAAGACATGCCCTCATCTAGCACAAGGCAGCAAACTTTACATAAAGCAGCACATCATTTTTGCCTGCCATTTGCCACTGATGTGTTGAGCAATGTGGCAGCAGCTGTGACAGGAGCAGTGAAGGTTCCTGACCCGTAACCTGCAGTCAGTGCTGGTCAATGAAGCAGAGAGGCTGTGGGATGATGGACATGCATCTCTTCAGGCAAAAAGTTATGCTCTAGAAAACCTTACCAAATTAAACTTAGAGGGTTTAGTTTGGCTGCATAGACAAGGGACTTCCATGCAGCTGGGGTACTGTCAGCTCTCCTTCCTCTCACTTGAGCGAAGGAGCTTCATTTACTTAGACAATGGTATCTGTTTCTCTAGTGTATCTTGTGCTTTTCCTTTCCTTTTCCACAATGGTTTGCTCATAGAAGCATGAAATAGTTTTGGTTGGAAGGGACCTTAAAGATCATCTAATTCCAAACCCTTTGCCATGGGCAGGGACACCTTCTGGACCTATTTCTGGTCCAAAGGTTGCTCCTTTGTCTTACTCTCTGCACTGGACAGCTGCAAGTTAAGTGACCTCATGCATGGATCTTTTCAGCTGTACATGAAATGTAAACCCCATGTTCCAGATAGGAGATGGGATCACTGTAGTGGAGAACATATTTGTCCCAAAGTGTGACTCCTGGTAAGGAGAAGCTATTCAAAGTTGGTGTTACAGGAATCAGAAAATAAGGATGGAGTGCAAGACTGTGGTGCAAAGTCAGCTATAGTGGTGGAGGAGTTCATCATGAACTGAAGTCAAAGCAAACAATGAGGCTGTCAAAAAGGCATCCAACTTTATGGCTTGAAGGCCATCAAGTCAAAGATATAGCAAATGAGAGGAGGGAAGAAGATGTCTAAAGACAGTAAATAGAGATCAGAGAGAAAATTCAGAGGCAGACTTCACATCCTGTTGATATACAGTCAGTATAATCACTCAAGTTGGAAGGGGACTGATTGTCATGACTTGGTGGGGCTAACCTATGATCATGGTTTTTCTTCCTCCTTACTGTTAAGAAAGGCAAGACCTCCTCAGCACAAAGCTGAGGCATTTATAGGTGTGAGAGAAGAATGCCATCTTTTGATCCTAATCCACAGCTTCCCATAAATAGGTCTTCTGTACAGCTCCTGATAACATAATGATTTTGATTTGCTAAGCTTCTAAACTATAAAAACAATGGCACTCCAACATGATGGGCTTCATATCATATTCAAGGGCTAATTAAAGCTATCCTCTTAATCAGCATCCCATGCAGGGCAGAACTGTGGAATTCCCTAGTGACTGCCAGGTATCAAAGTGATCCAAACATATTTACTTTACACTTCTTTTAGTTCTTTTACTTATTTAAACCGTTCTTCAAATCAAAGCCACCAGTTATTTCCACATGCATGTTGAAAAAGTCTCTCTGTATTTAAATGCTTTGTCATCAAGCATCTTTCAGTTTACTCTGTTTTGGAAATGATGAAAAAGAAACACATCGCATTTCAATATTAGACATGTTATGACAATTATTCTTTCCTCCATGTTCCTTATGACAGCTCCTCAGGCAGGCATCAAACAATAGATGTTTTCCAGCTCCAAAGGCAGTGTTTGGCCTATGACATATCTGAGTTGCTCATCAGTCAAGATATATTTGAGAGAAAAAGTAGCATTTAGATCCTGTGACTGCCCTGTTAAGTGTGCCTGTTCAATAAACAATACAAGTACATAGCATCGTGCTTGGCGCTTCCAAGACACCCAAACTATAAATTACTAGTAACCTTTGGCAAAGCTTAATTTATGCGTTCCCATTCATGCAACAATTGTGTCTGACTGGATCTGTTTACAAGTGATCTCAGACTTACTCTTTAATTCCACTGATGCATGCAGTAATACTCTCTATTTTTGCTAGTGAATGTAGAAGGTGAATCAGCTTCATATTATTCTCCATCTTCCCTCCCACCCTTAGGTTAATTATGTATGAAGATGGGAGATGATGGGAGATGAAGTTAGGAACTGGAACTGAAGCCTTTCATTCCCAGCTTTGAGTAAGTATAGCCTGATAAATTCCTTGAAGAGCAAATTTATAACACTTTTTAAAGAAGAGATTCAGAGCAGCCCTGTAGAGAAGGACTTGGGAGTGTTGGCTGATGAGAAAATGAACATCAGCCGGCTTCAGTGTGTGCTTTCAGCCCAGAAAGCAACCGTATCCTGGGCTGCATCAAAAGGAGCTTGAGCAGCAGGTCAAAGGAGGTGATCCTGCCCCTCTACTCTGCTCTTGTGAGACCTCACTTGGAGTATTGTGTGCAGTTCTAGTGTCCTCAACATAAAAAGGACATGGAACTGTTGGAACAAGTCCAGAGAAGGCCACAAGGATGATCAGGGGCTGGAGCACCTCGTGTATGGAGACAGGCTGAGAAAGTTGGGGCTGTTCAGCCTGGAGAAGAGAAGGCTGCGTGGAGACCTCATAGCAGCCTTCCAGTACCTGAAGGGGGCCTACAGGGATGCTGGGGAGGGACTCTTCATTAGGGACTGTGGTGACAGGACAAGGGGTGATGGGTTAAGACTTAAACAGGGGAGGTTTAGGTTGGATATAAGGAAGAAATTCTTTACTGTGAGGGTGGTGAGGCACTGGAATGGGTTGCCCAGGGAGGTAGTGAATGCTCCATCCCTGGCAGTGTTCAAGGCCAGGTTGGACAGAGCCTTGGGTGATATGGTTTAGTGTGAGGTGTCCCTGCCCATGGCAGGGGGGTTGGACCTGGATGATCTTAAGGTCCTTTTCAACCCTAACCAGTCTGTGATTCTATGATTCTATTCTATGAGCAAGTTAACCTCATTAAGTGACAGCAAAGGAACAAAATGGTACTGAGGAAAGCCTGAGGTGAAGAAAAGAACTAATCTCCCATGGTACTTCTTCCCATGTTGTCTTTTCTGTGCAAAATCAATGGTTAGGACTTTTTAGAAAGGAAAAACTAATGGAAGTTTGAGACCTCTCCAAGAAGCAGTCAGAGATCTTGGCCTCTACCTACACCAGTGTCCCCCAGGATAAGAGAGATCCAGACAGCAGTAGAACCAGACATATATCTGTGTAGCTCAGTTCTTTTCCTATGTAACTCTTCTAATTCTTTCAGTTTTAATGCATTTTAATCTGGTTAAGTGAATAAGATGATCTTACCCTTTGTTGGGTTTGTTGGATGCTCTTCAACAGCCCTGCAAGGGCCAGGCTGTAGGTTGCTGATCTGATTCCAAATCCAGGGTGAGTTTTCCCTTCTGATTTCTCATCTATAACTCTTAGCTGGAGAATGGGGAGAAGAGATGAAATTCTGGAGTCACACTGAACATGTCACCCTGTGCCATGTATTTGAATAGGAAAGCCTACAGAAGATTTCTAGAGAGTGGTGAGATTTTGTGGCTACCTTAACCCCCCTGGGTCTAGCAATGCAAGCCATTGAGGGAGGGATAACTTATAATTAACATGTTTTAGAAGCCCATGAAAAAAAGCCTAGAATAGAAAATCCATCTACAATGCTATGTTTTTAGTGTGGAAGTGTTAGAAGGAATTGATCAGTTTTCTGCTGGAGAGCTGGAATCTCCTTTTTCTAGTTGAGTAGAAACACAAGGTATTAAACTTTATGTTGTCACTGATGCATCTTTCTACATCCATTATCTCCAGGACAGTGTAAGAGGTGGTTGGGCTGGATGTTTGAGGGTATTCAGTAGTTTTATATGGTGGCCATCAGAATCCTGAGGGACTGCTTTCATATACATGGGAAGTACCTGATGCTACATGCCCTTCACTGAACTGCATTTCTGAACTGTTTTAGGATTTGTAAGTCTTTGGTCTTGGCTATTCTTGACCCTGGAATGGAATTGAGGAGCCTGCAGCAAACCTCCCTTGCATTTCATACTAGATCTTGCCAGCTGTATATTTTAAGTGAGGCAGCAGATATGTATGCCTGGAGGAGTCGAATGGTGGGTTGATAGAACAGATTGTCCAAAACTCCTTGTATTTGTACAGAGAAATGTTTTGACTGATGCCTCCTGGTGAAGGACTACTTAGACTGCTCCCTGTGCTAATGAATTAGTATTACAGATTCAAACAAATTTGCTACTGTTACTTCTCCATGTTCCCCTTTCTAACTAATGTTAAAAGGTGACCCTCATCTGGCCAAGTGAAGACACATACGACCACATCATCTGATCTACCTTAATTATCAATGGGAGAGTGGCGGGCACTTAGCTCATTCTAAAATAGATACTGAAACCATGCCAGATGTCTCACAACTTAGAAGTGACTGTTTCTCCCTGTTGAGTAGAAAGAGATCCTGTGGGGAGTATTTCAGATGTAGGGATTGATACTGTGGATGTATAGGCTTGATTAAGACCCCAGGACCTATTCTGGCAACATTTGGCAAGACCTTTGGAACTGAGATTTGCTGCTTAGGCTTCTTCTCATGGCTTTTTATGTGCTCTGAAATTGCCCTCATGAACTTTTCATAAAGGTATGCATATTTTTTTTTTCCAAAGACAAAAGAGTCAAAACACTTTTGGCACTAAGGTTTCATTCCACTAATGTATTAATGGCTATAATGGTTTATAATTAACACCTCCACTATGTAGTTTCAATACCTACTGTATTCATTGTAGTGCATGCAACAGAGGCACCACCTGCTACGTGGTGTCTATAGATGTATTTCCTTCACCTTTTTCTCTGTGATTTAGTGGTCTTTGCAAAAAAACATGAGACATGGCAGGTAACATTCTCTTCATAGTTTGCTTGATGCTGGTGTACACTAAGTAAGGGGTAAAGAGAATGAAATGAATAGAATTGTGCCAATACAAAACTGCATATTCAAGATCAGAATTAGGCTCTTTTGATTTCTTCTGAACTGATAGGCTCCTAATTAGGCAAGTTCTTTTGCAGCAATACTAGTGGGAGTAGTATTGAGAACTGGCTAAATTACTTGATAGCTTTCTTACCAGCGCTTTTACTTCTTGGATATACTGAGGATAATGTTAGTCAATATACTTGCCTGCATTTATTGTAATAACCCTTTTATACTAAAAGTGTCTTCTTACTCAGAAAGGTCAGCAGATAATCATGTCCATTAGTGAGCTATGTTTTTGAAGACCGAAAGAAGAGGAGAGCCTAACAACACGACAGAGCAGCCATAGGACTTTGAATAAATTCCAGCTTTTCCTTCCAAGCTAATGTTTTGTTTCTCTGGAGCAGTGAGTGCTTGAAAATCTCTTGCAGACTTTTGCAAACTGGAAAGCAGAAGGATGATTCAGACATCAGAGGATGCCCAATGCAACAGCAAATACCGATGCACTAATTGCAGTGCTGCTCTTGGGCTAATTGGAAAGAAATCTGTCACTATTTATTCTCCTAAGATGAACATCTAGTTTACAGGCAAGCTCTATTAGTGGCTGCTTTAAAAATTAATTGACCATATCACAGTATTGAGGAAAAGCTGCACTCAAAAGAGTTACATGAGATGTCTCGTTGTATTTCTCTGCAAACCCAACAAGGATAAGTCCCCAAAGGACTCTTAAGCCCTTTTGCAAGTCAACTGCATTGAGAATAGAAATGTGTAGTGATACAATGCCATTTAATGTGGTGACATGCTGTTCATACAATTTCTTACAATACAAACCAGCCACAGCGTTTTATCACCATGAAAGTCATAGTCAGATCAGGAACCAATATGCTGGATAATCTGAAGATCCATAGCAAAGTAGTCATTCCCTTCCACAGCCTTTAGCTGCCAAGCCTGGCCTGGTTATGTGTAGGAGATGCCTTCCTTTGTAGAGGAAGGGCTTATGACTGAGGGGGTGAATACTGCCTCTTCCATCACCTCCTTTTTTAAGTGTTTGCTTCATGGTTTGAAGGACCTATTGAGACCTGAAATCCGAAGGCAGAGTTAGCAAAGTCCTTCTGTGCCTGTGAACCCTGTGCAATTCAAAGCAGCATCAGGCTGCAAGGGCTTTAGGGGAAGCATCATGCAAACCAGTAAATTCCATATATTGGCAGAGATGTGAATGTAAAGGCTAACCTAGCATTGACCCTGGGTTGTAGTGCCTAAGCACTGTGCTTTTTCATGTGGATTCTTCTGCAACTCAGAGAGCAAAGCAGATGGGAAAATATGCAGAATCATAACAAAGCTCAGAGGACCACAACAGGAGAGCAGTCAAAGCCATCTATGGAGGTGACTATTCTGCTTCTTGCTCATGCTGCTCAGTCAAATAGGCAGCAAATAGCCCATTAATTCTGAGTTTACAGCAGCAAATATGGCAGCTTCTAGGACACTTTCAAAGATGCTTATTATATGGGTCCCTCCACCAGTAAAAGTCAATAGGAGGTTCCATGTTAACATGAGGAAGAACTTCTTTACTGTAGGAGTGACAACACTGGAACAGGTTGCCCGGGGGGGGTGTGGAGTCTCTTACATTGGAGATATTCAAGGCCTGCCTGGACAAGTTCCTGTGTGATGTACTCCAGGTTTCCCTGCTCTTGCAGGGGGGTTGGACTAGATGATCTTTCGAGGTCCCTTCCAACCCTTGGGATTCTGTGATTCTGTGTGATTCTGTTTGTGTTTGTCTATATTTTATGGCAGTGAGAGGTTGCTGTGGTGACTTTCATGTTTAAGCTAGACTTTAATCGAGCAAATTCCTTGAAGATTTGCTCCAGCTCCCTCTGAGGTGCAAACAAAATGAGGAAAGTGCAAGTTAAAACTGGACACTTGACAGGCCAAGAAAATTCTATTGTTATATAAGAAAGAAAATAGCCATTTGGATGGTTTCTGCTCTGTTAATGTTTCTCTAATCTAAGCCATAATAGCAATCTGTTAAGTGACTCAATACCACAGAAGGCAGAGCCAAATGCTCTTGGATCTGTCTTGTATATTACACGAATACAGTTCAAAAGCAGCTTTTCTCATTAAGAGAAATAAAACTATTAATTTGAATGCTGTCCTTGTGAAATACACCTTCTGATATATCCCAGTCTTCATCTATAGGAAAGGAAAGATTGTTTTCCTAATTAAAGTGGCCAGGTCAGAACAGAGTCAATGGTAAAAGTCCAATTAATGTTAAGAGAGGCAATACTGGATTAAGGCCCTTTGAGAGACCAATAGATTCAGCAGAATTCAGGTCATGTCACTCTCTCATTCCTACCAGTCTGTCTTGGAATGTTCAAGCAGTCACCATCATTCTGTTACTGATTAGAAGATACACATTTAAAGAAAAAATAGAAGTCTGTTTGGTATCCGGTGAAAGGGGAGAAATTGTCTATTAAAGCAGGAGAGTCAAGACTTGTCCTGCTTTGTGGTCTCCAGATGCCCTTTTGCTCTGCTTCAGCTTTTCTGTCTTTACTATGGGATAATATTTGGTCACCTTTCAGGAGCGTTGTGCTTTCCAGCCAATTGGTCCTCAGCATGTACTGGTGCCTGGGACTATCCCACCCCAGGGACCTTGGGGTTAAACTTCATGAGGTTTCTGTTGTCCATTTCCCTAGCCCATTAAGGTCCCTCCATAAATAGCAGTGCAACTGCGGGTGCTACCAGCAACTCCTCCTGCTTTATCATCTGCAGCTTGCTCAGGGTTCAGCCTGTCCCGTAACCCAGGTTGTTGATGGAGATGTTAAACAGTATTATCCCCAATCCCCATGGTACACCAGTAGTGACTGGCCTCTAGTTGGACTTTGCTGATCAGAACCCTCTAAAAGTCTACCTCACCATCCATTTATCTAGCCTGCACTTCATCTGTTTGTCTATGAGGATCTTATAAGAGACACTGTTGAAAGTCTAACTAAAGTCAAGATTAAACAATGTCAGCTCTTTCTCCCCATCCATCAAGCTAGTCTCTTCATTGTAAAAGGCTGTCAATCATTAATTCCTCTTCCTAAAGCCATGCTGACTGCTCCATATCACATTATTGTCATTCATATATATGTTTGGAAGTGGTTTCCAGGAATATGAGGTACTTGTTACTATTCCATCACAGTACATGCATGGTTAATGTGAAGTTTTACTCTGTAAATATGTGTATTCATATATACATGTGTAGACACATACGGGTGCATCAGCACACACAAATCTGCAAAGCCATGGGTGGTAAAAAGTATAAAATAGCCACAGAAAGTTTGAAAGCAGGAATTTGTAAGAGTAGTTTGCTGATGCACACACAGGGCTTTAAGGTGCTCTAGTCATTCTGTCTTACGTTGTGTTAGACAGTCTCAAGAGGAGCTTGAGAGTCATCTCTTACTATCTCCTAACAACAGCTTTCAGTTCTCTGGAGAGGCCCATGGCTAAAAACTACCTTGTTAGCATATCTTGACACTGAAGTATTTGTACTTAAAGGAAAGAATAATAGCTGCAAGGTCTGTCTTTCTTCCTGTCCTCAGCACAAGAAAGGATTCCTTCAGCAGTGTGTTTTTCCCCTTGTCGGATCGATGAACTCTCCCATCTATTATCCATGATCTTTACCCATTCGTCTCCTATCTAGTAAATCAGTTTGATTTTGACTTTGTCTGGTTTTTGCACAAATCCCTCAGGGCAGAACCAGAACTTCGCTTTCTCATTCTGGGAATTAGTCAAACAGAAAGGTTCCTCTAACTTTTATGACAATTTTGGGACTGTTTGCATGGAACTTCTTTATCCTTTTTGACATAGGGGACTTTTTTTCCATGTCTGTGGCATACTGCATAGCTCCATTTGGTGCACAGGGCTGTCTGTTGGCCTCATACCTCATGTGTTGGGCTGAATCTCCAAGGAATTCTAAACTTAATACTCTTCTGTCTGCCAAAGAGAGAAATTTGACACTTTAGGTTTAATATGGTGATGTACTACGTGATGTATTGCCACAAATAAAGGGCTGTCTTGATTACATGGATGAGCAGTCAGGGTCAGACTGTGCTTAGACCAGCGACAACAGTGAGGGAAATAATGACCTGGCATTGTCTCCACTCAGGCATTGAGAGGAAAACCAAGTGCCTCATTCTGTGTGGAGTGGGGTGTTTTGAAGGTCACCATGATGCAGGCAATACCCAAGCAGGAAAAAAGCTCCACAATAAACAAAATCAAACCAACCTGCTTAGTGCAAGGTTGCACTTTAGAAAGATAAATTGCCTGCAGAAATTGACTAAGTCAGTCAGAAGGAAGGGTGACCTTGTGAGCAAGGCATGAAAGACACCCACAGCAAGTCACGATCGATATAAATCACAGCTTATACAATAGCAGACAAGTGGTAGCCACAACTTCTGTCTGTGAAGGGTGATCATCCTGTGTCCCAGCTGTTTAGATCTGGGTTGTGAGCTGTGACGCTTCTGCAGATCACCCAATAGCATGATTAATGCTTAAAGGAACTCACCAAGCAAGAGGTATATGGCTAAACAAATCCCCAGACTGGAGAAGTCACTCCTCATAGAAACTTGTATTTAGATAAGTGGCCTTTAGGTTTTAAGAGAGTGGCACGAGTCTATCTCCTCCTGTTCTGGTGACATCCCAGCTGTACTCCCTGTCATGGGGAAGCAGCAGTGGCCTTGCTAATGCCTTATAGAAATATTACACAAGTGCAGTCTACCTGTTTCCTACGCAGGACTCGACCAGTAAACCCTGCACTGTTTTGTTAGCCCTGTTGCCTGCCCACTTGTGCAATGGCCCTGTCCAGGAGCTGCTGTATGGCTGAAGTCCACATGTTATAGAGACGTGGTGAGCTGGAACATCATAGAATCATCACAGGATGGTTAGGGTTGGAAAGGACCTTGAGATCATCCAGTTCCAACCCCTCTGCCATGGGCAGGGACACCTCACACTAAACCATATCACCCAAGGCTCTGTCCAACCTGGCCTTGAACACTGCCAGGGATGGAGCATTTGCCACTTCTGGCCAACCCATTTCAGTGCCTCACCACCTTCACTGTAAAGAACTTCTTCCTTATACCTAACCTAAACTTCCCCTGTGTAAGTCTGTACCCATCACCCCTTGTCCTATACCTATGTTCCATGTGAAACCACATGCACCAGCCTTTATTTTTCTTGGTTTTTTTTGTGATTTCTTCATTGACTGCTTGGACCTTGCCCAGAACGAGATGTCTTGGGCTATATTTTGGGAACAGTTCTTCCCTGGGGGAGTCCTCCTCTCCTGGCTCTTTGTCTCCACTATTCCTCAGCTGTGTGTGCATGTGCACAACTAAGAAGCAGCGGTGTCTCTATTCATTAATTCTCTCATATTTATTCTTCTAGAATCATATATTTATAGTTACCTGAGCCTCTTCTGACACCGCAGGCTAGCACGGAGTCAATCACTCACTGCCACCTTTCATCATGCTGTTTTATCAGTGGATTGCTTCAAATTCACTTATCTTGCAAATTGCACAGCAAGAATTCACTCTTCCTTAAGGGTTGTTTTAAAAATAGTTTCCAAGAAGGCACTTTCTACTGCAAATTGCCTCTATTCTTCTTCAAATAAAAGAATATTGCCTACAACAGATGAGCACACGCGAAAATCCCGAATCCAAACATGCTTGGATTTCAAGCTGTTTCAATTGTGGATCCAAACTAGATGGTTAGAACTTCTTCTCTCCTTTTAAGCTTCATACGTTTTCCTGAGGCTTATTCACTGGCAGTAAGCAGCAGAAAGATGTACTCTGATGCAAGGGAGTTCTTTTTAGTGAATAATTCACTTTGGGAATAATCCAATTATAAGAAATAGTTGAAAAAATAATGGATTCTGAGTGGCCTTTTTGCAGAGCCGGTGCCTAGCTTTGAAGAAATAGATAAACCTATGTAAATCATAGATCTGTTGTGTTCCAGGGCTGGTGCTTAGCATGCGGAATAGCAGACGTCATTTATTTAAGCACAGAACAGGTTAGTTCTTTTCTTACCAAAAATAACATTATCTATAGAAGCAACGGGCCAGTTCCAATTGTCCCATAAGAAGAAAGAATTAGGAGCATTTTCCCTTACTTAATAATTATGGAAATGATTAGCACATGATAGCTGGTAATCTGTGCTTTGTCCCATACTGGAGACTAATGGACAGGGAGCTCACACTGCTGTTGAGCTCTGCTTTCTCCTTAGGCTTCACAAGCTCATGGTGGCTCTTTGTTAAGCCTGGAAACTTACATCTCTGCTTCATACAGGGTTTTGGACTTCTGTGTTCATGACTGAATCCTTCATGAAGGTGAGCCAGCAGGAAAGGTCACTTCCCTCCAGGATTCACTGTGCCAAGATAGTTCTGAATAGAAAATTGAAAGGTCTGCACTGGGAGAACTATCTTGGTGAACAGGAAACATGGAGCAGTTGCTCTGTCTTTCCTGACCTCTAGATAAAATCCAACTTGAGATTAAACATACCTATTTCTAAGAAGTAGTTGATCTTGCTTTTCTAGCTCAGCTGAATTTGGTGCTAGAGATGAAGGACTTCAGTAAGTGATATAAGTAGCTCATAGTTCATAAGCAGTCTTCCATCTTCATATCTCTTTCCCCCTATGCTGGGCACTGGTGAGGCTGCAGCTCGAATCCTGTGTTCTATTCTGGGCCCCTCACTACATGAGAGGCATTGAGGTGCTGGAGCGGGGCTGGAGAAGGGCAATGGAGCTGGTGAAGAGCCTGGAGCACAAGAGTGATGGGGAATGGCTGAGGGACCTGGGGGTTTCAGTCTGGAGAAGAGAAGGCTCAGGAGGGACCTTGTTGCTCTCTACAACTGCCTGACAGGATGGAGCAAGGATGGTGTCCCTCCTCTCCCAAGTAAAAAGTGATGGGACGAGAGGAAACAGCTTCAAGCTGCACCAGAGGAGGCTTAGATTGGATATTGGGAACAGTTTCTTCACAGAAAGGGTGCTCAGGCATTGGAACAGGCTGCCCAGGGCAGTGCTGAAGTCACCATCCCTGCAAGTGTTCACACACTGTGTAGATGAAGCCCTCAGTGCCATGGGTTAGTGGTGGCCTTGGCCTTGGCCAACCTGCTGGGTAAAGGTTGGACTTGATGATCTCAAAGGTCTTTTCCAACCCAGTTGATTCTACTATTCTCTTCATGCTATTTCCAAGCCATTTCATTTATTGCTGTGGGACACAAACAACACCAAACTGCCCATCTGGTTTAGCAGATACATTTATTCCTTATTATTGTCCATACCATTTTGCAGAGATAGGTGTCATCTACACAGCAGTTACAGCCTGAACTTCTACCAGTCTTTGTAATAACCTTCTCCCACCTAATCCATCAGCTTGTATTCGCTGGGGGCTTTTTATGCTTCCTACATGCCACTACGTACCATAGAACAAAATACATCAAATGAGAGATCAAGAGGTGACAAAGGAAATGAATAATGGTAATTGTCCACAATAATATGTATGCATTAAGTAGCAAACAGTGAATAATGTGATTTTGAATTGTTTCTTACTTAATGCCATGCTGGAAGAGAGGTGTTAATATTCACACTCTCCTGCAAACTCTTGACCTGGTATTTTTTAGCTCTAAAACATCTGCAAAATGTATCTTTGGTGGTAAAAGCAGCCATTGGAGACCTCAGAGGTCAGGAAGACCTTTGAAGATGAGCCCAGAGCTCCAAAGCTATTGGATCTGAAATGCAAGCATGTGTTACAGCCAATAGCTGACTCCACCATGATCCCAGTTTCCAAAGCCGAGGAGCCCTGTGTGAGATCAGCCTGAGTCCAACAGGCCTATGAATGCCAACCGTGCACCACAAAGAAGCAGGCACACCAAAACCAGCCTTTAGTTCTGTGGGGAAATGTCGGAGCTAATGCATACCCTGTCCTGGCATCCATGGCAGGGATAACATGCATCCCAGAAGGTCCCAGCGATGGGTAGTTCAGAAATGCCTCTAAGTGCAAAGGACTCCAACATTGGTCAGTGATGCTCAAGGAAAGAAAGTGATGGGAGCAGTGTGGGCAATGCTTCAGTTAAAACAGACAGGAACCTGGGGAGGCTGTACTTAAACATCCACCACACACAGCTGGATCTGGTATGTAGTCAAATAACATGGAAATATGTAGAGCATAAATATGATGGGTCCTCTTCTTCTTTCCCATCCTGAACAAACACATTCAGTTGTTCTCTTAGGCTTCCAAAAGCGTTGCTGGCTTCGCATGGTTTCCTTCCCATCAAGTCCTTTGTGAAACATCTTTGAGTGAAACCAAACTGATAAATCTGCCTTGGCACTTCTGATGATTTTGGAAAACATCACTCATGAGCTGATCAATCTGCTGGATTATTTATGCTTTTGTTACTCTGATGCGTGGATATCTTTCACATCCAAATTGCTGAATATTGTCTACAGACTTAAAATAGATAGCACTATGCTATTACTAATCCAGAGTGTCTAAGTTGTTTAGAGCACATAGAGATTTGCCATAGCCTTTAGTAAGAATGGGATTGCCAGCTGATGCCTGTGCATTTACTTGAAGGTAGCTCTATGATACTGTGTGGATATCATGATGCAAAGTTTATAAACTTCCTAATCCTTCTCATTTTAGTAGCCCTTGCAATGAACTAAAGATCTACAATCAAATGTGATCTGATTTGTGCTGTTACCTCCTTCAGACAGCAGCCATGTGTGTTGAAGGCAGAAGCTTTAAAGCAGCATCACCACTGTCTGGGAACAATCACAACACACCACAGGAAGAGCTGTGCTGAATGGGAGCTGTGCTAGAGTAAGAAATGTCTTGTAATTGTAATAGACACTTTGTGAGTGTCTGTCTCTGTGTAGAGACTTTGCCTGGAGTCTTCTCCAACCATTTGCATACAAATTTAAATGGATAAAACCTGTTCACTTAGACCTGGGCCTGTAACTGACTCATCCCCATGGCAAATTCTCACTCCTTAAGGACTCATGGACACACTGGCTGAGTAAATGTATCCTGAGGAAGATCCAGGTTATAAAACAGGTTCAACATTTGAGTGGCTTCCTGCAGGAGATATGTTATGGAGCAGCAGGGATGGTCCAAAAGATGACCAGGGACAGAGGCAGTAGCTGGGCAATGGGGAGGATCCAGGGTCCAGTGTTTGAGTTGTCTTCTTGACCCTTTTTAGTGTAGCATCTATTATATAGGCACCATATGTTCTTCTTGGGTCGATGCAGAGTTTAATCACAACTAGAGAGCCTTCCTAAGATGAGGCACATTTTGCTAGGCAGCACATACCGATGGCAGGTCTCAACCCTCAAAGAACTTACATCTAAACAGAGAAGTCAGAGGAAGAGATCAGAGATGGTGAGGGGGGAGCTCTGACAAGGAGAAGGATAGATCACCTGAAAGGGAAAAAATAAGGTCAAGCTTGACTTTACTTGTTACATTTTCTTGTACTTAATGTTATATGCAGCAGCTCTGGTAAGGCAGGGAAGCTCAAAGGAAAGTGCTTCTCTGTGCACTGTGGTGCCTCTCTTCATAGTGGGACTAGAATAGGTGACACTGGTTTCAGCCCCTGAGACTCTGCACTGTCTCTCTAAGGTGAGGAATGCGGGAGATGCCACAGAGGTTAATGCAGCAAAAAGCAGTTTTTGAAGCCTCTGGCATAACAATTAACTACTCAACCAGCTGAAGAGTTAGGGCAGTGAGAATTGGGGTCACTGAGAGGCTGTGATTGAATTCTCAGAAACAGGAGGATGAGCCAGGCTATGGATGAACTTGGGAGTTAGGATTAAACACTCTGAATTGTAGTTTGAGAGGTCAGGACATCACATGTGGGCAGACTATTGAACCTTGGTACCCTCCTATTTGAAGAAGGGTTTCATGGTGTGGCTACATGGCTACGCAGTGAAGCAAAGGTAGATAAACAGCAGTACCAAAACTGTGTTGTTTTCCATGCTACTGAGAGAAAGACCTTCAAAAAGCAGCAGATTGGTTGGGGTGTTTGTCAGAGGGGATAGGAACTGGGAGAGCAGAAGAGGAGGTGAGATGGGCAGATGCAAGAAGACATGAAGGCTGGGGAGGACCAGTTTGGCCAGGGTGAGGGAAGAGCACTGGAGCTCAGAAAACCTGTGCAGCCCCTAAAAAGCTGCACATCCAAGCTGGTGGCTGCCAGTGAAGGAAGGAAAACTTTAGGAGAAAGGCCACCCTGCTCCTAGAGCTGGGGTTAATTCTCCCAGCACAGCTCCAGGTAGCATCTCTCACTTTGATGCTTGCCCTGCCTCTGAAAGAGCAAGTTTGGGGTTTCCAGCTAAGGAGATTGACTTCCAAACATTCATACACCATCCCTTCCTGTGAGCCTTGTGCCGCAGGGTTGGTAGGAAGGGATGGGGCTTCCCTCCCATCTTCTCTGCTGGCACAAAGCTGCATGATCAGTTAAAGCAGTGGACTTTAAAGAGGAGCTGTACTTTGGGTGACTTTCAGGCCTATCGTACAATTCAGTGAGCAAAAGAAAAGAGGAGCTTCTCTGTTTTGTCATTCCATCACAGCTATGCTTGCTTCCTGCCAGCTTGTCAAAGCTTAGTGACAGCAGAAGGATCCTGTCAGTCTTGCTGCCAGTTCCTCTGATAGCAGCTCTAGATAAATCCTTCCTTATGTTTTCTTTCCAAATGGACCTGAACCAGAACTCTGGATCTGAACATCTCCAAAGGCAATGAGAGAGGAGTGTTAGTCCAAATCAGAACTGAGCTCTGCTTGAGTCTGGTTTAGAACTAGTCTTAAAATGTAGAGTGAGCCATCAGGGGACTTTGGGATGTGCAAAACCCGGATCCAGGTCTGCACCTGCACAGTGTGCCTGGATATTGCTGGTCCCATTAGCTGCAGAAAATGTGTACTCTCAGGCCATTGTGAATGAGAAATAAATTCCATTAGCACAACCCTCCTGCTTTTATGTAAGAAAACACTTTTACAGGGGTTGAAACAAGCACTTTTAACTTCATGTTTTCTAATGGGCTGAGAGCCATCCATCAGCTTATGGCTGAGTCATGAGCAACAGCTCATTATGCATCAGCATCTCGATTGCTTGTTGCTTTGATAAGTGTTTCTGCTTGCACTTTGATACACTGGTAGGCTCTATTTGTAATAGCAATTGCTTTTAGCTTTCTCACTATTATTAGTCATAGAGTCACAGAATGGTTTGGCTTGGAAGGGACCTTAAAGATCACCCAGTTCCAACGTGCTGCCATGGGCAGGGACACCTTCCACACGGTCTGGTTGCTTTCTGAAGGGGCCCCATCCAGAAAGACAGAAATGGGGCTGAAACATCAGGAAGTGATAAATACTCCACCCCTAGCAGTGTTCAAGGCCAGGTTGGACAGAGCCTTGGGTGACATGGTTTAGTGTGAGGTGTCCCTGCCCATGGCAGGGTATTGGAACTGGATGATCTTAAGGTCCTTTCCAACCCAAACCATTCTGTGGTTCTATGATTCTATGAACAGCATGCTTACCCACCCCAGCTGTGCATGGAAAAATGATGACACAGGTCATGGCTCAGAAGCACAGCTACGGCAAGGCTGATGGAAGCTGTTCTGTCCATAGAATATCCATAGAAGGGCAGTGCTGTCACTATGTGGGAAGCAACTGTGATTTGCAGGGGCAGAAGCGTGAGGTGTTTCAGAGCTGCGGTGCACCAGGGTAGGAGGAATGTGGGCAGATTTGCTCTTGCTGAGGTTCTAAATAGCAGAGCAGTAGTTTTGAGAGCATCTCATTGCAGTTGAAGAAATCACTGTGGATGAGAGGTTCTTTTCTCTACCTGTGTGAGTATCCTGTGTACAGCTGCTTTCCTGTAGAGAGGGATTATACACAAAGAGGCAGTACAGCAAAATGACTACTGCTAGCCCCATCTCAAATGGCACCACAGGTAGCACCCATCATTGTCTTCTACAGCCAAGCCTGATTGTGTATTTTATTAATACTGGCCCTGCACACTGTAGTTGCTTTCTTCTAGAAGAAAAACTCTTCTTAAGTTTATCACTGAAATCCATTATTGGAAAACATGGAAATAATTGATCAGTACCCTGATTTCCACTTCATCTTTTTATCCTGAGAGAGATTTGTACCATAATGTTCTTCCATTTTTATTTTATTATTTATTTAAACTTTTAATTCCTTTTAATTTATTTTTATCTTCTATTTTTAATATTGTAATTTAACTATGGGTATTGTTAATATCATATGAAAATCCGGTGAGCTGTTCCTCTCAGGGTTTTTAGCTTTAACTAATTTGGCTCTGTACCACTAGCAGCCCATTCCTCAGATGTGCTCCATAAATGTCATCAGACATTCCCTTGTTCCAGCTTATGGCACTCTGGAGATAAATTTACCTGCTCCAGTCTGAGTCATACTTCCATCTACATCATGTTGTGTACACAGTCTTCTCCCTAACCCAGCCATCCCAATCTTCTCAGCTCTTCCTACGTGCCATTAAGCATTTGCATTGTGTGTCCCCAATTGCTCTGCTTTCCACTGCACTCTGCAATAGCAGACCTGGAAAAGAGCTGAGTGTTTCAGGTGAGGGTGTGCATCAAGTTATATAAAGGAACTTGCAGGTTTTTCTGCTATTTTTTAAAACTCAGCTGAGTATTTTGTTTGCCTTTTTCTTTTTTGACTATTGCAAAGTATCTGCAGCCATGAACTTTCAAGTGAAACTAGAAATGGGACTGAATAATAACCTAGCAGTATAATTCTGAGTACCCGTTTGCTTATGAAGTGCACAGCCCTTATCAGCATCGCCCTTTGCCTGTTCACAGCGTTCGCTGCCCATCCATTCATTACACATCACATTGGGATGTGTAATTTCTTTGCTTCTGCACTGGCTGGTTCTTGCCCCAAGCCTGTTCCCCACACCTTGGGCTCTCCCCTGTGTGCTGTGTGAGCAGCTTGCTGACAGCCACCATACGCCCCTGGGTGGAAGAGCCTCACTTCATCCCAGCACAGTGTCACATCTCCAAACCACAAAGTCTTTTCTTTACCAAAGGCTGAAGGTGACCAGCGACCCCTTGACAGCACCTCCCAGCTTCCCATCTCGCATCCACTGCCATGACATTCGCCTCCAGTTTAATGCAATTATTCTGTTAGATCCTCCTTTTCTCTCATAATGAGCCTCAAAATCAAGTCTCATTATCCTTTCACCCAGAAGAAGATGGTCCCGACTGTTTCAAAAGCAAACAATTTACAGCAGTGAGCTGGTGCTCACAGTATCTAATTCACAATTTGTTAACACCAGTGGAGTTTTACTGGGAGGCTATTTCACCTCTCTGACAACAATTATTAAGAACTCATTTTGCTTTGAACAGTGCGATTCCTCTGCCAGCACAGGGAGATTTATGTGTGAGGTTAATAAAACGTAACATTTCATTCCAGAGATCACAGTTTGTGTCTCATGCTGTAACGCTCTTTGCTTAGAAATGTTTTCCTCTGGCATGGAAAACAACTGGGTGAAAATGTTAACACAGAAGCAGTACTTTAGAGCTGCCCAAGTCTATATTTGCTTCCATGCAAAGACAAAAAAAGGGGGGTCTAGGCTTAGCAAGTTGCAAAGATTTAAAAATGGGCAAAAATGTCAGAAAAATATATATTTTTGCTTCATCAAGTGGCAAAATAAAGTTTATTTTACTCTTGAAAAAGTTACTTCTAGTCCAGATTCTGATTTCAGCACAGGGGAAGATGCCCTGTGGCATCTCCTCTGTTATGGGCTTTAAACCATGGACTGAAGGAGTTGGTTTGCTGACTGAGACCTTACCCAAAAGAGCAGAGTGCTCTTTGACTGCAGTTAAATGAGCACACAAAATATGGGCACACAGAGGACCCTCTGCTCTATTGGGACAGTGAGACTGATAACAGTAAAGTGATGTTTTTCCCCCAGTTGAGGAGGGAAAAAAGGCTGAATGTGGGTAATGGGGGCAGGCACAAGTAGCTCAATGGTCAATTGGATAGGGAATAAACAGCTACCCCTGGTTGAGATTCTTTACTGCTTTTAAAATATATAAGGCAGCTCCACTTAGTAAACAGAAATAGAATGGAAGAAACCGAGATATAGGAAGAAAATAAGAATTTTTGGCACTAGATGTCTAATGACAGTGTTTGGTGAAGACATGCCATGGGAGGGCAGCAGCTAAGCAACAAGAAATCCATTTTGGAGTGCTGGAATTCAGTGCAGCTTTGTTATCATCCCATGGTATCATCAACAAACAGTTTAGCAGCTAAATGTAACCACCAACAAACTGTCTCTGTCTTGCAATGAAGCTTCAAGTAGGAATGAAGGCATCTCAGCATTTTTGAACTAAGCTGATAAACCTTTGAAGTGGGAACCTTACACTTCTGATCATAGTGTAACCCCGTACAATCCTACCACTAGAGACCTAAGGCCTGATCTTGTTTGGGCAATTTCATATTAGAAGGCAGTAATGCTCTTGTCATGAAGCTGCAGAAGCTGGCTGGGGCATCCACGCAGGTAACCCCCTTTGTCACATCTATTAGCTCTGGGCACGTTCAGAGGGCTGCATTAGTTCTGAGCACAGTCAGAAGTGCAGCACAACCTGTCAGATAGACCCAGCTGCACGACTGTCACACTGGGCATGGAAGTGTATGTGTGAGGTAGACAAGACTACCTTGTCTCTGCACAGGCATTTTGGGTGGTTGGGGGTTTAGAGTGGTGATCAGGTGTGATAATCCTGAGGTCAATGTAGACCTCCAGCAGACATCTGAATGCCTTGGGAAGGACTGGCTGTGACATGAGCTGTTGTGGCCTTTTGTGGCTCAGAGCAGTGGAAGGACACAGACACTGTACTGCAGAGTTCAGGACCCAAACCTTCTTTGACATGGAGGCTGATGCTGCGATAAGACCAAAGGCAGGAACATTTCTTGCCTGTATTTGGCTCAGAACAGTCTCTGAGTGACATTATTTCTTCACAACCTTTTTTGCCAGCAGCTCGTTTTACTGTGTCATGGGAAATACTTCCTAATCCGACTGACCAGGTTTTTCTTTCTTGTTTTATGCTCTTGTCTTTTGGCAATGAGGTGAGGCTATAACATTTTCTCTGCCACTGATCTCTATGCCCACATCTTTCTGTCCTCAGTGGCTTATATGAACTGAGCTCTATAAGGGCAGCAAGGACGTGTTTTTGGTCTTTTTCATGAACTGATGGATGCTGGGGCCTCTTTGCTGTGTCCTTGTTCCTGTCAACCTTGAATTTCCTCTTTCTGTTAGAAAATCATTCTCTTTGGGATGCTACAGGAGGTGGATGGCTCCATCACCCAGATCCCTATGCAAGAGCTGAGCTCCTGTAAAAGAGTGGTCAATGGGGGAGGTAGAAGCAAAGGCTTATATTTGAGGAGTGCCACTCTAGGTAGTGTATTTTAGACAGATAAAGTCTGTTGCTCTGCCAAATGCAAACTTAAATGTACACATCCCCTCACCTCACAGCATGGTATTTGTATTTTTCTCCTTTAAAATTACCATAGCTTCCATCTGGTAGCATCCTGTATTTGTGTGGATACTGGCATCAGGACGCAGAGAACAGCCTCTTCTTGCACGCCCCATTTTGGGGTTTGTTTTCTGTTTATGTGGTAGAAATAAATGAATTCAAACCATCTGTCCCCACTTCCAAACGAAACACATCTGTGTGAGACAACAGCAGAGGGATGCATGGGGCAGGTGAGGTTTCCAGCACAGACACAGCAGTGTCAGCACACTGAATCCGTGCGCATCGCCAAGAGAGCAGCCAGGATGCTCTGTGCTTCCAAAGAGGTGCCAAGTGATGGATGATGGAGCCAAGATCCAGGCACCAAGTTTGGAAAATCTTGCAGGAATCTTGGCACTCTCCTCCCAGCCTTGCCTGGATATAAACAGCAGTTTTTGTCAGAAATCTGCCTACAGATTCCCCCTCTTCATTTTCATTCCTGACTGCATCTCCAGATGAGAGCTGTAGTGCTTCACAGTACTGCAGGTTGTTTTTAATTGCAAATGCCAGCAAGAGATCTCCCTAACATACAGTGCAGTATAAATAATATATATATGGCTTTGGATGGTTATAAAATTAGGTGGGTCCTGTCTTGTGTAACACTTCTCCTAATAAATCAAAGGTGGTCTTTGAGGGCTCCAGCCCTAGTAAAAGGAAAGGAGACTATATCACTGAATGCCTGTACCCCCAAGTTGTCTGTTTGAGACTTCCTGAAACATCAGCACCATGGTTGGTTTTGGGTTTTTGCATAGCAAAGAGAGCAAATGCCCCTGTGTGCCGTTTAAATTCTGGCACTGGAGCATCTCCTCTCATCTTCAACTCCATATTTGCCTTTCCAGCTCCCTGCTGCACTCAGTGTATTTCTTCTGCTGAGATGGTTTTCACATAAGCTCTTTGGCAGCCCCAGGAGAAGTTCTTGCAGCTCAGACTGTGTTGGCACTTAAGCCCCTTGAAACATCAATCACTGCATCTGACTTAAGGAAGAACTCTGAACAGAAGGGGAGGAAGCTGTTTGCCAAGATAGGTTTGTGGAAGTGGGTTCAACGTTCCATCTGATCTGAGCTCCAGTGCCCAAGACCTGCTTCAAGTTCCTGGAATTACCTCCAGATTGCAAGTCAGGCCAAGGCTCAGAGGTGCTGCATCCCTTTACTTTGGAAGAAAATCCCTGTGGATGGAGGGAGCAGGAGATGCTGTGGCCTGTCCTCACTCTTAGGGGGAACCAGGTATGTGGTTGTCCTGGTGCCATGGTTTTGACAGAGCTGTTGTGTCTTTAGCACTAAACCAAGGGCAGTGAGGAACTCTGAGGAGACAGAGCCAGACTTCTTTGTGGCATCCAGTGAAAGGGCAAGAGGATATAGGCACAAGCTGAAATTTAGGAAATGCCATTTATTAAACCCCCAAAATGCACAGCTTCTCACAGTGTGGGTGTGTGAAAACTGGCACTGACTGCCCAGAGAGGTTGTGGCCTCTCCATCCTTGCAGCTATTCAAACCTTGCTGGACATGGCCCTGGGCAAAGTGCTCTAGCTGACCCTGCTTTGAGCTGAGGTTGAACTAGTGATCCTCAGAGGTACCTACCAGCATCAGTGATTCTGCAACTCTGTGGGAAGCCACAGACCTTCTTTTCCTTTACATCAGTGAGGAACAATTTTTGAGACAAAAATTGCAGAACAAGAGATCTCTTCCTTGAATGGCTGCGATGGCATCGATAATATGGCAAAAGTCAATTTTAATAGCTAATTTGAGAAATGTGCCTTTCTGAAGTGCTGAGTTTGATTCTCTGTGGGAACTAGTGTTATGATGATGAAAGTGAGGTGTGGTAGCACCAAGATGTGGTGGGATCTCAGCACCTGTGACTGTCAACAGTACACAGAATCACAGAATCAAGTAGAATCAGTAGAGTCAAGTAGACCTTTAAGATCATCAAGTCCAACCTTTACCAGAGGACTGCCAAGTTCACCACTGATGCTGCCCCTTGAGAAAGGCAGAGGAGGAGGAAAGCAACCAAAGAGCCTGGAATCTCCCAGTCCAGAGAAGAGGAGCCACCTTTATTGTGCCAATAGAGGGGGATCTCAGTGGTCGCTCAGAGGTGAAACAGGGTTGGTACCACTGAGGTGCAGCAGCTGCTAGCACGTGCTGGGGAGTGCTGGGATAGTCTATGTCGTGCCCACGAGGTGATGGTGATGGCCGCTGTCTTGTGGTGCTGCGGCTGTGGCCTGCTGGTGCTGGTGAGCCTTGGTACTCCTTCTGCCTCGCGCTGCTGCAGTGTGGCTGCCCTGGGAGCGTCTTCAGGGCCGTGAATAGGGAGTTTGGGCTCGACGCCGCAGGCGGGAGCTGTCTCGCGCCCGCACGGGGCCACCGGCCCTGTTGCTTCTGCTTCTTGGCAGCAGTGCAGAGCCACGGGATGCCACTGATGGCTGCTGCCTGGTGGTGCTGCTCCTGCGGGTGTCACGTGGTGGGAAAAGATGTGACAGCTTTAGCACCACCTCGCTGGCTGCGCATATTGCTGGCAGTTGGCTTCTCTGCTGCAGTCTTTCAGGGCGCGTGTAGGGTTTCTGGTTATGACGGGTACACCGGGTTTGGTGTCGCCGTCGGTCAGGCCCAGGGTAGCTGGGGCGGCTTCTGCCATCACACGCTGGGCAACTGTGGTATGGTTCTAATTGCATCTCACTGCTCCTGCTGCTGGGGCTGCTGAACTCCATTTCTAGAGATCCAAGAGACTGCCCCGATGCTGCGCCGCTGGCAGTGCTGGCGCTGCTGGAATCCCGTGCTCCATGTCCAGTTTTCTGCTCTGATGGTGCCTGGCTGCTGGGGCTGCTGAACTCCATTTCTAGAGATCCAAGAGACTGCCCCGATGCTGTGCCGCTGGCAGTGCTGGCGCTGCTGGAATCCTGTGCTCCATGTCCAGTTTTCTGCTCCGATGGTGCCTGGCTGCTGGGGCTGGGGCTGCTGAGCTCCATTTCTAGAGATCCATGAGACTGCCCCGATGCTGCGCCGCTGGAAGTGCTGGAGCTAGGAAGCTCTGAGCTAGCACTGGAGGCTACAAGGGAAAGCAGGAACATTAAGGGCTTGGCTCCCAGGCCTGGGACAGGGTAGGCCAGAGCGGTGCCCCAGCCTTCCTGGAGCATTCAGGCTCTGCCAAGCCCACACCAGGTACCCACTGCCAGGCCTTGTCTGGGCCCTGGCCAGGAGCAGTGGGTGCTTCGACACTTACAGGTGCCCAGGCCAGCACAGGTGTCACACTCCCAGGTGGCCTTCTGGCTGTTGTCCAGGTTGGAGCAGCATCTGTGAGTGCCCACAGCAGTGCAGGAACAGCACAGGAACATCTGCCAGGGCCTGGGGGAAGAAATGGGTTCATGTCTCTAAGGATGAAGTACCCACAGAACGGGATTGTCCAGCAGAGCTCTTGTTCTCAGCCCTTCTGCTTCAAGCCCTTGCTGAGAGGGAGATCCCCTTCCAAGCCCCAGGGTGCAGCTGTGGCAACTTACCCGTCTGGCTCTGCCACCTTCCTGCCTTCTGGACAAAGGCACTTCATGGCATCGCAGCTCCTGTGCCTCTGGTACAGCTCTGCATATGCATTATTGTCTTCCCATGCTGCTTGTCTGATGGAGAAAGGAAAACTGATGAGCCCTTGTTGCCACAGCATAAAGCAGATGCAGGGCCTCCCTGCTCTTCCCCCGACACCCTGTTTCCAACCCCTGCATGGAGCTAAAGCCTAGACTTGGGGCTGAGCGGAGGACACTGACCTTACGGGGATCCGGATCCCCATGTAGAACATTTCTCTTAGAAAGAGTTTCCTATTTTGACAGAGAGGGCACTGCAAGCAAAACACGCCAGCACGTATGGCCAGTCCCTGCAGGAGAAACAGACAGAGCGTGAGTGAGGCTCTGGTGCTGCTGAGAGCTTGCTGTGCCCGGAGCAAGGGAACGGCTCCTACCTGGATGCAGGCCCTGTGGAACCAGGCAGATTTGCACACCGGGCACACCATGGTGCCATAGGTGGTTCTGCCTTCAACTGGGTCCGTGCAGATGAGGCAGTTGGTGTCCTCTGGAGCCACCAGCTCTTGCTGTTGTGGGCGGTGCTCCCAGCAGAAGGAACTATGGGAAGAGGGAAGGGATGGGTGAGATGAGAAGCGCTGGGTCCTTCCCTGGTGATGGGGAGAAGGGTAGAGGGGGTACCTGTATGGCAGGAGGTAACAGGTGATGCATCCACCGTCCACGGCACAGGGGAGATGGAACCTGCGGCTGCAGCCAACCTCATCGCAGCTGACGGTGGCCCCCGTTTCACCGCACACAAAGCAGGCCTGGAAAGAGCAGAGCAGCAGCCATCAGCGGCAGCCTCACGGTCTCCACAGGCAGACCCACACCTCGGAGCAGGGTGCAGGATGTGGCCCCATCTGGGTCACAGGCCACAGATCTGCCTGGCAGAGCAGGCTCCTGTGCTGGAGCCTCTGTGGAGCTGCTGGGAGCAAGACTTCTGTCCCAGAGCTGGGTGGGAAGGCTGGGACTGTGTTCTTGGTGTCTGTGCTATGCTCCTGCAGACCTCTCCTGGCACAAACCACCCTGATCATCTCAGATCCTCACCCTCTGAGCTGCCTTTTGGAGTGTACGTTGAAAATCCGTAGAATCAAGTATCGTTTGTTCTTCCTCTTCTGTCCCTTGTGGTGGAAGGTCACTGGCAAAACGCTGCAGAAGAGCAGAGGCAAGGAGCAGATGAGGGGCATGTGGCAGGGCAGGTGTGTTGCAAAGATGAAAGCAGCCCCAGAGGAACTCACCAGGCAAAAGTGATGGGCACAGATCCATCGATATTTCAGTTTTGGCCCGCAGATGTCCGTGTCTGCATCTGCGCGGCAGCACAGCATGCATGCTGGAGGGGAGAGAGCAAATGGCACTGAGCATGAGCAGCTCTGTGGGGCCAGGGATGCATCCCTGAGGGATTGCCCCCAAGGGCTGCTCTGTCCCTGCCTAGCTGGCTGCTAGGAAGCCTTGGGGAGGACAGGGCACTGTAGGCATGGGTGTCCTGGAGGGTGCTCACTGCCCAGCCCTGGTCCCGCTTGCCAAGCAGAGGAGTGACCCTCCCCCAGGGTGTCTTTGGAGCTCCTGCCTCCCCCTGCCAACAGTTCCCAGTCCATGCCAACAGCCTCAGGAGTCCCTGTGCCAGGCTGTAGGAGGGGGACATTGCTCTCACCCTGCTTCATCATGTCAGGGGTCTTACGCTTCCTTGCGGACATGTCAGATATCAAAGGTGGGCGTTTGGAGAGTCCCTGTCCAAGCAGTGCTGGGGCTTCTTCTCCAAATGCTCCTCTGCTACCTCTGTGGCAGGAGAGAGACACGGGTGAGTTTGCAGCACAGGCCAGAGCTCTGCGGTGCGGAGCCCCCTCCTCCCTGGGCAGGCCCCCCAGAGCCCTGTCCCTGCTCTCTGCTCCCTCACCTCACCAGGTCGCAGTGATGCACTGTGCCCTGCGTTCCCCCTTTTATAGGCCTGCCCCGGCACCTGTCACCGGGGCCTCTGTGACATCAGCACCGCTGGCCTGCGTGCACCCCAGATACGGGCAGGGGCACCCTCAGACACACACAACCCATTGTGACCCGGCCACCGCATCACGGGGCCGGATGTGAAGTGCACAGACAGGGACCAGAGCCCTTGGCACCCAGGTCAGTGGGGCGGCTGCTCCACCTGCAAGTGCAGAGTCAAGGGCCAGCACAGGGACATGGTTTCCTGGTGAACTTGGCAGTGTTAGCTTAACGGTTGGATGCGATGGCCTTTACGGCCTTCTCCAACCTAAATGGTTCCTGTGACTCTCATTCCACTATTACTTTATCACCATTTGCTTATGCTATGATTTGCCTTCAGTTGTTGATTCCTTACCATCTGATCATCACTTCATCATGAAGAAAGCTATTTTAATTACCCACTAAGGAAGACTTCCCTGAATAATTCACCTGTGACACCAGGACAAACACTAGACCGTGTCTGGAGCACAGCCAGAGTAGAAGAAATGATGGAATAGTTTGGGTTGGATGGACCTTCAAAGGCCCACTTAGTGGCTGGTGTATTGTTTATCCATAAAAATAGAGAAGCCGCTGTTGGCTGTGGCAATCATTGGGACTCCATTAAAGTCATGCGGTGAGTGCAGCTAAAAGAGGCAGCTAACAGATGAGTAGTTTCTCTGCTTTCTTTTGAGATCTCTTGGGAACTTGTGGGTCTGCTGGAGAACTGGGAGCTCTTCAAGGGTTTTCAGGGTGCTGGCTGCAGCTGGGAAGGGTTAACTACAGGGGGCTGGAGCACCTCCCATATGAAGAGAGGCTGAGAAAGTTGGTGCTGTTCAGCCTGGAGAAGAGAAGGCTGCATGGAGACCTCATAGCAGCCTTCCAGTTTCTGAAGGGGGCTACAGGGATGCTGGTGAGGGACTCTTCACTAGGGACTGTAGTGATAGAACAAGGGGTAATGGGTTTAAACGGAAACAGGGGAAGTTTAGATTGGATGTAAGGAAGAAATTCTTTACTGTGAGGGTGGTGAGGCACTGGAATGGGTTGCCCAAGGAAGCTGTGAATGCTCCATCCCTGGCAGTGTTCAAGGCCAGGTTGGATGAAGCCTTGGGTGCCATGGTTTAGTGTGAGATGTCCCTGCCCATGGTAGGTGGGTTGGAACTGGATGATCTCAAGGTCCTTTCCAACCCTAACTGTTCTGTGATTCTATGATTAGAGGAACAGAGAGAGCTACATGGTAAAAGGGAAGAGCAATTCATGGGTTAGTGGCTGGTGAGCTGAATGCAGGACTCAGCTCTGGGATGGGAAGGCCTCACTCCCTTGCAGGTAAATTGGAAATAAAGTGGTTGTCTACGTCCCAGGTGTATTATGAGATGACCAAAACTGCAGAAATGGTGATAGGTGAATGTGTTGTTGGGTAACTTAATCCAGAAAAAAAACAGGAAATAATGGTAAATTTTATCTTTGCTTTATGCATCTTGGAGCCCTTTAGAGTCTCTAAGGTCTGATTTATGCAAGAAACATCCATGAGCCTAATAAAGACATGTTTTTAATAGGGATGAACTCATTAAACAGAGGAACAGCTCACACTGATTTCAGTCAAATCCCTATGAACACAAATTAAAACAATGTAACCCACTGCTTAGCAAAATATAAGAACACTAAATTGCTTTTAAATGGGTTTAATGTAAAGCATTATGGGACATAAGCCTCAAGAGTAGGATTTTCGGAGTCCTAAGCCAAGCTGGTTTTGGGGTGGCAGCAAAAATAGCTTCCTAATTAGCCTCTTCTCATAGAATCACAGAAAGACAGGTTTGGAAAAGGTCTTCACAACTGCTCTGGTTCTACCACCAACAAATATGTATACATAGATGCTGGTTGTATACATAGATGGTGGTCTTATACATGGATACACACATGCATGTATAAATCATTGCTGTCTTTTGTGCCTTTGAGGGCCATTTAAGTGTAAAAATCTGCTTCCTCAGAGAGGCAAATGATTTGAGAGGATACGCACTCAAGTGGAAATGTTTGCATTAAAGTCAATAAGAGGTTCAGTTTTCTAAGCAGGAGCTATTTACTTATTCAGTCTTTTACTGTTTTTTTTCCTAATCCCTTTGCTACTGCCAGAGTTATTTGTGCATGGGTTGTGCATACCTTGGAGTATGCGAAACTACTTACCAATGCCGTGAAAATTGAAGTCATGCCTTGCAGAATACTTACAACTGGAAAATGGGCATGAAGAAAGCAAAATCTGTTCAAAGGAAAAGCATTTGACCTCTCTATCTTGCAAGATGTCTTGGGCTCTATTCAACCCATTGTTACACTATCGTGCGGCAGAGGGAAGAGGCTTACAACAAACTGTGCATCAGCTGTGGGCAGTTTCTAGGCTTGGTCTAGGATTTGGAGATACCAGTGGCAGCCAGACATGGGTTCTTCATTCAGCTCCCTGAGATGTATTCCCTCTGCTGTGGGAATGGTAGGAGCATTGCAGCAAGTTGGTTGTGTTTAGCCAGCCTTTCCCATCTATTTGCCAGGGTAATCCCCCAGTTACCCTGAAATGGAAAAGGAGCATGATGGCTATAGGGATACTGATCACCACAAGACACTGTACTCCTCCTTCCTCATGGTTTGCAGTTAACACTGCTGTAATCTGTTGTCTGTGCCCACCAAATATCAGTCCAAACATATAACAAAGCCTATTGTCCCCTGTTGTAAAGGTGCAAAGGAAAGGGGAAGAGGCTCCATGCAGTGGCAAAGTCAGCCCACCAAAGGGGCACCTTTAGGAGAGAACAGCTCTGTCCCTAAATGCAGTGAGGCAGTGGGGAAGGCCTTATGAATACCAGCTGTGGATGTCTGGATGCAAACAACCTGTGTTTTGCAGGTAGGAAGGTAGCCAAGCTGGTTCCTTGTGAGAGGCTTAAATAGTGTAGAGGATAGACAGGGAGATACTAAGCTGCTGATGTGGTAGATAGGTAGGTGTAGCAATGGTGGTGAGAGGAGGCAATGAATCAGTAGGGAGGAGAATGTCATTGCTAGGGCTGGGGGGAAGAGACGATGGTAGAAGGTTTGACAGATTATTTACTCTTGCCTTGCAGGTCTGGGCAACTGAATGCATTTGGTGCAGGAAATTTGCCTGTCACTCATGGGCTGTGTTTGTGACAATTAGTAAAGGTGGAAGTGAGACTGGCTGAGATAATTCTCAATTTCCATTCTGTTCATAATACAGGTGAGCATCAGGGATTTCAGAAGAACCATGCTTTTGCCTGTCCATATGGTATGTGCATATGCAAAAATGCTCATTCCCTGGATAGTTTGCAAATCAGATAAAAGAGAGGAGAAAAACCGTTCTGCTTTTCTTTTTCCCTTTCACAGTGCTAATCACCATGGTATCCAAGTGCCTATTTGTTATGCTTGCATAAATCATCATTGCATCTCCTCTGTTACGGGCTTTAAACCATGGACTGAAGGAGTTGGTTTGCTGACTGAGACCTTACCCAAAAGAGCAGAGTGCTCTTTGACTGCAGTTAAATGAGCACACAACATATGGACACACAGAGGACCCTCTGCTCTATTGGGACAGTGAGACTGATAACAGTAAAGTGATGTTTTTCCCCCAGTTGAGGAGGGAAAAAAGGCTGAATGTGGGTAATGGGGGCAAGCACAAGTAGCTCAATGGTCAATTGGATAGGGAATAAACAGCTACCCCTGGAGTGCTGGAATTCAGTGCAGCTTTGTTATCATCCCATGGTCTCATCAACAAACAGTTTAGCAGCTAAATGTAACCACCAACAAACTGTCTCTGTCTTGCAATGAAGCTTTATGTAGGAATGAAGGCATCTCAGCATTTTTGAACTAAGCTGATAAACCTTTGAAGTGGGAACTTTACACTTCTGATCATAGTGTAACCCCGTACAATACTACCACTAGAGACCTAAGGCCTGATCTTGTTTGGGCAATTTCATATTAGAAGGCAGCAATGCTCTTATCATGAAGCTGCAGAAGCTGGCTGGGGCATCCACGCAGGTAACCCCCTTTGTCACATCTATTAGCTCTGGGCACATTCAGAGGGCTGCATTAGTTCTGAGCACAGTCCGAAGTGCAGCACAACCTGTCAGATAGACCCAGCTGCACGACTGTCACACTGGGCATGGAAGTGTATGTGTGAGATTGACAAGACTACCTTGTCTCTGCACAGGCATTTTGGGTGGTTGGGGGTTTAGAGTGGTGATCAGGTGTGATAATCCTGAGGTCAATGTAGACCTCCAGCAGACATCTGAATGCCTTGGGAAGGACTTGCTGTGACATGAGCTGTTGTGACCTTTTGTGGCTCAGAGCAGTGGAAGGACACAGACACTGTACTGCAGAGTTCAGGACCCCAACCTTCTTTGACATAGAGGCTGATGCTGCGATAAGACCAAAGGCAGGAACATTTCTTGCCTGTATTTGGCTCAGAACAGTCTCTGAGTGACATTATTTCTTCACAACCTTTTTTGCCAGCAGCTCGTTTTACTGTGTCATGGGAAATACTTCCTAATCCGACTGACCAGGTTTTCTTTCTTGTATTATGCTCTTGTCTTTTGGCAATGAGGTGAGGCTATAACATTTTCTCTGCCACTGATCTCTATGCCCACATCTTTCTGTCCTCAGTGGCTTATATGAACTGAGCTCTATAATGGCAGCAAGGACGTGTTTTTGGTCTTTTTCATGAACTGATGGATGCTTGGGCCTCTTTGCTGTGTCCTTGTTCCTGCCAACCTTGAATTTCCCCTTTCTGTTAGAAAATCGTTCTCTTTGGGATGCTACAGGAGGTGGATGGCTCCATCACCCAGATCCCTATGCAAGAGCTGAGCTCCTGTAAAAGAGTGGTCAATGGGGGAGGTAGAAGCAAAGGCTTATATTTGAGGAGTGCCACTCTAGGTCGTGTATTTTAGACAGATAAAGTCTGTTGCTCTGCCAAATGCAAACTTAAATGTACACATCCCCCCACCTCACAGCATGGTATTTGTATTTTTCTCCTTTAAAATTACCATAGCTTCCATCTGGTAGCATCCTGTATTTGTGTGGATACTGGCATCAGGACGCAGAGAACAGCCTCTTCTTGCACACCCCATTTTGGGGTTTGTTTTCTGTTTAAGTGGTAGAAATAAATGAATTCAAGCCATCTGTCCCCACTTCCAAACGAAACACATCTGTGTGAGACAGCAGCAGAGGGATGCATGGGGCAGGTGAGGTTTCCAGCACAGACACAGCAGTGTCAGCACACTGCATCCGTGCGCATCGCCAGGAGAGCAGCCAGGATGCTCTGTGCTTCCAAAGAGGTGCCAAGTGATGGATGAGGGAGCCAAGATGCAGGCACCAAGTTTGGAAAATCTTGCAGGAATCTTGGCACTCTCCTCCCAGCCTTGCCTGGATATAAACAGCAGTTTTTGTCAGAAATCTGCCTACAGATTCCCCCTCTTCATTTTCATTCCTGACTGCATCTCCAGATGAGAGCTGTAGTGCTTCACAGTACTGCAGGTTGTTTTTAATTGCAAATGCCAGCAAGAGATCTCCCTAACATACAGTGCAGTATAAATAATATATATATGGCTTTGGATGGTTATAAAATTAGGTGGGTCCTGTCTTGCGTAACACTTCTCCTAATAAATCAAAGGTGGTCTTTGAGGGCTCCAGCCCTAGTAAAAGGAAAGGAGACTATATCACTGAATGCCTGTACCCCCAAGTTGTCTGTTTGAGACTTCCTGAAACATCAGCACCATGGTTGGTTTTGGGTTTTTGCATAGCAAAGAGAGCAAATGCCCCTGTGTGCAGTTTAAATTCTGGCACTGGAGCATCTCCTCTCATCTTCAACTCCATATTTGCCTTTCCAGCTCCCTGCTGCACTCAGTGTATTTCTTCTGCTGAGATGGTTTTCACATAAGCTCTTTGGCAGCCCCAGGAGAAGTTCTTGCAGCTCAGACTGTGTTGGCACTTAAGCCCCTTGAAACATCAATCACTGCATCTGACTTAAGGAAGCACTCTGAACAGAAGGGGAGGAAGCTGTTTGCCAAGATAGGTTTGTGGAAGTGGGTTCAATGTTCCATCTGATCTGAGCTCCAGTGCCCAAGACCTGCTTCAAGTTCCTGGAATTACCTCCAGATTGCAAGTCAGGCCAAGGCTCAGAGGTGCTGCATCCCTTTACTTTGGAAGAAAATCCCTGTGGATGGAGGGAGCAGGAGATGCTGTGGCCTGTCCTCACTCTTAGGGGGAACCAGGTATGTGGTTGTCCTGGTGCCATGGTTTTGACAGAGCTGTTGTGTCTTTAGCACTAAACCAAGGGCAGTGAGGAACCACAGCAGGTTTTGCACATTATGTGAGGGAACTTTGCCTTGGGATCAAATAATGAGCTGCCTGGGAGCTCCTAGGTCATACTCAGAGAGCAGACCAACGGAGGTGATGCTGTGGTGGGTGTTCACCACAGACCACCAGATCAGAAAGAAGGAGATGACTCCTTCTTCAGACAATGGGAAGAAGCCATCCCAGAGGAGACAAGGCTCAGGGGATTTTATCCATGTGTATAAATATCTGATGGGAGGATATAGAGACAGAGCCAGACTTCTTTGTGGCATCCAGTGAAAGGGCAAGAGGTTATGGGCACAAGTTGAAATTTAGGAAATGCCATTTATTAAACCCCCAAAATGCACAGCTTCTCACAGTGTGGGTGTGTGAAAACTGTCACTGACTGCCCAGAGAGGTTGTGGCCTCTCCATCCTTGCAGCTATTCAAACCTTGCTGGACATGGCCCTGGGCAAAGTGCTCTAGCTGACCCTGCTTTGAGCTGAGGTTGAACTAGTGATCCTCAGAGGTACCTACCAGCATCAGTGATTCTGCAACTCTGTGGGAAGCCACAGTCCTTCTTTTCCTTTACTTCAGTGAGGAACAATTTTTGAGACAAAAATTGCAGAATAAGAGATCTCTTCCTTGAATGGCTGCGATGGCATCAATAATATGGCAAAAGTCAATGTTAATAGCTAATTTGAGAAATGTGCCTTTCTGAAGTGCTGAGTTTGATTCTCTGTGGGAACTAGTGTTATGATGATGAAAGTGAGGTGTGGTAGCACCTAGATGTTGTGGGATCTGAGCATCACAGTACACAGAATCACAGAATCAAGTAGAATCAGTAGAGTCAAGTAGACCTTTAAGATCATCAAGTCCAACCTTTACCAGAGGACTGCCAAGTCCACCACTGATGCTGCCCCTTGAGAAGGGCAGAGGAGGAGGAAAGCAACCAAAGAGCCTGGAATCTCCCAGTCCAGAGAAGAGGAGCCACCTTTATTGTGCCAATAGAGGGGGATCTCAGTGGTCGCTCAGAGGTGAAACAGGGTTGGTACCACTGAGGTGCAGCAGCTGCTAGCACGTGCTGGGGAGTGCTGGGATAGTCTATGTCGTGCCCTGGAGCCACGAGGTGATGGTGATGGCCGCTGTCTTGTGGTGCTGCGGCTGTGGCCCGCTGGTGCTGGTGAGCCTTGGGACTCCTGCCTCGCGCTGCTGCAGTGTGGCTGCCCTGGGAGCGTCTTCAGGGCCGTGAATAGGGAGTTTGGGCTCGACGCCGCAGGCGGGAGCTGTCTCGCACCCGCACGGGGCCACCGGCCCTGTTGCTTCTGCTTCTTGGCAGCAGTGCAGAGCCACGGGATGCCACTGATGGCTGCTGCCTGGTGGTGCTGCTCCTGCGGGTGTCACGTGGTGGGAAAAGATGTGACAGCTTTAGCACCGCCTCGCTGGCTGCGCATATTGCTGGCAGTTGGCTTCTCTGCTGCAGTCTTTCAGGGCGCGTGTAGGGTTTCTGGTTATGACGGGTACACCGGGTTTGGTGTCGCCGTCGGTCAGGCCCAGGGTAGCTGGGGCGGCTTCTGCCATCACACGCTGGGCAACTGTGGTATGGTTCTAATTGCATCTCACTGCTCCTGCTGCTGGGGCTGCTGAACTCCATTTCTAGAGATCCAAGAGACTGCCCCGATGCTGCGCCGCTGGCAGTGCTGGCGCTGCTGGAATCCCGTGCTCCATGTCCAGTTTTCTGCTCCGATGGTGCCTGGCTGCTGGGGCTGCTGAACTCCATTTCTAGAGATCCAAGAGACTGCCCCGATGCTGCGCTGCTGGCAGTGCTGGCGCTGCTGGAATCCTGTGCTCCATGTCCAGTTTTCTGCTCCGATGGTGCCTGGCTGCTGGGGCTGGGGCTGCTGAGCTCCATTTCTAGAGATCCATGAGACTGCCCCGATGCTGCGCCACTGGAAGTGCTGGAGCTAGGAAGCTCTGAGCTAGCACTGGAGGCTACAAGGGAAAGCAGGAACATTAAGGGCTTGGCTCCCAGGCCTGGGACGGGGTAGGCCAGAGCGGTGCCCCAGCCTTCCTGGAGCATTCAGGCTCTGCCAAGCCCACACCAGGTACCCACTGCCAGGCCTTGTCTGGGCCCTGGCCAGGAGCAGTGGGTGCTTCGACACTTACAGGTGCCCAGGCCAGCACAGGTGTCACACTCCCAGGTGGCCTTCTGGCTGTTGTCCAGGTTGGAGCAGCATCTGTGAGTGCCCACAGCCGTGCAGGAACAGCACAGGAACATCTGCCAGGGCCTGGGGGAAGAAATGGGTTCATGTCTCTAAGGATGAAGTACCCACAGAACGGGATTGTCCAGCAGAGCTCTTGTTCTCAGCCCTTCTGCTTCAAGCCCTTGCTGAGAGCGAGATCCCCTTCCGAGCCCCAGGGTGCAGCTGTGGCAACTTACCCGTCTGGCTCTGCCACCTTCCTGCCTTCTGGACAAAGGCACTCCATGGCATCGCAGCTCCTGTGCCTCTGGTACAGCTCTGCATATGCATTATTGTCTTCCCATGCAGCTTGTCTGATGGAGAAAGGAAAACTGATGAGCCCTTGTTGCCACAGCATAAAGCATATGCAAGGCCTCCCTGCTCTTCCCCCGACACCCTGTTTCCAACCCCTGCATGGAGCTAAAGCCTAGACTTGGGGCTGAGCGGAGGACACTGACCTTACGGGGATCCGGATCCCCATGTAGAACATTTCTCTTAGAAAGAGTTTCCTATTTTGACAGAGAGGGCACTGCAAGCAAAACACGCCAGCACGTATGGCCAGTCCCTGCAGGAGAAACAGAAAGAGCGTGAGTGAGGCTCTGGTGCTGCTGAGAGCTTGCTGTGCCCGGAGCAAGGGAACGGCTCCTACCTGGATGCAGGCCCTGTGGAACCAGGCAGATTTGCACACCGGGCACACCATGGTGCCATAGGTGGTTCTGCCTTCAACTGGGTCCGTGCAGATGAGGCAGTTGGTGTCCTCTGGAGCCACCAGCTCTTGCTGTTGTGGGCGGTGCTCCCAGCAGAAGGAACTATGGGAAGAGGGAAGGGATGGGTGAGATGAGAAGCGCTGGGTCCTTCCCTGGTGATAGGGAGAAGGGTAGAGGGGGTACCTGTATGGCAGGAGGTAACAGGTGATGCATCCACCATCCACGCCACAGGGGAGATGGAACCTGCGGCTGCAGCCAACCTCATCGCAGCTGACGGTGGCCCCCGTTTCACCGCACACAAAGCAGGCCTGGAAAGAGCAGAGCAGCAGCCATCAGCGGCAGCCTCACGGTCTCCACAGGCAGACCCACACCTCGGAGCAGGGTGCAGGATGTGACCCCATCTGGGTCACAGGCCACAGATCCAGCTGGCAGAGCAGGCTCCTGTGCTGGAGCCTCTGTGGAGCTGCTGGGAGCAAGACTTGTGTCCCAGAGCTGGGTGGGAAGGCTGGGACTGTGTTCTTGGTGTCTGTGCTATGCTCCTGCAGACCTCTCCTGGCACAAACCACCCTGATCATCTCAGATCCTCACCCTCTGAGCTGCCTTTTGGAGTGTACGTTGAAAATCCGTAGAATCAAGTATCGTTTGTTCTTCCTCTTCTGTCCCTTGTGGTGGAAGGTCACTGGCAAAACGCTGCAGAAGAGCAGAGGCAAGGAGCAGATGAGGGGCATGTGGCAGGGCAGGTGTGTTGCAAAGATGAAAGCAGCCCCAGAGGAACTCACCAGGCAAAAGTGATGGGCACAGATCCATCGATATTTCAGTTTTGGCCCGCAGATATCCGTGTCTGCATCTGCGCGGCAGCACAGCATGCATGCTGGAGGGGAGAGAGCAAATGGCACTGAGCATGAGCAGCTCTGTGGGGCCAGGGATGCATCCCTGAGGGATTGCCCCCAAGGGCTGCTCTGTCCCTGCCTAGCTGGCTGCTAGGAAGCCTTGGGGAGGACAGGGCGCTGTAGGCATGGGTGTCCTGGAGGGTGCTCACTGCCCAGCCCTGGTCCCGCTTGCCAAGCAGAGGAGTGACCCTCCCCCAGGGTGTCTTTGGAGCTCCTGCCTCCCCCTGCCAACAGTTCCCAGTCCATGCCAACAGCCTCAGGAGTCCCTGTGCCAGGCTGCAGGAGGGGGACATTGCTCTCACCCTGCTTCATCATGTCAGGGGTCTTACGCTTCCTTGCGGACATGTCAGATATCAAAGGTGGGCGTTTGGAGAGTCCCTGTTCAAGCAGTGCTGGGGCTTCTTCTCCAAATGCTCCTCTGCTACCTCTGTGGCAGAAGAGAGACACGGGTGAGTTTGCAGCACAGGCCAGAGCTCTGCGGTGCGGAGCCCCCTCCTCCCTGGGCCGGCCCCCCATAGCCCTGTCCCTGCCCTCTGCTCCCTCACCTCACCAGGTCGCAGTGATGCACTGTGCCCTGCGTTCCCCCTTTTATAGGCCTGCCCTGGCACCGGTCACCGGGGCCTCTGTGACATCAGCACTGCTGGCCTGCGTGCACCCCAGATACGGGCAGGGGCACCCTCAGACACACACCACCCATTGTGACCCGGCCACCGCATCACGGGGCCAGATGTGAAGCGCACAGACAGGGACCAGAGCCCTTGGCACCCAGGTCAGTGGGGCGGCTGCTCCTCCTGCAAGTGCAGAGTCAAGGGCCAGCTTAGGGACATGGTTTCCTGGTGAACTTGGCTGTGTTAGCTTAACAGTTGGATGCGACGGCCTTTATGGCCTTCTCCAACCTAAATGGTTCCTGTGACTCTCATTCCACTATTACTTTATCACCATTTGCTTATGCTATGATTTGCCTTCAGTTGTTGATTCCTTACCATCTGATCATCACTTCATCATGAAGAAATCCTTTTAATTACCCACTAAGGAAGACTTCCCTGAATAATTCACCTGTGACACCAGGGCAAACACCAGACCATGTCTGGAGCACAGCCAGAGTAGAAGAAATGATGGAATAGTTTGGGTTGGATGGACCTTCAAAGGCCCACTTAGTGGCTGGTGTATTGTTTATCCATAAAAATAGAGAAGCTGCTGTTGGCTGTGGCAATCATTGGGACTCCATTAAAGTCATGCAGTGAGTGCAGCTAAAAGAGGCAGCTAACAGATGAGTAGTTTCTCTGCTTTCTTTTGAGATCTCTTGGGAACTTGTGGGTCTGCTGGAGAACTGGGAGCTCTTCAAGGGTTTTCAGGGTGCTGGCTTCAGCTGGGAAGGGTTAACTACAGGGGGCTGGAGCACCTCCCATATGAAGAGAGGCTGAGAAAGTTGGTGCTGTTCAGCCTGGAGAAGAGAAGGCTGCGTGGAGACCTCATAGCAGCCTTCCAGTATCTGAAGGGGGCCTACAGGGATGCTGGGGAGGGACTCTTCATTAGGGACTGTAGTGATAGGACAAGGGGTAATGGGTTGAAACTGAAACAGGGGAAGTTTAGATTGGGTGTAAGGAAGAAATTATTTACTGTGAGGTTGGTGAGGCACTGGAATGGGTTGCCCAGGGAAGCTGTGAATGCTCCATTTCTGGTAGTGTTCAAGGCCAGGTTGGATGAAGCCTTGGGTGATATGGTTTAGTGTGAGGTGTCCCTGCCCATGGCGGGGGGGTTGGAACTGGATGATCTTAAGGTCCTTTCCAACCCTAACTGTTGTATGATTCTATGATTACAGGAACAGAGAGAGCTACATGGAAAAAGGGAAGAGCAATTCATGGGTTAGTTGCTGGTGAGCTGAATGCAGGACTCAGCCCTGGGATGGGAAGGCCTCACTCCCTTGCAGGTAAATTGGAAAGAAAATGGTTGTCTACTTCCCAGGTGTATTATGAGATGACCAAAACTGCAGAAATGGTGATAGGTGAATGTGTTGTTGGGTAACTTAATCCAGAAAAAAAAAACAGGAAATAATGGTAAATTTTATCTTTGCTTTATGCATCTTGGAGCCCTTTAGAGGCTCTAAGGTCTGATTTATGCAAGAAACATCCATGAGCCTAATAAAGACATGTTTTTAATAGGGATGAACTCATTAAACAGAGGAACAGCTCACACTGATTTCAGTCAAATCCCTATGAACACAAATTAAAACAATGTAACCCACTGCTTAGCAAAATATAAGAACACTAAATTGTTTTTAAATGGGTTTAATGTAAATCATTGTACTTCTCATGGGAGATAAGCCTCAAGAGCAGGATTTTCGGAGTCTCTAAGCCAAGCTGGTTTTGGGGTGGCAGCAAAAATAGCTTCCTAATTAGCCTCTTCTCATAGAATCACAGAAAGACAGGTTTGGAAAAGGTCTTTACAACTGCTCTGGTTCTACCACCAACAAATATGTATACATAGATGCTGGTTGTATACATAGATGGTGGTCTTATACATGGATACACACATGCATGTATAAATCATTGCTGTCTTTTGTGCCTTTGAGGGCCATTTAAGTGTAAAAATCTGCTTCCTCAGAGAGGCAAATGATTTGAGAGGATATGCACTCAAGTGGAAATGTTTGCATTAAAGTCAATAAGAGGTTCAGTTTTCTAAGCAGGAGCTATTTACTTATTCAGTCTTTTACTGTTTTTTTTCCTAATCCCTTTGCTACTGCCAGAGTTATTTGTGCATGGGTTGTGCATACCTTGGAGTATGCGAAACTACTTACCAATGCCGTGAAAATTGAAGTCATGCCTTGCAGAATACTTACAACTGGAAAATGGGCATGAAGAAAGCAAAATCTGTTCAAAGGAAAAGCATTTGACCTCTCTATCCTGCAAGATGTCTTGGGCTCTATTCAACCCATTGTTACACTATCGTGTGGCAGAGGGAAGAGGCTTACAACAGACTGTGCATCAGCTGTGGGCAGTTTCTAGGCTTGGTCTCGGATTTGGAGATACCAGTGGCAGCCAGACATGGGTTCTTCATTCAGCTCCCTGAGATGTATCCCCTCTGCTGTGGGAATGGTAGGAGCATTGCAGCAAGTCAGTTGTGTTTAGCCAGCCTTTCCCATCTATTTGCCAGGGTAATCCCCCAGTTACCCTGAAATGGAAAAGGAGCATGATGGCTATAGGGATACTGATCACCACAAGACACTGTACTCCTCCTTCCTCATGGTTTGCAGTTAACACTGCTGTAATCTGTTGTCTGTGCCCACCAAATATCAGTCCAAACGTATAACAAAGCCTATTGTCCCCTGTTGTAAAGGTGCAAAGGAAAGGGGAAGAGGCTTCATGCAGTGGCAAAGTCAGCCCACCAAAGGGGCACCTTTAGGAGAGAACAGCTCTGTCCCTAAATGCAGTGAGGCAGTGGGGAAGGCCTTATGAATACCAGCTGTGGATGTCTGGATGCAAACAACCTATGTTTTGCAGGCAGGAAGGTAACCAAGCTGGTTCCTTGTGAGAGGCTTAAATAGTGTAGAGGATAGACAGGGAGATACTAAGCTGCTGATGTGGTAGATAGGTAGGTGTAACAATGGTGGTGAGAGGAGGCAATGCATTAGTAGGGAGGAGAATGTCATTGCTAGGGCTGGGGGGAAGAGACGATGGTAGAAGGTTTGACAGATTATTTACTCTTGCCTTGCAGGTCTGGGCAACTGAATGCATTTGGTGCAGGAAATTTGCCTGTCACTCATGGGCTGTGTTTGTGACACTTAGTAAAGGTGTAAGTGAGACTGGCTGAGATAATTCTAAATTTCCATTCTGTTCATAATACAGGTGAGCATCAGGGATTTCAGAAGAACCATGCCTTTGCCTGTCCATATGGTATGTGCATACGCAAAAAATGCTCATTCCCTGGATAGTTCGCAAATCAGATAAAAGAGAGGAGAAAAACTGTTCTGCTTTTCTGTTTCCCTTTCACAGTGCTAATCACCATGGTATCCAAGTGCCTATTTGTTATGCTTGCATAAATCATCATTGCTTTTGTAACAGCCTCCTGAGGGAAGTTTGTCTAATTTATTGGGACTCTTATAGAGTAACATGGGGTTGGCAGGGGCCATTGGTGCTGTGCTTCAGCAATCCCTGCTGCCCTCTGGAGCCCTCGGTCTAGGGCATGGCTGTGAAGGGAGAGCCATGAGTGCAGATGGGGCAGGCAAGGGCAGCAGAGGGAGAAGTACAGTATGATAAAGATGTAAAGGGGAGATAGGGCATGGTGGGTAATGGTCCCTGTGAATGCAACAGAGCTGGTGCAGGGTCTGCAGCACAATTGTGATGGGGAAAGGCTGAGGGACCTGGGAAGGTTTAGTCTGGAGAAGAGAAGGGTCAGGGGACTTTATCACTCTCTATGACTGCCTGACAGGAGAATGGAGTGAGGTGGGGTCAATCTCTCAAGTAACAAGCCATAGGACAAGAAGAAATGGCCTCAAGCTGCACCAGGGAAAATTTAGACTGGAGATTAGGAACAATTTCTTCCTCAAAGGGTGCTCAGGCATTGGAACAGGCTGCTCAGGGCAGTGCTGGAGTCACCATCCCTGCAAGTGTTCACACACTGTGTAGATGAAGCCCTCAGTGCCATGGGTTAGTGATGGCCTTGGCAGTGCTGGGGTAAAGGTTGGACTTGATCATCCTAAAGGTCTTGTCCAGCCTGGTTGATTCTATGAGCTTTTAATCCTACCTGAATGAAACATGAGGCTGGCTAGTGGCAAGCAGAGCTGGAAGCTATTCCTTACCCATGTATGAAGCCACTAGATGAGCTTTGTTTTACCAACTTGATGCCTTACTTTAGCCAGACTCTTTTGTTTATTATTAATAAATTAGCTACTATTAATTTTTCTTTCTCTGTCTGTATGCCTGTTGCAACCTCTCTGCCACAGGAACTGATAGAAGTGCCTAGTGCTGTTCCTGCCTCCTCTACTTCTAAATGATTTTCTCAAGTCTGGGAGCAAAATTATGGTGTGTTTGAAGCTCCATACAAAGCATCCAGGTGTCGAGGGACTTAAGGATTTGAAAACAGATAGCCTACCTTGAAGGTAATCCTTTGAATGTTAAAAGCAGGAAGCCTGCCAGGCCACTTTGCATAACATGCTATATAATCTGTGAAGTAATTCCAAGTGCCTGTTACCATGGCACCTCTTGGAAAAGCATAGCAATATTAACACAGAAACAGTGGTGGTGGGTTACAGCAGGAATCACAGCTCCAGGCTCAGGCACACAGTTGCTGTACCTCGGCTGACAGTGTGGCTGTGATTGTTTTCTTACTCCATCACAAAAGCATGTTAAAAATCATCTTAACCCTCTTTCACTGGGGTTTTAATCTGAACTTGGCTCATGGCTAAAGCCCAGCTCTGCTTGACTGGGAGTCACAATGGTCTATCAAACCTTAGTGACCTGGTTGCATCTCTCCTTGTCTGTGCATTTGTGTTGGAGTTCCCTTTGTGGCTTGGGTAACTCCTGAGATGTGGCATTCAGCTGATCGATTGCTGAGGTGTTTGCTTCTGAGCTGGTTGTCTTCCATTTATTAAGAATGGAGAGAAATTGGCTCCTCTGGATATGCTATATCCCATTCTAAAGTAAATCTCTAAAATAGGCCAGCTGAAGTGTATCCTAAACCTCAATTTTCCTGCCCTGGTTATAAAGGAAATCTTGAATCATTAGTTAGTGTAGGCAACCATATTACAGGCATTTCCACAGCTCAGTAAACCAGATGGAGGCATTTAGTGTAATTTGGGATGCTCAAGGGACCTAAGACATCTGTGTGGGCTTGGCAGGGATGACATGGGGCTGGTAAGGAGACACGTATCTCTCAAGAGTGGCAGCTGGAGACCAGGTTGCAGAGAGCCTCTCAAATGGCCATAATGCTGATTGCTGCAAACTGAATAGGGTCTTTGGGTGGGCTACAGCTCCAGACTGAGGCATTTACTTCAGGTAAGTGTCTATGTGTGAACATGGTCTCTAAGCAGCCAGGATGGATCATAAGAACTCATCACAGCTGCTCATACATAGGTGTGTAGTACCACTTGAGATGTCCCACTCTTCCACCTGACCTCCAGCTGCTGTTCCAGAGATGTGTAAATGCTGCATCACTGCATGTATCATAGCACATCTCAGACACCCTCAGGTGTATCAAGTAACAGAGGACATCCTGATGAATTGAGCCCTAGTCCTAGTCAACACAGTCAGTGGATCATAGGGAGGAATCCTTACCTCAAAGCAGGTACCTGGCCACCTGAATCACTCTTCAGGGGTCACTTTCCATTGATTATCAGGGAATTTAAGGGCTCAGCTCAGTTGCCCAATAGACTTCTGTGGTCTCTGAGGGGCTCTAGAGTATCTGAGACATCTGCATGGGGTTGGCAAATATGATACAGAACATATGGAAGACCTGTGGCCTTTGGAACCAGCAGCTGAAGTTAACCAGTGGGTAAAACTACATTAAGGTGTCTCAAAAGGCTTTAGATACCTATTTGTGAGCATCTGTGAAATTATAGCCACCTAAATGGAGATGGCCAAGTGCCTAATTAAATCATTCTCTTAAAGACAGATGCAATAAATCTCACTCTTCTTTCCTGACTTCTACTGGGCTTCCTTTATATGATAGCCTAATGGGGGACTTGTTCTTAGCTGATACTTTTCAGCACTGCAATGGTGGCAAGACAAAACTAATACCATAGCAGAGGCAGGCCCCTAAACTTTGTGCCGTATTCTTCAGTGTGAAGAATACTTTTCCAATAGGGCTTAAACCTGTTGGGGCTTCTCAGCCATCATAAGTAAGACTCAATTCAGATCTCAGT
This sequence comes from Melopsittacus undulatus, assembly GCF_012275295.1. Taxonomy (NCBI): domain Eukaryota; kingdom Metazoa; phylum Chordata; class Aves; order Psittaciformes; family Psittaculidae; genus Melopsittacus; species Melopsittacus undulatus. The sequence goes on along the minus strand of NC_047528.1, from coordinate 6,999,179 downwards.
GTGGTTATACTTGATGGTGTGTAGCATTTTTATCTGAGCAATGAGAGAGCATGAATTCATTAGGCATAAGGATCATTGAGACACCAAGCTGTTTGTACAGCTCTAAAAGATATACACTATCTTGGCTACAAACTCCTTACATGAACTCAGAATCAGTGCATCAACTGCTAGAGCCCAGACTTCCTCGTGCACTTGTCTTTCATCTCAAGAGAGAGCACTTTCTGTGTACCCCTGGGGTTGCAGTGAAAGCACTGTTGTTTCCTTAGAGTGAGATTCATTTTAGCTGACTTCTGCTGTCTAAAACCCACCCAGAGCTATTCCAAACTCCCTTATGAGCACAACAGTTGGAAAACATTGATCATCCTGCTCTCAGCCTTAGTTACTTTCTTTGCGGAATAAAAGCAGAAATATTTACTGTTGTACCTGTGGTTTGTTCTGTGGCTTAAGAAAATAAAGTTTGTAAAAGTTTATATGACCAATATATTGTTCCAATGGGTCTTGAGAAATGTTGGAAAGAATCAGTTCTTGTCATCTCCTTTGTACTCTCTTGACAAGGCTAGTGATATACATTTGGCCAAGATACACAAAGGACAGCACCCTTGGTTTGTCAGAGGTGGAGACAATACATCAAATGTCTGCTTGTGGAGGGTTGCAGCTCACTCTCTGTGTGGTTATATCCTGTGAACATTTGTGGTTATTGCCCAGTCTTGATGTGCTGCCAACCTGCCAACTCTCTCCTTTCTCTCAGACTCATTCAATTCTATTTAATCATTTTCCAAAGGAAAGGCTTTGATCACAGTTTGGATTCTGAAGAAGAAAGCAGCTCTTTCAGTTTGCCCTCTGCCACATGAGTTTTGTGATATTCCCCTCACCCATGGCAACCCACCTTATGGTGCAATAACTTTGGTAAAAATCTCTGCTGGTTTATAATGTGTATTTACCTGCAACAGGAGGGAAAAAAGTGGCTAGTGAGTTGGGTTTGAATGTTCCTAGAATTTTGCCTGGATTTTGGTTGGTTTGGTCCCTCAGAAAAATCCCAGTTCTGTTTTTAAGGTTTCAATCAGTTGACTTCATTACGAATTGGAAATGCAAATAATTTCACAAATTTTATATGAAATTTAGTTATTGATATAAATACTTGATTATTTAACATTTGTTTTCACCAATTTTCAGCAGATGGAGACTTAGCAGGGGAGAAAAGGTGGTTGCAAAGAGTTTTAATCCTGTTAGATGCATGTCCTGGGATGTGCCATTGTGCTCCAGCATGAGCTGAGGCATTGCTAAATTATGGATGCTACAATCCATCCCACAGGGTAAATCAGCTGCACTGCGTCTTTCAAGAGATACTGCAGCAGCTTGGGCAGCCTGATTCAAAACATGCTCAACATCAGTGGTCCCAGTGAGAAATTAACATCTTCCCACCAAAAACTTAGATTATGCAGAAACTGATTTTTATTCCATCAGTAATATTTTGATGGAAATTCCCTATTGCTCTCCTGAGAGGAAGAGGTATCGTGGAGCTGGAAACTGCGAACGATGTGAGCATCCCAATGATGTGATTCAGGGCTAGTGTGGATTCCATGGCAGATTTGCTGATTCTTCATAGTGATGCATCCAGATGTGCCAGGGCTGGTGTCAGAAGTGGAGTGTTATTCTCTGCTGAGGAGTACCATACCATTGCCCTGATAGAGCACTTTTGCTGCAATTCCTGACAATGTAGAGTTTTTGTGGTGTTTTGTGGTTTTCTATTAATGAGGAGTCCTAAATTTTGCTCTAAGTAAAACTGAATTAAATTTCACCTTTGTTTTTCTGCACATTTTAATTCCTTTCGCCTCACCTGCCCCAACCTCCTTTAAGCAATCCAGGTTCAGCTCAAAGTAAGCCTTGTACAACCCATATTGCTCAGAGGCAAAAGTGTGATGATAGCGTATGTAGCAATCTTTGTGTTCCCAGAGGAGGCCAAAGACAGATTCCAGCTCCAACTCTGCTGCCCAAATTGCTGAGACACTGAATTTCAGACTTTGTTCAAATTGGGTATAAGTGCAAAAGCAGAGGGTTTATAAATCATTACGTATCACTGGGGAATATCTGATGGCTTGAGCCCTCACAACATGTGGAATCGGGAAAGAAACACTGAATGAAAAGCTATTTTTATGCAGAATGGAAAGACACTGCAATATACAGTAATTCCTTGTGAATCGTGTAATTGGCAGTTAGTAAGCACAGTGAAAGACATGCTGTTTTGTTAACAATGTGTAGGAATTAATTTTTACTTTACTAATAGAGCAACCTATTGCAAATGTCATGGCAGAACATTTCACTAGTAGATAAAGGAAACTTTCTTTGCTGCCAGCCAGGTTTCTTTGCTTCAGAATGACACAAGACATTTCTTTGCTGTGTGCTGCCAGCAAGAATCTCTGCAATCTCAGTTTACAATTGATAAGATGAATTTTTGCAATATCAGGGCAAAATGGGGGTCTTTCCCATAGGACGAGAATCCAGGGCTGTCTTTCTTTGTAGGACTGTCTTGTTTTCTTAATTTGTCTGAACTACCACTGCAAAAACATTCTTGCACCACTTAACAGCAGCATATGTTGATGAATGGGAGAATAGGTTTTGGCATCCTTTGCTAGTTCATCAAACCTAACAGCAGATGATGACTCTAAACACTAGAAAATAGCCTTAATATGTCAGCTGTGCAGTGATGAGTAGGAAGAGGTTTTTTTCCTGATTCCAGGACAAATAGCCTGAAGGAAGAGATTTGGCTGTCCTTATCACATGTTAGACAACAGCGGTCAGAAAGTTCCCCAGCCCTTTCAAAGATCAATTTGGGGGAGCAAGCATAAGACAGAGCTGGAATATTTCCCAGAATTGGTTCCTGACCATTGTGAATTCAATATTCTCTTTGTTAGAAGCTGATCAGCAGTTGGGTTTTCCAAGGTTATCAACGAGGAGACCAGAATATCATGGTATTCTGAACGTGCTGCTTTTCCCTGGATTGCTAGAGGCATTTACATCAACTATATTTTGCTGTTGCCCAGCCTCCTCCTATATCCCCAATGTGCTGTTAAATGTCTTGTAATGATTTCATTTCTTAATCAGTGATTAAGATTTACTTATGATTTACTTATTAACCAGAAATGTCTGTAGTAATCTTTTTTACCACAGCTAGCTGAGTTATTAGTGCCATTATCATTAAGTAATATGATCCCATGCATCTGCAGAGTTGTGCTCTTGCTGGAGCAAACATTAGGGAATACCCTGACCCATCCAAAGGGCTCCCTGAAGTAAGATAAACTGTCAATAACAGTCTCCTCCTTATATAGCTGAGTTTTTCATAACAAGACATTAAAAGCAAAGAAGTGTGTTCATGAGTACCTTTCACAGATAGTAGGTGCATATTTTCTTGCCATTACACTAAATTAAGTGTAGTGATTGATAATGAGCAAATGCTTCCATTTAGAAAGAGATTTGTTTTCTTTGGCGTGTCTTTGATTTGCAGTAGGTTCAGTGATCTTTGTCCTTGCATCAGTGATTCTTGTCCTTTAAGTGCTTTGTGAGAGGCGACCTCCTTTGGCCAATGCTGTTCAAGTGCACCAAGTGCTCTCTGGATGTACCAAATGGATGAAGGTCCTCAAGGGCTCACTTCTTTCTCGGAGATGGTGCAGGGTTCGAGTAGGAGGTTCCCACTTAGCTGATTAGGCGTATTTAGGTGCTTAATGAGTACTGCAGTTAACACCAGGGTGCCATTAGATTTTTATGTGCTGAAGAGTTTAGGGGGCCCTGGGAAGCCATCAGTCTGAGTAGTGCTCTTGGATCTAGGCAATAAATTCCATCTAAATCTTGGAAACCAGTGTAGATAGTCTGAATACCATTCAGTGCTCCCAATCCTTACTTGGATGCCAAACGGCCTGTAGTTGAGCTCTTACAGCACAATAAAAACAGTGTAATGATGGGGATCTGGGGCCATCACTACAGCTAGTCCTGTTGCACATTGCTTGGGAACCAGGCTTACTTAAGTATTACTCAGGAGCTGCTGGGCAACCTGAGGCTTAAAATGTCACAAGAGGCAGCCGTGTGGGCTCCTTGAGAAGGGATGGGTGATTCAGGTCCTCCTCTACTACCAAGAGGAGGGACTGGATCTTGTCTGGCAGACAGGATGCTGAGACACTAGCCCTATTTGCATGCTGCATATTATGGAGAATTTAATTTGATTTTCCTTGTTATCTTCCTTTTTGTAAAATAGGATTAATTTAAAGTGAAATGTGTTTTCACACACTACACAGCAATACAGAGTATATCTGCCTTATAGTGATGCACATAACTAATTAGCCGTGCTCTGATACAGACTAAGTAGGTGCTTCCACAGCTCTTTGCAAAAGATTACTGCAAAATTGAAATTCTGAGTTGCAAAATAAGAAAGTGAATCTTATGTTACATTGATGTAAGAAAATAGATAAATAATTTTGAAGCCATAGCTTCAATGTATGTGACTCTAAGAGTTACAGGATCATAGAATAACTCAGGTTGGAATGTAACCCTGGAGGATGTATGGTTTGACCTCCCACTCAGAACAGGTGCATGTAGAACATGTAGCTTAGTTAAATCAGTCTTATTTGTGTTCCAGTTCCAGTGTTTGACCACCCTTGTGGTAAAAGAATAATTCCATATGTCTAAATGGAGATTCCCATGATGCAACTTGTGTCCATCACCTGTTCTCATATCATTGGACATCTCTCAGAAGTCTGTCTCTGTCTTCTCTATGCTTTCTTACTAGGTAGATGGGGATAGATGATAGCATTACGATCTGCAAGCACAGGAATAACTTTTGATTGCTAAATTGAAAAATATTGAACTTTGCTGCCTTCAAGGCATTTTCCCTTACTTATTTAGTGATATTAAAGAGTACCGTTGGACAGAGGCTTTCTGCTTTCTAAGGAACCTTTTATTTCTAAAGAAAACTCCTATTTAAGGAAATGTCCTTGTACAAAGGGCTGACAGGCAACTCTGCTTATCGTCACCTACTTCTCACTTCTCATCCACAAACCAAAGTAGTTGTCATTCTGAGCTCATGAGCTGATAGGAGCAGGAAATGGCATTACCACCCACACGTGAGAAGCACTGCAGAGCATTGGTGGCATCTTTGTCACACTGAAGTTAAAAGGAGAGTTCTGCCCATAGAGGTCTTGTGGAAGAGTAGGAAGCAGATAGCTGTTCTGTGGGACATCCTCTGCAATACTGGTGGAGACCCATACTGTGCATGCCTGGAAACAGAGCCCTGGGCTTGCAGATGACACAAGAATTAAAGAAACCTGATAAATCCATACATGTGACAGCCCTGCATTGACTCCTGGAGTGGGATTACACACTGCCATTCTTTTGGTGAGCAACCCTTAATGACGACTTGCATCCCTCTGCACCTCTGTTCCAGCCCCATGTCAGCACCCCTTGGTGCTTCTGATGCAATTGTTAGGTTATGCTCTTAAACAGAACTTTTTCCCAATTAAAAACACTCCAAACACACAACCCCCCAAAAAAATATTTGGGAGATTCTGACCTATCTGAGGGGGCAGATTAAAACTAGGTGCCAGTTATATATTGCCCAGGAAATCTTGAAATAGCAGACATGGCCCTGTAAACTGTTAGAGAACGCTTATTGACAGGATTTCATTTCAGAGAGAAGTATAGCTTACTCTCTTTCAGAAAGAGAGCTTATGGCCTGCCAGATTGAAAAACCCCCTTTAACCTTTCTTTTCTCTGGTACCTAAAGGTACTGTAGTGACAGGACAAGGGGTAATGATTTTAAACTAAAAGAGGGGAGATTTAGACTAGATAAAGAAGATGTTTTTTTAGAATGAAGGTGGTGATTCTATGGCAAAACATTGGTACACGTTGCCCAGAGAGGTGGTAGATGCCTCATCCCTGGCAGTGTTCAAGGCCATGTTGGACAGGGCTTTGAGCACCTAGCAACTGGTCTAGTGGAAGGTGTCGTCCCTGCTTGTTGCAGAAGGGTTGGACTAGATGTGATTTAAAGGTTCCTTCCAACCCAAACTATTCTCTGATCCAACCTGCCCTCTCCTCCCAGAGGGGCACTACAAGATACACTGGGGTACAGAGAGCTTGCTTGGCCCTTGTACTTCTTGAGCTACCAATTGAAAACATCTGTCACTATACATGCAAAATCACTAAAGTAACCTCATCAGTCTTCAGTCTGAAGCAGTGTAGCTCAATCTGCACAGCATTAGGTTTGAGGCCAGGCTTCGTTTTGATGAGGCAAGCTTTGTTCTTCCTGCTCATGTTGTACAGCTTATCCTTAACCACCTAAAAGGTGACTTGACTCATATCACCAAACCAAGATATCAGGGTAGGGATGCAACTATTTTTGTTTAAAAATAGGCTCCAGACTCTAATACCCTCATTGGTTTTATGTATGTTGTTAAATATGAGCAATGAGTTAAAAGAATGGCATATGGATTCTGAGCAGGTAAAAAAGTGTTCCGAATATATCACTTTTATTGCTGAGCCCTTTTAATTACACTGGAGGTACATCAGGAATAACTTCATGGCAGCCAGTGGAGTCATAACTAGGTAAATGGGCCAGATGAGGCCAGTGGATATAGTTTTAGCTTATTATTGTTCGTGTCACTCCCAGAAACTGTCCTTTTATCCCAGTTGCTCACTAGGCAGCTTTTTCTTGTTGTAGTAAAAAGAGATTTCACTGATTCTTATACATTGTTCATTCTTACTCTTCCTCTGGAGAAGTGTAGCAATAGTGCCCTGATTTCAGACAGAAAGAAGAAAATGAGCAGAGTTCAAGCAAACTTCATTGTTCCCCTGGTCATCCTCCAGGAGCTGAATTCTTCTCTGGTGCATTTTTTGTGACTTTATCCAGTTCACTCTTTAGATAAATCAAGTGATTGATCTACAACATTAATCTGGAAACTGACTCACAGTCCAAAAAACCTCACTGTACAGCTGAAATTTCCTCTTGTTGCTTCCTCACTATCACCAATTTCCCTGCTTCACAGGAGCATGGAAGCATAGGTTTAATCGGTGATGGACTGGTAGGAAGTGCTTTAAGATGAGCAGGTCCCCTACAAAGCCATTAGGCTTGATGAGTGTTGAGGAGAAATGCACAGGTGCAGATCTGAGGTTAACATGTGAGCAGAATTTACCTGTTATTTCTGCCTGGGTGTTTTACATTACAATTGTATTTATACAGCACAGAGGGGTAGTGCTGCAATGTGCAGGCAAAGAAAACAGTAATAGTTCAGCCAGTTTTCATAGTCTTTTCCCTCTCAGTGAGAGATAACACCCCCACAGGCAGTGCATTGACATTATCATTTCTATAACAGCAGTGCCTCCTGGCCCCAGTAGAGATCATGTCCACATCTACTTAGAGCTATGGAAACATGTGCTTGAGACCTATCTCTATTCTGCACTGTGCATTGCAAGAAAACTAAAGATATGAGGAAATCAAGTATTACTGTCATTATTTTATGGGGTGGAGGTGGAGGAAAGAAAGAACAGGAATTATTAATAAGTGTCTTAAACCCCCTAAAGTCCTTTTTGAAACCAAAAATGCAACCAGACCAGTGGCCATACATCATTAGGTAATGACAAAAAGCAGGAGTCAAGGGGTGATGGGTGAGCCATTAATAGCTTAAAAACTAAGATCAATGACATGGCATTAAATGCACAAAGTTTTACTTATGTGAGAAAGGCTTTTAAAATGAGGAAGTGCAGTAAGAAATGGCATTTAAATACAAATGTCACATTGCCTTACTCATAACATTTTGAGTCAAAACGAAAGGTGTTTTTTCAGCTTTCACAAACATAATCAACTTGACGTTGAAATAAGAGCTACAGGTATTGAAAAGATGCTGCAATGAGAGGCACAAATGTTGGAAGGATTTCTATAAAGCATCACTGTCTCCTGAATGTGGAGCGGAATTGCAGGTATATAGAACAACTCCAGACCTTCCCACCCTCTCCAATACTCCAGTTATGGCTGTTTGTTTATTTCCTGGCTTGCCTTTCTCCACTAATGAGGTAGCAATCAATAGAAATTACAGCATCTGCTGATATAGAAGATTAATATTGGAAAATAGCTGTAACCTCTTATCAAATACTTATGGCAGAAAGAAACACAAGCACTGATTGCTACTGGTTATGCTCGACTATCTGAGCATCAGTCCTAGCTTCATGTCAGTACTTCAGAAAGCAAGTTATATTGTATAGGTGCTCAACAGTATTAACAGATCAGCAGTGATGCTGTTAGTACTATCTCAGGATACTGTGGGATAAAAAATCTTAACCCAATTCTTCTCCCATGGCTGTAAATGGGATAGCAAGCAGCTATCCTCACACCTTGGTCATTCTTGGCTGTGTCTGGTTTCAAAGTCTCTGTGATGCTGGAAGGGCTCATCTCATTCTCAGAGAGACAGGGGCAACTTGTGGACAGTTCCCAGCTGAACTGGAGCCCAGTTATGTTCAGGTAACTTCTGCTCCACTGCTCATTTCGGTTCACTCTGCAGTGCTTTGGACAATGGGATTGATTTGCAATGTCAGGAATGTGACATTTTGGAGGGAGTCGTCCCTCTTTCTTACCTGTTTATTTGTCCTGTGCCCCATCACTCCAGCCCATGCACGCTGGACATGCTTCTCCAGCATGTGTGTTTCCAAAACCTCCATAAATATGTGGTCTTATGGGCTGTCTCCAACATGCTGTGAGAACAGTGCAAAAGTAGCCTTGGCCACTGAGTTATTAACCCTCGAGGGTACCCTGGGAAGGGCTACTGGAAGGCTGCAGAAACCTCTGCATTGCTCACCCTTTTCACCAGCCAGCAGGAACAGCAACATCCATCACCTTCCCAAGGCAGGGAGCCATTGGACTTGCATTTGTAATGTACTCTTGGCTTCCCTCAATGCGATGCAGTGATTGAAAATGAACATGAGAGCCAAAGAGTACAGCTGGCATGAGCTAGTGTGTCTCTGAGCATCCAGCTAGTTAGAGTAAGTGACCCACATTGACATCATCTGTCAGTCTAAATGTGCATGGCTTTCATGAAGTTTTCCATAAAGACATTCACAGAGGAAGAAAAAAGTCTCAGCAGCTGGTAAGTGGCAGGGCTATATTACACCTGCCCACCATCTTTTCTATTTTTCCTCTTGTGTATTTTCCTTGGGGAAAACTGTCTTTTTAAGAGAAAGCAGCAGGAAATTTCCAGCTGACTCAGCTCCCAAAAAATTCCCCCAACATCTCATTTCTTCTTGTTCTGCTCTGCATCTCGAAGTATACAGGCTGTGTGTCTCTGCTAGTTCACTGTTATGAGTGTTAATCTGTCTAATAATTCATCTCCAATTGCAACGGCTATTTGGCTCTTCAGCTTTTACTTACTAAAGACACTCCATGTATTTGCTGAGGTGATCCCTCCTGCTCATACCAATCTGAAGAGTTTACCATTGACTAGATCAGCTTGCATATGCTTTTGCTCAGATTTGTTGCTATTTCAATGGCAGAATATTTCAAGGGCAGAATTTTCTCATCTCTTTGGTTGGTGCTGAGATGAAAACAAAAATGTTACATCTGGTGAGAGTTAATTATATTTCAAATCTGTTGGCTTTGCCTATAAATACTGCGTAAAACGTGCTCAGTGTTTGAAGGCTGAGGCTGTGCCTCTGTGGAAGTTGGTTTTGTAAGTAAGTTAATGGCTCCTGGGAGGGATAGAAAGTAAGCTTTTGACAGCCAGAAACCGTCTGCTGCACAGTGCATAAAAGCATGGATAGAACTGAAACTCAATGCAACTCTGGCTTAGATCAATTCAAGGACATTGCACTAGGATGTGTGGTCTTGCACACATGACAAGGGTAGGTAAAAAACCATTGTCTCTCTTTATTCAACATTATCTTACACAATTGGCAATTTTAAACTCAGGCTTCCTTCTGAACAAGCCCTGAAATCATTCTGGTTTTGCTTTTATCTGTATCATGTATCAATTTATCATCATCTCTCAAGTGTGAATTTCCTGTTACAGAAAGGGTAATTTTACCATCTGCATGTTCCAGATGGGGAACCTGAGACATGGAAAGAAGCCAGAATGGAATCAAGACTTTCAGAGTTTCAGTCCATCGTCTGCCTAGGAAGATCGAGGATTGAGCTGTCCTCTAAGCCTTCAGCAGCACAGAGAGGAAAGAGGCAATTCAGGCAGCAGGCTTTTTCAGCAGCAGGATTGTTCCATGCTGGAAACAACATTAGTTCACTGATGGCTAGAGGCAAGAGATAAGTGATTGCCAAAACAATGAAGAAAAAGATAAGACATCATTGAAGCCTTGGGTGATATGGTTTAGTGTGAGGTGTCCCTGCCCATGGCAGGGGGGTTGGAACTAGATGATCTTGAGGTCCTTTCCAATCCTAACTATTCTATGATTCTATGATCCTCTGGGTACCAGCTAAAAAAAAGAAAAAGGCAATCTGACCATCTTGTGCATTATTCTTCAATAGAGGAATGCGTTAACTAACTTTGAAATTAACTTAAAAAACTGAAGAAATCATGTTTTCGGATCACATTGTTTAGCAGCAGGCTAATAAAATCTTACCTTGACACATTCTTGGCCACAGCCATGGGTTAGGGTCACCAATACAGGATCTCTTCCATCCTTAGGCTGCTCATTAGTGCTATGATTTTTGTGGTGAAACAGTGGTGACAGAGAAATGCACAGCTGGGGTTGGACAGGCCAGAGCAGTGCTGACCTCCTCCTTGTCCTTAGACACTTTTAATGGTTTAATAATTAAATGTGGTGTGGTCATTGGCTGGACTATCTGCAGATCAAGTCTGTCTCCAGAGGGGTCAATGCCAAGATGCCTGTGGGTTTTTAATGCCCATGACTTGTTTGAATTAAGAAACAGCAGTTGCAATGACTGAGAAAATTTGTATGTGTATGTCTTCATGCAGTGAAGATGTTTCAAAGCAGAGCCTTGGGCAACATGGTCTAGTGTGAGGCATCCCTACCCATGGCAGGGGGTTGGAACTGGATGATCTTAAGGTCCTTTCCAACCCTAACTATACTATGATTCTGTAATGTCCTTCTGCAATCCTGTTTATTTTCCTGGATGCCTATGAGGTACCTGCTATATTTCTTGCAGGACATATACAATTACATTGTCACTGCAAAGATGGGTTGAAACAGCAGTTGGACTGCAAAGACAACAAGTCCTTGAGATGCTACAAGCTGTTTAGGTCACTGGGAAATGAAGCTATTGAACATGTGGTCTTCGTCTTGTGAAAACACCCAGTAAGAGATACCCTGTCACATGAAGAGCCCCACTAGGAAAACAGGAGACCAAGGATGTCTGTTGGCTTGAGTGAGTTGCAAGGATCTAAAGTTACAAGAGCACTCCTATCAGTATAAAAGCCGCATGAAAATGTCTTTCAGGATCAGGTTATAGATGTATTTTGTGACCTCTTCTTTAATTTTTAATTGTTTTTCTCTCTATGGAGGTGTTAGGTTTTTAGAGACTTTGCAAAGCAGGCAGCCTTTGCAAGTGCAATGTCATTCAATGGGATATGTGAGGTTACAAGGAATATTGAAAATTCATGCAAAAAAACCCTCAAGGAGATTCTTTAGATAAGTTGACTTATGATTGATGTCTATTTACATGTATTTATAATGTCTTTTCCTCCTTCTGACTAGATGCTTCACCTTCTCCTGTAATCCTGTGGCTTACAACTTTCAAAGCTTATGGATGGCAGAGTTTTCACTTGGCTCTGAAAACACAGCCCATTGGGTGTTCCTAATCTTCTGAAGGACACAGAGGGACAAGAATATTTACCAGAGGTGAGCTCCACTTCCATCATTTAACCTCATGAGGAAGGGTGTCCTTTCTGGCCAAACTACGAGGACAAGCACAGCAGATGGGACTCAGTTCCCAGCTCAGCCCCAAAGAGGTTCCTTTGTTAGTCATCTATAGATGATCTGATTTTCCCTGGGTTTCAAGCACGGATGGGCATCTGCTGGTCTAAGTCCTTGTACTTTTCTGAGGGCAACAGGAGATCAGGGGCTTTTGGTGAGCTCAACAGAGTTCTGGGTAGATGTTTTGGTCCTGAAAATACATGTTTGGGCCCCAGGAAAGGGAATGAATCATACATGTTGGATGCTGAAGTTTACTGGGGCATTTTCTTGTCACTTGTAGGTGCCTGAAGAGCATATAAACTCTGCCCCAGCTTCTTCTCAAGGGTGACCCATTCCAGGGAAATCCTTCATGTCAAAAACAGCCTTGCAGAAAACAGAGGGACTGAGAGAGGCAACTGCTTTAGCTGACATTGTTGCTGACAGAAGTGAAAATAGAAGGATAGTCCCAGCAGTTTGGTATGTCACTGTTAGGTATGAGTTTCGGAGAGACACAGATCACAACCAGTGTTTCTTAGGAATAACCTTTAGGAGGCCTATAAGGATGCTGGGGAGAGACTCTTCATTAGGGACTGTAGTGATTGGACAAGGGGTAAGGGGTTAAAACTTAAGCAGTGGAAGTTCAGGTTAAATATTAAGGAAGAAGTTCTTTACTGTTAGGGTGGTGAGGCACTGGAATGGGTTGCTCGGGGATCTGTGAATACTCCACCCCTGGCAGTGTTCAAGGCCAGGTTGGACAGAGCCTTGGGTGGCATGGCCTTGAACACTGCCACGGATGGGGCATTTACCACTTACCATGAGTTCTTAGCCTGTAACTAGAATTCTAATCACTTTTAGTCTCAAGTTTCACTGATGAACTTAAATGACCTGAAATCTGCCCACAGCTCTGGCACTAAAGTGTCACTGATGGGGAGCAGTCACTGACAAAAGAGATAACCTGAAAGCAGCCAGGACTGTTTCCTCAACTAAAAATGTGATTGGCACTTTTTGTTATTAATTGAAAACCTCAACAGCTTAAAAATATGTGATAGGTAAAGAGCATTTTTTCACTGCACTCCTAAGCTGAAAAATTAGCTTGCTGGGCAATCTTTTTTGGCAGAAAATGACATAAACTCACTATTACACTTACAAACCAAGCGAGAAACAATAAAAATGTACTGCTGTTAAGAACAAACACATGTAGACTAAGCTTCACTTGATCTCTGATGAAAAATGACACTTTGTGTTTCAACAGATCTTTATTTCGCTAGATTTTTAGGCCTGTCATCTTCAATTTCTTCTTTTTCAACACACCCTGCTGACATTTCTTGAGACCTTTTTCAAGTTTCTGAAATCCCATCAGCATCCCTCACACTCTCACAGGCTACAGGGCTTGGCTGACAAGGTTGCTATAATGATGTCTTTAACATCCTTTTGTCAGTCTTTATGTCTGGAAAATGCTGAGCTCCAAATTTATGGTACTGATACATGGTGACCTCAGATTATAAATTTGAAGTAAGAGGGTTTTCTCAATTATTATTTCTTATTTGTTATGACTATAATACACGAGTAAGAAGAACCAGCCAAGAAAACATGCCTGGGTTCAGTGTCCAAAAGCAGGTTTGCTTGGTTTAGAGGTGTTACGTGATTGTGAACCATTTTGCAGTGTAGTCTTTAAGTTATGGGATTTGCAGTCACAGGGGGGAATCCTATGGGTAATCTTTGCTGAATAAGGGGAAACATCTCTCGTATGTAAGATGGACTGCTTGCTGCTAAATTCAGAGGCAATGATGAGTATATGGGGTGTTCAGAGTTACCTTCTCCAACAAGAAGACAGTAACAGCTACAGCTGTTACCAGGCACAGCTACAGGTTGGGCAGAGAACAGATTCAGAGCAGCCCTGCAGAGAAGGACCTGGGGGTGTTGGTCAATGAGAAAATGAACATGAGCTGGCTTCAGTGTGCGCTTACAGCCCAGAAAGCCAACCATATTCTGGGCTGCATCAAAAGGAGCGTGACCAGCAGGTCAAAGGAGGTGATCCTGCCCCTCTACTCTGCTCTTGTGAGACCTCACTTGGAGCATTGTGTGCAGTTCTGGTGTCCTCAACATAAAAAGGACATGGAACTGTTAGAACAAGTCCAGAGGAGGCCACGAGGATGATCAGGGGACTGGAGCACCTCCCATATGAAGACAGGCTGAGAAAGTTGTGGCTGTTCAGCCTGGAGAAGAGAAGGCTGCATGGAGACCTCAGAGCAGCCTTCCAGTATCTGAAGGGAGCTGTAGGGATGCTGGTGAGGTACTCTTCATTAGAGACTGTAGTGATAGGACAAGGGGGAATGGGTTTAAACGGAAACAGGGGAAGTTTAGATTGGATCTAAGGAAGAAATTCTTTACTGTTAGGGTGGTGAGGCACTGGAATGGGTTGCCCAGGGAGGTTGTGAATGCTCCATCCCTGGCAGTGTTCAAGGCCAGGTTGGACAGAGCCTTGGGTGAGATGGTTTAGTGTGAGGTGTCCCTGCCCATTGCAGGGGGGTTGGAACTGGATGATCTTAAGGTCCTTTCCAACCCTAACTATTCTATGATTATATGAGTCTATATTGCCTGTTGGACAATGATTATGGGAAGGTTGGATTTCTGGATAGAAAAAAATGGGCAAGTGAAAATTCATAGCTCTGAAACCATTTTAGAGCTGTTTACCAGATAGTGAGGTATTCATGTGTGGTGTCCTCTGAAGGTTTTGAAGGCATTTTGATAATGGCATCTTATAGATGAAGAGTGTCAGTCCTCTCACCACACCAAGTTTTGATGAGTCTTTTTCTAGGGCTTATACTTCAAACAGACCCATTTCTGGGCAGACTAATTCTGCATTGTCATCCCTTCCTCTTTTGACCATGCTGTTTTCCACCAAATTAATTCCCACTCTTATAGATTTTGGTTTACTGTTAACCTCCACTTATCTGAATGCTGTTTGCTATGTTGTAATTCATTCTGCATGTCCTGCAGTCTCCCTGGGCCATCACTGTGGATGGAAGGTTTCTAGTAGCCCCTCTGTTTCATCACCTTCGAGCTGGTTTTCCTACAACTTGAAAAACATTCATACAATTTTCTCTGAGCTGGCTCCTCCTCTTCCTTCATTTCTAGTTCCGCAGCACTTACTGTTTGCTGGTACAAACACAAGTTATTTGAAGTATGCAATTAAAATGATTCTTTAATGAGCATTAATCAGTAGGAAAAACCACTTCAATAGGTGTTTGAGAAGGAGGAAGGTTTTCAGACGCTTCCTATTTCTCAGCTTTACTTAGTTCTAGATCAATTTGCAAACACACATTAACATTTAGGTGATCAAAATCTCTAATCCCTGCTCTATAACACATTTGTCATTTTTCTCCTGCTTTCACTGTTGGATGGGAATTGATCTTTGTAAGTGGATGTTATGATCTCTTACTAATGGCTCACAAAT
The DNA here is from genome assembly GCF_012275295.1 of Melopsittacus undulatus. NCBI lineage: Eukaryota > Metazoa > Chordata > Aves > Psittaciformes > Psittaculidae > Melopsittacus > Melopsittacus undulatus. Next base: position 6,983,830 of record NC_047528.1, on the reverse strand, counting down.
CTCTCTCTCTGTCAAGTGAGTGCCCATATCACATAATAAACTTCATATTCCACAGTGGAAACTTCTCAAGGGTCTGGGCAAAGCTGGTCACACTGTCTGGAACAAACATTTTATGTTTTCCCATTAGCTTTTAGGTTTATCTAAGCCAATCCCCGCTAGACCAAAAGACACATTTTTTAAGGTGTTTTTATACTAAAGAAAACAAACCACCAGCTAATGTGGGTTTTCTGTGGTCTGTCAGTCTGAAATGATGAATTCCGAGCCTGAATGTCAAAGTATGTGACATTTTTGAACTGACATTTCAGAGGCATTATTTCTCTATGAAAAGTTCAAGTACATTCAACTTTCCATCTCTTTTTGGCCCGTAGCCAAACCCTTGACATTTCAAACTGGGCAGAAAATCTTTATTTTTGTTGTTGTTGTTATTATTATCATCATCATCACCATCATCCTCCTGTTTACTTCTGGCTGTGCAGGTTAGTTCTGACACATGTTCCAGGACCAGCAGGGTCAGTAGCCACTGAACATACAGTGCTGTAAGTGACTGGGAAGGTGTGGATTTAGGGTATTATATTCTCATTATATCCTCTCTGCAGTCACTGAGTCAGCTTTTCATGGCTGCACCAACCTTTTGACTTATTATACTGCTTTTTCCCTTTCTCTCTCATACCCACTGATCAGGATGTCTTTAGGACAGTGAGTTGTTTAATGTGAGCCATAGTACTGCTGTAACCTGTAGACCTATTGGAATATCATGAACTGTTAAGAAGTATGTATTAGTGAAGAAGGCAGGTGCCTGGACACAGAGCAAATATGCTTGGCACATTGTCTTGGCCCAGTTCCATCATGGATGTGATTTAATGTGTTAATGTAGTACCTATAAAGCTTTGCTCATGTAAAATTGAGACTGAATGATTTTCAAAGAACTTTCAGGCTTCCAGCTGAAGAGTACTAGGATAGGGCAATATCAGGAAAGAGAGGATGGCCTTTTTTCCTTTCTCCTTTCCTCCAGTTTCCGTAGCATTGCTCAGTGTGGGCATTCATAACACATGTGGGACTTGACCTTGTGCAGCTTTTCCCTATCACCCTTCCATTCCTGATGGAAATGGTGCTGTTGCCATGGTCAAGACAGTGCCTGTGGGGACAGCACCTGTCCCTTGCAAGTACTGTGAACTGTTTGTCCAGCAATATCCGAGAGCAAGTCAAGCTGAAGAGATGAACAGACCCATTGAATGGAGAAGTCCATGAACCAGGTATGAGCATCACAGCTGCTGTTTGGAGGGAATCTTGATGTGGTAGATTAGTAGTGAGGGTTTGTAGCCCTTCTTATTTCTAAGCAGTGGGTTTCTGGTTGCCATACTTGCCTACCCTGGTTAATTAGCAACCTGCTCTAGTGGAAGGTGTCCCTGCCCATGGCAAGGGCTTGGAACTGGATGATCTCTAAGTCCCTTCCAACCCAAACCATTCTGTGATTCTGTGATTCTTGAAGCATAAGGAAATAATGTCCTGAGAGACTAATGCCCCCTGTGAGCAGTTCTAGACTTCATATCACTTTGGACAGTGTCCTCAGGCTCTGCAAATGTTGGCTTCACAGTCCCCTTCCTCTTTGTGCATGGCCAACCCCTTCCTCTGCTACCAGCTTCTTCTCTTTGCCTCACCTTCACATTCTTTGTACCTTTCCTACCCTTGCTCAAGCAAAGACATTTGTTATGGCCTTTGCAATGAAATATCACTCTCCTGTAATTTTTCTTTGTTCCCTGCCTGTACTTGCACCTCTAGGCTAAAAAATAGCAATAAAGGTGGTTTAAATCATTTCTCGCCTACACTGTCCTGGCACAATAGAGATCGTGCAGCTAGCGGGGTAGTGAGAGGTGGCATTATTACTTCCTTGCACCGTGGGCACACATCATATAGAGATGGATTCCCTAATCATACCTGAAATGGGCAGCAAGCATCACCGAAGGCAAATATAAATCTTTGTCTGTCTCTGTGTGAGGCTTGGAAAGACTTAGCTCTAGCTGATATCAAGAAAATTAATTCCTAAGCAACTTGTACCTCCAGTGCTCTGATGACTTATCTTCATATGAAGACAAGCTGAGAAAGTTGGTGCTGTTCAGCCTGGAGAAGAGAAGGCTGTGTGGAGACCTCAGAGCAGCCTTCCAGTATCTGAAGGGGACCTACAGGGATGGTGGTGAGGGACTCTTCATCAGGGACTGTAGTGATAGGACAAGGGGTAACGGGTTGAAACTTAAACAGGGGAAGTTTAGACTGGATGTAAGGAAGAAATTCTTTACTGTTAGGGTGGTGAGGCACTGGAATGGGTTGCCCAAGGAAGCTGTGAATGCTCCATCCCTGGCAGTGTTCAAGGCCAGGTTGGACAGAGCCTTGGGTGATATGGTTTAGTGTGAGGTGTCCCTGCCCATGGTAGTGGGGTTGGAACTGGATGATCTTAAGGTCCTTTCCAACCCTAACTATTCTATGATTCTATGATTCTGTGACTGCTCCAGCAAAGGTGGCAAACCCTCCATGAGATACCATTGCCTGTGTGTGTATGTTCTCCTTTCCTCTCAAAAGCTTTACAGCCAGGCTGGGGGATCCAGTATGATACTATTTTTATTGCATTGACAGCTATATGGAAAACCTATTGTATGCGCTCCTTGCCCTGGGCTGGGCTGTGATGGCTACATAGTGCCTGGGTACCTACTTGAGGAACCTTGAAGAGCTGCCCTGTAGAAGAGTTCTCTGCTAATGTGTGAGCATCCAAATGTTGCAGAGTTTATGGGCTCTGGGTGCTGGATTCACTATCCTTGGAAGTGTTCACACACAGTGTAGATGAGGTTTAGTGGTGGGCTTGGTGGTGATGGGAAGAAGGTTGAACTTGATCTGAAAAGTCTTTTCCAACCTAATTGATTCTATGATTCTACATACTGGATATAGAACAGTAAGATTGTGCCTTGGCTGCATGGGTCACTCAGGCACACACTATGGTGCCTCGATTCCTGGTTAAGGGAGGGCAGTTGCTATATTTAGGGCAGAAATTTGTGGTCCCTTAGGATTTGTCTCCATGAGAAAAGGCTTCATTAACAGCTGGCTTCTTCCATAGGACTGTGAATTGCTGCTTGACTCATCCCTAGTGTTTTACTTCAGGTTCTTTAATGCATTGAAATTGGTGTTTGCCCTATTTAACATTCTGCTTAGTGACCCGTGATCCTCCATCTGTAACTCTGCTGGTTAATGGAGTGAAGCAGGCACTGAATAATGTGAGACCTCCCCACTCCCACACCTCCATCAGCCCTGTGTGAGGCCTATGGCCTCACTTCTGGACATCAACAACAGTTGATGAGTTCCCATCCTGAATCCAGCCAGCACAGTGAATAACTATCCACTTACCTCACTTCCATACTCTGCACCCATTCCCCAAATCCAGTTCCACCATGGACTAAGCTCAGGTGAATACCTAAGCTTGTTTAGTTGGGAATGCTACTTCTGTCAATTGCTTCGGAGCTGGTTATCTACAGGGATTTCCCTGTTCAGCAGACACAGCCTCAGAATAGTGTTTTCCTTCCCGTTTACTATCACTAAAATAGTGTCTATTGAAAAAAGAGGCTTTGGATACCTTGCCTGTGAGATTATATTGTAAGCTGATAGGTGTTCTTACCTCCAGCAAATCCTGCTCTATTAAAGAAGGATTATTTACAGATGAGAAGTTAAAAGCTTAGAAAATACTTATCTAATTTCACTGGAGGTGTATTGCCATTACTCAGCAAGTGACTCCCAGTAAATCTCACCCAAGCAGGCAGAATACAGCCAATAAATTCACCACCAGAGGAGGAAAAAGGGTGCTTTTGTGACTTCTGTATCCTGCAAAGCCTGTCCCAAACCTCTATCGTGTACAGGTTATCATGTAGGACAAGCATTTGCACTCAGACCCTTCAGATTCATTCTGTGAGTCATTGGGTTGACAGCATTTTAAATACTTCCTGTTAAAGCAGAAAGCAAGAAATGTGTTTGACATAGGTTTGACACTCTCAGTACTTAAACATGGTGATGACTGTGACAATTAAGCCTGTGCTTTGACTTAGAAGATAATGAACATCTCCTTGACCATCTGGTATTGCAGATGGCACAATGGCAACACCCTCTTGGGAAAAAGAGAGGTGGCAAGAAGACCTTAAAGGTGATGTTTCCTTGGAGTCTGGTATGATCTTTGTTCAGCCCAGCCTGCAAGGGCAGGTAGGTCAGGCAGAGATCAGACAGGGTCTGGTGATGCTGCTGGTGAGTCTCTGCTGCAGACTGGGACCTCATGTGAGTTGTTGTTAGGAGTGGATTTAACTGCAGGTTCCCATCACCTTTGTGCTTTTCTTACATGTTTAAAGGCTATCCCAGAGTTCAGCAGCTTAAAATCACCCTGCAAACTGTGATTTATAGCTGATATCCTACTGCATTTCTAGACTGTACTGCAAGGCAAAGTCTATGGCAGTGTCAGGGAGTCGCTGTGTGGAAGGGAATTCATAAGAGGCTTAGATGGACGCTCTTTATCCATACATACCAGAACAAGCCCCCAAATTCAGGCTAGCTGTTTAGCCTGAGACATCAGTTAATCAGCTGGTGTAGTGGAGGGGCCAGCTGTGTATTGCTTTTCTACTGATGTTATAACAACCCTATTACTATTACACTAATGATATATTAGACCTAATTCATTTTCCCTGGTTGCCACCACCTGCTTCTGCTTAGATCAAGGGCTAATGAGCAGTTGACAGTAGTTAATGAGCTTCTGCAGTGAGCATTGCAATTTCTTCACTGACTAAAATGGTATCAGAGCACTGTGCTCTGCTTCCCTGGGATATTGGGCACCAGTATGTCCCTCCCCAGAGTTGCTGGGAGGAACCATCTCCATCGGCAAGAGACTGCGGGTGTCATCCAGATCCCTCCTCCTCTGAGCAGGGGAGCTGTGCTTTTGTTCACAGCTTTCCAAACTGGTCTATAGACCAGTTCAGCTGTGGCTGTTTTACTGGTGACATATTTTAATGGTGACAACCAACCCAAGCAGCCATGGCATCACCTTCCTTGCAATGGGCTTTGTAATGGTGCTGTTGGTGAGTTCTGCTCTGGTAGAGCTATTATGGTCTGAGATGTTTGGTTGCTGTATGGATTGCTGGTGGGGATCTGATATGTGTGCAGAGATTTAGGAACTGATCTGCACTTTCCTGCTCTCCCATTCTTGACATAGGGACCCAGGTGTCATTGCCTTGCTGTGTGCCAGCTATAAAGTGCCATCGTTATAGTGCAGTGAATAACTTGCTGATGCCAGATGGATACCTAAATTCCTTTGAAAATCAGTCTGAAATGACCTCCCTGAGATGAATTAGAACACTTAGTTCACTGCACATAGAAGTACTGCAAGACTGCCATGCAGCTCCGGTCCCAGATAACTTTTCAAAGTGGGACACAGTGTCTTTAAAGCCATATGGGTGTGATTTGACAGCTGAGTCCAGACATTTGGCTGGCTGTGTGAAGAGACCTTTAAAAGACAGTGGGACAAATGAAGAGAAGGTGACCATTCAGGGCAACAGGCCAGCAGCAGTTGCCACCACTGCCTGAATTGATAGCCTTGGCATGTTTAGATTCCTGCGATTTTAACTATTTCCTGCTTCCTGGGCATTTTATAAAGATTGTTTTCCAGCTTTCTCTTGTTTTTGCAGAACCCAGTCTGGGGGATTAGCTCAGGTTTGCCTAGCAATAGGATGAAGAAGAAAGTTGTTTAATAAGTGTGGTGGGTTGACCTTAGCTGGACACCAGGAACCTCTGCCCTGGTGCCTGGAGCACTTTCTGCCTCCTTCTTCATTGACCTTGGTGTCTGCAGGGCTGTTGCTCTCACATACTCTCACCTCTCTCAGGATGCTGTTGAGCAGGGTTTATTTCCCCTTAACTCTGCTATTTCAGAGGCACTAACATCATCACTGATGGGCTCAACCTTGGCCAGTGTTGGGTCTATCTTGTAGCCGGCTGGCATTGGCTCTGTCTGGGGGAACATTCTGGCACCTTAGAGAAGCCAGCCCTGCAGCCTCCCTGCTCCCAACACCTTGCCACACAAACCCCATAGAATAAGAGATGCTGCTCTGCAATGAAGAACCCACCTACAGACCGCTTTGTACAGTGTTGCTCAGGAGAACAAATTCAGGTTGTTGCCAAGCTTGTTGGAAGAGTAACTTTGCTTTGAAAAACCTCTCAGTAAACAGGCTGGCATCTCAAAAACAACTGCTATTGTTTCTTTTTCCCTAAGTTGTGCTCATCTGCATATCAATGGAAATTGTTGTTTGGATTCTCTCCCTCTCCTAAATCTACTGGAGAAGTCTAAAGGCACCACAGTGAACATTTAGAAGATTAACCATCCTTGTGATTACACACATAAAACTCCATGGACAGTTTTTCTCCCTATAGAGTCAGTTGTGGCTCCCAGAGCCATATGGAGGCTCTGTGGTCCTATGCAGACTTGAAAGCAATGTCTCTGTCATGTTTTTGCCTCTGCCAGTGACTGACAGTGTCCATGTGGCCTCACTGGAGCCCACAAGTCTGCCTTTGGGATGGCCAAAGGTTCTTGGGCTGTTGGGACCCCATAGCACAACCGAGTTTATGCTCCACTAAGCTGCTCACAAGCATGTAATTGTTACAGACAGTCCTTATCCTAGTGGCTGTGCTGTGATGTCAGAAACATGGAAGAATTCTTTATTTGAAAGAAATATTCTGATGATTATTCACCACGGTGCTGACGATGCCCAATACACAGCAGAAGTGTGACAAGGAGGAAGGGGCAGTGCTTCACCAGAGAGAATCTTCTTGGTGGCAACTTTCATGTCAATGTGAAGTCAAAAAGCAAAAGGAAAAGTGCAAGAAAGAGAAAAGTTTCTGTATCCTCAGTCATTTCTGAAACCAGGAATGTCCTGTGTGACTGATGTGTCTCAGGACATATTAAGAGCATATTCATTCTTTTCTACTATTCTGCTTTAAGGAAAAGAGACAAATTATGCCTTGTGAAGAAGCCATTTGCTATAAAGTGTAAAAATGCTTTAATATTAATATTTTATAATAAAATTCATGACATATTTATAAACACTCTATCAAGCATTTACAACTGAACCACAGCTGAGAGCTTGGACTGGAATAAATAAGCAAGGACACAGCTAGTATGAAATATACATCTTAATTTTTATAATCGTGTGTGCTTTATTCTTTACACAAATGGAATGGATGCGCGAGAGTATTTACACATAACAGGAGTGTAAGCTGGACAAGGGTATTCTGTAAACTCCAGTTCAGATTCTGAGTACCCCACACTACAGCTGGACTGAGAAACATCCTGCTCAAGGGACGCGCGCCGGCCAGCGTGCCGGATGGAGCAGCCTGCAGAGCACAGGCTGCTGCACTTGGAGACTTGGAGCCGCCGATTCCAATTGAGGAACACAAATCCGGAAATTAAAAGGTTGCTATCCCACTAAGAGCCAACAGTGTTGCCTTTTTAATGCCTTTTTTTTTCCTTTTTTCTTTTATTTTTCCCCAAAATACCTTGCCTAGGATGCTGGCTACCACCCATCCCCAGAAATGCTGTTTTACACCAGGGCACGTTGCCTGAGCTGTAGATCAGGACCATAAGCTGCTAACACGGTGTGAGGGATGATGGATCGCATTTCGTGCTCCTCACCTTAAAGACAGAGTTTCAAAAGGGGTAGTGGTACCTATTGCTCTTAGTGAGATGTAAGTGGGGCTGAAGGCTTCTGAAAATCTGGCCATAGTGTTTGACCCATAGGGTATCTTTTTGTTCAGCAATTTCACAGCCCCTACCTCAAAATGATCTTGGTCTGTGACTTGACCCACTGGGTGTTGCAATAATGTAAGCAGTAGATAATGATGGAAAGAGCTGAGCTACTGTTTAATCCTGTGGCCTTGGTGTTTTACAGTAATGCTAAAAAATAGGTGTAATGGGGAGGGCAGATGTGTAACTTCAGGTGGTGTAAATGGGATGGGCTCCACTGAAATCCATCACTGAATCATAGGATGGCCTGGGCTGGAAGGACTTTAAAGATCCAACTCCCCCAGTGGAGTGACCGTGATTTACACCAGCTGAGGATCTAGGCTAGCTATATGCTGAATAGATTTTAGATGTTATTTGTTGTTAGCCTTGATGCTGATTTGTGACCTGGAATGGTAACCTTTTTTTTTTACATAAAGACAACCTCATTATTCTGAACTAATTGACAAGATGTCTGCTTTTAATGGAATAGGAAAATACATTTATTCCGCCAAGGCATGGGTTTGAGCACATGAATGCAGTTGCACAGTGAACTGCATGCATAACATGGCAGACAAAATGTTCAAGAGAAAAAAGGTTGAGAATCAAAGCTGTGAAGGATAAAAGACCACTTTCTCTCAACACGGCAGATATTATGGCTTTGAATCTGCAGCTTAAAGAGAAGATTGAGACTTTATCCATTAACACTGTTTTTCCTACAAATACCCTTCTGTGTTGTCACTCACTGAGTCCTCTGGTCATGGATACGAATTGAAGAACAAAGAATATAAGGAAACCAAAAGAAAAATACAATTTGACTGAGCAAGTAACAGCCAAAGTGTAACACCAACAAATGCTCCATAGAAACCTAGTGTAAGTAGGTAGGTGGTTAACTAGGACACCGTCGCTGGCTCATAGTGGTTATTAGCTCAGGTTCCACACTGCTCTCCAGGATGAGGATGTGAAATTTCAGTGCAATGGAGAGATTTCTTATCCTTGACTTTCACAGAGTGGTTCCTAGGACCCTATCCACACCGGAGCATCAAACCATGCTAGCTACAAACACAGTTACATCACAGAATATTTATCTAGAAACAGCCTTTACTACCAAAGAAATTACAAAGTGCTAGCATGGACAGGGTACCTCTGTAGGAAGGGGGAATTAAGCAAGAAAGAGGCACTTTCACTGGTTGATGGTCAGACCGTAAGACCAGTAAAGAGTGCCGTGTCACTGAGCCCTATTGGCAAGCTCTCCATGAGTCAGTGCATGGAAGGTGTTTTGTGGCAAGGAGAAATAAATAAGTTGTAATATTGCACATCTGCACAAAGCTGGAAAGATGTCATTGTGATCATTCATGGGTAGACAAAAAGCTGTGATCATTTTGGTTCTGCTTAGACCCTACGGTGCTACACACTGTGCCAGAACATGAGAAATAGCACCAGGGGTGTGATCTGACACTTTTCCTAAAGGGTCCAGCATTTGCATTTGTCTCATGTTTAGACACTTTCAAGTCTTTTGTATGGACAGAAAAGGGATTTGATTATGCTAAGCTGTGTTAGCACCAATATGGTCTTGTGCGCCAATTGCTGTGGGCTGTGAATTTGGACTTTGTATGGGTTGGTATTTATTTTGCACCAGATGTAATTCTGCATGAATCTTATGTTTCTCTTCCTCCTCCCACTACCACCCAGCATGATCTGAACAGCTGCAATGCAAAATAGAGCTGCAGCTCCGAGGATGCTGAAACATGGAACGCAAAACGTCAATGCACAAAACAAATGGGAGTACAAGTCCTAAGGGAAATAAGACCTCTCACTGCTTCTCTTGGTGATTTGGTTTTAAATATAGGTTTTATTTAAAAAAAAAAACAACAAAAAAAACCCCAAAAAGGAAAAAGAAAAGAAAAAAAAAGCAGTGCAATGGCAACTCTAAACTGGAAGCACAAACAACAGACAGGGGAAAATAAATAATGTTACTACAGTAACCAAGGACTGATGGAAAAATTGATTGTACTCAGCCATAGTGTTACTGTTCACTGTAAAGCACAGCACATGACAAAGCAAAACAGTTACTAGTAGAATAGTACCGTAAAAGGCTGCATGCTGAACTAAGAAACAGAAAAGCAGATGTGATTGATAGCTTAAAACAGAGCTGAAAATTAGAGTTAGGTTCCTGCTTTAGGATACTTGTTTCTTGTGTTTTTTTCAGGTCTGGTGGGCTATTTCCCAACCTGGGCAATAGTACTTAGCCAGCATGGAAAAATCCATGGCTTCTGAAGATCTGGGGTCACTCTGTGGATTTCTGCTGAATGATCCAAAATCCAAGCTTTCATTCATTTATATTTTGTAAAAATAAAGGTTTCTAGCCCTTCTGGTTTACAAAGCTCTTTTGGAGACTCAACTGAAACCCTTCGTTATGAATCTGCGCTGGCCAGGCAAGTAAAATAGTAGTTACAGAAGTGTGAACTTCTCAAAGTTACCATAGTTGGGCAGTAAGTCAGAGGCCACCTCATGGCCACTAAAATGCCCGTGTTTTTTAACCCCATCACTGCTGGTGGCTCTATTGCAAACATCCAGCGAGTCGCGCTGTCCGCGGAGGTTGGCTGGATGGGCCTGTCTGCTTGACAGGGAGTAGAAATGTAAGCTTCAAATAGACAAGTAACTGAGGAGTCTATTTAGCATTTGCCCTTAAAATGTCCTTAAGCATTACGGTTACTGAAGCCACCAGCTAAGAAGCACTGGACTCCTGCAGCGCAGCAGGCAGGAGAGTGGTGGGTTTTACAGGAAACTTGGTCCAGCAGCAGCAAAGGCAATTCAGTTTGTGATCATATCATCTCCTGCAGTTGTCCCCTTGTGAAGAATGGTATCAATATACAAAGGAAGGGCAATGTGAAGCGAGATAAAAATGCCTCCTTCTCCCCTTCCTTGCACCCCAAAATGCAATTCCACAAATTTCCCCCAAATCCCTCACAAATGTCCATTGCCTCAGTTTTTACTTTTAAGACCCTTGTTGACTGTGAAATGAATGAAGATACAAGTTAGTTGCTGACTTGCCTGCCTGCCTGCAAATAGAAGAAAGATCAAATGCTTTTGTTAATTCCTTTAAAGAAACAGGAAGAATCAAAAACCATCTGGGGGTGAAGTGTGACTCCCTCCAAGAGAGAAGTTATTAATTGCATTCAAGCACTGACAAATCGTCCACTTCAGTTTAAAGATGCATTATCCTTTTGTGATTAGAAAAAGTCCTACAGGGCAGTCAGTTCAAGAGATCTTTCCATAGGAGTTTGTCATGATTAAATAGAGGCAAGGGAGAGGATTAAGTTGAGAGAAAAACAAGATGACAACTAGAATTTAAGGAATTATCTTGCTTGTCATTAGCAATAGAGAAACTGTTACGGAAAAAAGGGATAATGCAACTTGATGGTCCTCTTTACATTTTACAGTCGCACAAGGGTGTAAATATTTAATCTTTCAATTAATCTTTACAAAATATCTCACAAAAACATTTTTTACCTATAGAAATTAGTTTCTATACATCAATATATTTTTATTTTTATAAATTATTCCATCTTTAAGTGCCTTCTATCAATATAAATGATAAAATAGACAATCAAAAATTTTAAAGCTTTTCCCAGTTGTATCCCTCCTTGTCAACATAGGTGCTGTGAATCCTCATACATGTGTGTGTCCACATGGGAATGTGTTTGTGTGCACGTGTGTGTGATACGAAATGCTTCCATCCTCTCCCACCCTCAAACTCCATTAAACTATATTGTAATTAGTTCCTGATGCAATAGTGTTTCCAAAGGGGGAAAAAAAGAAATGCTTGACTTGGTTTCAAAACTCAAAACATGTGCATAGTTACCAAAGTCGAGGTGTACCAACTACAAATGTGCAATGACAAGCCTAGGATAGGACTCACCTCCTAGTCAAGTCAAAGAGTGTTCTACCAGTGACTTCAGTAGGAAGTGGACCAGGTCCTCTGAGCTTGATTTTGCAAGGTGCATGTGGCCCTGATCTAGCAAAATGCTTAAGCCTGTGCTTAGCTTTGAGCACATGAATAGTCCTACTGGAACTGATGGGACTGAACGGCACAGGGAAGGATCACAAGTGACTCCAAGTCAACAGGCTACTCATGTGTAAGGATTGGGGTCAAGTGCTGAGCGCCTTGCAGGATCAAGCCCTATATGAGGTTCAAGAGCTGGGAGCTTCTCTTTAAAGCAATCAACACACTGAGCTCAGCCATTGGAATTGATCAGGATGTCCGCATGGGCACAGGAGGTGGCTAGCTCCCCTTGACAGAGGGTCTCCATGTCAGAAGTTTATACCTACAACTGGTGCTCTGAGCACACAACAGATTTGCTTTTTGTGGTAGAAGTCTTTTTGTTCCTACCCTTTGACCCATCAGTGTCCTTCATGGCTTCAAACACTTTGTGTTGTACATTCATCAAAATTCACATTGACTGCAAAGAACATAAATGCAACAAAAACAGGAAAGCCTCCAAATAGTATATTATAGTTTTCTTCTAAATATTCTCCCGTCATAATCAGAGGTGCAGTGGCTAATTTATAATTTTTCCTTTGAAGGAATCCAGATGAAAGGCCCAGATTGTTCTTCAATTACAAGTTTGCATTGATTATATATATCTTCTAAGCTATCTCCTTGGACAATAGCTGCAGTAGAGAAAACATATTGATAGTTCTTTTAATTGACATATTCTACAGCATCCAGTGTCAGCAGAGTTTCAATGTACTTATAGATACTGATGAAACAATAAGGAATACACTGTGATGTTCATTATGGAAAAGTCATACTGCTGCAGGTGACAACTAAGTTCAAACCAATGGCACCTCCCCATGGCAGACATCCATCCCACTGCTTGTAGTAAGAAGACTGAGCTAGGTTAGTTTAGAGATCAACAGTTCTGTCCTAGGGAATGGCAGCACGGTAGGTTCCCACTGTTGCAAGTCGAGCTTTACATTTAATTTGATGTAGAAGCTACTGCAGTAGTGAGTAGCAGCAGATTTACAACTTATTCTTTCCCTGACATGGTTATAATAAACTCATTCTTGGCTGCAAAAGTTAAGCAGATCAGGCCAGGCTGACAGAAGATGAAGCAACTGTAACACAAAACAATGCCTACACTCTTAAATTCCTTGTCCCACCAGCAGGAATCTAGAGCTGCAGTTCAGAATACGTGGACTATCAGCATTGTGGAGGGACAAACAGGGGCTTCTGGGTGTTAGCCACAAATACCAGCCCCCTGAGTAGAGAGCTGCCTAAGCTGCCTGAAGGAAATGCTGGGACCCAGAGAAGGTCTTAAACCTTGCTCTTTTCCCAGTCAGGAAGAACATGCCTTTTGCCTTCCCTCCCATGAGCCTTGAGCTAGTGAGGAATTATTTGGTTTGTACAAATGAAATGATGCAACATTTTTACTGACTTTGTTTAATGAAGGTTTGGGTAAGGGAAGGAATCAAATTCATGTGCATATATTCCTTCAGGGCATCAAACTTTTGAGGAGTTGAATGTCTCAACTGCTCTTGAATTACAGGGAAACAGCAATCTCAAGCCAGGAGTCCTTACTATGGGCACATTCTACTGATAACACTCTAGGCCAGAGCCAGAGGTGGTCCAGTTCTTTTGCAATAAAAGACTATATCTTGGGGAAAAGAAACTGTTTTTAATAAAAACGTACCTGTAAAATATTCTCCAAATTCTTGTTCTAATTTAATTGCTCGATCGTAAGTTTTCTTCGCTTGCTCCTCTGTCAGACGTTTATTCATTTCCCTAGAAACACAGGGGAAGTAATTAAAAAGTTTAGATTCTTAGCAGAACAGCTTTTCAAAACATGAGTTCAACTGAATCACAGGTGTATTGAGAATGATACAAGAATCAAGCAGTGAAACCCATTTCTTCCATGAGTTCAGTGGATTTTCAGTACTTTCATTTAATTTTTATGCAGTATAAACCCTCATTTTCAGACTATTTCCCATTTTCCCACTAAATTATTATTTTCGGTCCATTACTCTAAACTCCCAAGGCTCAAATCTGGTAACTGCTAACTGAGATGGCCTTGTGGCATCAGGAACCCATGGGTAAGTCTGGGAGGCTTGAAGTCTCAAGGACAGAGCACTTGGAGCACTTTTGCCTCCAGAGCTGAACCTTCAGAAACCTCTCTATTCCCTAGGCCCAAAACTGGCTGTCTCAGCTGAATAAGGTTGTCCAAACTGCTGAAATGGAAGTGGGGTTTTGATAGAGGTTTTGAATGGAAGTGGGGTTTTGAATCAAGTGAAGTGGAATCACCATTAAAGGCAGGATTCAGTACAGAGTTTCCTGACCCTGTAGAAGGAATCCTGGAGTCATTGTAAAACCTATAGGGAAGCCCCAAAGAACCCAGCATGTCTTCCAGGGAGACTTCTTGGTTCAGGTGGGACATGAGTTTCAGATCAAACTGATTATTTCCAGTAGAAAGAGTTGAGTGGAAAGGAAAGGAAAGGAAAGGAAAGGAAAGGAAAGGAAAGGAAAGGAAAGGAAAGGAAAGGAAAGGAAAGGAAAGGAAAGGAAAGGAAAGGAAAGGAAAGGAAAGGAAAGGAAAGGAAAGGAAAGGAAAGGAAAGGAAAGGAAAGGAAAGGAAAGGAAAGGAAAGGGAGGAAGAAAGGGAGGAAGAAAGGGAGGGAAGGGAATGGAAGGGAAGGGAATGGAAGGGAAGGGAAAGGAAAGGAAGGGAAAAAAAGAAGGAAGGAAGGAGGGGAGGAAGGAAGGAAGGGAAGGAGGGAGGGAGGGTGGAAGGAAAGGAAGGAAGAAAAGGAAGGAAGAACTTTTAACCTATTTGTATGAATAGGAGTAAGATATGGCAGATAAACCTATAGTAGTTACATGTATAAAAGACTGAACGCAGTTATGCTGTCATAAAAAGACCCTCTTTCTGTTCCCACAGAGCACTCGTGTACCATGTTGAAGTTCTCCACACTAAAATAATAGTGTTTATTGGAAAGGTGTTGTATCTGTTCATCCGTGCACACCCTACAACTCACCACTGCTTAGGACAGAGTATGGATTTGTTCAGCCAGACCCTGTGTGGTTTAGTTTCCTTGCTAAATAAATTAAATGATTCAGAATTATGTCTTTATTCTCAAGACAGTTCTTTACAAGTAATTACACTGTTTATATTAAAAGAGTTCTCATTACTGTTAGAAACTCATTTTGGGTGCTGTTTGATAAGATAAATACACATTAGATAAACTAGTTAAAAGGTTACCTGTGGAAAGCAGGGGATAAACTAATTTAGAGTGCCTGAATTAATTACATTTTTCTCTTTTATTTCAGGAGTTGTGTTGTGTTTAAATAATTTATTTATATGAGCCACATTGCTGCAAACAATCCCAAAGCAGGACTGGTATATAAGGGCTTCTGCTGTCCCACAAAAGTTTGGATTTGTAATAAAGGGTGTCTTCCACAGCATATTAGCAGAGCAAGGAATTCAAAGTCATGTACTGGATTTCACTTTGTTCCTACAATACTGTCAACACCAAGGCAAGTTTAGTTTTGGAGAGTGAAGACTTTTGGCTTACTTTTAATTTATATCTATAAGGAAAATTCTGCTAACTCTGCATAAGCTGGTTTGTCCTAAGTGTAATATTAGCATTGCTTTGATTTAATAACAGGATGGTTGCCATAATATTCAGCATCTTCATAACACTGTTCAGTCAGTTTGTGCAAGGACTTACTCTTCTTACATCAAATCAATGGAGCCTTTATGTTATTGCCACATTTCTGGTTCTGCCTAATGTAGTTTTCAGACTAAGGACCATTTTTATTTATTCTTTGGTTTTGTTTTTACTCACTCCAGATACAATGTTAGCATTAACAAATAATGGAAATATTTTATGGATTATATTATGTGGGTTAAGAGCTCTCTTAAAGCAATCAATGCAGAAGGCAGGCAATCAGACTACTCTCCCCCTTCTATACAGCAACATAATCAGAATGTAATTGAATTGTAGGGCTGGAAGAAATGTCAAGTCATTCAACCCAAGATGGCTTTGGTCAGGATAGGACTGTGCAGGTACTGCATACTGTGCATGATTCATTGCCTGTAATGTGGATGGATGTGCAACAACCTCATCACCAAGACACAAGGCCAGGGAGGATGCACATTCATGGGCCAGCACTCCAGCTGAGGAATGCTCCATACCCAGCAAAACAAAATGACCATCTATTGTGCCCTTACACAACACTGATGCTAATACAGCCCACAGTGGCAGTTTCCTTTTTTGCAGCCACATTATCCATCCATTCATATTCCTGTGTGATCCACCCCAGCCGCCAGATGCTTTTCTGCAGTGCTATAGTTTAATTATTCCCTGTTAGTACTCATGCTTTTCATTTTGTCTCCTTTGTCTGTGCTGAATTTCATCTTACTGATACTACACTGAGTTTTAATCTTATCCTCAAAAGAGCTTGCCACCTCGCTCAGCCTTGAGTTATTCACAGACTTCACAGAACTATTGCCCAATTCATCATTCAAGTAATTCATGAACATAACAAGTAGTTCCAAACAGGGACTCAGCTCAGGAGATAAACTTGCAGGATTCCTGTTACCTCCCAGTTTAACAATTGCCATTCTCAATGATGGCGTTTAGTTATGCATATGATCTCTAGTAATTCTTTCTGGATTATATTTCCCTAAACTGCTACTGAGAATGTCCCCCAAATCAAGATGCAATACAATTATTGATATCAATCTCATGAAAGAAGGAAATATGATTGATTTGCTTTGCTGTTGATGCATGTACATTGGCTGCATCATAGGTCCTTTTTATCCTCTCAGTTATTATACTTGAGTTGTTTAACTGGTCCCTGTATCCCACTGTTTTTCTGAGTATTGAATTAGGTTGCCTGCTGACAGCATGAAGTTGATGTCTTCTCTTCCCTTCTTTAAGTGTTATGTTTGACCCTCTCCAGGCCTATGGGCTCTTGCTTACCCTCTTATAGACGTATAGCTGATGAATAGGTGAGACATGCACCATGAATCTGACATAGGTTTACCTTCTGGTTTATACCCTGTGACCAGACTCTATATCCCAAGAATGCCCAAGACTGGATGGGGCAAGCCATGCTGCATGAGTCCTTGGTGGACTTGCTGCACAAGCTGGAACAAGTAGAGCAAACAATGGAAGGGAGTCCTTCAGGCTCCAACATGTAAGACCACATGTCCCATAGGGGAAGTTTCAAAGGCAGGTTGATTTGTTACCTGAGATGGGGGGGATACAGTGGATGATAGTGAAGAAGAGCAACTCTTCACTGTTCCTACATTCTCTTGTTATTACTGATTTTAGAGGATAGGCAAGATGTAGACTCAAGACCTGTGCCACCTGTGACTGTACCCTGGAAATAAAACACTTGAAGAAGTTTATACTTACATCAGAGGCTCCCAGGATTTAGGCTTAATGAAGATAGCGATGGGATAGAGTTGTGCAACTTGTAGTCGTTTGATAGCGTTTCCTGACACATCGAGTATACAGTGCTTGCCCTGTTGCAAACAGATGAGAATGGTCTTAGTTTTGCGGAGTTTGCTGGAGATCAGCCAGAAGAGAAGCAATTCTGCAACACAATGCCCTGGAATGGGCCATTACTGGCACACTGGGGAAGGGGGACCTCAGGGCATGTGTTCAACTGCTCTGCTCTCTTCCTTTTGCTTTGGTGCTAATATAAAATATACATGGGAGACATTACTTTTACTGGGATGAACTTTGTGTGTGGGGGAGAGGATTTTCTTCAGAGATGAGAAAAACCAAGTTCATAAAAGTAATAAGATGTCTAGGTTCTTACTGGTTGATTCACTTCTTGTTTGTGTCAAAGACTCCCTGTTTCACCTGAGGCAAGTAATTTAATCTTTCTGTGCTTTGTTCTTTTGCCTCTGTGAAAGTGAGATAAGTTTATTTACCTGTCTCACAGGGGAAAGAGGAAGGCTGTTCTGGCGTTTACTTGAGGTGCTGTGTTAGATCCCTGGATCCATGGCACTACATCCGAGCACAAGAAATGCCAAGGATGTTGTCATTTAAAGTCAGAGACTCCAACTTGTGAAGTCACTGTAAAGCCTATAAATATTAGAATGCCATTTTGCAGCTATTTTATACTTTTGGCAGAAGAATTCTGTCTGAGATACAATGTGGAAGCAAAACGTATGTTTCATGGGCAATAAAACTAGTGTCAACCTACCCTTTCTGCCACGAATCTCACAGACTGGACACTAGTTCCATATAAATTATCATTGTACTGCCCAGCTTCTATAAATTTGTGCTCTTGGATATCTTTTTCCATTTGTTCTCTTGAAATGACAAAATGATAATCTCTCCCATCCACTTCATAGTCACGCTTTGGCCGTGTGGTATCTGCATGAAACAAAAGACAGAAGATCATGAAGACTGTAACAACATCTAATGCACAAAATGTAGTAGTTCAGGTTTGCTCAGTGGGCAATGCTGGGTCTACCCTAAGTGGAGGTGCCCCACATCTAGGAGCAGATCTCTGCCTACTACATATTGTTTTCAATGGAGTTACGACAATAAACCTGTCTTTTTGTAGTCATATATTCTGGTGTTACCTCCAATCAATAGTTACAGGCTAACATAAAAATAGGGGTTACCAGAATTCCACTCTTTTTCAGCAGGATCACACACAAATCTCAAATACATAATGCATTCCAGATTGTAAATCTAATCCTATTACAGTGATAAAATAAATCACAATCCTATCAATTCAATATAGCCTTAATTATAAGCCTTAGTCTGATCTCATCTCTAGCAGTTTTAAGCTGGAGTATTTGCAGAGACAACAGTTTTAATTGAAATATGGCTGCAATCAGGGCCTGAAATAAGCACTCAGTGAGCTCTAATGATCCAAGATAAAAACACTGCTTTCAGATTAGGCAATCTAGATCTAACACCAATCACAAATCACTCCAGATTTTTATTGGTGGATGATATGTCGTTCAGTTGAAACATTTTACCAATATTTCAAACTTTTATCTTAAGAAACCACAGATTAATTGATTATAAACTGAATAAACATCTAGAAGGCTCCTTGCTTTAAAATTGCTATAGCTTGTGGGACACGAGAAATTCTTTCCAGCCTTTCAGAATCTTTATTTATTTGATCCTTTTCTCTTTTTCTTTCTGATGGACAAATGGCTTTTGAGAAACTTAGCTACATACAGTTCACAGATGCTGCTTTCACAGCAATTTACTTAATGCATGGAAACAAGCTCACTCAGCTATGGAACTAGGAGCAAAATCATACTTACGTGGTACGCACGACCCAAACTTATCAGGGAATTCAGATATCAAATCATCATTGATCCGATCTTTCATAGGACCCAGGATAATCACCGGCCTGGTGTAATTAACTGAACAAGAAAAAGAAAGGCACATTTTGATGATCTCACTGGCAATAACAGTAAATCTTCCCAAAGATGCACTAACCGGAGTTGTTGCCTTTATGTATGAAGTGAAAACTTAGGGGTACATTTTATTGATGAATAATTGATTTATTGATGTGGACAAGGAAAATGGAATGAGTACCACTCATTCTGCAGAGCTCTGTGATGGTCCATGCAAATGTAGAGAAATGACTGTGTGGAAGTACTTGTATTTGCTATTGCGCAACAAAATCACACCCAAATGCTTGCAGATGGACTCCCTCAGGAGGCATGGAAAGGACAGTGTAGGATTTTTTTCTCCCCAGTTTTATGAGTTTATCCCCTATTAAATCAGGTGGGTGCACTCCCGTTTTCAGTTGCCTTCCCCTAGATTCATCTACATGGGCTAAGGGCACATATCACATGAGAAAAAACATTAAAGCTTCCCATTTAACAATGTTTCAGTAAATGTAGAAAATCTGCATCAATATTTGGCAGACTAATGATCATATTTATTAATAAGACTATTAAGAACTGGGGGCTAGCGAGGGAGACCCTTACATCATTTGTTTCCTATGCAATAGACCAAGTGACCATAAAAAGGGAGCCAGAGAATCTAGGGCTGGCACAGCAAATCTTACTGCTCCGCTGACCCCAAATTGTGAAATGAGTTATGTAAGGAACAGTGACAGAAAAGCAGATGAAACTTACTTTCCTGTCTTGTGACAGGTTCATAAGAAAGGATGAGGTCTTCTTGGCCTCCTGATGAGAGAAGAAAGAAGAGATTGAAGCAGACAAGCAACATACCAAGTACAAAAGCTTGATAAAATGCTTCACATAGAGACAGACCAGGTTTAACACTTCTCTGGTAATGCTCTCACCTGAACCATTCCAAAGTCCTTCACAATTTCAAGGTGTGGAGATCACTTTTTTCCTCCCACCCTTCCCTGCTGCATGTTTCAATTGTTTTTGCTGAAATCGGGCTTTTTCAGTGATGGGCAATAAGGCTTCATTTCCTGATTTGATAGCAAGGCTGTTTGCAAGGACAGTGCACAAATTTAAGATGCAATTCTCTTGTCTGTCCATTCATTAAGGCCCTAACATGCTGCTGCAGGGCAAACCTACAGGATACTGAAACTGGACAGTTTTTGTCCTAAGAATATACACATCTTGGTTGATCATCCTTCTCTGCATAACCTCTATAGCCTAGTTTATTCACAGCCTGACATCTAGCTATGAGCTATTTTCTGCCCCTTATCCTTTCCCTGAACAGAAATCTTACAACACTGTATTTTATGCACTTATCCACTCCTGTTAAGGATACTGCTTTTTCCTCATGGTGTCATTTAGGGAGCGAAAGCAGAGATATTTGTCTTGAGAAACAAGTGGCACTATATGGACCATGGCTCTGGTGCAGGTGTACAGCCCCACTGCATCATTCTTCTCCCCTCCATGGGAGTGCAGGAGGAGAGGGAGGAGGATTCTTCAACTTAATGCATGAACAATCCCTGAGCATTTCTCTTTCTGGGTCACTGTCACATACTTGTTACCACAAAAGAGCTCTGGTTCTAAATATGACTTAGGCTTAGCAAAGTTTGAGATTGTGATTTTATTTTTACTCACGTCAGGGTTTGTTTATGAGAAGATCCACAGAGGGATTCTGCAACTAATTTAGATACTACAGTAGAAAGAATGTCATAAGCCATACGAGGGCTTTGTAGAATAGACAGAGTTGTCTTCATTTCATCTCTTTGCATGCACACGAGCCTCAGTTACATTATCTGGAGGCTGCTGCTAAACTAAAACATGCATATACAGGGGAAAAGTGCTACCTGATGGATGACATAGGTAGGATTTAGAGGGGGGTACACCTCACCCTGAAGTAGTCTGACTGCTACCTGAGACATGCTTGAGGCTCCACTAACTATGTTAACAAGATTTGTATTGGATGCAATGCTTAGCTTCCAAGAAGGTACATGATTTTTGTGGTTTAGTCTTAAGCTGACTACCACCTCATATGATGATAGATGGTTTTTGCGATATGTTATGTAGGCAGCTGTGATAAATGCACAAGAAAGCTTGAAAGCTTTTTCAAGTAAAAATAATGTAATTAAGGGCAATGACAGAAAAAGCAAATAAAAACCTGTACTGATGTGTTAGGGTAGATGAGACTCAGCTAGTAATGGTGCTGAAGCATCATTTTTAATAAAAGAAAGAGATTTAGCAGCTTTTGAGGATGAGGGAACATAATATATGAGAAGTGTGGATAATGGATTTTCCTCTCTATTTGCAAATGTTTGATATTTTAATGACTTGCTTAACTTTGGCTTTTTGCAAATTTAGAACCCTAGAATTATCATTACACTGGGTTTTATACATCAGATATGTTATTTTTCCTTAAGTTTCTCTGGACATTTTAGGGGTGATATAAAACTCAAGATGCCCCATTCCTCTGGAGATGAAAAGATTCACTCTCTGGGCTGGATGAGGATGTGCCTGCACTGACTGCCCTCCATCCCTCATGAACCAAGACTGAGAATATCAATCTTCGGGTAGGAGATGAAGCCATCGTGTACTGAGTATGTGAAGGGAAGCCTGTTTGTACAAATACATTTGTACAAATACATTTGTACAAACACAATATTAAACTTGAGAATACCGATTTGAATGGCATACAGATCTGCAGACAGGGATTTCTGTTAATTTCAGAAACCTATATGGTGATTACTTATGTCTAAGCTAATCCATAGGTACCCTTTCGAGTCAATGAATGACAACAGATAGGCAAGTGCTTATTCTAAGACATGAGTCATCTGAGCTATTTTAGGTGTCTATTTTGGGATGAGAGAGTGAGAAGGGTGTGTTTATCATCTCCATTGTCCCATAATGGCATTTAAACAGCAAGGTCAGATGCAGACATCTTCATTTGAACAGGAGAATCATGGTAGGGGTTATGGAGACAAATAAGCCTGTTATCTCATGGAAATCTTGTGAAACTGTGGCCATACCAATGGCAAAGGAAGTATCTCCAGCCCACTCAAACTGTCCTGAAACTTAAGCCTTTGGAGAGGGCTGCAGCAAATAAGGAGAAGCTTTGAGGCTGTCATACATAGGACATCTTCCTGAGGCAAGGCTCTTCAGCACTGAGTTTCAGACTCAGCATGGAGTGTGAGTGTAGGGAAAGCTGCACCATTTCCACTGGTTTTATAAGAGCTCAGGAAGATAAGTTCTCTGAATAAAATCCTTCCACTGTCCAGAGAAAATCCTCTAAGTCCTCAGAGGCTAATGCACATGTTAACTGTACCAGTCAGTATTCCTTAATGATCTCTACTCCATCAGTGCTGCATGGTTCTTAAGTAGTCCATAAAGTATAATGAAGAGCTCTAAAGTCAATCAATAATTGGATTGCCATAAAGTTGCGATGGCTTTGAGGTGTGAGACACAGTGTGAAATTCAGCAGGACACGGGCTCTTATTTATCATTTAACTCAGCCTCATTAACTGCTTAATGAGCACAGGTTTCGTGGCTGGATCTGAAGTCAAAGGCTGTTTTCTGTCATCATTATTAGGTTTTGGGTTAATGTATAAATTACCTGATTGCAAGATCCTGGAGAAATCAATGTATTGGATTTTTATCTGCACAGACTGCACTGGACAGTCAATATCTGAGGCTCTATTTGGCTCAAAATCCCTTTCCTGAACCTCTATTTATGTGAGTAACCCCACCATGTTTTGAAATATGCTGATAGTTAAGAAAGGCTGGAAATCCAATATGTAGAAAGATCATCAGGAGTCTAAGAATGAATTTAAGACTGAAAGTGCTCTGTCAGCACTGTCTTTATAAGGTCAATATAGCTTGTGAGGGCATAATATGAGACTTCAATACCTGCCAGTTTAAGTGTGCCTGAATTACATATTAATTCTCAGGGAGTATAAGAGCCAACATGAGTCAGTTAATCATTAATCAGTGGCCTGACATAATAATCAGACCCCTTTAACCTTGTTCTGAGTCTTCAAATCTCATTTCAAGAGTGACTTGCTGACAGAGGGTAAAAGATTTTGTTTCTAAACATTTTCCTTATTTTTCACTTTTAGTCATGCATTGTCTCTGGGTAATGGGTGCAATCACAACCAGTTATGCATTTAGGCTAAATAGATGTTGTGATGTGTGTGTAATTCTGACTGAACTACGTATGAGAGCGTTACAACACATACGCAGTAGAGACACTTGAAAGCCATGGCCATTATGGAAATCAAGTCTTGCAAAATAAAATCTGATGAGTCCATGATAAAAAAAAATATGTTCTTCGAAGCTTGTTTTGAAAAAGAAATCAGAACATTTTAAGTTACAGAGCTCAAAATAAACTTTCAATCACGTTTTGATGAGCTGGGTCAGGGACAAGTCAAAGTTAACTGTGTGCATCCTTATACCACAAAGAGTAACTTTCTGCTAGACCAGGGCTTTATATAACACTGAAAAGTTGGTTTTACTGCTGAGAACAGGTATGAGTCAACTAACAAAATTACAGCCTTCATGTTAGCATGGCCAGTGTGATGCAGCAGCAGCTCAGCCCCTTCTAGATCAGGCCAGCATTTGTTTCTGGCTCAAAAATCCTTTCAATCTTCTTATAAAGGACCAGATTCTGCTGTCAAATGTGTTTGTGGTTCCCATGTTAATGGATCTGAAGGTTGTTTTGTGGGATAAAGAAAATCCCACTATTGGCTCCAGCTCTTTTGCTTATTATAAACCCAGTGTTGAAAGTGCTGGCAGAAGAAACCAGCCTTACTATCTGCAACAGCCTTGTTTCTAAGAAATGGTCAAATAATTTTCTCTTGAGCCCATATAGGAGGACTTTCAGTTATATTTCTATTACATTTTGAAATAAAAAGTATCTGATTTCTGTCAATAAGCTGATTTTCTAGCCCCTAAGCCCAAGACTTGAGCAATACCTCAGCCAAATACTCAGTTATTTAAGCAATATATTCTTCTAAATAAATATGAATGCATCAAAATAACTCCTAGAAAAAGCCCAGTCAATTTGTGACTCCTCTGTTAATCACTGTCCAAGGCACAGCCTGTACAGGTCTCAGGAGCCTTCAGGATCAGTTTGTGCAGTTGTACCCCTGGTTTGGAATGGTTCTAGGTATGATCAAGTAGTACAGGTTTCGATACTAGCTACTTTCCATTATGAGAAGCAAAAGTTAGAGAAACATGTTAAAACAATTGCCAGAGACCCACTAGAAGAAATGCAGGACACTTCACTCTGAACTCCAACTGCTCTGTTTTTATAGGGACAAATATGAACATCTGCAGGGGAACACAGGGCACTTGTCAGTGATTTCTTATCTGCACACTTTTCTTTGTGCAGGCCAAGGTTTCAAGAATCATAGAATCATGGAAGCATAGAATCATTTAGGTTGGAAAAGACCTTTAACTTCATTGTGCCCAGCCATAAACCTAACACTGCCAAGTCCCACTGAACCGTGTCCCTAAGTGCCACATCTACACATCTTTTAAGTATCTCAAGGAATGGTGACTCCAGCACTTGCCTGGGCAGCCTGTTCCAGTGGTTGACAACCCTTTCAGTGAAGGAATTTTTCCTAATATCCAGTCTTAACCTCCCCTGGTGCAGCTTGAGGCCATTTCCTCTTGTCCCATCACTTGTTACTTGGGAGAAGAGGCTGACCCCAGGTCACTCCATCCTCCTGTCAAGCAGTTGTAGACAAGGTTCCCCTTGAACCTTCTCTTCTCCAGACTGAACCCCCCAGGTCCCTCAGCCGTTTCTCATCCTTCCTGTGCTCCAGGCCCTTCACCAGCTCCAATGCCCTTCTCTGGCCTTGCTCCAGCACCTCAATGTCTCTCTTGTAATGAGGGGCCCCGAACTGAACATAGGATTTGAGGTGCAGCCTCACCAGTGCCCAGTGCAGGGTACAGGATGATCACTGCCCTGGTCCTGCTGGACACACTATTGCTGACATAGGCTAGGATGCCATTGGCTGCCTGGGTAAAAGCTGCTCATGTTCAGCTGCTGTTGATCAACAACCCAGGTCCTTTTCCAACCATCACCTTTCCAAACACTCTTCCACAGTTTCCTACAATTCAGAAAGAAATGAGACAGGCAACCCCTTTACTCCCTGCTGGGGCACTGGGACAGGGCACAACCCCATGCAAAACCATTGAGGTCTCCATTAGTTTTCAATTTGCTCCCCATAAATTTTTCACCTTCACTTGTTTTTCTTAGTATGCCCCATTTTGTGTGTGCACAGGCTGAGGGCTAGATGAGCGTGCAAGTCAACACACATGGTGTCCTTGTAAAATAACTTGTAGTGC
Source organism: Melopsittacus undulatus (assembly GCF_012275295.1). Taxonomy (NCBI): domain Eukaryota; kingdom Metazoa; phylum Chordata; class Aves; order Psittaciformes; family Psittaculidae; genus Melopsittacus; species Melopsittacus undulatus. The sequence goes on along the minus strand of NC_047528.1, from coordinate 6,958,294 downwards.
CTCATTTTGTACACACAAATTCTCCTCTAAGTGGTACTACATCACCCTGAAGAACAGCTTTGCAACATGGCTGGTTCCAAATAGAGTTAAACCAAACTTGGTTCTGTGGCAATGACTGATGATGGACCCTGTTCCTAGCTACCCAGATGCAAACAAGATCAGAAATAGTAACTTCATGCTGTCTTAATCCTACCAGGAATGAGCTTTGCCTTGAGCACCTATTATTTTTTCCCTTTCATTAGTAAGAAATAAATTAGAAGGCAGTGAGGAATAAGCCTTTAAGAAATGCTCACAGACTAGGCCTGATAATTACTCTTTCCACATGGATATTGATAGGCTTGTGCTGTGCAGTGTCCTCTCTCAACAGTCTCACAAGGTCAGAACTGCAGTGAAATAAGACAACTTCTTCATGACAGGTCTCATCTCTCTTGATGCCCTCACAATTTGTTAACTGCTCTCTCTGACCATACAGTTTTTGTTCTGTTTCTCATTCTTTGTTCCTGGGTTGTAACTTCTCTAGGGGAGATTTGCTGCTATGAGCTGTGTGATGGCACATACTGTAGGCGTAGGGTAGCTACCCTAGGTCATGCTTTCAAATGTCATGTCAGCACACACCAGTGAATCCTTAGCAACTGGAATTAGGCCCTTTGGGCACTAAGTCCTAGATTGTAAAGCCACTCTTATTTAGCATAACTTAAGATTGGCTTCCTCTGCTGCTAAATGAGATAGCTCTTCCATTAGGAAGCCCTGTCTGCATCTTCTCCACCAGGCAACAGTTGTTGCACATAGTGATCATGTGTGGAGATCCAGCCAACGGAATGTAGGCTGGATACTGCTGGGGTGAGACAAGAGCTTGCCCAGATGGAAATCACTCTAGAAGGACAGTGCCTGCCATGTGTAGTTCTTATCCCAACACTACATTTCCTCCTAAGTATCTATATCTAACTAGTTTCTCCAAACCACTTCTATCCCCTTTTCGCACCTCAAAACATGCACTTTGTTTCAAGCTATTGCACAGCCAAAGAGGAACTGGCTACCTGGCCTGTCTGATGATGAGATTTGGGAACTACCTTTTGTCTGACTGCATCTGGGCACCCCTGTGAAGTCTCCTGTTTGGGAGTCCATCAGGCATAGCACACACTTGGCCATCAGCCTAAATTCTCCTCTGGCCTTTTGCCCTGAGCTCACACTGAAATAAACACACCTGGCAGAGATCTGACTGATGCAAACCTTTGAAAACATAGCCTATTGATTCATTCCTGGCTGTAACCTCAGCCTGGGGAAAGAGCATCTTATATTTCAAACATAACATCCTCCTCCCCTCCTAAGTAAAGGATATATTAAGAATAAAACGGTTCAAAATTGGATCTTGGCAGTTCAAGAGCACCTACTGTTTTCTTGTGACTCTGGCAATTGCTTTCCAAGGAAACCTTTGCAATACAAGAGAATACATACTAATTTACCATTTCTGAATTGCATTAGATTAGCTGTTTTACTGAAACAAACCAGTGTTTATTGACAGAGCTCAACTGCTATGCGCTATACCAAGGCTAGTAAGTATGAGGTATGATACCAATGATTACCTGAATGTATGTGGTGCTTAGCACAAGTGCTGAGTGACTGGTGGAAAGCTTGATTTGCTAAGCAAATGGCTTGAAAGAAATAAACAACTGGGTGATTTAGTAAGCAATCTATAATTTTAGTTACCTTTTATTACATTTCCAGTCATTTATTGAAGGCCTTATTTTTCTGCTTTTCAACATTTTAAGAAAGATAGTTATATTGGTTAAATTTTGGGGTGTTACTAATAGTTACCAGGAACAGGCAATATTCCTCTTAGCTATATGATCAGATAGAGCCTGTAGTTCAAACCAAATCAAGTTGCAGGGTTGTGACTTCCACTTACAGGGAATCAGTGACATTCAGGGGCAGTGCCTAAAGGGTGAAAGTCTATCTTACCTTTCTTTGAAGACTTCATTATGTATTAGGAAATCTGTACTGCCAAAATGAAGGGCTCAGCAAAATTTCAGGGACTATTTCCTAGCCCTCCATACAGGTATGCAGAATTACAAGTAAAAACTGTGACCTTGTAAAGAGTATGTGTTTTGCAGATTTGACTGCAACTATTTAGTAATTTTACTCTTTAAAAGATCATCTAGAAACTGCCCCCTCCCTGCTGAAATAAACTTCTTGTCACAAAACTAAATAATCTTGACTTTCATAGTGTACCCAAAGCCAGGTTTGGTTTTATGTCCCAGAATACATTCCAAATAACAACCTTCTTCCTCTTATAAAGGTTGCCAGTTTTCTTTTATAGCTTTGTACTCAAGATGCGGTCATAAATTTGAATTCCAAGCCATTTGCTCCAACCGTCTTTTTAGCATTAACAAAACAGCAGCAAGGAGAGAAACCAAATAAAAGAAACAAAGAGAACAAGCAATGCAAAGTAAAAGGACTCTAATGAAAGCAGTAACTTACTGTAGCTACTTTCACTATCGCTGGCATTAGAAGAAACATGTTCTGCAAGAACAGTACAGCAAATTAAAGAACATAACCAAGCACCACAGAGCTGCAGAAACTTAAAAGAACTGCCACGGTCATGCAAAGGTAGTTGTGCAGAAGGGAAATCAAAACTGTGCAGTGACATCCCCTGAAAACTCTCAGAGAATTTACACAGGTAAAATGAAAGCTTTCTCTCTTGTGATAGAAAGACATAATGATACGTGCCATGGCAAAGCCATGTCTTTTCTTGATGAGACTGTTAATTACATCTCGGGTGACTTAATTTCAAAGTATATTATGGTCCACTTGAATCTCACTGATGTCTTGAGTAATATTATGAAACCTGAGTGTCTGCTCATATTATTCTGCAGTATCTCTAATATACATCATTAATGCATTGAAGCTATTCCTGCTAAACTAACCTGTGTCCATCTTTAATCACTGTGCACTATCCTAAAGGGTTAACAAATTAATACAAAACTGGTTTGTTATCAAATATTGTCACTGTATCTGTTTTACCCTGTCCAAAATGAAAAAGACAAAGCCAATGACAAAACTAAGAAAATAAATGGAAAAAGAATCTTTCTTCAGGCATTGCCTAGCGTCAGGATTTGAGCTAGAGTATGAAAACCTTTGTGAGATGAGTCTGGATGGTTGAATAGGGATATAAAAGCTATGATGATGGGTCAGAGTTGTGATTTGGCATGTCTGGTTGTCCTGTTTCTCTTGTCATATTATTTAAAGGAAGATGCAATCTGTATCATGTGGAGCTGCTGCTCTAAAACTGTCAGCAGACTGTTTATGGTCAGTCAGACCATGCTGTATGGTCTCCAGGAAGTCTGCAGAACCACATTAAACAGTGGTTTTAATAGCATTATGGGTAGAAATCCTGATTACTTTGCACCTGAAAGATCATTTGACAGTTGAAAACTCTTCAGTGGGTTAGGACACTTAGAAGTCAATGGCATAATGGATATGCATTTTGGCATAATCTTAGGTTAATGAGAAAGGCACAGTGGTTAAATGGAGAATGGGTACAAATAAACCACCTCCTGACAAAGACCAGGAGCCAAAATTGGTTCAGTATTTGTCATTACACCAGTGGGCAGATTAGGCTGTGCATGACCCACAACACTAACCCACAGCTGCTCTAAACATTCCCAATGGAAGAAGGAACTCTTCTAACAAAAGCTAAGAATACCCTGGGATGAACCCAGAGTAGACCCTGCAAGAATGCCATGAAGGATGACTATGTGAGTAGCGCCAAGACCACTTCTTCCCTACGAGGTGCTGTGTTTGCCACCCAGATCAATGTTATGGCTTAGGGTTCACAGAGTGGGATTGATGGGGTTACTGGAGCAGCAGAAACGGAAGGGGATGCTCTCTGATAAAAATAGTAATGGAAAACTTTGATCTCAGGCTTAGTAAGAAGCTTTTAAAAATTAAACTTTGAAGTTTTGAAGAAAACAGTATACTGACTTTTGGACATTTCACATCAAGTTAACAAGGGTTCTGTCAAACTAATATGCTATACAGACCCTGAAGAACTGTATTAAACAAGGACAAATAACCTGTCATTAAAAAGCATATCTGAGTTGAATATTAGTGAAATATGGATGGGCAGGAATGTGGCAGTAATTGAGAGACAGGGGCAATATTAGTAGAGAAACTAGAGCCTGTATAATACCTCTGTGCTACTTTTCCCTCAGCAATTTGCAGATTTCAGTTCTCTCCTTTCAAATGGTGGATGTTATGGAGATTTGTCTTTGTAAGGACACAGATATTCAGGAGAATTATCAGATCAGGAGTATTCTCTTTACAGGGAACTATCTGCATTTGTTGCTAATGAGCTGCCATGACACTTAAAGTAACAGCATGTTTAAAATTGAGGTGGCAGTGACATTTGCTGTCTATCACTGACAAAACTTGTCTGGCAGACCTATTCTCCATACAAGAGATGAAGCTTTCATCTTGAAATTGTCACCTACTGGATGGCTTAAAGGTAAACCATTAAAATGTCCCTTCAACAAATCAGTCAGAAACAGAATAATCTTTAACACTATGTGCATGGATGTGCATTCCTGCAATTAAAAAGCACATATAAAACAGTAGGCAATGCAATGTTAGCATTCACACACATTCTGCTCCAATTATCTGGTGCCCAAGAAAAAGAATACGAAAAGAGGAAGAAGCAGCCAAACACATGCAAGAGGCATTTTGTTTAAATTATTTAGGTCTGGATACAGGATATAATGTAGTTCATTATATAGAAATGAGCTGCAAATATTTCACTCTATACAAGTTTTCTGGTCTAACTTTTGAGGAAGCAAAATTGTTTCTGGGTAATTATCTAACACGTTACAGAAATGCCAAGTCTTGAGACAGGATTGCTGCATCAGAAAAAGAAATGGATTAAGATTGGATGACAGAGAATAGGTTGGTAATGGTGAGATGGATCCAAAATTAGCTTTGGTGAAAGCATGGTCTTCTCTAGCCTGCAAATGACTTCTTCCATTAATAACAAACACTAATCTAAAATCCAGCAAAGTAACAAACACTCCCATGCAAAAAGCTGAAAATGCAGAAGCAACAGCAGAGACTGATTTTCTATTGATCTCCTCAGGATGTGATCAAGTTAAAATGTTTAGCTTTCTGTTTAGATGGAGAGGGAGGGGTTGCTGCTGGAAAGAGCAGTCTAGGCAGCAGAACGAGTTCTAGGTATGCTGCTCTACAGAACTGCCATGATGGGAACAATAACATACTGTCAGAAACAAAAGGTGTTATTACAAAAGAAGTGGAAGTGTCTGCTTGATACACTGTATGTTATTTAATATTGTCATGCAGAACAAAATGATTGAAACATCTTTAATGCATTCACAGCTGGGTAACAAAACTCTTTATCTTGTGCATGCTAGGAGTGGAGGGTCCTCAGAGAAGGAACAGAAGCCAAAACAAAACAAAACAAAAAGAGATTTACAGTGACCATTCCTGGGAACTTACTCAGAGTCTTTGTTCCATAACCGTCGTCACCTAATCCGGGGATGTCCTGCACGGAAGTCCCCAGAGAGAGCAATGAGAAAGGAAGAACAGCCGCAGAAGAGGAAGGAAGAAGTCAGTGGAGTTGAAATGGATACTACCATGACTGACCATGTTGATTGAGCAATCTGGATCCCTGCTTTTTTCTTTCTGAAACAACTTTAGACCCATGTTCTATGGGAATGCAGCCAATGAAAGAGGCAGTGACCATGATACATGGCACTTGGAGCTGTGAGGAAGAAGGAATAACCAGATAAATAAAGTTCCAGAAACGATCCTCACATGATAAATTTAGGAGAGAATTATTGTGGAAAAAAGTTAGTATTTGGCTTGGAACTATGTTTTAATAATGCTGGTTCTCTACACAATTTAAGCAAGCAGTAAATGCCTGGGGAGGTAGACATTCCAAGATCTGATTTACTTCTTTAAGCTGTTAGCATGGTTGCTTCATTTAATTGTTAAACTTTCAGTGAAGCTGTCCATGGCATTCAACTTGGAGAATGTCAAAGGCAAAATAGAGATCAGAGCAGACCTTTTAAACAGTAATAATTTAATATTGTGAAAGAAAACATTATTTTGAGACAATTCTTATTGGGGAATATTTAGTCAGAGACAAATTTGGATTATGACAGGTGCCACAGCAACTTTGAGAAGCCACATTTGATCTTCCACAATTTAAGGTCACTGTTTTACTCCTCTGAAAATGATGTTTCCAGGGTTGGAAGGGCCAGCTGGATCCAAACTGCAGTCACACATTGGTCACAGTAGTAATACCTGTCCTGCCTGCCTACGACACATATATGCCTAGATGTGTGGGATACTGGTATCATGCGTGTCACCCATTTTTTGTGCTGCTGCATGTGACATCGTCTCCAAGAGGTTACTTACGTTCTGGATCACTTGTTTCCTGCTCACTCTGCTCCTTGCTCTTGTAGAATGGGAATTTTCGTGAAAAGATGAAGTTCTTTTTACGCTTGTCATTGAATGACTGTGAAGGAGAAAAGGCATGGGGCAAAAACAGGGACGTCTAATTGTTGTCACACTCATGCTGACAAAACAACTAGTTTGTAAAAGTGGAGAGAACTGTAGTGACTCAAATCAGTCCAAACCAAGCAGCTGCAAAGAATCAGAGGTGATTGTGGTGAGGTCTGCAGGTTGAAGGCAAAGCCTCTGGAGACTGGATTGATTTGATGACAGAGATCTCAAAAGTATGACTTTTGGCTCCTCATTTGGAAACTATTGTGTTTGGCTTGTTCATATGAAGGACTACAGATGGCTCAGCAAGCTTGAGATCAAGCCACTCATCTTTAATCATTGCAGACTGTGCACAGGATTAATTAACTGGCTGAAAAAGAATAGGCTGTAAAAGAGGAAAGTGGGTGCTTTTGATTTGCTTGTAGTAGCTACATGAATTCAGCCCTTCGCCAATTAAAATCAAACATTTTTTGTCTTGGTAACTGCTTCTGATTTCATAGTGTTTCATTTGGCCTCTTAATTGACAACTTCTTAAGTGTCTTTTAATGCTTTTTTTTCTCTCATAACTTTTAAAAACAACATTGTTTCATTTTATAGACTTATATTTATTCATTAGGTTCCTCTGTATATGCTTTTAGTTTTATGTGATTTAGAGATGGAATTCTGCTGATAAGCAGTATTTCAGTGCATGTTGAGCAATATATATTGCTTTAATTCCTCAAATGGGGAATTAATATGGAAGAAATTGGGTTTTTTTTACATGATAAAACCTTTGACTTTACAGATAGCCACTAAGGCTATGTAAAAGCAGGATATGCCTATTTGGGACACTTATTTTAGATACTAGATGAGGAGTTAGGGTCCCTGTTACAGTCAACTGAGAGCTGTAGATAGTGCTTACACGAAGCGATCTACACTGTCCTTCAAACAATGTCCTACACTGTTTCCTATACTGAACATATGTAATGCCCAGACATGACCTTACAAGCGATCACCTCCAAGAGAGCAGAGACCATCTTAACTCTTTTAAAGGACCAGTCTCGTGTGTTTGTCATGGCTCAAATGAAATAGAACCAGTATTTGGCTCCAATTTTGAACTCCAAATTCAGAACATCATTTATTTTCTTACATTTTGGAAGCACAGCATAAAATGTGGTTTAGAATATGTATTTCTGAAAGATATGAACTTAGGTCCTGAAAGTCTCTATTAAGCCAGTTGTCTACTTGTGTCACAAAAGTTTCATGCCACTTTTACATTTCAAGCATTTAAAAAGTTCAGTAACTGAAAAAGAAAAGGAACAAAAAAAAAATTGCACACATTGAAGAAATGATCCATGAAAATCTCTCAGAGTATGTAAACATTCATTGTGAAATTAATGTGGAGGTCATGCACAAATAATCCAGACAGCATGCGACTTGGAAACAAAGCAAATATGAAAGAAAGCCAGAGAAAGAAATAAATGCTCATGAAGGATTAAAGTAATCTATGGATGAAAAGAGGACTGACATGCACGTTACATCACTTTAATGACCTAAAGGATATAATTAAATTAAAATGTGTTTTCTGTGACCATTTCTTTTAGTTTTCCAAAGAAAGGAATGTAGCATGTCAACATTTCCCATTGTGAAAATGTTTATCACGATTCATCTGAATTTGACATTGCAATACTATATCAATACACTTTCAAAGGAAAAAACAATATATACACAATAGCACCTCAAAAAACAAAGGGATTTTAAACGATAATAAACTTCATTACCAAATGCCATTTCACTTTGGTATTAAAGAGAATGTTATCAAATTGATAAATACACATTCTGTGCTTCACAGAGATTATACAATAAATAACACTTATAAGTATTCTTTTCCATTTCCCCCCCCCAACAGTCTACAGCAAAAAACTTCATAAAGTCCATTTTCACCAGAAAAGCATAGTCTTATGCATGATTTAAACAGTATATACCAAATTAAACTGATATATTGCATCATTATAAAACCTTTTCTCCTTTTGCAATTTCTAGTACCGGATTGTCTTTTTAATAGGATATCATTCCATTCCATTTAGACAGTCAAAATCTGGCAGTTTATAGCAGGTAAGCATTAAGTCCAACTGTGTCACTGCATTTACACTAGTAAAACTCCTTGTTCCTAAAATAAAGTGGACTCTGAGTTTATTAATAGGCATAAGCAAATGTTTATGCGTGTGGCTAATATTTCTGTAGATTAATCAACGTGTATATTCATGTTAATGACCATATGTACTATCATAGTGTAATCAGAGGGTTTATATTTAACATAATAAAGAAATAATAAAATATAAACCACTGAAATTGGTCTGATCCTGAAGCTTCTAGAAATAATCAGTCCTTGGCATTAACTAAATGGGCTTACCAAGTGTTTATTTGCTTGTACATTAAATGCATGTTGCTTCACAAGAACCAAAGTAAGGAGCCTTGATTTTGGTTTTGTATCCAATGTAAATGTGGTTAAACTCAGGCTAATGGTCTCTGCTTAAGGATATGAAATCCTGCAGAGATACCCAACAAAATGCTTCTTACTGATACCGCAATATATATCTGCAATGTATATAATGAGATAAGAAGGCTGGCAAAGAGGGGAGAGGGAGACTCATACAGAACAAGCCATGTTTTTATTTGGCACAGTGTTAATTCCAGATCTTGTTCTGTTGGTGGAGTGAAATAGCCATAGGACATATCATATAAACACAGATTGGTTAGGGTTGGAAGGGGAGCTTAAAGCTCATCTAGTTCCAAACCCCTACCACAAGCAGGGATGCCTTCCACTAGACCAGGTTGTTCAAAGCCCCATCTAACCTGGCCAAATGAGAGAGAGGTATTTGCCTACATTCTCTCAGCCCAATGCAAAAGGTGCACACAAACTGGGATTGAAATTGTTATACCAAGCTTAGGCTTCATTCAACAGTCTTTATAGAGGCAGAGTTTCTGAAAACCAACAAAGAAGTGCCTGAAAATGGGTTCCTGTAAAAGTCACCATTTCTTTGCCATGAATACTGTAAAACCCTGTAATGGCAAATAACTCAGGCATTTAGGTTGCAGTGGAAAACCTGTACAATAACTTACTTTTATACCCTATTGCTGTCAATTCACACAGACTATCCCAAACCTAGGAACTGGCCAGTAGAAAGGACTTTGAATAGGCAAGTGCCTAAGACTAAAAAACAAATGAAATTTTCAAGTGCTGCTCAATAACTGGGCAGTGAGTGTCATTCTTCACAACATCTCAGTGTGACAAGAGTCCTTTCTTAGTAAAAAAGGTGAGAAAAGCTTTCACCAATGTCCTAGCTTGAATCCTTACTACTTAGGCATAGCCCATGTTTTGAAGAAGCAAGAAAAATTTGTGATACGCACTCTTGTTTGATCAAACCTCCCCAGATGTCCCCAGTTATGTAAGTCTGGCTTACACATCGCTTACACTTCCCTGGTTGTGACAGACATGAAGACACTGTGTGTTTCTTCTTCTTAAGAACTCCCTTTGGCATTTTTTTGTGCCAACATCATTTTTGTAACCTAGATGCTTTCCCTGTGTGCAGCAGCCATATGGATGTTCCTAATCAGCTAATAGGATAGCGTTTTTATGGAGGAATTTTTTATGTACATTGAATAAACAGTCCAATTTCAAAATTTGCTTTATAGTGCTAAACCTCACAAAGAATAGTGTATCAGTAATGTGATAGCAAACCATATTCTTGGAGCTTCTTCCCAGTTGTAGCTGATACATACTGTTTAGTGCAGATGTGATGTGCTCTTGACAGCAGTTGTCCTCTTTACGCTTTGCAGAAGAGCCTATGTTGGGCAAGATTTCTTTGATGCCCTAAAAGCTCTAAAAGCAACTAGGACTTCTAAAAGCCATTAAACTTCTAAATATGTTGGGAATGCTTTTCCTATTTCATTCAACCGATGCTAATCCACAGTCATGAGCTGGGAACCAGTGTTTGAGGATCATCTGGGAAAAAAGCTGTTCCAGAGCACTGGCTGTGAATTCTTTTAGACAGGGAGTAGGTGAATTTAATTTACCGCCTATTTTTAGGAAGGTTTGAGCTAAGCTTTAGCCTAGTTTTTGTTATAGATTTATCTATGTGAGTCTTATTCTGAGGTTGCTCAGGCAGCATATATAAGTTCATTCATTTTACTCCTCATCTACACAGGCTCTTTTATTCTTCTTTATAGCTTGTTTTGACCTAAATTAAATGAAAAGCCTTCACTTGTACAGATTTCTACAGAAATCTACAAAATTGATATTATGTCCCTGTAATAATTTTCTCTATATTTAATTCACATTTTCATTGATTTAATTCATACTTTCTGTATTAGGGACATTCTTTTACTCTGCTTGAACACTGACTATAATAGAGGTTGGGGGCACACAAACACTGTTAAATCTGTACATGTTAAATCTCTCCCATTACACTGAAAAGTCACACTGTTACCAGGAAGAAAAGGTAAATACTATGTTTACAGTTTCAGACTGTAACATAGTATTTTTTCTCATTTCCATCATATTTGAAAAATCATGTCAGTCAGGTGAAGTTCCAGACGATTGGAAAAAGGGAAATATAACCCTCATTTTCAAGAAGGGGAAAAATGGGTGACCCAGGGAACTACAGACCAGTCAGTCTCACCTCTGTGCCTGGCAAAATCTTGGAGCAGATTCTCCTGGAAGGCATGCTAAGGCTAAGGGAGGTTGTGAATGCTCCATCCCTGATGTGTTCAAGGCCAGGTTGAACAGAGCCTTGGGTGACATGGTTTAGTGTGAGGTGTCCCTGCCCATGGCAGGGGAGTTGGAACTGGATGATCTTAAGGTCCTTTCCAACCCAAACCATTCTATGATTTCAAACTTTTCTACCACCTCTCTGCCTTTATAGGGTGTTTTTCACATAGCAATTCCAACTGCATGATGAAGTTTCTGAAGAAACAGCAGACTTCTGAAGAGCATCCTGTGTTAGTACATTTGCTTTCTGTGAGAAGCTGTTTTGCAGTTACCATGGCAGCCACGGTCAGCAGAACACAGGTCAAACTGCACTTTGTGATTTTCTGCCTCATTTTCCCATCTGCAATGCCAGGACTACAGCAGTGCCCTCCTTACAGGCACTTTGGAAGGACTAAGTCATCACTGTAACCTGGTACGCACTATCAGACCCCACTATCACTGAGGCCACAGTAATTTATTAAGGGAGATGAAGTATACTGAAGTTAAGTGACTTGAGCAAGTTAAGAAGAAAGCCAATGCTTCTGAGCTGTTTTTGCTTTCTTGGTGTAACCATAAACTTGGCCATGGATGGGGTTCACACAAACAGAAAAGCTCTTATTGATGTCTTTACAGACATATATCTTTCATTCTCAGTCTGGCCAAGCAGTTACATGCTGGCAAGCAACACTTGCCAACTTCTCTATGGCTTTTTATGAGATGCAGAGGGAAGAATGGCCCTGTCCTGTTAAGTTCAACCTTAATTTTCTTAGATTCTGCAAGTATTTAGGAAGGAAAAAAAGGAAGGTCTGGGCTACAGTTATTCATCACTGAATTGTTGCACCATGATCTGTTCTGGTAAGTGAGAACAAACAGGGTGAGAAGCTCAGATGAAGATAACTCTGCTTGATCAGTTTTTCCACGATGCTGCAGGGAGATTGGAATCTTGGAAAGATCCAAAATGAAAAGTACAAGCCTGATTACAAACTCCATGCTGTCGCTGTCTGGCTTCTACAGACAAGGACAGTGTTGTTTAGTATTCACAAATATGAACTTTTACTTATCTGTTTTTAAGACCGACTTAATGCCACTTGTCAGCCAGTAACTCCATTTAGTTCCTAGCAAAACAACAGCTAAAACCAACACAAAATACCAGGGGAACAGAAAGACTTGAAAGAAAGCAGGTAAAAGTGGTATTTCCAATTCTGCAAACATGTATTTAACTGGGTGCAAGGTATATAGGGAGTACTCATCTGTGCTCATTTATACTGCATCACTGTCAGCAGGATTAAAACACCTCTATCAAATCCTTGTGTACAGGACAGCCAAGGTCATTGACAAGTATCTGAAGGCTGTACACAAAGAGGGTGGGAAAGATTTGTTCAAGCAGCAACACTGAAATTAATAGTGTGAAAATAAGAAAGGGCGAAGCTCCTTGACAGTGAAATCAATTTGGATGTAGAATAATCTGCCCCAAGGGAAGCACGAAGCCTAGATTGTTTTCACATTTAAAACAAATCTGATAGTCTTAAGTACTGTGGGGAGTAACACTGCAGTGCTGGGAGAGAATAGGGCGGTGAAGGGAAAAGAGCTAAACAATAAGCCTTTCCCAGGTCTAATGTTTTTGTTTCTTTGATGAGATGCTCTCAGATCCAGCTAGGATCCAGCATGGGCTCCCACGTGAACCTGTCTCAGCATCCTTAGTGCAACAGTGACAAAAGAGCCCCGAAGATCAGCGGAACACTGGTGCTCATTTGGCAAAGTTTTGGGACTGTCAGATCATCAGACCAGACCCACAGTCCTTGCTACTGAGTACACTGTAGGACCTTTATCTGCTTGATCTTCATTCCTCAGTTTTGGTCAGATGTTTTATCAGAGCTTTATCTTAACTCTGATTCCCAGTTGACTGCTGGTGCTTCTTTAAATTTGCAAACCAAATTGAGGGTTTGGGTCTCCTCTATGCAATCTTTTGAATTACTCTTACTAATAAATAAAGCTGCAGGTGTTACCTATGCTGTTAAAAATCCCATGCTTCTTTATCACTCCTTTTTGTGGAATCATTTATTTGTGCAATCAAGTGCTGTGCACTTGACTTGTGCAAGTGTAAACAGCTGCATGGAACAGAGCAAGAATAAGTCATATAAAGATCTTACACTTATTTTGTGAAGTAGCATTGGAGAAAGATTTACAATGCCTACATGTTTCCAAACTATTCAGTGAAAGATAATTGGAGCAGACTTCCCTAGAACTGTCCTGTCAAGTTAAGAGTGTTTGTGCTCACTGCTGGCTGGTGTAGCAGGCTGAATCATGGCACGGGTCTGGCTCAGGTGAATCATACCTGGGTCATGGTTTTCATTTAAAACATTGTTTTGTTTAGGCCATACAGCTACAATTTTGAAAAGCTAAAGGCATGGTGAAGAGAAACAAAGTCAATCTCTAAGAGACTTGCTACCTGTCTCACAGCCAGGATATCAAATTAAACAGTCTTTGGCATTGACCAAGGTTGGTAGTTCCTTATCATGTCCCAAACGGGGCCTGTGAGTCACTAAGTTGATCATAACTGAACTGCTTGAATTTGAATGAGCCAGAAATAAAGACGTGAGACTGCGTCATCTTGATGAGTGTTGACGCTTAAACTCCACTCTTCTGGAGCTTTGTCTGAACTCTTACTAAAAGAAAAACTTTGTTCTGCTCTAGTTCTTTGACAAATTCTATTGCCAGCACTATACATGTTTTTTTCCATTCACTTTTTAAGAACAAAAGTCAAGTAACTATGGCATCAGCTATACATACATGAAAATTCCTACCATTTATTTCAGGGCATTAGACAATGAGCTATAAAAATAGCACACACATGAAGTTAAACTCAGCACAAATTTCTGCTGGAACAGCTTAGGAGGAAAGCAACTAAATCTCATCTATAAATTTTGGCATTCTACCTGTGCTAACAAATTTTCACTGTGGTTATATTTAATCTTTGACCAATTTACACATTACACTACATACCTTTACGTCAGTGATTCTCTTAAGCATTTCTTTACCAGCACACATTTGCTGGAGGATGGAAAACACCAATACTACAATCCCTAACATTATGGCTACCTAAGAAGCAATATTATAAATAAACTCCACACAATTATCAGGCTAAAGAAACTGGAAAATCTATGACATACATGTATTTAAATAGCTCAGTAACTGAAGAAAATACTCCATCAGTATTTTCTTTGACTGACAGCTGCCAATAGGCAGAAATAACCCCCAAACCCCAAGTTCCTTAAGTCATGCCAGTTCCTTGCTAGAGTCAACACTACTACTGTAGCATAAAATGAAACTAAAGACTCACTTGTTTTGCTTTACTATTGACTGTGACCTGGGCCTAACAGGTGCTAGTATTAAATTATTGCATGTCTTTGTGGAGTGCCTCGAGATATCCTGGAGCATCGAGACACTGTACAGGTTAAATTTCCTGTCTATATGCTGTTTTATCTCCTGAATTTCATTTGATTACTTCAGCACATGAATGAAGTAGTTGCTGATGACAGCAGTATTTCTAATGCACTTTGCAGAAGTGCTGAGCAGAATGTGTTCAGCTCAAGGGGAACGGTCAAGGCAGCCCAATAATATGGGCTTGGGTCAAACCAGAAGTGCAGCCAGTGTCTGGCACCAGCTCCAAACATCATGGAATGTGAAGACAGGACTACAGAGGATGTGTAAAAATGCAATGAAAGAGCAAGGGCAGACAGATGAATGAGTCTCCTCTAGATGAAAGCTGCATTGTCAGGAATGATGCTGAGATCTGGTTCTTCCATGTCACCTTATGCTACCTTCATTTCTGAGGTTTTGCAGCTTTTGTGAGAACTTAAATCCAACAGAGAGAAAACCAGAAGCAAGACAGGAACAAAGTCAGATGGAGAAAAGCATTTGTTTTTCCTCCCTGTTGTGGGCAATTTAACACTGAAGCTCTGGAGAGAACCTTCAGACCTACTCATGCCCTGTGCCAACAGAGATAACGCTGTGCCCCTGGGCAAAGCAGAAAACACTGCTGCTCAGCAATTTGCTTTCGGTAATTTCCACCAGCTTCTTTTTGACCTCTTATAAGGATCTACATTTAAGAATGAATTAGTGAGGAATTCTTGCAGCACGATTTCACATTACTTCTTTATCCTCGGCATTAATTCCTGTTTTATCACAGAGGAAGCAGTCTTGAATGACTTCTGAACAGTTACAACTAAATTCCAACACTGTAGAAACAATGGTTTTGTAAAAGATTTTATGCCAATTAGTAATGGAGATGTAAACACAGACATTTTTACGACATGAATGATTTCCAAAGCTTATTTTAAGTTGCACACATGAAAAATCGTTCTCATTCTTTGCTTACAGCAAAGCGAATCTCAATCAGTCTGAGACGGGGGAGTGTACGGTAAAATACTGATTCACAAACTCTAGCAAATAAATGACATGCAGAGTGATTTTCTATATAAAGCTCAGTTCTGAGTAGCAGGGGGATTTTTTTCTTGTCTCTCATTTTCTCACCTGTAGCTATACATGAAAAGAAGTTCAGGAGCCTGCACTATTTCCACAGCAACAGTGTAATTCCTGTTGGCATCGCAGGAGCTGCATGCTGGGTTGAGCAGAGGGTTTACTCCTATGTATTTCTAGATAGCTTTACCTAACTTAACCTAACCTATCCAAGCATTTATATCATATACTTGGCAAAGTAGTAATGGAAGAGTATATTCAGAATATTACAAGTTCCTAGTTTATTCACTGCAACTGAAAGTGGCTGAGATGTCTATGTTAGGGTTTTAAACTGCACAGTCTGAATAAGGCCCTGTGGTTTACACTATCATGGTTGATCAAGATAAAGCAGATAAGGACTGTAAATCCTTGACACGCTTTAGCCTAGTAAAGCAGTGAAGGGCCATAACCATTTCTTGAAAAGGCTGTTGGGTTTCTTAGAGGATGCACCCACTTAAGGTTCAGAGAAATGGGATTCACTGCATCTAGTTTGTAGGTGCAGGGGCAGTGACCTGACTCCCTCTACAGTCTGTGCATGATTCATAACATAGAATCATAGAATAGTTAGGGTTGGAAAGGACCTTAAGATCATCCAGTTCCAACATCTTTTTTAGACAATAGTGGTAGGTTGGTGTTCTTGACTGTGAAGAAAGAAAGAGCTGTGGGATTTTTGAGGTGGAGAAATATTTAGGAGACATGAAATTCATATATATATACTGATATATATATAGATATATGTAAAATCAGCTAATATTTTACAACATCAGGGCACATCAGGAAATCTACTCTTTCCGCCAGTGCAATGTAACCCACTGCACTACCAGTCTTCCCCAGACCAGCAACCAGCTCCACAACAAAGTTGCAGGTTTTTGAACACACTCAGAGTGTGGATTTTCTTCTACTATTTCCTCAGTACCAATTACTTTAGGAAATCAATTCATTGTGTCAATTATCTTCAGAAGTGCAAATAAAAGTTGTTCAAAATGCACCAAATATGTGTAAAACTTTCTGATTATGGACTACAAAACAGTTTTCTCCCTAAAAGTGGTGAAACTTTATACACAGAAAACTTAAGCCTAGTAAACCAGTGAAACATCACGCTCTTGATAGGCAAAGAGAGGGGATACATAGTCTAGTATATATTCAAGCTTTCTAATTAGAGAAGCAGGGATTCATCTGAGATTACCACCCTTTTCTCTGCATTGATACACCCAGATCTGTCCTGGTGAACCACTAGCACAGATGCTATTGCTGAGACCAGGGCAGGTGTGACTGCAGGTTCTGCTTGGTGAAGATGAAGACAAAAAATCCCATGTATGTTTACACTGATAGAAGAAGAAATAAAACCAGGTTTAAAGTGCAGCAGTTTGGTCATTTCTAATGATGACAGTGAAGAACTGGAGTGGGCTGTTCTGGAAGGACATGAAATATCTGTTGTAGCAGAGCTTTAGGTAGAGATTAGACAAATCTTTGAGACAGGACGAAGGTACAAATGACACCCTCAGGGCAGGGGTTGGACTCAGTGACCACCTGAGGTTCCAAACAGGCCAATTTTTCTCTGATTTGATGACCAGGCTGAAAGTACCACAATCTTCTAGAACATGAGTTGTTCAGAAACAGATAAGTTTGATTTCATTCCCCCCCCCCCAATAATAAGCTGTCAAAATGTGTCCTATGTATTAAGTCCTGACAGTCACTAGATTTTGACATTTGGAGGAGCGGTGCATTGAGTATGCAGAAGGTTTTATTTACACCACAGTAGGGAATTTGCTATCTCAGTCAAATCTAGCTTTTTCCTTTCATGCCTCAGTGCAAAGAGCAAGAGGCTGACCTTACACTGCAGACAGGACTTTGGGATCCATAAACAGAATCTGCTCATAAGAGATCTTATTAAATGCTATCAAACTTCTGACTGTCATAATAACACATTCAGAGGTATTTCAAGGCTGAGTGCAGTGTGAGTGATCTGACTGAAATACGAAAAGAGCTGTAGATGACAAGCTAACTGAACAGACAAACCCTAATGGATGCTGATGGAGGAATATGGTGTCACAGCCCTAGATGTTTCACCCTCAAGATAATGGAACACTTCTATGGGAACAGGCAAAATCCATGAATATTAGTAGACATGAGAGGTTAAAAAAGGTCTTTCCAAGAGTTAAAGTTTCCACTATAAAAATATTTTCAAGAGACAGTCAAGAAAGAGCATATGATCTGACAGGGAGAAAAGCAAGAGATGCTATTTTTTGCTTCCTGAAAGACTGGTTGTAATTACAGCAGTTGAGAAAAAAAGCAGATTACTGGCTCATTTCTTTTCCTTCTGTAATATATCCATCATTTAACATTTGTTTTAATTCAGTAAAACAGCCTGTAAAGCTCTCAACCCCTGTGTGTTTCTGCATTGGAAAAAGAAAGCTTATTTTTGTTCAGCTTGAAGGCTATGGCAGGCAGAATTCCCAAGAATTCAATATGCCACTTTGGCAGATATATATCCCTGCTCCTTTTGGTAAGCATCAGAAGATACCTGGGATATGATCTTGAGTTCAATATAGCATAAAGCATCCTTTTTAGTTAAGTTTATGCTCATATAACTTATGAAGTTTCCTCCAGCATAAATACTGGACATAAGCCTCTGGGCTGCTCTATTTTCCATTGATAGACCAGTGGGCCCCATAGACTGAGGCAGCAAATGCTTAGGAAATCATAACTGTGTTATCTTAGCTTCACTTATCTTTTTAATGTTTGAAGCTTTAAGGCAGGGAGTGCCCAGGAAAACCTGCCCTTTGTTGCAGTAGCTTGAAGTAGCCATATGGGACCAGAGGAGTAGACTGGTTGCTTTGATACTCCATCCACCTTCAGTAACAATTAGAAAAGCTGGTGAAGATCATTCCTACAATAACATGAATGAAACTAGAAACTAACTTGGTCAACATAACTGAAGCACAATCTTTGCTTGGTGAAATGGAGCACTGTTTATACCAGTACTTGTATTCTTTTCCTTGTTACACAGGTATTAGCATCTCTAACTTGTTTGATATCTTTAAAGATGTTAATAGGACCTAGGATTCTGCTGATGTTTCTGAACCTGAACAAACAAGTTCCTTTTGGTCAAAATAAACAGAACATGAAAGAAAAGTAACCCTGTTGGGTTAAATCAGAGATCCACTTAGCCCAGTAACTTTTTCTGAAGTTGTCCAATAAAAGATATTTAAAAGAAACAGTAGAAGAAATATGGTCCTTCCTCTTTTATGACCTCTATGCCTTTTGAAATCAACAATTAGTATGTCCTGAGCTACATAACAAGAGTGTTAAAAGTTGTCATTGGAGCCATTGCCTGAAGAGGCTGTAGTGAGGTGGGGGCTGGTCTCTTCCCCCCAATAACAAGGGATAGGATAAGAGGAAATTGCCTCAAGTTGCTCCAGGGGAGGTTTAGACTGGATATTAGGAAAACCTTCTTCACTGAAAGGTTATCAAGCATTGGAACAAGGTGCCCAGGGAAGCAGCTGGGTCAGTAATCCTGAAGGTATTGAAAAGACATGTAGATGTGGTGCTTGGGGATGTAGTTTAATGGTGACTTGACAGTGTTGGGTTAAAGGCTGGACTTGGTCTTTAAGATCTTTTCCAACCTAAATGATTCTGTGATTCTATAATTCCTTTTTAACTTATTTATTTTTGCATACAATATCCTGTAATAATCAGAATTTAATTATGCACTGTAAGGAAAGGTACTACCCATTTCCTGCTTTAAACTTGAGACCAGAGCTGAAGTTCCCTAATTAGTGATTCAAATTCCCTGTATTTGTATCCATCCTGATTTCATATACTTTAATTTCACAAGCCATGGATTGGAGGAGTTCAGTGAAATGAATTAAAAGTGATAGAAATATTCTAAATCCCATTTTTAAAAACGCAGAACTGATTTCTAGATGAGGTAACACACACAAAGTTTGGCTTGAAAAAGGGGAACTTTGGCCTTTGAAAAGATTATCTTTTAGCTATCCCTACTAACAGTTTTATCAACTGTATTGCTGAATGCTTGTAAGCACCTTTTTAGTGATACACAGGAAGCTACAAATGTCAAACCAGCTGTGATACTTCCTTTGTATCTTACCTCTGGATTTGCGATTCAAAATGAGCAATAAATGCATAAGACTTTTAAAAGCTGTACAATAACCGTTCATATTTTGACATCATACTTAGGCCAGAGAAACTTTGGCTCTACTGAAACCCTTGCTGTGGGTTATTAGCTTTTAAACATTGCTTCTATAGCGGAAGAAAGGAGTCAGGGCCAGCAAGGCAATGAAGGTAAAAGTGCAACAGGAGAACCCTTTTAACTGTGAAAAAAACAAGGATTCTCTGTATTCAGTTAAATTTTGTTTACAAAATGCTTCCATTCACCTCTCCCAGCCAAATTTAGAAATACCCCATGAAAGTATTCTGTCATTTCATCTTTATAGTAAATTAAGATAGTACCACTTGCCCACACGGTCATGAATGTACGAGCACAAAGGTGGAACAGAACACACATAAGCCCATTCCTATCTTAATTTTATCTTGATTTCAAACCAGAGTAGTTCTCCTGGGCCTACTGCAGCTCTGTTTGCCTGGAATAAATTTCTCCCAGATAGAAAAAGCAAGCTGGACAGCTTACACCACTTCTGTGTGAACACTGAAAGTCTAAATGGAAATACTGATCCCTAAAATGCACATACATATATGTATACTTGAATATCCCATTTTATGTGTTGATGCTTAATTTAACAGTGCAGCCTTCTTCCCTTTATGCTCTTTCAAAAACAAGCTTACATTATCTTTTCCCCCAAAGCCTTGAAATGATGGAATATTTAGCAAATGCTAACAATAGAAAGTGTGCTTTGAAAAGGGTACAACAGTCTTGGTCTATAATTATGCTGTTTCCTAAACACTGAAACAAACATTGAAGTGAGTGGCTGGAAGATTAATTTATGCTGATGACAAAAAATGGAAAAACAATTTGGGAAATCAAGTGCTAATTAAATTCTTGACAGCCTCACTTGAATAAGGACCATTACTTGTATGACTGAATTATTCCCCCGAGGATTTGATTATATACAGGAAATAGACATTTAACAAGTGATTTCATTGGCAATATAAAGCCAATTATCTCAACAAATAAATGGCAACATTAATTTACAGGGTTGCAGAGAGTGGTCATTTCAAACTGAAAAATGGATTTCTGGTGCCTGAAGAAATGCAATGAGATGAATAAGTCCCTTTCACAATGCATTTTGTTACACATTTTATACCAAAATATCTGCATGTGCAAATAATGTGCAGAGACTGAACTCTGATTCTGTATACCTTATAAATGTGGAAAACTGGCTTCAGTCAGTGCAATTATTCTATATTTACACTCTCTTCTGTAGAGCAGTAACAGGAAAGTATTTGCAAGTCTGAAATGTTATTTTGCTGGCATGTATGGGCTTGGGACCCACTGCGCTAGGAACTGCATGTTCATAGCTAGAGGAACTTCTTATGATGCTAATCTGTTTGAGTGCAAGGACAGAATAAACTCAAATAATGCAAGTATTCTTTTTCCCATTACAAGGAAAACTAAAGCAAGAAGAGGTGAAGTATGAGACTTCCAAACTAGGCAGAGGACCACAGGAAGAGCAAGTCTGGAAGGGATCTGCTGAACCACTTGGTTTTGTCCCTTGCTAGCATCTACTGACAACTGTATCCTCTCACAACCCAGTTTTGGCCCTGCCCTGTGTTTTCTGCAGCCAAACAGGAATATTTGCTGATGGCTTTTGAAGCTCTGTCTCTTGGTTTGCTTACAGAAGCCCTCAGCTGTAAATCCCAGGCATGCCAACTGGACCATTATCAACAATAAATCCCTGCAGATGTAATGTCAAGTATTCACTACTGCTACAAATACAAGCTACACTTCAGCAGAAAAATACACCTCAACAGCCAGGACTGTGGGCATTTCTCATTCTATAACTCTTTGCCAGCCAGAGGACAATGTACAGGATATTAGACATCAGGCTAGTGAGAACTGTTGGCTGTTGGCCACAATAAAGCGATGCTGCAGAGTGGCAACAGCAGGAAAGCTGTTTGCTCCAGATATTGATGGTGGAAAGTTACTTGCATGTTTTATGATGGCTGGCCCCTTGTGCCTGCTGTGAAACACACTTGTGTTCAATGTCTGTCACAACTGTCAATGTAGAATATCAAAAACCTAAACTTTGCTTCCAGGAATCTAACTTTCAACCTTAGTTTGAGACTTGACAGCTTTTGAAGCCAAGAAATTTACACTTATTGCCCTATTTCATTAAACAATCATGCACCTGCACTGGTTTTCAGTCTCCTCTAGCCATCATTTAACTAAAATCGTAGCTATCACAGTATGCTCTTTGTTTTCTTCATATCTTCTAATCAGAAGGCACTGTCAGTATTATTATAAAAAGGGCATTTAATTATATCAAAGATTATATCATACTATATTCCTGTCTAGATTTCACTATACCCCACGTCTTGTTTGCTACAATCTAAATATGCCTTATGTTGCTAAAATCTGAAAACATCTCAAACAATTACAAAGTGCAGTTTCAAAATGTTTCACTATTTACGTACCCCTTTTGCATCAATTACACCAGGTTTTGCGTTGAATTTCACCGTCTTCAAACGTGCACGCTCCTTTCTTTCAACTCTGGAGAACAGAAAAAGACAGAAACACACATTGATTATAGCAGTGTTTTGTACAGCATGTTTGACACCTGGTCTCCCAAGACCATTGGTGGCTTATTATGCATAACATTAGCATTTAAAGCAAGTTTTAAAGACAGAGATGTCAGGTCACTTCCTCCACCCTCCATCATACTTGAGAAGTTGTGGCAGTCCAGTGTAGCTCCCGCTGACTGGAAAAGGGGAAACATAACTCCCATTTTGAAAAAGGAAGACCTGGGGAACTACAGGCCAGTCTCACTTCAGTGCCTGGCAAGATCATGGAGCAGATCCTTCTGGAATCTATGCTACGGCACACAGACGGTAGCAAGGTGAGTGATGATGGCCAATGTAGCTTCACAAAGGGCCAACTGTGCCTGACCAAACTGGTGGCCTCCTATTATGGGGCTATGGCATTGGTGGATAAAAGAACAACTGACATCATCTACCTGGACTTGTGCATTTGACACTGTCCCACATGACATTCTTGTCTCTAAACTGGAGAGACATGGAGTTGTCTCTCCAGTGGATAAGGAATTGGATGGATGGTTGCACTCAAAGAACTACAGTGAACAGCTCAGTGTCCAAGTAGAAACAGGCTATGAATAGTGTTCCTCAGGGGTCGGTATTAGGACTGGGGCTGTTTAACGTCTTTGTTGATGACATGGACAGTGGGATTGAGTGCACCCTCAGCATGTTTGCCAATGACATCAAGCTGTGTGGTTTGCCTGATATGCTGAAGAGAAGGGATGCCATCCAGAGGGACCTTGACAGGTGGGCCAGGGCCAATCTCATGAAGTTCAACAAACTGCTGCACCTGGGTCTGGGAAATCCAAACCATTCTATAATTTTATGATTCTGTGAAGCTATTCATGTCCTTACTCACCATGACTAATACATCAGTACTGTAAAAGTGACATTTACTACCTTTGCAAAATCTTCTTCAGAATCTGTCATCTACTGGCTCAACAGAAAAATCTGATCATCAACCTATAATTGAAACAATAACTCTATTTGTCTAAGACTAAGAATTGCTCTAGAAAATCAAAGTTGAATCCCTCAAAACTAGCTTTTAAGACCTTGATATTACCTTTTTATTAGCCAATAAATACTTAGGGAAAAAAGGAGGTTTATTATATCCTCCAAATTGGTCCGTACATGACCCTTTTCCCAACTTTCACAGATTCACACAAATGACTTCTTACAAATATCTTGACTTCTAAGTCTGGATAATAAGAATACATAATTTCTGATAATTAGTTTTAAAATATAACCTCTAGTCTATCTAGTGATAATTAACACATTTCCTTCTATCTGAGTGTGCTTATATATTTTCTACTGAAACACAGTGAATGTTGGTTGCTATAGTTACAGTTTAAATTTAGAATAAATGCATTTCTCTGTAAGCGTGGAATATTCACATGGAAACAGCTCAAATGCGGCTTTCAAATTAAATCTGTGTAATTAAAAACACATGAACAGTCTCAAACTTAAACTAGCAGATGAAGTCCCTTGGTAGCACCGATAAGAAATGAAGACCTCAGGCTGTGTAATTGCCTAAACAGGATTGATGCCTTCTGAGAAAATAATTAGCTCAAATGAACACAGCATTCTACTTATTAATCTGTATTAACATTTAAACTCATTCCAGTCCTGTCTAACTTCCTAAAACATCTGCTTTTAACTTCATTTCTTATTCACTGAGTAAAGAAATTTGGAAATTAACCCTGAAAAGTGGATCTTACTTATGAATTTTGTCATAATTGCATAATAGCCATGGAGGCATCGTGGCTTTCTACAGGCACAGCAGACAGAAGCATTCTGCATTGCTTTGAGAAGCATATAAATAATGTCATCAAGTGCCATTAATCCTCCAGGCAATATGGTAACAGTGTTGCCTACTGAATATTCCAAATATTTCATAATCTGGTACTGTATTAAGGATAACACAGTGTTACTTCTATGACTATTTCCCTGACACCTTCCACAATGAACCTGTTCTCAGGTACTTGTAATTCAGCTGAATTGTAAACTTCCAAGCTGAAATTTCGTATATCTCAGGGTGATTATAGTACTGTTACTGCCCAAAGTGTCAATGAAATGGGTTAGCTGTTGGAAAAAGATTGGGATAAAAGAAATGGTTATGCTCAGTTTATGATATACTTTTAAAGAGCTTCAGCTCCAGTGCTCTATGGCCTTCAAGTCTTGTGTCTTCATCTTGAAATGCACCAGAGCATTCAAGACCAGCAAACCAGTGGGTTCCTCTGGTATCAGAAATATACCACTGTTCTTGCTGGAGAAGTCAACCCAATGTCTGAATGTGTGAAAGGCTTTGGTTTTACATGCGCTGGAGAAGTCTGTTTGAATTTAGCTTGGTTCTCCAAAGATTTCATGTTATTGAGGTGGTCAGGGTTCAGGATTGCAGTGAAATAAGATGTTCCCATACCATCTCATCTGAGCTACTGGGACACTTTTGCCACAGACAGAGCAAAAGAAGGAACTAAAATGATGCAGGCAAAAAGCACTGAACACCAGTTCTTTTAGAACCATTGATCCAGCTATTAGAATATATGTTTTTTTAAAGGTAAAATTATTCAAGCACTTTTAGAACTTTTTTTGAGTATTCGGTTTGTAATTGCTATATTTAAGGAAAAATAAATCGACTCTCTTTTTTCCCCACGAAAAAGGGAGTTTAGGCACAAAGGAGGTTTTTGCAGCAGCTGACATTGTGATTGTCTAAATAGCATACAAGTGTAAATTCCTTACATTGATTTAGCTGACAGCAAACCTGCCATCCCTTGGACAGCATTTTCATCAAACAGATAAGGAAATTGCTTTTAAGGGAAGAAATGAATTTTTCATTCAACATTGCTACACAAAGTAGGATTATGGGGGTTGTGCAAAAACAATGAAGTGAGAGAGAAGTATTCATATATGCCACATTCAGGGAGGCCCAAATTAGCAACCCTGACTTGCCTGATTTATGCATTGCTCCCATGACCCCTTCTAGTTGTGTATCTGCTCTATAGAGATATGTGTAAGGGATGAGGAAAGTACAGACACGTTTTCAAAACTACTTCATAGCTCAAGTTCCATTTTCAAAGTGCCTGAGAGTCACTGAAACCCAATGAGATTTCAAGACATGTTCAATGCCACCTATACGCAGCATTCAAATGTGTCCTGGGAGCTGTCCTCTGAGCCCCATGTGGAGACAGCATCACCTTGCACAACTGATGGGGATCTCACCTCCAGCTTTCCACCTGCTCTCCAAATGTAGCTCTCTGCAGAAACACTGCTTTGTATAGAGAAATGGTCTGAGACCATCTGAGACTGGGGACAGCTGAATTATACCCTCAGGTCCCTTTTCTTCAAAAATGGTCAAATTCATTCTCTTATTCCCATGTAAAGCTAAAGAAGTGGAGATGTACATTCAAAATACATCTCAGCCTTCAGTTTTTCCTCACTAGCAAGTATAAGACTTCAGTTCTTCAGTATGCTGTTCTCTTCCTGCTCTTCTGAGGAACTTATTACTGGGGTGCAACACGCACTGCATTGCAATGTCTATCTGCTTTTGTGCTTCTGGGCACATGTAGCTGTTGAAAATGGGCCTTTGGGATTCTTAAAAATGAGACTTTCATTTGTTCATGTGCACTGCAAACAAGATGAAATCAAGCACAACTCAACCAGACATGAACTGTGATCCTCCATTCCTGGGGGTTAATGGACCACTGGGAATTTTGTCAGTGTCTTTCTAAATGGAGTAATTAGTCTTCACAGCAGAGATGTAAAATATCAAGTGTGACATGCTTTAATCTCCAGTAATAGTGTTCATCACTGATGTAGAATACAGATGCACATTGCAAACTGGCGCTGTGAATCAAATAAAATGGTTACAATAGCCTGATTTGCACAGATTTGGCACTGAGGTTTACTGCAGAATGAAAGTTAATTCTAAAGCCACCATAAGAACTGTAATAAGGAGTTACCAATGCAATTCAATGTAAACTGGATTCTCAAAAGACTTTGCTATATTTTACATCTTTGTTAACATGCTTCTTTTTGTCTTGCTTTGCCAATTCCAGGTTATCCACACTCTATTTGCGTTGCCTGCCCATCAAGCTGAAGATAAGTGAAAATACGTGTTACTATTTATAGTCCAAATATGTGGACTCACTCCATAGTTTTTATTGCTTCCATCTTCTGCACTGCTTTAGTCTTGTTTATGTGAGGTCTCAACCAGCCAATAGATTCCTATTCTCCAAATTATTTTTAAGCATTCCTGCAACAGAACATGTATTTTTCAGTAGTAGGGAACATGTTCTTATTCAGCTCTTTACCTTCAGTGCCTTGATTATAGAGAACAGCACAGTACCTGGTCAATATTTAATGAAAAGAGTAGACCTAAAGCCATTAGGAAATGAACTCTCATAAAATTGTAAAACAACCTTATTCTGTTGAAAAGCTAAGGGCTGTTTTGCTTCAGCAGAAAAGTTCCCCATTGTTGCAAAGGAACAGAAAGAGGTTTATACTTACACATACATATCAATTTTATTCCATATTTGTTTTTTTCCAATTAGATTAGTAAGTATAGTCATGTAACTTAATTTAGACAAAGTTTACGTGATTGGGCCATGTTAAAAAGTTTCATCTTCTAAGGATTATATTCTTAAGGGATGTTTAGAAACATCGTAGTAAGTTACAGGAAACCCTTAAAACAATAAGATAGAATCCCAGGCTGGTTTGGGTTGGAAGGGACCTTAAAGCTCATCCAGTTCCAACCCCCTGCCATGGACAGGGACACCTTCCACTAGAGCAGCTTGCTCCAAGCCCTGTGTCCAACCTGGCCTTGAACACTGCCAGGGATGGGGCAGCCACAGCTTCTCTGGGCACCCTGTGCCAGCGCCTCAGCACCCTCACAGGGAAGAGCTTCTGCCTAAGAGCTCATCTCAGTCTCCCCTCGGTCAGGTTAAAGCCATTCCCCTTGTCCTGTCCCTACAGGCCCTTGTCCAAAGCCCCTCTCCAGGTTTCCTGTAGCCCCTTTAGGCACTGGAGCTGCTCTACAGTCTCCCCTTAAGGAGCCTTCTCCAGTCTTTAACAGCTCAGCTCTCTCAGCCTGGCTCCAGAGCAGAGCTGCTGCAGCCCTTGGAGCATCTTCATGGCCTCCTCTGGACTCTCACCCACAGGTCCTCATCCTTCTTATGTTGAGGGCCCCAGAGCTGGATGTAGGACTGCAGGTGGAGTCTCATGAGAGCAGAGAAGAAGGGGAAAATCACCTCCCTAGACCTGCTGGTCATGCTCCTTTAGGTGCAGCCCAGCTTATCATTGTCTTTCCACGAGCACACACTGCTGGGTTATGTTGAGCTTCTCATTGACCAACACCCTCAAGTCCTTCTCCTCAGGGCTGCTTTCAATCCAGTTCCTGCTCAACCTGTATTTATGCATGGGATTGTCCCAATGCAGGTGCAGGACCTTGCACTTGGCTTTATTTAAATTCATGAGGTTCACTCAGGCCCACCTTACAAGAGTATTGAGGTCCCTGTGCGTGACATCCCTTCCCTCCAGCCTGTTGACTGCACCACACAGCTTGGTGTTGTCAATAGAACTCACTTGAGTGCATAAACATGCCTTTCTGCCAAGCTGAGCAGAGTAACAAATTTAGGTTGGCTTTTTGCCCACAGGGACTTCTGTGCTGGGAAAAACCTCTTGTTCCTTGTCCTTAAATACTTGTGAAACTTGTTTTACTTTCCCCCGCATTGTGCTCTGAGAGGAGAGTGTGGTTATGTGTGTTTGTAGGGAGAATGTTGTCTATTTGATATCACACATATCAGGTTGAGATCATACACCTGATAATAACAGCTGTCAGAGGTGCATAAAGTTTTGTGGTCAGAAGTACTTAAACCACCTGGAAAGTGATTTCTTAGAATCACATCCATGAGCAGTTTTGTGCCTGTGCATCTCAAAGACAACAAAGAAGATTAGTGTAAGTATTTGAATGTTTTAGGACCAAATCCATGTTTGCCACAGTTGGGAAGTAGTAAAAATAGCTCCATTCCAGGGCAATCTGTGTGAAATTGCCAACTAAATTAGTTTCTAGAGCCACAGACCCAAGTCAAGCAGATAAACATGGCATAGGAAATACAGAAGCTTGACATCAGTGCTGTTGTATGAGGCTTGCAATGTGACAGCTTTTCTGTGTGCAGACTACTCAAAGTAGAAAGACCTGGAGGTGTAAAATCAGTGCTAAAAACAGGCTAAAATTTCCTTGCTATTGGATTTGAGCATCTGGTTAGGAATTTAATACACTCTTAACTTATGCACATTGGTTTCATGCTTTTTTGTTTTTCCCTTTAATGTGAATGCTTCCATGGGGAGGGAATCATACACAGACTGCTCAGCTGGCTGCTGCCCTTTACGGGAAGCTGAAATTAGTTTGCTTATCCAGACAACAGGAAGGACAATGAGGTAAACAAAAGTTCTTTTGGTCAAAATCCCAGCATGTGTAGATGTTCCAATCTAAATCTCTACATCTAAATGAATAAGTATCTAGTGTAAATCTAATTCTGCTGGTCGTTCTCGTATAAAATAGTAAATCTGATGATAGAAGAGCAATTCACATGTGTAATCATAGTACACAGATAGTACCACAGGATGCCTGATACACTGGTACAGGACTGGTAGCTATGTCTCCTCACTTTGGAAACCCTGCCAGCATAATATCTGTGGCCCATTCTCACCTCAGACATAGTCTGGATAAATCTTTTTTTGGTGGATGTGGAGCCAACAGAAATTTGGTCTGCAATATTCATTCTTTAATATTATATAATAACAACTATTTGGTGACTGTTGAACCACTATTGAAGTGGTTTGCAGCCTCTTATTGCCAAAATCCTACTGTTCCCAACTTCAGTGTGATACAATATCACATCACCTTTATAGCATTATATTTGGTTACTATGCAACTGGCTATTCAGTCCCATAGCTGAGAACTGTAATCAGATGATAAGTACATACTGACAAAAGAATGAAACATTCTTTTCAGATGTAGAAAGGGCTGAAATGGTATTTTAGCACTTTGCAATACTGAGCATTTAGGTTTCGTTAATCCCCATTGAGTTCATTGGCTCACCAGTTCATCAGGTTTGGTGCTTGCACAGATTATAGAGAAACACAGGGCCACCCTTGTTTCTTTATGGTGCTTCTTTTGTTAACCCTCCTCTACCTGCAGTGCTACCCTCCAAAACTCCCTCTTTAAGCCTGACTTGATAATTTAACCATTAAGAAGGCATACATTAGCTGCAGCACTGAAATCTAATGATAAATACTGTTAAAGCCCTATTGAATCACTAAGAGGTAAAGGCTGGTAATACGGAATGGCAGCTCCCTTATAAACTATGATTTCTTCTGGCATATCACATATATCATAGAAAAATAGCACGGAGTCTTGACTTAAAAATTTGTCTTAGTGGTTCATGCTAAAATGTCACTGTGTGAAGGTCTCTCCTGTAAACAGATGTAAAAAAACATGCAAAACCAGATACTTGGAAAGCAAATACCATTACACAGCACATTAAAGAAGTAGTATAATGTACTTGTAATGGCTTTGTGTGTATATATACATATAATTGTACACACACACACATATATATGCACTCCAAAATAAAATTGAAGCATTCATTGTTTTTCAGATCTATTTCCTAACGATTTCAGTTATGGAAAAATGCAGTAAATGTATATTGGCTGCTGCTGGACAGGAGATAAGGTATTAAAGCAGATAGCTGAAAGACTCACCCTGGCACTAATAATCCCTGGATATGTATAGTCTCTCCCTGACCCACAGTGCAAAAACTTTACAGTCCCACAGGATAGTACCCTGCATATATACCTAGGCAGAAGAAGGAGTCCAAGTACAACACTAAACCCAAACCCCACCAAACCATTCCCCCAACATCACTGCCACCCTCCCCAAACCTTAAAGAAAAGAAATAAACATGAATGAGGGATTGAAAAGTACAAGACAACTATAAAAACTCTTCAACATACAACAGCATAGGAAGTTGGGCTTGCAGGACAAATCACAGCCCAGCAAACAGCCACAGGTGGTCTTTTCCTCCTGCTATATCACAAGGCATATTTTACTTCTAGATATTACAAGCACTGTATTACATATAATGCAGTGCCTATAGAAATAGTGCTGTATAAATTATGAGAGGATATAGCATGCTGGAGAAAACAGTTTAAATGAAGATCTCCATGCCATAGTTGCCTGCATTTGGTCAAATGAATCACAGGACTACTCTGTTTTAGATCAACCCACACCTGCAGAGGAAATTACTTTGAATTAGAACATTCCGGCAGTATGGTAAGCTTTATTGTCTGTAGCTCAGCCCTGCATGCATTGATTGCTCATCCTCCCCTTGGGTGGTGTAAATGACCACAGAAGGTGCTGGCAAGAGCACATCAGTCTCACTGGCTCTGAGGGATCATCCAGAATCCACAGAAAGGAAATAACACTCACTCTTCAGCGCACTGGGAAAAACAACCTTGTACAACTGAAGCCTCTTATGAAATAATAGCAACCTCCTCACTGCCCCCAGCTCAGGTGTATCATGTCATCACATTAACGCAGACAGAAAAATCAGATGGCATTGATTTTTCCAGACCTCTCAGATTCACTCGTGAAGAATCAGGATGACAAAGTGCAGCAGATTGTAACTATAACTGCATCTTTTCAAATTCAGGACTCTTATTTTAAGATGCTAGCCAATCTATTCTCATCTTGCCTCTTCTACCTTTTCCCCTTTCCCTCTTTTCTTTCCCTAAGCCACATATTTTTCCTAGGCTGTACTGCATGTCTGACCTTGACTAGAGAGGCTCTATCTTTTGTCCTTGAAAACATCACTGTGC
Source organism: Melopsittacus undulatus (assembly GCF_012275295.1). NCBI lineage: Eukaryota > Metazoa > Chordata > Aves > Psittaciformes > Psittaculidae > Melopsittacus > Melopsittacus undulatus. The sequence goes on along the minus strand of NC_047528.1, from coordinate 6,926,925 downwards.
AGGTAACTCAAGAAGCTTTAGGCACTTCCATCTTCTCTCCCTTACAGAAGATGCAACTCTACATATTAATCAGTTGCTTTGCTTTGCCCTTTTCTCCCTATAGTTGTTTCATTATGTATGACATCTTTTTGTATCTTTCAGACTATGCACTACACAGCACGAGCTTTGTGCACATACTTCCCTTGGTAGTAACTGAATAGACTTGCTTTTTTCCCATGTGTGATCCAATCATGTCATTACAACAGTATTTATTGTAGCAATTAATAGCAGGCAACTATTCATTTTTCAATATTTAGAGAATAAATCTGCTTAATGGGCACATTTTTCCCCACCTTAAAAGTTATAATGTAGTTTTTATTTCTCTCTATTATAAAACATCAGAGTTGCTTTTTGAAAATCCTGGTGTGGTTGCTGTTCAAACCTGGTCACGATTAGATGGTCTTTCAGTTTACTTTTACATGATGTAAAACAAGGAGTACCATAACCCCTATTAGCACCTGAGACAACTTTCTTGAGCAGCAGGTGCTCTATCGGGTATCAAACATCCCATTTCCTCACTATAAAAAATGGGCATGATCATTTTATCTTAGTGCTAAAGCTGAGATAGCTGGGAATAGAAAGTTTACATGCAGTATGGGAGTGCTGCTGCAAAAGATAAATGTAATGTGGTTTGACAGATTTCATTTTCTTCCTACCCTTTCAGTTCTTGACCTTTCTATAGCCACTATCCACAGAGGCAGAAAGTAATACTGATTTGTGTGGTAGTTCTGATGCTATCTGAGACTTGTGTCCAATTCTGTAAAAGCATCCAGACAGAGTAAACAATACTAACAATGAGAGAGATTCAGATGTCTGCTCTCTCTCCGTCAGCCAGCATCAATCTGTCACAGCTAAACAAAGGTTCAGATTTAGCTTGGAGAGTGGATGAAAGTTCCTGCATTGACACTAGATGAAAAATTTACTGTGATATTGATTATCCATTGGTTTCCAGGCAGGCAGAGATTAATTTAACAGATTTTGAAGCCAAAGAGGACCATTATATAATATAGTATATGTTTTTTTACATCACACAGGCTGAGAAGAAAGACATACACTCTTGATTTGAAAATATCAAGACATTCATTACATCCCTCAGCAGTTTGATGCAATGGTTAATCACCCTGACATTAAAACATGTGCTCTACTTCAGATTCAGAGCTCGTTTTCAGACTTGGGTTCTGGTTATTATTTTTTCTGCCAAAGCTCTTTAGTAGACGGTGCTCTCTCACCTTCCTCCCCTTTTCTTTGTGAAGTTACTAATCCTCTGTAACTGAGTCACCTTTTGGGTTTATTTTGAGCAAAGTTAAACAGTCTGAGCTCTTTAAATTTCACAGTAAAAATCATCTCTTCCAGCTTTTGAAATAAACTGTTGGAATTTCCTCTACTTTCCCCATTTTTTCTCTAGGTCTTTGGAATAAAATGGAATATCATCATGGCCAAGGAGTTAGGAAGAAGGAGGCAGCACTCACCTCCTCTTGCTGGGTATAACTCCCATCTCCTCGCTGTCTCCCTCCAGAGTGACCCTCCTCGCCTGCCACCATTCATCGTCCGAGGCATTGATGACATGAAGGATGTCTCCATACTTAAAGCTGAGTCCTTGGCTTGGGAGGCCACTGTCTTTGCTCTTGTCATAGTCAAACATGGCTCTGTGAAAGTAAACAAAGATATGAAGACAGGTGATTATATCAGCCTTGGGAACATTTACTTCTGAACCAATTTGTCACATTTTCTGTTATAGCTAACCCTTGCTCCTTTCCAAAGGGAAGGACCTTGCTTGGGGGAAAAACTCCCACTCTGAAGATAATCTTCATGGAATACTGTTTTTTTTTTAAGAGAAGTTGAATCATAAAGTATGTTATTTATTGTTTCACTTCCTGCAGAACAATTGCCATATCAGAGAATCTAGTAAATAAACCCGGAATTGAGAAGCCCCTCCTGTCACCTTGCCAACAACAGTTTGCAGCTGTTGAATGTGTCCTTTCCTCACACTCATCTGTGCTCAGACAGACGGATGCTTTAGAAGGACTAAACACAAGGGACCAAAACTGTGCTTAGGGTAATGCATTTCTTCAGGTGAATGGATACACCTATATGAGCAAGTAGTTCAGACCAGAAGTGAGCTTTCAAAGGGAATCTCTTGGTTATTCCTACTCCAGTGCTTTGATTCATGTCCTGGAGCTGTGTTAGGTTGCAGACATTGGATTCCTGAAATCCAAAACTAAATTGAAAGATACCCTGACCAGAGTAGTGCTAGTCTGACACAGACCCTCCAGATGAACTTGGGGTGCACACAGCACCATTCTGCCACTGTCCCTCTGTACTCAGGACCTACCCAAGCAGCCCTAGCTCTTTTATTTGATATTGAAGATGTTTTTCACCAGTTTGAAGTGGACTTCTACCTTTGGTCTGCCTATACAAAAAAATCCCATGTACAGGGCATGTATATTAATATAGGATGCATCTATACATTTAGGGACTCCATAAGCACAAATTGAGGTCTAGCTTTGAGTTACCTGGCTATCAAACTGTGGCTAGGCATATTTTAGCATGATCTTACTGCCTAAGTATTCAACCCAGGTCCTAGGAAGGATCTTTAGCCTGTTGTGAGCTCTGTATTACCAAGTACAGTGATACTAATTCTCAGCCTTTTCCAGTCCTATGCACAGCACCTACACAAGCAGTCTTCAAGGTAGACATATTCCAGTTTCTCAAGGAAAGCCCCTTCACATGAATCCCAACAGGGCTGTACATTAGTACAGGTTGCTCATTGGAGCTACCTAGCTGAAAATCCAGATCTTGGTTCCTTATGGGAAAAAATATTTTTCCCAAGTAAAATATTGTTTAAAGAAAATGCCTCTCAAAAGCTGATGTTTATTTCCTATAGGAAAAATAATATGATTATAAACCTGACTACAGAACTGTTAGATCAGTAAAGTCCCAAGGGGTGTATAATAATTCCTGCTCTTTTATTGTCAGAAATAAAGTAATGGCAATCTCTTCACCGATAAACACTTCTGAGAGAAGGATTTGATATAATTAATTATTATGCATTTTAGTGCAATTGCAGACAGTGATTATGGCAGCTTTATGGGTAGATTTAAAGCACTCAAGGTTACAGCTTATAATGAGAGAACCTGAAAAATCACCAGAGTTGTAACTGCACAACCAAACCAATTTCAAAGCTCTTGGAAGCACTCAGTCTGCATGAAAGGTTTCGTTTATAGGAGGAGGAGGAAGAATGCTGTTTGGAATATGTCTTCTCTTAAAGAGTTTATAGTCATCTACTAATGCTTTCAGAAAAGCCAAGATAATTCCCCTCTCTTAGGATGAAGACTGCTGAATTTTACATAATCCATGGGATCAGATATGCTTGTGCCTTTCTTGGTAAATGTTCTTGGACTGCATGTAACCTTTGAAGAAATTAAAGATTTAGCAATGGAAATCCTGTAAAAACTTGGCTATATCTTAGTAAGTTACAGTCATTAAGGATTCTTATCAGTAACGTTTCATCTGTTGCCTTCTCAAATAAGGCATTCTATGAAGACATATGATGAAGCAGCATACAAATCCAGAAGCAGCTGAGTGTCATCAGTCACCTCTTTACCAATTAATGACACTTGATCTCAGGAGAAATGGCAATGCACACACAGGCACCCAACATATCATCCTGCTGGTACTGTCATTATCCACATACAATGGTCTTAGTTTTACCATTCTATGGACAACTATTGTCTTAACACTTCACCGAATGCTGAAAAACACTGAATTGTGTTCCTTGCCATGGAAGCCTATCAACATCTCAAACCTCTAACCACACAGTAGGCAACCATGCAGAATACTGGGCAGGTGTAATCCAATCCTGAGTCCATACATAATTAAATGAGTTCAAACAAATGACACTATCTTCTGTTGCAGAGAATATGCAAGGCTGCCATATCCCATATGTAAAACAGATGCCAAACTGGAAATGCTCCATATTTGACAAATTTAAGATGAATGACGTGTTTCAAAAGCTAAGTAGTAGAAAGAAAAGGCAGTGTTCTTTGTCCTTGAACAGACATTTGCACCCAAGAGCCCATGTATTGACATAAAATCACTGACTGCTCTCATGCTAGCTGATGTTAACGGTGAATGCAGATGGCACTGACTTATTTTGATTGGAGCAGTCCTGTGCAATGCTAATTAAAATGAGATTATAGATCTCAGACAGGAGGAATCTTGAGCACAATTTCCATTGAGTGAAAGATTTTGTGGCTGCAAGCTCTACAGATGTTGATTACTCCATTAGTAAATGAAAATTACATGCAAGCTGACTTCAGTGCTCTTTCCTAAACATTTCACATTGAGAGCCAGGTTTAAGTTGATAACATGGCATTATTTAAGCTTACAACTTTGATAATATGGTTGGCTCTGTAAAGCATACTTTTGCAAGCTGGCAGTTGGCCCAGCTATGAAACAAATGGAGACCTTCACTCTAGGCACTACTGAATGCACGTTGAAATGTTAACTTTGACTATGACTACCTTGGGCAATAGAGAGACCTGGGCAAGCTCGTCCTCACCTCCTCCTTTCAGTGCTCAGGCTGTAAGTATAAATTTGATATCTACATGTCCAATTGCAAGCTCTATTTAAGAGGCAGACATGTCATTTCTAATTTTCTACCTGATGAACAGCACTCAGTTCTGCTTGTGCTCAGTCTTGCAGATGTATATAAAAATAACACATCTGCATCTGCTGAGTGTCAGATGAAGTGATAGAAAATGAATGTATCCAAACCTCTCATTTGGCAAAAGAACTGGGAAGGGCAGACAGAAAAGATGCATGTATTGCTTTGTGCTTTCCTGGTTTTGGACAATGACAGCCCAGTTTTACAGGAGACAACACTATACTCCTAAAGCAGGGAAGCTTTCATAAGAGTCAAGTTCAGCTCTCAGCAGTCTATTTGGTCTATGCTAGCTTCTTTAAGCAGGTAACATCCTAAGGTATATTAGATACCTTAGGTTCTGCCATGTCATGGGGAATATCAAAGAAAAGGCTAAAATGTAGTAGCATCTTTGCAGAATGTGTTGAGGAGAGAATATAAGAAGCCCAGTCCAGCAAAAGACCCACACTCAGGCAGAGCATCCATCACCCCTCTCTGAGATATGAGCATCGTATTTTCCTTTCAGTTGAAGAAATATCGGCACAATTGGAACCTGGCTGCTGTAACTCTCCAGACAAGTGCTCTTCCCAAATGATAGGTCCAAAAAAGACACAGCAAAGGAGTATTATTCAAACGATTTAACCCATGAACACGTTACCGTTTGTGAAGAGTTAGAGGTTATCTTCACAGAACACAAGCACACATAGTGCAGATACTGGAGAGCCTGCTCAGCAGAGCTAAAGAGCTTTCTGAACATGGTAACATGACTGTATGTTTTCATATGGCTGAGTCTGCTTATTCATAGGTTGCTCAGGCAGTTCTTCAAGCCACTGAGCCCTAACTCATTTTTAGTGTCTTTTACTGCAATTTTGAAGAATAATAACCTCAATAATCTTACAGCTTTCTAATGCCACTTATCTGACAGGCTTGGATACTAACAGCTTCTCTACAACTTGATAAAAGCACATTTTAAAGGGCAGTTCTCTTCTTTCAGGTGTTTTATATCCTCAGTTAGCTGTTTACTTCTGCTCTTCAGCCTTCTTTTTGATCCTATAGTAGAGAACCAAGAGCTCTACAAGGCTTTCTGTATAGCTGTAAGGGCTCTTTTTACCAGTCAGCTGATTAAGTCTACTTTTGAACTGGGACAGTCGATATCTGATAACAAAGGAAATTAGTTTCAATTGTTTAACTTTCATTTTAGAGCTGTCGCCAATGTTGTCGTGACAAAAACACTGTGAAAATTCCCATTTGGTACCGTCTAGATAATGCATTTCACAAGCAGCAGCCTGTGTTACACAGGATGAATGATACTACATTACTAGTCCTGCATTTGAGGTTACAAATGTAGTAAGCCCAGTGAGTACTGTGAGATAAAACTCTGAAACTGGGGACAGAGCTTGCTATCAGCTAGTTAAATAGATGTGGTGAAATCATGGTTTGACCATCTTAGTTCCCTAATTAGAAAAACAGCAACAGGAGTGGGGTGATTATCAAAGTATATGCACCAAATTTCCATTAACACCTTTAACTTTTTTCCCCTCAATTCTCAGTTTTTGCATGAGTTTGGGGAAAACTGTTTAATAGCTACAATATTTTGAAAGTGAAAAGTGTGATTCAAGTGCTAAGCATTGGTGCTGCTTCTATGGTGAAAACCTCTTGCTTGTAGAAAATTAAGAAGCACAGCTCTGAGAAGTAAAGCAGAAGATGCAGGCATTTAGAATAAGCTGGATATCAGAAATAGTTAAGCTTATGTGAGTCTTGCTGCCCTGATATTATTCCAGACTTGAAAAGTGATCATTAAACTAAAATAATCCCAGCAGTAATTTGGACAGACCCTAACAGGTTTTGGTTTTGTGCTTGGATGCTTCTTAATCATTTTCAGGAGCCCACATCAGTGTAAAACATGAGCCCAGCATTTCACAACAGTATCAAAACTCATTGCTCAAAAATTGTTTGAAATGAAAACACTGCCATTGTCAAGCTGTAATACACTGCCAAACGTGCAGTGAGGCATCTACCTGTCAGTGAAGACCAGTTCAGTGGTGGCATTGTTTTAATTTCACTTAGCATAAATACTGCAGCAGTTGAGATATGTCCGAAGCTAAGTTGCATTGCACAATAAATTTCTATTTCTAATGACAGCTATTCTTGCAGCTAGAGTAATAAATATTTAACATAGGAGAAAATATATTGGCTTTAAGGAAATTGAAAGTCAATTCATTGTGCAATCTCATATATTGCAGCCTATTGGCACCCACCATGGCTGTATTGTTACCAGTGTTTTACATACGAAAAAGGTACAGAAAGACTAAGTGATCTTGCTAAGCCTTTAGCAGAAAAGTGAATTTAACAGAAACTTAGCTTCTTCAGCTAATGCTGTAAACACCCTTTGTAAGTTAGTAGTCTTTATGATCTTCCTGACAAGGGATATTAATGCATTCATAGCACAGCAATATATTTTGCTGAATGCTTCTGTATACTCAGTGCAAAGCCCCAAAATCTTCAACTCCCATATCACTATCACTATGGCTAGTCATCTCAATTTGATATGGTTCAGGTACTGTGTGGCAGCTTTATTTGCATCTCTGAAATTACTTTCCTCTTCTTCTGGCACAGATGGGAGTTTGCACATAAATTTACAGACCGCTCTTTGCCATTCACTTGATTATGAAATGACAACAACGCAAGAGACATTTTCAGCTTCTGTAAATAGTCCTAACTCTTCTGCAATCTGCCAGCATATTTGCATTCACATCACTTAAGCATATTACTCTTTTCCCTGAAAATTTCCTTAGCATTGATTCTCAGACCTCAGGCTTTATAGCATCATCCTAAGGGACAGACACTTTATTCGCTTTCTTTCAACATCTATCCTGCCCCCTGCACTAGAAATCCAGTGCACAGAGGTTTAATTTGCCTGGTTTTAGACAGTAATTCAGCATCATAGCCAGAATCAGACCCCAAGTTTCATAGCTGTCTTTTCTGCACTCTCTGTAATAGATGTATTTCCACCCACTTGCAGGCTCAGCTCGTAGAAAACATTAGAAGAAAATGAAAGAAGTCCTGATGTAATTCATCGCTATAGCTACAACAAAGAGCATAGCAGCTCTGGGACAGGACCAGCCATTGCAACACAATTATGATGCTATTAAAAGGGTTAAATTTTCACGTAGTGGCATGTCAGTAAAATCGTTCAACTTCTGCTCCCAGTTTTGTTTTCACCTGGAGAAGCTGAACAGGTAAATCCTATGTAAATCCTATATAGTAGAGCATACAAAAATGTTGCTTTCTCCTTGTGAGCTGTGGGAAGCTCTGAGGTGCTGCTTGCTATGACTGGAGGCTGCCAGAACAGCCCTTGTGCTAAGGAACAATTCTGTGGTACACTTTCACCTCCACTGAAAGAGTGGGATGGGATTGTTTTGAAGAACGGCTTTTATTAGGAGTATCCTACACCAATGTGGCTTCAACAAAATGTTTGTCTTAATACATACAAGTCAAAGATGCTGCTTTTCCCTTGCCTTTCCTTGCCTTTCTTTTAATGTCTTCCTTTTTCTTTTTGTTATTTTTCCTTTCTTTTTTTTTTCCTAGCTTAATGATGTTGTAGCTTTTCACGAAGCTAATCCCCTCAACTTTAGTTACTGTGTTTGTGCTGAGAGGGACAGTGTTGGCAGCACCCTGTGTTATCAAATTCAGTCATGCTGGGGCACTGCAACATGGATGTGATGTTCCTTTGGGAAGTAAGGACAGGTCAGGGACCATTCCCAGCAATGCAACAGTTTGGATGCACCTCCGTTTTATGGTGGACAGGAGGATATAAAGGAATGGATACGGTTGTTGCAGTGGGGCACGGATGTTGTTCCCAGGCATAGCTGGTAGAACTAAGGTGGAACCTGAGCGCACAGAACTGCCCCAAGGCACCTGCACTACACCAAATCCCACTGCACATTTGCACCCAAGCTTTTTCCATTTTCTTTACTTCATTCAGCAATTTCTCCATTCAGTCCAATTCATTTCTCATCATTTTGCTCCTCGTGGGAATTTGGCAGGGAGTTATGCCACGGCCTTCAATTAAAAAGGATTTGAGACAGCAGTATTAGTTCCAGAACCATTCCACAAGAGGGGGAGAGGTTTTCTTTATGGTGTTCACAACAGGAAAGAGGACTGGCATTTGTCCTCAGGGAGTATTCTGTTCACTTTGCAGATCCGACCATGACTCTTAATGTCAGCTCCTATGAGCCAGTGTTTATGCTGTTGATGGGCATTTCTGGGCCTTTAGTAAGTGCTCATGTTCTCTGCAGGAAATGAGCTCTTTTGTACTGAAAAATGGAAGTCAATGTTCTGAGAAGTATCGATCAGTATGTTCCAGTTTCATGGTCTTGCTATGCAACAGCATGCAAGGTCCTATGTTAAAGGCACAATCTCTCACAGCCCACAGTGAGGAAGGACTGATGGCTATATTCTTTCAGCTGTGGACATGGTCAGAGCTCACTTTACTCCAAGGCTTGCCTGGCTTTAAAGTCTTCCAGCAGGAGCTGAGATCACAAAGCTTTGTCACATCTCTTGTGTTGGCACATGGGGAATTAATTTCAGGCTGCATCCATTTTTTGTTTCTTTAGCATTTTACAGGGCATAAAAAGGCCAAGTAGAATTCCCCTTCTGCTCGCGAGCATCTGAGAAGAGTATCAAGCTGTGAGCATGTGCCTCAACCCTTTCCATAATTTATAGACTCAGTAAATCTGCCTGCTGGCTTCATCTCTTTTAAGTAGAGAAGCTTTTTAATACATCTGTGTTGTACTCAATGTATTTTAAATTTGCATATTTGAGCTTTGCTTTAAAACTGGGAGACCACCTTAGGGCAGAAGACTGACTACATTTAGCCTTATGTATTTTAACAAACTGGAGAAGATCTGCAGCAACATCTCAATTCTGGAGTGATTTACACTGAATTTGTGTGTGAAATTTCACAATAAACCCCCATATTTGTGAGTGAGATTTTAATTTCAGAGCACACTGTAAAACTTGGATCAGGTTTGTTCTAAGGTGTTTTGTTAATTTGTCTTCTTCTTAGCTTTGTTTCTTTTTCTCCCATTCAGACTAAGTGAAGCTGCTGCTTGACTGCATCTCTGGTTTCTGTCTGAGGAATCTGTGCAGTTCCTCAGTATAGATTCCTATGTTGTGACATTTAACATTATCCATACCCAGAAAGGAAATTTGACTGGATGTCAAATCAGGGATACTTTAAACAAATGGGTAATTTACCTGAAATTGCAACCTGTGGGTTGCATAGTTTGTCATAGGAGCCAAAAAGTAATTCAGCGATTCTTAGTTTTAAAGAAATAGTAACTTATTTGCTGACTAAGAATATTCATTTGGGAATTTTCCCCTGAGGGAAAATAAAATTAAAAATAAAATTAAATTAAAATAATAAAAATAAAATAAAATAAACAAATATAAAATAAACCAAAATAAAATAAGCAAAAGGAAATATTTATTTCAAAGACAATGCAACTTAAAGGGAGCATTGTGACTGTGTAGCACAGCCTGTGGCCACCCCCCTCCTTACCTTCTCCAAAATGCATGCTACCTCTAATACATAATACATTATAAAAAAGCACTGAATTGATTTTTTTAAGTCATTGGTCTACAATAGTCCTAAACATTGCAGCAGCTCTCAAGCAAGTTGTTTTTTCATGTAGGTAGTTGTCTCAAATACCCTGTAGTTTGCAATTGCTTTCTCTTAGACCTAATCATGACCCATATCCCTTAGCAGCTTTGAAAATTACATGATGGCCAGGCTGCCCACAGAATTCATTGTGCTTCCACTGGGTTATAATCAAAAGGAATTTTTCAGCACACCAAAGAACCCTACTGATAACATAATTATTACTACCAGCCAGATAAACGATGGCTTCTTTGTTTTGTTGGACAAGGATATTAGGCATCTGCAGAATTAAAGTAAGAGAAAGCCTTCCTATGGAAAAATGGACCACATTCATGATTCGTATAATTTGAACACAATGTTGACAAAAAGAGTGCTAAGAGATGGACTAACCATAATGCCTCTATGAAAAACACCCCACCAGCCAAAATGGCAGCAAAATGGAGTATTAATACTTCTTTCTTTATTTGTCCCCTTCAGAAATCAACATGCAAGACTGGAGCATTTTCAGTCAGAATATTCTTACTTCTGTTGCAAGAGGTGTAAGAGGTGGGGAAGTCTCCAGTCCTTGCTAGCATGGAAGTGCTCTTTTGTTCATATAATAATAAATCTCTTTACACATTCCAACCTTTAGAAATGGCTTCTGAAAAGAAAATTGTTCTCTGGCTATTGAGAAAGTGTAGACAGGCAAAACTAGGAGAAAGTATTAAACAAGGCAGAACGTTGGCTGTTCTACCTTTGATGAGTGAGGGCATTTTGGGAGAGTTGAGATGCTTGTTTACCACAGCTCTTTCTTAGTAATGGTTTCTGCTTGGCCTTGAATGTTGTCCTTTGCCAAAGAAAGAGTCAGAAGTCAGAATTCCATTGTTACTGTGTCAGCTGATGAGGTTCTGCTGCAACAATGAGGTGTCGCATGCACGCAGGAACTACACCATGGAAAAACACTGAAACTTATTATGGAAATTAATTCTCCTGCATAATGTGGAGAAATGTAATAACTCCATAAACCCTGCTGGATGCAACTGTTTGAGAAGTCATAAACACCTTTTTTCTCTAGGGCAAAACTTGAGGAGCTCGTTAAGGGTTTACTCAATCAGTGGGAGGTTGCTGATAAAGTGAGTCCTTTGTGTTTATAACACAGGTTTCAGCTCTAAGAAATGCAATTAATTCTTGAGTTTGACTTAGTTCTTATTTTAAAGAAGGGCGATTTTGCAAAAATCCCAATGCTATCAAAGTCTAAAGCTGTACTTTTATTGCACAAAGGTCAAGTGACTCTACATAACCTCTGTTTCATGAAGCCAAACATGAAATCTCTAAAGACTTCAGATTTACATGATGGAACTCTATAGAAATCAATACATACAGAACAGTGCCAATGGCCTGAGCTAAACTCAGCTGAAATCTTCTAAACTCTAATCGAATAACAGTGAAAGTTTGCCTGGAAGAGCAGCTATGAGAAGAGATGTCCTATTTGGCCAACAAGTCCTGTGGATTCCTTGAGCTATTTTGTGTCAACCCTACCATAAAGAGGTGTATCCCACTGAAATATATTCTATGATTGGGTTGAATGTTTTCCTAGTAGATGATCTTTTCCATAAACCTTCATCTTCTGAAGCCAAATCAATACTTCGGAAGCTCAGTTTTCATTACACTCCCATTCTCATGGAGGAAAGCTTGAAAATAAGATGCCAGAATATGCAAAAGCAGAAACAAACATAAAGGGCAAATAAAAATAATGGTCTTTGGTGTCACCTGGTCAGTGTCAAAACACCGATTATTTCTTCTTCTTAATGATTAGATTCAGTGTTTCACTATGTGCGTGGTGTCAGTCCACATTAGAAACAGACTTGAAGAAAAATATGCTAATCAAACCTGTGACCAAAATAACATCAGTAATGTGTATTTGTAGCCCATCATTCCCCCCATTGCATTATCCACACCCTCCTTCCCTGGGAGCCCTGGCTCTCACATTCTCAAAAGCAGGATTAAGAAGTTCCTGAATCCCATTTTTAAAGGTAAATTAAGCACATCTGAGCCTAGGTTTTGTTGACTTTAAATAAGATTAGACTCTGAATTGCTAAGTCGCTTTGAAAACGTTACCCTAAGCAGCTTTAAGATTGACAGAATTTGCCTTAAGCTGCTCGGAGACTGACAAGAGGATGGTCTGGTGCAGTAACACAAACAGTTTATTCCATGTTCCTGAATTGTGCTAGGACTTGGGATAAGCCATTTTTTTTCTGCTACCCTGAACGAAGCTCAGAGTTTTGATGCTGTTGTCCATAATGAAACTTCCTCATTCTGTGTCTAATCCCTCATTTAAACAAGGACACTAAGAAACAGAGCTGGGACCTTTCCTTCTAATGCCTTCATTTAAATGAGTCCTGTGGCTATGAACAGCCTAAAACTAAATCTTCCAGCAAAACCTGTTGTGTTCTTCTCCCTTCCCCTGCCATGGAAACTTTCTACCTATACTGGCTTAAGCTCACCTTGATTTTAAGATATTCCTCCATCCTGCAGAAAAACCCCCATGAACCCCTACTAACAATAACTGCAGATGGAAAATGCATATCAAAAGCCGTGTTCTAAGTTTAGGCAAAGCAGTAACAGCAGTCTCTTGAGTTAAGCTCTTGAAACTAATTTTCTTTAGCATTTGAGTAATCTGACCAATTGCAAGTAGATTACATATACTTAAAATTATAAATTGAGAAGGGTTTCTTCTCTCCATATTTCAGGAGAAAAAAATGGGTGAAATGCAGAGATTATTAGAGGAATCTAAAATCACTAGACAGTAAAGGAGAGCTCCTCTGTACCTATGGCAAAGGAAGAATGCAGAGAATTTACATTAAATTGGAAAGACAATACAAGTGGTATGAATATTTCTCTAATAATATTTCTCTAATTTGATGACCTTTTTTGCATACTTTTTAAATTAATAATACTTAAGTAGAGTATTGTGAAGTACTCAGAGGATATGATAAAGTGGCCATATCAATGCCTGTGATGGGTAAATTAAACATAAAGGGTGAAATCTCTTTGACTTCAACAGAAGGAAGCATCTATTGAAGCTACACATCTTGTCAGAAGAGCCTGCAGTGTAAATTACACTGTCATTTAGCATTTCCTTACACAAAACCTGTGCCATTAAAATGAATTGAGTCTCACTGAGTAACAGAATAGAGACCCAAAAGAAACAAGCACGAAACTGAGCAAACAAATGTCTATTTTGTCATCAAAAAAAGATGTTTTTCTTTCACCTCTCGTGGTGAAGATTGAAATAATCACAGAGATTTTTTTGCCTGAATGAATTCTTAGTCTTTTTTAGCATTTTACAGCCTCATTTGCAAGCTGTAGGAACTTCATATATTTTCTCTTCCAACATGGAAACAGCAATGCAGTTTAGTGAGTGATTTAGGGGCTGAGCAAGGAAGCTCTCTTGGAGAAGGCTGTGGTGTATAAACAGGGAGAGGATCAGACCATATGTCCACTGTTGCTATATGTTTCCTGAACATCTGCTGTCAACCACTGTCACAAATACACTTGGCTAGATGGACCTTTCTTCTGAGCCAGGGTAGCTGCAAATCAAAATTGATGTCACTTTTATAGAGGAAAACAGATACAGAAGGTGGGAAGCCAATATCTCCTGCATGACTTGGGTTGGTGCTGACAGGAGAAAGGACATGGAAAAATTTCAGTGTTTAAAAAAAGGAACAAAACAATCCATGGAAAAGGAATCAAACACTTGAAATGTCTGCAGGTGACTAATTATGAAAACTTGCAGCTCAAGGAGAATCAGACTGAGCTCTTCAGATTGCTGAGTTCTCCCTGCATGTAGGTGATGACTCTCACAAGTCACTTAGTGGGAGAGCAATTCCCATCCCTCAGGATCTTGCACAGGTTCATGGACTGTCAGACATCTCAGGGAGCTGGGAAACCTCACAGGGGCCATGGAGGGACAATTACTGTGGAGCTTCCATGTAAGTGTTAATCCCAGTGCTATACCACAATACTTTTGATGACAGCTACCCTGTGTCTCCTGATCAAGGGCTGTCTTTGATGATCAAGATTATTTTGGCAATCTGAAAGCTGCTATAGCATAAAAAGTGCTGCATTGCATTATACAGCAACAAATGGAGGTTAGAACTAGATGATCTTAAAGTCCTTTCCAACCTTAACTATTCTATGATTCTATGATAAATAGTGTAATTAGGAGTTTCAGAGTACCTTTTGCATACGTGTCTAAATCTATAGATTGACTGCAGCACTCACAGATGTGTGACTGTTAAATCATTTCACTACATCAATATCTAAACATTGCTCTTATATTCGACTCTACCATTCCTACCTCTGGCCTTATAGGATTAAACTCCATTGGGTTGTTTAACACAACTTCTGGCTAGCAATGCAAATGACATCTTTTTAGTGGTTTTCTTTCTGTCTCTATCTCATTAACTTAGTATTTCCCATCAAACATCAACTAAGCAAATATCTGTTTCTCTAGTAGAGTACGAAATGTTTCCTTTTCATAGCTATGATATATCACTGCAGTTCTGTCTGTAAGCTCTATAAAGTGAATCAAGTTAATGGAAAGACTCTAAACCAGCATGAGTTTGTATTGCGATGAACAACTTTCATTTTTCATATATAAAAAAGCAAGTCAGTGCAAGATACAGTGTAATGAAATAAATATAAATGAAAAAAGTAGACTGTACAAAACTCAATTTATCTTCAAAGATTCCTTTTCCTTATGATCTCAAAATCTGAATTTAAGAGCTTGAGCTTCTCTTCCTTTAAGTAATAGTATGAGCACTATCATCTTTACAGAAAGTCATTTATAAAGCAAACCCTCACTGCAGCATGCGACTGCCTCTGAGGGCAATTTCTAGTATCTTCCCAAGTCTCCTACATAGCAGGGCCACATCTGAAAATCTCTGTATCTCCTGCAGCTGTAGCAGTAATTTACTGCATTTATCAGTCCCATTGCACTACTGGTCTTTAGTGAGGTGGGTTGAGATTTTTCATTTTCTTGATTTGCTTTCAAGACTTACTATTAATGTTCCTGCATGTAACAGTAGAGATGAGATGTCCGTTTTCAGCAAAAACTCCAGTGTGAGCTTATGTCCAAGATCAGACTCACACAATGTTAGAGAACAGCAGATGCTTGAGCAGGCATGGCTCTGCATTGTCATGTCCTGCAGGGACACTGAAGAGAAGAGGATGCGCTCCCTCAAATCCCTTCACAATGGGGGAACAAAACAGGACAAAGAAAGGCTGTCCTGGCCTTAAGACATTATTGTCAGCACCTCTGGCATATTCTTCTACCTCCTCAAATGCTTGTTGGCAGCTCATGGAAGACCAGCCTAAAGGAACTGTAGTATGTAACTCGTATTAGAGCAAGAGGTGAGCACCAAAAGAAGGCTGGCAGCAAGGTGTCCCTTCTGGCTCTGAATAACAGAGACCAACAGGAGCCAGAGCTTCAGACATGTCTCTATCTTCTCAGCTTTTCTGGTTGCCTACTGTTGGTATCCCACCACTCAAGGTACTTGCTGACATGAATCCAGTCCTTGGCACCTAATTAATCTTCCTCCTTAAAGCTGATACTTTTTAGTCAATGAGATCAGTTCTTGGGAGTTTTGTGCTCAAAGCTGGAGACAATTTTGAGGACCTACAAACTTGTTTTCCTACTCAGCATCCTTGACCCAATGGCCATTCTGGGACACTGCCTCTGTCTTTATAAAGTAAGGATGGATGGCATTTCCCTGCCACGAAGGAGAATAGTGGAGGTAACTGCAGTAAGGATTGTGCGGCATTCAGATACTAAATACCAATTATAGAGGGCATTGGGGTGTAATAAGAAAGCTCAGGAATGAAAAGGCCAAAGCAATAAAGCTAAATGAATTATTTACAATCAACTACAGGATGAACCCACAGAAGAGCCTTTCAGACCTGTCAAATCAATGGAACCATCTGCTCTTGATGTGTCAGTAGACAAAGTTTAATAGCAAATCAATAAAATGAATAGTAATAAATTACCAGGATGAGATGAATGACTGAAATGTGTGCAAGTGGCAAATATAAACCCATTTTTAAAGGGAGACCACAAATTAATTTAACTTGAGTAACAGGTAGGTCTACTTAACCTTGTTAGAGGAACAGTAAACTCATGGACCAGGAATAACACTTAGATTGCCAGAATGCTTGTGAAAGCCTTACTCATAAAATATAAAGGATAGAGTGGTCTAGGAATAAAGGATTAGTAAATGTTTAAAGGACAGGAAGCAGAGATTAACAAATAAGGTTTTATTTTTACAACAAAGGAATTTCCTTAAGTGGTCTAGAAAAGGTGGTGAAGTATAAGGTGATATTTACTGATGATACGGGGGTATCAGGGTAGCAAACCCAAAAACTGACTGAGAAAAGTGAAAAAGGATTTCAAAATGGCAAGTAACTGGATGGTAAAATTCTTGATGAAATTTAGCATCAATAAATGCAAAGTGAGGCATGGGGAATATCACTCCTTTGTAGATGTACATATTGATACACACCAGCCAAGCAATTACTCCCCAGGGAAGAAACACTTTCTCTAGTTTCTCTTCTGTAACTATCCTATTTCTCAGTTTTTATAGGAAAACATTAATTCAATGCACAGCAGTAGTGAAAAAGGCAAATCTGCACCTACAATTTACAGAAATGAATGAAGAACCAAACAGAAATCATTGTTATTATACCATGAAACAGACACCCACACACATCCACTACAGCCAGTCCTGATTCTGCATCCTGAAGAGGACCTGGAAAAGGCAGGGAAGGAGCAGAGAGACCAATAAGGGCAATTTGCTCACAGGGGCAGATGATACAGAGTAAGTCTTCTCAGCTGTAAAAAAGATGACTAAGAAAAGAGTGCAATAAAAGTTAATGAAGTTGCAAATTTCAGGGACGAGGGAATAGGGGACACTTGCTCACTGTTCTCACAGTACAAGAAATGGAGGGTATCATAATTTAACCACTAACAGATAATATAGGGGATGCAATTAACCAGTGGATGTTGTAGGGTCTGGAAATTCAAATGGGCCTAAAAAAATCTTTCCAAAAAACAGAAAAATCCATCAAGACTATTTGATAGTATTGGAATATCTGCTGTCAGCTACTTTTTGAGACAGAATAATGGATGGGAAGAATCTTTGGTCCTGTTGAGTTTGGTGGCCATGTTCGCTTTCACACATTCACCCTACATCACTGGGGCTTTGATTTGATCAGCGTAACTTGAAACAGAGTCATTTGGCTTGTGACAATCTGCTTGAAAGACAGCTTTCCATATGGAAACTGTTTCCATTATGGAAACTAGTTAAGGAATTCAAGCTGAAACCCCATTTGTCTTTAGGTTTTCTACTACTGAGAAGTGTGGCATGGTTAGTCCCTGCCCGTGGCAGAGGGTTTGGAACTAGATGATCTTTAACCATTCTGTGATTCTATGATTACGACGAATATGAGGATTGAAACACATCACAGATTTAAGGGCACTGAGAAATCTTTCTGAAAGACAGATTCTACTGATTCATTGTTTTCATTAAAAACTACAATGTCCTTTTTTTGAGACACAATTTTACTTGTACAAAGCTTATTGTATGCAATAATTGCAAAACCTACATCTTTAGGTTTACAAGATGGTGGATGCATGTACCTTTCTAATCTAGCACAGTAACACTAGGATTATAACCAAACTGCTGAGTACATCTAATGTCCCCATACAGCACCATGTATCTTTCTGCAGTTAATCCAAATATTCCTCATTTTTAGAGAAAATCTTCCACTACAAACCTAGATCCTTTTGTCTTTGGGTAAAGATATGAGCAGAAGGGTAATTTCTCAGAAAGTGTTTCTCAATGCTATTAGTAAAAATGCTTTAATTTCTAGGGAAAATAAAACTATTAAATTGGATGTTAAAAAGTGCTGAAGCAGCAACATCTAAAGAAATTTGTAAAGGAATATTTTATATGCTTACAGCTCATAAAAAACTAAATAAGAGAAAAAATCATCATACCATTGATGCAAAAAATGCCTTGGAGAAAAGGATGCTATGCATGCCCTAAAGATATCTTTGTTCTTGTTTCCTGCTAAATGATTGACAGGGTAAAAATGAAGTGATTAACTTCTAGCTGACAGAAAACAGTAACAGGGGTCTGTAATGATGGCACCCGCGAGTGGCAGTGTGTCCTACTTATCTGCATTTTAAAGCAACATCTGCTGGGCCATTTGCGATGTCTGCAGAATTCTGAAGAGAAGCAAGATTAGAAACAACAGTGCATCTTTGCTGCAAATGCTATGAAACTGACCCTCACAAGGCAGAGGTTGAACAGAAAGTGTTGGGCATATGTGAAATAATTAAACTGGGAGGCAGGAAGCAGCTCTTTAAACTCTTGACATCTACATAAAAATACCCTGACATTTCTAAATCAACATAACCCAGATGTATGATTTTGCTGTCTATCAAATTTCCTCCAGTCTGAGACATTTGTCTTGAAGATCTCTTTTCAATCTGGACACTTTCACTAAAAGAAGTTAATTATAAAAGGATGCAGGTGTGTTATTACATTTACACAGTTAGACCTATCTGTACCAGAAGGTGCTCAGTACTGCCAACTGGTTTGCAACCTCACTGCCCAAGGCTAATCCCCCCTAGCATATACAATCCACACTGCTTAGCACTGGGCTCAGGGCTGCTTTAAGCCAGTGCCACATCCTGTGGCCCTGAGAAATAGCTACTTGCTGAATGTGGTATTCTTACTCTTCCAAGTATCTCAAGTAGTGTGAACAGTATGTCATAGAATCATAGAATAGTTAGGGTTGGAAAGGACCTTAAGATCATCCAGTTCCAACCCCCCTGCCATGGGCAGGGACACCTCACATTAAACCATATCACCCAAGGCTTCATCCAATCTGGCATTGACCACTGCCAGGGATGGAGCATTCACAACCTCCCTGGCAGTTATAGCCTCACAGGCCATGTCTTATAGCATGGTGAGAATAGTGATGCAACAAACATAGTGTTGCATGTCCAAAAAAAAGCAGCATGAGGTTGTATGGGGATCTCTTAGAGTGAAAGCCTACAGGACTGTGACATACAAAAGCAATCAAACCTGGTGAGGTCTAATCCATACAGTGTGAGCAATCAAGGCCCTGGGTGCCAACTGGGCTACTGGTTTATCTGGATTACATAGTCATAACCAAATAATTGTGTCACAGTAGAGAAATTTTTAGAAATAACATCATTTTGTTGGTGAGATAAAGACATATCCAATATATGACATTGCAGCAGCTGGAATTCCTATTTTGGAGCAAAACGAATCCATTAATGTGAATGAGGCTCACAAATTAACTATGATATTTTCCTTGCTAATCATTGATATTGTCTTTAAAATATCCTGCTAGTTTTAGGGTTTCTTTGGGAGAAAATGGCATCTCTGAGAGCTCTACAGCAGTATGAAATCCCATGTGACTTGTTTTAGATACAGCTATGACTGTGATTGTAATTGCCTTGGACTTTCTTGATGATCACTATTCAGAAGCTTCATATGAACCCGAAAATCAGAACCATTTCTAATCTTACCTCTTTGGTAGTCACTTGAAGTAAAGTAAGGTAAAAGAGTATTGACTACAGCCTATTACAAAACTTTGTGGAGAGTGACCAGTTACTCAAAAGCTGAGAATAAGATTCAGACTGAATATTTTTAATGCCTAAAATGGACTTAGATGAATTTGAAGCACCAAGGCCTTGCTGCAAAATACTGAGTTCCTACTCCCTTCAGTAGACCAAGTATTTTAGACTACATTTGCTATCACGTATTTATGAACAGGATGTCTCACTCTCATTTAAACATTTATGGAATTCACATTTAAAGCAGAGAAATACTCTGACTGCATTAAAGCCCTATATGGGTCAACCATAATATGCTCTGAATATGCCTAACATACGTAAAAGTGAATACAGGAAAAAACACAATAGGAAAAGCTATTGTCAATCAAAATAGGAATAATATTTAGTATTTAATATAGTATTCTAGTGGTTAGAGACTTACCTGAGTATGGGAAAGTCAAGATTTTGCCAAAACATTGACTGAGGAAGTGGAAGATACAAATGCAGTTCCTTTAACAGACTGAATGGATTCAAAGCCAGAACTCTCTTGTCTTCATAAAATGTCCTAACCACTAGGCTGCCATTTGTGGAAAGCACATTTTTCACCCCTTTCCTTGAAAAGACAGTATGACCGAGGGGCCAGGAAGGTTAAAGTCTGGGAGAAAGAACGTGGTCAATTGGAGGCTTGGGAATGCAGTGGTAGATGAGTTGTCCTGGCTGTTATCAGTGATTCCAGGTTGGCTTTGACTGGAAAAGTAACAATGTGGGGAAAAGGCAGAGTGATTGACCCTAATCCACCATAAAGGTGTTGCCATGCTCTGTAATGGAGTTCCATTAAAGATGCATTTGGCCAAGCTCCCTGGTTAGCACAGCAAAACTGAATTCCCTACTCAACACTTCTATTTACTGTATGCAGATTTTATACAGCTAAGTTAGGCACCTCGGATCACCCTCGGTAGACTATGTTTTATGATATGCTGTGATGCCAGAGCTGGGCTTCCATAGCTCATAATATGCTCTGAAAGTTGTGTTCAATCAGTCTGTACAGGTAATATTTGAGTCAGCTCTGCTCACTGTCTGCGTTCTCACCCAGCTGCCTGAGGACTGCTTATTCCTACAAGACACCTTGGGAAATGGGTTTAACAATATCAGTTCCAAGTTTCTCCCCCCCATCAATCAGCAATAACTTTTTATTGAGGCTGCTAAATCCTCTACTTCGACCAAGAAGTCTGTTCTCCTTGAGTGACAGTGAAAACTATTCAGTATGGAGCGTGGTGGTTCAAGGTTTGACACATTTTGTATTGACTTGAGGGAGAACAAGATTGTGCCATGTTGCTGAATGGCAATATCAATTCCTTAAACAGTGTGCAGTGAGATCAATGAAAATAAATCAATACTTCACTTTAAAAATGGTGTCATGGAAAGAAGTCTCATAGGCTTTCAGTTAAGAGATGAAAGAGGCAAAGAACAGTATTTACTGCAAGCACAATAAACCAAATGTTGGGAAAGTCCTATTAAAAAAGCATTAACCTCCTTCACAGGCTGTCACTAAATAGGATTATTCCAAAGCTCACTCTGCTCCCTCTCATTAAGAGCAGCAACTCATCCCTGAGTTTTCCTAAACAAAACTTAGAGGTTTACCAAATAAAATGAGATTATCTTCTGCCTACATAGCATAAAGAAAAGGATGAGAATAGGATTTAGAATAAGGTAGGAGTGATAGGATAGCAATGAAATGATTTATATTACAAAGGTCTGAGAGAGCCTGAAAAAGCAGGACATTAAAACATGGGGGCTGTTATACTACCACACCTTGCTACAATTTCCAGTTAAGATGAATCTGAAAGGAATGCTGTTGAAACAGCATTACTTGTATGGTTGTATTAGGTGAAGAAATATGTTTCCTGGTAGTTTAAATTTTTCCATTTGCCTCACTCCACTTAATTCATTATGAGCAGTGATTTGTTTGAGAAGCGGAAGCATTCATGGGGGTTTAATTATGGTTTAACTGATGACTTAATGACATTTGAGAAAATGGCTGGTTTATTGAATGGGTGAGAATTTATTGTGATGTTTTTGTTATGTCCAAGTGAATTATAATTTTATTCAACAAATCAGAATTCTTAGACCACTAAAATACATGATTGACAAAGGTGTATTTTTACAATTACCATTTTATTTGCATATTAACGCAAAGACCTGCATGGAATAATCTTTTAGAGGAGCGCAATCCCATTCTTTCTGAAACACAGCAAGGACTGAATCCAAATTAACCTTGAAAAAATTCATTTGAAATACACAACTGGACTGCAAGAGTGGAAATGAGTATCAAGGGATGGACTATGATTTCAGAACACTGCCCTGGGGAACAAGAGCTGAAGAGTGGAGTCTCACTAATTTGCTTCTCACTCAACCCCCAAAATAATAGATGTCTGTAACTGTAATCACAGTGAACATCTAAGTTTGTGCATTACAGCCTGAGTCTTAGACAGCCAAAATCCCACTTCACTCTGAATTCCAGACAGACACAAAAGCATGGCTCTGAAGGTTTGAAAGACATGAAATGTAATGACTGTAGCTGTGTTATTGAAGTAATGAAGAGCTTAAAACCATGACTGATGATCTCTTAGATAAACGATTAATGAGCAAGCTGTCTGTAGTTTGTCAAAAGACTAATGGAAATCTAACACAAGGTACCTGTGGTATACTATGGAGAAGGATGTGGAGACTGGGAACCATCCAAATATGACATTAAAGAGATGGATAGAGCAAGAACAGGACAGAGTGATGTTAATGATTCCAGCTTATATGTATATTTCATGTATGTTAACCAATTAGAGCATAAAAAACACATGATGGAAAATTACATGCAGGAGACCATGATTTAATGCACAGAAAGCAGATAGAACATGAGGAAAAGAAAGATTCAACCTGAACCTGAACTACTAGGCAGATACTACTGCTTGCTGTTTGATCATTGCTCTCTGTGTTATATGCAAAACCAGTATACAAGCATGGACACAGGGACAAGCTATGAAGGAGGAATTTATGTGGAAGTTTTCCAGGTATGTTTAGCAGTCTACCATGCTTTAATATACAGGGACTAACCCCCAAGAATGTTCATTCCTCACTGTGGGAGGCCACCTTCTTGTCCAGGTCCATTTTGGGGACTTGTGCTCCAAGAGGCATCTAGCCCTTCTTTAATGGGAATAGGAGCCATTTCCACCCCAAGAGACAATCAGGGGCCCAGAAGGGAATAGAAACAGGAAATACATCCTTCTAATGTTACTTTTTCATGCTCATAGGAGAAGCAGAATGAGTGAACACACCATAGCTATTCTATTATTGCAATTTTTATGCTGCAAATGACTGGAGTCAAACTGTAAATGCTTTTCCTCCATTAAAGCATGGGGTACAATTTCATAGGCCTTCAGGAAATGTACAGGACAGCCCCCTTCTACAGTGCACGATTGCTCAGCAACCCAAACATCTAATTTGTTATTTTACCAGGCACAATTACCAATTAATCAGCCATTAGGAAACCCTATGTCAATCAAAATATTGGCAGAGGAAACTTTAGCCTGATAGACGGCTGCTTTTATCAGTAAAAATGCTAAGAAATCAAGAAAGAAATTCTAAAATTAATTAATCAGCTCAAAGTTTCAATTATTCTTGGAAGAGTGGATGATGAGAATATTCTGTACACTGGGAAAAAGCAATTCACACAAATACAGGCTCTCTAAATCCCAGACTATCATGATTATTTAAACGGTGTTTGGATTTTCATACAGCACTCCTCCCCAAATCTAATTAGACTGAATTACTT
The DNA here is from genome assembly GCF_012275295.1 of Melopsittacus undulatus. Lineage (NCBI taxonomy): Eukaryota > Metazoa > Chordata > Aves > Psittaciformes > Psittaculidae > Melopsittacus > Melopsittacus undulatus. Next base: position 6,903,128 of record NC_047528.1, on the reverse strand, counting down.
CTGTTGGTACTTCATTTTCCCAAGAATAGTCTGCAGAGCTGATTTTTTAAATTATCTTTATCCCATAAAATCCTATTTTTATGTACACAGCGTGAGCAGAGATAAAACACGTCAGGAAGAACACATCCAGTGTTTGACTTTGAGAGGACTTCAATGCTTCTGGTATAAATATCACTCAGAGATAATCTTACTGAAGTATTTGACCTAAATGTCAGCAAGTCTGCTTTCTAGCAATACTCAAAGAAGCACAAGTGTTGGTTTGTTCACATCTCAGTACTCCTGACCCTCTCTTGTGAGTACAGTGGTTTTGGTATGTCATAAAGACACAATTGCAATGAAGGTTGCCTTTTTGCTGACTGAAATGACAAAGTACTTGGCTTAGAAGGCTATACCTCTAGATTAAGGGTGAAGACAGATTGTGTTCCAATAAGCTTGTTTCCAGAACAGCTCTGCAGAGAAATAACAGCACTGAAAATTCCATAGAGTTTTACCTTTCTTCTGTCTGCCCATATCAGAAATGGAGGAAAACACAGACATGTGATGTGCTTTCAAAGGAAAGGATAGTCTGAGTTTTCAATGGAGTTTATTTGAGTCAACATGGTTTCTTTATGACTTGTGTACAGCTCCAGTACCTTAATAATATGACTGAAGTTAGGGACTGAGGAAATAGATCAGACTTTTCTTAAGCCTCTTGGGATTTTCTTGTTTATGACACAACTACAACCAGAGCCTAGGTCACCTTGACCTGAAACTTAAGCATCAGAAGTTCGCTTCTGATCCCATTAAAAAAAACTGTCTCTGATGAGTTTTCATTTCCAATTTGAATGCAGTGAAACAAAATCCAACTTCTTTTCACACATCTAATTTATAAATGCCAGAAAAAAGTTTGACCTGAGACTCTTCAGAGTTCTATGGCTTAGAGAGTCTCAAATGATTTATTCAAAATCTATTTCCAGCTGGTCTCCTACAATGAACAAACAGGTCATCATAGTGCTTCAGCATCACTCCATATCTCTCTAACAATATAACTGTGTATTTTTAGGTCCTAAATCAATACAGAATCTGAGCTTCTCAATTCCAGAATGATATCACTTATCTTCCTGGAGGAATTGCTCAGACAGGATCGAAAATGCTTTGTGTTCTTTAAACAGGCAGAGCACTTATAAACAGTAACTTGGAATAAGATTCTTGTTAGTACCAACATTTTTGCCTGAGTTATGAAGGTGTATGACTCGATTCACACCACATTAACCACTAGTTATAGTGACTGCAGACGGATTTTACTGCTGTTTGTAGAAGCTATAATTATTACTGAATGTTAAATAAACACATTAGACTATTTCCCTTATTCCATATACTTATCTGTCTGCTCTTCCCAAATATAACAAAATCCCATTCCAAATTGATATCCTCTGTAGCTGTGAAACAGATTTAGAACCCAAGGCAACTGGAAGAAAAACAAATGCAATTCTTTTGTAGCACGCTGTGGTATGTAGTGCATTTCTGTAGATAGAACATTAAAAGTGCAACTTCAGTGATGTAGTACTTTTATATAGTTTCCTAAAAAAGCATCATTGAAACATGGGTACAATTGAAGTGTCCTTTCTTTAAAATCCAAACACCAACAAACTAAGTGAGGATTTTCCTTTCACTTGGCTTAATGCAAATTAAGAGCTGCTGCATTGAATCAAGGAAATGATAGCAATTAAAAAGCTTAGGGAAAGGAAACTCTGACCCTTCTGCACACTGTCCACATTAAAAACAAAATAATCTTATGCTTGTCCAGTGCCTGATGGCAATACAGAAAAGATAAAGCTAAAATAGCTTAAGAAGAACCTACCATACAGCTCTTTCACACTCTATTAAGAGGAAAACAACCTCATCTTTCACAGGCTCTAAATTCAGCAATGGTCCTTGCATTCAGCGGGATAATTTTCCAGTCATTAATTCAGTCAAATTGCCTATTATTTCATACCTTCAGTGTATCCTGTCTGACAATTGTTATTTCTTTTACATCTTTTTCTCCATATTTCTTGCCACCAGCACAAGAAATCCGGAGGGAAAAGAATGTTAAAGAAACAACAAAAGGCAAACCTATCTGTTGGATTTTATCCAAAGTTTTAAAATTGTTTCATTATTCCTAAAGGAAATGTGTAGGTGAGTACTGCTAAATGAATGTTTATTATTTGTGCAGCAGACAAAGGCAGATAGATAAATATATTACCGAGGACATGGTCTACACTGAAGCATCCCTGTCCATGGCAGGGGGGCTGGAACTAGATGACCTCAAGGTCATTTCCAACCAAAACTGTTCTATGATTCTATGATAAGGAATTTAAAAGATATTCCTGTATTTCTGATGATCTGTTTAAGCATTTTCTGAATTTTAGCAGCAAACAACAATAAAATTAAACTAGAAAAGCCTTTAAAAATACACAACCCTTAAAGAATTAAGATTACATTAATACAGTAGCTACAATAAGCTACAATAAAATCATACTTGTTGCCCTATCTAAAAAGGCAGCATATCATTCAGATATTGAAATAAATTCTCAGGCATCTGCTGAATCAGAGCAGATTTACAGGAAAGAACAGTTATTTGCCACAAACCCAGTGGAATTCACCTGGCCTCCAGGTTTCATTTCTGTTTTGCATGGAAGCTCTATAACGTGTGCTGAATGCCTGTAGTTTTGGCACCTGTATCGGGAGGTGTGAGCTGTGGACTTTAAACTAACCCATCACCTTCTACCAGTAATCACTAGATCTAGCTGGACAATAAGCCCAACACAGAAATTGATATGATGTGTAAGGGTCCACTCCTTGTCCACTGGACAAGCATACTGTTTTTCTTACTGATACTCTAATTTACTATTAAGGTATAAGATTAAGTTTTCAAAGACTCAAGAAGAAAATTCAGGTCCCATTCAGTTTGGCTGAAAGATCTGTTGAAGTTCACAAGACTTTGAGATGAATCCATAAGCAAATATCAGTGATGAAGGAAGGATTCTGATCATTACTCCTAGAATATCTCATGATTATGATTTGCAACCAGGGTAAAGACTGATGACTTTGTCTGAGGAAGTTGTAAAAGCTCCATCCCTGGAACTATTTAAGGCCAGATTGGATGGGGTTTTGAGCAATCTGGTCTAGTGGGAGGCATCCCTGCCCATGGCAGGAAGGTTGGAAATACACAATCTTAAGGTCCTTTCCAATCCAAACCATTCACTGATTCTATGATTGTATGATTCTTATTGCATTTTAATTGGGGCTAACTTTAGCCACAATGAAACCAATGTGAGTCAGATCTGACAAAGTGCCATGCACTGAAATCATGCCGTTCCTCATAACTCTAATAGAAACTTTAGGAACCTAGTTCTGACCATGCTAATGGTAGTGTAGCTCACCCTTTTTTCTGTAAAGAAGGACAGGTGTGAAATCAGGACCAGACACTAACATGCTAAACAACAACAATATATACTACTGAAATCATGGTTTAGTGTGAGGTGTCCCTGCCCATGGCAAGGGGGTTGGAACTGGATGATTTTAAGGTCCTTTCCAACCCTAACTATTCTATAATTAAAATCTAAGTTAATATCGTAATAAATTTGCTATTAAAATAATAACAAGTGGATGCCATAAAAATCTGCCTGTAATTTAATGCCTGGATGAGACACTGGGGCAAAATAAGAGAGTGAATGTACTTTCCAGGGCACCTCACAGGACATTACATTCACAGCTTTTCTCTGCAGCAGAGCCTTCTTGTCACAACAGCTCTGTGGCAATACTCTGATTACCAGTATAGAAAGGGCAAAATGACTTCCAATGTCTGGACTCAAAAGGTGATTGCATTTTCAACCTGCAAACCATGTTAGAAACATTTCTTGCACCATGTTTCTTGCAGTGCTACTGAAAATGGTTTTGATTCTGTCTAGATTCAGTTCGTTTTCAAGATGAATTCATACAGAGACCTGTTTCCTACACAGAAATACTTGAAGAAACTATAGACATTTTTCAAATATAAAATTACTTCTTTAGGAAGAATAATTTCTGAAGCATTCTAATGGATCTTGACAGACAAAATTTGGTTAGCTGAGCACAGAGGGGAACAGCCAAAAGGACTCAACAATGGCTTTGTGTCTTGAACCATCTGCAAGAACATGGCAAAATACCACTTGATGGCCATTAGGCTGTGCATTCATGCTGTGATTGATAACCTGTGATCCTTATCTGTAGAAAGGCTTAATTACAAGTCAACCACTGCAACCTTTACCTGGTCCTCTACCTGGATTCTAAATTGTCTCAAGGTCATCAAGAAGAGAAAGTGTCTGCAGAGATAATGCTTTTCAAAAGGGAAATTTACAATCCATTTTGGTTCCCAGAAAGAAAGGAGTATTGATACTTCTTGGAAAGGGAGAGGACATAGCATTAGAAACACACTAAGGTGAAAACTATTCCAACCTGGCGTAATTAAAATCTAAGTGGCTAGAAATACAAGATTACACAGAAAGAACCTTTGTAGGCTGTCAAGCAACTGCTTCTGTCCTCATTTTTCACAAAGCTTTCAGTTGCTGCCCACTATGCCAGGACCCTTTTGAACAACTAGGAGGAAACTGTGGGAGCAAAAATAGCATCACGCCTTCTCTGTAAGCAGTGGTTTGTATAGCAGTAGGTATTATGTGGTGCTAGCAGGTGTATTGATAATTATAGCAGCACAGTGTAGTGGGTGAATGAATGGGGTTGCCTGCAATGTCAACTGAAAAGCATAAGAAAAAGGAATAGAATTTATGGGAAGTGGGTGAATGTTTGTTACTATAGTTCCTGTTTAGTGAGGAACATCTGGCAAACTCTTCACCTGACAGATCTGTTTCTTCTTTTATTTGCCACATTTGTAGAGAAAGCAATTAGAATAAGTATTTGTAAGAGAAGCGTGACCCCAAGTCAGAGTCTTCACAAGAGATGAAGTCGGAGACATGGCAGAATGAAGATGTACAAACACAGAGATATGATATATGAGGAAGAAATTCTTTACTGTGAGAGGGGTGAGGCATTGGAACAGGCTGCTCATGGAAGCTGCCCCATCCCTGGCAGCGTTCAAGGCCAGGCTGGATGGGGCTTTGAGCAACCTGCTCTAGTGGAAGGTGTCCCTGCTTGTGGCGGGGGGTTGGAACTGGATGATCTTAAGGTCCCTTCCAACCCAACCGATCCCATGATTCTGTTTCTGTGATAATCCCTGAAATCCTTTTTTCTCCATTTACTTTGAACATGAGGTGTATTTAGAGAGGATCAAAAGCCACCTACTGAATCTGGTGTGTGAGAGGGACAGATATGGAGCAAGCAGTGCAAGCCCTGCACTTGCACAGCAGCCTGCTGGGGCTGGTGCCCCCACTCTGAGCTGGACTCCCTAGAACACCAGCTTCCTGTACTGACCAGCACCACACAACCACTACTCACTGGAAACTTAGTGAGTGCAAACTGGGTGCGGCTGAACCAGGATCTATTCCACATGATGCCAGTGATGCCTGGGATCACCTGGTCTTTCTGTTTCAGGACTTTGCTCCCTGTTAGAAGTGTGGAGTGTGAGGGAACAGCCAAATGGAGCTGCTTAGGAGCTCCTTGTGCTCCACAACTCTGGAAGACAATTCCCCACATCCTTCCTAGGCTCACTGTAGGGTTAGTATAGTCATTTCTATGTCTAATGAGAAATAAAAGGGTCAGCAAAGCCTCATCACTTAACTCAGTCAGACTTCCTTCTCATAGATGGACTTCCTTGCGGTGATCCTTCTCATTTATCTTTACTGGAGGGCACTTCAAATGGGAATTGCCACTGCCCTTTTCAGCAGGGTTATGTCCTGTTTCCATGCTTTTCTCGGCTTTGTTCCAATGCAGCTAATTTGGAGGCCCTGTTCTACAGTGCATTTATTAACTTTTCTGTATAAGATTTCAAGTAGAAAACTGTAATAGGTGCCAAGCAGTCTTCTCTCTTTCTCTTATACTGGTCACTGTGCTAAGAGTCTCTGCTAGCTTGCTCAGTGCCAATGCACATATTTAGATTTCCAACTTTTGACTGATACCCACAAGCTTTTATTTCAATGGGTTTTATTGCTATGTTCATAGTCTTAACTTTCTGCCTTGTACTTTTCCAGCTGAAAACTGCATAAACTGATGGTGTCCTATTATAGTTGTTGACAGGGAAACATTGTAAGAAACTGTTTGTTGGGTAAGACTGCTTTCCACATAGAACAGACACAGTTAGATGCATGTTTTGCTGACTCACTTTCAGCCATTTTAAGCCATACATAGTTTATCTTCTTTGCCATTATCTTGCCCTGCACCAAAGGATCCTGTTCTGAGTCTCTGCTTAGAAATAAGGCTGAAATGGACTATTTTCATCACAGAAGCTTCAAACAAACCCTATCTGCACACGTGGCCAAGTTCATCATCATCTTCTCCTAGCTTGGAAACTATCCTAGCTGACACTTTCCTGCTGGATAAGTCTCCAAAGCAGAACACAGGCAGTCCCACTAGGGAACTGGAAAGCCGAATGTATGTGCAATGGAAAGTTATTAAAGTGTTTCTTAAGAAAAAGGTGTGCTGCTTCTTTAGAGCTGGCATCACGTCAAGCACATTAGCTGTTCTGGGACATTATTTCAATAACTTATGAAACAGAGCAATAAGGAAAATGGCCAGAACTATGTACTACTTACTCCTACTGATGCTGTTAATAGAAAAGCTGTCTCAGCAGGCATTAATAATTCAGCACTGAGGACATGATTTCAGGTCTCAGCTAGTTATTTCATATCTAACAAGCTTTACTGATAATGTAAAGATAAGATGAATTAGGCAAGAATGGCTTTGATAAGGAGTTGCTTTATATTCTGTTTTACATTTGGAACTTCAGGCAGAGCTTGTTATCTGCGATTACTGTAGGCTGTGGTATATTCACGCAGGGCTCAGTCCTTGGAGCTGCTCAGTACTGCATGCATTAGCTCTTAATCTTGAGCACAAAGTATTCAATGATTTGCAAAGCTAGAGCCAGATAGAAATGAAACTGCATTTTACCCCTTTTCAGTACAACTGGAGATTCATCTTTGAATAAAAGGCTTTCTGAGCTGTTGGTCCATGCTAGAGCAGCTAATGGCGCATCACGCTGCACCTCAGGAAGGAATCAGATTTGTTTCATACTGGGTACCTAAGAGTAGCAGATATGATAAACATGAAGATGTGAAGGGGAGAGCTGGTGTCAGATGCAGAGATGAGACTGCTTTGACTGATGTGTTTACATGTTCAGTTTTCACTCTCCATTAACCACTTCTTCTTTGTCTCTTATTAAAAAATAGCAAACAACCTCATATTTCCATAACTGTTCATTAGCATCAGCACTGCAAGAAAATATCAGATGAATAAGAAATATAGCAACTGTTATGAAGAATTGTAGTAGCTTCTGAGGTGGCTAATATTTTCAGCTAACTATATAGCAAAAACATTGATTTTCACAGTCCTAGGGTATAGGTGAGACATATGTTATACTTACAGTGGGGTGTTTCTTTTAGCACCAAAATTCCATCAAACAATAAGCCTGAAGGCCTTTGAATTGTGAATATTCCAAGTTTAATAATTCTCGCATCGATCTTTCAGCTGCCAGTGGTGACACTGTTGTGTGTCTTAGTTAACACACTTCAGTTAAGGATCTATAAAATGTTCACTGGCTTAATACAAAGAAGTGTGAAAAGCTCCTACTGACATCAATGAAAGACCACCTCAACCCTCTCCTTCCCTCACAAAAAAACAACCTCTCTCCAGATATTCTTCAACTGTAAGTTGAATTTTTTACTACCTACTTTAGTCTGTACTCAGCAGCATGGTACTTCTTGTAAATGCCAAAATAAAGATCCTCTAAGCACATAAACAGCCTGAGTTTCATAAGAAAACATTGTGTTTGTATACCCAAGGAGCTGTCATCCGCCTTCTTCATTTTACAGATAATCACAGGTTCTGCGAGCCAGATACTTTTGCTCCAAACCTGAATTTCAAAGTAATAAATAATGACTACTGATTGGATTTATTGACCATTGTATCAGGTGATTCTTGTATGTCAGAATATTCCGTATCCTTCTCTCTTCCTTGATGTCTCTGATAATTAATAAAGGCCTGAATGAAAAGTTAATCAATTATACTGTTCAGCTCCTGAATGTCCACCTGGGAAAAATGTCTCTCAAGGACAGAGAGTGACCCTCCTTGCTCTGAAAAATAAAGATAGAGAATACTGGTGCCAGCAGGATCTGGAGAAGACTCTGTATTCAGAGAAGGAATGGCTAAAAAGTAGCAATGGAATATTCAGAGACTCATAATTAAGCAGGACACGTGTCCCAACCAGGTTTCAATTTCCAGTCTGAAATGGCATTTCAAGTGCAACAATCCATTTCATGAGTGTAGGTTATGGCATACTGATCTGACCATTTCCAAACATGTTTGTTAAACACTACTATAAACCTCAGCTCTCTGTATTATGCCATTTATCACAGATTTCCTGAATACATGTTTCCATTCTCTACTGTAATTTGGACTGTTCAATTGCCTAGGAATAATCCAAGGTAAGTAAGCAAACTGTACTAAAATTCCACCTTCCTCCACTTACTGTTCAGAAAAGAGGATTCTAGTAGTGTCTATCATGCCATCAAAGTACAGGAGCGGCTGTGTGAGCTCCAGTTATTTCCCTGTCAAAACCAAACAATAACACCTAGATGCAGGCTCTGAAGCCTGAAAGAAATGTACAACAGGACGCTGGAACGTGATCTTCAGGTCCTTTCCAACCCTAACTGTTCTATTCTTCTATGAATCATAAACTCATCCAGCTTGATGACCATGCACTGAGCATGTTGATCCTCAAGAGTGCGAACAGCTGAAAGTGAATTTAGAAGGAATTGTAGGGAATAAGAGCACAAGGAATAAAACCAGACTATTTAAACAGGACTGGCCATGGTTTGAAGCTACTTTGCAGAGTCTTACTGAAGCACAGAGCCGATGCATTCACAGACAACAAGCAGAAAGCCTGATGCTACAGCTTTTTCAACATATGTATATGCATACTCTTGTCAAAGAGTGAGAGATACTCAGTGTTGGTAGGATTCAGGTCAGAGAATATGAAGTGCCTCTGATACAGGTGTTTACATCTCAGCTAATCCCCTGAGGGTCCTTCCACTCAGCTGCGAGAAACAGACATTTTTAGGGCATGATTCGCCTGAGCAATTTTGGATGTCTGCTTCTGGATGAGATGAATTGTGCTCTGAAAGTGCCAAGTGCACTTCTCTGACTCATGAGAGGTACTAGGCAACTAGCTTAAGTGAAGATGCTTTGCCATGTTTGTGTGGATATAGCATATATTTAAACATGTTATATACAAATACACGTATTTGAATTTCTTTTTTTTACATTTTTATATATATACATTTATATAGATATAAATATATATATTCTCTTCCCTTGCAATGAGTGTTTAGGTATGACCATTCTATACCTCTCTCTGCTTCCCCCAGTACCTCCTGTTTGAAAGGCCCTGATGAAATTATATCTCCATCACATTTTTCCTTCCAGATCTAAACAGCAGAGCTTTCCATCACCCAGCCTGATGTTATCATGTGTTCAGATTTCACTGCCATGATGTCTCCAATAACTGCATTTTTCATGTGGATTCAGTCTCCACAACTGCCTCAGCCAGACTTCAGCTGTACTCAGAAAAGTTCCCAAGTGGGAATATCTGTGATTTGTTGAAAACCAAAGTCTCTCTAAGCAATATAGCATCATTCTGATTTCTGAGAAGTATGATTCTAAGGAATTGTGTATAAAGGTATCTAATGCCTAATGGAGAATTCATTTGATGGAAACCAGAGTAAACAACCCAAAGTACCTTAACCTTGACTTTCTTTCACCTGCTGCTAAGTTGCTATGGCAAATTTCAGCTTCTGTTCCTTGCTGCTCAATAAAAAGTGAACCAGAACACACTCATTTTTAACACATAATGGTTTTTGTTTGTACAGCATACATCTATCATAGCTATGAAATGCTTAGCAGTAATTCCAGCTAGAAGAAGACAAACTGTAGTGGCCTAGGAAGCAGCTGTTTTCACTGTGCAGTGTTTATAATTAGCACAGCATGGGCTGGAACAAAGAGATTGATCTTAAACTTCCTCATCTTATTGGGAAGAGGCTTTGCCCTTGGTTACACTTCCCACTGTAATGTTCTCCCCTGGACAATTAGTGGTGGGGCAGCTGCCAACCCTCTGTTTCTGAATTTACAACTGGATCCAGTCCTGTCCCAGCTCTGACTTTGAAAACCCACCTCTATGGCCAACTGTACAATTGGCACTGAGCTGACACACTTGAAAGTAGAGCTGAAGCTGAAATATCTGCATTTCAGTAAGCTCAACCAGTCCCATTATACAGGGCAACAAGTAGCCATCCCTGGCAGTGTTCAAGGCCAGGCTGGACAGAGTCTTGGGTGACATAGTCTAGTGTAAGGTCTCTCTGCCCATTGTTGGAGTTAGATGATGTTAAGGTCCTTTCCAACCCAAACTACTCCATGATTCTATGATTAGGTGGTATAATGTTTGGCCACTGATGGTACTGAACACTGACAATGAAAGGGCTGGTTGTGTGTGTGAAGCTTTTGAGTTGTTTCTGCAGAGTGATACACCTCTCCATTGCCTGTCTGTGGATTTGGATAGCTGGAATTTTAATTATAGATGTTATTTCAGAAACTGTCTTGTTTGAATAAAGATTAAAAGGTTCTGTGGCTGTTTATACAAAGCTTATCCAGTTGGTTTTTGTCTGTGAATCAAGAACAGACTAAAAGAAGGTAGTTCTTAGATGCCAGATGACTCCTGAAACCCTTTTATTTGTACATCTAGTAGCAATTACTGAAGTGCCTACTTATACCCTCAGAAATCTTGCACCAGTACTTTCAGCTCAGGAGGAATGTTGTAAATCAATAGGAAAAGCCCTTCACCATGCTTAAGCTCTCTGTCTCCTCTGAAGCTTGGCAATTTTATCCTAAAGTTTCAATGGCTGCTCACTTCACCAAACTTTTTAAAGGACTGTATTTCTCTGATGTACTTCTCTGTACTACTCTTCAAAAGACTCTCATGTCCCACAGCCTGTGGTTAAAGAACATGATATGACACTTCTTAAGGGTACCAACATAACCACACATAGCCTGAAAAATTGGACTATGGACCTGGACCTAGAAGAACAAAGCAAAGCATGCAGCTACTTCAAGACAAACAAATACATAACATTACAAAAGCAGATTTTAAAACCTCGAGCCAAGAAAATTAAAGGGAAGATATGACTTTGTATACGAAACACTAAAGTACCCCATATGTATATATATAGTATAGTGATGGGTTTGTTTACTTTCCTCATTAATCATCAGCTGATGGCTGGATTCCAATGAATTAAAAAGAATAATAGCAAAACTTTTAGCCTTTCATTTCAGTTACTGAATTCAAATTAAGTTCATTCATCTTCAACAGCAAGTAAATAATAAATTTTTCATATGTATTCTCTCACTTTCTGCTTTTCTTTCTGTATTCCTTTTCCTCAACAAAGACTTAGTGACAAAGAGGATATGGACTGCCAATAGAGCTAATAGCATTTCCTACTGCTCCATCCTCCCCTGAAGTCTCATACTTTGCCTTTAGTGTTATGGGCTTTCTGATAACATCTGAAATAGAGGTATAGGATTGGTGTTACATAAGGAACAGGTAGTACTGAAAAACCATATTCAGGGAATTCCTGGTAAACATTCCAGGAAGCATCAGAAAAACAGACTGGCATAAAGAAAGAAAAAGATGATAGAAGTTAGAAACACCAGAGTATGCACAGATAGAAGATCATATCAAAGAGCCACACAATTTATTCTGAACAAATAATTCTTGATCATTTTCTTGTGCTTGTATACACTGCTTAAGTGTGACTGCTAATTGCTTTCAGCCAACAACTTCTAGTCCTACATTCAACCATTATTCCCCTATTAGATTTTATCTCACTTCATTTGATATAACTTCTTTTATATATCTCAACTGAAAATGTTATGCTATTTAAGTAGAGGCTGGATGAGGAAGTCACAGACTGCAAGAACACCCTGTGCCCAATGAACCCCACATCCCCTGGCAAATCTATTTACAGAGCTTTGCTTTTCCTCATCTTCTTTTCCGTTGGCTTTTCTATGAGCAGATAATGACAGTTTCAATTACTGCAACCTACATGGACCTTGTTTTATTTCCTTGTGCTGCCTATAACATACTTATTTACTTTAAGATCACTGGCTAAGCAAACACTATGCTTGCACTCAGTGAAGCGAAATCACTATATCCCCAAGAAAGCAAAACAGCAAACTTGAATCATAAACTTGGCATTAAAGCTACAGATTTGCAACATATGGTAATATGCCTCTAGTTTTCTTGCACATGCTGACCAAAATAAACCATTGAAACAGAAACGTCCTGAGTTGTAAGAATACAACAACAAAACAAACCCTAAATGCCAGACTTTTTACACGGGTCCCTGCTGTAAAGAGTTTATTCATAAAGTGAAAGCTTCAGTTTCTGAATCCACATTTTTTTCCCTTAATACCTAGTGCAGACATAAGTTACCTTTGTAATTAGTGTATTATGGTTTGAACTACCAGTGCCTAGTACAATGCTGCAGGTGCTGCTGCACTACAAACACATTGTAATAGTATGTAAAATACAGAGCTGCTCAAACAGACTTCTCAGAGTTGGAAACAGCCAATTGTGTGGGTTTGACTGCAAAAAATTATGCTAACAAAAGTGACTGAGGCTTTTGAGGTTTCTGCTTGAGAGATTTGGGGCATTTTTTGGTACAACTTTGGAATAAAAGAACAGGTTTCGCATTTATGGTTTGGGAAGTGATATTTAGATATGCAGCTAAGACATCAAAGATTCCTGCAGTGAAGCATGAGGGTGTATCAGCCTAGCGAGACAGACCACATCCAGAATTCATGAACTAGTGGGAAACTAGGCTCATAAGTGCACACAGAGCAATACCGTATTCAAGAACTAGGCTAGTCTAGAGGCAGCATCGATTTATTAGCATGGCTCAGTATGCAAGCTAATAAGCTTCAGATCTCAGCAGGGCTTACCAGGTCGATGCTGTTACAGGGGTAATTGAGCAGCTCAAACCAGTGAGTCGTTCAGGACCCTGTGTTAGCCCTTTATATGCACACCTCAATTGACTTGTGGTTGCTGGCTTGGATTTCTTGCACCATTGCTCCCCACATATTGGGTTCCTGGATTAACTCAAGCAAAGTAGGCTTGGACGTACCCCTGCATGTCCAATGACTATAGCTTTTCATAAAATGCAAATCCAAGCTAAAGCTTGTTGACAACATCGCTCTGTGTTACATCTGCAAGAAACCTCCCACAGGTGAAATAGTGGGAATAACTTACTCCAGAAGTAAACACAAAGCCAGAGAGGTCAGAGAAGGTTGGAGATGCATCAAAATCCATAAGATATACAACCTAACCCTGCCCAACAACAAATTCACTGGTAACATCGATCCATATCCTTTCAAGCCCTTGCTCTTTCTGGCAGCAGTACCAATTAGTGCTTTATCTGGTTGTTGCCCACTAGAATAAGACCATCTGTGCTAACATTTAAGTTTTCCTTTCCGTCTCTGCTACCTTACCCCTTCATGCTGAGGGCATAATGACAAAGTGTAGAATTTAGCCTTAATTGGATCTCTGCAATGTTATCACCTGAATTAGCTCCCCATGAATAATTATCACTGCCTGGAGGCTGACAAATTGCTTCCCTCTACTTCATGATTGTCAGGAATTTCAAATGAAATGCTGAGCATGGGGGAAAAACAAAAATGAAAAGCTGAGAGAAGCATAATTGTTAATATTATTAGAGTATTTGGCACAGAGGCCCATAGATCTCCCTGAGTTCCAAAAGGCAAGAACTTTCTTAGCAACAATTTGGGCAACAACCAGTCTTTTACCCAGCAATGACTATGGCAAGGGACTTGCACAGTCAAAGGAAAACTATAACCACTGCTACTGTCTGGCTCACAGTTATGCAATTCCTATGTTATTTACTACTCCATTTAGCTATGCAGATCAGCTTGTTTAGAATCTCATCTGCATATTTGATCTTGCTAGGTAGATGGTAAATTCTTTGTAGCACAGACTGATAGAAATATAAATAAATGCAACTGGGGAGGCAGTAGATTGCCATGCACTTAGAATAGCATGTAATAGTCCTTGCTTTGTTAGAACAAGGTCTTGGGAAATAAGTCCTCTTTATGAGAAAAATCAGTCCCTGCCTGGGCAAGACCTCACACAGAAATACAATGCGTCACTACACTGCAATATCCATCACAGATATCAAAAGAGCTGACAACTGGTAAGAAATCTTCATCTCATAAAACCAAATCACTATAAAAGTATAATGCTCTTTGAAAATGGCCTGAAACAATCAGATTAAGCAATAGGGCTTTATCCAATTTTCACATTAATGACATTGTAAGACTGATGCATTTCTCAGTTCAATTCAATGCAGTTCCTCAAACTTCTTCCCCACCTTGCCAAACCCACAACACATAAATCAGGCATAGACAAGGTAGCTGCCAGCATATTCCCAGGAGAAATCTCTCACTGCTTACCTGACATACAGTGACCTCTTCTGATTAGTCCTCAGGGAGCCGGACCCAGAACTCATGCTGTGATTCATCATCTGCTCACGCAGGTCATGGATTTTTGCCTCAAACCGAGCGTACTCTAAGGAGATAAAAAAGACAATAAAGATATTTTAGTTTTCTTGACCTATATAATCATTAGGGCTGCTAAAGGCAAATTAGTATTAAATTAATGAGTTTAAGGCATGTCCTGAAAATTGAGGTCTAACAGAACCTTGCATTAATATATTATTTTAGGTAAATATGTGCCCTCTTTATTGTGGTACCTGAACATTTCTGCGCTATGTGACAAGTCAAGTAGTTAGACACTCCCTCCTGCAGTTTCAGGAGGTTTAAAGTCTGTTACCAGGTATCTTTCAGCCTGCAAAAAGCATGTTGAAAGCTGTTTTGCACTATGTAATTCCTTCTTCCAAGCACCGAGATACCTTGTTGGGGGCAGTGGGGATGATGCACTGAAGTTACTAATGACTCAAGCATGTACTGCAAAATCCCACTGAACTAAAGGAGATATATCAAAGTCTAATTATCCTCAAAGCAGCTGTGAAATTGTTGTATGAGCAATAAGCTACTTATTTACCCAGCCCACTGAGGACTGGGCTCTGTTCCCAGAACATCTAGGTGCTTTGCAACAACAACTAATTCATTTTATTCAGTGACCTTTAACTTTTCATTGGATAATAACATCTGACCTTTCAAAAGGTCCCACATTTTGCATGGACACTAGCTACCTTCAGTTTGCCTTAGCAGAGTGATTTGATTTGGGGTTGTTTGGTTCTTTTTACTTCTTACTGGGTTCATTTTAACTCCTTCCATTGATCTGCTTTGGCATTACCTACTGAGTTTGTTAAGTAGCTACTTTGCCAATCAGCTGGGAACCACTGCTGTGGTATAAGACTTTTCAGTCTTCCACATACCTATGACTTCACCAACTGCAGCTGAAATTCTGTATGTCAGGAGAAGAGACACCTACATGCAGACTGTATTTCACATTTATTCTGTAGCTTGTTTCTTGCTAATTTCTTTCACCTAGAGAATAGCTTTAAACTTCTCAGTGATTTAAAAGCCAAAACCCTCAGTGGAGCTGAGGCTCATACAAACCTATGTTTTTTAAAGTGGAGTTTAGTTTTGAAGTGTTTATATCCCAGTGTAGGATTTAAGTTTGCTGTATGTGAGTCATATTTATGCTATTCTCCCACTCCAGAATTTATTTAGTAAGTGCTCATCTTCTGAGCAAGTCTTTGTTTAATTTGTATTTCATTAAAACAAATCTAATATTTCTTCTCCTTGGCAAATAGGGAAGGTGATCTTAAAACCAAAAAGCTTGCATTTCTCTTCCTCATATGGTGCCATCCATCTACATACAGACAGAATACTACAATTTTAAGGGTTGTCACTAGGTTTCTTCCATGTGTGGTAGATACACTGAAGAAGACAGAAAACATACAGCGTAATTCAGCTTCTTTGACGTCTTACATCTGGGCAAGGCCAAGGATAGGAATGATTTACATCACAGCAGCTGTATGGCAGCTTTCCCTTTAAAATGCAACCATATCCCAGGCTGGCTCTGTATCTGAGGTGTGGGAGTAACTCCCAGATTTAGACATCAATCTGGAGAGCAAGAAGAGAGGACTGAAAATCTGACTCTCTCTAGCACAGCAGTCAGCTATTTGCAACCCGAACACCAGCTCTTGAGGTACTCCAATGACTACAGCTCTGTCAGAAGATAGCATTATAACTTGTGTTCTGATCTCGGAGCACGCTTGTGATTGAACTGATATTAACTGACTGTAGATTTATTCTGGATTTAATAGTCTCTCTCTTCCTGGAAGACATTTTGAAACCACAACATGTCTTTAAAATTGTCTAATAAGTGTGTGATGGAAGTTCAAGGTTCAAGCTCATACTCCCTGCTTGCTATTAAAAAACACTGAATGATAGCTCCGTTAATTCATGTTCTTGAGATGCTGTTTCCTTTGGATTGAAATACACAGATCATTTGAAGATAACAGAATGTATGGGTCTATATTTTCTCACAGTATCTTCTTCATATTTATGTACCAGAAAATACTGAAGTGTATGTCTGTCCCTTCCTCCTGCCAAATGCCTGGACCAAAAATTAGAAGGCCAGCCATGCAGGTAGCATTTAACCCAGCTCAGATCAGCTTCTTTAATCTCAGTTGTCCTAGTTCTTCTGCTGATGCCTGGGTACTACAGTGATGACTGTATCTGACTATGAACTGTAAAAGAAAGAGTGATGCTTGATTTCTGCCATCACAACTGCTATGGTAGTGCTGCCCTCTGGGAAAAAGTCCTTTTTCTTAACACTTCTTTATATATGGGGTCATTCCAGAGGACCTGTTAGCTAATAGCTTTGCATTTGCTAGGTGAGTGGCAGTGTTAAAGTCCAGAAAAAACACTTCCAGCGTCCTTCAAAGTCAGCACTGAATCTAAGTTACACACTTTCGAGGCTTCTACACAATTAAAAGGACACCGAGGTTGTGACACGCTGACAAGAAATACAGTTAAAGCTGATTCACTAATTTCCTGCCCTTTAAAGAAAGGCAGAACAAAGAACCTGTTGCTGCTGGAGCGCATCATTAGCAAAATTTACTACATTTTACTTATTAAAATCCATCTGCAAAGGTCCTACCTGCTGCCTGATTCATTAATGATGTAACAAACTTAAGGAACTGATAAAGCTGTGCATTAAACCAAAAGGGCAAATGCATGAGCAAACTGTAACCTATATTATTGCTGAGGTCAGACAGGATGACACAATGGTTTGCCCTGGCCTGTGGCTCTGGAAAAGTTGCTGTAAGAAAGAGGGCAGATGAGATGGAGGGAAATGACTGTTCATGTTCTTTAGAGCTGGCTCAGTTCTCATGGCAGTGTAGGTAGACCTGAATTTAACTGTCCCAAAGACGAGATACAACCTACTAACCCTGGAGAAGTTGAGCTAGTGCTACTGGATGTGGAAAGGAGACTGCTGCTGTGAGGAATGGCCAAGCTGAAGGGAGAGTAAGATCATTTTCCAGGGTTCTGGCACTGGTGTGAAGGGCTTTACATGCTGTCCCAAGCAAATACCCATGTTCCTAAGGGTTTGTTTTCCAAAGTTGGCCCTGCTCAACTCTCTGGGCAGTCAGGAGAGAAGAGTCAGCTTGAATTACTACAGTGTGAATTGTTCCCAAGCCCAGACAAGGCCCAAGCTGAGTGTATTTATCAAATACAGACACCAGTAAAAAAACAGAAGGGAAAACACCAACTCCCTGTCCACCTATGCAGGATAATGAGTCCAGTGAAAAGCATTTTTACTGCTGAAGTGATTTAGATACCTAAAATAATACAACACCTTTTACAATAGTGAAAGTGGGTACCTACATAGTGGGGAGGGGTTGTTTTAACACACATATCCTGCCTTTTCAGTTTCCTACTGACTCATTTTGATGGCCTATGACCTGGAGCTGTTAGTCTGGTCACTCAACACTTAAGTCCCTCCAAGTGTTGTGAAGAAAAACAGTGTGAGTGTGTGAGATCCATGGTGGATGCATAAACATTAAGGATAGTTGGGATGGGTGCTGCTGTGACTTAAGTCCTTGCATATACATGGATCAAAGAGTTTTTCCACTTAAAGTAAGCAGCACATTGAACTTTTAGGTTCAAATTCTCCAAGTCACTTTAGAAATGGCCTAAAAGACTATGACACTTGAACATACAAGAAGGCTTTTGGAAGTTAGACACATTTGAGAGACTAAAAATGAATGCAAGAAAATCAACCTCAAGAAACTTTTAGAAAATCACATTAAAAATCAAGTAATTGTAAATCTAAAAATAAAAAGACTGAGATTTTGTATCTGAAGGCTTGATGTTACTTTTTATCATATAAATTAAGAATAGCTATGATAGATGAATAAATATGCTGCAGCTGTTCTATGGGTAAGAGTTGCAGAATTTCACAAAGCTACGTTACTGTTACTTTTCACTTTTAAGTCGATAATAAAGAATTTAGCTTTGACTGAATTTAGAGAACATGATGACCAAAAAGCCCAGATCCTACAGGTAGAGTATAGTTAAGCACTGAAATGTTGACATATTATACAGTACTTCAGCATCACAGGCCAGGTCTTTATTAATTTGAAAGCTTTTAGTGCTGGCACCTTTAGAGAGAGAGCGATTCTTTCTGTCAGCAGGTATCAAAATTCACTTCCCTGTGTAATTCAAGACCATCACTGTGTGATTCTAATTGACAGTAGATTTCCTGAAAAGTAGAAACTCACACTGGAAAGTACAACTCAAACTGTCCATTTTTAACAGACTACACTGCTTAAAAACCAAACCAAAAGAAAAAAGACTAGGAAGGCTTTAGTTAGAGATAGAATTTTATCACTTCAAAAAAGGGCATGCCAAATAACTCTAGACACCATAATAAAGGAATAGCTGCCAGACCAGATTCAGTAGCAATTTGGCATAACTTCAGTGGATCCAGGCAGCTTAAACCTTCAGTTTTTCTTTTGTTCTGTTTATGGGAACAAAAATTGTATGTCACTACAAGTAGTCATGAACTTATTGCCTTGGACATCCGAGATAGCAATGTGCATGATGCTATTATTATGGTAACATTATTTATGCTATTTATATAGTTTTTACCCCCCTCTGCCTCTCCTCAGGAGATGTCTTGGCTGAATGGTTTGTTTTAGAATAACAGCAGAACACATTTCTTCCTGCAGTGAGTGTCCCATTTCTACCCTTTTTCCACAGTGTTGTACAGTCACCACTGTTTTACACATGGAGGTGCAATGAAGGTGAATAGACCAGCACCAAGGCTGGGTCTGATTCTTGCTTTTCCATGGATTTACTTGTGAGTCACAAAGAGTAGGTCCCATCATACTATGGCATCTAAGGTAGGGAGATATGGGTGCTAGATTACTGCCAGGTGCCAAGCATCCCGCAGCTCTAGAAGCCATTGAAACTACTGTAATACACATAAAAAGTGGAAGAAAAAGGCATGAGCTATCAATGCTTTTGGCTACTATTTTATGCCTGTTTACTGTGTGGTTTTTGTTTAATATTTGGTTTGAGTCCAATTTTGCTAAAGTACCCCGACTGCTGTTTGTAGATGATTAGGATTTCAGTTCTATAGCTGTCTGAGGTTGCAAGCATTTACATGGCAGGTTAGTGTTGGTGAAAAACCTTTGTGGACTGCAGTAATTTTGTGAGAAATAAAGAAACAAACACACTGTCATTAGATATAGTTCACTATTTCTTTGGTTCTTGCATCTCTTCCTTCCCTTCCTCCACTGCCAGGGATATAGTTCTGGACAAAGCTGGCTTTGGGTCTTATATTGTATGGCAAATGTTATGCTTTCAGTAAGTCCAAAGGATCAATTAGATTTAACATCAGCTAAATTCAGGACTTAATAGGGAAAAAATGCACACTTAACTCTGATGCTGTCAATAGGCAATGCAATAGTGTGCCTATTTATTGGGAAAGTGTTGCTCAAAGGGCCTTGCTCCATTCATGATGCATCAAGCAATAGAACAAACTAAGTTACTATTTCTTATCAGTAATATAACTCCACTGAGCTCACCCAAAGGAAATGAATAAGACCCAGTACTGGGGAAGGGAAGATATGTTTAGATTTTATTAGTTTTCATTAGTTTGACTCTATCTGCTTGTTTTTATTGGAATGTTTTCAACACAGTTTTTCAGGAACCTTTCAAAAATAATGACACAGGAAAATTTACTTATTTTACCCATTGCTTTGGCCTTTAAAACTTCGTCACAGTAGGGCCATTAATGTCTTTACTGTTTGATACTGGTTGGTTGTTTTCCTTTATCAATGCACAGGTATTTATATTTGAGCCTGTCATATTAAAATTCCACCCTGTACATTTGTTCTGCAGCTGGCCTCATTGCCTAAACATCACTATTAACTTTTATTTTCATTTGCTCTATTACAGGAACATAATGTGTCTTCCATGTCTTGCACCATTAGATACAGCTCTCATATTGTGTTAACTGTGAATATATATATACACCTGAAAAGATATCTTCCTCCCACAATACATTCAAGAGACTAATACCGTGTTCTATTCTTAGTCATGGGGAATATAATTCCAATATAAATTAGTCTCTAGAAGCCTTAGTTTCAGGGAAATCAGACCTCATAATGAAAGAGAAGTACTAAAATAAATCAAGGTATTAGTGAGTGACAAGGACTATGTATCCCACTGAGGTGTTATTCTGCCTGTTCCCTTAAAGCTTGTCCTTGGTTTATGAAGTGTCATCCTGGACTTTCTCAGCTGGTAATCTGTTGTAGTTTCTTCCAACCATTGAAGAAAACTGTAAACAGCTCAACAGCTTTTAAAAACAACCCTTTCCAAGGTTTTGGGAACCTTTTCCTGCACTGAATTTTACTGTATTCTCAAAAATCTGTTCTTCCCTCTATTTGAATTGATGCATCCTGAACTAAACAGGACTGTTTGTGGGGCTTTGTTAGATTCCCTAAGGCTCCCACTGAGCTAACATCTTGGAAAACATTGCATTTACACATGCTGAAGGAAGGGCAAGGCAAATAAAGAGCAGAGAGTCAGATCTCAACCATGCATTTCACAACACACGGGCTGCCTTGGCAACACAGGGTAAAATCTTGGAAGAGCTGGGCACATCACTTCACCCCAGGCTTCCGACTTGCACAGCCACACTTGCCCAGCAGAGCAGCATATGTCTCATTAACCTTGATAGCTTTGTAGGAGTTACTGTTTTGTTCAGTGTAGAAATGTTTCAAGATCTTTCTTGTGTTTTAGGCACAAAATGACTCTGTCAAGGTGAAGAAAAACCCCTTCCCTGCATCGGAATCCTCTTTCTTCCACAAACATTTATGCAAAGAAGCAAAACCTACTTTCTATTAATAGCTAAGCTAATTCATTTAGCTATTTTGTCACTTCAGGGTAGTGGTGGAGGATCTTATTTTCAGACATTTATTCAATTTCCACAATTCTTTATCCAAAATTATTGCCCTGGGTCCATTTTTGCTTATTATTTTTGCTTCATTGCTTTTACTTGCTTCTGCTTTTTACTAAGTGTAGTATTATCTCTTGGGACTTGAGCATATAATATTGATTAGCCATATCTTCTTAATGGTAATGTTGGCTTAGCCTGCTTCCAGCTCTTAAAGACATGAATTGACATGAGGAAACAAAATACAGGGCTGACTGCTTCTAAAGTTTCCTAGGCATGGCAGTACTGGAAAGCCAATTTGGTGGTATTGACTAACCCTGTATCTACATTGGGTAGATTCTCCTCTTTTCCATATTGTGCTGGCAAAAGATTCCTACCTGCCCTCAGCTCTTTATAAATTTCCTCCTTCCAAAAGTCTCCTGAGTGCCCACCTACCAGCTACACGGCTCATGTGAGTTTCCCCAAATACGCTTCAATACGAATGAGCTAGTTTAGCCTGCTTATTTCCATTAGCCTGACTTAACTTGAAACTTAAGGGAGATTTAGGTTAGATATAAGGATGTTCTTTACTGTGAGGATGCTGAGGAACTGGCACAGGCTGCCCAAGGAAGCTGTGGCTGCTCCATCCCTGGCAGTGTTCAAGACCAGGTTGGACGGGGCTTGGAGCACCCTGCTCTAGTGGAAGGTGTCCCTGCCCCTGGCAGGGGGTTGGAACTGAATGAGCTTTAAGGTCCTTTCTAACCCAAACCAGTCTGTGATTCTGTGATTCTACAATAGTCTGAATGATGCAGACTGGAAACATAAAATTGTCTGCAAATGTGAAGAGGAGAGGATAACGTGGTATGGAGGTGGGGGCAGATTGGGGCAGGTGATATCTTCCCCCACACTGTTGTATGCAGAAGATGCTACCTCGTACTAAACCATGTCAGGAAAAGAAAAAGGGTACAACCCTACTTCATCATCTCCAGAATCAATAAAATTTTACTGTGACTAAGGAGAAACATGATGAAAACTGACATGAAAACTTTCACAGCTGAAACATCATATGCCAGTTTTATACTTTTACTTCATAAAATTCCCTTACACTCAGAGGGGGAAGAGACAAAAAAAGGGGGTTCCTAAAAGACTCTTGGGGGTAAAAAAAGGTTTATTTCAGAAAATACAGTGATGGAGAAACTAATGTGATTGTATTAATTCCATAAACCAGCGTGAAACTTGTAGCCTACTGTAAAAAAAACCCTCAAAACCACAACTCACAAATAATATAAGAATTAAAAGCTAAAAGAGAAAATTAAATAGTAGCAAGAATACCAAAACTCCCTGATGTAATTATTCATAAAACAGGACAGAATTACAGATTACCAAAACCCCAGAGAGCAGAAGAACCATCAGTAATGCAACCAGAATCTTGGCAAAAGTGTTATGAAAACAAATGTGGATATACCTCATTGTGTTGAACTGCTTTGCTGTTATGATTAATACCATTTGCTAACATTGAATAATGCCATAAATAAATGATTCACTTCCTGACTTCGAAGTCTGATAGGTAAGATCTACCACCCCCTGTAACCTTTACTTTCCTATACTCAGCTGTGTTGTTCTTCCAGACAAGAATATCTTTAGCTATCTCCTAAGACTGTCTGAGACACTGTGTTGAATTAAAAGGAAGCAAAGACTGGAAACAAAATATCAATTTTGCCATTAATAAACTTTAAAAACAATATATTTAAAGTCCTGAACAAAAAAGAGAAGTAAACAGAAAGGGATGAAATGAGTAAAAACATTCGCACAGGTGTATTGATCTTTTCTCAGAGGCAATATTGAGAGCAGCTGCAAAATTGTATTACTTTGCTAGAGCTTCCTGATTAAGGGGATTACTGTTTGTAATACAAACAGGTAATAGGGAACGGTTGAGCACATTACAAGCCTGAATGAATTTAAACAAGACAAATACATATATTACCTCAGGATAAGCCATGCTCCCTGCATGCCTCTTAGCTTATTATAAGGAATATTTTGAGTACCGTACAAGGAGATATCTAGGTTGCAAACATGTACATTGTGCAGTTGGCCACTAATGAGACATGGAGGCTACAGTTAATGGTCTGGATGCCCTGAAACATTGATTAACTTGAGCAAAAGATCATGTAAAATTGGAATAATGTCTGAAAAATCACTATAATGCAAACAAATGCCTTGCAATTACCACTGATAGGCTTGACCTCATCATTCTCAGAACCACAAAATGCCACATTTATGGCATACATGACTAAGCTGGAAAAGGTCTTCTTAAGTCCAGTTCCTGCTTTCACAGAACCCTAAAATACTGTGCATAAACTGTTCAAATACCTTTTTTTTTATAATTAGTTCAATTTTGGCATTTCATAACTGTTAGAAGACCACACACAGAATCCCATCCTCAAGTGTTTAGACTCATTCTTCTAACGAAATGCAGCTTCATCCTGCTTGATGGCTTTTGCACCAGCACAGTTCCTCTGTGTAAGCTGTTCTTTTCCGTTGTATATTGATTCTCATGACAGATTTACAGACAGAACACAACTTCAACTACCAACCTTAATTCTGCTAAATAAACAATCTAATTTTGTTTCAGACTTTTCTGGTATGCTATTTTATCCTTGTTACAAGGTTTCATCTATGTCTTCACTGGTTTAAATAGCAGTGTGCGGTATTAAATGACTTCCTGAAAAATCAGACATATTGCATTGATCATATTCCTCCTTCTAAAAATCAAAGACTGATATCAAGAAAATTTGTCTATATTACTTTTTTATCCCATTTTGAATTTATCTCTATGCTCTGTTTCTAAAGCTGTGTTTAAAACCATGCTTCTACATACTGAGATACTTGTACATAAGTGCATACTTCTACATATCAAGGAGAGACTCCAGATCTGTTGGATGCACATCATTTATCTTTCTCCTTTTCTGACCTGTAGGTGTCATTTTCCAGATAAAGCACTACTTTTAGCTGAATAGGTATTTGAGATGCCCTTCCTGCTCCCTGTGCCAGTCCTGCAGTGTTCTGTGGAGGAGTAACAAGGTCCCTCTAATCTCAGTACAACATCTTCCAGTTATTATCCATCCCATTACTGGTCCTGTGTACTATGTAAACAATATTATTGCATTACAGCCCTTCTGTTGAGTGAAAACTGAAAATGCAAAGTTAATATGACAGCATGTAGGTCAGTGAATATCACTAAACATTCAGGCTCTTTGAGGTTTCTGTCTAAAGTGTCTTCATCAAAACAATGCCTTCAGTGATGCTGTTTAACTCAGGTGTGCTAGATACATGAACTTAGGTAAAAAAGAAAAGGTGAGGGTCAAGCCTACAGGAAGCAGAGGTCTTTGCTCTCCCTGCTGTGCTGATAAGCCAAGTTAAAGGTAAGGCTTACAGATCAGTAGAAAATGGAAGTGTTCCCACCTGATATCCAGGGTTCTTATACTCTTTCATGATTTTGACAAGCATCCCAGAATAAGAATGACAATCTCAGCAGCTTTTCCCAAGGACCAGCTGTTTGTTCTCTAGAGTAAGTGAATGTTTTCTTAATCCTAATATGCTGGGTACTATTGATTTATCAGTGTTTTACACTGTCTTACAGAAAGCCAATTCAATGCATATATATATATCGTTGAATGCAAATATATATATATAATGTGTGTCCATAGATATTTATATGGAATGCAGAGAGAGGGAGAAACCAAAAAGGGCCTATGTCAAATGCTTATATACTGGTGCAGACTTTGCCACAGTGGCTGGCCTACAGCTAGTGACAGCAGTTGGACTGCAGCACCATATGCTCCCTTGAAAGGCAAATTCGTTTAGATCCATTTTCAATGAAGAAATCACAATTTTAATGTAGTGACAGTTTTCCATGACTGTGGTCTATGGCTTTACCCTAAGATTCATTTGCTCCATCCCTGGCAGTGTTCAAGGCCAGGTTGGATGAAGCCTTGGGTGATATGGTTTAGTGTGAGGTGTCCCTGCCCATGGCAGGGGGGTTGGAAACTGGATGACCTTAAGGTCCTTTCCAACCCTAACTATTCTATGATTCTACGACATATGCAGACTGGCTTTTTCCTTTCCTTGACAAAAATGGTGTTAGTCTGTAATACTTTGTTGACACTGCACTTTGGCTTAGCTTTGGTAGGCTGCTTTTTTTAAGGCTCTTTGATTTTCTGCTTCTCTACTTGTGACTCTCCAGGATGATCCAAGTAAGAAAAAGCAGTGGGTCAAGATAATCCCTTCACTTGATTAAACAGCTTTTAGCACTGATAAATGTCACATCCATACAGCTTTCAGAGACAATCTGGACAGAAAGAGTCAAAACCCAGAAATTCTGGTAGTGTTCAAGGCCAGGTTGGACAGGGCTTTGAGCAACCTGGTCTAGTGGAAAGTGCTCTTGCCTATGGCAGCGGTTTGGAACTACATGATCTTAAGGTCCTTTCCAACCCTAGCCATTCTATTGATTCTACAGTACAGAATGGCTTAAATTGCCTATGCATACTCTTCTAAGAAAGAGATTCTCAGATCGAATGAGAACTCACGTGAGAACTGTCTGGGACTACATTATGGTCTGGGATTTGTGATCAAATTCCTAAATGTTGTCTGCACTGGGACTACTGACTGCACTTTTCAAAGCAAATGGAGACGATTTATCTTAGACCACAATGATAAAGAATTGTATCAAATTGCACTGCCTAGCATTTCCAAGGACAAACAGGACATGCTTGCATAGATTGCCAGGCATCAGAAACTTGCAACTGGAGCATGAGTCGAACTCTGAGTGAGGAGGAGACAGAAAGATTGGCAGAGAGGGAGCAGAACATCCTCAGGGGCCATAAGTCATAATTATATCTTCTTACAGATCTCTAATTTGTTCTTAAAGATCCCCAGAGATGGAGACACTTCAACCACCCCTAACAGTCTATTCTGGCACTTCCCTCTCCTTTCTGCAGTTTGAGTATTTTTCCTAATGTCTTGTCTGAAGCTTTTTTGCTCCTTTTTAGACCATTCCTTCTAGTTCACATACTATGAGAAAACAATATGGCAAAACAGAACTAGATGATCTTAAGGTTCTTTCCAACCCTAACTATTCTATGATTCTATGAAAAGAAATAATGAAAAAGGGGGTACACAGCTAAACAGTCAGGCAGGGGTGGGCATGCAAGCAAAACCCTTTTGAAACAGTCTGCAAATGTCAGAAATGAGACCTAAAAGAAAATTACTGCACACCAAGTGGGACAGATGAAGCTCATTATTGCCACTGGCCTACATGCTATGAAATGGGTTAGTATTGCTACAGCAACCTTTCTGGTGTGTCCCTGTAATTAGCACAAAAGTATTATTATTGTAATTAACCGAATCCCCTAGTACCTAGTGCAGTATTCATGGCTGTAAGCAGGTTAATGTGAAAATTAATTTGTACTAATTCTCACTAGAACAGTGATGGCCAAACCAACCTGGGCTACAGTGGCATTTTGTTGATAACGGTATTTTCTTGTTGACTTAAGGCACTGAAGCTTCAAGAAAAAATAAACCCATCTTAGCTTCCAATTGTGACAGGAGTCTTGTAATAGTTCTCTGTCTCCTTTGGATAAACTTATTGTGAAACTCCAAGTTTCACTTAGTTCCAGAGGAGTCCACAAGGATGATCAGGGGACTGGAGCACCTCCTGTATGGAGACAGGCTGAGAAAGTTGGGGCTGTTCAGCCTGGAGAAGAGAAGGCTGTGTGGAGACCTCATGGCAGCCTTCCAGTATCTGAAGGGGGCCTACAGGGATGCTGGGGAGGGACTATTCATTAGGGACTGTAAGTGATAGGACAAGGGGTAATGGGTTGAAACTTAAACAGCAGAGGTTTAGTCTGGATATAAGAAATTCTTTACTGTAAGGGTGGTGAGGTACTGGAGTGGGTTGCCCAAGGAGGCTGTGAATGCTCCATCCCTGGCAGTGTTCAAGGCCGGGTTGGACAGAGCCTTAGGTGATATGGTTTAGTGTGAGGTGTCCCTGCCCATGGCAGGGGTGTTGGAACTAGATGATCTTAAGGTCCTTTCCAACCCTCACTATTCTATGATTCTATGATTCTAAGTGAGTAAAAATGTACTGGCTCTAGACTGGAAATTAATGGGATAAAAGACTCCAGCAGATTCTTTAGCTTGCTTAAAGAGTTGGTTGGTCTCAGAACAAACTGTTCTCCTTTTCATCTTAGAAGGTTATGTTTGACTTCCAGGGCAAAGCATTGGCACTGCATACACACAAGAAAGAAGATAAAATTCTTTCATGCACAAAACTCTAAGAACAAGAAACTGCAGGAATACTGAGAGGGAATTTCTCCCTTTCTTAGTCACAAACAAGATGAGAAAATCACAAAAAAAACTACCTGGTGACTGACAGAACATGGTTGAAGTCAAGCCAAATCAGGGGGTGGCTTGGTATAAAGGGACAGGAAGAGAGAAGACAACTGTTTTCTGTTCCGGCTGCCTTTTATTCTTCCACTAAAATATAATGACTTGCAGTGGACAGATAATTTCTGTTCCCTGTTACCATTAGGCCTAAGGAAACAGTCATCACCTGCCAAATTAAGCATCATAGCTTGAACTAAGCTGTCTTGTAGCTGTGATTATTCTTGCACTGTCTGGACAGAGACTTGCTACACAAAGAATGGCTAATTAAGGATTTTCTTTCTCTTCTTCAGTCTGTGTCAGACTTACCTTTGTAACTTGCCTAGCCTGCCTTCCTTCAGAGGACTACAGTCCTATAGGAATGGTTTTTGTTAATATCTAGAACTGTCATTCCTTAAGTTTAAAGCTGCCGTCCTTTGGTCATCCTCCTGCAGAGATGCGTTATTGCAATAATGCAAAGGCAACAGAGCTGGATCCTTGCAGTCTAGTCCTGCTCCTGGATCCTTTCCTGTTCTATTCCCTCCCACCCTGTACCTTGAGGTGGGCAGATGGACAGGATTCATAAAGGCTGATTTCAGTCAATTGTGTTTAATCTTTTAAGGACCCTAAGGAGAAACTTGTTCACAGCTCAGTTCAGGCTACCGTCCTCTACAGGACTTTCTCTCTCCATCTAATACAGGAGGAGCCTGGTAGACCAGCCTTCCTTGCCCTTGACAACAACAACAGGGGTTTTCTCTGTGCCAAGCCCTTTCTCTCCCCTGCCCTCAACATAAGAAAATCAAACCCCAGATTTCCCCCCACCCCTTGACCCTTTCTGTACCAACCTGAGAATGTAATTTCACAAAATACTGCACTTTATGGCAAAACTAGCCTGTACATCTCTACCTACATCACCCCATCAGTTCTTATCTGGGGGTACACTATTGATGGGGCTTGAGTTAAAGATTAGTCCTCCTTTTAATGAGTGTAACAGTGGGGTCAGTGAGCTGTGTACAAGTGGATAGAGATCTTAGCAGCTTTACCAGCCCCTACAAAGCCACAAAGCTTGAGGATTCCCAGTTTTCTCCATCCCCTTTGCCGCTTCCTGGGCCTGTCCATAACGCATTTCTTTCTTCCTTTCAGTTGTCTGCCTCACTCTCCACTATCTCTTTGAAATTACCTGTAAAACCATTTTTTAAAGAATAAGTTTGCTTTCTCTTCCTTTTCTTCAGCCTAAACACTTTTTTGTCTCTTTTCCCAAAGCCATCAGTATCCCATCCATATCTGGTGTGGTCACGAATTTTTTGAAGACCAGGTAAATTTGATTTTCCTTTCTATAGATGCATCTGTTTTTTTCACCTGTTTCCCTAATTCTGCCTGGTATTGAGCTTGTTGGGTCCAATTTATCTCCATTCTTACATCAGACATGTGAAGAGTGGCCCATGGTAATTTCAGGGGCAATTTACTATCATTACTTCAACTTTCCTTTTCGCAAGGCCATTTATTTGAAAGACAATCAAGTTGAGAGAGGCTGAGTTGGGAGAGGGAGCAATAAAGTAAATAAAGGGCAGTGAAACAAA
This sequence comes from Melopsittacus undulatus, assembly GCF_012275295.1. Taxonomy (NCBI): domain Eukaryota; kingdom Metazoa; phylum Chordata; class Aves; order Psittaciformes; family Psittaculidae; genus Melopsittacus; species Melopsittacus undulatus. The sequence continues at coordinate 6,873,476 of NC_047528.1, read as the reverse complement.
CTCTGTTTTCATAAAATATAACGTGAAGCTCTCTGGATGGCAGTCAGGTCATGATTTAATACCATTAAATATGTATTGTAAATACATAAAATTGTAAAGGAGAAATAGATAAAGCTTTGTATTTTAACAAAGGTAAACAGAAAGCTGAGAACATCTTACTATTCCCAACTTAGAAGACATGTAAGAGAAGGACCTAATGACACTGGGAACACAGCTTTAAAATCTTTTATAGTCAGGCTTTCAACAGGGCATAATAGTTCAGTTCATTACAAAAAAAATGTGTCTTTTAAATTACGAGCCTAGTTTGACTTTCATGTGTTATTAGCTCTCAGTGGAACTGAAGCATTTAAAATTGATTGTAATGAGACATTAGCAGACGCTATTACTGCAGCAAGCCATTCCTGTTTTGAGATGGCTGGCTCAGGAGGCCTCTAAAAGCATCTGAACAGGCAGCGACTATCGTGCATTGACAAAGGGAAATAGAAATCAGCTTTGTAGAGGTCTGCCACGCAGCTGGTGTTGCTGCGCAGAGCACACCAAGCGGCTGCTCTGAAGGGCACTAGTAAAGGAGGGCAGCATCCTTCAGAGGGTAGGAAGGGATGCCAAGGGGACTGCTGGTTAAATGCACATATGTTTTTAAATATATCTAAATGAATTTCTGCCAGACATTAAAGAAAGAAGAATTAAATCTCTAGTAAAATAAAAAAAAGACCAGATCAAAACAGACTTCTCAAAGCAATAATAACCATTTCTTACATATCTCTGTCAAAAAGATGCTGAAGGCGAATCTATTCTGAGAGTTATGATTTCTTATCTTGTGACTTTTACCTGAGCTCCTTTGTTTTCAAGTCTCTCAACCTCCTCAACCTTTTCTCGTTTCTGCTACAATTTAAATACAATTCAATAAATGACCTATGTCAATGACTCCCTTTCCTCCCCTCATCTTTCCTGATTTCTTTGCTATCTAATTATGCCAAACCCCTGGAATAGTGTCTCACAATTACCCTGTTTTCATGTAGGAATTCCATAGCTTTAAGACTCTCTTCCATGCTTGTGCGTGTATACACACATCTTTTTGTTTATTCATCTATTCATCCAATTCATCTATAGTGATTTTCTAAGGCTGAAAAAAAGGGTTATGAAATACTCTGAAGGGAAACCATTGCAAATGTGACAGCTGCTAAGAATCACTATGACTTTCATATTCCTTCGTCCCCCAGAGGTGATTACCATTGCTGGCTGAGGAAACAGATGTAGCATGCTCATGTAGGGCAGAAGAGGCCTGGAGAAGGCAAAATTGCCCTTTGCTATTCTGATGTCTTGCTGGAAAGCTTGTCAGCCTTATTTACATTTTCATTTGCATGCCATCCTCTACAAGACTTTATATTTGCATTCTGCTTTAAAGTATCTCCTTCACTAGATTCATGACGACCTTTACATGTCTTCCCACATTACCCCCTGGGGCTGCAGCCCCAGCTCACTGGGCTATCCAGAGGACTAGCAACAGGAAATGTCAGGCTAAGCATGACATTTATCCAAACAGTTGGCTGCTTGTAAGGTATTTTTAGTATTATTTTTGTTTATTTTTTTCCAGTAGGAGATTACAGAGTAGCATGGACAATGCTCACATCCTGCTAAAGGAGGGTGCTAAGGGAAAATCCCCTTCCTGTAAGACAGGAGCAAAACTGGCAGTGTGCATCACCAGACAGCGGCTACCCCTGAGAGCAAAGAAGGCAGGAGGGATGAAAGTGGGCAATGAGTGATTACTATTGACATGATTTTTGATGACAGACTGACAAGAGAACTTGGCAGGGTTTTTACCCACTGGCTAGTTAAGAGGAGCACTGCCATACACATGCCCTGCTCCAAATAAATCACAGCAGAGGCACAGAAGTACAATGCATGTACTAGCCCTAAGCCTGTCAAGCTGCTACAGAATGCATGGTCTTGCTCATACCCCAAATAATGCCAAGAGCAAAAATACAGAGAGTATTAGAACTCTTATGAGAACTTTTGTTGCACATTTAAGTCATTACAGAAAGGACTCCAGTAAATATATTTTGATCAAGAAATCTTTCAAAGCTGAAGAAGTAGTGTGAGGTGTCCCTGTCCATGGCAGGGGGGGTGGAACTGGAAGATCTTAAGGTCCTTTCCAACCCTAACTATTCTATGATTCTATGATTCTAAGTATCCCTGGCATAGAGGGTGGTGTTTTTATTGTTATGGGCAAATCCTAACTTTCCAACAAATACACTACTTCAGGATTTCCAAATACAAAAGCATCCTTCTCCCAGAGTTACAGAGAACACCTCTGGATATATGGATATCACCACCACCAGGCAGTGGTCTAGGGGTGCACAAGGAGTTGGGAGGGGACACAGCTGGGACAGTTGACCCCAAATGACCCAAGGGATGTTCCAGACTGTATGGTGTCATGCTCAACATGTAGAACTGGGGGAAGAGGGAGGAAAAGAGGGACACTGGAAGTGATGGGATTTGCCTTCCAAAGTAAACTGTTATGTGTGATGGCACCCTGCTTTTCTGGAGATGGCTGAACACCTGCAGATGGGAAGTGGTGAGTGAATTCCTTGTTTTGCTTTGCTTCGTGCATGGCTTTTGTTTTCCCTATTAAACTGTCTTAACCCACAAGGTTTCTCACTTTTACCCTTCTGACTCTTTCCCCCCATTTAACTGGGGGAGAATGAGCAAGTGGCTGGATGGTCCTTAGCTGCCATCTGGGTTTAAACCACAACACGAGCACAAGGATATATAGATCTGAAATGTCACCATTTCTGGTGGATGACACCATGCTGTCAGTCTGTAATTTCAATGCTGGAGGTTTCTGTCAATCTCTCTTGTGCTTGATCTGCCACAGATACTGAACCTGAGTTTAGAGTGCTGGCCTAAGAGCACAATCTGGCCTGGCTGCATGATGGCTGAGAATGGGGATCTGGGTCAGAAACGGCTGCATGAAACACTGCAATGGTATCCCTATTTTAAGCCTTGTCATTCTTTATCACAATTTCACTACACAGGTTTGAAGAGACTTGCATGGACAATGTCAGGAGAAATAATAAATTCTGGAAGGGCTGTGACATGCTGCCTACAGCTGAAAAGAACCTAAACTTCTGAAGAGATCCAGGATCAAAGGACCTGGGAAATGTCAGTTGGATAGTAATTCTATCAAGGTTCGATGCAGCAAGTATGGGAGAACAAGCTCTGCAACAGATCAGAGACAATTATCAGAGTAATCCCCATTTGGCCATAAAAATATCTAGTCATTTAATACTGCTAAGCCTTGTTTGTAATCACAGAGCTTAATGAGAACAACTTACGTGGAAAGGAATGAAGGGAAATCTCTGGAGAAGAAAGCCTGCTAAAGAGGACATTAACAAATGCAAGCAAATTTGAGGTTTTAACTTATTTTATATAGGCCATGCTCTATTCTTAGTGGATTTTTTTTCTTTTTTAATCAGCTAACCCAAAGCCAAAGCTGGCTTCAAGCTTATGAAAGTCCATTTCTGTTTTCACACTGTGCCACATAGGCAAGTCTCACAGTAAAGGAATTGTTTCTTTTGTTTGAAGGAGATCCTGCTTAATTTCTGGCAGGCAGATTCAGAAATAACCACCATCAACAGAAGGATGAACAGCAGCCCGATCTATAATCCTTATTACCCACCAGAACTTCAATGTGAACTTAAATTCTAAGCAAGTTTTTTGCAGATGTGGACAAAAGGGGAAACGTATTGGACAAAAGCAGTGTCATTTAACTCAAATCTTGACCAAGAAGAATGATACTTCATGATGAGTGGGACCTAACATCTGAGAAGAGCCCAAGGAGTATTCTCAGCATACTGAGAAGGATTCACACGACTCTTGAGAAATCTGTCTCCTCCTTGTAACGTTTAAGGCATTTTGGATATCACAGCCCAAACCCTATGGACTGGTTTGGTCAACAATGGACAGTTGTGCTTTATGATTTCTGTCCATTTACACTGTAAATTTAAGGGGTGTAAAAAGGTGGTTCTCAGGGGTTCCCAGTGACAGGACAAGAAGTGATGGGCACAAACTGAAATGCAGAAAATTCCATTAGAAATAACTTACGTAACTTTTTTATTCTAAGGGTAACTGGAATGAGGAACAGGTTGCCTAAAGAGTTGTGGAGTCTCCATCTGTAGAGCTATTAAAAACTTGACTGGACATGACCCTAAGGAACTCACTTTTGCTGACCCTGCTGGAGCAGTGATATTGACTGGACTAGATGATCCAGCTGCTTTCCAGCCCTGACTATTATGTGACTTTGTGAAAGAGTGGGTCTAATTATCTCTGGCTATATAAAAATGCCACATACCGCAAAATTCTTTCTTTTCTCCTTAGAAATGCAGAGTTGGTAAACTGGCAAGATAATGTATGGTTAACAACTTCAGTCCTTTAGAATGCAAAGATCATTAGAATACATAAAATATTACAGTTAGCTGTAGTAGGGTCCCCTGGCTCACATTATCATCTCTGGTGATGATGCTCTTGGACAACTGGGTAGAGCAATATACTGGTTTAATATCTGGCTATATTTAAAATGAAACACCCCAGTACTGGTTGTGTCTGGGATGGCTACAGGTCTGCCAGCATTTTAAAGCTTTATAATAGCCATAAAAACCCATAAAGTATAGCAATGAGTCAACCAGTACTTATAATTGCTGGCATTTAGCGCCAGAGATGATGACTAAGAATCTATATTTGAAATACCTGGAGTTGGTGGAGTTCAAGTACAAATCCTGGGGAAGATCAACTAAGCACTACATTTTTGTGAATTAAATACACTGAATGTTGTGCAGCTTACTAGTTGCAGAACTTTTCGAGGAGCTCTTTAAAACACTTATTCTACACATGCACTGCAATTAGTGCACTATTACTATTCAGTTATCTTACAAAATGGTGTTGTTTTGACTTGGTTTTCCCTGAATGAAGAATAATGCCATATTTGGCATTCAGCTTCCTGCCCTTTCATCAGCAGAGGTGGCTGCATTTCACATTTTCAGAGATAATGTTTAGGAAATCCCCTGGGGCATCGTTTTCAGTGGCAGATGTTGTGTCTCCTATGCTCAAACACAGTGTGATAGCATTTCAGATGGTCTTTCCATTCTGCATTAACCACCCCTATGAAAAATTAAGTTGAAACAAAAACTTGGGGAATTAGCATCATAATGTCTCAGATGTTTCCCTGCCGGAGAAAGAGCTTCACTTAAAAAAGGTCCCAATATTATACATTTATTTTATATGGCAGTTTATGTAATTTATCTGAAAGAGCGCTGAGATTCCAACCCACACACTAACATAATTTACAATTATATTGCCTTTTAATCCAGAAGAAACCTAATGTTTTTCACAAACCTAATGCAGCACAAACACCATAGATCAATGGTATCCACCTCAAAGGTGTCAGTCACAACTGTAAAAGTTCTGCAAGTAAATCAAAGTGACTAAATTAAAATGGTGCTTGATCTGCAGATTGAGTAGATTAATTTAACCACAGCTTTATGGGGAAGACCTACAGATTGAATGTTTCAGAGTCACACTCAGCAAAAGGCATATCCACCAAAAGATGAAAGGCTGAGTCAGCCCTCACAGATGTTAACCAGAGGTTAAGGCAGACATTTGTGTTCTCAGGTTGGTCTTTGATTTGCATGTTTTTAGGTATATGCCTAAAGGTGTAAGTAAGGAGACAGTCAGGCTCTGTATGTTTCCACATCAGTGCTCAGGCCTTTACAATTTCCATTACTTGAATGGGTGACCTTAAAATTCAAATTCAATTATTTACTTGCATGTCAAACTCAAATGTCTCTTTTGTTCTGGAAAAAAGAGTAAAATATGTTTCCTCAATGAAAAAAACAACTTTTAAATCTAAATGCAACTTGCAGTTGGGATACAATTTCTCAGCACAGACATTCAAACATTAGGCCCTCCTGTCCCTCTTTTCCCCGTCCTTCAAATAGCAGTTTTGGGCAATTTACTATTTTTAAAACAGTTTCTACCTACGGCTTTATTTTTCTGATGTTTTTGTTTTCTCCCCCTCTATTGAGCTCTCTCTCTGACAAATATTTCTGTTTAGGAATAAGGAAAAATCGGTTTATATAATAAGCCTGAAAAAATGTGACATGTTTCAGGTATTTTGAAGCTCCCATTCACATAAAATATCATGTATATTTTGCCTTCATTGTATCCTTTAGAAATAACTCCTAAGGTATGGTAACCTAACAGTGGGGGAAGATATAAGGGGGAAAAGGAGAGAAAAGTGCTACTATTGTATAGATTCAAGAGAGTGTGCCAGGTAGCTGATGAACTTTAAGTAAAACATTTCTTATTCATTTTTCTTTCCATGTTTCACTGTTTAAAAATACCTTGCATGATAAATATAAATCATTAATTCTTGATCAAATATTTTCGTAAGAATTGGTTGACAGGCCTGTAGAGAACATCTACAGCCTATGCTTGTTTCTCGCTCTATTAACCAAGCATACCAAAAATAAACTGAAACAGAAAATTTCAATGTTTCAGTCTTGAGAAGTTTAGGTGCTTCTCTGGGCAACCATTGACTCATACTTTATTTTAAATATCTCAAAAAATTGAGGTCAAATGTGGGATTTTAAGGCTCATGAAGAGTGTAAGGCAAAAGCTGGACTTATTTATGAGTAGTAGATAAACCTGAACTAAAAGTTACAGACGCAGTTCAGAGTAATTCCACTAGAAAAAATGCATAAAAATCATAAAATCACAGAATGGTTTGGTTTGGAAGAGACCTTAAAGCTCATCCAGTTCCAACCCCCTGCCACTGGCAGGGACACCTTCCTCCAGACCAGGTTGTTCAAATCTCCATCCAGCCTGGCCTTGAACACTCTCAGGGATGGAGCATATGCAGTCCTTCCTACTTTCTGCCCTCCAGCTCTTTTGCTTTTGCTGTCTCATATCACCATCATTCAATACCTATGCACAGAAGCAAATTCAATTAAAACAAAGTAGAATTTATGCACATCTCTGAAAAGACAGGATAAAGGGGACTATGAGTGTCATAATTTCAGTGATCAGGTGTGAGTCACAAGAATGAAAGAGTAAAACCTAAGGGAGACATTACTCAAATGCACTCAGCAAAGTATTTCCAGAACATAAACTTTAAAAGAGCAGTATGCAATTGCCACCACAAAGATATCTGAGTTGCTCCACAAAGTTTTTTCAGGAATCTTGTAAAACTAGATCAGTCTACCATTATAATTTAGATAAAATGTTAACGGGAATAGAAGAAACCAAACATGAACTGGAAACATTTAAATTACATTCAGTATTCTGGAACAATTTGTTTAATTCAAACAAGAACATTTTAGAATGTCTATAGAAAAATTTAGGGGGTTTAACTGACAAATTGCAAAGTATTGTGAAATGAAAGTAATTCCATCCTGGAAATCTTGTTTTGTATGTAGGACTGCTGTTTTCTCCCTCCTCTGAAACTTGGTTCTGTGTTGGATGGGTATATCCCATGCAAGTGCTTAACCCCTTTTGGCTGTACCTCAAAGAGGAGAAATACAGACAACACGTGGTAACGGCTGAGTTTCACCTAATACCACCTGCTAATGATTTTACTTTGCATTTCTGAACTACAGCCCAAACCAAAGCCAGCAGCAGTCACCCTACACTGTCATTTCCCCATGCAAAGTGTATCAGGAACACCACCTGAGAAGGACAAGGATAGTCTATGAGACATTAAGTAGATAATAATTTTGCTGATTCCTAGGTTTTCACCTGGGATATTAGTTTATTTTCTCAAGGCATATTTTGGTAATGGGAGACACAGATCTACTACTACAGACAAACTGAGATTAGCAGTACTGTAAATAAGTACAGAGAGAATAAAACATCATTGACATGAAAAGGTATTGTACACTGAGGGTGATAGTATTTTATGTTGATATTTTCCTCAAACAGCTACAGTAGGTTTTCTGAAACAAAGTAGAGATTTTCCTGAGTAATACTTCCATTAGACACCGCTAGGTAGAAACATTTGCTCCTTAGTATTACTGGCTGCTCTGAATGCTTTTTCTACTCACATATATTACTGAAGGTAGCAAAAAATCTTCCGAGTATACAATTTACTTAAAATATAGAAATAAATAACTATAAGATTAAAACAAAACCTAACAAAATGACTAAGTGAACTGATTAGTCTGTCTGGCCAGTTCACTCATTCAGTTCAGCATGTGGCTGAACCCAACACAGCTCAAGCAGTTCTTTATTATTTCATAATATTAAAGGTTATTACCACAATACAAAACAAGGGATAATAGCGGGTTCTTAAATTAGCATTTGCTTAGCTCAAATGCCAGTGCACTAATCCTTTGCTTTAAAACCTGGCACAAATAGTATTGTAAATTGTGCTTACAGAGTGGTGGGTTTCTATTGTCCTTCCAAACAAGAAACATCTTATCAGGAGTACAGTAATGAATTAGAAGGGACAACCCATGCCCTGCTCTGTCACTTTACAGGCTCTTCAAACACAACACACTGGCGAGTGTGATGTGAAGATGACACTAACTCTCAGGATTTCAAATCTGTTGTCAATCCAGATTACATTCCCACCTGGCTAAAATAATAGGAGATTTCTGCTAACACCAAGAAAGTATTCTGGGAACAAGGACTCTCTGTCTGCAGTTTTACCAGGCTGACTTTTGAGGAGCGATCTGGTGATTGCCAAGTAGAAATATGGGGATGCCATAATCATTTACCTGTACTACAAAATAAAAACTGTATATTCTTATTAATATTAATCTTTAGGCCACCAACTAATAACCCAAAGTTTGCACAGGACAAAAGATAGGATAGCAATGTTCTGGAGGCAATAAATGAATCTGCACAGATGAACATCACACCTGTTTGCATACTGGCAAGTGGAATGACAAACATTCTCCATCTTTGACAGAAATATGAGGACCAGAGAAGCAGCAGGAATTTAGGAGCGCTTTCAGCCTGCAGTCTAATGGGTTTACAGACACTTTCATGTAGGGCTATATAAGAGGGTTTCCACAGAATTTTCTTCTTCTACACATGATCATGATATTTTCTATGGATAGTGTTCCTGTAGAACAATGTGCTGTGACTGTCAGTGCAGCTCATTCTTGGGACATGTATCTAATGACCTGCCTGCAAGATTCAAAGCTGTAGGGCCTGATCCTGGATTTGAGTCAAATCATACACCTCTATTTACAGACAGCTTCTCTTACAATAGATTGTAACTATTCTGTGGTGGTGACACAGCCATAGCAACCAGCACCCTTCTGAGAGCCCACGTTCCCTGAAAATGTAGAGAAACTCCATCAAAAGCTGACATGAGCAGCTTGTCTCTTGGAAAGACCTATACTGTTCATATCATTGATCATCTAGACACTTTGAATACCATGCAGAAAAGAAGAGCACTAGAACCACTCTATTTCACTGAGCTGACATGTGGCTCCTACTGATTTTTGGTGCTGAATTCTCCAGAACTGCCTCTATTACCCTCCTTACCTGGGAGATTTCTAGGACAGACAAATCTGCTTCTCATTTTAACCATCTGGCAGTATAGAAGGGGCAGAGGCAAAAGACTACTTACATTAAATCTCCTTCCCCCCCCTTTTTAATATTAGCATAATGCATCCAGTCGCCAAGACACTGAGAACTGCTAAACAAAACAAACAACTGCATCCACAAACGAGCTATACTCAGCATTTATGAGATGTATTTGCTTACAAGTGAATCTTTGTAATTGTTTTTTATAACTTGAATATCCTCTACTGTTTGTACAATCATATAAGATCTAAAACAAACCTCTTATTCAGGATTAGGCCTTTGCACGTATTTGCCTCCCAACACAAGGAACAGACCAACATCAAAAGACACATTGTGTTTATGAACACCATTTCTCTCTGCTCCATTTGCCAAATTTGTTCCTTTCATGCACTGTTTGATTAGCTTTTAAAACGATGCTTCTCTGCTTATCTATCTAGATATACAAAAGACCTTACCAGTTTTCCATTGACACATTGTCATCCTTTACTATCTTTCCTTGCCATAAAGTTATGTTTTCTATTCTCAACATTGAGGATACTACATGTCTAACCTATCATTCAAAACCCATTTTTCCACTGAAGGACTTCTCCCTGAAAGCACGTTACTTTGATTGCTGGTGTCTGTATTGCTTTGTACCATACCCATGACTACTGATTTCAAACAGAATTCTGGCAAAATAGCATGCACTGTCACTTTATCAGTCTCTTCAATGAAAAGTAAGAACAGATTTATTATATAGTCAATAGTTTTCAATTCTATGCACTAGAGCATTCTGTACGCAAGAGTCAGTACTATAAATATTTTGCTCTATATGAAAGTATCATTTGTGTGTGTGTGTGTTTGAAAGAGGCAAATAGAAGTGCTACAGGCACACAAGTGTATGAGCTTACACATTGCTGCTGCAATCCCCAGTCACTTTTGACACAGAAAAAAAGCATGGTAGCACAACTACACAGTCTCACACTAGCTTTAGTTAAAGTGAAAAATACTCTCTAAAGAGTAATTGCAACTTGTCCAATACCTTATTTCAACAAAAATGTTGACCATCAACTGCCATGGGACTTCACTGTACACCTGAGGTATTTCAGACCAAAAGAAGAAGAAAAAAAGACCAATTCCGAGCCTAAGGACTTTTATCTAAGATGTTTTCCCCCCTGCCATCTGTATTTTACATGAAAGATAATCTGAACATAGGTGCCTTGGCTGGCTTCAGTTGTAACCAAAAGGCAAAAGCTGAGAATGATTTCCTTTTGGAGAGCAGATTTCTGCTACTTGGGAGTGCTATGCATCAGTCCTAAAATATTACCTCTATTTGGAAATGAATAGGAAGCCAACATACTTTGAGTTGTGGTGTAGTCTGTATCCAGCAGGATAAACACACAGATGGCTGTACCTGGACCAGTGCTGGTAACTAAGGGTAGTGAAGGCACGGTGCTCCACGAAGAGCACCACTGTCCCTTACTGCGAGGTGGGAGGCATGTATCACAACAGCAAACTCATCTCCAGATAAGACAACTGTGCTCTACAGACCAGAGAGGATTTAAAATACAATTCTTTAGTCACTGTTGTTTTTCCTTCAGCATCACTCCTGGGCTATGATGACAAAAGGAGCAGTGAGACACACACCCAACATGAAAAGTTATCTTTGCCACATCCTCTGGCTGTTTTCCTTGATCTTATCTGGACTGAACTTCAAGACGTGGGTCTCATCTGTGCCCAAGCCTCCATGCCACTCCCTGAAGACTGTACTAGTTGGTAGCTTGATTTATTGTGTTATAACAAATAGCGAGTCTGGAGCTCTGGTGCCCACAAGAGCCATATGCCCATATCATAACTTTCTCCTTTTAGGGTTGCTTTTCCTGTCCTAATTTATACTTCCTCAGTTACAGTACATACATTTACATGGTTAATGTTCAGATTGCTGAGATTACACCATAGTGATGCATGCAGTATAAATGCCTAGACAGATGGATGCAATATCACAGATTTCTGAAAGGAGGAGAACTTGCAAAGCCAGAAGCTCACACTTCAAGAAATCTCATTTGCTAGCAGAGGGGTCACTGAAAATAGATCTGAATGCTTAAAAAGCAGTGAAATACTCTTAAATAAAGCACTGCTGAGAAAGGTATATACTCCTTCCTAGAAATAGGCTCTAGTCTGTTCGGCTGCCAGGAAATGAGCTCAAGAAATCCTGATTTTCTTTCAAATATATGATTTATAACGAGTAAGTGCCAATCTGTTCTACAAACTAAGTCTTTGGCAAAGGCCACTTTGCCAGTAGCCTTCCTCTTTACATAAAAATGATGCTAAAATGAGACCTCTTATTAATTAATCCAGGATCTGTTCCTGCAGCTTCAATGTTTCACACAAGGAATAGATTATTTCTAAGCCACGGTACAAGTTTAAATCACTACTGAGTAAACAGTTTGGACTAATACCAGAGGAGAGCTCTCTGGAAGAGAGTGTTTTCTCTCTCCTATTACTAATAATACAGCAATAAGACAACAGGTGCTGTTCTGCCAAACCCTCTTTATATTTGATAAAACAACCTTTCCTTTCCACCCCACAGATTAAAAACCCCACACCCCAAATGACTCAGAGACAGGAGCAACGACTGCTCCTTCAATGATATGCTACCAATAAAAGGAAAAGTGAGATTGTCACTCACAACCACCTGCCCCTCCTGAGGAGGGATACAGGTATTGTACAGCAATGCTGACATTTCAATCCCATAAACTCTGCTTTTCAATTCCTTTCTGGTTAAAACAGAAATAAAAAATATGCTGCCTTACTGATCCTTAAAGGTTACTGGCAAGATAATATTGACAGATATTAAAGGAGCTTCTTGATGTAGAGGACGTAACAAAGCAAGTGAAAATTAGAGCAAAGAATGAAAAGCTGGTGAAATTTAAGAAGTAATGCATACACTATAGGAAATATACCTTTCCCTGCTTAGCTGTGCTATATCATGTTTCCCACAGTTTGTTTCAGAGTCCCCCTTTGCCTTTCATCTTACACGTATTTCAGCACTGTTGTTATGCAAGATGGGGAATCATTCATTTTAACATGATACTGAGCATATTACCACACAAAAACAGAGAGAGGCTACCATTTTACTGATTATCTAATTAAGAAGCTCTACAATGCAAATTCTTTGCAGCCCCTTGCTGCACACAAAAGATGCTGCATCTGAAAAGCCACATGCACGTAAAAGCAAAGAATTTGTAAGTGCTTCTGAATTTAGCTTGTTCTTCCTCTTGTTACAAAAGCCACAGCTATCACTCTCTTTAACTGCTAATAAAAGCAATTTAATGACAGGTAGATTTGCTGGTTTGCAGCTTTGAATCCCCCCCCCCCAACACACTCACTAAAGGAAAGTAACTTTAGCTAGAAAAGAGATCCTCGCAGCACTATAGTGAATAATTCATCATTGCATTTTCTTTTTCATCTCATTTTTGCCAGTAACGAACACAACTGAAAATATTGCAAAATCTAAAAACAACCACAGACAAGGACTTCCAGCAACGAAATACATAGAAAACTAGCAGGCAGGTTTCCCCAGCTTATATAATAACAGCTTTAGCTCAACAGAGACCCCATCACTCACCGAGGACTGAATTCACTTGAACAAAAGCAGAGCCCAGTCACCAAATGCAGCTTCGCAGGACTCTTAATGCGAGATGCTCCTGTCTGCTGTTCAGTTCACACTTGCCTTTATAACTAAGCCAACCAACAACATTCAGTTGCTGAACCTGATGAATTATAAAACGGTAGCTCCCAGACTCTCATATTTTACATCACAGGGGGTGGTCATCCAGCATACACACAGCCTGTGTACATATATTCTGCTATAACTCATCCTGATAAACACATCAGTGCTGGCAGCAGTGACAGTAATTGGTGCTCAGGATGTACAAGCACAAACCAATAGAGCACACTCCCACCTCCTGCTCTGTGCAACATCTCTACCTGTCAATCACTGCACCTTGTTAAGGTGGAATGATCAACTGCACTTTAGGGGAGAAGCAAAACTTGGAGAAGAAACCATCTGCTGATATGAATTCATCACTTAAACGTTTCTTAATACAGTAGTAAATGTAGCTTCAACCTCCTCTAGATGCGGTTTTTATGGTTAATCTTCATAAAATCTTCCTTTCTTAAAGACACAGCACTTGCTTAGTGACTAACACACAGTTCGTAACTTCCACTATCATGAATGGAAATTATTCAGGCAAATTCCATGGACATTAGCAAAGATAAACTAAAAACTTTACTCCAGGAAGAATGACTGCTGAAAGCAATATACTTAGTAGGTGAAATTATTTGTGTACATGTTATGTACACCTAAAATGCTGATAGGTTTTAAGAATATCCTCTAAGTTACAAATATGTATTTGCAATGCTCTTCACTTATGCCTGCATTGTTCTTAAAGGACATTTATAGCTACAAAATAACAGAATCAAACAGCTAAAACTTAGACCCATCAATACAATCAATGAAACTGAACATTTTTAAATGGGATTAATTACAGCAGTAGCAATCACAATTGTTGCACATGCCTCAAATAAACACTCACAATTAGCCCCTAGCAAGCAAAACTGGTAATGGTAAATACACAGCCAGTGGAAAGGGTTTTGTATGGCAAGACCTTTATGATGGAGTAGAAGCTGCTCTTCCAGAGCTGCGCTCCAGGAATCTTGTATGTTTTACACAAACTCCAGGCTATTTGTACCAGCACAGTGTGAATGAATGCTTTATTTGGGATGATTTGCTATTTCTACACCACCAGTGACGACACTCAGAAGGCTCCATTTGGAGCCTGAACTTGATCAAACTCCTTTCATTCCTCATGCCTGCAAACCTCTCCCAGTGTTTGGTATCACAAAGAAAGGTTGTGCTTAGGAAGGTGAGCACAGTTGTGTGAGCGGCTGTGCATTGCCCGGATGCTTTTCCATGAACAACTGGGCTGAGGAATGCAAATGAAGCCTCTGCCGGCAGCCCCAGGCAGAAACCCAACCCTTCTCACCATCTGGACCAACTGATGTGCGTCACGATGTGGGAACAGGGTGTTTGCATTTCATGCATAGCGAAAGCAAGTCCTATATATATCCCCTTCCTCCCGTCCTCAGCTGCTTGTTCCCCCCTCCCCATTCCTCATTTATCTCTTTGTGTTCAGCACCTTCATTACGTGAGAAATATTTCACTAAAGGCCAGAGACATGAGGGTGTTTCTGCATGTGCTACTGGCTCTTACTATAGTGGGCTGTATAAAGGAAAAGCTGTGTGTCGCTGGGTGCCAGAATGTAGGGGAGACATATCAGGGATTAATCAGAGTAATGGTTTTGATGTCTCTGTCTTTCTCAGAGGGAAAGGGCAGCTGAGATCCAATAATTGGATTCTCCAGTGATGCTGACTGGGAATAATCCAATAGGGGCAGAAAATATTCCAAATGACAGATCTTAGCTCATTAAGAAGCAGCAAAAAGATCTGTGCCACTGGATTTGGCTTTTATAGCCAATTGCTATTCTCATGGGCTTACACATTTCACTTGCAAATCATAGAGGTTCTCTAAAATGGCCCAAGCACAACAGTTTGTTGTCTTGTGCACTAATTAGGGGGTTCTGACCCATTTTCCATAAAAGACAGTTTCGAACCAGATGTGCCAGAATGCCCTAAATGGCATCCATTTTCCATTTTATTTTGCTTTAACCATTCAGGTTTGAAGAGGCTTCCCTCTATGTAATCTATGCAAACATGACCCTGCTTTACAATAATTTGGCGCTGTGTGATTAAGACACAAGCAATGCTTGTCTGACTCTCCTTGACCAACATGACATTCACTCTAACATTCAGCTCACCTAAAACTGACCAATATCACAATAATGTAAGACACTGCAATATTTCATAGCTGTGTGTAGGTGGCATGCATAAAGCACAATCTGTGGTATTACACAAGAGCCACAATTCCAAGAAAAAAATCACTACCCCATTTCACACTTGCAATTTTTAATTAAGATATCCTGGTTTCCATGTTATCTTTCCATTAGGAATATTTTGTAGCCAATATTGCCATAATATTCAGCAATGTAGTGCTCTGTGAAACTGCTACCTTTTCGGTGAATGGATACACTCATCACACAACTCATGTCCTTGGGCTCTCCACATATGTTCTGGTGCAGAATGTAAGATTTCACATTCAAACTTACTCACTTCACTGACAGGTGTGTGAAAATCCCATATGGCTCCCAGAATTCTGTATACCTCCATGTATATATAGTAGATATTTTAAGGCATTTGTAACAAATACATTTGGTATTGACTTCGAGATTCTTTGCTTTAAGCTGCAAACTAGAAATGATCTAAAAATGAAACAAAAGACAAAAGTGCTCCCATTTGCTGCCAAAACGTGACTACTTTCTTCCACAGTCACACAGACTATATTGGCTACACAGCAATAGATATTACGATAGATATTACTACATATCGATTAGATATTTGTTATCTAAAGTAAGGACACAGATACTTGGGGAAAAAATCAGAGCATTCAGCTGGAATAACAAGAGTAGTTACCTTTTCTGCTCAACAAGCAGCTGAGGAAACTTCAAATTAAGAGTAACTATGGGCAGATTTGATGCTACGAAGATCACAAATTAGCTAGTAAATTCATACCCCAGTGAAGCAAATTGGAACTCCAGTGTGGACCCAGAGTTCCAGGTGAATAAATGTGCACCAACAGAGATAATCTCCAGGCTACATCAGATGATATGGATGACCGGTAATCCTTGCCATGTGGCCTAAGAAGCCATCATGCAAACAGAAGGGGTGTTTATTCAGTATCTTGTACTTAGCATTTATGCTCTTCAGTTCCTCTAGTGAATTTTTGTCAGATTTACACTGGCTAAAGGAAAGGCTCTTTTGTTTGATAGCCTCTGTTGATGGCACTGTCAGAAAGAACCTGTAAAGCAAAGAGCCCAGCAGGATTTAAAGAAGGACTGGGCATTTTTCAGACAATAACATCCAGAAGAACAGTAAAAACAAGAAACATAAACCCTTCAGTCATCAGGGGATCTAAGAAAACGCCATTTCTTATGGATATTTCTCCTTTGAGCTCAGACTCAACACATTTCACTGCCTTAGTCTGAGCATTTCACAACAGCCCAGCCTCGCTTGGGCCCCTTACAAGGCAAAACCCAGAGCCTCGAGGCTGCAGGTCACAAACCAGGTCATTGCTTTTCCTCCTGCCTGCAAAGGCACTGATTTAGCTCTCCCTCTCTAATCCCGTTGAAAATTGCCATGAAATCTGTGTGAGCCTAGTTAATTCTGAGACCTACCTTATTTCAAATCAAAACCAGCTAGGTATACTTGTGAAGGTCTTATTACATTTGATAAAGGTAACCACAGGGAATTTCAACTCTCCCAGAAGGGCAGTAGGGTGATATAGGGCTGCTGTACCTTTTGAGTAATGAAATCTATCAAACTTTCAATTCCAGCTGAGACCACTGAGGATTTATGGATTTCACAAGTTATTCCACTGTCTGTAGTCTCAACCCAATGAGAATTTGTTCTGTAAATATATGGTAAAACAGTACTACACATCGAGTCAGACAGAATATTTCATCCTGTAACCTACATACATCATGCATTGCAAAATAAACAGTAGTGACAATGCAAATTAATGTCCATTGACACAGCAAGGCAATGGAGAAATTAATTTCCTGTCAATCCAGCACACTTGCAATTTCCCTTTAAGAACAGTTTTAAAATAGTTTCAGTTTCTAAGATTAATCCTCCTAAGTACAAATGAATAAAACTGTATATTTAGATTAATAAATAAATTAGCTGGCATAGGGCTTTGGAGATGCAAGGACTGCACAAGTGCTATTACTGCAATAATACTTTTCTAAATCACAGTTTTCTGCCTCAGGTGCCATCTTTTCTGCTACAAGTGCAGAGTGAAAGCTGAAGTCTTATCTCTGGATGAGGACTATGTGTGAAAAAACAGGGAAATAAAGAGGATATTGGTTAGGCCTGAATGAACACACACCCAAGAGAGCAATTCCAGTTGATCAAGGGCAATGACAAGAGCTTGCTTTGCTAGTTAGGAAGGCTGAAGTCCCTTAATGGTGGCTTCATAGTCTTAAGAATATAAATGATGCTATCAGTAATAAAGAAGAGCTGCTAAAAGGAAGGAAGGCCAGATGGCACTTTCTCTAAAGGCTCTGGAGAGGCTGCATGGATTTGATTTGAAAGGCATTTTATAGCACCCCATGAACCTGGAATACTACAGCAGTCCATTTATAAGTCAGTGGATATCTCAGGAGCAGTTTGGGACTTCATAAAAATATCGATTTTCTGTATGAATTAGGTTGGTTCAGCTGATTAAAGGAACAGAGAAACTTGGAAGGGATATTTCAGCATCCAAAAACTTTGGGGCTTTTTGATGTTGCTGTCTGGACTTTCATTTTCCCTTTAACCCTGGGTTTCCCATTATTTTTTTTTTCCGCTGTTTCCTTTTAAATGAGTTAAATTAATCTGAAGGTTGATATTCAAATCCAAAACAAATCACAAAAGACTTACTAACTCAAGGAGGTCGAAAAGTAGCTCAAGATCCATCTTCTATTAGGTAAAATAATAGATTCATAGAATCAGAATAGTTAAGGTTGGAAAGGACCTTAAGATCATCTAGTTCCAACACACCTGCCATGGGGCAGGGACACCTCACAATAAACCATGTCACTCAAGGCTCTGTCCACCCTGGCCTTGAACACCACCAGGGATGAAGCATTCACAACTTCCTTGGGGAACCCATTCCAGTGCCTCACCTTCCGCCTTATATCCAATATTCCTCTGTTTGAGCTTTAACCCATTAGCCCCTTGTCCTGTCATTACAGTGGGAAACAGAAGATCCCACGGTCAGCCTCCTTATAAGCCTGGTACAGGGAGCAAATGAGTTAACAGCTTTGTATAGCAAGGAATGGTGGAAGGACATGAAGATCCTCCTGTGATTTGCAGTTTAACTCTGCGTGCACTCTGTGGTGGGAGGAGTAGGTGGCTGATTTGGGGAAGAAGCACAGCACAGGAATGATACACTTGACTCCTCTGAGGATGGTGATGAAAATCTGTCAGCTTGGCATAGTCCTTCCTGTTACCTATAGCAATTACTGACGCATGGAGAAAGTAACAGCTCTCCAGGCATCACGGTAAGAGGCACGGTATGTGTGGTGGCGAGAGCAGATCTGCTTTATTAAAGAAGCCCACGGCGGTGCTGCATGGGGCTATCCGTGGAAGGGGACAGAAGATGAGAACACTGAAGAGTCTTAATGAGAAAATAGTGAAATTCAGGCCTGGATTTTGTGGTAGATCATAAAAAATAAGCGACCTGAGGATGCCTTCTGCACTGATTGTGACAAAGAGCGAGCGCAGGAATTGGTACGCACACACTTTTAGATTAAGTTTTCCCCTCCTACAGTTCTCTTTCAGGAAAGGAAATTTGAAGCCTGGATGACTAACTACAATGCAGATGGCAGAGCAATGTAGAGATACCCATTCTAGCTCCAAACGAACTAGTTTAGATGACACCATGAGTGAATTTAACCTACTCATTAAACTCCACTGTTACGCTCTTCCTGGAGCATGAATATGTAAAGCAGTTTGTGAACCACACAAGCCAAGGAAGGACAGAAAGTGATACTCAAGCTAGGGCTGTGCCAGCCATTCTTGCAAATTTACCTCTGCAGTTTTCTGCCATTACTTGTGAATGTGCCAAGAAAGTACCTCCAACCAATGCACAATATATGCAACTACAGGAGCATCAGAGTGAAGCATTGCTCAAAAAGGAAGGAAGAAAGAACTGCTCTGCTGGGATATGGCAAACCCTCCCTCAGCTCCACAGGAATCATCTGTAGTTGAAACTGCAGATTTACTGTCTTGGCTTTAATGTCAGACCAATTAATTCAGTTCTCACCAGAAACCTTTTTGGTTAGGGAAGGGGGATGATACCCTGGTGAACCTGCTGTGTGGGGACTTCATGCTCCGTGTATTCCTGTGCTGTCTGGGCACTCTGAAGGCATGAATAGCAATGATACTCCACCTATAAGTCAGCAGCAACCATGAACAGGGAAATATATCTGTCATCGCATCACATCTGTACCTGGCAACTAAATTCCACAGAGTCTAAGCTGAGCTGGGCACTTAAGGACAAGCCACCATTTTGCAAGGATTATCTCTGATGGGACCCAGGAACCAGGGCAGTGATTAGATGCTCTGTTCTTGAACTACTTATTATTACTTACTCAAGGATTAATTAGGAGTGGGAAAATGCTCCAAGACCTTTAACTGAATAATTGAAGAATTAAAGGAGGTGAAACACATAATTCTCACTACAGCACAGGAGTCTCCAAGTTAAGTCTCTACTGAAATAACTCATGCTATGTAGACACAACAAGAACATTTGGTTAATGTTTCTTAAATGATCAGGAAATAACAAAGAACGGAACAGAGACTGTGCGTGTTAAAGGTGAGGATGTGCAGTTCTCAGCACTTAAATTTGTAGCTCTATACTCCTATGCTAAAAAAAGGCAGATTTAGAAAAGATATGAGGGAGAAATTCTTTATGATGAGGGTGGTGAAACACCAGAGCAGGTTCCCCAGAGAGGTAGTGGATGCAGCATCCCTGGAAACATTTAAAGTCAGGTTGGATAGGGCTCTGAGTAACTTGATCTGGTGGAAGAGATCCCTTGCTTATTGCAAGGGGTTTGGACAAGATGACCTTTAAAGTTCCTTTCTAAACCAAACTACCCTATGATTTAATGGTTCTATGCTCAGACCAGTTTTCTGCTGCACTCCTGAGCTGGAAATAAACCATAGAAAATAAAAGCCAAAGGTAAAAGAAAAGTTAAGAGCAGCAGAGGGGAGGAGGAATCATGGGGAGAAGGAATCTGAGTGACTTCTCTCCCTTGTGTTTACTGCCTTTTTAGCAGAGCACCTTGGAAAAGGAAAGCAGGAGCAAATGCAGTAGCTGAGAGCCTGAGACATTTGCTGCAGCAGTTTTGTTCCTGTGTATCCTGGGATGGACTCTGCTTCTGCAACTCAGTTTCTCAGCTCAGCACTGCTTCCTGCAGGTATTGTGAAGATAACACTAAAAAATAATGATGTATTTAATCGTTAATGCTGCAGTCCACCTAAGCAACTCCAAAGCAAAGACTTCTGCAAGACATAGGGAAGTCCAAGCAGTGATTTTCCCCAGTCCTGTTTTTAACCACAACTAGGAAAAAGTGAAAAATCCTTTGGCTCTCCCAATGTTAGTATTACATAGCAGGCAGTAACATATGTCAGTCTGAGGGGTATAAAAGGAAACAACATAAAAGCACTGTGGCTGAGCATGGATACAAATTAAAGGAGCTTTTTCAGCTCCAGTTCTCAGAGATCATGCTTATTGGCCTTTAAAATGTAATTTGGGGGCAGAATAATCAGAAGTGACATATCTGAATGAGAACAATAAAAACGAAGTGACCCTGAGGTGAACATGTGAGAAGTGGGCAATCCATACTACTCTGTGTTGGTACCAAACAAGGGCTTTAATAACAACATATAAAAATGCAGTAAGACGATGAAAATGGGCTACTTTTATAGGAAACAATATGACTCTTACAAAGAAAATACTGTCCACAGTACACCATGAAAGGATAGGGAAGTGAGGAAGGTGACTCCTTGGGGAGATCATAACCAGTTTCATATCTTAATAGATGGGATGTGTCCTGGCACTGTGTGACCCTACAGATATCACTGTATTCAGTCAGAAGGTAATAAAACCTGGATCCTTGGAAGTGCCATCAAAGTTCTGGGCATGCAAAAATTAGTTAGATGGGGCCAGAAAGTTATGAGGAAAAAAAATCCTTTTGCTTTTTACCTATAAATTTAGCTATTTGTTTCCCAGTAGGCATCCCATTGGACTACTGTAGTTCAGGTCTTACCCACCAAAATAACAAGGCCTTTTAGGAGGATGAAAAATGCAAATCTTACGTGTGTGTTTACTTAGATGCTAATGAAAAGAAGACTGGTAAATAAAGCTTTTCTGAGTATGACTGACCAGTAGAACTGAGCAGTCAATATAGGCTTTCTTCTCTGTTTCCTTTTCTTTGTTTCTTCTTTCTTTTAATGAGTTTTTTTGTTATTTTCACAAATTAATGGTCACGTGGGAGTCAGTAGATACCCTCTGCCTATAGATGATTTATGAACACTGTGTTGTTAGTATTTACAATGTGAGTTTTGCATAATCATACAGTATTTCTTCCTTTCCTGCCTGGTGAGGTGTAAATATCAGCACTACATTTCTTGGGAAAATATTCCTATGAAATATGTTGATTATAAAAATATTACCAACAATAAATTCATGCAGGCATTGGCTGGAAATTAAATGCAAATGATCACAAAACCAGATAAATCATGCAACTATATATGTACGTTTCTTGACAAGCTTTTGAGGCACATGTTTGGCTTTCCTCAGAAACCTAAGAAACATAATTTTGAAGGTCAAATAATAATTAATATTTTTATTCCTGTAATGTAATTCCCTATACCATTACTGTATAGAATGCAGAATGGACTTTTATACCCTGCTTGGTTTGCAGTTAATTGATTACCAAATAAGCTTCTGGTTTTAATCTACAAACTTGTTGACTTAAGAAGATTGGAGACAATTAGGGAAACTCAATTAAATGGATTAAATCAATGTATGCAACGTTTTAAAAGCATATTAATATTCATGGGAGTCACAGATCTTTCCTCAGATGAAACTACCAGAAATTAAGGCCTATTTTTCTGGAAGAATTAAATGCATTCGGGATATTAATGTACATTGATTTAATGTAGCACTCTTTGCAATTAATTGATTTGGTTTAACTTTCCTTTTATACCTGGTCAACAAGCTAACGACTTCCTGTGGGAAAACACATCTACTGACATTAGATTGGATATGGTAGCTAGAAATTATTTCTGACCTTTCCAACCAAAACCAAATCCTCTTATTTATTCCCATGCAGTAGTAATAAAAGAGGCACAACTTTTGTTCAGTTCATTAAAATTTAGGTGTACACTTTATGAAGAAAAATGACAGAGGTACAAGTCATTGAAAAACTCAGATTAGAACTTAACATATCGAGGAAGATAAATGTCATTATACAGTATATAATCACGGATGACAGCATTGACAGCTGAGAAAATATCATTTTCAATGCTAATCTTTTTCTTTGAAGCAATGCTGCTATAAGTGAATGTCCCATATTAATTTAAGCTAATGATTTGATTGTGATAAATATTATGACTCCTGAAATCTAAGGAATGTTTCATAGTATTTTCTACATTTGAGGACTTTTTAATTACAGTTCAAAGGCAACCTGGTATGTAAATTCATGCCCTCTATGTATTGAGCATTATTAGGACTAAAAGAATTTCATAGTCTGTATAGTAAACCCAGGTGAAACTTGATGAAAGACTCGTGGATCTAATTTTGCCAAAACTTACTTAATTTCTGCAGCTTCATACTAACATATGGAAGGAGAAAAATGACACAATTATTCTGCTTATAGTTTCTTTTGTTCTCTATTTTCAGAGAGCTTAGATTCTAATCATAACACAATAATGGATATTTTTCATTCTGGCACTTATATGTTTCTATAATTTGTCAGGCAGGTTTCCTATGCAGAGCTAGAAAATAGGCAGAGAAAGCTAATTTTCCATAATTTTGATATTTCGGCAATTTCCTTAAAAGAACCAAATACGTAGAACTGAAAAATTCCTGCCAAACACCAGGTAGTAAGTAGTGTGCATGTCCAGCCTGGGGTCAGTCCCTAAGCAGTGCTCAGTGTGGAAGATGAGGCTGCACAGCAGCCTGGGAGGATGCTCACCAGGAGAATGGAGCTGTTAGGAACTAGAAACCCACCTGGACTGTGCTGGCACTTCTGCAAAATCATAATATCCTACCAAAATGGACCCTACCAAAACATTTTTCCCTTTATTCCTAATATGAAGGACAGATAAGTAGAAGAAGCAATTTACTGGTGGTGTAATAGAGCAGGAGGTGCTCTATTAGCATCTACTAATAAATAGGAAGAATTTCTTTACCAAGAGTGTGGTCGAACAGTGGAACCTAGAGAGGTGGTCGATGCCCCAAGCCTGGCAGTGTTAAAGAGACATTTGGACAATGCCCTTAATCATAGAATCATAGAATCAATCATAGAATCATAGAATAGTTAGGGTTGGAAAGGACCTTAAGATCATTCAATTCCAACCCCCCTGCCATGGGCAGGGACACCTCACACTAAACCATATCACCCAAGGCTTCATCCAACCTGGCCTTGAACACGCTTTAACTTGGTCAGCCCTGAACTGGTCAGGCAGTTGGACTAGATGGTCATTGTTGTTATCTTCCAACCAAAATAGTCTGTTCTAGTGTAATCAACAAAATAAGGATTATTAGAACAATTACGATTTTCTCTGCAGAGGAAGCCTCACACTCAATGATCGCCTCAGGATTTAAATGTCCAGATACAATAATGTATCTAGGCCCAAAATATTATGCTGTTGATGGTTCCTAAATCAGTGTTTTATGTAATAAGACGTTCGTTCCTTCGTTCATTTCCCCCCCCCTCTGCAACATGCACACAGTGTCTGCTGACAATACCCAGATGCAGGTTTGTCAGTGAACAGTTTCTCCTATTACATGACATGTATCCTTTCCAAGAATAATAAATATTTTGTTAATGAAGTGCATATAACAAAGTCCCATAGTTGGTTTTGCTCATTTTGTCATGATTTTACTGGTTTAGCACAAAAATGCTACTGTAAGAGAGAAAACCAGAATAAGTATCTGACAGATAACTTCTCAGTGCAGTGGTATTTGAGGGTTTAGAATGAGAAGAGGAAGACTCAGCATGGATCCTCAGCTATTTTAGTCCTGATACCTATATAAATCCTAACCATCTTGGCAAACACAAACCAACCTCAGTCACATACATATCAGAAAGGAAGAAAATTAACAGGCAATCTGTTGACATATTTTATGCAGATTTTCTATCCCCCTCTCTCTTTATTTGCAGATTTTCTGTCTTCCCCTTTAGTTTCCTTTGCCATCAGCATTAAAAATTAACTTTTCCTGCAGAAAACAATGGGGTTATCTGCTGCTCTGTTATCTGTTGCTCTGCTTCTCAAAGCAATGCCCTAACCAAGACCACTTATCTTCTACCTCCAGTAATAACCAGCTTTTCAGAGATCCTCAGTTCAGAGCAAGCAATATTGTGTATCTGTTTTTAAGATATATATAAATATATATATAGAGAGAGAGAGATGAAAGTCTAAACCTGTTTTCATGGAGAACTTTGATTTAAACATTTCCTAGATAACTTTATTATCAGGCTCTAGATGATAAAAGATATGATCCAATAATTCAACAACAGTTTTGCTAGAGCAGTTCTCTATCATAAGAAGGTTTCTGTACTTATCTAGCTATCCTGAAAGGCAATTTTTATGCAGAGGAATCTTCATACCCTTCACACACACTTTCTGTACACTTTAATGAAGATACACTACCTTATACACATGCAATACTTAACAAGCAGTTTTAACTGAACAAATAGAACCTGAGTGCTATCCATATTAATATACCTCACACAAAATAAGCCAAGTTTGAAGGATAATTTCCTAGTGCCTTCTTGTGTCACCCTTCTATGTATTAGCCAAAGGAATTGTTCTTCAAAACACAGGTAACTGAAGTCTCTTAAACTAATTTCAGCACAGTACTCAAGCATTACTTAGCACAGCTACAGACTTACATGGTGAATTACACTGTGAAATATGCACTGTTACATTATCCATTATATTTATCTAGTTGGAATGGAAGTGTATCTTGTAAAGGATATCCTGATGCTCACAAATCTACTTGATCTACACAGAACAAGAAATTAATTCAGATAGGAAGTGACCTTCCAGAATTGATCTTGTCCAGACCCATGCTCAAAGCAGGTCCATTTGCTCAGGGCCTTGAGCAGTTGGGCTCTGATCCTACCCATACTGACATTGCACAGTCTCTCTGAGCAGCTTCTTCCAATATCTGACTGCTGTCACTGCAAAGATTTTGTACTTAAAACCGAATTGGAATTTCCTTTGTTGTCATTTGTCCTCTGCCTCCCACCCTGTCATTGTGCATCCCTGAGAAGACTCTCACTCTTCTCCATAGCCCCCTTTCCGGCAGCTGAAAACAGCAACAAGATCCTCCCTTGCTTCAAGCACAAAGCTTCAAGATTTATTTATTTACTTGAAAAGTGGCTTAGAGACATTTAAAAGATGAAATTCTGGGTTTTTTAGAAATTTTATGTCCATGAAACATTGTGGAGGGGAAAAATATTTGATGGTTGGTTTGTGAGCATCAATTTTATCTTTGTGTTTCGTATCTTGTTTTCCATCCTAATCTTCTCTAGCCCAGCAAAGAGATACTGTGCTCAGGAGAGGCACCACAAACAGTGCTGCTGATCAGAGTGCTTTCTAAGTGGAGATGAGTAATTCACAGCCGTTTAATGGACTTGCAACTGCCTGCATGAGCAGCCATAGGGGTGTTCATGGAAAGTCTGTGCTAAGTAGCAGCAGGAGGCAATTAGGAAATGTGGCTCATTTCCTAAGAATCACTTTCAAAAGTACATCAGCACTGGAAGAAAAGTGGATTTTAGGTCAAAAAGTTCTATTTGTTCCTTTTGTTTTGTTCACCTGCTTTTATCTCCCCACAATTCATGACACTGATTGATAGCATATATTAAAAACTATAAAGAAGATATGCATTAATTAAACATTAAACTGCTATGCAGATGTATGCAAATCAGTTCATTGTGCAGCATTCAATCAATAATAAATAGGCAAATTAGGGGTGACCCTCAAGTTCCCAGCTGGTTGCCAGCTCAAGTACTGCAAAGACTTTACTGTTCCAACAGGTTGCAGAGCACAGAGCAGCAGTGAACTGCCTGAAGATCTCAAAGTGAGCATTTGTCCCTGGTGCTCTGACATTCTGATTGCAGGGGGAAAATGTACCTTAGAAAATAATAATTATAAAAACCCTTTTTTTACCTTAATCTAACATTCTGCAGCTCTGGTGATACAATGGTAACCTTTGTTTTCCAGGCAATTCTGCTTTCACACTCATATACGACTAAGTCAGGAGCTGCAGACACTACCAGGGATGGATTAACCCTGGTGCCACAGGACCCTGGGCTGGCCAGAACTTTCTGGTAGCTCTAAAAGACTTTGGACTCAGAAGATGGAGGTTTTATTAGAATCTTGACATTTTTAATTAGAGAGACCTCACAGGCTATGTGCGTTATCAGTAACTCAGATGTTTCCAAGGTGATTCCCAGGCAGCTTGGAGCAGCTCATGTCTGTGCCACCAAACTCTCCTACTGTCCAAAGTTTAACCTGCCCTCTGAGGCTGGCCTTACACCCAGGCTGTACTGGGCCAAAATGTGCCATAGACCCTGCTAACAATTTGACAGCAAGGACAATCACATTCGTTTTGGGAATATTGCTACTATTTACTAGCATATATGCTAACAAAGTGATTATTTTAAATCAAAGAGAGATTGTAGAGGGATTATACACAGTTTTCTTCTCATTCATCATGGCCCTATGGAAGGAGAGGCTTTGCACTTTAAGACGTTGCTACTTCTAACTCAGTAACTTTCTGACAAACATCAGACCCCACACCAGCTGTAGGGACCCATATTCCTTCCTTCCTTCCTTTTGCCTATCAGATCTGGAAGTTTATCCTAGCTTGTAGGACCTTCTGTTCTCCACCATGATGGAGCTTCCTCCATCCCACCCCACAGGCTCAATCTGTCCCAGTCTTCTTAAAGGAGCTGAAGATAATGGTGAACAAAGAAGTAAAAACCCAAATATCATCTGTCAGATCTGGGACTAATTTTAGGCCTTTTAAAATGTCAGACTTAAACCAGAATAAACTGATTCTCTATTATTCTGTTTCAGAAATATAATTTGGGATCTGCATCAAGGTGACACCAGTCTCATCAAATCTGTGCTCTCCCTGCACCCAAAACAGGACAATCATTGACCTCTTGCCAATATAAAAAACTATTTCAGCACTTCCCCAAACATATTGCCTTCAAGGACAATATTTGCAACACACAGTTTACACCATGGATTAAGGAATCAGGCTCACCTCAAGCAGGCAGCTAAGGTTGGCCCTAGGGGCACTATCCCAAAGCAGGACCCACACATGTGGCTATTTGATTTCTTGCTTCTTAGTCAGTCTTCATCCAACTCTGCTTTTGCTTACACACATTTTCCCCTAGGTTGCATGCCCTTAATGTAGAGCACAATCCCCACTCTGAACTCCTCAGTTTGTCAGGATGAACTTATTACATTATTCCATATCATTGATCAGCATGTCAAGCACATAGCTAAATGATGAGAGAGTACTTAAAAGACAACAAACTCTTATTATTGTATTCTCTCAAAGCTCTGGTGAAAATCCAGTTACCTTCTGCTTTCAAGTAAAAACCTCAATTTTTATTAGCCACACATTTGTACTTGCAAGCCCCTGGGCAGAATTTGCTACTAAGCCATCCCAAGACAGAGAGCTAGGAGTCTGTTGTCAAGGTTTGATGGGTTCAGCTGAGGAGATAATTTTGCCTCTCTCCTTACATATGGTTTGTTGGATTTTCATATAAGCATTCAAGCAAAAAATACAGCAGAACTTGCCTCCAGAGGAAGAAAACAGAAAAGTGCCAGACACCTTCACAATATGTAAAATTTCTACCAAAAAAGGTAATTTTGATGCCATGGATGAAAGCAACTGTCATCAGGGACTCCCTGTTAACACTGGGGCCACAGACATACAGTTTGAGGCCATTGTCTGCAGCTACTGTTTGTATGCATGTGGCTCTTCAGATAGCATCATATCAGGCTGTTCCAAAGGATCCTTCAACTCACTGCTCTGCCATCACTGCTCTTAATGATCAATCTTTAGCAGTGACAGACAGAGCTCTAGGAAGGGCAGGACGGGCTCAGAAGTTCTTCCTGGTTCAGTGGTGAAATACAGGTAGCCATTAGAAATAAAAAGGAAGTAAAGTAGCACCTGGTGTAAGTCAAAAGGTATCAAATATAAAGAATTATAATAATTTCTAGAAATACCAAAGAAATGCAGCTGGCAAGACTAAGAACAATAAAAAATGACTGTTTCAGTCTATTTGGGTGAAAAAGCTCTGAGCAATGGTGTGGATCTATCATTAGGTGAAGATGATAAAAATTCTTAATAGCAATGCAGAACACAGAACTATTCACTAAATATTTCTATTCAGGTTTTGGAAAGAAATAGGATGATTAACTTCATTTACATGAAACAGACGAAATACCTGTCTGTAATTAGAGTGCTTATTAAACACAAAGTAAAAACCAAAACACTATTAACTAGGAACAGAAGATTATATGTAAATAGGTATGATTAGCTAATGTCTAAGAGTTCTTGAAGAGACAGATGAAGATACATATGGCTTATAGATTTTCCTCCTTGGTGCACCTACGGCTGAGGATGCTCCAGCAGGCTGAAAGAATTGTTATCCAGATGGACAGAGAAGATGCTTGGACAAGCGCAGAGGAGTCAGCCTGATATCAGTGCAATTAAAGTAATGACAAGAAAAATTAAGGATAGGAACATAATGACATTCATATGATTTTATTGAAAATATGCCACCTCAAAAAAAGCCTCAAGCCTGCTTTTAGAAATATGACCAACTTAAAAACCTCTAAGTTTAATACTGTTCTGTGAAGTGTTTGAATGGATACTACAGCTGTGTGCCACACAGGATCAGTAAAGCCCATATTAAGTCAGAAGGAAGTGCTGTGTGCCTCAAAATGTTATTTAGAAGCACAAAATGATTCCTGAATGAAGATATTTTCTGTGGGGTTTCAGAGGGATAAATACAAGAGGACACATTTTTCATCATTTTCATGAATAGTTTTGAAAGCTAAATCTCTTCTGACTAAATCTGAGGCTAGAACAAAGACTGTTAGAAAGGTAATAACAAGTAAAGGAATCAGCCCTATTTTATGATCTAGTTCATTTGTTAAGCTAGTCCCAGTTGAATGAAATCTGTCTGAATATAACCAACTAATACGATATATAGAAAGAAACAAAGAATGAAAGACATTGCTATGAATACTTGAAAAGAGTGAATATAAAAGCAATTTACAGTAGAAATGGCTGGGCAATTCACATGGGTTAGGTGTGCTTAGACTGAGCAGAAAAAGGAGTGAAATGCAGACTAGAAACATGCATTTGGGTACTAAGGACACTGGTACTAAAACTGACAGAAATTCAGTTGTCCAAAAATGACAGCGAAACACTGGGGCAGAAGCCAGAAGAGCCACAAAGACAGCTGAAGAGCAGAAGAAACTGTTATAAAGGTTTATAGCTTGGCAAAGAGAAAACAGAGAAATCTTAATGTAGAGCCACTTTTATGGGACAAAATATTAGATACTTAACGACTTTCATTTAGAAAGGCATGAAAAGATTAGGAATTGCAAGTCAGAGAAATCCACATGGGAAACAATGCACATATTTTAATAGATATTGAAATGAATAACCATTGGAAGAAATTAGCACATGAATTGCTGAATTCTCCATTTCTCTGTGTCATCGAATCTAGACAGGATGAATAAACTACTCAAAGACAGGTGTCATCTTTGACTTTACTGTCATGGAACACACAGTTTTGTTCTACCTGATTTTTGTCCTCAGCAGCATGGTACCAGTATATGGTAGACAGCTATACCAAGGCAGGTGATCCAAGCCTGTACCGTGGACTTGAACACTATTAACTGAATCCCAGAAAAACTACAACATTGCATTCCATCGAGTGAAAGAGGAGAGATTAGGAACAATTCGTATGATTTGAAAAGGTTTTTGACCTATTTCTCCTCAAGATTTTTCCATCTGTGGAAATACAATTGGTGCAGCCCTCTTCTGACATTACAGGTAAATATGGGTTTTATTTAAAAGTTTGCAGGCTTTTTTTCATATTTTAACAATTTTAGTGTCTCAAAGCAACATTTTGATTTTTTAAAAAGAGACTCCCTCAAAATTTGCTTAAAATCTCTAATTAACTGAAACTAATCTAAACTGTAGGCACGCTTAGGCAAAAAGGCACAAAGCCCCAGTGCATATGAGACCCTCTTGGAATACATGAAGTATAACAAAGTAGTGCTTCCTACCAGCTTTGCCTCCTTGAAGCCACCAGCACCACCACAGTGGTGTTCTCGGTGAGGTCATAATCTCCCCCATGCACAAGCTCTGTTCTGTTTTCTGTGTCATTCACAGTCACCTTTGTACCTATGTACCCTAGCAAATATGACTTAGTGTTTAATACACCAAAGCACTTTGGGATCATGAAATGAAAAGCATTTCAGATGTGTACCTTCTATTACATGAACTAATTAATGATACTTTAAGGAAGTGAAAAGAAAACAGCAGCAAATGTGGTTTGTTCACTGCAACTCTAAGGTCTTCAGTAAAGGAAGCAGGCACATGGAACAGAGATGTTCTCTTGTAAACAAGCAATGCACAACTCTTCCGTCATATACAATTGGCAATAATTCATGTCAGAGCTCTGCTGGGCTTCAGGATAAAAGCGGGTGGGCAGAGCTGCCCCTCTCAAATACTCAGTACAGCCGGAGATCTGCCTTCTGCCTTCTCATGTGTAGCTTGCTTTGAATAATGCCATTGTAGACATTCGTGCACAAGAAGAGGCATTTGAGTTTGCTCAGCTTTAAGAAGAAAAGGCAAAAAGAAGATCTTGTTGTTGTCTGCAGCTACGTAATGCAAAAATTAGCTTATAGTTACATGTGGAAATATCTCCAGATTTGCATATTTTCTGAACCTCCTAATCCTGAAGAGATGTAATTTTTCCTCACTTTACACCTCCACATCCTGAAATCAAGATAAAAGCTGGTGAGTGTGCACAATCACTTCTGAAGAGTTTTACAAATGATACAGACCTCTACTTCTCATTTACTAATCACAGCCACCAGCACTAATTTCTGGGGAACCACAGGAGTCCAAACATTGTTCCTTAAGTCTTTAAATAATCACCAGTCAAATGCCTCTCCAAAACACCTCATCATGACTCTAAAAGTGTAGTAGTTTGGAAAGATTATGACCATACATAACTTTTAAGTGTGCTTAATGATGAAAGAGCTCAGATTACTCATTCTGGGTCCAGTCTGCCTAAGTACGAACATTTGCAGTTACTGGACCTGCACATACGCACAATTGCCAAACATAAGTTGAGAATATGAAAGTTAATTGGGCTGGAATTACACCGACATGACTCATGCTGAGCACCCAAGAGCTGAACCACGATTTGATAGGTCAGCCATTGGCTAAGGATGATTTCCTAACGCTATGGAGGTTGTCACAGACCTCACCAGATTTGCTTTTAAACAGTTTTTCATCTTGCTTTAAATGAGTATTTAGTAATATGCATGTACAGATAACTTCAAAAACCCAACTAAAACACTTCTCTGCCCACACTATTTTCTTCAAAAGGTGAAATGAGAAGAACCATTGCTAGCATATGGTAGTTACACTCATTAATGCAGACCTGGCAGGTGTTTTGAAATTGCAGTGATGGCACAAACTCCACACTCCACAACTTTATAGCTATGTAGAGTCAATAGCCCTTTTGCAAAAGGTTTGTGCTTTGCTTGCCCTTTGGATACAGGATGTTATACAATCCATGTCTCTGCTAGAGGGGATTGATACTAACCACAGACAAGACCTCATCATGTTGTCTAAGTTTTATACAACTGAGTAATCATCTTCAGCCTCAACCAGCACATGTAAGAATGAGTAATTTATTTTCTAAATAGGATGGTAAGAGACAACTCTTCCTACAACTATTGTCTCATGAACATCTGACTTCAGGACATAGTGGTTTTGTGTAGTCTAAATAACATCACTTGTGATAAAGCTCAGGGAAAAGTATTTTCAGGATTGCTGCTGCCACAATAGCAGTTTTGATAGAATAGATCAAACAGATGAAAGTAATGAGTCACTTCACATCACCGACAGAGCAGCTTCTCATCTGCCTAAACACACTACGCAGACACACTTTAAATTATGAGCATTTTGTGTTTTGTTCTGTTTGGTTTGTTTTTTTTTCATTCTCAATTAACCACATTGAGCATTTGATGGGAACTGCAGGGAGAAGACAGCAGCTGTTTGATAAAATAAGAACAGAAAACAAATTATGAATCCAGCTTTGCAAAACAGATAAGCAGCCCTATGGCTTTGTGAACACTGGGACAAGTTCAGTGTTTAGATGGATGAACTTGAAATCAATAGCTGTTGCTCGACACACCTCTTTGGTGGACTTTTTTGACAGCTTCTTGAATACCTAAGAAGAGATATTTGTGACCTGATCTTTAGAAGACTTGAGTGTTTTCACTCAAAGCCAAAGACATCCTCACTGTCAAAAGCTTCAGTCATTTCTAGGAATGGAAAACATTCCCCTGTGGATGCTATGGCCTCACGCATGCTTTCAAAAGTTTCAGCCAACGTCTCCTAACTACACATAATTCAAGTTATTTTTCCTGACCTAGGTAGGATTATTAATGCTTAGCAGAGTAAATTCTATTCCACACAACTGAATATTCTGCTCAGGCTTTCGGATCACGTTTCAATTACTGCAATTTCTTTTTCTCTGTCATTGGCAAATGAAATCGTGTTGCACTGAAATCTATCCAAAATTAATTTTCCTGGCTCTTTGCTTTGATCAGCTTTTCATGAGGCAACAAAACTGTAACAGTGTTTAGTTTGGCAGTATTATTAGGCTGCAGTCCATCTTCCTGATCGTTACTGTCCTACTGTTTTCCTTGCATTCTGTCTCCCGTCTGTCTGCAAACATCTCTAATCACATCTTGTACATAAACTATAACTGGTTTGGGCAGGGATGACACGTAGGTTCTGTATTTCTAAAAACCATGTAGCAGAAAAGGAACATGCAATTAAGGGTAACTGCCATAATGCAAATAAATAACACCCCCCTAACAGCCTCTGGTCTTTGGAAAGAGTTGGTTTTGAAGAACTGATTTTATATAGATTCACATGTGTGCACACACATACAGCTATATGAAGAGTGGGGTATATTTTATGCCATCCTCTCACATTCAGATGAGTGGACATCATCAAATGTTATTGTGTAAATATTTAAAGCTTGTTTCATCAGAAGAAAAACATCACATTGGACAGCAACGTGGTCAAACACTCACAAAGCAGCCCAGCACTGCAACATCTAATGGGTTTGTAACAGACTGTGTCATTCCAAGCCAAAAGCTGCGAATGGGAACATCTTGTTGATTTTATTTACGATAGACTTGTTGATGAATTGTGAAGGCTGGCTGAAGGACATGACTGTTATTTGTTGAGCACAATTTGTATCTGTATGTGGAGTAGCAATGACCATCTTGATCAAACCCCAGAGAGTCTGAACCAGGATCCTGCAGCCCCTTGTGTGCTGCCTACCAGTGCAGACCTGGAAGTGCCTCTGGAAGATGCTATTTCCTGCAGCATCCCTTCAGAACAAGAGCACTAGTTTTGAAGATAAAGGATAAATCCCACCAGCCCACCTAGACTGCTGGAGAAGACAGCAGGAAGATCATGCCTACTAAGTGTTTCATATATGGGCAAAACCAGGATTTTAATTGCAGAACACATTTATACATTAAAAAAATCCACATTCTGCCAAAAGAAATAGTTTTAATCCAAACCCTGGAGTGAGTCAGGCAGTATCAGATGGGGGTTGGGGGTGCCTAAGCCTTCATTAAATAGAAGAGAGCCTGATATAATGTTTTTTATGCTGAAGCACAACCTAAAGTGTATATGGAAAGTGTGTTGCCATAGGAACCACTTTGCTGAAATGAGTAGGAGAAGCGAGGTGCAGGGGGGGAGAGAAGCGTTTAATGAAAGGGGGAAAGTACTGAATACTACCACATATGAGAAGCCGTTGAATTTGTAAGGTATTAGCCAGATGTTAATTAGGTGATTAAATTCCAAAAACCATAGCCAAAAAGGTAAACTTAATACAGTGACTAACTGGGAGGAAAGGAGCTAAGCATAACAGAACAGACCATAAGTGTAGCCAGCTTTCAGCACATACAGCTACCCAAGTACCAGCGGAAAAGCAGAGCATCACATTTATGAGATTGGCTCCAAACTAAGATGACATGTAAACTTCATAATATGAGCAGAAAAAAAGGGTGGGGGGGAGAGAGAGAAGAAAACATTACTATTAGCTTTAATTTTCTTGCAACAACAATTTAAAAACCCAATTCTGAAACCATTTATAAATAGGGTAATTTCTAGAATTCAGTCAGTGGGTGAATTCAGTCACACAGTGGGTAGTACAGATGGATAATAAAGAGTTGCTGGAGAATGTGACAGCAGGAATATATTCCCTTGGTATATATCCCTTTAGACTCTGCAAGACGAAGAGTGTCGCCCTCTACTTGAGTTGCAATAATAGGGAAAAAAGCACCTCTAAAACACTGTTGTCATCAATAACCACATTACTAACAGCTAATAGCTCTAGGCTGGCTGAGAGCAGAGACCTGCTGTGCTATGAATTATATACCTAGAGAATAGCTGCCTCCTCCTTAGAGATAAATGGATGAAAAAGGCACTGTGGAGAGAGCATACCATGCAGAAACAGTATCAATTACCTTGGTATCTCTTGTGCAGTTAAATAATGGGCAGAGAATAGATACACAGGGCCTTTCAAAGAGATAAGGAAGGATTAAAGAGGAAGGGAAACAACCCTGGAACAACAATGGAGTTCAAAGACCAGGTGGGGAAGGAGGGTAGGAGGTGAGAAGACACACTCAGAACCAAAAGACCTGCAGGGGACTGAGAGGTCCATGAAGTGCTCAGTGATGCTCATGAGATACAATCCTCAACTCACCGTCTGGGCTACTGCTGTCTTCTCTGGGACAACACGGGGAGGTAGGATTCAGGCTAGGAAGATGGGATTAAGGTTGGGAAGTGGATGAGCCTCAGCTGTGCCTGCTTTGCTGCAGCAATTGAGTCAGGACAAACCCTAATTGGAAGTGCACCTGAAGCCCAAGGAGGAATTCACAATACATAAAAAGTGAGTAGAGGAAACCAAAGGCTGCATTATGCAAAATCTCTAAGAGGGCTTCTAAATCAAAACATACAGGGGCTCTGCCCTAATATGATACAAGATTAATGAGTGTGAAGAAATAATCCCTTATTCTTTGCTTGCAGCAAAGAAAACACCCAGAGATAGACTACTGGTTGATTTATTTGGAATACTGTAATTGTAGGTAACATGGTGGTGTTTATTTCTTATAACACAAAAGAAATGGTAGAACAATGCCTATAAAATGCACTGCAATAATAAGAAAAATATGGTGTTGTTTGTTTTTCCTTTGGTGGAAATAGTTATAGCAATAAAACTGTAAAGATTAAATCAGATTTTATTAATTCATTTTAAAAAAATACCCCTGTTCATTCATCATAAGATATGGTTCTTAAACTGTAATCTACAGATGAAATCTGGAATTCTTTATGTAATTCTCAGGCAAAGCTTTTATTTTAGATCAGTTTTCTGAATAAGTGCTAAATGAAACATTAATTTATACTATGTCTACTATAAATTTATCTTCACTCTGGAATATATGTTGTCTGAATCACGGAACTTGAATGTGTAGATTCAAATAATATGAAAAGTTTATAAACTTGAAAATCTACAAAAATGCATATCTATTCAAATATATGCATAAAGCAAAGATTCTGAATAATTTCTTAAATTGTATATTATCATTAAACTATGTGAGATGCAAATATAAACATTCTCTACAGTTTATGAAGTGTATAGAGGTGATTCAGTTTTCATTTTATGCAGGGAAGTAAGGGAGGAGGAAAGGAAAGGATTATACAGCCCTTAAATAGCTATGTTAGCTGCTGAAATTTTCAAGGCACCTAACCATTTGAAGTCATGAGGCTTTGGCAATTGGCAAACACTAACCATCTGCTCTTCAGTTTCCTGAAATCAACTGCATTGAAAAGACACCCAAACCCATATGAAACAATACAAAACAAAATGAGAGAGCCACAGCTAGGAACATCAATAAGGAAAGAAGGTCACAGAAAGGGACAATGGAAGTCTCTCACATTTCAAAGAACCTTTTTGGTTTCCTACAGTGATGTTAGAAGTTTTATTCCTGTGGAGTGTGTGTTCTTTCTCATTAATTTCTCTGCTTTTAAAGGTCTGGAACTGGATCTCAGCAGGAAATCTTCATGAGTGAATCTGCATCTCATACTGGAGAGGTTTTTCCCACCTGATTTATTTTACTTTTTAACTGTACATTTAAAAGTATTTGTAGCTTTTCCTTTCTAAAACCTAGGGTAGCATTTTCATAATAATAAAATAAGTCAGTCCTGGTAAACTATAATTCCCATGACCTTATGAATTAGCATTATCAGTTGATGTTTCCAAAACGAGCTGAAACTAGAAAGGGCTATGTTAGCAGCCCTTCATTTCAGAGAGATACTTCACAATCTAAGCTTTTCCCAGACACATATCTGAAACAAACTGGTCAGAACAAACTGCATTTGGTGGCTCTAAACTATCCACTTTGTCCATCCATCCTACCTAGGGGTTTCCTCCCCTCCTTTAGTTTTATACAAAGAATTTAAGTCTGCACATTTGCTGTGATTGCAGTAAAAGTTCACTGACCTGCATGTAAAAGAAACAGCCCCTGTAGGGCAGAAAAAACAGCTGTAGAAAAATGACTGCCACACAGATACCCAAACAATTCATCATCATTAATGTTGTCATAAATCCCACAGGAAGAAATCATGCTTTGCTACTTCTTATAAAGCATTGCCCTCAGCAGAATGTTTAATGTTGAAGTTAATACAGGGCACATCCCTGTACTCCACGGGCTCCTCATCAAAATCCATTCCTCACTGGAAAATCCAAATTACAGTTGAGGCCCCAGGGGTTTTAGGAAGAAGAAAGCCCCTCAGAGCCAAAATCCACAGCAGGAGGATTCTGCAATAAAGCTCAAGTACGAAGTGAGACTGCAGTTATTAACTGAGACTCCTGTGTGGTATAACTCGAGCTGATTTCCTACTGCAACTAAACATCTGTAGTAATATAAAATAATAGCCACAGGATAGATTTCCCTCCCTATCCAGCATAAACAGGCACTGGCATCATTCCAGGAGAGCAGACCCATGCAACTCCCCTGTTCTGACAACACTGCCACTGAGATAGCCTCTAATGGAGGTTTAGCACTGCAGCCCATCACACTGAAACATTGCTGGTCAAGAAGGACTCACAGAAATACCATCTATTGGGCTCCTCTGGCTTTAGTCAGAATGAGCTAATACAACGCAATTGGACAGGTAACAAACTACACTGACCTTTCCCATCCTCTTCATCTATCTAGGCAGGATTTCTGCTCCTTAGAAAAGGGCTTGTTTAGAGAGATGTGTTTGTTCAGCTTACTGTGCTTCCCTATCCCAACCCTTCTAGTGACTACCCTTCTTCACCATGTATGTTAACTGTGGGTTCAGCTAGCACCCGTGTTTCATAGATCTATAAAGCACCATGAATGCTCATGGCATGGCTTGAGCATGCAAAATCAATTACACTGTTAGTATCTTCTACAACCATAGTCTGATTTCATTAGCTGCTAACCTGGAAAGCCACAATCAAAGCTGAACTTCCTCAGAAAAAAAGCACAGCAGTGGTTTTCTAGGGGCAGTGAGTATAGCAAACACAGAGCTTTCTACTCAGAGAGTACTGCTTGCAAAGTCACTGTGAAGAAGAAAGATGAAGCCAGTATTCGCACCTATTTTTATAAAGCCAAGGAGAAAGCAGGGAGAAAAGTGCAAAACTACCAGATAAAACTTTGTGAATCCTATGATCTTCCTAGAGATACATGCACAAATCACAACTTTTGGAAGCAGAGAAACACAAGCAATTTCAGGTATATCTCACCAGCCTCTCTCACCATCAAGCTATTTTCCCTTTTGCAGATAGGCTCCTACCTGCTCTGAAGTCCTCTGAACCAACCAGATGAGAACCAGCTCTGAAGTAACAGCTACTAGTAGTCCTAATGCATCTAGGCATCTATGAGTGCTTTTAAAGGGAAGGATTATTTGCCTGTCTACAGTGCAGGGCTAATGTTCCTGCACAGCTTTTGGAGTGGCCAGTGCAGCCAGTGTGTCCCTGGTCTCTCTCCTGGCGTGTTCCCATGCCCCAAGGCACACTAGCCCCTCTCCTCCACTTTAACAAGGCAAGCTCCAAGATATCATCCACTAAAACAAGCAAATAATTATTTCTTTTTTCTTTTGGTTTGGTTTGCTTCTTTTTTCCCCTAAATAAATTGTTTTCTTTTGGATTTGTTCCTTAGGCTGGTTCCACAATAACATCCTAAGCCATTTTTTCCTGGAATCCCTGCGGCAATTCATTGAATCAGCTTTTCATATGTTTCAGAATCAGTAGAAATGCATTATGAAGGTACTTAACTCTCTGTTGTCCACAAAAGAAAATTAGATAAATAAGTTACCTATATTATATAGCCAAAATTATGTGAGACTTCTATTATCCTCAGAGTTCCTTTCTATTGCTCTTGGTAATCTTTCATGTAACAGGGAAATTTCTAGAAGTATTCATGTGAAAGCAGTACAGTTCCCCAAAATGATTCCATTTCAGTTAATTAGGACAGTCTTATTCAAAAAAATCCATAAAAATACCCATATTTTTTACTTGGGAACTATCTGCTTTATTATGCTTTTTCAAAATGTTGATCTTCGGTTATAATGATTCCTGGCTTCTCATTAGCTTTCCTTCCTACTTGTTTGATCTCAAGAGCATGCAGAGGAAAACTGATTTCCCAGAAAGATCTAGTCAGGAGCATGGCTCACTTAATCAGGAGAGTTTCGAAGGAATAAGCAATCCTAGCTTTGCAATGAATAACAATTCTGTGAATCTGAAAACAAATCATTGTGCTTCTGAGGGCTGGTGTTCCTCCAGGAAAGGGAATTAATGAGGAACACAGCAATTAGCAATTATGAAAGGATTCATTTCATGAAATGACAAAATATGGAGGTAGGTGAACAATAAAGGATGCCTTGCAGTGCCATATATTGCCAGAGCGTAAAGTGGGGAGGAGGACTCCCATTGTCTAGGGTTTCTCATTCATTTTTGTATTTGCCCTGTTAAACTGAGCATCCTGTAACTCTGATTCATTTAAGGGTTTTGTTGAAAGGTGCCAGGCTCTAGGTAGGCTTAATGGAGAGAAAGGAAAGAGGAAAATTACCATTACTGAAGAACACAAACAGGAAGTCAGCAATCGATTACAGTGATTGTAACGGCAGATTATAGCCTCCATCTGCGACACAGAACCAGCCCTCAGCTGGCCTCTGCCTACTCCTTCTGTTTGCTTCCTATCAGTTCATAGGGAGCAGCTTTTAAGCAGAGTTCAGGCTACTTGCAGGGGTGGAAAGGGCCAGGACTTGTGTGGGATTTCTGTGGCTGGTAGATACAAAGAGAAAGGTTTAAGATCTGTGTCTCTGACATTTACTTGGAGAAGAACTGCAGCTCCCACATGCTTTCCCCTTCTCTGTTTTATTCCCCTCTGTTTTTGCCACATTGTAACTCAATATTTAGATTTTTTTCCCTTTTTTCTGTATTTTGTTTCTGCTCATATTCTTTCTTTAGGGCTTAGGATTGCTTCATTTCCCTTCCCTGCAAAGGATCACACAGAGCTTTGCCACAATTACCTCTCCCATAATGCCCAACTGAGACAGACTCCCTGATTTCACATGACATCCAAAGCCTTTAATCTCAAATCATACCCTAAAATTGCCCTTTTCCTCCTAGCATGCACAAGTATGTCTGCTAGGACTGTATCTCACTTAAAGCAAGGGCCAACTAAACAAAAGAAAACATTCAAAGAAAGAAGTAATTCAATTGGTTATATCCTCATTAAAGTTTTAACTATTTCCTCACTTTCTTAAGGTTTGATGCAATGTTTTTTTTATGTAACTGAGTTGACAATTTCAGTTTGTTAGACCTTCACATTTAGACTTTCCCGTCATCTTTAAACTAGCTTAAGCTGATACAGAAATATGCCTGGAAACCTATTGTCTGTTTCAGATCTTGAATCAGAAACCTCTACCTTCTTCACTGAATCATACACACTTTCTGATTTACCAGAAATAAGTGTTTCTATCCTTTTTCCTCCTAGCCTTCATTTGTAACTCATAATTATTGCCTAATTGCTGTAAACAAACAAAATCCAAACTCACTGAGCCTTAGAACATGGATCCAGTAGCAGGGATAATCCAAAATGACTTGCTAGTGATACAAAAATAAGGTTTAGGAATGGAATAAATAGTGATGACTCAGTGTCTTTCAAAGAGTTAGTCTGCAGTTACAATCTCTGTGCTTGGAATGAATGGGGGCAAAAAAATAAAACAACTGGCAATAGTCCAGTCTGTCAATCCTCTTCTGTATCAGCCCCTATAGTTGGACTTGATGGCCATGTTAGGTGATGGAAAATGCTACACTTTCTCCCACAAATGCACTTGACAATATCTCCATGTCTTAGAAGATAGTCACTGATATCTCTGCCAAAAAAATATATGACCAAGCCTTAAGTGAAGTTAGGTTATGAGAATCATAGACATCATTTTTTATGCTACAATAATATATTATAGGGATTATCCAAAATAGAAGGACTCTATGACTATGTAAAATCTTCCATTTTCCCAAGCTGCTTATGCAACATCATGTTGCCTTTAACTGATGCTCTGATTAGTCATTCCATTCTCTCAGACCGTAGCTGTGAGTCTCTGCTTATTACCAGACTGTGGATTTGCAAGCAGAGTCAGCAGAAAACTTCAAGTTAGTCATTATAAACAGAACGACAGCTAATTTGAGGTTAAACAAAATAAATCTTGGTTTTCAGAGTTAGTCGAAGTCTGATGTCTAGCAAAATTTTAGCTACAGATTTAGGAGTTGCACTATCTGTATATTTAGGAGAAAATAACTTTAAAGGTGACTGAACAGCCTCTCTATAGTAACAGACAAAAAAGCTTAAATCTGTTCTGTTGAAGAGTGGTGACTCTGCCTTTTTGTAGTTCTCTGATTCTGAATCTAGCCAGATAAATCTAGAGGACACGGAGTGAAAGAAGGAAACAAATGGATGACTTATTGGCATGCTGGCTTAGCCAAAGAACCTGCTCCTGCATACTTTGTCTTTCCAAAGCTGTGGAAGAGGAATCAGTACCTATAGCC
The DNA here is from genome assembly GCF_012275295.1 of Melopsittacus undulatus. Classification (NCBI taxonomy): domain Eukaryota; kingdom Metazoa; phylum Chordata; class Aves; order Psittaciformes; family Psittaculidae; genus Melopsittacus; species Melopsittacus undulatus. The sequence continues at coordinate 6,831,498 of NC_047528.1, read as the reverse complement.
ACGCAGCAGAGAGGAAACCACATACTGACAGACATCTGCTTTGTTACCATCTCCACAGAGTTTTCAGATTTCAGTTTTCTTTCTCTTTACAGTCCCTGTCCATTCCTTAAGGGATAACAAAACAGAAAGCTTGTCATATCAAAGATAGACATCAAATCGAATCAACTATCAATACATTGACAGTCAATGAGGCAAGGCTTCTAGGAATTTGGACTTTTGGTTAAAATAAATGCCATCTTTGTATTCTGGTTTCATGGTTGCCTTATGAAGCAGTGTTATTTGCAGTTATCAAATGTTGTGATCACCATGGCAACTCCCCACTCACTTTTTCTACTATTTTGCTTGTCAATCTGTTAGAGGTAGAGTTTTAAGGCACAATCCTGCAAAAAGCTGAGCAATTCTGACATCCTTCTTGTGCTTAGAAAGAGAATGTTCTCAGCACCTCAACAGAGCAGCTCAGCCCCTTACACTGGAAGTCATCCTGCACTACTCTGTATTCAGAGTCTGTTTCAAGTTCAGTCAGGGTGAGATACAAGTAGTCATTTATACACACAAGCAACTTTGTTATCTGTGTTACAGCAGCCCCACATGCCCCAATCAGCATGGCATGAAACATCACTTAGAGATGGTAATTAATTAACTTAATGTATTTTTAAAAACAAGGGTGCTAGATTCTTTTGCATGTCTGTCATTTGTTACTGCAGCTTGACGGATGTCATCCTTCCTTCTGCCCATCACTCTGACATGGGAAGAGTAGCAGAGAAGGTGGAGGAGTATTTTGCTCTGATTGCATACTACTTTCTCATTTGTAGCAATTCACAGTCAGAGCACTCTAAACCTGGATTGCATTGTCACAATTTATCTTCTCTGATTTCCTACTTGTAATAGGAAAAGGGAAAAAGGAAGAACATAATGAATGAAATGACAAGAAATGAAGCCCTCGGTCCAAATCTGTTCAGTCCAACTATCACTTTCTGTGGGAGGTAAGCTTCACAGAAAGATGCCCTGCACACTGCATCTGTGCCAAGCCTCCTCCAGCATCCATCTACAGGGCAATCAGCTGTGCACACAGCCTCATGCAACCTGTTGATGCACCAATAACAGTGGTAACACCTGCTTTAGTGCAGGCTCTGCAAGCTGACCTGAAAAATCCTAGGACCACATGTGATATTCATGAGCAGTCAATAGCAGAACTATACATGCAGGTGTCTGCACACCTTTGGATCAGATGTTACCTGGGTGGTTATCGTTGCTTCTACCCTTCCACGTTGTATCACTAAGGAGCAGAAACTTCTACATGGGAGATTTGTCTACCCAGCACATTAGGATAGGAACTCTATTATGTAAATGCAAATGAACAAGCGATTCAAATTGTATGTAGTTATGTTTTCATTTGTTTCACACAATGGTGATGCTGAACCCTCTTCTAGTTTATAGATGTTTGTAAAACCAACAGGAGCATCAGGGACTGTAGTGCTAGGACAAGGGGTAATGGGTTTAAACTAAACCAGAGGAAGTTAGGAATAGATACAAGGAAGAAGTTCTTTACTATGAGGAAGAGGTTGCCCAGAGAAGTGGTGAATGCTCCATCCTTGGCAGTGCTCAAAGCCAGGTTGGACAGAGCCTTGGGTGACATGCTTTAGTGCAAGGCGACACTTAAGGTTCTTTCCAACCCAAACTGTTCTGTGATTCTATGATTCCATGAAAATGAGGTAATATGCAAGCCTATTTTGTTTTAATGCAAATAACAAATAGCTCCAAAATACTGAGCAGGTCTTCTCTGAAACTCGAGTTTAGATGTTGTGACATGAAGTCACTCAGCCATGACTGAAAATTGTAACAGCAGTTGTTTGAGAATTCAATGAAATGCAATATTTGGAGCCTGAACAAGTACAAGAGAAAGATGTAGCTTTAAAACTTGAAAAGTGATGAGAAATTGTTGGGTTTAACTGTATATCAATCTTTCAGAAGAATGAGATCTTACAAATATGGTGTATTTTGGTCCAAACAGATTTTGTCAGGAAAAGTTATATAAGTTAAAACAGATGCTAGAATTCAACAGCGAGCAGAATGTTCAATGTGTTAACATGGTAGAATAATGAGTTGATGTGTTACAATACAGATGAATAATTAAGAATACAGAATCTGTAATATGAATTTAAAATACTGCTTTAGGTTTGATGGTGTATCTTTAAAATTACCAGGTGTGACATTCATATCAAAAAGTGTACCTGCTGGTTCCTAGCAAACAAGCACCAAAATGCTGCTTGCAACTCAATAATGCTATGTATCAAGAGAAGGCTCTGGACACCTTGGCAAGCATCTAACTGAAAGAGAAAATTTCCACTCTGTGTTACAAGCTGATTTTGCAACCTTACTGCAAAATCATACTTGAAAAATACCTGAAAAGCAGCAATCTGCATTATTCACTAGAAGACCCCAGCAATCTCATTGCCATTATCTGTATTTCATCAGTCTAGTAAAAGTGACAACCATCATTCTTAGCTTCTTGTAATGGAAAACACAAAAGACAATTAAATGGTGCTGTTAGGGCTCAAATTTGAGTCCTTACAGTGATGAAGGCAAACTACTTTCTGGGCTGTAGTATTGAGAGAACAGAAAGTGGTTTAAGGATCTAAGCATCTGATCATAAAAATAACCCCTTTAGGGTGAAATATCCCCTGAGTTGAGGACAATATTCAGAAACCAGATGATATTCCCTCCAGATGTTTGTAGTATCTACTTCAGGTTCCTCTGAACTTAATGGATTGTGTACATGAAGTCATTGGGGTGCACCAGCTTCTCCTGTGTGATGTTCCCACTCATGTCTGAGCTGCGTTTCTTTCCCTCAGTGAAGTACGCTGAGTAACCTTTATGAGGACAGTTCTTCCTCTTTGTACTCAAAGATGGGCCCACAACCCTGTTATGATTTGATTATGCCTTCAGTAGGGTTCCAGCAGAGGCACAAGTTTACTGGCTTTTTAAAAGTATATATCTATTTATTTTAGGGAATAAGAACAAGAAAAATGATAAATAAAATGTCAAGATTACTATGTTTGGAAAAACACTCTTATGATACACTGCACCCAACCTAATAGGCAACTCCAAGAAGAGTTTCTTATGAAGATTTTTCTTAAAAATGGTATTTACTATGTTTTCCCTTATAAATGTTATTTCACTGGTTAAAATAATGTCATGGAACAGAATGCCTGAATTTTCTTCCTATTGCTTTTGCTGAGTTTGGGTAAATCACAGTCCTTTTCCCCCCGTCTTGCTAAAATAACAAATCTATGGGCTTCTCATAAAAATCTATTGCTCAGTGGCTGTTAAAAGTCTCTGAAATGTTCAGCTAAAAATTGTTACTGAAAATTTAAGAATTATGGTTATTATGGCGAACACCCACCCACTTACTGTTTAGAAACATGTTTATCACGTCTTTAGTGTACTTGTATCATTTTAAAATGCTTACTCCATGTGAAAAAAAGAACACAGCCATTACACGTGCATATGGTTTGCATTAAGTCTTTGAAGAGTTACTGGATGTTTAAGAGGTTTGGGTATTGCAGTTTTGCTACTTAATATGGGATGAATTTCTTGCTCAGCTTAAACTGAGAAACATTTTAGATCCAAGAGCAGACTATATTCAGTGGCAGAACCCCACCCCCATAACTCAGAGGAAAACAGTTTCATGCTGAATCAGAATACAATACATTAAATCCCAATTCAAATCTTCTCCCAGCTAATTATATTGCCACAGATGGAGGGATACAATTTACTGAGCATCTATCTGTGGACAGCAAAATTTTGGACAACGTGGGTGGTGCAACTTTTAAATCACACACATGCTGTGACTGAAGTAAAGCAGAAGGACTCATCGATGAGTTATTTTATGATTGCAAATAAACCCAAAGTATTTGGTTTCATAGCGCAATTAAATGCATAAAAGCACAGTGGAAAGTTGAGTGCAAACCTTGTTTCACATTGGGAATTGGAAAAACAAATGTGTCCTGTAGGCATAATTCTGCTCCTTTTATGTAAGTCAAAGACTAAATAAGAAACACGTAGAAAAACAAGGTGAGAAGTAGAGATGGTCAAAGAGCAGAAAATCCTGTTCACAAACAGCATTAAACAGCATGCCTTCATCAGAAAATGGATGGCTCTTGGCATCTTTCTTCTAGTATGGACTGCTTGCATATTTCTTACAGCTGCAGCTTTGGCAGCTTAACTCTTCAGCTGTGGAGCTGCTACCAAAAGATTATGATCAGGTACATAGGCAATACTGCCTTCAGTTAACCCCCACTGTCTGGGCCTGCTGTGATACAGGCATCCCAATAAAACTTGAGAGCAAGGAAAGAAAGAAATACATTATTAAATATGCCAAAACACAGTTATTTGGTGTCTAATCTCCAACTTCTATTAACCAACAGTGATATGATTATATGCTACTAAATGAGTGTCAATGCACCTGATACAATGAGCTGACATGATGTTTTGCAGCAATGGTATTTTGAGTAATGTTTGCCATGAGTGCATATACAGTCTCCCTATAAATTTAATTCAAAGATCTAATACACCCGATAGGGTCATGAAACATACTTTGCGTGATAAAAACTAAATGCAAGAGTGGAAAAAACAAAGCCAGAAAGGTTACAACCCCATGAAACCTGCACTTCACTGCGAGTGAGTTTGGTTATGAATCAGGAGAGGGACAATGCACACCTTTCCAACCAACCAGCTAGTGCTTGTGCTAAAGACTTTCTGCTGCTGTTACGTGCTTTAGCTGTTGCAGGCTTTATGCCTGCTGTGGGAGGACAGATGATATTTGATCTGGCATCAAGCTAGGACTCAAGCACAGAGGGTGTCATACCAACACAAATGCAATCACATCTTCTGAATATGCCTGAATCAGCAGCCTAGGCTTACAGGGCATCAGCATTTTACATCTTCTTGCAGCAGGAGGTTGGTCCATTACACAGAGCCCTACAGATGTCCTATAACATCAAGCCACAGCTTGTGAGGCTAATTGTGCCCCAAGCACAGCACCATCTTTGCTCAGGGTAGATCCTGAACCTTTCCAAATTCCCATATGAATTAATTCTTCCTGTGCATACTCTTAGGAAATAGGACTTCCACAAATACTATGTCTGGATAGAAAACAAGGGAAACTTAGCTGAAAGGGGGAAGGGTTACATCATTCATTTTCTTGTAACAACAATAGGAAACTAACAACATATTTATGCACAATAAGTCATGCTGAGCCTGCTTCCATGACAAAAACACTTCCACATGCCATTTCTGCCTGCCTTTGTTTATGCAGCCCTCACTGAAAGCTTCAGTAAAAGGCTAGTGGATCCCAGAGCAATAAGCCTGTACCTAAAGCACATCTCTTGTCTCTAGTATCAAGTGGCACCTGATTTCCATGGAGAGATAAGTTGTCATTGTCCCTGCCTTGAGGTTGTCTTTTGCTAAAGTGCCGGATTTATGGCTCTTCATCTGCCTCATCCCTCACCACAGTTCAGTCTCCATAGCTGTAGATCTCACCCTACTTGGCTCTGAGAAAGAGAATGATCAAGATCTGAAGCACAGAAATTACAGCTGTAAGGAGTACTACTTGTGGTCCTTCTTCTCCCTCACATAGACACTATTTACCTCCCTCACCAGCAGCCAGAACAGGAAATCCAATTTTGCAGGACTTTTCCCAATGGCTTCTTATCCTGGTCCCATTCTTATCTCCTGTCTTTTACCATCCCGCAGCTCGATCATGGATGTTCCTCAGTCCCATCCCCTTCTCTGTGGGGCAGCAGAACGGACTCTTTCTGTCCTCCTGAGAAGCCATTTAGCTGCTGCTGGAGATGGATACAAACTAAACAAAGATTAAGCTACTTACTCAATGAGTTTAGTGAGGAAAAAGCAACAATACCAGGATATGCAGCTGACCTGCCATGAAAATCAAACAGTGGATTTCACATAATTGCCTGAACACCTCCTGTCATTAGCTGGCAAACAATGCAGTGCCTACAGAGCGATCACAAAATCTGTTCACCAAACCATATCAAGTAAGAACAAATTCATAAACACTGTCATCTGACTGCAAACGTTTCACAAAGAGAACAGCCATATCTTGTTGCCAATAAAATGTTTATCAGTAAGAATTCCTAATAATGCAGTTGTAGAAGTAATATAAAACATCATCTTTAATGTGAAGATTACCTAAGACCATCCAAGATTATTGTATTAATCAAAGGAGATAAATAAAGATTTATCCAAGACTATCAGTCCTCAGTGCAAAGATTAGTGAAGGCACAGAGCTTGAAGTGCTGTGTATACCTCTATGGTTATAAGCATAAAGGGTGAAACTACTCCATCTCTGGCCAGAAAACAGTCTTTGAGAAAGAAAATTGCATTCTATGTGTCTGTTTTCATGATGGTTGGTTTTCTCTATATGACATTAACAACTAATTTTCTCCCTCCTTAGAGTCCACACATTAAAGTAGCACGATGATAATACACATGAATGAAGACCATGCAGCACAACAATAATTTTTTAACTATGACAATATGTTCAAGACTTTTCAGGTAGTTTTATATATTCTAAAGAAGAGAAAAGTAATTTTTCTTTTTGGATCATTGAACTAGCTAACTGCCATGCCTATATTGCTCCATGTACATATGCTCCATCACTGTCAGTGTTCAAGACCAGGTTGGACTGAGCCTTGGGTGACATAGTTTGGTGTGAGATGTCCTTGCCTGTGACAGGGGGCTGGAACTGAATGATCTTAAGTTCTTTTCCAACCCAAACCATTCTGTGCTTCTATGATTCTATGGCTATTGAGCATTTTCTTGAATGTAAGGGTACGAAAGTCCCAAATTTCACAAGATCTCAGCAGCTAAACTTAGAAGAAAATATTTTTGAAGACCTCAGTCTACTGATGTAAGATATTGCTCTGTACACCAGCCCTTGGAGCATCTTCATGGCCTCCTCTGGACCTGCTCCAGCATGTCCATGTCCCTCTCATTTTGGGGGCCCCACATAAACTGGATGCAGGACTGCAGGGGGGCAGGTCTCACAAGAGTGGAGTACAGGGGGAGAATCCCCTACCTCAACCTGCTGGTCATGCTCCCTTTGAAGCATGTCAAGATCCCTCTGTATACCATCCCTCCCTACAGCACCACACCACACAGCTTGGAGTCGTTGGCAGACTTACTGAAGGTGCACTCAATCCCAGCCACAAGCCATGTCACTAACAAAGATGTTAAACCAGCTTTGCTCCCAATACTAACCCTTGAGGAGCACCACTTATTGTTGGTCTTCACTTGGACATCGAGCTGTTGACCACAACTCTTTGAGTGCAGACATTCAGCTGTTCCCTTATCCAACTGAGGGGTCCATCTATCAGATCTATCTCTCCATTTTAGAGATAAGAATGATGTGCATTTGATAGTGTAATGAGGAAAAATAATTCTTTAATGATTTAGGGCATACTTTCTGAAGCCTATGCTCCCTGTATTTCAAAAGCAGTCCATTAATTATCTAATATTTGATATTTCAATAGAAGAGCAAGCCTGAATAATTTAAAAGGGATTTCAGGGAAAAAAAAACTGTTATTAAAATGCCCATTCATCTATCACCAAAAACCAGACTTCTTCTTATTTTCTCTTGAGAGCCACTGTAATTCAGACCCTATTTTTCTAACTTTCTCTATACATTGCACAGCTTAGAGGATTGGAAATTTCATTGCCACTGTCATTGTAAGTAAAAAGAAATACCCAAGACTGATCTTTGGAGAATACCAAACCAGATGCTAATACATTAAAACAAACATTTCTAAGGCATAATGACACAACAAACAGCACCAGAAGTCATCTGTACTGTTGGTAACTCCGTGTGCTTTTAATTTTGCAACTAATGTTTTGAGACAATTTAGTCAAATACTTTGAGAGGTGTGAGGAAACAGCATTAACTTCCTTAAATGCATCAAGGGTAAAAGCAAAAATATTATTCATGGCTGTATTCCCAGATCTAATATGTGGATAATGAGCAAATTCCTCACTTCTCTATATGTGATTTTTTTAATATAGAGGGCAAATATGTTTTCAGCATGTTAAACCAGAACTGTGACACAAGAATCAGCCTATAGCGATGGAATAATCATCTTTATACAGGTGAAAAGCTCTAATTTTCTCCATGAGTTAGTGAAAATGTTAAAGGAACACAGAGCATCATTCCCAATAGATTTCTGCAGGGAAAGGACAGCTCTTGCAGGTTTACTTTTACAGCCTGAATCATTGACAATACCCATTCCTGGGCTGCATATAGGAATCCTCTTTTTACACCTGTCAGCAGTGTCGATGCTGTCAAGTTGTATCAGACAGCAGTCTGCGGGCAAGGTATAATTCATCCTCTGGGAGCTGCCAGCTATCAAGTGGTTTTCCTCAAACCCTTCATTTCCCTAATGCTGTGGACTAAAGAAACTACTGAAATCACAAGTCTAAAATTTCACTTCTGTTAACATTGTTTATACAGCTTTGGCAGTTTAGGGAGGCTGATGTTTCTCGTTTAGAATCATAGAATACTTAGGGTTAGAAAGGACCTTAAGATCATCCAGTTCCAACCCCCTGCCATGGGCAGGGACACCTCACACTAAACCATCTCACCCAAGGCTCTGTCCAACCTGGCCTTGAACACTGCCAGGGATAAAGCATTCACAGCTTCCCTGGGCAACCCATTCCAGTGCCTCACCACCCTAACAGTACAGAACTTCTTCCTTAGATCCAATCTAAACTTCCCCTGTTTAAGTTTTAACCCATCACCCCTTGTCCTGTCACTACAGTCCCTAATGAAGAGTCCCTCCCCATCATCCCTGTAGCCCCCCTTCAGATACTGGAAGGCTGCTATGAGGTCTCCATGCAGCTTCTCTTCTCCAGGCTGAACAGCCTCAACTTTCTCAGCCTGTCTTCATACAGGAGCTGCTCCAGTCCCCTGATCATCCTCGTGGCCTCCTCTGGACTTGTTCTAACAATTTCATGTCCTTTTTATGTTGAGGACACCAGAACTGTACACAATGCTCCAAGTGAGGTCTCAGGAGAGCAGAGTAGAGGGGCAGGATCACCTCCTTTGACCTGCTGGTCACGCTCCTGTGGATGCAGCACAGGATACAGTTGGCTTTCTGGGCTGCAAGTGCACACTGTACAAGTGTAAGTATAAATTGTCCTCATATGTACTTGAGAAGGTGGTACAGAACACGAGTTGTGCCCATTTTTCTACTCATTAATAATATGAAGGCAGACTGGTTTTTGTGAATTATTCAATCGTCTTCTATTCAGTAGGCAAATATCCCATTAAATTTAAATGCTAAACTGAATAACAGATCAAAGATTGGGATTTAAATTTTAAATGCTGCAAAGACCCTTTCCACCATCATCTGTTAAAATACACCTGATTTACATACCCAAAGGCCCTTGCTTTATTCTGGATTTCACCCTAGAACAGTAGTACTTCCCAGTTGTCATTATTATCTACATATTTTGCCTTGCCTAGTCTGTCAAGTTCTTAATATAGCTCCAAGGTTATTAGAGAAAACCTGTTAATAAGAATAAACACTACTGAACAAAAGCTAGTGTGAACAACTCAATTACTTGTTATGCAGTGTAAGGTAACATGGAAACCCTTTTTAAAATCCTTATTTCCTGAGTTAATCATTTAGATTCTTTCCTTTGGCTTAACCCAGGTATTAAAAAGTCAATAGTAGAATCTGCATTAAAAAGTCCTGCATTTTCCAAACCTCTGAAATCATCTAACCTACGTGTCAGACACTCAGACACTCATCGTTTCCCGACTATAAAACTTTTATATTATCAGTGATTCACAAACAACTACACGGAAACAGCAGCTTAGTCTATTATTAATATGAACACAGGGACCGCTAAGCTGAGTCACAGGGGCAGTCTGTCATGTAACTGCTTTAACATAGAGAAACTTCTAAAGAGAAGGCAGTTGCTGTCTCTCCCATGTCTCCCCAGAGCTTCAGAGCGTTTGAGCTGTTCTTTAAGCTCCAGCTCTGTATTCTCTGATTACATGAAAATGTCAATTCTAATAAAATCATTGTACATTTTTAGCCCTCATTACAATGAGCTTGCTGGCTTGTTCATAAGTGGGAGCTGCATTTCTACCTCTCCATATACCATCTTTCACTGCTGCTGCCTGATGATCCTGGTATCATTATTGGGATATGCTGTATAACTTGACAGACTAGACAAGGTGAAATATATAGATAATAATGACAGATCTCCCCTTTCTCTTAAGGCATGTGGGGTCTCTCACCACAGAACCTTCTACTTTCTCCTCCACTTCCAGACACCCATTAAGTCCTCCAGCTGCCCCTGGTCCTCCTTCAGAGATCCACAAGGACAGGCATCAACACCACTCTGCAACAAATTTTTAATAGTTCTTGGTTTTTTAAACAATATAATGAATTTTTGGCTCTTGACTAGTGTTTTTTACTGCTGTAAATAAGTGAAAAGGGGCACAAATGATCATGAAAGGTGCGGTATAAATTGTCCTACTATAGGGTTGTATTTGCTGTACAGTTATTAATGTTATGGAGTACTTAAAGGAAGCATGATATACACTTTCCAATACAGTGGATGATACAGGCAATTTAAAATTCAATCTCATCAACCTGTGTTCCATTCTACATGGATTAATTTGTGCAAACTGACAATTATGTGTTAGTCTCCAAAGATAAATGCACAGCCACTAGAAAAATCTGCTCTGAAATTGTTAACAACTTGGAAGCCATAAAAACACTGCGGAAAGCAGAGCCACAGTCTAAGTGCACAGGTTTTCCAAACACATCACCATTTATCCTCTATTCTGAGTCTCTGCCCCTCTGATACAACCTCACCTTCAGAGGTCTGAAGTATTATAATCTGCATTATAATTACTTTGCACTGCTGAAAAATAAGTCTACTGAAGCCAGAACATCCAAAACTAAGCATATTGTTTCCTAAATGTAGCTCATATTATCTCCTTGGGATACAGTTTGGTCCTGAAAAAATACTTTCTGGACTTGCTCTTAACAGCATTTGCTGGGGACCTTAGGCACATTTGCTTTGCAACAGTTGAATTCCACTGAAGTTAAAGTTATTTCTCTTGGTACAGGTACCACTGGACTCCTGGGGTTTAACTGTCATGGAGAATCATGTTTGTAGTCCAATAAACCCCATCTCCTTTACCTTTATTTAAGGAAGAGCAGAGAAAAAAACAAGCAGGATGAATAAATAAAAGTTTAAGCACCAGATGCCCCCTCTAATGTTTTTCCCTGGCTGATGGGTTGTTGGAATCCAGGAGACTGACTGTCATCGAGATGGAGAAAGTCTTATTCTACCCAGGGGAATAATTCAGTGCACTTAATGCTATAGCAGACATTGCTCCATCACTCCCCAACACAGGGAACAGAAAACAGGCTTTGCAGCCATACGCCTTAGGAGTTCAACAGAGATTCTCTGGGACAGCAGAACCATTCTTTCTGCTTCACATGGTCCCTATATATCTACCTAGTATTTATGTATGCAACTAGTTTCCTTATATAGGTAGATTTCAGTCTCATTTCTATTATTCTATATGTTATAGGATATATGAACACAACCCTGCAAGGTAAAACATTTAACAGCAAAATTTGTAGTAGAAGTAATTCTCATTTTAGTATATTTGTAGCTTGGCTTCTTCCCTGTCTTATTTTTATTGTTTATTGATGGCACAATAAATCCCACGTTGCTCAGTGGCAATAATCAAGAAGGTTGCAACCTGAAAAGTAAGTGCCTAGTACTTAATACATGACCTTTTTACATGTTGCTACCTATGTTGTTGTTTTTTTTAGTGACTTTTAATTTCATGGCTTTAGTGGCTTAACTTCTATCTGCTTTTTTAGCACTAGGCCCAAATCAGTTGAAGATGATTATGATGAAAATAGTGAAAACAATAGAATAAAATCCACCATTTGTAACATTGATCAACACTTTCCTGCTTGCTACAAGCAGAATTAGAAACCAGCAATGTATTTCATTGGAATTCAATGCCTGTGAAAACTGAAAACCTCAAGTTGCTACGGTCAGCACGAAACAGGAGAAATCCCATTAGTGCTCACTCTGCTCAATTCCCCCAAATGGAGTACTAACACATAAAGACATTAATTCATGAAAAGACTTATTGCCCCATGTTCGAAAATCACTAGTAAAGTTCCTCTTCCCTGACGCACTCACTTTTTTTCTCCATGCTCTTTATGTCTTTCTGTGGTTTCAAACTTGCCTGTTGTTCCATAGGAGCAACGCACAGATTTAATCTGCAGCCTAACATTTACAGTATAAAAACCACCTCTGGCTAAACTTTACTTGAACAGAAAAACCCCGGAAAACAAAGTCAACAATATCTGATAAGTCAGTATTATTTATGCCTTGATTTGTTATTTCCTCACTGTGTGAAGAAGAGGAAGACAGAAAAAAACAGATAACAAAAGAAACCTTTACATGTTTTCCCTTTCAAAACCAACTGACTTTCACAGCAACTCCTAACAGCTCTATTTGTAACTCACCTTTTCTGAGAGGTGTGTTGCAAGTTAACGAAACAGAGGAAAACTGAAGTTACATTACATTATTATTGTAAAGGTGCTAGAGTAGGTTCTGGTAGCCATGAATATGGCAATTTTAGTTCTCCTTCAGTCCATAAACCACACTGTGGTTTTGTCTTCCTCATTTACTCTCTGAGTATATTTATCTACTCATAAAAGTTAACAAATAGGTTACCTGTTTTAAAACACATTAGGAGGAACTCCTGCTCAAGGAAAAGTTTTAGCAGTAGACAGGAATCCTCATCATATAACGTCAAGATCAAATCAGTTGTTAATAAATTGCATATTGACGGGTAACTGCTGGTTGTTGCCACCTCCGCTGTGCTTTCTAGAATTTGTTACTATATGGTTTTCATTTTAAGTGGATCATGGCTGGAGTATTTATCATGAAAACATTAAGGATCTTTTAAACAACAAACTATTTCATAGCTAAGTTGCACTAGCAAGGCTTATTTAACTGTGATAGATTTCTTTTGCTGCCTACAAAGATATTATCTTGCCACGGGTCACAGAGTGACTGAGGGTTACAGCATTTGACATCAGCTGAAAGTAAGTTTCACTGTCAGGTAATCTTAACCATTGGGTAAAAACTGAGTTGAGCTTGTTCCCGAATCACATAACCAGAGAATATAATATCTGATAGTAGCAGCTCCTAGGTGAAAGAACATTATAGTCCCATCTGACATGTCAGTGAGACACAAGTTTTAATGCCTTTGCATTTTCCAGCACACAAGCATGAAAGCTGCCATTTTTACCTACAGGAGTAAGAGCAAGACTTAACTAAAACTCATATGATAGACCTGGTAGTGCGAGGAAGAGCTCAGAGCTCCTGGCTTTAAGACTTGCCTACTGATAGTACCATCTAATGGAGAACAGTTAAATACCAGCACAACAAACAATCCCCATATGGCATTAGTGATATCTTATAGAATGATATGTGAACTGCAAATACATTGTAGAGAAGAGAGTACAAAGCCTTATTTATAATCATTCTTCAAATAATACCGAAGAAAAAGATGCATAATTTGAAACAGCAAAGAGCTGCTGGCATTCCTACAGGACCTTTCTTCCTCAAAGAACAAACTTGTGTAGTGCCTCCAAGAGAACTTTAAAAAGCACTCACCGTCAACCTAGTCCAACTACCATAGGTAAGAACAAGGCTAAGCGATCAGAAATCTTTAAGAATCCTGCCAGAATGTTTCAAAGAGCTCTTGCTCATTGTGTTCATAAACTGTTCGGAAATGCACAGAAACTACAGCTGAAGCAGATGGGCACAGGACCACAGAATACAAAGTGATGAGCTCTGGGGAGAAGGGAAAACATGGATTAAGAAATCCTCTTAACACTGCAAACACAATGTATGGGGATTCCTGAGAAAGAAAATTTTACATTGCTCCTCTAATGACCAGTGTTACATAAAGACCATCCTTAGTGACTTGACAGGCATTTGCTTGGGAAGGCTCATGCAGCTGGGACTACCCGAGAGCTTTTGTGAAGTCCCGGAGGGATGCATATAGCATAACCATTTACAGTGAGGGAGGGGATGGATGCGTACGTTAGAGTGGATGTAAGAGGGAAGATAACTGGAAACATAGTGTGCTGAGATTATAGAATCATAGAATCAACGAGGTTGGAAAAGACCTCTAGGATCATTAAGTCCAACCATGACCCCAGGACTGCCAAGTCCACCGCTAGCCCATGTCACTGAGAGCCTCATCTACATAGTTTGTGAACACTTCTTGCCACCTCCTCACTACAGCCCCCCCCTCAGGCAGTTGCAGAGGGTGATAAGGTGCCCTCTGAGCTGTCTCTTCTCCAGACTAACCCTAACCCAGGTCCCTCAGCCGCTCCTCATCACTCTTGTGCTCCAGGCCCTGCATCAGCTCCGTTGCCCTTCTCTGGTCCTGCTCCAGCACCTCAATGTCTCTCTTGTAGTGAGGGGCCCAGAACTGAACACAGGATTCGAGGTGCAGCCTCACCAGTGCCCAGCAGAGGGGCATTAGATAGACATAAACTTCATCCTAAGACACTTTCTCACTAAAGCTCACCATTCCTCTTCAATACTTATATTGCAATATCACGGAAAAACAGGAATGTGTTGACAAAATGAAGACTTAAAAGCAAGCCCCCAGAGCATTGGGCTGGCAATGCCCTGCTGCATCCTTGTGCTGGTCCCTAAATGGGCTCTTGAGGCAACAGCAGGGAATAGCATTGCAGGGAGAGAACTTACAGGTATGGGTGGAATGCCTGAAGGTGAAAAGCCCTACTCAAAACAAGAACAGAATATGTCCCAGATGCTGTTTTTAACTAGATAAAGTGGGAGTGAGCTACGTTTTTCCACCTAGCATGGCTCTTTTCTAAGGCAAATTTTGCAAAGTGTTAATGAATACAAAGCTCTCCCAAAACACAGGTTTTCAAAGGAAAAATGAAAGATGCTCTGCAAGAACTAAGGGGCTGCAACCTTCTAGGGGGTTGACACGTAGCTGTTTTTAGATTTCATATCATACTGAATAAATGCCATCCCTCTTTGCCAGGCAGCTATTTTTGAATCCTAATAAATTATTTGAGTGATAACCAGCAGCTATATTTATTGAGAAATCAATGCATTTAAGTGACGAGATTCTATTTTAATATTTATGAATCTAAGTTTCATAGAAACACCGAAATGTGATAAATATCAGCAAAAGTTAGGTTTTCTTTTCTGATGGCTGGAACTGAGATTAGAATAATGTTTTGGATTGTGGTTTATTCATTACATTTCAAAGGCAGAGACAACAAAAGTCTAAACTGCTCTCCCTCCTCTCAGGCCTGCAGCAATAATGAATAATTTATGGAAAACTTTCCCAAACTGAGAACCACCAAACTTTTAGTTTTTAAAACATTTGCTTTTTTTTCCTGTTCCTAAAACATTTTCCTTTTTTTCCACTAGACACCAATGCAAGAGAATTACGGGCAGGATTTAAAAGGATGGTTAAACAATGAAGGCAGTAAGTAAGACTGTGATGTACCAAAATCCAAGTTTTCACAATATTGAAACGTATTATATTAAATAATAAAATGAATAATAATACTCAAAATACATTTTTATTATTTAATATAATACATTTCAATAATACTTGAAATATATTAAATAATAAGAAAAAGTTTCTAAGATTTTAACAAGATTTTGAGGGGTTCCCCTGGGAATGGTCATAACTTTTCATTATGATACACTTTGAGAAAGCTCAAAAGATACTTTAGCTGCTCTAGCTAGTCTTGTGCCCATACCATGATCCCTCCAGAGATATACCCAACTGTCTGTCTCCCAGCCTCTGCCATGAGGATTATTAAATGAACCAGTTAAAATGAAATAAAATAAGAAAAAAACCCAAATCCACTTTTAATTGCATTCTCATTTTGCCTTTTTATAGCAATGGCTCATGAGCAGCAGTGTGCAAATATATCACTCCACACAGGGCTTGTGGGTGTCCCACCTCTCACAGCAGCAGAATACTAATGCTTCCCAAAAGTGGTTATTATATATTTATGGAAAAGACAGATAATGGGATGAATCAATTTATTCAACTGCATTGTCTTCAAAACAGCCAGCTTAAGCCTGAATTCTGCAGTGCAACTCTTCTGATCAGACCTCTCTGATCTGTGTCTACCAAGACTGAGCATGGGTGTGCTATGTAAGTCTGTGGATGCCTCTTTGCACATGGGCAATGGATACAACCACTATAAGTCCAAACCATGCTGGCAGCAAACTGCCTCCAGGTGATCTGGAAGCTGCCTGAATTTCCACAATGTGATTCATCACCTTCTGCTTCCAAAAAGTCTTACCAGAGCAGGAACTCCAGCTGGCTTAGATTTACCAACAAAAACTTGAGGTCTATAATCACAGAATCATAGAATAGCTTAGGCTGGAAAGCACCTTAAGATCATCCAGTTCCAGCCCTCCCTGCCATGGGCAGGGACACCTCACACTAAACTATGTCACCCAAGGCTCCATTCAACCTGGCCCTGAACACTGCCAGGGATAGAGCATTCACAACATCTTTGGGAAACCTGCTCCAGTGCCTCACCACCCTCATAGTAAACAACTTCTTCCTTATATCTAATATGCACAAAAGATGATGGTTGTAGTGATGGGGATAGTTTCTGAACAAATGAAGCTAGGTTTTTTGTTTCCCACAGTTAGCTGAATAAAGAAAACAAGACCAGATTTAAGGTCTGATGCAACAGTGAAGTAAATAGTGAGACTCTCTCCTCTTGCCTTGTAAACATTAATTTTTAAAGATTATATAAACATTGTTAGAAATATGCCTTTATAAATGGAATGTTTCACATGCAGCAGGTTCACAAAGGCTTGCTGTAATATTCTGCTTATCAAGTTTTATACTGAAGCTAACTGTATAACCTTAACCCAAGGAATACAGAGGCAATGGTTAATACTTCTCCTATGAGATTCTTTCCAATATTTTATTTAAAGTTTCTTTTCCTAAATAAATCTGCATGTGGTATGGATGAAATAAATCTTTTAATCCAACAAGGCAATGTCAGCACTACCATGGGGATTCACTATTTACAAACTACTAAAGCTAAATACAATGTCTAGTGTTTCTATAGAAATATCATTGCTGGAAGTACTGTGGATTTGTAACATCAAGACTTTTATTTCTTTAAACAAAAAGCACTTGCTTTTCAAACTCTAATAATTCATTTTAGACAACTTTTTATATACATTTTATCTTAAACTTTTGGCATCTGAGTAGCCATTACACACTCCCAGCTAAGTCAAGCTGGCTAATTTTGATAGCAAAATTAATAAAAATGAATAAAAGTGCTAAGCCTTCTTAATTTAAAACTACAATCAGGACTGACCCAAAACATCAGTTTTACAGCACCCACAAATGAATCCCATTTGAATATCCTTTTTTCCAAGTATTCTTTTCTTCATATTAAACATTAACTCAGAAGGTAAAAAAAATGCAGTAGTGAATAAACACAATGAAAAGCCCTTCAGAATGAACAACTACCATTTATCCAATGAATAACCTTTACTCAGGCAAGAGAAGCACAGTGTGACTGAGGAAAGGAGGAGAAAAAAGGGGAATGATTAAATGATTTAGACCACAGTAATCTATAATCTGATTTCCGCTCACTTCCATTCGCACAGGCTACAATCTTTCTTCTTGCCATAGCTCAAGAAAGGCTATTCTTCGAAAAATAAATGCAATTATGCATATAAAATATTATTTTAGGCAGAAGGACAATGGGTTATTAATTGCTTGGTGAATTTGCACAGTTCTTATAGGGTACAGTAAGATCGCCAGTTAAAGGCCATTAATTGGTAGGTTATAATACAACCTTTTAAATATTATGGAATGCAAAAATATTTCTATTTTACTGCTACATTTTAAAATGGTAACTGGTCCTTCAATCAGTGTGTGTCACAGT
Source organism: Melopsittacus undulatus (assembly GCF_012275295.1). NCBI lineage: Eukaryota > Metazoa > Chordata > Aves > Psittaciformes > Psittaculidae > Melopsittacus > Melopsittacus undulatus. The sequence continues at coordinate 6,813,433 of NC_047528.1, read as the reverse complement.
ACTGAACAGCCAGTCCAGTTCTGTTTAATTTCCAATGAAGCTTACTCTTAAGAAAGGTAGGTATGTTAGTGCTGCAGCATCTCCACAAATCAGAGCAAATTAGAGAAACCTAATGTTTTTTTCCCATGAACAGAGATAATTTCCAAACAACCTAGAAAATCCTAAAGGAATCTCTGCCTGATATCTACTCACTTTTCCACTCTCTCCTCCTTCCAAGCACATAGTTGCTCTGAAGAGAAGGTTTCTCTTGATAGTAGTGACCTCAGAGCAAATATACATGAACAGCTGGTTTGAAAGGACAAATTTTATCTAAAGAGACATTCTAAAGTGATCATCCCACATAGAAGAATGAAACTTTTGACTTTCAGCAATACATTCTTAAAAGAGCAAGTTTGGTTCTTTCTGCCACATGACTCAACTGTTGGCCAATGGATCCTCTATCTCCTCCCATCAAAACTCTGGATCTCAGACTTAGATTTTTGTACAGCTTTCAGTGAATTTAAGCTTGTGCACTTGTTTTCTGTAACTTCTGTTTTCTTTCATAGCCTCCTGCATGAATTTCTGCTGTCCCATGAGTTGCTGGAGCATATAAATTAGGCTCCAAGCAGCTGGAGTCTCCTGCTGCAGCTGATGTTATATTAAGTGCTCTGCTCTCCTTGCTGCAGCTCAGACAGTTTTTTTTCTACCCATATGGAGAGAAGTAACATCCACACATGGGACATAGTATACAGGGAAAATTGTTGATGCAAGATGTAATTTATGATGACATTTAATTCTTTAGTATTGATTTTGAAAGCTGAAGGCTGGGCACATTCAGAAAAGGATCCCCACACAGGGAATGCATTTCTTGCTTTGGTTTATAAAAGCCCAAATTTGACAATTCTGTGTCAATCCATCAGTTTATTTGCCTGTCTCCATGACCAGTATGTGCAGATGAAGACAGATGTCTTGGTGTTGTAAGTTTAGTTTTCTTAGTGGCCTTTTTCCACACTTACTGAATGGCTTTTCCTTCAAGAGCTCTATTGCCTGCCAGTTTATGGCACTTTGAAAGGTAATGTTGAAGCAGCCTGTTAGAGAAGAGACATACTTTCACACTACCAGTAATTTTATTCCTGTCTGGTTTTATTACTTTACAGCTGAAACAGCTTTCTAATTCACTTTCTTAATATTAAGTTTGGTGATTCCAAACTATTCTGAGAATGCCTTCTTGACACACTACATCTGCTCACTCTGACCTACAAACCATAATGTCTCCATTACAAGACAGCTATGCAATTGGCCCATTACTGCTCCCCTACTCATGGCCTCTGAAGGACTGGACAGATACCATCAAGGATGCTTACTGAACCCTGTGGGATTCATTGTGCTAACGTCAATATATTTTGGATCATATAATGTTTTAGATCAAAGGACTTCTGTCACAACAAAAAGGCTGTGGAATTGAGATGGAAATGCTTCAACTTTTTGTTTTCTTTAAGTCAACTTAAATATCGCATAGTATTCCAGACATTTGTAAAGAGTTTCTGTAATACCTATCTTATAATTCTTGCAAGCACCTTTCTAAGCTCTTCCTAGCTCTTATTGAAGCTAACCAGGGCAAGCTGTGGTTTACCATCATGCCTCCATTGTGGATCAAGGCACCAACATGTAACCAGCTGAGAAATCACTGCTTAACAGCTCAGAATTCATACTCCCTACCTTAGGATGCACCACAGGGGGACAGAATCTTTCCTGCAGTCCTGCTACTGTTATGAGCACAAGGAGAGAAACATAAAGAATCAAATACAAGCACATTGAACTCTCGTGCTTAGTAGAGGTACTATAGGTTTGCAGTGTTTTAAACTCACCACCAATATTGGTGAACAGTGTATTGAACAACAATATTGAATTTCCAGCTCTGCTCTGGCAGGACAGATAAGAAATATAATACAATCTAGGACACAAAGGTATTCTGATATTGGAGCTGGGCAGTGCAAGAATGTAGAGTGACTTAGAAGGCTTTGTTGTTTATTTGCAGAGAAATTACAGATGCCAGATAATGTAGACTGTTTGTACATGTGATGTCCAAGCACGGTCATAACAACTGTCATTGCAGCCTGATTTGGAAATGGCCAACAAAAGAGGATGAAACTTGACTAAATGAGATGAAGGAAAGAGAGTAATTTGTTTTATGGGATCTCTCATATAGCAAAATTTCTAAAGGTAACCAAATGAAAACCCTGTGTCTGGAGTAGAAATGTACAGCAAGTAAAACATTCCAGACCAAATTTCAGTGCTAGGAGAATGAGCTACAAGGGATGACCTTTCTGTTTTTCAAGCCCTATAGCTTTCCCACTTCCTGACAATGCATGACTGCACCTCAGGAGAGTGTTCCAATGCTTTAGGGAGACCGAATAATCCTCCTGGCTCCCAGAACTCATTTCCCCCGCAACATTGCTAAGTACAATTCCACCTCCGGGTTTCCTGACAGCAGCACAGGAGCTTTCTGCCTTTTCCTTCTCCATCCTCTCACATGTTATTGCTCCTTCAGTAATGCTGACTCAACCGTTTTTTGTGCTAAACTAATTTTGTTAAATCTTTGGGTTACATAAACCCTCCCTCACTTACTCCCCCCCCTTTTTTTTTGTTTTCAACTGTGAACTTCTCACTGATCTGATGAAACAGTAATTGAAGGAGGTAATAAATTATGGTGTATATGGGGTGGGGGATGATGAAGGGGTACTGGTGGCTGAGGCCAGTAAAGAATGGGAACCTCTGTCCTACTTTACCATTATGTTGCCACTGTGAAATTGTGTTTTCTCTTTGAAATGCATCCTCCTCTGAGTAAAACAGATGAGCAGAATATATTCATTTCAGTTTTGAGCAGCCTGAGTATGCAGATGGCACAAAGAGAAGTTGCAGGCACTTTCCTGGTGAAACACTGAGTGGTACTCAGACAGCCCTTGAGGTGTTCAACACTGCAGAGATATTCCTGCTTGCTTGTGAGCTTGCTCCAGCTACCTCAGCAACAAAGAAGATAATTAAAATAAAGGAGGTTTAAGTACAGTCAGTCTATTTTAGAACATACAGCTCTATTCCATCAAAATTCGGTGTGATGAGAAGGTGGAGGCACAGCTGCTACGTTACAAGTGAATCCCAGGAACACTTCAGCTATTTAACAGAATATCTACTCTAGAGCGTGACAGAAGTGAGTAAGGTGGGATAATTAACTGATATAGTACAATGCTATAAACTGAATCAGTCAGGGACAGACCTTTTAATGCACTATTTGCGTTACCTAAACTGTGTATTTGTATTATGACAGACAGGATGTTATGAAAGATGACTGGACAGGGTTATTGTATGATGATTCGGAGAAAACTTCCGGAACAAACTCGCTAAGAAATGATCACTGAGAAAAAAAAGACAATCCTGGTCTTATAAGAAGGGAATAAGAAAATGGATGGATACAGGTAGGTATGGGGTACAAAAGGAAGAAGGACCTCTAGTCTGTTGGACAGGCTGCAGTCTTTGTGCACCTTGTACGTTTAATCTTCTGTCATGTTCTTTTTCCAACAAAAGGTTGTAAATATGACACTTAAGGAGGAATAATAAAATATCCAGTAATGGGTATGCAAATATATCTAAATCAATCAGGTCAATTAGAGCTGCTCCATAAAATTTCGTTTAAAACTACAGAAATTGCTCTGCTTTTCCACTCTTGTACATGTAGTTGATCACTACTAAAGACAAGATATGAGCCTAGAGAGATCTTTGGTCTTTTCTGTTATGGTCACACTCTTGCATGTTCTCAAAAATGCATAAATTATGGACATTAAAATATTCCTTTTTCATGCTAAAGATTAACTACAGCATCTTTATACTGGTTTTTATCTATTACCTTTAAAGTAGCCTGGAAAGAAAAGTATAAATTTTCTTGGCTGCTCTTATGACTTTATTCCTTAAAGAAAGCCCCAAGGCTTTTCCACATTCAGCATCCAAAATCATTCTTTCATAAAGACCTTTGACCAGGCTGCAATATTAGGGGAAAAAGAAGATAAATGTCCACATTTTCTAAATGAACTACTGGCAAAGCCAATTATAAGGTTTATAATTGGTTATCGTGAATAATTAGCTTAGTGAAATACTATCCAGTTAAAAGGAACTATTGTCAACTGATACCTTCTGCAGACAGTGTTGGTACTTACAAGGTGGGAATACAGGTCGCATCTGAGATGACAATTTCTGTTGCTGTTTTGTGTTTTACTGAGGCTCTAAATGAGAACTCCCTCTTTATCCTGCCATATTTGAAAATAAATCATTCCATATTACCCTTCCTGCAAACATCTTTCCTGTTTTGAAGTATTTCTCGGTTGTTTTTTGCTCTTACGTCATATTTGAATGCTTCCCTATACTTGTTTTTAATCTTTTCACCAAATGTTTTGTTTGTTGGGATGAATATTGTATAACCTAAAATCCCCTCACTGTTTACTTTCTTCTGTCTCTCATGTCCAAGCACTTCATTCTTTCCCCTACATGTGTTGATTTAGTACACAATCCAGAGATTACCGTATTCCAAATGTCACCATCCAAGTCATTCTGCTACTACTTACACAGAATTGTTCAATTCAGAAAAATCTCCATACTGTGAACAACTAAACAAAATGTAGTCTCTAATTAGCATTTTACTTATGAAGTTATATTGCCCTTTGTAACACTGAGTTTTTCACTTTCTTACTATTTCAGTGACTGCAAGCTGAAGATTTTGGATGGTTCCCAAAATTTGGTATCTAAGATTTTAGCTGACCACTGATAAATCTCCATCTTTCAAAGAGATTTCTTTCTGATTTAAAAATATATACCTAATTGGTCTATTTTCTCACATCTGTAAGGATAAACTTTGATAGTTTTGGACTTGCATAAGATTTTACATTCTTTTGTTTCCTATTGATTCTGCTTGGATGCTCATTTCCTTCTGTTTTTTTTCACACAAGGAAAATTAACATTCCGTTTTAATGTTCATTCTTTTTATTATTATAGGAAAAAACAGTTCAATGCAGATTTCCTCCCTGTTTTTAAACTAATTGTCATTACCTCCTCTAAAAGCTTTTCTAGGCTGTTGGGGATTTCTTATAGTACATAATTTTGGGTTTTAACCAAATTTGCTTTCATTTTTCAGATTAATTTTTCTCTTCCCTCTTGCTAAATTTATTCTATCAGACTTCCACAATAAATCTCCATCTATTTTTCTTCAATTTATTTTGTTTGCATTTAGCTGTTTACTCTTTCAACAAAGGCAACATGTTGTATTGTTACTGCAGAGGAGTTGCATAATTCCAGAGCACTTGTTTAATCAGGAAACAGCTTTTCAGTTGATTTTCCTCCATTCTACTTTTAAATATTCATCAAAATAGCACCTTATCCCAAAAGTGGACTATGGTAATTATTGTCTGGAATGGAACAACACTATTCATTAGTTGGTGTCCTGAGGGTCATGATCCTTGTTCATAACAGTGCATTACGTTCCTGAAAAAATACTGGATTTTGAAATATTTTGTTAGGATATTTTACCTGCCTTTTCTCTACTTATGATGAATCTCCCTTTCCTCTTCTAACACAAATACTTTTTCTTCCTTTTCTATTAGCATCAGAGCTGTTGAGATGTTGAGGGGGAGCTGCATTATGACCCAGAGCACAAACTGAAAAAAAAGCACAAATATGGGGCTAACATCTCCTTTGCTCTTTGTCCTCAGGAATGTGCCCAATATGATAGACGCACAAGCTTGAGAACTTCTACTAGAGGATTCAGTGGACATTGGAAACAAGTTTTTTTTCATAGTAATGTTGCTGTTATTTACTAATTTATGATGCCATTTGTTTCCACTCCAATACATATGATGCTAAAAGTTCAATAAGAATGAATTTTATGGATTTAGGAAGGTTATTTTTCTTCTTTAAGTGTCTACTGCATATCACTTACACTCCCAAATACTGCTTAGAATAAGAAGTTCCTTCTTAAATTCTTCTTTCAAGTTGCCATCCAAAATTTCAAGAGCATGAGCAATCAATTCAACCATTCAGAACAGATAAGAGGCCAAATATAAACAATATGACTATGACAAAAATATTTGCTTGCTCATCTAAATCAGTATTTTGGCCACACACTCCCCTCATATTGTACAGCAACATTTCCAGTCAGCTTCAATAGAGAGCACAGAAACAGTGGAGAAAACCAACTGAAGACAAAGCTGTCAAGCACAGGTTTATCAAATCATAGGGCCCCAAAGAAAATTAAAATAAATTAGGAAAAGATGGCACAGAAAGTAACATTTAATAGACAAAGAACAGTTAATGCTCTGTTGAAAGCCTGCTTGTATCAAGACATTTGAATGCAAGTATGGAGAAATATTTCCTATTGTAATTTGTAATATGGAAAGACAATTATTTCTGATGATAATTTCTTTTATGTCAGGACTTCAAACTACTGATGGAATTATGCAAGTTCATTTCTCATATATTTCATAATTTGAATTCCTTCAGTTCATTGGCGCTATCAAGAAAGGCAAAAAAGTATACAGTGGTAAAGAAGAAAATCAAGGCATTTTTTGCAACTCTGATGCCTTCATTGCCCAGGTAATTTTCTGAATTCATATGGACGAAAAGGCAACGTGAAAAAAACCTTTCATAATTTAGGAAATGAGGTAAAAATAATATAGTGATGCTAAGATTAGGCCTTGAAGAGATATGTACAATTTGGTGCAATTAACGAAATAATGAATAAGGAAGCCTAGTGCAAATCTTTTATAAAAGATGGAAAAATATCTTCATGAAGCTTAGCAAACTTTTTATCTGCCTGCGTATTTTCTACAATAAGCAGAAACATTGCATGGGTACAGAAAATGGATTGTGATTGTTTCTTCTCTACTGAAATGGAATAACTATGACAAAAATGACCACAATTGTCCAGTCTTGCAGTTCTCCTTCAACCTTCTTATCTTTTGCATTTGGACTAAACATAGTTTGGATGCCATTCTCTACAACGGCTTCAAAGTTTACAACCTTACTCCCTTTGTATTTCACACCCTCATCTTACCTTACACACATCTCCAGGTTGAACAGAACGTGTTACCTTGCAAGGGGGACATGCAAGTTCCAATAAATATGTCAGCAGAGAACTGCAAAGAGCTTTCTAACAGAACAAACTACTAACAGACCCAATGGCCTCTGCATACTAACCAAAACCCAAACAAAACACCACCAAACAAGCATGCAGATATGGCCTGATCTTACACATATTACAGGTCCCTGTGCTTCTCTCTTTTATTTCTATCTCACACTGGAGACAAGGACTACAAACCTACAGATCCCTAACAGCTGCAGAAGAAGTGGAGAGAGATGGATCCATGTCCCACTCCTGAAATAAAACTCGACATAACATTATTCATACAAAGGAGATCTTCTCATGATCCCTACATTGGCAAGTGCTTCCTGCATTTTAAAACCAGTAAAGAAAATTACACAAATCTTCCCCCAAAACCTCTTCCACACTTATCTCCAAAGTTTTGGCTCCTTGTCTTGACTGACACATGAGATCAGCATCCTTGGATCCTTTGCTGCCAAGAAGAATCTTTATTCAACTAAACAAAAAGCATGCACACATGCATAGAAAACATATGACACACCATCTGCTAGCCATAACCTTGTGCAACATTTATATGATCTTTCTTTTATGTTTTCTTTTTTGTTTGATTTTTCATTTTACCCTTCTTGATAGAAGACATCGATATTATAGACTATACTCATTATCCATAATACAATACTGTTTAAACATTTCATAGGAAGTTATGCATTTTCCTTGTGTATAAACAGTATTAAACCCCTGTGTTGGAACTAAGTGTTATCCAGTACACTGCTGCTGTGCATTTCTACTCTGTGTGGGCAGATGCACTTAATGCAGGGTGATTTTGCCTCAGGTGAAATGCCTCACACTAATTGTGGCCAAACAGCAGTGACACATTCAAGCCATAGCAGTCTGTAATGTAATTCCTTAGTTCCTACTTCTAATAGCACTACCATGTTATAATATCAGCTGCCATTAAGTATAGACTAGTTAGAAAGGTTTCCTTTAATCCCTCAACCACTCTGTGCCTGTTTTCATGATACCCTAAGAGAGATAAGTACAAATCCTTTGTGTGTCCATGGGAAAACAATAAAACCTTCTGACAGCACCTTTTACTGTTTTCCTGTTATCACTGCTGTTCACAAGGTTCTGTATGTTTTCAGAAGAGATAGCTGCATCAGGAGCTGGACTCCTTAGGGAGTTAGCAATGAGCTATGATGCCTTTTGCTTCTAAATTGCTTCTGCTGACTTAGTTAAAGTTTTATTATCATCTTGACGGAGTTAACAGGCCCACCTACAGCCCACCATCATCACTTGCCTCTGTTTCTGCAGCGTCACAGAGACAGGTGAGTCAGTGAAACATCCCCATTTTAGGGCTCCTTTTGCCTCGACAATTGCTCTGGCTGCCAAAATAGCAGGAACCTGCACTCTGTTATTGCACCTCACTGCTGTGATGCACACACTGTTTGCAGTAGATGAGCTGTCTTTTGGGCTTGGACTAGTCAGCTGCTCCCTCAGGGGTTGGGTAACCTCCCTGTGCACTCATATAGCTTAGTTACGTGAACTGTAGATTGATGGCATAAATCTGGCATGAATATTTAAAAGCAGAATCAGGATGCTAATGTTCAGAATTGGTTAAAACCCATAAATTAGCAGTTGATAAAAACTCACCGTTGCAGAATAAAAAAGCCTCCCTGCTCACACCAATCTCCTTGTTCCTTCCTGATAAACAAACACATCCCAGGATAACAGCCTAACACAACATCCATGCAGGCAGCCAGCACAATCCCCCTGAGAATGGCTTATTTCCCCTAAGAGTCAGTTCATGAATGATGTGATTTACCACGTTTCTGGATGTGACTGCTCTGCTGGCTTCTTCGGGCTGGCCAACACTTGAAAACCTGATCTCAGGTGAGCAAAGGGGTGAGTTAATGCAGAGGGAAGGAGTGGTACCGTGCTCCTGGTGATGTTGAAGGCCAAGGGGGTGTCACCTCAGTTCCCTCTGTCCCTTGGCTACATCACAGCTGAAAAGATATACTTTTATCATGCAGCTACTGCTCCCAGAATTGATTTGATGATGGCATTGTGCCTTGCCAGAAGAGCTCAACCCGCCCAGTGTTAATCCATAGAAAGGAAAAGTCTGTGAGTTTTGAAAAAGCACCAGAAAAAGTTGGCCTGGGTTCTTGATGAGAAAAACTCTGCTCAGAACAAGAATCAAATCAGCTCCTCTCCAAAATAATTCCTGAACTTATGGGAGCCTCAGAAGAATGAAGTAAGCAGCAGGTGGGGCTGGTAAATGGGATGCAGCACTTCTGCACTATAGAGCAACAGGAAAGAGTGAACTGAACAGGATCCAAGAAGCAGGGAGTGCAGTCATTAAACACTGCCATGAAACCCGATTTAAATCCTTACCCATTTGCTACCTTCTTTTCCTTATTATCTCTTATGTTTTCCAATCTGCAAAGGACAAAAAAATAAGCAGCACTGAGTTCCGGTGCTGTAGCCAGACTTGTGGCCCACAGCAGAAGAAAAGTCCATGCTGGAAAGGAACAGTGACTAATAACACTTGTGAGACATGTTGTGTCAACACGTGTGACAGATGCCAATTGGTAGGACTCCGGCTGAGCCTCAGACACAAATTTAAGACCACAAAAATTCTGGAGGAGGACCGAAGACAATAGCATCTTTTCAAAGAGCTCAGCCTGTGCTGCTTGCACCTGCTAAACTCATAGGAGCACATCTGCCCCCAGGCACGTGCCATGTGGATCATACACTCTGAACACAGGGCATAGGCTCAGTTGCTATGTAATTTCAACTAAATTGATCTTTTCCATAAAATAATGCTCATTTTAAGAGCTATTCATTCCTTAATGCACCGCGGGTGCAGCAACTTGTGACTCACCAAAGCCAGCCCATGCTGCTGCCTGCTGCCCTGGCTTTGCTCATCCTCCCTCTGGCAGCGTTCCTAGGCATGAAGTTGTGAGACCACAGGGACTGTGAATGGCTCTACATCATTTGTTTATACAGTGCTAAGGCACATTTTGGCTCAAAAGGCAACACAGCATTTAAACCATAGTGGTATGTATGCAAAGCACTTGGGAAATTGGTTGGTATTGGAAAGGTATTATATTAAAAAGGAGTAGTCTCCACACGGAGGAGGTGTTGAGAATCAGCTACAAAGTCTGCTGTGTTCAAATTCAGCTTCAATTAAATTAGCTTTCAGTTGATCTTTGAGTTAATACATTCAGAAAACAAAACTAATGTCATTCTTCGTGTCAGGGAGAAAAGCCAGTCACATGCTGGGGCCACAGACCTTGGGCACAAAGAGTTGAGAGCCGGAATGGATATTTCAGCTGTGCATCCTCTTACTGCAGCAGCAATGTTTTGAATGATTAGTTCCCAGTTTGATGTGTTCGGAAGGGATTCGGGTTTGTGTGGTGTTAGGGAGCCCTGTGGAAACAGATGTGGTCTGTTGGGATACAGCTTAACAGAAGAATCAATAGGCAGAGCAGGGGAAAGAAGTTAAACTATAAGACAGCTGGTGAATCACAAACATATGGTAAAGGACTGTGCCAAAGAAGGAAAAATGAAAGAAATTGAAGCAGAGATTTCTGGATAGCAGTCAGAGAGAACAGAGCAGAAGAGAAGTAAGTCTGTGGGTGAGCACTGAGACTATGTACACCAGATATACACACCCAGGGACACAGGTGTGCAGAGTATAAGGGATATAAGTTATAATGCCTTGGTCAGAAGGGGTCCCCATTAGCATCCACTGCAATAAATGTTTTTTCTCAGTGTATTGGGGAGAGCAGGAGGTGCTGAGCTCTGCTCCATCCATACTACAGTTGTATGTAGTGCCAGGATGGAGAGGGTTGTAGAGCCAGAAATATACCCTCCATCTTAAGAAGAAATGTGAATTTTCGAGGCAAAATTACCTCCAAATGGAACTGAAACTAAACTACTGAAAAAGTCCAAACCCTTTTCTTTTTCCTCTGTCAGGATTTATCCTGCAGCTGCTGAAGCCACTTGAATTGGATGGTCTGCAGGAACATATTACTCTGAACAGAGAGAGATAGGATGGGAATAAGGGAATTGGGAGCTGTAGATTCTGACTCCCACATGTAGAAGCAATATCCTAATTTCCAGTTGCCATACAGAGTTTTCCAAAAGCTAATTCTGTGCAATTGACATTTTCTAATAAAACCTACTCCACTGAAAAGTTATCAACCAGTTTCTTCTTTCTCATTAGAAATTATAATAAAAAGGCAAAACAGAACACTCTTTACAGGACTGTGGGGAAAACAAATAAATTAAGAGAGATGGTGAATTTGAAGTAGTTAGATAAGAGGACAGAGACAATAAACAGAAGCAATACATCAAGGAAGATGTCTGAAAGCACAGCACAAGATTGCTTATTTACACAGAAAATTTTAAAGGATCACTAGAGAGAAGCCTGTGCTGGCTTAGACTATAGTATAGAGCAGAGGATGTGATTTGAAATCAAGCAGTATAATTATGCATGGATAAAGCACTTTGCACAGACGTTTGGGTCAGGTAGTTACCAATGAGTTTAAATGACTAAATGTGAGTCCCAACACAAGGAGTAGAACATAGAATATTTAGAAGTAATGAAAGGAACTGTAAAATGGAACCTGAACAGATTTAAAATAAATAAGATGAAGCAAACAGGCCACAGAACAAGCAAATGAATTTAATGCTGGATGAAAGCTTTGAATACCCAGGGTGCAGTTACACCTGAGCAAGACTTCTAAAGTTCACTGCAGTTCTCTGATGTGACTTATCTGGGCTGTGCTCAGAGCCGGACAAAGATATTCAGATCAATGCAGTCTAATCCTTGTCATTTCTGCCATTTTCTTTCTATTTCACCCTCAATTACACAGAAGAGAATCAAGCCAAATTAAAACACTGAGTTAACAGCAGTTTATCTCATGGATGAGCATAGAAAAGCTGTAATATTTATAAAAGATCCATAAAAAGAACTCAGATGATTTATACCTGAAGGCAAAGTCCTCCAGATTTAAATAACAAATGTTGGCTTAACCCAATTCAATAAGTACTGTACTAAAGGCATACTATAAATCCATCCTTCTACAGATCAATATAAAAACAGGATACAATATAAAGGAGAAGGAAATGAAAACTGGAGAAGAAAGAGGAAGAAAATGAGACAAGACCAGCCACACAGCATCGAGAAGCAAAGTTCTTATAACATGTGATATGGATCTCATCTTGATAAGCAGTAATAAATTCCTTTTCAAAGTGATCCACAAGCTAACACTGTCAGACAAAATAAAGTTTATATACAGAATGCCCATTCAAGTATGTGCTGACATTTGAATTGTTTTATAAAGTTATAAAACCAAAGCTGTTAGAAACATTCACTTAGAAGCAAGGAAACATCCGCTGTAACATCCACAACCCAGACATTAGCAAATGTTGCTAAAAGCATGAGAAACAGGCAGTGAATTAGTCAGCTTCTGGTCAATAAAGGAAAATGATTATTCTGTTCACTTACTTTGGCTAAAAGGAATCACACTGGGAAAATTAATTGGATTTTGTAAAGCACGATGGTTTGAAAAAGATCAAAGTGTTCTTCAGAATAAAGTTATTTTTTAGGTCGCGATTTTGTGATTGCTTCTTAAATGTGAAGCACTCTAAGAAGCAATTGTTTTAAAGAACGATAGGTCAGTGATTGAACAGAAACTTGAAAATAGCAAAAAACACATTAGTGACCAAGGGGGATGTAAAGAAAAGAGACCAAAGAAATGGTTGTGAGATAAAAAGAACTATAGAAGGCAGCTTTTTGTCCAAGCCTGAGTTTTTGTTGTGTTTCTTCTTTTTTTGTTGCTTTTTCCCATGAGGTAAATACTGATTTAAATCTCAAGTTTGGAACTGGAATTGTAGACAATGCAATTGTTCTGTTATTAGGAAAAGATAACAGATAATAAAAGATAATAGCCAGAGCAACTAGAACCACTGCCACAAAGATGACTTGTGCAAGTCCATGTATATAGCAGAGGGTTCTATAGCTATCTATACCCTAGATATTGGGCCAGTTGAGTATATTTTGGCTTTTAGACCAGCGGACAAATGTCTGTAAAGTTAAACTAGTCTGGCTGTGCTTAAAATACTGAATGGCAATGCCATGTGGTTTGAGCTAATGCTGAAACCATGAAGAAACATCTGTTTGCAAAGGTATCTCTTTCTCCAGGCCAAAAACTGTCCCAGGAACCATGAGTACCAGGAACAAGCAGTTCCAAAGCAACCAGTTTAAGACTTGGTATATCCTATGTACATTGTTAGCATAGATGTAGTTAGGACTCCAGTCATATAGAATTACATCTATACAGTGTTAATGCCAAAAACATTTAAAATTTACCTGGATATGCTGAAAACTGCCACAGAGCAAATGTGGTTTTATTACTTAAGGAAAATAAAGAGCTGACTTTTATTAGATGTCTCACTCAAATTTACAATCGTCTTACTTCAGCATGGTAAGAGTGCTGTGTTTGCCACAACTGCATTGAAACAATCAGTGTTATGGCAACCAAGTGCTGGAGCTCCTGTCCATGGTCATGTAGAACTCAGTCTTGCAAGGAGCTGAGAGCCTGTTGGCACACAGGCTTGCAGCATGAGGACTTAAACTCACGGCTGCTCCTTTGTAGGAAATTCCTCTGGCCATCAATGGGTCAGAATGTAGTTCTGGATAGGGGGTGAAGAAGCAGCCATTGATATAATTAAGTGCAGATCTGCAGCTAACAGAAGCCATTCCTTGTGTAATGTCTTCCCTTCTCTGAACCCAGGACATGAGGCAGGTTAATTAGAACAAAAAAAATCCTCTTTTCTGGAGTGTAAAAACAGTACAGAAGATCCCCATTTATTGCTAATTGTATTAACTGACAAAATGACACACATGTTGTCTTACTCTGTCTCTACTTTGTTGTAATTAATGCTGATGTCAAAACAGCTTGCTTTTCCTTCTGTCATGTGTGTTGCTTTAAAAATTCACTCAAGCATACACATATTATTCAGTCACATGCAGACACACACAGTCTTATTGGAAGTTCTACAAGAGGAATGAAGACCATGACCGTGGATTACGTTCACTGTCTTACAAACTCCTTGCAGCAAAGAGAGAAAAAAAGTGTACTTTTAAAGTCAGTTAACAAATTCCTCTAAGTTCCTCTCTAAAGCTTAATGCGATGTTTGTCAGATTCACAAGGTTATTCAGAGACACAAACTATGGATGGCTTTGCAAAGGCTGACCACTGTCACAGTCCTCCAATATGGGCTGAAATACATTGGTCATGCTTGTGCAGAAGGCAAAATGACACAACAATGATGGCCAAACTGAATGATCTAATGACAAAGTAAGGAACTGTGTTCTTTAACAAAAGATATGTCATAAAGCCTAAAGGATTCAGTGTTTACAATACACATCTGTAACCATTTTTCAGATATGGTCCTTTATTCTTCCTACTGAGCTTTAGCAGCACAAAGCCAGGAGCATGCTGGAGATGAGACAAACAGTGGGATAGCCTTTTTTTGCACTAACCGATGCAATAAAATAATTAAATCACAGCAACCAAATCTGGTTCAGAGAAACTTGTTCAGAAATCTGAGTAATATTAAGAAAATCCATACTTTGGTTGACACATAATGCCCGTAATTCTGGATGAAGTTGCCCAATTTCCCAGCATGTCAGATTGAATTATGTCTTTTCAGCAGCACTTTTCAGTTGTCAAAACAAACTGTGGAAGAAGCTTTCCTTTTGCTAAGCTTCTAAATCAATTTCTCTGGAGTCACTGAAAATTTCTGTCCATCTCTTCCAGGTTTCATCTCAGTTAAATACCTCAGCTACTCAGACTGAAATCTGAAGGGCAAAATATATAAGGCTATAACCCGAAACAGGCTCAAGCTGAAAACCTTTGTGCCTTGGAACAGTAAATCCAAGAAAGGAAAACGAGCATGTTGGTAAAACTGAGGGATTGAGAATAAAATAATTTACTTCATTATTTTCAAACAAAACCTCAATGTAATAACTTTATCTATGTATTTTCCTTGTTCTTATATTGATGAACACGTATCTTTTCATTTGCTTTTCATTATCATCCTATTGCTAGAAACTGCATTTTAATTATTTGGACAAATTAATTGAAATACAGTACAAATAATAGATAACGCGATTTTCTACACAGCTTTTGTATAAATAATTTGAGATACGGGAAGTAAGTTTTATATTTTCTTTTTAGGCTCCTGTTGATTGCTAATGCTGTAGGATTAATATGATAAGAAAAAATACCACTTTTGAACTCTACATTGATAATTGTGCATGAAAGATTCACAGTCAAGAAAGAAATAAACTTGAATGCATTTAACATGCTATGAATAATTTTAGATTATTTAATAGGAAAAGCTAGATTTAATTTCACTTATTAAAAAGCCTAATCAATAATTTCATGTTATGTATTAATATTGCTTATTTATTTATTGAAACTTTACATTAACATTTTAAAGAACCTTCCTGTGACCAAAAAGCATGACAAGCCATCAATTGCAACATCACCATCAAGAGATCCTTGCCAGTTTTATGGCACATCCCCAAACTGCAGCTTGCAGAAGTGATCTGTACAGCAGCTCTCAACAATGAAGAGATGTAAGATTGGAGTTAGCGCTAGCAGTGACACTGGAAGGGCGTTGTGTTAGGTTAAAGTAACTCATGTTCATATTTGTTGACTCATTCTCAATTTCTTCCCTTCACTGTTGTTATGAAATTCAATTATGAGCCATGGCTGTGAAATGTTTATATCCTGCAATGAAAACCTTTGCAATTTAGATTAAAAAGATCCAATGTTTTATAGCATAAAAGAAATTGGATCAAAGAGTTCATAGGAAAAAAAGACAGTAAAAAGCAAACAGAGAGACAAGGGATCAGAACTGGGAAAGAGCTACGTGCATGTGTGCCCACGTTTCACATTTAGTCACGTAAACCTTCTCATGTGCCCATGGGCACTGTAAAGGACTGTCATTGACTTGGAGAAGTTAACTTGGCAAAATTCTTCATACACACTTTCACCATGTCACATTTTGTCACATTTGTCACTGTCTGACATTCCTGCAGCTTGAAATCCTCTGCTGCCCTATGGCTTTCACAGAAGCAATTGCATCCCCCTGGATGAATAGAAACAGATTGTGGGTGCTCAGCCTTAGCTCCCCTCTACACACCTCTCCCTGGTGTACCAGACCTCTACCCCAGGTACAATTAGGCAGTCCTCTGGATACTTCATGTAGCATTTGGAAGGCCTCTCTACACCTACCTGGCCTGTGCCATTGGGGGTCTGATATCAACCTATCACACATACAGACGGGTGTCTCATACTTTACTTCCCAGGGATCCCCTAGCAATTAGAAGAAACAATTTGGGATTATCCCCAAACTCTTTTCACTGTTCTTCAAAACCTTATCCCTTAACTGTGCTACTTGCAGGAAAAGCTGATGTAGTTGGGCTCCCACCCTGCCGTGTTGGCCAATATAACCTCACTTCTACCTTGGCTACTTGGCTATCTTTATCTATTTAGTGCTTTTTGTCAGCTATCAGAGACACCCATAATCTTTATACCCTGTGTTTTCACAATGCCTTACTGATGTCCATAAGCAGCCTTCTAGGGACAAATACTGCAATGCTAAATTCAATAAAACACAAGCCCCAGCAACCTTTAGTACAGAGGTGAAGAAGCAAATCTCCCCAGTCAGTAAGAATACAAAGAATACTCTAGAAATTTATCTCACTATTTAATATCTAAATTTCTTACACAAAAAGCAATTGAGGACTTCTTGAATAGCATTATATAATTCCCAGACAACAACTGCATTAAGATAAAGTTACAATTGAACATACATATCAATAATTTAAGGTAAAATACATTACAGGGTTATATATTTAGCCCCAAGCAAGATTTACAAACCTAGGAAGTTTACAAATCTGGCTATAGTGAGAAGAAAACCAAGGGTGTTTGAGAACTGGAAATGTAAAAACAGCTACCTCAGAACAGTGAAATATGATGGCCACTGTGAAAAAGGAGGCAGCATGACTTTGGCATCAGACCTATTGAAAACATTGCTTCCATTTCTAAGGAGGAAAGTTCTTAATGGAATTCTTGAAGGAAAATATTATATGGCAACCTCTATTGAAGAAGGCACTCAAAGAATCTTACTTCAAGTATCAAATAATTTAGGAGGCCTATTAATTAAACTTGTTTATAAATATGTTTATTTATGAGCTCTTAAAATAATGTTTATAAGTAAGTTATGTCACTTTGAATAATAAATTGCAGTCTTGATATATGAATGAAGTGAAATCCCAGCTTTTGGCATTAATACTCAATCCATTATAGAACCATTAGTTGTGTTTCCAGACGTTGTTCATTTTTGCCTGGAAAACACATGGACTATAGTGTTGTGTAAGCTAAAGGGATTTAGGAACCCAAGTCACATCAAATAAAGAGACTTAGGGGTCCTATATCTTCCTGAAGTCATAGATGGATTTTCTTAAATTTACACAATTAACTGGATGCATGGACATAATGAAAACCCTTAAAATAATTAATTATACTTAATGCAGGATTCCTGCCCCAAAAAATACATTGCTAACCGTGGCACTCACAACTTATGCCCAAACACAAAAGCAGCTCATTCATGGCAATGCATACTAAAGCTTGAATAACAGCCCGGTTGCCCAGCAGATCTCCAAGTACTTTACAAATGAAAATGGACTGATATGACAATTGTTGGACATGCACAGCTTCCGCTGAAGTTGCAAAATATATCTCAGGATTAAGCCATAGTCAAAGAGCCTGGTTTTGCACATTGCCCACTAAAACTCCCCCTGGCTTCAAGACTCAGTGAACTCGGGGATGCTTTGGTGAATACGAAGTGCTGAACAGGGCTCTCATGCAATTTCACAACGTTCTTATTATCATGCTCCATTACCCCTTGCTACGACACACCTCATTTTACAAAACACCATATAAAGGACCAAATATCATAACAATAGAAGAACCTAGAGCAAAAAGGCAAATAAACCTCCAAACTTAATAAGCAATGCAAATGTAAGTGGTAGAGTTAAGAAGAACCCACGATGCCTGGTTGTCAATCTTATGCTTTAACCTCGAGGTCAAGAAGCCCTCTTCTGCTGTCATTGCCACAACAGACCATGAACTGAGAGTGAAAATCTGTGGGGAAACAAGGAAAATATGAGAAAGCACCTCTTTGGCCTTGGAAGAAAAAACCTCACAGAACTCTTTGATAATCACACTGCAAGATTGGGGACCACTGTCTTATACAAAAAGCCAGTTCAAGACTCCTTTGAAGTACAGGAAAAAATGATATTTTCTGCCCTAAGGATGAAAGGCCAGGCCACTTCTGTAATTAAAAGGAGAAGGACAAAGAGAAGGGGCAGAGGCGGGATGGAGAGGAAAGGGAGAGCCTCAGAGAGCCAGGCTCACACCTCCTACCAATAAGATGAGGGATGCTGATCCATCCTGCAAAGCTGGAGGCAGCTGCCTGCATGGCTTTCCAAGGCTCTGGCACAGGCAAAACAGGCAGGGGGGGTTTTCAACCCTTTCCTTCTGCAGCCCTAGCCCACTGCCTGCTTTTTCTATGCTCTAATCTTCTTTACATGGCCCAGGGTCAAATTTGTCATTCGTGTCAGTGTTTCTCTAGGGCTAACTTGACAAGTGGCTATGTTATCAGTTTCCCTGGAAATAGGAACAGAATATTGAATGCTGCATTCTTTCCTAAGCAGAATTTGAAATTTAGACCATTAAGCAATCTAAATCCTATTTCTTTCTGAATAAATTTACCTACCCTTTTATTTTTTAACATCATCCACCACTCCCCTGGTGCTAGCCAATAATTATTTGGAAGTTTTATAGCTTCCTTTGAGCTCATGGTTGGTTTTCCAGCTGCTATATTTTAATTGCACAGACCAAATTTTAATACATTGCGTACTGCAACCATAAATCAACGTGTTAGAAAGCAGACTGTTCAGTAATTGCCATTTTATTTACTATACTGATGCAAGCAATTTCAATATGATTGAATTTTCAAATTTAGAAACAATGAAAAGAGACTTAGGAGAGAATGCAGAGAAAGTGTAAACAGCAATCAGCAGACATTGTTTTTCACTTGTATTAGAATTAATGTTTAAAGAAAAAGTAGAAGGACCACTTTATGAACCACTTGCAACACAATGGCTGCTGTTAAGGACTCAGTATCAAGTGCTCATCTCACCTCATCGTTTTTTAGGTCTGGAAGTGCCTAAGGAAACAATACACCCTCCCTTGGATGTGGTAAGAGGAGCTGAGAAACATGAGGAGCTATTTTTCAGTCACTCTTGCCTAAACTGGAATCATATCGAGAGATTTCAAAGGCAAAATCTCTTCTAAGTGGAAGACCAGAGATCCCTGGTAGACTGTCACAGGGAGTGTGTTTAAGTGACAATGCAATACTCTGACTTCTTCACAGAAGTTAAAACTTTATTGTAAGAGCCAGAGCAACTAATCCAGTGGTGACTTTTCTGATAGATGGTTTTCATCAGTCACTTGCTGCAAGTCTTAACAGACAGCACAGTTTCATAGCTGGTCATTTGTTCACACACAAAGGAAGTAACAACTGTTCTTCTACTGGAGCCCATATTTGGACAGCCCAAAGCATCCCTGTGCCCAGACTTTCCCATTGAGCGTCTCGGCATCTTCATAGAGATAATATTAAATGTAATAATAATACTTGGTGAATTGGTAGGCACACATTGGCTTTAAGCCATCTGACTCTGGGCTTCTAGCATAACATCCTAGTGCAGTGAATGTTATACGATGTTCAGGGCAGAAAGGCACTACCAGCAGTTTTCACTCTGAGAAGGACTTAGTAACATCAACAAAGCTGCTACCTTTACTTCCTCTTGTTTACATGGAAGGGAGAATATATACATATAAATAAATATAGTAATTGTTTACCTTTAAATTATACTTATTATAATTTAGGTCAAGCCTAACACTTGTAACACTGTTTACCTTCTCAGCATCCTCAGGTTTCTCATGCCTCTCTAAGACACCTATGGACTTATTTTGAAACATCACAGAAAGATCTCTCAACAAGAGCACATCCAGAAATTAAATGCAATGTAAAGAGCATAAACTGAACTTTTTCATGATGGCAGTAATCTGCACCCCTTTTTTCAGAAAAGCAAATTTACCAAAACTGATTTCTCTCTTTTAATCCTCCTAAAATGGTTATATTTTTGGCCCTTAGCTAAAAATATTCTCATTTGGATAACAGTTCTGTTGTGCTCCTACACTTCTACTCTACTCTTAAGGCCGAGAAATAAGGCATCTTATTAGCTCCTGTCTAGGGTATATCTTGGGAAAAGTGACCAGTCAGAGGAGCAGAAAGTGTGGAGATGTGGCACCCAACATGTATAGATCAAAAGATACCACAAAAGCACTTTCAAATGGAAATAGGTTGGTCTTTTTCTGAATTTCTGCAATTCTGAAGTGAGATGTTTCATTTGGCAGATGAAAATTTCCATGGAAACCAGCTGGATTTGTGAAAAAAATCCATTTAGTAAAACACCATAAATTTCCATGATGGAAGGATTTAAACAGAAAACAGATGACCATGCTTTGAAAGCAGCTTGGAGGTGGAGCCCAGGCTCCAGCCCAGGCTTCCCCTATCCACATGTTGGACCACAGCTCCTTTAGCCCAGAATCAATGATGCTTCCTTCATTCCCGGTAACTAAACTCATTTTATATAATCACTTATAAGACATAATTGATGTAATTTACTCTATTTTAATTAAAATGAAATATTTATGGGGAATGCACAACCAAGACGGAATAAAACAGTTGCTTTGCTTAAGACAGTCATAATTTTCCTTTGGAGGAGTTATTTTCACCATGCTGCAGAAGCATCTCCTCTATTTGGGTTATTTTTATGACAATGCTAAATGTACAAAGTTGGTGAGTAATGACATTACTTGATGAAGTCTTTATTCCAATGCAGATTGACTCCTGACATTGAAACTTACAGTTTCTGTACAATAATTAGCACTTAGATTGTTCTTTATACTTTTAAAACACAATTATTAACTAATCCATAATACACTTTTCTGGTGTATTAAGCCTGCATTAAGGGTTGCTACATGAGTTAATGAAACAATCAGAAGAGAGTTATGCACAGCCAAGGATTCAGTACCCACAGAGTGTTGTAACCTCCAATGATCTCTTTCCCTATATCATCATATGCTTTTGACTTTTTAACCACAGAATGCCATTTACATTTCCCCTGAATCCAACCCAAGAAAGATAAGCATGTGAACTTCTGGTAGTAAATACTGAGACCTTTACAAACAGCTGGGAAGGATTACTGGCAACCCAACATAAAGAAGATACTTACCTTAGAGCTAGTTGTCTTCCTTTATAAAGGGTCTAAATTTCTAAGGTAGATGCACATTTCAGAGCATCTAGCAGAGATGCAGGCATTTAATTGTAGAAAAAAAGTAATGCAGCTATGTTAATCTTGGGACACAAGCTAGGCTACCTGTGTGTTACCCTCCAAGTCATGCAGGCAAATCCCCCTTATTCAGACTTAGCCTTGATAATGTGCATCAGAGGAATGGTTTAGGTAGTAGATGTCTCCACACAAAATTCTACACAAACACATACACATGTGCAACATAACAGAGGTTTTAAGGAGCAATACTGAAAATTATGGACTCACACACAAAACCCTTACAACCGCCACTGCAGTGCCCAGCTGTAGAGCAAACCCTCACCACTCATTTCACAAAATCACAGAAAAGACAAATATCAGGTCATTGAAGTTGTCTCTTTTGTCCCCCTTTCACACTCAGTGCCCACTGCTCCATGCCTGTCTCTCTGTCAATGGAAAGCCAGCAAAATCTCAACTGAGGGCTATAATATAATGCCATACAATTTGTGTTTGTGCTGGTGCCCAGACTAGTGCAAAAGCAAACTACAGTTCTGGGTAGTCAGTCTCAGCCATCCCCTCTAGATGCTCCCACATGTCAACGTGGAGTACAAGAGGGAAGGAAGACAAACGCACTTCAAATGCACGAGGACTCTGTGATGCTATATACATACGCATGGAAACTTGTTGACAGAGAATGACAGAGAGAGGTTTTAGCAAGGTTTACAAAGTTCTGGTGGGGATGGAGCCCACTATCCACAAGCAAGATGAGCTTTGATCTATATCGTGTAGTTTATCACCACATGAAGATATCCTGAAATGATGACCAGCAAGATTTGCAAAAGCAGCTGATGAGTCTGACATCAGTTTTGATGACACAATGTAGACAAACATCAGGATCCAGATTTACTGGGGAGGAAAAACTCAAACGAAAACCAGCAATAAAACCCCTACTCTGAGCCTCTCCAAGAAAAACTCTTGTCTAGGAGTCATATGCATTAAACTGAAGCTGAAGTAAACCGACTGAACACATTTGTTACACATTTCTTTGTGTACTTAGGCACCAAACGGCACTAAAGCGATATTTAAACTCAGCATTTGCAAATGTGTGTAAAGTTTGTAAAGCCTGAATTTTCTGCATAATTCTGACCATTCTGTGTAAACCACTTAAAGCAAATATGCAGCATGTTAAGTGCTAAACCCAGTACTTCTTACTTGGGTTAGTCTCATATGTTTCTCATGCAAACTGCAAGGGAATGAGAAAGTCACTAGAAAGTACTTCAAGATGTTTAATAAGAAACTTTGAAGAACAGGTGATTAATGCCAGATTTCTATGTCAATGTTTAACTATGAAATATGATTAAGCTGAACTTTAAGAGAAGTGATCATTCACATAATTGAGCAGAGCAGCAAATCAGGATATTTCTATTTTGGTGTTTAATTCTGAGCACCTGGCTTAGAAAATATTAACTATAATATCCTTCAAACCATCTCCAACCCTGAAACCAGAGGGAAAATTTACTTATGTTCAATAGATACCAGTGCTTCTAAAAGAAGATGGATTCTCATGTTAAAATATATAGAAATCTTTACTTTCTAGATGAACGTTATATCTTTAAAGGCTTCTTCACACTGAACTATGGTTAATATTCGATTTTTTAAAGTCCATTTACTTCAGCTTTCACTTAAGTCTCTAATGTAGCCATCGTGGATAAGAGAGGCTAAATCAAAGATATGTATTTTCAGTGCATTCATCTATCATGTAAAAGGTTTTCCTACTCAACATTAGTATTAAGGGGGGGGTGGTTTGGGGTTGAAGCTGACATAATATATGACATTCTTTCAATGGTTCTGGGGTTAATCAAGCATTTTCAATGAGTCTGTAGTGAGGCAGTGAGATTGACAATTAAGTCTAAATCTGATTCTTATTTCTCTTGCAAAATGACAGGTTAACAGCCATGAAAAATGATGTAAGAAAGAATGATGTTGATCAAGATCATGGAAAAGGGGAATTTATTGTAGAAGTAGCTCAGTAGTAAAGATTTGCAGAGGCAATGAACAGACTTGCTGAAAATCTGAGGCACAGCTTAGTGTGAGATGTGATACTGTACAACTTCTTAGCACACACTTACAATCAAAGAATGTCTGGCATATGACAACTGTGAAGGAATCTATTGCAGGCATCCCATGCAGCTCTTAAAATCCGTCCATGTGTATCCCAAATTCCAGTTTCCGATGATTCTGTGTGTATGTACATGCATAAAAGTCTATACTATTTCTGGTATACTCAAAGTCTATCCCATTTCTGTTCTTCATGATAATGACATAGTCACTTACCCATTAAGTGAGCCCTAAATCAGTATTGCTGCTTTCACTAAATATCTCTTATGTTGTCTCTCTCAGCAAGCAGAGTTAGGAAGGCACATAGAGAACTGTAACTATTCACGCTTGGAAGTGAAAACCTTCAGGAAGCTGTGCATGTAAGTGATGCTCAGGAACACCTGGATGTAGATCTTCCCTTTACCTTTTTGTCCCTCTCTGTTTCAATAGTGCATGCTTAATTTTTTATTTCTCACACTCTGCCATCATTCTCATCCATTGGTAATAAATTCAAATCGAGCAACTTGCCTAAAATTCAAGATATAAGTAAATAACCATCTTTAAATCTCCTATCTTGCCTTGAAATTCTAAATTTAGTTAATTTTCTACTGAATCACAACTGTTGTCTGCCTTTTTTCCCAATATTGCTCCCTCCATGAAAATATTGAGTGTACTAACTTGCTTCAAGCATTATTTTTGAGAGAAATTGTTGTCTGGAGACCAAACCAAAGGTACAGTGGACAAAGAATTTAGTTCTGGCTTCATTAGCAGTTCACCCGGTGAGCTGGGGAAAGCAACTTCATCTGTCTGCATAGCATTTTACAAGAAGCTACTTCCAGGGACACCAGAAGAGGTTGATTCATCCAGGCTTAGCTTTGTCCATCCAGACTAAGTTAGTCATAGAAGTTCCCCCCTATAGCTAGTGAGGAGAGACTCACCTCACTCTCAGAGGCTGAATGGGCTCAGTGAGGATTACAGCTCTCCATTGAGAGACCTTGGGCAACCAGTGTAGTCAATGGCCTCATTTAATTAAAGAAATATATTACTTTTTAGTCTGTATTTGCTTAGCTCTGTAATATAATTTAAAAAAAAACCCTGTATATGTCAAAACCTATAAATGTTCAAACTATGAAATACGAAAGACTGTCCTATTACTTGAATTGACCTCACTGTGCACTTTTGTGCTGACAGCAGCTATAGCACCAGGCCAAGAAAATCCCCAATATGGCATCATCCCCTGTGATATTTAGCAATCATAGAATAGTTAGGATTGGAAAGGACCTCAAGATCATCTAGTTCCAGCAGCTGTTACTTTATGTCAGGCTTGCTATCCTCCCTCAGCATGAGATCTCAAGCAGGCTATAATCCCCACATCCTTTGGGAAAACCTTCATCCCTTCATATGATGGACCTTTATCTATAGCTGGTCTTTTGCTCTTTCTTCTCTAGTATTTTTAGTATTCATGCTCTCTGGGGCCATGAGCCGAGCACACAAAGATTGTACAGAACCTGCATTTTAGCATTAGTTTAAGCACACAGGTGTCAGAGATACTGACTGTATTGCAAAATTTCAACCAAATTATGGTCTCTTTTGTATTTTCAGTCATGTTTCTACATGAAGTATTCACTTAAAGGCAGAGAAGGTTTCTAGTGAGCTTCTGAGCTCTATTAAAATAAACCACGTTAAACTGTTCAGGTAAAAAATTCTTTTGTGGAGAGTTTAGTATCTTTAATAGCCCATTCACCCAGGACCAGCTTCAAGTTAACATAATAGCCTCTAAACGAGGTTGTGTAAGTTATCATGAAGACTGGGAAAAGCAGTAGCAATGAAATAGGTCAGACTTATACTATCCTTATTACTGTAAGTAAAGAAGGAAAAGGAGGTGACACTGAAGGTAGCAACAAAAAAAAACCAAATTGTATCTCTTCAAAGTGCAAAAGTCCATAAGAAAGAAAAGAGAACACCTTTTAAGGTGCATAAATAGAAATAAACATGAGTTTCTGGAGTCACATGGTGTATGAAATGATGTCATTGTGGAAGAATCAGATAGAAACAAAAGAATAAAATGTATTGATTAAAAATGAAGTAAGGAAATAAATACAAAATGCCTTTAGCATGGAATGCATTCTTTCTCCCCAGATGGAAAGCACAATCAGAAACTGAAAAAGAAAGAGAGTGATAGAAGAAAGAAATACTCAACCGGGTTCAGAAATACTTTCAAGGTTTTCCCCTTACCTGGTTCTAAAGAGAACCCTGGGCTCCCCTCTGCTAACTCTGTGCTAACTGCACACTCCCAACTGCAGCTCCCATTCCTTCCACTATGGTGAGACAGGTATGTGGCTGGGAATGTTCCCTTATTGCCAGAGATGTAAACCCAGGGTATTAGTTAAAAGAGAAACTCTTCCTGTAGTGTCATTGTAGTTCCAAAACTGTTATTCCTATTACTGATGAGAAACTGCTACAAGGCCAGTACACAGATCCAGACATGTCTTTATGTTCTTGCAAGGCCTTGTTCTCTGAAAGAGCTGTCACTGAAGGGCAAAACCACAGGTGAGGCAGGTTTCAATGCAGTGAACTTTAAAACAGGGAAGAAAAGTAGGAAGAATTTGTAGCCCACAGTTAAACCAGCAGCTGCAATATAACAGCTGCTGCAAAAAGAAAACCTCTTTATTAGTTTTTCCCAACGAGACTTGATTATCCTAATAAAAGAGTAAGAAGAGGAAATTACTAATTTTTAATTAATAAATTTCCAAAGAAAAGCAATTAATAATCTTGAGCATGAGGATTTAACAGATTTTTTTTTCTGTGTATATGTAATATAATCAAGCAAGAAAGAAGGTTCTGTATGAACAACAAAAAACTAAACACCATAATGTAAGCTTTAAGAAAGAGAGACACCACCACCACCCCCCCCAACTTCATGTTATCACATTTAAAATGAGAACAAGAAAAGACAGGTTTTTAGAAGGAAATCGTGTTTTTCCCTGCACAATATCATACAGTTGACATTGACAAACTTTATGGAAAAAATATACTGTTAAGGAATTTTAAAGCCTGGTTATAGAAACAAGAGTGAAATATGACTGACTCACAAATAAGCACTAAAACGGAAGCATTTGTGAAAATGAGAATTGAGAAAGACACAGGAGTCTGTAAGAAAACAGGCCAGTACAATCCAGCAGACTGGGATGACTACATTAAACACAAATGAATCTCCATAAAAAACACGATGAAAATGTATCAAATAACTTGTTTCATGCATAGTGAATGCTGCCTATTTTAGACAAAACAAAACCATCACAATTCTGCTTTTTCTAAAATATTCAATGTTGGACGAGTTACACTGTGTAACCCTACTGGGAATGTGATCTTTAAATTTAGCTGAGGGATTAAAGTCTAACCTTTTGTATCTTTGGAGAATCCTACAAAGACTTGACTTTAAAAGAACATTTGTAATCCCTGGTGCTCCTTCAGCTGTGGCATCTGAAAGCCCCAGAAATATCCGTCCGTGCTGTCCACCTACAGAGGCAGAATCTCTAGTAGGTACTAGAGCTAATCTGCAGTAGAGTGGAAACTGTGGTGAGGACAGCTCAGGCAAACAGAAAACAATTCTGTGATAAGAGAAAAAGAACTGAAAGTGGATCAGGAGATTTTTAAAACTGTCCTTTAAATTTTACATTTGCTTTGCTTTGTTGGTTTTTCTTTTTCTTTTCACTTGCAATGAAATGATAAGTTGAAGACTTCGCTCCAACAATGTATAAATAAAAGCAGTATGCTTTAATAGCATGCCGCAATCATGAGGCACAAAAGCTCCTGTGAAGGTAAGGATCTTACATGGCCAGACAAGTGGGATACTACCTTGGCAACTGCTGCATTTGTCCTAAGGGTATGAAAGTTGTATTTTACTAGATCAAAAGAAAGAAAATAGCAGATACCAATCTCAACACCTAACCATGTACTGCTGACATAACCTAGAGCACTCGTCAGAGTTTTAGGTTTTGAGCACATACCAAGTTGTGTAGTGCAGCCACATAGCACTGTTAACCAATTTATACAGAAATCTCTACAACAAAGAGGCAATTTCTTGTTTCATGAACTCCTGCACTTTCTGATGAAACAAAATGTGTTAAAATCATCAGAAGCAGCAGAACTAGCTTTGACAGCACCACCTGCAGTCAGGCTAACCTCTCGTCAGTCAGCACATCATGGACAAACAAGGGAGGCATAGGCCTGACATTTACCAGGCTAGAGAAAATAACTTAGTATTCTTTAACTTAATAAGAACCCCCTTTTTCAGTAAATAAGAAAACAGTACAGTTGGAGGTGCTACTGTAAAAACAGGGTGAAAAAAGGGAAAAGAAGAAAAGCAGCTTTTGATACTGCAATCTGAATGAGACTGCAGTCCTTGCCTCCTGCATAGGAGAACTTTGGTGCACTAACAAACTATTATCAATAGATTAGGATCTGACAAGGACAAGGAAAAGATTTTTCAACCATTCTGGTCAGTAAGACAGTGATCAGTGCACATAACACTATGTTCTTGTCATATGCTTTCTTCTCTGTCTAAGCTGTTGGCCACTGTTGGAAACTGGATCCCCAGCAAATGGGCTTTTGGTCAGGTCTAGCTTAGCCATTCCAAGATTATGTTTTATTCTTAATACACATGCATGAAATATCCTTACCTTAATATCTTGCATTCTTTGGCAATTGGATACAGTGGCTTCCAGATGAAAGCCAACTGCTTTAATGCAACTTTATCCAAGTAATTAAGCTACACTGATTTTCAACAGCTGGGAAAAGGGGCCTTTAACATGAGAATTCATATTTCAAAGTATAGAAGTGACCTAGACAAATATAAATAAATACAACAATTTGTTCTAGTATTTAAGGTATTAAGGTGGCTAAAAGCAGACACTCCCTTTTTATAAGGAGTCACTTGGAAACATAAGGGGTGATGGGCACAAGTTACTCACTGGGATGGTTCCAACTGAAGAGAACAATCAG
Source organism: Melopsittacus undulatus (assembly GCF_012275295.1). Taxonomy (NCBI): domain Eukaryota; kingdom Metazoa; phylum Chordata; class Aves; order Psittaciformes; family Psittaculidae; genus Melopsittacus; species Melopsittacus undulatus. The sequence goes on along the minus strand of NC_047528.1, from coordinate 6,784,724 downwards.
CCATTGGAATAATCCTCCCCAGGGAGTAGTGGGGATTCCCCAGCATGGGACACTTGGACACAATGGCTGGACAGGGTGCTGGTGACATCTAGTCTAAGTCATGCTTTTGCCTAGAAATGGTTGTAGCGGATGATCCCTAAGGTCCCTTCCAACCTGGGATTCTATGATTCTATGAATAATTTATTCTTCCCATACATTCTGTATCCATTTATTCCTGCAGCATCTAGGTAAAGGTTAAATATCGATCAGGAATATAGGTAGCTGTTGTACCAAAACAGGAGAGATGTGTTTGTATCCTGAGACTGGATAGCAGGGAGTGAAATGGAATAAAGAGCTAAAAAGTATCCATGGCTATTCAGGGAGAGACCTGTAAAAGTGATCCCTGGATTTTTTACTCTGATACTATAAAAAAAGCAGATCTCATGCATTAGCAGGTCAAAAGAATTTGTAAGACAAGAAGGATACTTTTGTAAAGGTGATGCTGCTTATGAATGTGAGTCTGTTCTAAGGCCTCCCAAATCCAGGAACAAAAGAACTAACGAGTGCATGTAGCTGCCCTGAGACCCTTTTAACTGTAGGTGTAGCTCTCCAGTAATTTCCTTAGCTAATGTTTGCAAAGAGACACTGCCTATCCAGTCTCTCTTCATATGATACTCTTGCTCTAACTAAACCTCAGCTACTTACCGCAGGGCAGGCACAAGAGTCACTGAGCAAGCAGCTAACAGCTAATTCAAAAGGTGATAAAGCAGAAATCTCTAACTGTAACGTTTTGACCTCTTCACTGTTGGCTGGGCTAATCAAACTGCAATCAATGGATGGTTTCCCTATATGCAAGCTGTTAAGAAAGCAAATTTAATTGGCTGACTTGAAAGATTTAAAGTACATGAAAGTTCTGAGTGGTTGAAGTTTTCCAGGGGCTGCTGTGAGGGAATAGCTGCAGAGGCACTGCAATGCAGCACAAGGCAGCTTGCAGACCACTGACATTGAATATTCTTAGGGCTAAGTTCTACCTTTTCATGCTGCTGCAGGGGGGAGGAACATGAGTATTTGAGACTAAAATGTGCAATAAAGCTTTTTAGCAGCTTCATGAGGAGTCCAGTGTTCAGTTTACCCCATTCCCAAGCTCTGTCTTTCAGGACAAATTGCCACTATTTCAACTAAAGTTCATTTTCCTTTGAAAATACATTTCAGTTTTCAATGGCAAAATCTTTTGTTTCGTTTTCCTTCCTTAATTCCTTCCATACTAGGCTGTAATTTGCAACGGCTGCCATTAGCATCAAAAGATGTCCTGCATAAAAAAACTTTAAGTGTAAAAAAGTGTTCTCCTATGTGGGATATGTTCCCATTTTAATTACTAATTAATTATGTAACAGGGACACACTGTTCCACCTTATGATAATGTCCAGGCTCAGATTTCTATTTCACAGAAGGTCCTGCTCAGTAGCTCTGTATCTGTACAATGTTTTAAGTGATCTGGGAGTTGCTAAGCTGGGAGGGGAGTTAAAATGCTTCCAAGAACATTGGAAATTGGAGAGCAAAGCTCAACATAAGAGATGGTTCCTCTTCTAATTTTGTTCTATCTGGCTTTTGGTCTTTGAATTCTCTTCAGTAATTTCAACCATGCACAGAATATGTGAGCTGCCCATGGATATAAACAAGTTATCTCTCTGAAGCCTGGGGATGCCTAGTATACTTTGAACACATGCATAAGCCTCCATATGAAATATATCTAAAGTGATTTTAAAGATCATGATACTTGACACTACATGACCACCATGAAATGTGTGTACATAAGGTACAGTACACAGGTGATCTTCAGTTTTTAAAACAAAGAAAGGAATGATTTAAAAAGCCCAGAGTTATGGCTCCTGTTCCTTAAGCTATAATCTGCTACTCTTGGTGTCGTACACCTGACTTTTAAATCTCTGTTATTTGTTTTCTCTTGCTCCAATAATATTTTCAAATTTTTTATTCACAGAATTTGCATTTGTTTAGATTTTAAATCTCTTTCTTGCTCTACTATTTCTCTAGAGAAATTAAGGAAATAAAGATGGTGAGCATACATGAGGATAACGGAAGTGAAAAGTAGAAGAGCTGAATTCTTATTCTTCATACTACCCCTTGTATTTCCATTCAGCTCCTTTTTCATGCAATCACTGCTTCTATGTTCCACTCTCCTTTGTTCCACTGTTTCTGTGCTCTTTTCACAGTATTTGACAAGTGCAAAGGTCCTACACCTGAGTTGGAGCAATCCCAGGCACAGCCTACAGGTGGGCAGAGAAGAGATTCAGAGCAGCCCTGAGGAGAAGGACTTGGGGGTGTTGGTTGATGAGGAAAACGAAAATGAGCCAGCTTCAGTGTGTGCTCGCAGCCCAGAAAGCAACTGTATCCTGGGCTGCAATCAAGAGGCTAGCGATGACCCGCAGGTCAAAGGAGGTGATCCTGCCCCTCTACTCTGCTCCTGGGAGACCTCACTGGAGTATTGTGTGCAGTTCTGGTGTCCTCAACATAAAAAGGACATGGAACTGTTGGAACAAGTACAGAGGAGGCCACGAGGAATGATCAGGGGACTGGAGCGACCTCCTGTATGAAGACAGGCTGAGAAAGTTGGGGATGTTCAGGCTGGAGAAGAGAAGGCCTGCGTGGAGACCTCATAGCAGCCTTCCCAGTATCTGAAGGGGGCCTATAGGGATGCTGGTGAGGGACTCTTCATTAGGGACTGTAGTGATAGGATAAGGGGTAACAGGTTTAAAACTGAAACAGGGGAAGTTTAGACTGGATATAAGGAGGAAATTCTTTACTGTAGGTGTGAGAGGTACTGGAAAGGAAGTTGTGAAGCTCCATCCCTTGCAGGGTTGAAGGCCAGGTTGGATGAAGCCCTTGGGTGAGATGGCTTAGTGTGAGGTGTCCCTGCCCATGGCCAGGGGGGTTGGAAGTGGATGATCTTAAGGTCCTTTCCAACCCTAACTATTCTATGATTCTATGATTTGCTCAAGGACCACTTCCACCTGAGCGACAGGCAGTGTAGTTCAGATAAGCACCCATCACCAATCACAAGTCTGACAGCATCCAAAAGCTTTGTGATACTGTTCTATCTGAACTAGTCTCTGCACTTGTTTGTTCAAGACAGGATGAGAAAACAAAGTGCCTTAATATCAAGAGGAAAAGCTATTTCAAGTTGATGGCAAGCTCTAGATGTTTTTGCAGGAGTTGCCATTCTCACGAGATTTGCTGCCAAGTCTATACACAGTAATGTGAGGGAGTTCACAGGAGGTTTCGATGAACTTCTTTACTGAAACAAGGAAAGTCTAAACTTTGAAAGCTGTTCCTATAGGAGCCCACCTTGCTCTTTTTTTCCCCCAGCAAGGTATATTATTTGGTGTTGGAGGACACTGCCAAGATAAGTGTGCTGTAAGCTTTTCCTTAGTGCATAAAAACCTAAAACATTGGAATATAAGCTCTCCCTACTAAAGATTTGAATTTCTAATCATCAGCTGGCTTATAGTATTAATTGGCACTTGTAGAGACATCACTTAAAACCTGAAATAACAATAGCTAATGGCTTCACTGAACGTTTTTTGTTTTCAACAGCATCTAAAGGCTTAATAATCTGGAAAAGATAAATAAAAGAAAGCAAATACAATAAAATAAAAAATTAAAAATAAAAATAAAATAAATAAAATAAAATAGTACTCGGTTAACATTTACAGTGGTTATTCTTGGATGTCCCCCCCAAAAACTTTAAGTTGCAGTAATAACTCAGAGCTTCCAGTATGAAAATGGATAAGGTCAAGCTACCAAGCCTACTTTGCTTATGTACTTTACACATTTTGGAAGCATTTTAAAATGAGAGCCCCTGAGGGAAGCACAGTTTTAAGACTGTATTTTATGACTATGTTCAAATATATGTATCAAGATGTGGTAAATAAGAGAACAGATATAAATAACAGAGAAGGACAAAAAGAGTTCTGCAGGATTTTTCAGAATAAAATAAGCTTTTATGCTGATACAGAGTGTGTTTGTCTTTCTGTGTTACCTGGTAAATCCTTAAATTCCTTGCCAAGTTATTTAAACAACTGGTTTAAAAACTGGTGTCCTTTTATATCTGCTGTTTTCTTTGCTTTTTCTTTGCTGTTAGGTATCTTTAAGAAAGAAATACTTCATTTTCACACCTATATTTATACAGTTGGCATTAACCAGCATCTCAGATTAAAATTAAATACTCCAGCAGTAATACTACATGTGCTGGACAGCTACTGAATATCTTGAAAGATTTAATCAGTTTTCATTGAAAATCTAACTTTTGGGCCTTGCTTCTCACCCAGCTGCACTCTCTTTAGTGTGTGTTTAGAACTATTTCCATGAACAGAAAACTGGCTGTGCTTCACTGAAAAGAACTCAGCAGTCAGGACTAGTCTGCCCTCAACAGGGGTTTTGGTGAATGAAGCAGTGTTATGGGAAAAAGGGAATAAATATGCAGTATGATTCTTGATGGATTTCATCAGCATAATTTGAATTGCATGCTCACTAAACTGGAATCTGACATAGTACAGAGCTGGTAAAATATAGGGAAAAATAGTACAATATAACAGGAAAAAATCTGTCAAGTGATGTATTTTCCATATATTAACCATGGCATAGAACAACTGTGAAATGCCAGTGATTGCTACAAGTACTCAGACACCATGGTGATAATTGCAGTATAAAATTGCCAGACAGCAAACAAGACTGCTGGAACTAATGGGAACACAGTTTTATTCAGAACCCAGTGGATAGCTATCTGTGATGGAATTGCTTTTCAATACTTTTTCTTTGAAATAACTTTGATTATTACTTATGCATTTTGTATATTAATATGTTCCATTTCTTTAACTAAAGACAGACACTTGCAATTGCATTTGCTCTCCTCTGCTCCTTTCTTAGTATGACCTAATTCATTATATTTGGTGATTCAAGTGCATGATACCAGATATGAAGCACAATTATAAGTTTGACTAAAACACCAGTTTGTTTTTTTCCTTATGTGCTAATCATCAGGATCTGGAGGAAAAAAAGATCTCATGCTGGACAAATCCTGCAGTACTAATTCATCTTCCCTGTGTTCCTGCCAAAACTGACTAGCTGAGCCTGCTATTAGAGCTATTGTGTTCCAGCTGGAGACCTAAATGTGGCCTAGGCCTGGGCACAGTGAGGCAGAATCAACAGCTTGTGTTGACAGGTCATAGCAGGGACTTGTGAATTGAGCTAGAACTGTTTACTGAAAACTGATTAAAATGGTGTCAGGCAAGTCTTCACAGGCACCTGTAGTTGCTGAATTCATCTGGTAAAGAGTTTTCAAAGTAATGACTCTGTGGAGGAAAACCACAGTTTCTATCAGGAAGTAATATTCCTTTCACAAATTCCATGGGATTCTCAGGGAGTCATTTGGGCTGTAGCTCTATGGACAATGAGAAAGAGTTCAGCCACTTAACTCTGGACTTGCAAAATCAGTCAATCCCTTATTCTCACTGCAAACAAGCTTAAACTCTAGAAAGCTAAATAATTAGACAGCAAATTCCGGGTTATGATACATGTCACTTTGAATGCCTTATATTTTGCTGAATTTCCTGTTAATGCTTTTAGTCAGAAAGCATCAGCATTTTCTCTAGGAAATACTTGTTATCTGGGTCTAGTTGCCCTGGAGGTACAGGACACAATCATCCACAAAGTAATAATGAGAACTCTATGCATTTAGCTGGAAGCATTTATCTTTGTTTGATTCTGCAGCTGACAGTCATGAAGCAACTTCAGATCTTCCTGCTGTTTCTGTTTCATTCTTATATTTTGCCACTGTCTCCAGAAGGAGAATAGAAAAGAATGTAAGATGATCAATAATGAAAATAAAATTATAAAACTGTTGATTACTTATTACATGCACATTTAAAGATAGTTCTTACTGTTGCACAAAATACTTTCTAAAAGCCAAGTCTGTGTTAAAAATACAAGCCATTTCCTTGGGATGGAATTGCCACTTGAATATTCATTCCAGATGACTTCTGACAAGTAGCTGGGAAAAAGCACTATCTACAGCAGCCTCAATCCCATTAAACAGGTGGCTTTAGAGCACTTATCTTTTTACCATATGATTTAAGTTTATTATTTTGCTTACCCTCCGGCTGGTATTGTGCTATGATTGTTACCGTCTGCCCTGCTCCCTTTCAGCGCAGCTGCAGCCTGCTCATGGGTAGCACCTCGAAGATCAATACCGTTCACCTGCGGGAGGAACACAAACAACAACAGATCTGAGTAGTTTAACATTAGACAGAAAGGCAGAGCTGAGCTGTTTCTTTAACTCTCTGATAGATGTAAAGGTCAAGCTGCCCAGATGCAAAAAGTGAAAGTACGACATCAAAACACGGCTGGGAGGATGTTACTTACGACAGGCCATGAGGGATCTGCACTAATACTGCACCCCATAGTCTGTCTATGCTTACATGCATGTTCTCTGACCGCTGCTTTTTGGTGTTTCTGCTTTGCTGAGTTTACGTTTTTGGTAATCTCCTCATCAATCAAAAATAAAATTAAATAGATAAGTTCAAAATATATATTTTCTGATGCGTTTGAAGGTCACTGCAGAATACTGCAAGTAAGGAAAACTGCCTCCTTCAGCCAGGCTCTGCCAGCCAGTCTGCAGCATCAGGGAAATCTCTAACACAAACTGCCATGTTGGAGAACTTCCAGAGCAGAACCCCATTCTACCATTTTCTTTTCATGCAGCCCCTCTTCCTATTGCCTAAATATATACCCCTCTCTCTTGCACGTGACAGCAATGGAGTTGCTATCAGACACAGGTTCACTGCCTCACTACAACAACCCAGAAAGAGACAAAATTCATATATAGAAATATTAACTGCTCCTGTTGAGTCTTGCTTTGCAGTGACAGTGTTACTGCCTGGCTCTATTGAAGTGTGTGAGATCTCTTATTTGTTTATGTACTTATTTGTCTTTCCCCCTTCATTTCTGCAGTTGTCTACTTTATAATGTTTCAGTAAAGAACTGGATACTTTGACATGTAAACTACAGCACGAGATATATCCATTTCTGACTGCTCAAGAAAAGAAAATTAAAAAGAAGAATGAAGGAGGAAAAGAGCATAGATGCTCACAGGAATTCTGGCTGCAGCCTCTGTGGAGAACACAAGCTTCCTGAAAGGAGCACATTTTGGGCTTACTGCTGAGGAAGAAATAGGTGTTGTGCCCTACTTTTGCTCAGTGATGGTGTTAGGACACTTGATGATGGATTGCCATGGGCACAGATGTACTAGCACTACGGTTACTCATTAAGACAGCACTGTAGTCACAGATTTGGTATTGTGGTGTTTCAAGCAGAATCCTTATAGTTAGGCAGCACAGTGCCTGTATTACACCATAAAGGAAACCTCAGCCTTCATTCATTGTCTCCAAAGAAGAAAATTTTGAAGCCAAGTCACCTTTCCTTTAATAGAGAGAATGGTTTATTGATGCTTTTCCTTTTTATAACTGGAGTCCTTGAGAGAGTCCTGAGAAAGAAATAACAGAATGAACCTAAGAAAAGCTTAGAGGGGTATTCCTGAATCCTTAACTCATGAGCTGGGGAGATGAAGATGAATGATATCACCCGCTCTGTATTAGAAGGTCTCTCCTAAACAATACAGGATAACAGTGTGGTGATCCGTAACAGCTGTATTAACAGAACATGAAGCCCTAACAATCATTAATAAATCATAATAATCTCTCTATAGATAAAAGGAGAGGCTGCGGGAAAGAATAAAGAAACCACATGCTTGTTCTCCTCTGAAAAACAATAGTTCTATCTGTATGTGATCTAGTAACTAAGACCCTATGAATGCACCAAGAATATGACAGGAATTCCACCAAAGTTAACTTATAAAACATTTTTCACTTTTCCACAGAACACCAAGAAGCCACTGAACTGGCAGTTGACTGGAAGAAATGATTGCTAAGGTGCAAACACAACACATTATAGTGAGTGAATGCCTCTGCCATGAAGTCCACTTTTCTGCTGGGATATAGGCAAGGAAGGACACTTGAGGAGGACTTACAGGTCTGAATGGCTGAAATCTAAAGAACAAGAAAAAGATATGTCATAGAGAAAATAACACATCAATTCTATCTTCTGTAATTTTTATTACGATGATAAACAAGCTAGACAAAAGAGATGAAGTCATGTTGAACAGGCAAACCACCACTATATAGTCACATAGCTGCAGAATAAAATCAAACAAACCATCGCCATATAAGTAGGTAGAAGGCTGTTTGCATGCTGTTTTGCTCACCGATACCTGACAGAATCTCATTGCAGAATGATAGGTGTTAAATTTAGAAAGGACTTATAGCCTAGTTTAACTTTCTAAAGAACAAGAACAGTAGATACTAAATTGATTTTTTTTGGCTATTATTTCCTAATATTTAAAAGCAAGCATGATCAAGTCCCAAACCTTCTAGTTGAAAACCAGCACATTCATGTACCACCATTAAATCTTCATGAAAGACACCATTAATTTACACATTTTAATGAAATTCTTAATATCTGGCTGAAATAACATGAGTTGATGAAAGGATAAGACAAACAATACCCTAGTCTTGCCTCTTCCTCCAAACAATGTTTTAATGATGACAGTTGTATGCAGTGATATTATTCCCTGACGATTTCATTGCAAATTGCTAAATCTGATTTCAGCCTTTGTTTTCAACTAATTTAACGCAGTTTATGTTAAGAATAATCAGTAAAAGAAATGAACAAGAAAAGAAACAACAAAAATTGCAAATGTGTGCAGGAAAGTTCAATACATATCGAAGGAGGTTTTGGGTTTTGCTTGTTCTTTTCCTGTTAAATGGGCTTCCTTCAAGAAGCGTTATACAACAAGCGAAACAGCACTGCTGTATGAGCTTCACTGCATAATCCTGATGTCCTGGCCCAGAATGAACTTGACTGCACAATTTCTGATGCCTAACTCCAAATGAATTTGACATAATGGAAATAAGAAGAGCCTCCAGCTTATACAGACGTCTGTCTCTTCTGCATGCGGTGGTGGTTAGAAAGCTTACAAACAAAGAGAAGTGCTGCGGTGCAAGATTATAGTTGAAAACTACATACAAAACTGAACTGAGATGGAGAGAAAGATGCAACTACAGTTCACAGTAATTACAGTAATTGCCTTTGCATGTATTGACTGAAAGTAAAGCACTATGTACTTCATTAAATACTGAATCATAATGTAAATGAAAGATAAGATTTGCATTTTGGATAGATAGACCTCTTCTAAAACTGGAAGAGTTATAGTCCCTTTGAAATATCTGAAGAAACTATATTAGCACAAATTGGTTCAATTCTGAATAGTGCCACTTAAAGACTTACTACGGTCTGGTTGTGCTCTGTTAGAATGCTTGAGCATGACTCTTGTAGGTCATTCAAATAAAGGCTAGAATAAGGTGTTTTATTCAGCCATTTGTTTATTTAAACCACCTTATTTTGTCTTTGTACAGTGAATAAATGAACATTTGGAATGTTCTGTTGAATTGGAAGGGAAAGGAAAAACATATCCCTCCTCTGGAAACATAAAGGATTTCTTTTCATTTCTTCTTTGAACTGTCACTGACACAACACGGTGCTTTTATACAGTAAATTAAATGGTGAGAAAAAGGCACTTTTTAAAAATAGAACAAACAATACAGCAGATTGTTCAAGTTGTGGCTGAACTCTTGTATTTGTTGAACTTAAATAAGAGCTTCTGGTGTCTGAAAAAGCAAACTGAAGTCTGAATAAAGACAACTCTACAGCTAGAACTGCCATTGTTTGCATTAAGATACAAAGAACCCTATTTATCTGCTTTAGCTTGGTATGTTAACTTAAGTACTCTTAAGCAGATTAATAAGAGATGAGAGGAACGCTGAGTCATGTTCACTAGCAGTCCTGTTTAGTCACTAGAAATGGAATATATAGCAGCAACCACTTGGTGATGAAGCATGGTCTTCCAGTAAGAGAGGGAACACTGGAAAAAAGCACATCAGGGATGATCTGCCCTGAACATGTCTGGGGAAGATTTTCCTCACAAGCAGGTGGCACAATCATTCTATACAACAGTCCCACAACTGATTCAGTCCAGAATTCCAGGAAACTTATGCATGTCACCAAAGCACAGCCCTTGAGCAGTGATTTTTCTCAGCTTAGACAGGGCATCATTTGCCAAGTGAAGCTGCATTTACTGAGGCTTTGCAGAGCACTGCAGATACAGGAACCAGATCTGGGGCATGGTGGTGGGAAACCACCCTTAGGCAACTGGTGGTACAGACACCATTATGGCCTTAATGGTGAAGAAAACTTTTAGAAACACTAAAAAACAGAGAAATGCACAGGAGGGAAGAAGCTTCACTCTCCAGCTTAGTTTCTGTCAAATTTTCAGTCTCACATTATTACTTTTTTCTCACTTTTCTGCATTTACACTTCTGATTAGTTAAAACTGCACAATTCAGCACATATAAGCACTGTGGCTGTCTCATCCTGAACTCCACTGAAAGCATACTATTATGTCATGTCAGCTATTCTCCATGCCCAGCATCTTCCTCCCCTCTTTTTATGGGCCAGCAGTTTCAATGACCTTTTCAGTTTTCCTTGTCTTGCTACCTTGGAGTTCTGACTTATGCCTCTGGTGAGCTGGTCTTTACGCTCTGATAAGCTGGGCATTCTAAAGGCAAACTCTTCTCTCACTGGAAAACAAGAAACACTATAGGGGAACAAGCTACATCATTTAGTATGTCTTTTTTTTTTGCCTGGAAGTATAAGGAGGCAGTTAAAGCAGCTGAAAGAGGCATCAAAGCATTACACCTCTGAAGCAAGAGGAAAATTAATATTACGTTATTGAAGAGGTGTCTTGCACACACTGCCTTTCACAGTAGGAACCAACAACCTTTATGACTCACCAGGCCACATGAATCATTCCAAATGATACCTGTTAAGCCTATAACCATAGGCAAAGACTTATTTTTTTAATCTAAATTGTACAGGAATTCTTCTGAAAGAAGATATGCTTCCCATGTGATCGTAGCTTTTGTGAATGATGCCAGACGGGCAAACTTTGAGACTGAAATAATTTCATTGAAGAGTTTTACTGCAGTGACAGCTTAAAAGCTATTTCCTCTCAGTTCCATCAGAATTCCTCAAAACCTGTTCAAACTTAGTTTGAAATAAATGACAGCTTTTGAAAAGGAGACACAGGCTCACTGGAGCTTGAGTGGACATGAAACTTACTTCATTCAGGTTCCTAAACAGCTACCAGCTAGTTCAATTACCAGCCTGGACTGGATGTGATCCAGCAACTGGGAGGTGATCAATGGCATTTGGTATCATTGCTAAAGGTAAAGTCTAGACAGAGGCACACATGTAGTCTTTCCATATTAAGACAATTGGTATTACCAATGAAATATATGAGTACTGTTCTAGCTCATAAAAAGGCCAATATTAATTAACTAATTTCTAAATTAATATAAATAGTCTTTCATTAATTTTATGCACAAAATAGTCATCAAGCACAATATTTAGTAAGAATGTTAATTGCTGTTGAAATGGAAACCTCATTATTAGCTCTTAAATTAATTTAATTGCTGCTTTTTTCACCTTCCCTCCTTCTGCGTGGTCAATCAAACACCTTTATATTTCTGCCACCATCTAAGCTCCAGGATCTCACTACAGTCTCATCTTTTCAAGTCTTCATACATTCCATCTCCCTAGCAGTTCCTGCTTTCTACTCCAAATTGATATAACATCAAACTAACCCTCCTCCCTCCTACAGCTTTTACTTTACACGACTGTTACTTCCATTCACTTTCCTGCCTTTCTGAAATCATCCTCTTTCTCCCTAATTCTGTTTTCAGCATCTGGATTTCTTTGTCTCCTGCTCTCAAGCTAGGTAATTTAGACACAATCCTATTGGCAGCATTTATTCCATGTACCACCTTGGCTTCTACAGAGTTCTGAAAGATATTTTTCCTTCCAGTGTATGGATAAAACTAAACTGTCATTGATCATTTTTGCTCATAATGCTGCAGGGCTCTTGTTTCACATTTGAATTTCAAAGGATGGTATAAGCAGAAATAATTATTCAATTTCTCCTGCTTCTGAAATGAAGGTTTCCATTTTAACAAGTGCCTTATAACTCCAAGATGATAAGAGTTATAAGATTATAAACTGAAGCCAATAAACAATAGGTACTCAGGAACTGAAATATAAAGGTAAAAACTATTTTAGAGGCTGCTTCAAGACAGAAGGACATTGGTGATTTGTCTGATCCCAAGGACTGAGTTAGAGGGAATTCAAAAAAGTAAATCCTTGTCTTGATCTCTGCTTAATAGGTTTTTCCACTATGTCTCACCTGTGAGATGTAAGATGGCCATTGACTGTGTCATGGCAAATCCAGTGACCATGAGACCTCACATATATATCAATGGTTGAATGAGAGGTTGTCTAACCAGAACCTTCAGCTCTAGAGGAAGTAAATCTTCAGTGCTCACATTTCATATCAAAACTACCTGAATCATGACACTCAAGGCTCATTTGTGGCTTTAGAGATAAAGAGACAGAAACTTTGAGTAGACAATGCTCTCAAATAAAGCATGTTTTTGAAAACCAATGCAAAGGAAATAGCTCTTGCATTCTGTAAGTGGTTTTGCTTTGTTACTGTCCTGGTGGTTTGCTTGTTCAGATAAAGGGCATATCTATTTTATTTATTTTCTGAAAGGGATTTCCAAAATATCCTCCAACAAATCACTGCAGATATTCCTTGAACAGCCTATTTAATGGATGGCCAGTTTCTATTATTTTGCATCTGATGTCATATGATAATTTTTTTAATCACTCAAGAACCCAAAACTTACTGGGTAGTAGAGCAGAATGATGCCTGGAGTCTAGTCTGTTTAAGCACAAGGCGAAAGTTCAGCCTGGGGCAAATCTCAGAATGAATAAAGCTCAGGGATGTAGCCATTTTGTCCAGAGACAGCAGTTTGGTTTCAAATCTGTGTTTTTAGTTTCCTTTCATTGTGACGCTGACGATAAGGCTACACTGAGGGGTGTAAAGCTCGTCCCAAATGTTCAGTGTATCAGATGTGACATAATTCCGTTTGACAGTCTTAAAACAAAACTTGCTAAGTCAGAATGTTTGAACTGAATGCGAACTCCTTAAACTATTAGGAGCTGAAGAGCAAGCAGTCTGGCACCAGCTCATTTCTACTCATTTAGGCAATTGTAAAATGAATGATTTAGAGGCAACTGATGATTTCATTACAGCAAGAAACCCAGCCTCTAGTTTAGGCCAACTGACTAACTTTGTATGGCACATAACTGACAGGTCTGAGAGCTAACTCTTCTTGGCAAAAGAGACATGCCTCATTCATGAGAATTGTTAAAGTAATTCATTAGCTTCTGAGCATGTGCTTGGAAAAGTGAGAGTTAATTTAAGAAACAGTCCCTGCATCAAGGCAATTGCAAGGTATGTTATACATTGCAGAAAGATGGGGCAAGGGGGTGATGAAGAGAGGAGAGGAGAATTCCAGATGGAAGTCAAATTCTTAGATTAATAAAAGACAAAAGGAAGCTCTGCAGTCACCAACAGACGTAGCATTCCAGCATATACAAGTGGTAACTTTTTCCCTAGAAGCTCCATTAAGCTTGTATTTTAGAAAGTTATCTATTTCATTTTGAAGTCTCAAAGTGACAAGTCTATGAGCTTCTATAGCAATATAACCCAGTTACCCTGACTACAAAACAAGCACATCATGTTTCGAGGCTGAATATGTTGAAGTTCAACTTCCAGCCTTCAGATCACACATATTTATCAACAACACTGAAAACTAATTTGCTACCAGCTCTCTTGTCCAAGGGTATTTCCAGATAGTAGTGCTTACATTGTCACAGATCATCACAGTGAATTTTTATGGTCAAGGAGGATGCTAGGGCTTTCCTGACAGGATATGAACTCCAAAGCTGACAGCTACTACTTCTGAATTAATTTTTACTTGAAAACTTGCTCCCTGTAGGATTTTCCATAGCTACTATGAATGCTGTTTTGAAGTTCATGTTCCTTATTCTTCTGAACTTCCTTGTTCCTTTCCAGCACAAAATTACCAAATTTGCCACCATATGTTCTACTCAAGGGCAAGTTGTGTTTCATTCCCCCATTTTTAGCCCATTTTCTCCTTACTGGTCAGAAAAAAAATCTGGAATTATCTGACTTACACTTGTTTCTTTCATATTCCCTACCCAAAAGATTCATGAATGTCTGGTCAGTTTGGATGAGATCTATTTCAGTAAAGGGAAATAATGCCAAAAGTCTCTATAATCAGTAAATAGAAATGCACACTTTTACAGCACAATGGTCATCTGACCTGTGTCAAATATCTACTTTAGGGCAAGGTAAACTGTAAGCCAGATGTGGCTACATCTTTCTGTTAACTATGGAGAATACCTAAAGGGTTACATGCCTTCGGCTTCCCAACATTAACAAAGCCTGAATTTAGATTAGTCCACTATTTGCTCCTAAGGAGTTATCTACCTGCAAGTCTATTTAGTGTGATCCTATTAACATATAACAGCACCTGTGCCCTCAGCTCCCTTTCTCTTTTTTTTTCACAGAATCATAGAATGATTTGGGTTGGAATGGACCTTAAGGCTCATCCAGTTTCAACCCTGTGCCATGGGCAGGGACATCTACCACTACAGCAGGTTGCTCCAAGTCCTTTCAACCTGGCCTTGAACACTGTCAGGGATGGGGCACTTTTACACATGTATCACATTTATCACCTACCATGCAGTACTGATCCTTTGGATGTGTTTAGCAAAATGATCTCCCTTGATTTTTCAAACATGTCCTACCTCTCCAAAATAGTCCAAACATCTGAATTGATCTACCCATTTAAGACATCGCTTTGATTCTATACTAACATTCCCAACACATAGCATACAATATTCTATATATTACTACAAAGCAAATTTACATAGTTGTTTTCTTATTGTCTAAGTAGGACTAATATTAAAACCATAAAGGGAGTATTTATGTACCTCTGCAGCCAAAGACCACAGAATTTTGTAGACTCTCCCATGACAGAGGATGGAGTCATGCAGCATTCACACCACCACAGGGAAGTAAGCATCCTAAAGATATGGCACTGCCTCTGCATATAGTTCTTGTATGGCAAAGGGAGTATCTGTTATAATCCCAACACTGTTACACAAGAGTGACTATCTGGTGCTCCATGGAGAAAAAACTCCAAGCCCTACAAAGATGATTCAAATGCTTTCCAAGCCAGCTGCAATTTGAGGGAAAAAAATCAAAACAACTCAAACCTGAGAAGGAAAACCAAATGGTATTTGCCATTTTTCTTAGTTTTGTAACTAGGCAACAATATGCACTCTTTGCCCTAAGTAGTTTTATTGCTTTTACAATGAGCAAAAAGCCATTTTAAATTAGAAGGCTGAAATCTTCTATGCACCAAAGTAAGGGAAGTTAATCTGAAGGTCAATTTGAACTGCAGCAATTATAAAACATAAATTAAGCACAAAGTCCTTTATACTCTATCCTGCTCTATACAACATTTGGAGCAGAAATTGGAGAACACTACATTTTCTCAAATGCATATCATATTTTTGCTACAGATGTGAGTGATAAGGTGGGTAGGAGTTGTGTGGGAGGAACTAAGTAGAAAGAAGTGTTTAGGCTGTTTGTAAGTGAAAGCAAACATCTCACAGAAAATGACAGCAGGACGATGCTGTCATGAGACAAAATCTGATCAATATAAGAGAGAGAGAATCATAGAATGGTTTGTGTTGGAAAGGACCTTAAGATCATCCAGCCAACCCCCTGACATGGGCAGAGACACCTTCTATTAGACCAGGTTGCAAAGCCCTGTCCAACCTGGACTTGAACACTGCCAGGGATGGAGCATTCACAACTGCCTTGGCCAACCTGTGCCAGGGCCTCACCACCCTCACAGGGAAGAATTTCTCCCTTATAGCCAACCTAAATCTGCCAAGATCACTTTTCCTCTGTGAGGGAGAGCCTTGTATAACAGATCAGAGACAGTACTGAAGTGAGATGCTCAAATACTAGTGTTAAGACTAAGTGCATACAATGTCATGTACCAGTGACAGAAACCCCCATAGAATATCCCTGATAGCTCTTTCCCAATGCATAGTTATTTGATTCTCAGAAAGTAGCAGGGGAAAAAAGAAATATCTTTCCCTATATACGAATACATCCTAATACTAAAATAGGTCAAGAGGAAAATAAGTAATTTGGTTAATTTCATTCATAGAATCATAGAATCATAGAATAGTGACTAGATGATTAAGTTAGATGGGAAAAAAATGGAAGCATTACAAGAGTACTACCTGGATCTTGGCAATGCAGCCTGTTCCTTTCCTATTCTTTTTCCTGTTGCTGTTAAGCAATTATCCTTCAGGAAATTTGTTTCATTTCCTTAAGGTAACCCGTGGGATGTGTTTCTTGGGAGCAGTCATTCTGCTCCAGAGCAAGCAGTGTCCTTTTTCTCTTGATTCTACTTTCAGGCTATCAACCATGCTTCATCCTGCCCTTGTGAACCACAAGGTACTGAAGCTTTTCTACAGGCATATGAAATAAAATCTGGTTTTATGGCCCACAATTATATTTCACATTTCTTTGTGATGAAATAAACACGTTAGCTGAAAGAAAATAACACATACATGGGAAAACACACATGATTTGTGAGATTCAGTTTAAGACACCTAAATATAGATGTCGTAAGTATTTAGGCTTAAAGTCAATGGATACTTGATCAATACAGGCAATAAAGCTTACACAGCAATTCAACTTGCACTACACAAAGCTCACCAGGTGAATCATTCTCTAACCTTTATTGACTTTAATGGCAAGCAGACAGCAAGCATTCAGATGTCTGAATTTAAGTTCTTAATCTGAGGTTTAGTCTTGTCAAAAGACACAAGATGCAATTTCAAAAGTTATAATCCAAATGCTAATACTCTCTGTTACCTCCTTATGGCTATTAATTCACCTGAATTCTCTTTTTTATATACATTTTTAACTTGATGCAGTCTTATGGAAAAGTTATAAAACTGAAAAGCAATGTCTTCTGAGGAATTCAGGGAACAATATGCACTCATTCTTTGTAAATTGTAAATCTGAAACTTGCTGCTCAACTCGCACATGTAAACTAACTCTGTGCTTCAGGGATGGTACCTATAAGGTGAAGTTGCTCACTTGGCACTGAAAGTGCTTCGAAACATGCAGATTAAGACCACTAAAATAGCTAGACATATGTTATCTTAATTATTATTTGAGATTCTAAGGCAGAAAAAGATGTGTTAATGTTTGTTTGAATAGGACCATAGTCCTTCTCCTGCCTCCCCAGGAATTTCCCCTAAAATGTATTGTGTACCTCTTTCCTAAATTTATAAGATTTGCACAGGTTTCTGACAGCAAAGGTGTATGCACAACATATGGACTTTTAACGTTTATAGCTCTTAGAAAACATTTATTCACATGCAGGTGATTTTAAGTGAACAACACAGGGTTCCTATTGCTCTTTTAATCGGCAATATATGCCTTAGCATTGGAAATGGAATTTTAAACTGCAGGAATAGCATCAAGGAACTTTACATTTGATTCTTATTGGAAACAGCATTTTCCTAACAGATGGAGGCCTTGGGGTTAGATGAGAGTTCAAGCAGCCTCTCAGTCTAGACTTGGCCCAGACTTCTCACATAGTCTAAATCAGTGAATATACTGGCACCTAATTTTCACTGCTCTAAGAGAGAAATAATACTTCTATTGGTATTCTGAGCTGTTGTGTTTGAGTTATACAAGTCAGAGACAAACGTTAATCTGTATACACACAGCAAATCAAGTCTTGATGACAAGTAGCAAACAAAATGCTACTTGATAATATTTACATTATATTTAATAAGAGGACTATGCTATAGGGAGGGATATATTTCGTTGTAGTGATGAATGTACACTGGTGATGCAGGCATTACTACATTTTAAAGACACGCAGAACTGAGAAGCAAAATATTTGTTCACAAGAGCATAATGGATTATAGCAAGAAGAAACCAGTGTTTGAACAATCCTAACTTTTAGGGGGGAAAAAAGCATCTTATCATGAATGTAACAGTATAATTATTTTTTTCTATTTGAAATATTTTACTATTTGAAACAGAACATTTTCCATTATTCTTCAATTTGCCTTCAACGTTCAGTAAGATTCATTTTGTCTCTGTGCGCAGAAGCAATTGGGAATACGAACCTGCTTTCTGAGACAAGTGTTAAACATTTCAGTCCATTAACTGAAAACAGAAAGATGCAGCTACCGCTGCTTTTCCCAGGCTTTTAGTCAGCTTCCAAAGGCAGATCTCTGAGATTATTGATCCTGTAATGCCATCTGGTGGCATCTAGAAAAAAGAACCTCAAATTTCACTTGCTCTTGGGGCCAAGGCTGTGCCACAATCTTTCACGGTGCCCTGGAGGGCTGCAGGCTTGAAGCCCTCCCTAGAATAGAATCATCTGGGCTGGAGAAGACCTCTAAGATGATCAAATCCAACGGTTCCTCAGCACTGCCAAGGCCACCACTAACGCATGGCACTGAGGGCTTAATCTACACGGTGGTGATCATTTGCAGGGATGGTGACTCCAGCCCTGCCCTGGGCAGCCTTTTCCAATGCCTGAGCACCCTCTCTGTGAAGAAACTGTTCCTAATATGCTGCCTAGACCTCTCCTGGTGTAGCTTGAGGCTGTTTCCTTTTGTCCTATCACTTTTTACTTGGGATCAGAGACCAAGCCCACCTCACTCCATCTTCCTTTCAGGCAGTTGTAGAGAGCGAAAGGTCCCCCCCCACTGAATCTTCTCTTCTCCAAACTAAACCACCCCAGGTCCCTCATCCTCTCCAGACCCTTCACCAGCTCCGTTCCCTTCTCTGGCCCCGCTCCAGCACCTCAATGTCTCTCTTGTAGTGAGTGGCTGAGAACTGAACACAGAATTTGAGGTGCAGCCTCACCAGTGTCCAGCACAGGGGAAAATAACAGTATCAGGCAGAAAGAGAGATTAGAGAGGTTATGGGTTTTGTTCAAGCTTTGTGGGCTGACTCTGGGACTATGTACACATCCAGTGTGTCACTCAAATGCAATGCATATTCCATAGATTTATAGAATCATAGACTAGTTTGGGAGAGTCATCTAGTCATCTAAAGGTCATCTAGTCTACCCCCTTGCCATGGGCAGGGATATCCTAGCTTTGTTGGGTCTCATTCATGCATTTGTATTCTATGTAAAGTATTTTTATAGTTTCCTTCCCAAAGGTGAGAATACACATCTTTCAAGTAGACCACACTTTGCCACAGTGTGACCAGCAGGTCAAAGGAGGTGATCCTGCCCCTCTACTCTGCTCTCACGAGGCCTCACTTGGAGTATTGTGTGCAGTTCTGGTGCCCTCAACATAAAAAGGACATGGAACTGTTGGAACAAGTCCAGAGGAGGCCACGAGGATGATCAGGGGACTGGAGCACCTCCTGTATGGAGACAGGCTGAGAAAGTTGGGGATGTTCAGCCTTGAGAAGGATGTGTGGAGACCTCATAGCAGCCTTCCAATATCCAAAGGGGGCCTACAGGGATGCTGGAGAGGGACTATTAATTAGAGACTGTAGTGATAGGACCAGGGGTAATGGGTTGAAACTTAAACAGTGGAGGTTTAGATTGGATATAAGGAGGAAATTCTTTACTGTTAGGCTGGTGAGGCACTGGAATGGAGGTTGTGAATGCTCCATCCCTGGCAGTGTTGAAGGCCAGGTTGAACGAAGCCTTGCATGGTGTGCTTTAGTGTGAGGTGTCCCTGCCCATGTCAGGGGTGTTGGAACTGGATGATCTTGAGGTCCTTTCCAACCCTAACTACTCTATGATTCTATGATTCTATATTCACTACACAAGCATGAATTAGCAAACTGCTCTGGTCATCCTCTTCCACATGGAAGACTGAGGCCCAGTAAGATAAAGCACCTTGACTAAGGTCAAACAAAAGGACAGTAGCTAAATCAGAGAATTAAATCCACATCTGCAACGTTTACATTACTTACTATGCTCCCTGTCTGAAAGAAATTTCATGGAATAATCTCAGACTGGTTTGGCTTGGAAGGGACCCTTAAAGCTCCTCCAGTTCCAACCCCCTGCCATGAGCAGGGACACCTTCCACTGGAGCAAGTTGCTCCAAGCCCCATCCAACCTGGCCTTGAATACGGCCAGGGATGGGGCAGCCACAATTTAACCAAGCTTGAGTAAGCGATACTAGTTTTGAGGGTGCTGTTTGCTCCTAGAGAATCAGATTGGTCATGTTTTGAGAAACAAATGGGCAAAATATATCTATAGGGAAGTAAGTGTTGCTGAGGGATGAGACAAGAAAGAATAAACAGAGAGAAGCAGACCTACTTTGCAGCAGCCCTTATAAAATTATGGTGTCTAGGACTTTTCACCAGTCAATGGTCTAAGATTGACCAGCTCTAAAAGTAGCCTGTGCATGAAATTTGTTTTGTCTGAATATGGAAAGACGGATCCATAATAGTTATTTGTGACTACACAAGTAAGCAGTTCCCGACTTAGTGATTGCCTGGGGATAGGCATGCAGTCTAATTTGGCAATAATTTCCATTCCTCTCTGCTTAATGAACAAATAAACTACTCTTGCATGACAACTAACTGCGACAGCAACACTGGTAACTGTAATTAGAACTTATGGAAAACATTGCTACAAAGCAGACAAAAATTAGCGTTAAAAATTCAACTCTGGCAGCATCATGCAGTGTTAAATGTACCCCTGCTTAAAAAGAAAGGAAAATGGACTTTTAAATATGCATCTGGATTTCTGAACACAATGTATTGTGAAAGGTTTTGATTTCAGTGCTCTTTCAGTCAGATTTATTTTGCTGCACCTCGCCAAGGAAAACTAAATTACCTAATTGTCCTGAAAAAAATTCCATTTCTGTTCTTTGGGGTTCTTGGCTGGGGTGTTCTTGACACAGGCTTTTGACTTTCTTATCTCTTCATTCTCACAGCCTTATAAGTGTGAGGTGTCCCTGCCCATGGCAGGGGGGTTGGAACTAGATGATCTTAAGGTTCTTTCCAACCCTAACTATTCTATAATTCTATGATTCTAAGAGTTTCTTTGGTTTCCTTGCCGTGTCCTACAAACTTTCTGCTCTGGGAGCTCTTCAAGGCACCTAAACATCTTTTATTTGTCCTTTCTCACTTTTTGTTAAAGCACTGTCAAGGAACAGGCTTAGATAAAACATACTCTTACAATCCTCACAACCTCAGGTTACTGCATCCCTTTGCTGCTAACTCATCAGATTTTCCATATGTACTGCAAAACAGCCTTAGCCACCTTTTCATACCAAAACTGTGGCAGGTGGAAGGCAATTAATTTCTCATAGAATAAGCCAGTGGCCAAGATAATCCTTAGCAGTACAGGAAAAGTATTCCATCTTCCTCATGGGTTTAAACATTGACATGAAAAGTGCCACATAACCACATCATGTCCAGCCTAAAGCCATCTTCCACCCCAAAGCAAACCAAAGTGCACCCAAGGATGCAAGATTCACAAGGATAGAAAGCACAACAAAGTGAGTGAGAGGGACACTGCAGCCTAGTGTGTCCATCACTCATCTGGGATGAATAATTCCTGTGTTTCAGCGCTTTGCCTTAAGGCTGTGTACATACTTTGCATGGAACAGCCACAACTGTATCAGTTTGAGACAGTTTCCTTTTACTGTGAGGCGACATAATGTGAATGGATGTTTAACTACATTTTCAAGGCTTTCATTGACATTCATAATCCTTTACATTCAGATTGTTACAGTCAGATGTTCAATTACTTGATAGAGCCTAAAACATAAATGCGCTATCAATATATACATGAAACAAAAATTAAGAAGATGTTTTTGAGACTAAGAATGCAAAATATAACCTCAGGCTACAAAGCCTTCTATCCTCTAAAATTTGGGAATTAATTTCAGAGTGATTATCAAATTCATTAGAGGCACAGAGACAATTAACATAACCTAGTTAATCTACTTCTTGCACTGTGCCATTTGCTAAGCAGTTCAGTGCACACTAGATGGCATCCCCAGCCTACAGGGTTTCGTTGTACTGCTTTTTCCCCTCAAAGACAAGCTGAAATTGAGAAATATCTTTGGACTAAGTAATGCATTTTGGGCAAAATGGAACCGGATGATGGGCTACACTGGGAGATGCTGAGGTATGCACTGTGTTTAGGTCCTCCCTGTGGTGTTGCCACATTGTAGATAGTGTTAAGCAGAGGAAAGTCTCATTCTGAGCTAAGAGCAAGTAACACCATTAGCAAATGCCATAAAACCTAAGAGCAAATAAACAAAATACTCAGTGATAAACTGTTTCCAGCGTGGATTACACAACACAGAAACCAAAAATGCCTTATTTGTGTGTTCCCTGCAGCACAGAACAAAGAACAAGATGAAGTGGTTGGCCAGCAGAGCCCAGCACAAATACTTACAGACAAGATCTGATCCCCTCGCTGCAGTTCTCCGCTGAGATCGGCAGGCCCGCCTGCTAGGATGAAAGACACGAAAATGCCTTCCCCGTCTTCTCCTCCCACTATGTTAAAACCAAGTCCTGTGGAGCCCTTGTGCAGGATGATTTTTCGAGGCTCTCTGTATAGAAACAGAAGGATAATGTTTATCCATTCAAAACCCTCAGTGTGGATGCATTTTTCAAGGCATCTGAAGCGTGCTATGTTTTGCTTAAGACACAATGGCTCATTATTACCTAAATAAACCATTTAACAAATGAGATAAATCTGGTAACTGGAAACAGATAAGGTAGCAATTAACCAGCACCTTTTATTATTTTCAGCAATATTACTTTATTAACCAGCATTATTATTTTCTTTTTCCTCATGGTTGAATTAAAACATTTCTATTAATTTCAGCCCAATGGAGTTATCTTCAATACGTTAAGCGATAGGTTTATTAAAATAAAAATCAAAACACTGAAGACATTTTAAAATCTAATTTATAACAATACTGTGTATACAAGTAGAATCAACCTTTACATGTCACCTTTTATTTTAAGTTTTAGGTATTCTTTTTAATCAAAGGAACAAAAAAGAAAACCAAAACTGTAGGCAGATCAATGGCAAGTGTGCTTGATCTTGACAGATCTGGAGCAAATCACATTGCTATGACCAAGCTAAGAGAGCAGAATCGCATGAAAAAACTGGCTTAACATTATCAAAAGCTTGTAATTGTAAAGTCACACAGCAGTTTTATCACTGAACCATAGCAATGGATATCTGCTTTTGCCTTATTGGTTTATAAAGTTGGTCATTATGATGGAAATCAATAAATAATAACAGCTACATCTACTACAGCACTTTCCATCTATAAATTGAAAATATGCCCTAAAGGATGTAAACACAATAACATGCATTTTACTGATGTGAAAACTTATATCCAGAAAGAGATGATTTTCCTAAGCAATCAAGGTATCATCCATGAGAAAGTGTCCCAGGTATTCCAGTTCCCAATCTTTACTCCACACAGTAGACCTCAGATCTGTCTTTCCCTTGGATGCACAAGTAAACACAACCATATCTACACATATACACAACCCCAATATTCACTGGTACTTACCCTACTTCAAATCCCTCTAACAATTTGCTTTTCAGAAAAAGTGTGAATTCTGTTACATTAGTATATGTAAATGCTAAGTCCAGCCCTGCAAATACTCACAAACCCATATATTTACAGACAGATAAGATGATCTTCTAATTCTCAGTTTTTACTAGTATAAGTTATCAGCAAAGTGACAACTGTAAAAGGAAAGATCCAATTTTTCCTCTGTACTATAGAACAATTTTACATCATAGGAATGGAGAGAGAGAAGTGACTAATTAAGGGATGTTTGATATAAGTCTTATGGCTCTATACAGGGAGAATTAAGCCTTTACATCACAATTCCGAAATCAGCAGGTGTTCATCTTTGCCCAGTGCTAATGTTCAACCTGTATCCCCAGCTTGATCATTATCCTTAAATAGCATCTTAACTTTCTGAAACTGAAGCTTAAACATTTCTGAAAGACAAAAGTGAAGCATTTTTTTATAGTACTTTCAAAGGTGATTGTAACCTTTAGAGAAAGTACTACTGCTACTCCATATATTACTTCTCATAATGATTTCTTAACATTGTATAGTCACAAAACAGCCTTTTAAACATACAGCTGTGAGAAAAAGACATATTGTCTCAAGTTTGTACATTCTTTAAGCATTTTTAAGTAATCAGAAAATAAAGGGGTTTTCTTATCTTTTGGATCATTGCTGTTGATTTGCCTTCTAGCAACACTTTTAGCCTCTTCTTAAGTATATGCGATTAGATATACTGTAATCCAGGTCTAAGAATTCTAAACAGGTTTTTAATTAGGAAGGGTGGCCTGAGGGTTGGAGCAGAACTAGGACAGCAAGCTGGAAGCATGGATTCCTCTGCCTGCTTAGCCCATGCGCTGCTGAGTGATCTTGGCAAGTCATTTGTTCTTCCAGCTTCCATTTCCTCATTCACAAAATGGTACGGTGACACTTGTAATCTTCAAGTCCTACACAATCAGAAACACTTTCCAAGAGCTGAGTGACTGTGTCCTCATTTGAGCTGGGATAGAGTTAATGTAGATTTACACACACAGTGTGGGTTTAAACCATGACAGACTGCTGTGATTATTTACATGAATATTGAGGAAAAAAGAGGCAGTAAAGTCAAGCAAATCTATCTGCATGTGCTGCTGGTGAGAAATCAGAAGAGCTCTTGCTCAAGATGAAACTCAATATTTCCACATATGACAGGCAGCTTGGATCAACTAGTTGAAAGCCAGCACTATGGAGAAAACTAGGTCAATACAACTGGGTATCTACTGAATAGTAAGCTGTGTAGCTCAACAAAAAGTTGGCCCAGTTATTAAACCCTGTCTCTGATCAAGTCAGCAGATTTATGTCTAAAACGCTGTCAGTGCTGTTTTGTGATTTTGGCCTTTTGACAGCAAAATTCATGCTCTGGTCTTGGATCATTATGTTTAGAGGAAGTTCAAACAATACCAGGGAAATGTCAGAATCCATGATTAGAACACAATGAGGTTTGGCTCCTGCTCTTTAGCCTAAGCAGGTCATTCTGGTAATGACTCAAATTTGGCTGTATAGACTCTGACCAAGCACAACATTTCTTCATACTTCTTTTGTAACCAAGTATCCGGCAGAATCTGAAAGGCAGATTCATGAAGATGCAAATGTTGTTGTCATCATTGTAGAAACAACCTTCAGCCACAACTGTACTGCTAAACCAGAGAAGGCGTATGCCAATTCAACAAAATTTAATACATTTTTTTAATATAAGCAGTTGTTCCCATTTGCATAGTGCATTTAGTATGAAAATGAAAAAAACCCACTTATGATGCTAATAAAACTTTGTAGGATGTTATGAAATTAAAGTAGGAAAGCAATTTCTTAAGCAAATAATCTACAATACCAGCTACTGATCAGCTGATCTCCTAAGAGTAATGCAGCAATGAGTTACCTGTCAATGCTTTAGCCACACTCACAAAAAAGGCCAGTTTTGATAAAGCTGGAGATGAGGATGTCACGTATTTATCTGCCTGATATAAAAGTGTATAGTCAACTCATTTAATATAATGGTTAAGAAGATCAAAGAAGAGGCTTATCCAATTTTTTCTTAAGTATCTGGGAAGCAACATTAGGAAAACCTCCTTTGCCTCTATTTAAGTTCTTTGTGAAGGTAATTCTAAAACACATGAAAGAACTCCAGCCCGAATGCAGATAAATGCTGCAAAGGAGGCAATGGAATCAACATTTTCAAGATGACATTGTGATGGGGGAGTAAAAAGCAAAAGAAAAGCAGCTCGAATGTGAATGCTGTTTTCTTGCAGTAAATACACTCAGCAAAATCCTGTAGCTCTCTGCAGACCACAGCAGCTGAGGGAAAGCCAATTTCAGGGTAACTTATCTTAAAAGATCAGTGTTCTGTCTGGAGACAATAGGTGGCACTCTGTAGCTACTAAGGAAAAGCAAGTCTTACCCAGTGTTTCTGAAATGCATGTTTCTGCCTCCAGCTTTAAATACTTCTCCCATTTACAAATACTTCCTTGATAAACACGGCTGAAGGTGAGTTTGTAGGTGCCAACAAAGCGTACTAGCACTTTAATTTGGTGTGTGTGCATGCTTTATGCCCTCCTGCAGCTTTGTACTAAATACAAACAGAGAAGTGCAGCAGGGGAAATCAAGCAGAAATTAGAACGGAGTGCGAGATGAAAACATTCCTGGACTGACAGAAGGCAGCAGAAGGGAAAAGAGAATGAACAGAGACAAAAAGAGCAAAGAAAAGAGAGAACAGGATAAGCTGAGACAGTGGATGTGTGAAAGAGAGCAGGGAATGTACTAAATAGGCAGAGAAAGAAGAAAGGAAGATTTACTGTAATGCAGCCAGGAGCAAAGGAGCAAATAAAGTGCTGCAGTCCACACAAATTTACAGGCTCAGAAATCAATGGGAGAATCAATTTGGATGGACTTGATTACTTGCTTCAGGGAATGCATCAGATCAGAGTCTGTAAAGCTCATTATAAATTGCAGGTCTGATGTAAGAGCAAAGTTATGAAATTAATATTTGAAACCCATAAGTAGCAACAAATCAGATGGATGAAGCTTTGACACTTAAGAAAATGTTGTCTGTCATAAAATGCAATTACCAAAACAAGAACCAAAAAGTGAGGTATTTTCCTCCTTAGCACTTCTCGTTGTTCCTGTTCACTTATTTAGTCATTATCTTGAAAATAGCTGCTACATTTGTACTGCATATCTGATCAGTTTACTCTTTTACCATAGGAAAATGACAAGAGAAAAAGAGTGAGCATCCCCATCATTCTTCTATAGACTGTGAATCCATGTAATTCTAGAGTTAATTCAAGAGAATAAAAACTGGACTGATAAATGAAGGGGAAAATCTTTCTGAAAACAAGCAATTCTTATAATAACTGACTGAAGGAAAATCCATTTTTAATTTGCTTATTTTGTGCTGCTGGCTACATGAAAGAACCCAGTCAGTTTTAGTATTCATCTCACACTCACACAGCTCCATCTTTCTCTTTCTTTTTCTGCCATCTATAAAATTGGGGTGTTGACACGAATCTGCTCTTTTTGGAACATCTATAGAAATATTATAACACTGGGTGCTTTCAAATACCAGACCCTAGAGACTTCTTTAGTTATATATAATCAATGAGGTACCCCAAATCTGCAGTGACTTAGAAATATGGCTTTGATCTTGCTTTGGCTGCAGGTTTTTTGATGTTTTAGTATGGGGTTTTTTTTGTTATTTAGGCTTTTTGGGAGGAGGAGGAGGGCTCAAAAAATGCTGTTTGCTTCTCAAAGGATATTAAAAACCATACATCTATTCATGCACATGCTGATCTGGTGTTACAGTAACACATATCATAGAAAGCCCAGAAGAATATTTATCTTACTGCTTGCATAGAGGTAGTACCAGTCTCCAACTAAGTCCCCAACACCCTCTGTGCAAAGCACCACACACAAGTAATGCAACAATAAAGCATTCAAGCTACTTAAAGGAGCAAATAGCAGGAGGGAAAACTGAAGTAGAGAGATATTGTATTAGATGGTTAAAGTCACATATTAGTAGTACACCATGGGTACACCCCCCTCCTTTCCCCCCCCATATCTAAGGGATCACAGCAGCCTTATCTTGAGCAGTACAGCGTTTGGCTTCTGACAATTCGCTGTGTGAGCACTGAGCTATGCCTGTTTAGGGTCAGTTGGCTACTCAAGCCATTTCTTCCTCAATACGATACTTTCAGTTTTCTGCTCATGCTTGAAAAGATTCTGATAACTGCATTTTATTTCAGACAGCCAAAGGGCATTCATACTGGAAGGATCTAAAAAGGTAATTCAAATGGACTGAGCATGCTTCTTCACAGCATTTAACACAGAGAGCTAGGATGGACAGAGAATGTGCCAGTGTGTATGATGTTTTAAAAGCTGATTAATCACACCAGAGAGAATTGGAAATCTGAAGCGTCTCAAGGCCTGGAACATGCACACACACCTTTATAAAGACACTGAAGTTCAGACAAGACCAAACATACTCAGCTTATTTTAGTACTGTCTACTACTCAGCTCCACAACAATTTAAACAAAAACCTACCATCTGTAGTGTTTTCATCTATTGCTTTATTGCAGTATCATTTCTGTTGCATATTGGCTTTTACATTTCCCCTTGTTATTCCCCTCTTAGGCTTGGCAAAACCTTTCCACCACACTATGAAACAGCACAACTTCCTGCCTTCCTTCCCAGCCTGATCTCCCTTTCCTCTGAGGTTTCCAAACCACCATAACCTGGCAGCAGTAGGGAGCTGGCAAACCTTCCGTTCTCTGGTCCCCAGTACTTTACCTTCTAAGAGCTTATGAGAAGCTGAATACATCAGTGTTACCCATCAGCGCTGTACTAGAACCAGTGAGGTCTGATCCCTAATTTGTGACTTTAATTATTATCATCCTGGTTTCAATTATGCTTGAAACTAGCAAAAATAAGGAAACCTTCACGTTATCTCTTGCAGTCACATTGAGCACCACAGTGCAGAGGGGTAACTGCCTTCTTAAACTGAGACAGTGTTTTAATTATGAGCAGAGGGTTCATTTTCATTACCTGCAATTGATTAGTGACTTAGTATTGAATTTTATTAAATGCTGCTATACTAAAAACTAAGCATTCAGCCTTTAATGAAATGTTCATTTATCACAGAACATTGTAAAGTATAATTTTACTTACTATGATTACCCATTCTGCTTGAAACAAGTATTTTATCTGTTTATTTCACTATACTTTCCTTGGCATTTCTTGTTGATTGAATGCTGACATTAACTGTAGCAGCAATACTTCATCCCAACTTTAATACTAACTGCATTTTTTAATGCATTTATTCTGCAAACAGTATGTCTAACTTGTCACAAACTTTGAAGTATACTGAATCCAAGGGAACCTACTGGGACCCAGACTTCAGCCTGACTGATGCATGCATGAGTACACTGGCTTATACATGTGCAACTTTATTTGTTTTTTGGGAACCCCTCTGGAGTCTAACAGTTTTTCATTTTTGTCTTTTGCAGAGGAATTAAAGCCTGCACATCAGGCAATGTTTTCTGGCTACAGCTGGCAAGATGGAATTGGCAAACAGGAGTAAACTCTTACTTGAAAAACTGGTCTGCATTTTTGCCATGACACCTGACATTTACTTTAAATACACAGGAGTATCTCTCCTAGATTTGAGATATCTCATTGATTTCTAGAGCAACAATGTAGGACAGCTACTATGCTCTTTAACTTTGAAAGGGACATGGTTACTCTCCAGTATGCTCATTCATTTAGACTTTGTCACATGTAAGCACTTGTCTTTCTTCCCTGATGCAGAAGATGCATTATTCACATGCTAATATTCAAAATAAATCCTGAAAACTGAATCTCTGTTGCACCTGTTATAGCAGCTCCACACTAGGAAGCTTGGTTAACCTCCTGCTTTTTAAAACTATTGGTTCCATGACTTGTAACTATTACTTACAGCATTCGACAATTCTATTTACCATGAATGCGCCAGCTTCTCAGTTTGCAAACAAAGCTAGATGAGATGAAAATGGTGCTAGGCAACTGCACTGTGCTGTCAGGAGACAGGAAGTATTCAAAGGCTAAGAGAATACCTAAAGATAGCAGGGCCTCTAAGCCACGTTTCAAAATACCAATACACAGCCCACTAGTAGGAAGTGTCCAAACTTACTCTATATAAGACACTTTTGAAACACAAAGCAATATCTGTCATGTTCAGAATAAAAATTCTTACCCTTAGTCATGCTTCAAATGCTGTTTATTTAGGTATAAATATTTATATATATTTGAGATACTTGGTCACGTTGATAAACTCATTTAAACTTTCCATCAAAACACTCTTGATCAAGTAAGTTGAAATCCCAGTTTCTAAGCAGCTCAGCAGAAGAGATGACTAGTAGCATATAAACCACAATTTAGTCTGAATGTCAACTGCAGAGACAGTAGCTATCATACACCACTAACATTATAGCTTATTACAGCAGGATTTCCAAGTAGCAGGTTTTAGTTTTCATCCAATAATTCTTCTATTTTGGATACTCACATTCAAAACTGTTCGTTAAAACCATTTAAGTCATCTTAAACCATTTTAAAAGCTTTGCTAAAACCATTACAAATAACTCAAACCAACAATATTTTGAAAGTCAAATGTTAGAGTTTTCTTATTTTTAAGCCACGCAAAGAAACCGTTAGGGGAGTTACGGATTAGATCGCACTAATGAGAACATCAAACACCTGTGAATTCATGCTTTTATACACATAATAAATCTGGTCGCCTCATGTGCAGTCATTACACTGTGAAGAATATAAAGGAAATTTAATCTTTAAAGACCTTTGGATTTTTCTCACCTTGCTACTCTTTTTTTTTTTCTGTCCATAAAATCCACAAAATTCCTCCCTAAAAACAAACGTTTTTATGTATAAATCCATTCCCTAGATGAAAAAAAGCTATTAAAGTTTTTTAAGAATCTATTCTAGCCAGCTCAATTATCACATATTCAACAGGGTGGAAAGGAATCAATGCCAGCAAATGCAGTTCCCCCTGTATTTCTTTAAGCCCCCCCCATAATTCATTTCTCCTTCAGAGGACCCAATAATTATATTAGTTCAGTGACTACACAGTCAGTCACACTGAGCCAGCATGGAAGCCACGGATCTGAGCACATGCTAGGGATGCCTTGCACATAAAGTAGCTTTTACAAAGTGCTTCTCAAAAGCAATGAAATGAGTCACCTAAATATAGGACTCTGATGGAAACTTAGGTCCTAAAAGAGAGAAATAACTTTGTTTTGACCTCAAATTGTATTAGCTATAAACAAACTTATCAGCATGGACTTCACAAAAACATCAGAATAAATTGAGCTTTAACGCAGTGAAATATTTAGGGCTGAGCTGATTACTTAATTTTGCTCAGCGGTGTAGTAGGCTAACAGTCCCAATTTCCTATGTGAAATGAAATATGACTCAGTGTAAGTTGATTAGTAATAATTACAAGCCAGATACTCTTCTACCTCCTGAACAGCAGGAGACCTGTAATATCAGCTGCAAATATCCTGCGCTCTAATGATTCGTATACAATATATGCAAGTTGACTGCATGGCCAGTACAGATTCTACAATTTATCTAAAAATTCATATATATTGATTTCCAAATTTCAATAGGAGTCTAAACCTACAGGATACCTCCTGAATTATGGAGTCCAGTGGACCAAGTCAGAGACAGCATAATAGGATTTCTTTCCTTAAATCTCAATTTACCAATTTTTCATTTATTTTCCTGTTGTGGCTTTTTACCATTTTAATTGAGAAACTTGTTCTTGAAGCTCAGTTTTATATCAAACATCAAATTATTAATGAGTTGATTTGAGGAAAAGGGAATTAACATATGACCCTCTATGTTCGTTATGGAGAAAGAGAGACAAAGAAATCCAGAAGACGGGTGTTTAAGCACTGAGAGAGGTTATCCAGAACATGCCCAGTCTTCACACTGGAGAACCTTGCGCAAACCGATCTAACTTGAAATTAGCACTGTTTTGAGGTTGGATGATTAGGGCTTTATTTATAGGATTACCTTCCAGATGACAGCCCTTAAGTCATATGACCTTTCCAGGAGCAATTTCATTGTTCAGTCTTGTTTTCAATGAATAATTACTGGAGATGTCCTATACATTTTAAATAAAAGCTTAAAGTCTTAGGTCTTAGATCTAGATAACAAAGGAAAAAGTTGAGACTTGTGAGAAAAACGTTTCAGAGTTCACTTAGGAATGGAGTATTTCACATATCTAACTCTTTTTCTTCTGACTGTACCACACTAATGCTGTAAGAGAAACCAGCATACAAGATGACATCTTTCCTCTGTGGAAACTTTGGATTCTCACTTTTATCACAAGAAAGAAAAGCTCTGAAACAAGAGCTGACAGCAGGCATTGACAGGTTATTACCCATGCCTACAAAATATTTCAAACAGCTCCACATTTCCATGGGTGAGGAGAAAGAAATCTAACGTTTGTTGTAAACAACACAAGTTGGTGCAACTAAAATCTGTGTTTCAGTGTTAAACTTCAGCTTTTCTAATATCATAAAGATGCAAGAATATTAAGTGTGGTTCAGAATGATTCATACTTTGCCCATTTGTTTTTGCTAAAATGGAGTCAGCTAAGTACTCAGAGCTGTGCTTCTACAATCAACAAAGATATACAAGCAGCACAGGATTATTCTTCTCTACCAGTACTTCTTCATTCTTAGTTCCAGAGACTTCTTTGTCAAAAAGAACTCATACATACATTAAGAAAATAGAGTAAGACTTCACTGTGTATTTCCATGATTAGTGGAATATTTACAGCTAACACATGCAAATATTGGCACTAGTCGAGATGAATTGAAGACACTGTATTTAATGTATCTCCATGACTGATATTCTTATCTCCATAAAAACCAAACCTTTCAGTGTAAGTATCTAGAAAGGATCAGCACTAATTTGAAAGTAGTTATTTCTTCATCTCACAGACTTAAACCACATCTAGTTAACAGCTACGTGTACATGGGTAGTTCAGTATCTGGCTTAGTGGTATCTGAGAGCTCTACAGGCAGCTTCAACAGAGAATCATCTTACCCTTCCACAGAAATGGTCCGCTGCAAGCTCACTGTGGGTGGACGCGTTGCAGTGCTGTGCTGGGAATGACTGTATGACCAA
The DNA here is from genome assembly GCF_012275295.1 of Melopsittacus undulatus. Classification (NCBI taxonomy): domain Eukaryota; kingdom Metazoa; phylum Chordata; class Aves; order Psittaciformes; family Psittaculidae; genus Melopsittacus; species Melopsittacus undulatus. The sequence goes on along the minus strand of NC_047528.1, from coordinate 6,751,765 downwards.
GAAAGAAGAAAGAAAAGCATTTGTTAAAGAAATGGAAGTTTCTCTCATTCTTATTCTCTCTAGCAGTTCAGCCAATGCTAAATTAGAAATAACGATCAGATTGTTTTACACGTCTCTAAAGCATTTTGACTTTAGTGATGTTCATCACTCCAAAAAAGGGTTCAACCCTTCAAACTCTCCTAAAGTCAGGTTTCATTCCTCATAAAAAAGCAGTCAGAAAGAGAGTAATGCCCCCTTATATTTTTAATTCTTTTAAATATATATGTGTATATATATATGTATATATACACACAGTTCAGTGATTTAAAATAACTTGGATCCTTGGTTAATTTCAAAGCAGAAGGTAAACAGTAAATGATGTTACTCATCTAATTCTCAGTGTTTCTCAGGTAGAATGCTCAGTAAAAGAGAACATTCACTGCTTATAACTGCACTATAATGTAACTTTGAATTTTACAAATTTCAACCAACATTCACTTTTATATCAAATTTTAAGTATCTTGACTTTTTCCACATGAAATTTTATAAATCTTAGACACATTTAAGAAAAAAATTATATTTTCTAAGCAAAACACAGACCATCTGGAAAAAAGATCATTTTAGATTGAAAATCCTGAGTTCTAATGGCTTCTCATATGCCATGTTGCCATGAGTAAGTAACCTCAAAATAGTTATGTTATATAAATCTAATGAATTAGATAGTATATGTTAACCTCAGTATTGTACTATTATACAATAATATTGTTCCATTACTATTCATGTAAATATGAAAAGACAACAAAACAGCATCAGTGAAAGTCAGTTCTGTGATAATAAGTAACATTCTTTATCCAAGACAATGTGTTTTTAAATTCTAAAATGTAGAAAGATCTGGATGTATGTTCTGATTAGTTTAAATGGCTACATGACATAATGAGGCCCAGTATTAATAATGCAAAGTACACATTGAAATTAAATCTTTAGGTCAATTTTTATATCTGTGACTCTACCAACAGCACATTTTGTCTTGCTTTCAAGCTCCATATAAAACTCAAGCTGTTTGTTCAGAAGCACACTTTTCATAAGCTAAAACATTTGATATCAGTGAATAACACATCTATTTTATACTTATTTTTCACTTAAAGAAAAGTATACCCCATACCAGTGCTGCATTTTACTGGTGCATTCAACTGATGGGTTTCAGGATTGATACTTAACTCAGGTTACTTTGTGCAAAACCTTAAGGTTATAACCTCTCTGTTTCTAAATATTTTCTATAGTGGATGAAAAAAGGCTAAGAATTTTGTCACCATATTGTTCATAATGGCCTTTACAGAACTAGCAAAAACACTTAGACTTTATAAAAGATCTGCTTGACATCATGTACTTTTCTTTAATAAGGGACAAATTACCTTTTTGAACACCTACCAACCTAGACTAAAGCTGCTATCGGCTGCATTCATAAATTTATTTCTGGATTTCACTATTCAGCTATGCTAAAAAATGTTGATATCTTTTTATAAATGAAACTTATTATTGTTTAAAACATTCCTATCTAGAAAAGTTGATGAAAATACTATTTTGAACTTTCTGAGGAAAATCACTGTTGAAACACAAAACTGAAAAGAGAGCAAACAGCATTTCCAGAAGTGATTAAGAGCACCATGTTCCTTGATTTTGGATGTCAAGTCTAAAACTCCAGAGCCCTGCATTGCCAAGAGAGGTTATCCATCCCTTTCAGCAAATCAGGATTGTAACATCTCAGCAAAGGGCAAGGTACCCACAACTCACTAATCAGTCTTCTCAGCTACTTGAGAAATTGTGCTGTGCCACCATATCGGCTTGATAGTTAACCTCACACAGTATTGCTATGGCTGGGGCAAGAAGCAGCAAATTAACAAAGGATTATCCAGACAGGGTGACAAAAGAATATTCAGAAGGAAGAGCAGATTCTTGGAAAAACAAAACACATTTCAATGATGGAGTGGAGAAAAAAAAGGCTGGGATGGCAATATTACTTTCTATTCTATGAGATGATCTGTTCAGTAAAGTAATCCCATAATAAGTAGGAATTAAAGCAATGATTTCAATACAATATTCTCCTGCAATTATGAAACCACTGAAGCACCAGTTGTCATCAGTATCCCTCACTGGAATGACTACCTTGTTATGCAAAGCTGTGCGAGGAACTTTATACCTTACTCATTCCAACTCACTCTTATTGACAATATTCCACCCATTAGAAACCCTTCTCTAACCCTGGGTATTTGTGACAGAGAGTTCAAACAAGTCCTTAGTTTTTTTCATTAAAATAACTTATAACTGGTGGTATGAAAACTCATTTTTTGTAGATAATTATAAAAATCAAGTTTGATGCTCAGTACAAGCTTATGCCTTCTAAGGAGTTGTCATGAATAAAATTACACCCAAAAATCAAACCTGTGGTTTAATCACCGCTTGACAGAAGTGGCTATCCAGTTGGAGACAAAAATAACAGTCTGATATCATTCCTAACTGACTTCTTTAAAAGATAAAGCTCCTCGTGGCTTGTGTCAAAGTGATGAAACCAGAAGAAAGAAGCTGTTTCCATCAAATGCTTAACAAGGTTGTGCAAGTGTCATGCTTTTTGTAGCACAAAAGAAAACTTCTGATTACTGCCACCAACACTTTCTATGATGAATGCCTAAACATAGATACTCATATCCCTACGAGATATGTAGCTAAGTAACATATTTTTACACTCACAGATCTAAGTATTCAAAGTTTGACATTTAGGTTTATAAAAATGCTACCCTTTCTCTGAAATGACACAGAATGAACATTTCCATGATTTTAATAATACAAAGTAATGATATTTCAATATACTATTCAATATTACAGCCACACGAGATGGGCTTTCCATGAAGAAATGAATCTCACATCCTGTAAAATACCAGTTTTAACTTAATTCCATTTAATTTTAGTTCATCGAGACAACAGAAATATCCTGTTCTTGTAAGACAATTCATATGAGTGAAGGAACAAAAATGAGATTATAAATGAATAATAAGGTTAAATCAGGGAGCAAAGAATCCAACCTCTCTTTTAATAGGTTTAAATTGGGGGGAGGGAGGGGGGGTTAAACCCTTTTCTTAGGCAAAGTCTAGTACTTCATGACCTTCCTAACTACCAAAACCAGAGGAGCCTGTTGTCAACGTATTTTTTAATGTTTTTTTATTAAAATAATAGTAGTAACAAGTATTATAGTAATTAGGTGAGTAAACCAGTCTCCTTAGTTTTTAATTCCGTTCTAGCCTAAGGATGCTATGAAGGAACTTCTGCTGTGTGGGTGATGCTGAAACTGGAGGCAGCATCATAAACCCTTTTTATCCTGTAGGGACCACATGAACTACAGCTTTTCCTTCACAAATGACACCTTCACCATTACACAATATCCCTGTGAAATCACTACCCAGGATGAAACAATCACATTAGGGAGATATTTATTGTGTCTTAAGCATCCATAATACAAATTGACAACTAAAAATAAGTACAAACCATCATTAAGGGATCAGACTGCATGACAGTCAAATCAGAGTTCATCCCAAGCCTGCCTGTAGTACTGAGGGTGGAAGAAAGAAGACTGTTACAATCTCAATTTTTTCCTGGTCTCTTTCGTTCATATAAACCCAATACATACTGTCTATACACACAGTATACTAGAAAAGCCATCAGGTTTCCTCTCCCAACCCACCTCCTATCAGACAAAGAACAGTTGTCCTTTATTTGCTATAGCCCTAATTTAGGAAACCTTTTGTTTCTTTGTTTTGACAAGTCAAATCTGACAGCCTAAAAGTCATTATGTGCTTCCTAAATCAGTGACTTGCACCTTCTCATAAAGAAGCAGCGTTGCATCTACACAGGCTGGATAGGTACCCTGAACACTGGTTTTGGAGCAGCATTCTTGGGGTCTCAATTCTGAAGCTGTCACACAGAAGTATACAAACTCCCTTTTGTCCATCAGTATGTTCTGTGCAGAAAGAAAACCTCAAACAAACAAACCACCACCACCACAAACTAGAGCTCTGAGATATTCTTTGTTATCTACAATACTGAAAGAAAAAAGATTGATAAATAACAATATCAGGAGAGTTCCACTGGGGAACAGTGAAGGGAAGTCAGTTTATGATGTATTCTCAGCATGTTGTTTCTTGTGGCAAGGATTGAAGAGAGCAATGCAGTTGTTTATAAAGCTTCTAAGTTTTTACTTTGATGGATGTAAGAGTTTAAGAAGGCAACATGCTTTAATTCCATTAATGTGGACTTTTTAATTCAGCTTAGTGAAGTGAAACCAGCCTTTCCTGATGCTGGCAACAGCTAAACTTCTAACTTAAATGAGCTTTTGTTCTCCTGTGAGATTAATTAGGAGACCATAAACTGCTTTTTCCTATTAATTTTATCTCCACAACAAACAGATTAATAATAGCCAGTACTGACAGTTACTGACCCATACTGGAAGTGTCAAACTAACCAGTCTCACATCAGAGGTAAATAGAAAGCATCACAGAATAGGACATTCAACCCTGCTACTTTCAGATCACCCTTAAGCAACAAAGCCAGAGTGAGATGTGACACAGATATCATGCATAGGCATATGCAGTGAGGATTTTTGAAGCTTATTTTTAAATGGCATCCGCACATATATTTTGCCAATAGCATTCCAACACTAAACACCTATTCAGTGGAAAACAGAAAAGAAACACAAAGAGACTGTCACTCTACCTACAAATATGTAAAATAAGGATCACGCTATATCTCTGTTCAGGTTCTCTGGAGTAATTTCCCTTGTACAAGCAAAATCGACAAGGTTTCTAAGCTCTTCTTCCCTTCCTTCCTGCCTGCCTTCGTGCCTACCTGCATGCCTGCCCTCCTTCCTCCCTTTCCCAAACAGCATCCACAAAGAGTGGCTAGCCACATTTCCCAACCTAAAGTATTTCAGTTATTGCAGCCCTAAATTAGCATCCTATAGCAATAAGGAAGAAAGCAAGGTGAAACTGTGACTCAGAGGAATGCTTCAGCTCCTGGAATAAAGCTAATTATCCACCTTTGTTAGTAGTGTGCCTAAGTCAGCACCTATCTTTAAGGTGGTGAAACATCCACTGACTTCAAATCTGCCCCCTTACAGCTGAGGTAATTGCAGGTGATAATGATAAGCTTTAAAATATAGAAAGTATGTTTATATGAGAAGGAATTGTTACTTTAGTTTGAAACATAATGTTTAAAAAAGCTAAGAAGTTTGGAATGATGTGGGGGGAACTGAAATTAGGAATGCTATTTAAAGGAGTAGAGGGGAGAGGACATACTGTTGCATTCTGATGTTCCCATGTAGGGTACCTACAGACTTACACAGTACTGTGAAGAGCACAGCAATGAGCAACTAAGGTGTATTGAGTGAAAAACATAAGAAAAATGTACTGTGACAAACATACAAAATTAAGTGGAATTTTAGGAATCAAATTTTAGGAATCACATAAAAAGACTTTTAATGACTCAGACATGCTACCTTGTTCTTTTGGGAGGTTATTCTGCTCTAGATGTCACTGTGAGGTACTGATTTCTGTTATAACTTATTTTTTTAAATTTTGCTTAAATTCCTCCTTTTCATCCCATCTTTCTTCTAGTTTGTTATGTTCCTTGTTCATATCTTCTCATACTTTGGACAGACCTCGGTTTTCAGAAGTGGAATGTCTAAATCTCTGCGACATCACAAGACATTCTGTTGCTGTTAAAAAATGTAACTCTCGGTTCTTCCTACCAGCCTCTCAGTTGGAATAGTCCCTCACTAAATTAGTTTGACAATTATACCAGCTTAAGAGTGAAGTTTATCCATAAAGAATACTTGCAATAAGTGAAAAACACATGTAAGAATGTAGGAGGAAAAAAGAAAAAAGAATGGTAGAACAAAGAAAATCACCTCAGTTGCTTAAGAAGTATCAGATTGAAATGGTTCATGAACATAAGAACTGAGTTGGGCTCTAGTTCCAGTTATGTAAGTGAATGTAGTGCTACTTTCATGAATACAAATAGGGACAGCTTGTTTAGGAAGGACAGAAAACTGACACACTCTGCATGGCCTCCCAGTTATCTAGAATCATAGAAGAGAATCAGAATAGTTAGGGTTGGAAAGGACCTTAAGATCATCCAGTTCCAACACCCCTGCCATGGGCAGGGACACCTCACACTAAACCATATCACCCAAGGCTTCATCCAACCTGGTCTTGAACACTGCCAGGGATGGAGCATTCACAACCTCCCTGGGCAACCCATTCCAGTGCCTCACCACCCTAACAGTAAAGAATTTCTTCCTTAGATCCAATCTAAACCTCTGCTGTTTAAGTTTCAACCCATTACCCCTTATCGTATCACTACAGTCCCTAATGAAGAGTCCCTCTCCAGCATCCCTGTAGGCCCCCTTCAGATACTGGAAGGCTGCTATGAGGTCTCCACGCAGCCTTCTCTTCTCCAGGCTGAACAGCCCCAACTTTCTCAGCCTGTCTTCATATGGGAAGTGCTCCAGTCCCCTGATCATCCTCGTGGCCTCCTCTGGACTTGTTCCAACAGTTCCATGTCCTTTTTAAGGAAATCTTTTTATCTAAATCTCATGTTACCCTGGTACCAGTGCCTAATACAATGCTGAGCTTTCAATTCCTCGTGGAGAAACCAGCTGTGACCCTCCTAACTAGTCTTCGACATGTTGCTTACGTAAATCAACATCACTAAGGTGTTTTTCTATCCTTATATGCTCAAATGCCATACTTCATTTATTGCTTGCTATCACTCCTAATTCTTCCTTGGTATCTCCCTCTCTAGGCACCAATGTCAGTACAGAAGAAGGCAGGAGGTGCTCCAGGCAGATTCCCTGGCCACCCATGGTACAGCCCATGGTGAGGAAGCTGTGCCCCTGCAGCCCATAGAGGTTCATGGTGGAGCAGATATTCACCTGCAGCTCATGGAGGACCCCATGCTGAGCAGGGAGATGCCTGAAGGAGGCTGTCATCCCATCTGTGGCCCTGCAGAGAGAGGAGCCCATGGTGGAGCAGCTTGCTCCTGAAGAACTGCACCCCATGGAAGGGACCCACACTGGAGCAGCTCACGAAGAACTGCAGCCCATCAGAAGGACTCACTTTGGAGAAGCTCATGAAGGACTGTCTCCCACGGGGGAGACCCCACGCTGGAGCAGGGGAACAGTGTGAGGAGGAAGGAGAGACAGTGTGTGATAAGCTGACCACAACCCTCATTCCCTGTGCCCCTGTGTGGCTGACGGAGAGGAGTTAGAGACATTGGGAGTGAGTTGAGCCCAGGAAGAAGAGAGGGAGGAAGGAGTTATCAGATTTGGGTTTGTCATTATCCTGTTCTGATTTGATTGGTGATGAATTAATTTCCCCAAGTTTTGCCCATGGCACTAATTGGTGAGTTATCTCTTCCTGCCCTTATCTTGACCCATGAGCCTTTCAACATATTTCTCTCCACTGTCCAGCTGAGAAGGGCAGTGATAGAGAGGCCTTAGTGAGCACCTAGTGTGCAGCCAGGGACAACCCACCAGTCATTATTTGCCACCCTTCATTTCAAATATCAGTATTCTTCTATTAAAAATGGAAAGCAATAATACATGAAGACATATATGTATTTATTTGCTTATTGATGCTGGTGATAAGAGTAGGCCTAGGGCCACCACAGCTGAGCTCTGCCATAGGGTTCTGGTTGAGTAGAGTGTGCCAGGAGTCAGTAGCAGAGCTTCTGCATCATCAGCAGCTGCAATACACAGCACTCACCACTGTCCCATAACACCCTTTCTGATGTATTTCTAGTGCTCTGCATTGCTTCTGTAATGAAACATTATTTATTGCACACAGGAAGCTTATTAGTTTTCTGTGAAAGTAACAACCCAAGTATCTGCACCAAAATCCCTTTTCAGTGTAACTGAAAGTCAAAAGACATTAACAATGACTTCAAAAATGGGTCCACTTTCAAGAAACTTTGAACAAAACTTAGAGAAAAATCAAAGAATATCTCAGTAGTTTTAGTAAACTCCTATAGGCACAACAGGAAGACTGTTGAGAGCTCCCTTCAGGAATCAGAGACCTAATTCCAATTCAGGATCCAAAAAAAACCCAAGTATAACATGATTTTAACACAGAACTCTGTTAGAGCAATCTTGTCATTAGAGAACTGACAGAGATTATGTCTTCATGGTTACACTTATCTCGCAATACTGCATTTAGTGCCTGGAACATCTTAGCTTTACTTTCTCTTTTCAAGGGAGGGTTGACTTTGCACTGAATATGACACTTGGAAAATAATTAATAGTACTTTTATACTGCATCTGCTTTTTCTCTAAAGAGTAGGGAAATAGTAGATAAATAAGTCTAATGACAGAGCTCAAGTAACTGCGGCCCATTAATCTAATTTGGAAAGTTTCTATCCATCTCCATCCAAAGAAAAACAAGCACATAAAATCATTTTCATGGTAGAGACATTGCACTGAATTTTGCTTATTCAAGATAAAACACATGGATAATAACAGTTAATTAAAGTGATTTAAAATAGCAATGAAACACTGTCTGATGCCAAACCATACCATGCCATTAACAAACATTTCTATGTCCCATGAGATTCTGTATCATTTCATTTGCACAATAAAAACATTCCTACGGAAATTTAAGTTTTAATATTGTCTTTGTATAAGACCAAGTTCATTTCCTCTGCACTTATTAACTCTCACATGTGCATTTCAATGAATTACGCTGTCAAGGTGAAACAGCCAGAAAAGGTGTCTTTTCAGCTTCCATAGTAGTGGTTCATTAGAGCAAAGAGAATGATCACAATGGAAAGAACATTAATTTAGATTAGGATCTATAATATATCAGAACAGCACACCTTATATTGCAGTTCCCCCGACACAGTGTTTACTGCACTTGTGTGATACCTTCTGATAATGTTATCCCTCCTTTTGGATATACATTATCTCTATGCAAGCTAGGAATACAGATTGAATATCTGTCTTTTAACAGAACAGGGGTGAGAACCTCATCCATAGCTGAAGCTGCTATTTAGCCTCATTTTCCATGTCATTCAAATCAGCCCAGCATGCAAGTGTGCATGTGCAGCTATACCAAACAGAAAACCAAAAATCCTAGAGAAATACACGCAGAGAAAAGCAAAAGTAGAAACAACATAATGCACAAATGAATGACATCCCAACAGAATACATACAGACAGCAATGAATGGTGATTTGAAAATGCAGAAGTGTAAAGAATGCATTGTCAAAATGAAAGATGAATTGTAAAGAAATTCCACATCTTAAGTTCTTCTGTTTCTAATCCAATCTATACAAACTATGACTCTTGTACTGAGTTACTCAGCATTTCATGGGAAATATTCAGTGTATTACACTATGATGTCTAAGAATGAAGTATAAATTTGAACTAGATACAGAAACCAATTTAAAAATCTATTAATTTTTCTCATTCTGGGGTTACTCACAGTGGGAGTTTCAAGCATAAGCATCTCCCATAGCAAATCACTGTAATATTGTACAAGCACATTAGTAATTAATTTTGCCTGTCTTTGATTATAGGCCATAGATTGCATTAGATGAATTACAGGGTAGAGAGATTACTTATATGTTCCAATATGCCAATTCTTTTATCTCTAAATCGATATATAAACCACCTTCTATTTAAAGATGCTTGTTAAATTCAATCTTGAAGAGAAATTTAGCTATTTAGTCAAGAACAGTGAAAGGCACTTATGAAGAGGAGATAAGCCTGTAATAGTCATTAAGGTGAATTGTTTAAATAGAAACTTAATAGGTAAATCATTTGAGGAAAACATTGGAAACTGGTTTTAAAAGATTTACAAAATTAGCAAGCATGCATACATGACTGAGCTGATAAAGAGTCAAGTTGTGATCCTTTTGGGAACCGATTTAATGCCATTAAGATACTTAATAGTATAAGTCCTGGACAACAGCCTCAGTTTTCTTCACTAACTTTCAAATATTTCATGTAGTTAGGGATCTTTTCTTATAATTACAATCTTCTCATCAGTCAACCAGCAAACCCAAGGTTCTTGGGTTATTTCAAGGTTATTTTAGTGTGAAGGATGAAGATGCTGCCATGTTTCTTCTCCTTTCATTTATTTGATAAAGGGTTCTGGAAGTTCATCTCTCTTTGTTGCTTTCAACTAATCAGTATTTTTGTACTTTTGTTCCCAAACGTTTTGGCCAGAACCAGTTTTTGGCACTGGGTACACTGGGAGATGAAACATTGCTCTTTAAGAGAAAACATATGAATAACAGACAGACAGGGAAGCACAACTAAGCATGAATGAATCAATAAAAATGATAACAGTTGGATTTATACCAACAGTTCATTCAATCTCAACTAGGACTAAAACGAACATTCCATTGTCATTTAGCACTGTAAAAAGAAATAGCCATGCAAAGAAGCTATTTTTGGAGATGAGCATCTTGTGTACATATTTATCCTGTGTGTATAACCTGAGCTAGCATTGCAACTTTTTGCTTCAATTCTCCATGCATTAGTTTTGAAGAGAAAGCAGTTCTGTTGAAAACCCATGAATTCACGGCAATCAGTGAGACGCTTTACATATGAAATATGGATTACTCAGATGATACAAAACAACTGACAGAGGATAAGCCCATGCATTGGATGGTCATCCACATTTTCAAATCTTGCATTTGCAAGATTGGCAGGAAATTCCATGGCAATAGGCTCTTGTGTTTAGAATTCCTTTGATACACTATTACATTCCAAGTTATGCCTCTCTTCCAACTTATCAGGTTTGTCTACTGCTACAGGAAATATCTGTTTAAATAATCACAGTTTTAACCCTGTGAAATTCTCCAAATACAGTTGGGTGAACATACATCAAGAAACCCAAAAAGGTTTTACTTCACTCCTCAGTTACTTCTGGGTATAAAATGCTGACTTTTGTACCCAAGTTAAGAGGAACAGTTTGATTGCTGCTTTATTCTCCTGGCCCAAATATAGGACTGGAGAGATTCTACACCTTTGAGGCATCTAAATTCATTTAAATTTGCATCTTATTATTAAATTTATGATATCTACTCTAGCTGCAGAATTGTTTATTTAGATAAATCAGACATCGCTACATATCAGTCCCAAACACCAACTCTTCTGTTTCAGTGTCAATACAGAATGTATGATGTGTTAGAAACCAATAATTATTTCCATTTATATTTTTCATAGATAGTAATCCAGACCTGTTAAATATTTACAGTAAATATTATACTGCGCACATCTCTGATCGAAAACAAGAGGTAAAACAGAGAGCATTTTATAAAAGTAAGAGAATTTCTTCTCATATCACAGCTCATATTGCTCTGTACTTTGAGAGTGGTTTAAGCCTTTGAGAGATGAAATGCTAATACTCTTCAATAAATTTTATCAGGACCTATTTTAATTCATTTTTGCTGTTTCTTCTTAGAAATACGATTTATCTGTACATACAATATTACCAAATTCCTGCACAGTGGTTAACCAACCTGTAAATCACAGAATCATAGAATAGTTAGGGTTGGAAAGGACCTTAAGAACATCTAGTCCAACCCCCCTGCCATGGGCAGGGACACCTCACACTAAAGCATATCGCCCAAGGCTTCATCCAACCTGGTCTTGAACACTGCCAGGGATGGAGCATTCACAACCTCCCTGGGCAACCCATTCCAGTGCCTCACCACCCTAACAGTAAAGAATTTCTTCCTTATATCCAATCTAAATCTCTGCTGTTTAACACGTTATTCCTTGTCCTATCACTACAGTCCCTAATGAATAGTCCCTCCCCAGCATCGCTGTAGGCCCCCTTCAGATACTGGAAGGCTGCTATGAGGTCTCCATGCAGCCTTCTCTTCTCCAGACTGAACAACCCCAACTTTCTCAGTTGGATGAGCATCCACAAGTCAAATGTAGGCTTCTGCTTCTTTTCAGATATATATTTTATAAGTCAATTGAAACTATCTTAAATCTTCAGAAAGATGATTTAAATTCATATGTATGCTACTAAAATTTGAACTTGCACAATGTATGCTTTATCTGTGGGCTTTCTTTACTGCTCTTTTTTGGCTAGTGAGTCTGGAACTTCACAGCCTCACTGTGGATTTCAGACAGGACTTCAGCAAAGCCATTTACCCTGTCCTTCTGCCAGCTCCCTGTCTCTACCAAAACAAAGATAAATGAGATGTCCTGACTCTTACAGCGCTGGGAGCAATATTAAAGTAGACAAGACTAAAATTAATTTGTGCTATTCACCACTTCTGTGGGGAAGCTGAAGAAAACCTGTCATGTCCTGAGTTGCATCAATGTTGTACCTTTGTTACTTGACATTAATTAAGCTGGCTTTTCAAATTGTAGAGAGATAATGTAGCAGAATTGGGCAATTTAAACATGAAAACATGAAAGGTTGACATGGACAAAATTATATAAATCTGATGTGAGAAAATATTCTATCTTACTGAAGAGCTAATTTACATTAACTTTCGTAAGAATCCTTGCTCATCAGAGTGGTGATTACAAACATCTACAATATTTTTTGGCAGCATTTTGTTTTAGGGTTTACTCCTCAGCAATGGTCCATGCTGCTTGGTTTATTTAATAAATTTACCTTTCCAAGCATTTAAGAACTCATTTTCCATGTGATGATATTCTTTATGAGGGATATCAAGTAGTACATTCGAATAGATTGTGGATCTTTGAGAAACAATCTTTGAGATGCTACTAAATTTGAAGAAGTGCTATTTGAAAGTTAACCCTGACAGGAAAGTATGAACCTGCTTATGGCATTATGTTTACTTGTTTATTCTTGGATTATTCAAGCTCCAATGAAGTCAATGTTATTCTCCTTTTGACTTCATTGAGAAGTGATCTGGTTTTGGTACTGTACTGATCTTCCTTTGTGGACACCTGCTGCCTAATCCTCCTTCAGTCAAACAGAAAATTCTCCATTCTGTCATTAATTCAAAGCACTCTGGTACTGTGTAAGATTGTATCAGGAAAGTAAAAAAGAGGAATGACAAGGAAAAGAAATAGGCTGATCATTGTAAAAAGTTCTGATCAGAATTTCTGCTTCTAAAGCACAACCTTCCAGTACTGCAGCTGAAAGACCCAGTTATGCAATTCATGGCATAACAACGTGAATGCTGATTATTGAGTGATGACTACAAGAGGTAAGTGGGAAACCAGATAAATCCAATAGGAAAAATATACTGAAATTTCCATCAGGAGTGGTTTCACTCTGCATACTTCCCTTTCTAATTGCTATGCACATACCAACCCAGAGAAGCTCGAATCATTTGAGCCTCATGATTCTAGAGAACACCTGTGACTTCAATGACACTCATGAATTCATTGCCTACTTCAGATGTCTTCATAAACCAAGACTTTTTATACACTTTCACTGAAGTAGTATAATATATAAAATGGTTGTAAAGGCTTGATATGAAAAATTAACAACCTTCACTTATACTGCTGAATCTGAAATGTCAAAAGCCAATTCCCTTCTGCATGGTGCAATGACAGTATTACATGAGTTTGTACCCTAGCCAAACCTGTATGACTTCTGCTTCCAACCAAGCCTGTATAGTCACACTCTTGCCACAGATACTACATAAGTTCTCGTACCTTCAGCTCTTAGTCACTGTACCTTGAATAGGCTAAGAGTTCTGATTACAGCTTATGCAATCTTCAACAGAGCAGCGACTAAACTGTCTACACATTTTCCTGATTATACCCAAGTCAACTATTAATAAACATGGCCATTTATTGGAAGCAGGTTAGACTGCTTCATCAGCTAACCTATCTTGTCTAGAACCAGCTCAGGAGTATCTGATGGTAGCCCTTACATTAGGCTGTGTAAATGCACCCTACTACCAGTGAGCAGTACCAAATGACATTTGGTTTCCCTACTGTGTACTCCCCCCCCAGGCAGGCTTCAGTGACTTGCAGGTGTATATGTTGACTTGTTTTCTCTTTACAAAATGTAATACACTATGATGGTTTCAGGCTGCTTTTTAAGAAAAGTAGTCTTAAGGATACAGTCATTGCAATTCAGATGTTAAAAATCAGTGTAATCAAATCAAAAGCAGTTTGTGATGTGTGAGACTGTGTACTCTCACATTTTAGAGTTACATTCTTTTTCCTGCTCTCCACTTTATCAGTGTAGTGATTCCAACTGCATAAAAGCAAGAAGTATAATGAGCCTCAAAAGACAGAGCAAGCAACTCCAATTATGTGTGGAATGATGCATTTTCTTCATGAAGTATGGAAATAGTCTGGAAAAAAGAAATTGTTTCTGCATCTCCCTGGGGATTGGAATGTTTCTGTTCTGGCATTTCCTTAACAATATTGAAATTTTAATTTTCATAGTCAAACTAAATCTTCCTCTCCTTCCCTTTGTCAGCTGAAAGAATGTATTTTAATATCTTGTCACTTCCATTGACCTTGCTTTTTGTGCAGTAACAATAGTGGGTTTATGCACTATAAGCATTATTTAAAAAATTCATATAAGCTGCCTCTAGTGATAATCTTTACAAATAAATAAAAACCTTTTAAAGAATAAATTGGTTAAGATCTCAAAACATTCTACGCACAAATTTACAATGACAATTTAGCTAAAGTTAGGTTCAACCCAAAAAGGTCAGTTGTATAACTAGGCTTTCACCAAATTCAGGGATGTTTAGAGCTTGCAACCCTTTCTGCACCCCTAATGAGTGTTTATTTTCTTTATAGTAAAACAAAAATATTAACCCTTTTTCCAGTGACTTCATATTGATGCAGGAGCTTATAATGGCTTATGACAAACTGCTATGTCAATTTGTCCTACTGTTGCAAATTGGCACTGAATATCTTTGCATACATACATATGTTTTATCAACAGCAGCTTTCTCTTGTCCTTTTCAATGTTTCCTATCAAAAACTCATTTTCAGGGTTTTGCATTTCCCCTGTATTTGTGAGTAACAGATAAGCACCCCTCTTTCTGCCTTCTCTTTCCTGTTGCCATCCACCTCACCTCCAGTACTACTTCTCAGACCAATACAGTGATCAATACATTGATCAATAAATATTTCTGCAGTAACATGATAAATATATAACCATTTGGTAACATTTTTTCCTAATGCTTGCACATCCATTTAAAATGGACCAGGAATGGCAGAAGAATCTGATCGCACTGTTTCAGCCTCTGGCTACCGAAATCAGCTTTCTTTTACTTATTATATATACTTATTATCCCCACAGACCCATAAAGGTAGAGCTATGTTCTGATAGTGGGGGAAAATCTGAAAAGGAAAACAAAAATATGTAGAAATTTTAGAGCAGACCCAGGAGGTGGTTCCCATCATGGCAGGAGTTTGTTTTATAATAATTTTATAATAGTTTACATAATTTTATAATAGTTTGATAATCCTGCATTTTAGACTATTCCATTAATATTTTATGACTTTTAGACAGAAGCAGTTTTGCAACACCTACAACAGTGTTCTCAATGCGGTATCATTGGCCTTGCACAGGCTCAGCACAGTGTTACCTCCTGATTTCTGAACCACAGGCATACTCTTAGACATACCTTTTTAAACTCAGACCTTACTTGACTTGGCAAAACTAACAGAAATGGGCATATCTGCAAGTATCTACATATAGGGCTTATGTCAACAATAATAAATGGTGATAATTAAAAACAAAACGATCTCAGGGCCTGAGTCAGCACTACATTACTCCAGTGGGATAACAGTAGTGTAAAACAAGGCTAGCACAGGGCTGAGGGAAAGTTCATTATTCCTGTGGTAATTCATTCCCATTTCCATGACAAATTGCACTGTTATAATTAGAGGTCCCACCTGCTTTCCATGAGGCCTCCTATCACTCCATACTAACGATCATTCTTTTTTATGTAGTGCAGAAAATCATGGGTATTTGCACCTATTGAAAATATCTTTTAACTCACGAGGACTGCTGGTGGTGTCTGTGAATGCATGTGATGTATTTCACAAATGGACAAAATTGAAGGAAAGCCTTAAATTGCTGAAATCATACAAGCTGTCAATAGCACAGGCAAATTTCCCAGTTCCCAGCTCTTTGCTTTAACCATTAGCTCTCTTGCTCCTTTGGTGCACAACTACAACCCTGGAAATTATTCTTCCCCCAACAGGTACAGCACAGGTAGCCACAGGGTAGCTTTATTTACCCTGTCTCCACAGTAATATTTCATTTCTAAGCTCACAGAACTCTCTCATGGGGTAAAAAAGTGTAATTTGTTCTCCAAGTTAAATCTATCCTTGGGTTTTCTGATGAGCTGAGAGCCTAGCAATTACTGTGACAGATGGAGTGATTTTTATGATGTGGAAACATGTCTACAGGAATGAAACTGCAATCTCCAAACCCATTTCTCATATTGGCCTTTAGACAGTTGTCAGGTAATAATTGTCATTAACTTTCATCACTGTGGACAAGATATGAATTAGTGAATGGCTCCATTAGCTTGTTACTATAGCACTCCTATGTGGGGTGACACTTGCTGTCAGATTTTTTGCCAACTATTTGGAATGCACACTAACCAGATATGGAGCTGATATTAAAAATGTGGGTGTAAATTTCTCCCAACACTCAGAAGCATTTGAACATCATGTCTGGAGTTTTAGTGCTCTAGCATTTTGGAAGAACTGCTCCAAGGGGATTGATTGGCAGACACAGAATAGGATGTTTGAGAGAGTGCTTGCACATCCTGAAAATAAACAACTATGTGTCTCGCAGAAATAACCCTTTCAAACAAGAAACTTATTGTGTGGACTTAGTATGAACTAACTGGATCTTCATGAGATAATCTGGACCATCACTCCTGCCTCATATCTAGCCAGTAACTGCTGTAGCTGGCATTTGGTCAATGCTATCCTCTGAAGCAGACATCAGTTTTGAGGGTCATGGTCTACCTCACCCTCCCCTTACTGGATGACTGATTGCTCTTGCCAAAAAACCCAATTAAAAGTGACCTGAAACATTTCTATTCTCCTGATTCCAGTCTTCTCCATTAATCCAAGACATAGGAACTGGCATTTGATACTTCAGGAGTGTTTCCTGTGCCTTTCTTAAGAGACTGAATTTCAGAGCTTGCTTACAGGCATGGAAAGAAAGAAGACATCTTTCCTTTGTTCCCAACTGTCTCTCTATAGCTCTCTTTGTAATCATAACAGCAGGAAGATTTTAATACTAGTGATTTACAAACGTTTTCTTCCTGCAAGAGGACTTTTTTTCTTCTCTAAAGACATAGTAAGAAAAATACTGCTACTTAACTAAACTAAGTTAATATTTCTGCCCATTTTATGGGCTAAGAATATATAGTCTAATTTCCATGGATGCAGAAAATGAACAAAAGAGGATCTGTAGCACTCGAGAGCACAGTACGCCTGAAAATCAAACCATATATTCCAAAAATATGAAACATTTCTCAAATGATGGAACAGACAAAACACCTTATTTTTTCTCTTTTAAAAAATTAACCCTATTCTGTTTAAAGACATTAGTTATCCTTTTAATGATAGATAAAGCAAAGCAAATAGAATTAAGTAATTTGCTCAAGTATAGCAATTTAGTCAGCAGCACAACTGGAAATAAAGCCCAGCAGCTCTAACCTGAAGCATTCCAACTTAACCTGAAAGGCTTCTGTAACTTTACGTAATTAAACACTTGAACTGTAGGGATTTTATGCTTTTATAGGCAATCATCTCTCTGAGTTTTTAAAGGGTGCATCTTCCTAATAATTTTAATTAATAGTGTCTAAAACAGAAGAGTTCTCATTAAAAATAGGAATGAGCATAAGAGTCAGTAGGAATGTTTGTTCTTATTAAGGTCAGAGATTCATCCATGCAAACATGGGAGCTGAGGCTGATAGCATCATTTTTCTTTCATTAACTATAACAGTTATATATGACTGGATTATTTACTTTAAGAGAACACTTGAGTCAGGGTTAAAAAGAAATTACAGGAACCTGTTCCAGTTAAGACTTTTTAATTTGTTAATTGAAAATGATAAGGAAAACCGACAATTAATTTGTATCATCTCCAAAAGATCCTAAATAATTTAAAGGCCTCAGGAGTCTGATTCACAAGCAGGAGCAATCTACATAGAGGCTCTGCATTTGAGTTGTAGACAGTTAATCAACATAGTTTATGCTGATTTTGTTTTGCCTTATATAACTACGAAATATTGCAGTTCTGGAGCTGCTTTTAAAAGCAGCACCACACAGTCAAGCCTAATGGGTCTGTAGTTGCACGCATCTACATGCATCTTGTCAATCACTGCAATGTGTGTTCCTCATGTGGGTCAAGGTATCCAAACCTGTTTTTAGAAGGGTCTAGAGGTGCCAGATTTAAAGTACTTGAATTGCTAAAGATGATTTGGGAGTGAAGGCCATAGCTCTTAGATACCTAATTCCCACTGCAATCAGCAATAACAAGATGCTCCAATTCCCATCAGTATGAACATCAGTACCCACGGCAGCCTCTGAATTGACCAGTTTAATCTCTCAAATTGCTTAGGGGTTGCTATATGCACTGTGCCTCTGAATGCCTAAGTCTGTGTATAGATATACCTTGACGTAACTCCTTAGGGAGTTACTTTATCAAGAGTTATTTTAACCAGGTATCTTTTATTTTCTAAAGATGTATTGTTCTCTGTGACAATATGATTTTTTTTTCCATTGATACCAAATAAATTGAACCTCATTTTGCTGTTCAAAAATCTACAGAAAGAACTGTGTATTTATTCCCCTCCACTGTCTTTAAGCAGTGATATTTAGTAGTGCGAGTTCACTAGATATAAGCTTGTTGTCTGTGGCTGTGGATAGTGTAAAATGCAAATCAGTCCAGAAGTTGACTCCAAAGTGTTAAAATAGGAAAAACTACAAATCTACTCCAATTCTGACTTTTAAGTGTTTAAACCCATGAATTGTATAATTTCAATTATTAAATTATTTCAATTATTCTAAATAAAATTTAATAAGTTCAAATCTTATAAATATTATTTGTAATTTTCTCCCCAATATAAGTAAATGAATACAATTAAACAGTAGAAGTTCATTTTAAATTCAAGATGGCTGTATTTGTGTGGGGCAATCTGAAAATTCAATTTCATAATGTCATTGTTTTTTACTGCTTATTTGATAGGTCCCACTTTCATGTTGCCAGGCATTTCAAAAGGCTCAAAATAGGGCTAGATGTGTTTTGGGAGATATAATTCCCATATTAAACACATGGGATTGAAAAGGGGATGATGAGTACTCTTGTACAATGTGTATTTCAATAAAGATGACAAGAGCCTCCCTGGAAAGCAGCCACACACAAGTACACTTGTATGCATCATTTTGACAATAAGCTCTCTCCCAGATGGTTATTGTGAAGAAAAAGGCTGCTCAGATATTAACAAATGAGAAAGGGTACTATAGCAATGAGTACTAGAGAGGCCTACCTTTTTCAAGTGCAGTCAACTTCCTGCAAGGATCAGTGAAAAGCAATCAGGACCTTTTCAGCTGTCCCTTCATGGCCTATGGAGGGATCCCAGGGATCCCTGGAAATCATTTAGTTAACCACGTGCTTAGTGTTGCAGACTTGCTAGTCTGATTGCAGGGACTACTGGTGTGTAGTGACCCCCGTGTGCTTAGGTGGAGCCTATGGGAATTCAGCCATGTGTTGGCAGTAGCATCATCCATCAGTCATTAAGATTTTGGACATTACAGTTTCCTTACCCATATATCTGGCGCACATTTCAGCATATTTTCATTTGTGATAGACAATGCTCAGTTACCCTTGAATACCTATGCAAATGCAGGCTGTTTGCTGCAAAAGACTATGCTCTGCCCTGTGCTAATATCATAGAATCACAAAATGGTTTGGGTTGGAAGGGACCTTGAATATCATCTAGTTCCATCCTCCCTTCTGTCCCTAATCCCCATTGGTGGGAAAGTAGCAGTGGTGCCAAGAACTTGATGTCATTAATGTAATTCATCAAATACCTTAAAATCGTTTCATGTTATTTAATAATAACACAAATTGCCATTAGTAATAGGATGCCATTGTCTCGGACAGAATTAGCTTTAAAAGAAGCTCTATGAAGTCATTGTTTAACCTCTTTTAGAGACTGGAAAACAAAGGACAATATCACTAACTATTCTATGTTAGACTACAGATCACAGTGTCAGGCAGAACTGGGGCTGCCTTTAAGAAACTTATCTTGATTTTAAAAGCAAGCCAAATACTTTCAATCCAGGCACCCAAGCACCATAAGAAGGATCTGAAAGTTTACAAAAGCTAGGAAAAACATGACCAAAATTTTCAGGAGGAGTCATATTCCCAAGCTTTTCTCCTATAAGTATGAATTGAAACCCTACCTTACTTCCTACCTCTAAATGTATTAAGAAATATTGATGCAAACATGATCAAAGAAAGGCTTAAGAGAAAAATAAATACCTATGGAAAAAAATGTAAATAAAGAAATAACATAAACCTAAGGGCTGCCTTTTAGCAAAATCAATGCTGGCAACTACTGTGCTAAGAAGATTTCAGTGAAGACAGGGAAGTTAGTTCTGGTCCAAACTGAAGCATTTTGTAAGTGTGTCTATGTAGTGGTGAATGTAATGAAGCTCTCAGTGTAAAGACTAAGAACACAACATTTTATGTTATGGACTGTTTGTAAAAGAGTGTTACACCTGTAAGTTGTGATTTCCTTTCACTGTCAATAATCTAATTGCACGTCAATAATGACAGAGACCAGAACATGAATATTCTGCATCAATTCCCATGGGGTGCTGTCAAAAGAAAACTTAATAGCTAGAAAATCTCCCTCTACTCCTGCCTTCAATGAGACAGATTTTCAGCTGCTGCACATTGACATCCCCCTGTTAATATCAATTCACAGGAAATGATAATTCAATCAAACCCCAAATAACTTATATCCTAAAATGACAGTATGTTGTTCTAGACCTCCAAACCTCCCAGGAGCTGACAGGCCACCATAACAGCAAGGGTTATAAACTTGAATTTATTATAGACAAATAAGGCTTTGGCCTATGAATCCTGTTTGCCTATTAAGTTAATGAGCCTTGACAAAACAATCATCTGAGGAGTATCTGACAAATTATCTGGAGCAGCAGTTTGAAAGGCGCTGGCTGCTTTACAAGCATTTCAATTGGGAGAACATGGCATCATGTTCCTCTTCCCCTGGAAGAGCTATCTGTCAGACCAAATTTCTTGCAGTTCAGCAGCAGATCTCAGCATTGGAGCACTGAGATATGACAATGACTGCAGCTACCAAAACAAGCACATAATCCCTGTCCCATTCTCCCCAAACCTGAGGCTGACAATTGCCAATGAAAGACTCTTTCTAGGAAGCCTGCAGGAAGACACCCAGATATCTTTTTATAATTGACTGGAGATCATGGAAGTGATTAATGTGGAGGGAAAAGGCTTTGAGGGATTTAGATGGGTAAAAGGAAACCTTTTAAAATGCTTGGTGCTTATTTGGAAGACTTTTTCTGTGATATAACTTCCAACTGACATGGAAGTAATCACACCCGTGGATTTAGAACAAGGTCTTCTTATGGATTAATTCTTGCAGATATTTGACACAATACATCCCTAAGACACATCACCTGTGTGAAATTTAGGGCTGCTTACAATGAACGTTTCTGCAAGAAAAGCCACTTGGATTAGCGTTAAAATGGGATTAATGCTTTTCTAAAATCTGTGCTCCAACTGTGAATACCGAGTCCATTTGGAAATCAAATCTTGGTATATGCTGTAAAGCTGTCACTTTCCTGACCGAAGGCATTTGCTGAAATATTATGGTCAATTATTGAAAGAGTCCTGTGGAAATGATGACAGTATTTGAGAACATCAAAAACTGTCATATTTTCCATCTGAATGCTATTTCACAGTGGGAAGGAAGCATAAATTGTAGCAATCAGCAGCCTCTACCACAGCATGTAGCAGAGCACAGTGCAGAGCGTTTAACCACGAGTTGTGTCTTATCTTTTGTGTTCTTTTGTTGGACTGCTGAAATAAACAAACTGATTAAATATACAGGGAATAGGGCTTAATATTACATCAAATTAGAATGAAGAGAAATGAAATCTCATTCTTAAAGAGAACTGTTATCTGACACGCAATAAAACAAATCCAGCTTTTTAAGTCCTCATGTCAAGTCATCAAATATCTGACGACCAAGAATTTAATAAATCACACAATAAAATAGAAAGATGTAGAGAATTATACCTTCAAAAGGCAAAACGGCTCAGTTTTATGAGCTCTGCAGGGTTCCATTGATTATTGGCATCTGCGTACCTGACCTGCAGAAATTAGCCTTAACAGATTCACCCTCTTCCCCCCAGCCTATCTCCATAGTCCTGACAGTCAAGTCTATCGGGGTTGACCATTTAGCAATGAATTGCATCTCTCTACAGTTAGCATGCCACAGTCTAACCCTCAGTGCTCCCAATACACAACTTCATGGTCCTAAAAATCCCCTAGAACCTGCTTTTTCAACTTTCTAGTTCAAATTGGTCCCTTCCTTTCTAAAGGAACCATTTAAAAAGTCTTTTTATAATGATGTCTTATGCTGTCTGGCTCTAAACACACATAGCACTGTGATGCTTACAGATAAATTACTCGTATGCACACTGTACCTGAAGACCTGAAGTAATTTTACTAATTTTGGTTAGCTATTTCCTTTAAGATAATATTTGTAGATAAATTCAAATACTGTGGATAGACCATAGAATGGTTTGGGCTGGAAAGGACCTTAAGGTCATCTAGGTCCAACCCTTTGCCATGGGCAGAGGACACCTCACACTATACCATGCTACCCAAGGCTTTGTCCAAACCTGGCCTTGAACACTGCAAGGGAAGGAGCATTCACAACTTCCTTGGGCAACCCATTCCAGTGCATCACCACCCTCACAGTAAAGAAATTCCTCCTTATATGCAGTCTAAACCTCCTCTGTTTAAGTTTTAACCTATTACCCTTTGTCCTATCACTACAGTCCCTAATGAATAGTCCCTCACCAGCATCCCTGTAAGCCCCCTTCAGATACTGGAAGGCTGCTATGAGGTCTCCACGCAGCCTTCTCCTCTCCAGGCTGAACAGCCCCAACTTTCTCAGCCTGTCTTCATATGGGAGGTGCTCCAGTCCCCTGATCATCCTCGTGGCCTCCTCTGGACTTGTTCCAACAGTTCCATGTCCTTTTTATGTTGAGGATACCATAACTGCACACAATGCTTCAAGCTAGCACCTTCTGGGTTATTTATACCTTTGTAAAACATTGCCCTTATCAGTGATTTCACCCAAACTTGCACTGAACAGCTTGACTAATCCCTTTGTCCAGTGATTAAGCATCTGTTTACAAATTCTAGAAGCTACACAGTTTTCATTCTAATCAACAAACAACTTCTGCATGGTCTTACCACATCTGCTGTATTCTTCACTAGTATTTCTCTTATTGCTTTTTTAATTTAGCTTTCTATTTCATAGCACTGCAATGCATTTCACAGCTGTTTTCCTAATCCCTGCGGTTTCTTTCCTGTTAGTGCATCTTACATTAATTTACCATTTTACTTTCCACTTACACGCTTCTGCTCTTACTCTTCCCACATTACTCTTTTCTTTGATAAGTGTTTTCTGTAGAAAATGCCTGTGATCAAAGCTCCAAATACAATTATTTTTCTTCAACTTGAGAATACAAAAGTCGATGGTAGTTTACGTGACAAAGGAAGCACTCAACATCTTGAAAACTTGTATCCTATTCTTCCTTTGTCTCCCAAGTCTTGCTTGCAAATAGCTTACTACTATCACATTAGACTACAGAAGGATAGCTGGGTTATGCTAGATACCTTTTTGGAGTGTATGCTTTTCTTTATTAAACATTTCTCAGGAGGCAGTCACTGATAATATTTTATAGAAATATCTTCCATTACTTCATTTACAGAAATGTTCATCATTTTAGGTTTTAGCACAGCCAGCATAGGGAATGCTAAAGATTAGATATATTCTCAACCACAGCTTGGTGAGGGAGGTGATTGTCTTTTCCTCAATTGCACCTGAAAGGTTTAGGCAGCCACCCTATAAAACCAAAGATGCTCAGTGATCAAAGTATGCACAGCACAGAAATAAAATGACTGAATCAAACTGAATTCCTGCAGCTTTCAGTGAAGCTTTAGTCGCTTTCATTCTCACAGAGAAAGAAACACTGAATTCAGTTTTAAAACGTGATACATATCATGTAACCTATTTTAGAGCACCATTCCAATGGATCAAAACATTGCCTGTGTTCATCACTGGATTTTGGATGACCAAAATTATATACTGCAGTAGCACATATCTTCCAGTGGTGCAAACGTGAAAGCATGGTTAAAAACAAGCATAAGCTGTAGAGAGATCTATGGTGAAGATGCAAACTATGCGATAAATCCAGTGATGTTCATGCACTCTAACAAAGGAGGTGAGGAAGAAGCGCATGCAGTACCTGGTGATCTCAGAGTCAGGGAGCAGGCCTACGTGGTAGTGGGGATAGGGAGCTGTAAGAAGGAAGCTTTTGTCACACTCGACAGGGGAATAGTGCCTAGGAGAAGGTGGTTTATCACACAGTTTGTTCACAGTGCTGTAAACAGGTTCAGGAGGCCTGGTGATACAGAGACAAGAGTAAAAGATCAGGTGTGTATTAGTGACTGAGAATACAGAGAAAACACAGCAATCATTTTAAAAGCATGCACAGCAATTCTGTCAAGACCTTTTCAGTAGGGCTTTTCTGACAAGTGTGCTGTTAAAGGAAACATTTGATACCACAGCATTATGGCATACAAGCAATGCATATAACGATACAGACAATATAAGTGGGCCATAAAACTGGCTTATGGGAAGTGTGGCACTGAAAGGGAACATCTTATCTCTGAAGCTCAGTTATGAATTTTCCCACATACTCTCTTTAAATATATATATATATAAAATCTAACAATATTACTTCTGCACATCTTTCTGTGATTTTAATTTTAAGCCCTGTATTAAAGAAAATATTTATTACCTGAAAAGATGTATTTTTTACCCATTAATTTATGATTAAATGAAGCACATATTACTTCTTAATGCAAGATACTCCTGCCCCAATGAGCTGGGACTTTGCAAGTAGAACTGTAGTCAAAGTGATCCACACCCTGTAATAACACCGATGGTAACGAACCATGTAAGCAATTAATTTCATTGGCAGGCAATTCATTTCATTTCAAGAATTCTTGGCTCTCGTTTCAGATTCAACCTTCAAAATCTGACTGTGCAGACCACATCTGAAGCAGGTAACCTCATTGACAAGGCTTCTGCAGTTGCACTTGCACTGCTGCTCCAAATTACAGACAGCAGTCTGCAAAGCTAAATAAGAAGGGTAAGACCCTAAAGCTGATACTTTAGGATCAGCTGACACTGATCCTAAAGCAATTCTCTCCTGATGCCTAGAGGCAATACTTACCACAGACTTCCCAGGGAGCCAACTGGGGAGAGGGGAGAAGGGATGCAGCCTTTAGTACAATCAGCCAGGGATCCATAGGAGAAAACCAGCGAAGTTTTAAAAGCAAAAAGCACCATATAGTACATTTCCCATCATGCAACTTCTTCACCTACAGCGCTGGCCCAGCAGATACCTCTGGGACTACCAGCAGAGTGAAACTTGACTCATAATTTCCTGACGTTTCTGTTCCAAAGGATGCCAAGATGCAATTGCTGTCATATCCTCACTTCTGCCAGAAGATCCAGGATATGCCACTGCCTTTAATCACAGCAATACAGAAGCAGCTAGATGAAAATCTGATTTGAGAAGCCTGAAAATATCAAGAGGCCAAGCAGTTAATGAACTCTTTTTGTTCTTCTGGCTGCACTGTGCCTCACATGGGTGCGGTTTTTGCTGTGACTTTCACAGGTATCAGAGTTATTATGATCGTGGATGCACTGGCAGATATAGAGAACAGATTTTCCTTTGTTGTTAGTTTCTGGTTTTGTCCTTTGGGGGAAGAGGAGTAACTGCTTTACTTAAAACTTGGTCTCATTTGTTGCTAATAACATTATTCATTGTAATCTGACATACGATTTGAGAGCTCTTTGTGCTTGCCTTTCCGAGGGAAAACTTTACAGCTATAAAAATGGCATTTTAAGATTATCAAATATCAAAATAGCAAAGGTGCCACTCATTCTGTGATAAAGCTTTCTGTCAAGCATTTAGGAAAACCCCTTTAAAATTTTCAAGGTAGAAATTCTTTTTTTATCAGTACATTTCAGACTTATTACAGAGGGTTGGATTCAGTAATTTATTTACTAAACCAATTGCTCCTTTCAATAGAAAAAAATCCAGAGGAAAAACACTTTTATTACTGTACTTCAATCCAATACTGTCTTTCATTCTCTCAGAAATCACTTTTGCTTTTAGGCAGTATATTAAAGAACAGTAAAAATATCGAATATAAATGATACCTGCTGTGAAATTGAAGTGTTGCCACAGTGCAGAATGATGAATAATAATTGTAGATTTCTCCATGGGTTAAAACACTAACCAGTCCATAAACCACTTGCTAGCTTCCTATATTCAAGTTGCTTGTCTTCTCTGAGTAGTAGATAATATGAATGTTGCTACCCTTTGGATATATTGTGAATGCTCAAACTATACTGAGTCATCAGTGAGTGACCATCCAACCTTGTGCTGAGACACAAATCATGCCACAGAGATGGACAGATATGAGTGTTTGCTTTGTGAACTGAGTTACAAACTGCTTCCAAAAGCAAAACAAAGGTAAACATTCAACATCTACCTAGATACTGAGACCACATAATCCTTCAATAGAAACATGGGGCCCTAACAAAATTTCTTGTGAAGCCCACCAGATTTTAAAACATTTAGCGTTTTTCACTCTTTTTAATCTTGCTGGATGGTAAGATAATAGAAAATTGGAATAAGTCACCACACTGTTGTATAAAGCACTCTGCTCATTGCTATTATGTGATATTGTGACCTAGCTAACACCACACCCTCTCTAATTCAGCAGAAGAAAAAGGACTTAAGGTTAAGAAAAGGAATTCAAACTTATCCATTTAAAGCTTGGACTCTTAGAATAGGATTCAGAGTATTGGCTAATTCCAGTTATGAGTGCACTCCTTGTAAGGTCTATGAACTGGTCTGAGCTCATCATAGGCACTTATTCACCACCACATGTCATTCTTCAAGGTCATTAAGACCATGGACTGAACTAGTTCTTTAGATACCTTCATAATACTCAAAGGTACATGTTAATACCTTAAATTGCATGGCTGGGCCCTGGCTGCACATTTTATTGGCAAGAAAAGCAAGAACTTGAAAACAAGCAATATGTAACATCAAGGGTCCAGCTCAGATCAGTATAAACTTATTTTCTCTCCCAATTAGATTTAATATAAATTAAATAATGTTAAAATATCCACTGGGCACATCACTGTCCTGCTCATACAAACTGTGCTTCATGTAGGCCAGTAACCCTTCGAAGTAATATGAGATACTTGCTTCAACAGACTGTCTTCAAATATCCTCCTGACTCTTCACCTTCCTATGGCAAACTAGTACATACACACTTTGGAAGACACCTTCTTATTCCCCCCCTAAAAAACCCAAAGATAACTAAGCATATCAGTAAGCTTTATTAAATGATTTTTCCAACATAACATTTTCTCTTGTCAGTTATATTTCTCCTCACTAGAAAAAAGATGATCATAAGCTCTTTTTCTAGCCCTCCAAAGTTATTGAAAGCTGGACCTGTCAATCAGTATAGACCTAACTGCAATGAGGCACAATTTCTACAGAAAGATATAACTAACTGCTTGAAGTGCTAACTGTAACAACCATAACAGTGGGAGGTAGAACACTGATCTGACACTGGCTTTCTTTATTTATTTCATAACTGATTGTGTAAAGAAAAGACATCTTCCTGGTTGTTTGTAGTCCTTATTATTCTTTGTTTGGATCACTGTGTTATTGTTTCAGGCTGGCTTTATTGCACAACAGAAGTTATAAGAAAATGGCATTATTAAAACCATTCTCTCCTCAGTGCCATGCAGGGTCCTCAATTCAATTTTAACTTCTTATTGCAGAATCCTGTTTGGCAGCAGTCAGTTGCCAACATAGAGCATAATAACTGTTAACAGTTTAATTTGAAAAAAACATTTAAAAGCTTTTATGATATGGAAAGAAACCAGCTAAGCTCTCACAGCATATTGACTATGCAGGACTACAGCCAGGGAATGCTAAATTCAATTTGAGAGAGAATAAATCTCACAATGCTGCAAGTTTCCAACTTTTATATTTTTAGTAGCCATTTTTAATTGTACCCAAGTTCAGTAAAGACAACTAATGCATTAACATTGGTAATACAGTGTTGCTGGGAAGTGGGCAAGGAACTGTCACTAAAAGTATAGCACTATTAAAACAAAAATCAATAGCGTTTTAATATAAATGAACTCTTTTGCTTTGCCAGGTTGAACAGAGCCTGGGGTGACACGATCTAGTGCAAGGCATCCCTGCCCATTGCAGGGGGGTTGGAACTAAATGATCTTAAGGTCTTTTCCAACTCTAACTATCCTATGATTCTATTCTCTGATTCTAATAACCAGTGATTTGCATACGTGTTTTGACATCTTTCAGTTTCTTGTTCATATAATCTTCTAGGAGAAACACATACTTTATCATTCAATACATTTATTTAGAATTGAAAGTTGATTTTATTTCATAGGTTGTGTCCTGGCAATTCAAATAAGACCCAAACATTTATATGACATGCTTCTTTCCATTAAATGAAAGACACAGGCAGGGTGTGAAGAGCTGGAAGACAACACCTGAAGTACATTATGTTAGTTCTTTCTGGAAATCCCTCTATAATCAACGATTTCTCAGCTTTTTCATTATTAGCTGCTATTTTCATGAGCCTTAAAGTTTACCATAACTGCAAAACAAGTGCTTAGATCACAGCAATTCTTTTTAGCACAGTAATGAAGAGTAAGAATTGCTTTGTTCCTCTTAACCATACCATTTAAACATTCTAATAGGGTTTTTAGATGAAATGGTCTATGAAAAGGCATAATTTAAAACTTTTAATATTCTACATCCAATTCTACACTCGTTATTCTCAGACATTAGGAATAAAGAAAGGAAATGGCTGCTTAATTTGAAAAAAAATCTGTAAATATGTTCTGTTGCAGTAATGGAAAATAAGGCTGTTTCTCTTAGGGATGGTGAGACTATCAGACCAAAAGCCCTAGTCGTTTGCAGTGACTGTAGAAACAGGGCCAGTAAGAATAGCTCTTCTCTGCTCAACGGATAATCAGCAAGACAAGGACCATGCAGACTAGAAACTAAATCCAAGAAAACTGTGGTCAGTAGGCCTATGCATCATGAATTTGAGCACTTGTCCTCATCCATATTTGAACATTTTTCTATCCCTAGTTCTTCACAAACACCCTGGGCAATGAGTCCCTCAAACCAGTCATGCAGATACCCAGACACCTCTAACTTGTGTACTGTATGCCTGTTCCTTGGTTGCACATTGATAACATATGGTAACATTTCAAAACCTTTAATTTGCTCTATTTTAAACTTGGCAATGCATTGTAAAATTCCTGTATTTGAGTTGTAAGAGTGCTAATAGTAGTTGCCTCTTGCCTTTTCTATGCCACAGATACTTTTGCAGAGCTCTCTTCTAGCTCTGACTTCTTTTTTCGATACTGGAATTACTTGTTACTTAGCTTCACTTGCAAACTAAAACCCTGACCATCTTTGTCACCCTCCTCTGGGCTCCCACCAGTTGCATGTATGTAATATTCAAGACTTGGATGTGCCATAGATTCATACAGGAAAACATTATATTTTGCACTGTTTCCTTTCCTATCAGCTCCTATTTCCATTCTTAATTACTCTATTGATTGTCTTTGAGTACTGAGCTGACAATGTCATAGGACTAATCACAATCACCCCAAGGTGTCTTTCTTAAGTGGTAACAGCTGCTTTAAGACTCTATGTCCATGACACATGTAATATGTACTCAGGGCTATCTTTTTCCTCTGTGCACCATTAAATGCTACTTACCATTTCCATGTGCATTATCACTGCCAATCCTACCAGCTCATTTCAAAAATCTCTATACAAGTGCTAAAGCAGATTCTGGAATTTGATTTTTTTCTTTAAAGGGTTAAGTAATAAGTAGCTTCCACTGACTGTATTAGAATAGTCAAATGCTATTACTTGGGGATCACTGACAGGTCCATTTAAATCTGTGTGGTTTACTCAGGACATAGCAGACTACTTGGTGACTTAACAATAACTATATTTTTACTTTAACATAAATTACTCGATTTATTATTTAAAATAAATTTGGGGTAGCAAAATGAAATCTTTGATAGGCAATCAATTACTGTGCATTTGCAAAGTTAAGTTATTAGCTTAAGATAAAAGTTATGTATTAAATACATTATATATATCAAATAGCTGCTTTGCAATTTAGTGATTTCATGCCTCATTGAAGGGAATGAATAATATGATTGCTAAGAAATACAGCTGTGACTTTTATTCTAAAAAGCTGTGGACTGGTGTTTTACCTGTAGACGTTTTTAGATGATAACTAAATAAGGTACTAACATATTTCACCAAGGGTCCAATTTAAGGTTATACAGATAACATTTTTCTTAACTGAACATTTAATGTGTAACTCAAATAGGGTTCTTCTAAATTGTTGAGGATTTTTTAAATAATTCCTTAGATTAATTGAAGACCAACCCAACAAAGAAATCCTATTATGGGACACTATATTGAATCCAATATAATGATCAGCAGGGTCTCTAACTTAAGAAGCATAAGTATTCTGCCTTCTGAGAGACTGGGGGTAACCAGTAGCAGCAGCAGGCTGTCATCCTCCAGATGGACAGACATCTTAACAGCAGCTTTTCCTAACTGCTCTCTATGTCTGCTCCTTGCCCCAGCCTTCTTGTACAGCTATTGATATCCCAAACCTCATGTCTCAATGTGTGAGGGAGTCGCTGGTTTAGCAGCCCTGAAATTCATTATGTTCTTCCTTCTCCTGCATTCCACTTCCAAATCCAAGTTTACTTACCCAATAAATACCAGTCTTCCCTTTTTGTGATTTCCATTCTCACACAACCAGTGACAAATTCTCCCTCATTTTAGCTAGCATTCAATCTCACCACAATTCCTTGCCAAACACACTCCCACTCTTCCTCTGGTCTCTTCAATGTTAAAATCTGACAGAACTGAGCACTCCAAACACAAAACAGAATCACTCCTGCTTATGTTTCTGTGTCAGAAAGAGGTGCAAGAAATAAGTAGAGAGAAAACTATCTTTGGCTATATAATGCTGTGCTCAATCATGTTGGCTTTTTTAAGTAATAAAGTCACTTTTACAGAATTGAGAAGCTTTGGTATACCTCAATGTGCAATACGGAATCTGAAAGAGTTCTACTGCAAGAAATACAGAACACAAATGAACTGCGGATTTCCAAAGACTAATATTTTTGGACATTAAGATGGATTCTCACAAATGCAGTGGAAATGGTATGTGGATTAAATTCCATCTTCTCCCATATTTCAACGCTGTGAAGCTATGTGTGGAATATTACAGTACTTAATATAGAGTATTACCACAATTTTTAAGATAGACAAGACTAGAACAGAATATGAACTAAGATATGTAATTCTCCCTCCATCCCTTAAATGACCAAGTAGCTATGGTTGGAACTAAATGCAATTTAATTTGATAATAATAGTAGTTAATTTAAATTACATTAAATATAATATATATAATTTACACTAAATTTTAAATCAAAATAAACATGTACACTTTGCTATTCCTACATAAATAAATCCAGCCCCAGGCAAAAAATGAGCATGAAAATATTAACCTAAACAATTAATCTGCCCAAGTTATAACTAATTTAATAAGAATAAATTAAAGGAATTATCAGTCTCCCCATATTACTAGTTTATTCTCTTTAGGACATAGCTGACATGCTGAGTTTGGGTTAGGCATGGTGTTAAAATTGTTGAGAGCTCACAATTATCTGCCATATTCATATAACTGCATCTGTGCACTTCTATGTATCTTTTACTCATCACTTATAAAGTAATATTGGGTCAAATACATGGTGTAAAAATCAACATTTGAAAGTTCTACCTACAGTACTTGAAGATCATCTGGGAAACGTGAGTTTCAATTCTGTTCCCACACAAGAACACAGCTGACTCTTTTCAGGAAACACACGCTTTTAAAACACACAATATATGGATTTTGTCAATGGATTAACTAAATCAACTCATTAAAGAATCCCAAGGGAACTGTTTTCAGGACTCATAACTAAAACTGCAGTTCTTTTTACCTATTGCTATGCTTCATAAAACCACATCAGAAAACTATTACTTACAGTTTTATGACACACAAACCATAACGTTAGTTGTTACAGTTTAATACTGGATAATCAGATCTGTGTATCAATACAAACTTAAAGGTGTTTCCATAAAATATCCTCAACCAGCAAGTTTATATAAGTAAACAAGAAACAGTCAGGAATGGTCCTTTCAAAACGGGTTAAAAATCTCCTGAGACTTCAACTCATGGCTCTTCTTTTTCTCCCTGCAGTCCCCAGCACCTCCTCCTCATCCAGAAAATGTTATTTTGCAAAGACACATGTAAAAAAAAAATCAAATATGCTTTTCACAGCAAAACTGGGAACTCAGCTTTTCCATCCATGACTTTTTATCCAGCCACAGTTAAATGTTAAAGTGATTTTTTATCAGCTGAAGCACAGAATTTTGATGTTATCATTTCCTGAAGTTAAATAGGAAGTAAAAACTCAAGATTGTAGTTCTTTGTTGTTATGGATCTTGATGTTGTTCATTAAGGACAGTAGGAATGTACAACTAAAAGCCACAGGATTTTAGGCTATAATTTCAGCATTTCTGCAAATAAGAAGGCAGACATCTGCTAAAGAGTAAACTGCAATTCTCTCTCAGCTGTACTAGTAATGAATATACCACAAAAAACCTAAAATAAAAAAAAACACTTATTTTCTTCCTACTGTCATAGAAAATTTGGTTGGAATGCATCTGTATAGGTCATCTCATCCAATCCTGTGCTTGAAGCAGGATTACTGCAAACACTAGAACAGATCAGCCATGATTTTATCTAGCCAAAGCCTAAAAAATCTCAAAGGGTGGATATTTCACAACCCTACTAAGAAACCTGTTATAGCACTGCTAACAAACCCACCTACTGTCTATTGTTTTCTTCTCAAACTGAGATCAGAGCATCCAAAGCAAATGGTTCTGGCCATTGATCCTTCTCTAGTGAGTTCGGTTTCATCACCTTTGCTACTGAGTACTTACAGTGTGCTCTTAAATTGCTCCTTAACCTCTTCTTCACAGCATTAAACAAGCCCCAGTTTCCTCAATATCCCTCTAATCTGCAGGCAATTTAGGACCCTAAGAACCCTCCCGTTTTCCCACAACACTTTTGAAGTTAAAGTAGGGGAACTGGTTACAGCCTTCTAGAAAAATAACTCATCTTTTTCTACTGGCCATGCTTCTATTATAGCCTACTATGCTGATTACCTGACTGGCAATGAGAGGGCACTTCTGGGTCCATATTCAGCCTGGCATCTGTTGTAACCTCCAGGTCATCTTCAATGAAGCAGCAGTTTCATGTTTGTTTCATGGCCCATACAAGTGTGTGCTGCTGTGCACAGCACTGAGGTGCAGTCTTCTTCCTACTGAACTTTATGAGGCTTTTCAACGTCAAGTCCTTGAGGATATCAAGATACGTCTGGAATACAGCTCTGTCATTTGTCATGTTAGCCACTCCCCCTTCATTTATTGTCTTCTGCAAATTTGCTGAAGGTGCACTCTGTGTCATGATCTAGGTCATTGATGAAGATATTCACTGACGTGCAAGGTATCCTAAGCTACTCTGCTCATCACTGACCACCTGACAGATACCAAGCAATCACTACCCTTTCAACCTACTGGTTCAGTCAGTTCCCAACCCAGTCTCTTCTTACAGTCTACTCTTTCTCAGCTTTCAAATGGGAATGCTGTGGGAAACTGTATCAAAGCCTCACCAAAGTCAACCCTTGCATGCAAATGAGCATAGCCATGATGGGAGAAAGCTGATGAGCAAGGTGACAGCATATAAACCAAGAGATATTCAAAAGGTATCCAGAAGGTTTCCAAACCTTTACAAAGCATATTTTCTTTCCAGCTATTGATTAGTTCAACGTGTTTATCCAACACTTCCTCATGTTTGGATGAGATGCTGTTGGAGGAGTTTTAAAGGGTGCTCCCTGTGTTACAGCATCACCTGCCCACAGAAGAGGTGTGAGAAATACCTCTGCAGCCACTCCCCAGGGGAGCTAGTGGAGAAAAGGAATCACCATGTGTCCCACAGCAGATCCAGACACACATTTGTGGGAGCTATGGCATAGGTCACGTATGACTTTGGAATCAGCTGTGTTTTCGCCCAGCAAAGAGGCATTCCTGATGAAGGCAAGACCTGTGCTGTAGCCTGGGTTGGTATAGGGCAGCCACTGTTATCTCCTCATCCACACAGCTTTTATAATGAAAGACAACCAGGCTAGACAAGCCTGAAATTTGCTTTTGGTAAATCTATGCTGACCATTTCAATTACCTTCTGGTCCCTTAAAGATGCTGTTGTGAACTTCACCTTTTTCTGTATAGTCTGGCTTATCCTACCTTCATTTTTTGAAAGTAGCACACCTGAAGAATCACTTTTGATTTTCCTTCATAACCATTATCTTAGCTCAAATCAAACAGCTTTTCAATTTTGCCACAAGCAGTGAAGCAATGCTTGTCTGTATCTTGCATTTTAGGCCATCAGAAAGCTCTCTGCTCAGCCAAGAAGGCCTTCTGTTGAATCCCCCTCCTTCCTGCTAAACAGGATGGTTCATTCATGAGTTCTTAACAAGTTTTATTTAGAAATCATCCATTTTTCATGGACCCTATGTCTCTGTGGCAGCATCCCAAGAGATTCTGCTTAGCACTTCTTCAAAAAGGCTGAAGTCTGCTCTTCTGAAGTCTACAGTCATAACTTGCTGACTACTTATACTTCCTTTGAATCATTAACTGAAACAGCTCATGGTCACTCTGATCCAGCTGTTATTTATCACCACCTCTGCCACTAGTTTTTTCCTTTATGTAAGCATCAAGACAAGCAGAGAATTATTCCTGTTTCTGCCCTATGGCAGCATTAGGAAATAGTCAGCAACAGTCAAGGGATATCCTGCATTGCCTGCACAACACTTTAATCTTACTGAAGTTAAAACAAATAAGGACTTACTTGCAGAATGATGATGACTGTATTGATAGAGTTGGCTTTTATCCACTTCTGATCCCACATTCTACTAACCTGACATTGTTATTTCATTTAGATTTTAAAAGGTGACAATCTTCATAAAAAATGAAGGAAGGCAAAACTTCTATCCAGAGAGAATTTAAAATGTATCCAACAAAACAAAAAGTAAATTATGCCCATCATTGACAGTATTTTGGACCAATTATATACACAATTTCAAAAGCTCAGTAATTAAAAGACAACATCCAGCTTCATTAAAACTTGTGGCTGAAGATGATTTGGTTTTTTTTCCTCTCTTTTGCTTGGATTAAGTTATGTTTCTCCCTCCATTTTATTAAGCAAGAGCTCATCTGAATTTTTTCAGATGCAAATTCAATATCAGATTTAAAAAATCTAAGTTTTTATGAACAGAAACACTAATATTTGTTTGCAAAATATGAGTATTTAGTTAAAAAAAACCAACCCTTAAAACTGGAGAAAAAAAACAAAAACAAAAAGCAAAAAGGAAAGCAAGAAGTGGAAAAATTGAGATGAATATTCGACCATTTAAGCTTTACCAATAGATTCATTATAGCAAGTAAGTTAAAAGAAAGCTTGTCATCAGCCTCACTCCAATCACATGTGCAAAGAATTATGAAATTGCAAAAGTTCTTATAGAGGAGAAGTTACTGTTGCAAATATAGCTGGCACAAATGAAAACCTGTTGGAAGTGTTGCCATATTATGACTGCAAAGGTAATAATTTCCCTATGTGATCGCAATGTAATTTAGGCCTGAAAAACCCTTGTAGTTTCATACATGGTAGTTTTAACGGACAGCTCTGCAGTAGTTGGCAAGCACCTTAATCATAACAAAATATGTGAGGAAACCTATAATTTTCACTAAAATTATCAATATGATAATTACATCCCAAAAGATTTTAAGTCTTTCTAAACTGGTCAGCAACAAAGGTGTTCCAAATATCTTCTTATTTTAATGGCATTCACCTGCAAATCCAATGGCACTGCACAGAAAGAGTACATTCACTATTTTCAGTGTATAGCTGTGAAAATCACTGTGAGAGTTAACTGTGGTATTTTCAATAGTCCCACTTGAATCAATAGGCAATAATTATCTACCTGGATGCTTAAAGCAAACAAAAAGGCTCAGCATCATTCAAGGGTTAAATGGTTCTGCTTTGAAGATGTTATCGTACTCAGAGGAAAAACCTGGTCTCTGGCTCTTGTTTGTGTGACTCTCAGATAGAGCTGTATGATATCTGTCAAGTGAGGAAATGCAATGGCAAGAATTTCCTTTACCTTATGACTACATTCATTTTACCTTTGTGCTTTTGTATCCTGGGTAACAGTGTAGCATACAAACCCTTATCACTAATATAATTAAGTACGTAATAGCTTCCTTTTCAACAGGTCGAAGTAAATACTTGTTTAGAACTATGAGATTTTCATTTGATTTGCTCTGATGCATTCAAGAGCATTCTGCACGGATGCATTCTGCTCCTACTACTCGACACCTTTATTTCTGCTGGCACTACATGACATGCACAGAAAGTCATGGTTGGTGAGTCAGACTCTCCTGTCAATAGTGCCAGTGCCACAGAAGACTTTGGATATCAGCCCAGATAGGAACAAGAACACAGGAGTGGAGTATTTCACAGCTTGTCTGGGTATTCATTTTTTTCCCTCAAATAATACAAAATGAACATTGGTGTGAATACCTCAGTCAAGAACCAGACTGTGCCAGTGTTTGGTTTTACTGTCAGGAGCTAAGCCAGCAGAATTAACTTGTTTTAAAACCCCCTAAAAATATCAGCATAGGAATACATCTTTCTTCCTTAAAAGATCAAAAATACATACTAATTACTTTCAATATATAACCTGCATAGTTCTTTGAGCAAGTGTGCTTTCTACCAAACTAATGGGCTCAGACTGTCACTGCCTTCTCTTATATGACTTGTTTGGGCTTCTTTTTGGTAGAAATAATTAGATAAAATCGGCTGCATGGAACACAGAGAAACACAGAACTATCTAAAGATACCTCTTCATTATGTTAGGCCTTCTGACAATTTAAATGGTCTTTTACTGCACAGTGCAGGTTTTCTCCCATTTTAGGAAGACTTCACTTTCTGTGAAGTCTTCCTTGATCCCCTTAGCTATTATCTACTTTTAAGGTTGATTTTTTTTTTGTTATTTTTAAGCTTTTTTTTAAACCCTTCTCAGTAATAACGTTGCTGACATCTCATTACAGAAGGAGAGAATTCAGCTCATTAACAAAGCCTTCAACATTGTAACCCAGACACTACATTGGTGCTCTTCCTATACACAGGTACTTAGAAATTATAACGTCAGTACTAACCCAGGAAAAGCCTTGATGCACAATTAATGAAATCAATGGTTTAACTATTAATTAAAAAATATAACTTCTTGGAACCTTTTGGAAAAAAAACCTCATCCTAACTGAATGTCTCATAAGTTAAAGGAAAGCAATGTCAAGCTTTGCATCCTCAGTCAAAACAGAGAGATTCTGCTAGCCAACACAGAGAAGCAAGGTGTGGTTACCATACACTTATGTCCTGATCAAACACTGTATCCCAATTTAGTTACTCTGAACCTGTCTGATCCAACAAGTTCAGCAGCTTGAGATTGTAATCATATGCAACAAAAATAATTAAATGCAAATTAGCAAGTTATGAAACTGATGAATATATAAGTGGAGATTTCTTGGCTTGATACACACAGTAGGTCAGGTCAGATGATGGGAATGGCTCCCTCCTAGCTTTAAATACAATGACTTTATAAATACTGCAGCACAAGAAAAGAATTAATTTCTCATTTTCTGTGGCATTGTAATGTGGGCTCATTTTACAGACGTTAACAGCTGCTGTCTCCTAAGTGAATGGTAGTGCTCTTCAAACAAAAGATAAACACACGCTGTCTCATCAATGACATTCAGCGTTGATCTAACAAAAGGCAGAAAAGAACCCACACAGCATTTTCCTATTTCCTCTTTTACCTGGAAACCAACTACACACATACAATTCTGCTACCAGATTTCCATATAGTAGTACAATTCTTTTGGGATTAAAAAAGGATAAGAAGCAATTTCCAGGGTCATTTTGCTGATGATCACATCAAAGAACTACTTTTATATGAAGGTATCGAGTGCCACTGCATAAACAGTTTCCTTTTAACCTCTCTGCTCGCACAGAAAACTGTTTCATATTATGATTGCTGTAATGGTTAAGAGACTTTTTCCAGTTTCCATCCAATATTGATTTGCAGCCAGTTTATACACTATTTTTCTTTTCCCATAGTGCTTTCTCACCATAACATTTATCTTCCAATGCGGTACACAGAGCAATCACAGGCTATTTCAGCCTCAATTTTGCTAACCTAAACAACCTGGACCTTTCCCAGTGTACTGTCATGAACTGGTACAATGCACATACAGTCCCTCCACCCATACATGCAGTGAGCCAGATGAGTCACTGATCCTGAGATCTAGCTGTGCTAAGTAGATTTTCTTTCTCAGTGCCACACTGCTCTAGTGCAGCCATCCTGTTTAGGAATTAGTGCAGGACTGCACTCAGACAACACAGACCTCCCATCATCATTCATTCGTGTGATCTTTCTCTCAGTTGTCTTCATACCTTTAACAGCTTCAATTCATCTTCCCTTGAATATGAGTGGAAATAACTCTACGCATTATTCTATTTGAGGTGCACTGAACGCTTTATCTATGTCCCTTGCAATTATCATGAAAAGTAACAAATAAAGAGAAGCATCTGACCTGGTGTAGTCGTCCTCCACAAGCATGTGCTTTGGAATGGGTGAGTATCTTCCTGGTGAGATAGGGGCCAGGGATGCCTTGTACTCTAAAGTGCCATTGTTTCCGGAAGAGAGTATATGATTTTCCATTGGTGGAGAGTAAGCTGATGGCAAGAATAAGCATTTCTAGTTAGTCACTTCCATGTTTGGTTAGATGTCACAAGAGCACCAAGAGAACCAAGAACATGCTCATTGCTATAAATAACATCAAAACAATCTTTGCCTGAGAGAGCTTCAAATGTAACAAGAAAGAATGAATGGCTGTATTTTTCCTGAAAGGCTAATAATACTAATACTACTAATAATTATGGTTATTATGGCTTGTTTGCAGCAATTGACTCTTTAAAGATCTGAATAAGAAAAAGCAGTTTGGGAAACAGGAAACATTTTCTTCAATTAGGACTGACATGAATAAGGAAATGTAAATAGGAGAAAATTACATTAAAAACACGTTCCTCTTTTTGGCTCCAATATACAGCAATGGAAGTAATATAGTAAGGGCTTAATGTAAGATAAGAGCAGGAATTTTATGTATGGCAAGAATTATGTATGGTGAAGATTTAAAGCTGTGATCTACTAAAGGTGCCAAAATTCCCATTATAATTGAAATTTCATAGCTGTTATTTAGATGATTGTAAATCTATATACTTAAAATAGAAAGTGGATACAAATCCCTTACACACTAATGGTTAATAACAATTACAGGACTATGCTGTCTGAATCTATACTTGGGCTGTGGGTTTGCTTGCTTGCTTGCTTTTTGCTATTCTGAAGTTACTGGGGATATTAACGACTGGAGAGATGTAATAACAAGTCATATCCCATCTCTAGTTAATCTAGAAAAGGAAATGATAAATGGGAAAAACAATGATATGTGCTTCTGCAATGAGCTATGATTGATCTTCTCATGAGAAGAAGA
The DNA here is from genome assembly GCF_012275295.1 of Melopsittacus undulatus. Taxonomy (NCBI): domain Eukaryota; kingdom Metazoa; phylum Chordata; class Aves; order Psittaciformes; family Psittaculidae; genus Melopsittacus; species Melopsittacus undulatus. Next base: position 6,711,550 of record NC_047528.1, on the reverse strand, counting down.
CAGCTAAACTTTCTAGTATTAGTTTCAGTCTTTCACATACTGATACAGAATGTTTCAAAACAAAATATCACTACAGGGAAAGGCTGTTACTGGCTCTGAAATACTCTGAATGTGTAGGTATAATGAAAGGTTCCCTGAGGATAAATGAATTTGTATGCACCAACAGCCTGGGGTGGGCCACTGCAAATATTCTTTACTTCTGTCCTCTCATATGCTGCTGATCTATAACCTGACCTAATAAAACACACTGTTTTAGAACTCCCAAATTATTAATTTGAAAGTATAATAAAGCAGGAGACTGTATTGGAACATTTAGCATTTTTACTTCTCAGGCTTTGCTAAGATCCAGACCAGACTGCTACTGAACAACATGATTGCTACCCGTTGTAATACTTGCTAGCTAAATAGGTATCCTCAGCACAGTTGAGTATACCACCTGATGTGCAAATGGAGCAGTCTGAATAAGGAGCATTATGGATATTTAGCTTTTCCATTAACTTTGTCAGATCACAGTAGCAACACTATGCAAAAGTGCAGAAAAATTTAAGTCTGTGTCATTTACTGGGAACACCTGCCTTTCCCAGCCCTTGGCTGGCCTTAAATGCCCCTAGGATTAGTGGCAGATCAAGATGGGAATGGATCATTTGCCAAAGGCCTTGTCAAGTATTAAACTGTAATCCAGTTGTTAGATAGTGCAGCTGCTCCCTGTTGGTAGTTGAACCCAAAGTAGACATTTTTTAATGAACACGTAAATGAAGGAAGGTAGTTCCAGTAATACACTCCTTAGACTAACAGGCACCAGTGATACAGAGATGCAACTGAAATGTTAAGATTGCTGTGAATGAACAGGGAACGGGAATGCCTATGTAGGGACACCAGAAGGTCTGGCAGGAGGGGTATAAAAATGGCATGCATTAATAGCACTCAAATTCATCAGTAGGTCATCAATACTCAACATTAACTACATATAACTTGCGAAGACAGCCTACACCCAAACTAAAATAAAGAGTCAAGCTGTTAAGAGATGATGGCAGGAGATAAAGACTAGATTGGAGCCTAGGACACTCAGATAGGGAGACAAAAGAGAACTGCGTAAAACTGAAGGCATACGTAGGTTGGACAGATAGGAGAGACTGAAGATCCTAATTGCTGTCATATCCTCATGGGTACAAAAAGCACATCAGCAAGGAGGTTGTCAACACAAGAAGACAGATTTTTACATTCCAGCTAAATACGTTTTTCATATATGATGTATAATCACCTTGGGCTTTTCATTGTATTTTCACAAGGTGGTTTGCTGCTGGTTCTAATTTTTCAGTGGACAGAGGACTGTAGTCTACAAATCTAATACATTAAAAAAACATATTTGCATTTACATATTCCTGTAATTGTCACAAGAGTTACAGTTCAGTCTGATTACCTGGACAATGGCAATTTGGAGTCAGCACATCAGCTACATTGTTACTTTTGATGCAAAAATATTGTAGCAGAGTTACATTATTTGTAATATTCAATGAGTGTAGCATAATTAAACAGCAGTAAGCAATTCATTTTTGTAGCCTTCCAAGCTGTTTCATTAACTTTAATGGGGTATTTTGGACAAGCTATGAAAAAACCCTACAATCATATGACAAATTATCTCCTACAATATGAGTTGCAGAAGTCACTTACAGTGAGTAATATCTGGTGGGCCATATGGATCAGTCATGTAAATGGTAGTGGGCTTTCCAACTTTCAGATACACTACATCTGATGTGTTCTTCAGTATCGCTACTGCCTCTTCATGGGTAACTTCTTCTAAACTGTAATTATTCACCTTAAAGGAGAAATCAGATAGGTGAGTTTGAATGCAGAAACAGACACAAAAAAATGGCACAGCCTTGCAGTTATCACAATGTTGGGAAAAAGGCTGCAGACAAAGAGCACTGAAGATTACATAAGCAGTATTCATCAAGGGAGAAAATACAGTTTTCTTAGTACATGCATATTCAAAGAGTGACACAGCAGTATTGATAATATCACAGAATCATAATGGGTCAAGGTGGCACTTAGTCTTGTCAGTAGAAAAGTCTTTTGTGAAGTTCTGCTACTGGTATCTTCATTAACATCAAACTACATTTAATAATAATTTAATAGCACCAGATCATTTACAGAAACTGCCTTATTTGACCTATCAAGATGAAATGTCCAAATTCACCTCTTGGCATGAATGGCCATGACCTCAGAAATACTTAACACCCCAAGTCCTTCCATCCTTTATATGACATTTGCATTTCAGTAAGAGGCACAAAGTGATATACAGAATAAAGGACTGCCCGTGAGGTGCAGAAAATGAATAGGGTATTTCTGGATGGGGAAAAGGGATTTTCAACGTGAAATTTTGTCAGTTTTCTGGAAGTATGGAAAAAGTGAGAGAATGTATTACAAGTTCTATGCTTTAGTAGAAAACAAAAGTACTTAACATAAGCAAGTATAATAACAGGGAACTATAAATTAATCAGGGAAGGGAATGGTGACAATAAACTTTCCCTCTTTAAGGTTTACACCTATAGAAAGAAAGTAAAAATTGTCAGAAGTGATTTATTGTAGAGGCACTTAACATTTAGTCACAAATAAATCCACTACATCCACACAAGTCAACAATAGGTTGTCCTATAAACAGAACAGTCAACGGTCTCTGACCCAGAAAACATACATCCTGAAAGGAGAAATTATAGGATAGAAGACAGAAATAAAGAAGGGTGTTAGATACAGGTTTCAGACATGTGATATAAGTCAACAGAAATCACAGAATATCTCGAGTTGGAAGGAACCCATAAGAATCATCCAGTCCAACTCCCTGCTCCTTGCAGGACTACTTAAAACTAAACCATATGCCTAAGAGCATTGTCCACACAGTCCTTGAACTCAGGCTTGGTGCCCTGACCACTTCCCTGGGGAGCCTGGTCCAGTGACCTATATTTCATGCTGAATGTTATATATGGAATGCTTTGATTTAAAGTGCCATCCTCCAACTTCTACAGTTACTGCAAAGGTTCCCTGCAAAGATTATGCAAGATGGGAAAAAAAAATAGCTCCTCAAATATAGTATAACATAATACAGCTGTAAATCACAGAATTTAGGGCATTTAGTATCAGTAAATTATCAAACTGGCTGTGACAATGATCTACTGAAAAGGGTTTGGTAACTGGAAAGAAATCCAGCTGTTATGAATCACTGGAGGATTCTTCATACCTAGACAACTTCATCAACACCAAGAGAGAATGACTGCTACTGGACAGGGCTGCTAAATGTAGGGATTCTGTTTAAACTTTGTTCCTTGTATAATTGTCAGGCTTGGTTTTAAGGTTAAATGGAAGAGGTAATGACACACGTTATGATAATTTGACATGAATAGCAATGATACAACCTAACACTTAGAAGACAGTGTTGACACTCTATGCTGTGTTTTGACAGGTCTTCTATTTAAATCAAAATCTGATACTTATCTTCTATAAGTTTCTCTGGTTTTCTTTGTTATGAACAGAATTAACATGTATATGCACTTGTAATGAGTGCCTTCTAAAGTACTGGGCTAATGGCAAGAAGTGACTGAAATTAAGCCTTTCTTGTTTATGTATTTCACAACTGCCAAATACTGAAGATTCACACTTTACCTTTCCCCCTTCCCACACTGTCTGTACATTGGGTCTATCATGTAGTGTCTCAAACTAATTGCAAGCTTTTTGAAGATCTCACATAATAACCTCCCACTATACTGCTGCTGCAAATAATTGTTCTTAGAGAAAAAAAAAAGCCAACCCACAGGATGAAATACCAGAGCACTGTCTGGATTTTGACTTTTGGTCTTTTTAGGAGGGTATAAAACCAATTAAGACACAAATAGACTCATTGCAACCTTTTTTTTTTTCCCCCTGGAAATGTAGCTGATAAAAATCATGGTTAGGACTCTTGTACTTCTATCACAATACACTTGGATGTCACAGTTCTGTAGCTGGAGGATAAACTTGTATTTTCTTTGACAGGTCCTATTCTTATCTCTCTGGCAAGAACTTTACACAACACATAACAACTCTGTGTAGAAGTTGTACAAATCTTGAAGTTAAGACTTAAAGACCAGGTGATTCTAAACTAAGAATTACTGTCTAAGCAGTCATGCATTGTTTATAATACATTAAGATCCTAGAGGTCATTGCAAAGTTTATGCACAACGATTATTTTTCCTCTGTCCTAGTACATATAAGCTGAAGAAGAGTGCAAAACATCGTGGAAAACTGATATATGTAGAACTGGCATTTGGTAGATCTTGAAAGAAAATAACGCATGAGTGAAATCAAGACACAAAGGAGAACTTCAGAGAAAAGCCACTGGAAGAAAATCTGAAGAGAAGGAAAGACCCTTTAAGGTAAGCAAAGCTCTGTATAAAAAGCACCCTAGCAATATATACCAAAATTGCTAGTCAAACTCCTCCCATATATATATAAAATTAGAGGTTTCTCATCTCTATAGAGCACTCCTAGAAAGGAAGCTTGTTATTAATTAATTCTGTCCTGGACTGCTCTGTTCTCAGTTAACAAAGAAATGAAGACAGACTCAATGTACATCAAGAGCAAACAAACACGTTGATTCATTCATTCAGACAAAGATTCTCAGTGGTTCCATAAGGTCTCTTTTAAATGGGAGGTTTTTGAGAAGGAGGTAAAGCCACTTTTTTCGTCATTCCCAACACCAATTTAGAATTACAGTATACACAATATAATACGCATTTCCTAGTTTCCTTCAGAAGGCAGCCCTTGTTTTGGACCCAAAATTCCTATTAATTCTGATATATGCATGTATCAATATATCTTTGTTCATAAAACAATGATTAGAAATAAAGACATCTGTATGCTTTCTGTTCTATATAAAAATGAAAACCCAAATACACTGAATTACACTGTTCAGCTCCCTACTGTAGTATATAATTTTTCTTCATGAAAAAATAAATCCCTGGATATCATCCTTCAAAACATTATGACAGAGATGATGATTATTAGGAAATACGATGTTGTAGTTGTTTTTCATGGTAAGATTTATAGAGAGAGCAGAATCTCTCAGAATCTCCAAGTCAGACTATTCCTTGAGCTTTTCTTGTTTCCATGAAAGATATCTGTTTTAAAGAATTTCAAGTACTAAATCTGGCTTTTTCACTGGTTGTGGCATAGTCAATGCCTCACACCAAAGCTCCACTTTCTGCTGTCAAGACAACCTAGATCTTAGCAGTAAAGGAGACGAAGAGTGGGAGATGCTCACAAAATAAGAAATCAAAGCGTATATGGCATATACTCTGAGATGTTGAAACACTTGTAGAAGGGCTCATATCAGAGCTGAGTGGGTAGAATGGGTAAAGCAGGCCAACTTGCTGGCTCTAAGAAGCTAACTTCAGTAGCAATGAATTCAGGGAGAAAAAAAGCCTAAGGAAAATTTACTTGGGTGGTCAGTTTAGTTACAGTGTGAGATGCTACAGCCACAGAATGCTGACACAGGAGCCAAAGGAGTCAGAAGGAAAAGCATGGAGCAAGTGCAGCTTCTCTAATGGGAAAATTCCATACAGAAACTTTACAGAAGATTTAGAAATTCAAACAGCACCTGAAGTAAGAAGAAAATAGGAAATCTGTTCCTTTAAACAGAAAATTTATGTTATACAAAGACATACTGATATTACAGGAAAAGAATAAGAGGAAGAAATAATATGGTGATAGAGAAAGAAATTAAAGATATAAGTCTAATTGAAGAAGCTATTTGAGTGATGGGGGAAATCAGTAAGAAATGTTGCCAAAGAGCTATAAAAAGACTGTGATAGTTTGTTGGGGTTTTTTTTCTAAATAGCATAATCAAGGCAATGAAGTGTAAACCTAAGCAAGAATTATCGTATTTGGAAGTTTTCCTAGATTCATATTGGAAAACAAAGGCACTGTGAAGTAGCTTAGAATCCCCAAATTGACTATACAAGTGCTCTAAAGAATAACTTAATTCACAACTGCATAAACTGATAACAGATTAAGAGCTCTGGAGGTAAAGTTTGTCTTATTTAATTTTCCTTTTTGCTTTTTAAAGGAATTCATTACTTTCCTCTACTTATTTAAGGCAAGAGACATTTGAGTCACTCAGTGAATGAGACAAAGAGGTGATCTTTACCTTGCCAGTGGTGATGTTTGCTTTGGTGTAATAATCTACTTTTCATTCAGGAAGTGGATTTTTCTGTGTGAAGCCTAAGTGAATATTTGCCAGTGAACACCTGCTACATGCCAGCTGTAACTCTTGAATGCTGATGGCCTTTTTAAAAGCTCACCACAATTTAAAAGGCTGTGGAAGGTGTTTCAGTGCTGAAGAGCAATTGTTTGTCCTAAGGATGTAAATCTGGTTGGATTAACTGTTTCCTTACAATCCCTTACACTCCCAAATTAGTTGTGCAAGTGCTGTACTGTGACTATCCCTCTGAAATTAGCTTGCTTAGATTACTAACAGCTATGGACTAAGTGTCCTAAACCAGATCTTTACAGAGAAATGCAAGAGATTCTGCTTAACTCAGCACTAAACAGCCGCTTCTTTTTATTCCCCCTATTCCCTCCCACCCAGGTGGGATGGGGAGGAGAATTGAAAAAATGTAAAAGCCCCATGGGTTGAGATAAGAACAGTTTAGTTATTAAACTAAACTACAATATACTATTACTACTACTAACGATAAGTGAAATAACAAGGAGAGAGAATAAAAAACTAGAGATGGGAAAGGAAAAAAAGACAATAAATACAAATGATGCATGACACAATTGCTCACCACCTGCTGACCAATACCCAGCCTGACCTGAGCAGTGATGTGGACCTTCTCTGTGACTCCCCCCCAGTTTATATACTGGGCATGAAGTGCTGTGATATGGAATACCCCTTTGGCTAGTTTGGGTCAGGTGTCCTGTCTCTGCTTTCTCCTGGCTTCTTGTGCCCCTCCTCACTGCCAGGAGAAACTGAAAAGTCCTTGGTCAGAGTAAGTGCTACTGAGCAACAACTAAAACCGTCAGTGTGTTATCAGCATTGTTCTCATACTAAAGCCAAAACAGAGAACTGCAGCAGATAATAGGAAGAAAATTAACTCTATCCCAGCTGACAGCAGGAGAACAATACAACAGCGGAGGAACTATCATCAGAAGGAATAAATTGGGAAGCTTATTGCTAGGCTACCATCCAAAACCTTAGCAAATCTAGGTTTGAAGGCTAGGTAAAGCATTGCAAGGCCAGAGCCAGTGACTGTAAATCTGGCTAAGAATGCAGCACTGCTCTCACGTCCATCAGGAGGGATGCAGCCACCAAACCCCTGAGTTGGTTCAGCACTAGTTCACTCTCCACCTCAGTGTATAATTTCTCTAATGTGTTTCACTTATGGTAGTCAGCCAGTACAACCTGCAGATCAGGTACTACCTGCTCACCCTGTTGGCTTCCTTTAGCCTACCTGGGTAATGCCTGTACTCCAACAAGTGGCACAGCAGTACAACCCTGGATCTGTGGCTGCACCTACTTGAGTGAAGAACATGTGCACTAGGTGTGGTCCACAGCAACAGAGGGTCTGGATGATATGACACTCATACTGTGCAGCTTTTAAGGGGGTTAGTATGCATTACATCTAGTCTGCTGACTGAATGCCTGTTTGCAGCTGCTATGAAATATGCTCCTGGATCATATTATCTGTTTCAGTTTCATTAAGAAAATCCAAATTGTTTTCTAAAAGACCACACCAGAAGACAGCCAAAATCACTTCTAACAACCACTTCTGATCAGGACTGAATGCTAATGTAGATGTGTCTTAAATTACATGTTCTGATTACATTAAAACAAACATGATCCTGCATCCACCTACAATCTAAAAGAAACAGATATCAGTAGGGGAACCTGCAAGGAACATATTCACAGCTGTGTAATTACAACCCTTTGCAGACCTATGAAACCACCAAACAACAATGTATTTTCAGCATAGAATTGGGTAAAAAGCAAGCCTAAATTTCTGAAGAAGAAAGTGACTTCAGTTTCTTTCTGTTTTCAGCAAAAAACCTCAGAATGAAATTAAATCTCTTGGTGTGTGAGTAGCATCATTTTTCCTATAAGCATAAGTAGTTCCACAAAAGCCTGATCTTTGTGACTACGCTGGCCAAGAAGCAACAGGATATGGCCCAAACATGCAAGGGTATTTGTCACAGAAGACATTTTAGGAAAGCTAATACCCTCTTCAATAGCACAGGCTGGGCACTGACAGCCTGGTAGTAGAATCATAGACTATTAGAATGGCTTGGGTTGTAAAGGACCTTAAGATCATCCAGTTCCAACCCCTGCCATGGGCAGAGACACCTCACACTAAACCATCTCACCCAAGGCTCTGTCCAACCTGGCCTTGAACACTGCCAGGGATGGAGCATTCACAGCCTCCCTGGGCAACCCATTCCAGTGCCTCATCACCCTTACAGGAAAGAATTTCTTCCTTAGATCCAACCTAAACTTCCCCTGTTTAAGTTTTAACCCATTACCCCTTGTCCTATCACTGCAGCGCCTAATGAAGAGTCCCTCCCCAGCATCCCTGTAGGCCCCCTTCAGATACTGGAAGGCTGCTCTGACGTCTCCATGCAGCCTTCTCCAGGCTGAACAGCCCCAACTTTCTCAGCCTATCTTCATACAGGAGATGCTCCAGTAGATCCAGGAATGGATTACTCCCCAGTACTTGCCATTCATTAGACTGTAGCTAGATACACATTCAGTTTTGGTCCCTGCACTATAGGAAAGATCAAAATGAAGCAAGTTGAGGGGACTGCTACCAAGATGGTTGGGATTGGAGCACTGGCCTGGTGAGGAAATGTTGGGGGAGCTGGGCTTTTTCAGACTGGAGCAGGAGCACTGCTAGGGACAGCTAACAGCAGACCTCCAGTGCTTACAGGAAGGTCATCAAGACAGAGCTCAGCTTTTCCGACAAGCATGTGGTAACAGGATGGGAGACAGCAGGCATGTGTTGAAACAGGAGAGGATCAAACAGTTTATAAGGAAAAGTATTTTCCTCATGAGGAATGTTGAGCAGTAGAACAGGTTTCATGGAGAGGCTGTGGAAGCTCCATCCTTAGTGATTATTGAGACTTAACTGGATAAATTTCTGAGCAACCTATAGCTGACCCTGGATTATCATGTTAGCCTATGAGGTTATGTGTGTGATTTCCCTTTGCTCCCTTCCACACAGAGAAGCAACCTAGCTGAGACACCTAGTGCAGTCTGGGTGTCTCAGCACCCAAGCATTACCACTAGCGGTAACTGACTTTAGTGGGCATTACCACCAAAACACAGTAAGGAAGTGTTTTTCTCTGTAAGTCTTCAGAGCAGAGCTCTGATCAGTTCCTTTCACATATACTTAGAAAAAACACTGAGTTCAGTCTTCAGCTTAAGCAGTCTTCTGCTTCCTCCAGTAGTTTTTCTAATGGGCATCTCAGGATTATACTACAATGCAGCATTTTCCTGTGCAAGTGCTCAGGATAATAAGCCTTAAGTTCAGGCTTCATGCCATAGAAACATAACTGTATAACATGCCCATGTATACATTTCACATAATCACAATGCTCAGTATGTACATACTCCATCTACTGAATGCTTAACACACTATTAACAATCTGCATTTAATAACCGTAGGATCATCAAGCTGCAAAATGCCTAGATGGCACCTAATTGTTTTGCATTTCAATATTAGTTTTGATTTTGCAGCATCTCTTTTATTGCATCTTAAATTGTAATGCATATAATTTGCATGTTCTTTGGGATCTAAAAGCATTTTGCAGAAACATATCACAGAATCATAGAATGGCTTGGGTTGGAGAGGACCTTAAGATCATAGAATAGTTAGGGTTGGAAAGGACCTTAAGATCATCCAGTTCCAACCCCCCTGCCATGGGCAGGAACACCTGACATTAAACCATGGCACCAAATGCTCTGTCCAAGCTGGCCTTGAACACTGCCAGGGAAGGAGCATTCACAACTTCCTTGGGCAACCCATTCCAGTGCCTCACCACCCTAACAGTAAAGAACTTCTTCCTTATATCTAACCTGAAATTCCCTCTTTAAGTTTTAAACCCATCACCCCTTGTCCTATCACTACAGTCCTTAATGAAGAGTCCCTCCCCAGCATCCTTATAGGCCCCCTTCAGATACTGGAAGGCTGCTATGAGGTCTCCACGCAGCCTTCACTTCTTCAGGCTGAACAGCCCCAACTTTCTCAGCCTGGCTCCATACAGGAGGTGCTCCAGTTCCCTGATCATCCTCATGACCTCCTCTAGAATTGTTCCAGCAGTTCCATGTCCTTTTTATGCTGAGGACACCAGAACTGCGACAATGCTGTAACTGGCATCTCACAAGAGCAGAGTAGAGGGGCAGGATCACCTCCTTTGACCTGCTGGTCACGCTCCTTTTGATACAGCCCAGGATACACTGCTACAAAAATGAAACAAGTTCCCTAGAAGCTACTGAGAATTCCAGAAGGATGACAAGGTCTGGTAAATTTTGTAGAGAAATGGAAAAAAAAATCCACAAAGATCAAGAAAGGATTCATTACTGAGAAAAGAGGAAAAAAAAGTGTTCAAATATCTAATCAATAAGGAATCAGTGAAGCCGAAGTAGGACCATACAGAAGACAAGTGTAATATTGTGTTGATACACTGCCAAAAGAAAGTAATTAATTCTTTCACTCACTCTTCACAAAGGAACATGAAGTTAATGCCAGAAACTGATGGACAGTTCACAGAGGAGGAGAGAAGAAACACTGAAGCTACACAAGTTATAAAGAAATCAGGGTGTCTTATTGGAGAGAACCAGAAAACATGGTGGTAATCTGCACAGATTTTAGAAATAGGCTTTGATCTTGCAAATATATCTGCAAAATGTAATAACTAAGGTATACACAGAGTAAGTTCACTAGGATTTTCTTATCCAACAATGAACCTTGGTCTGGAAGTACATAATTAGTGCAGAGTAATATTATGATTGATTTTCTTTGATCTTTTTACATACAGTAATAAAAGGAGATAACAGTAAGCAAAGAATGAGTCCAGACTGAAAAGATGAAGGATAAAGACTGCAGACACACTGAGAATGATGGCTGCTCATTTTCAGAAGTCAAATTCGGGAGTATAACGTTGTCACAATGAAGAAATGTGCATATCTGACTGCACTGAATCACAGGTTCGAGACTGAGAAGAGATGTTTAACAGATCCTATAAAATATGGAAAGAATTAATTTTACATAGTGGTGTATAAAATAATTATATTTCTATTTAAATTCATCCTGATCAAATTATGCAGGAGATGGTGAATGCAGGGAGTGTGAATGCATTTATTTACAGATGACACAAAAACTGCAAGGAATTGAAAAGAAAACAACAGCTGAACACAAGCAGATTTGCTACAAGGTGCAAAACAACAAAATAAGGTGCAAATTTAGCAAATACAAATATACATTTCTATAGCAAAATGAGCCAAACCTTCATTATACAGCAGTGACTTGGATTTTTCTGTACTGAGAAACAGCAAAGAAGAAATACCAAAGAAATTCTAAACTCTGGTTTCATTTTGCTTTGATTTTGATAACACCATTTGATCCTTAATCTGTTTCATCTCTCCACTTGGGTTAATTAAAAAAAGTCTAAAAGTCACCAACCCAGCAAACAAGTGCCTTTCCAGTTCTGTTTAATGCCCTGTATAAAATGAATGCTTATCTTCACATGTGTCTGGAACACAGTGTCCACAGCCACATAAAGAAGACCTCAATTAGGAACAATTTTGCAGGCAGCAAATAAAAGGTCATGGCAATTTTTTGCTGCTTAGATATCACTCCACAAAACAGAGCTACTGCAGCATATTTTTTGGTGGCATTCATTCTCTACCTGCTGAAATCTCTGCAAAAGCATCAACACGAATACAACTTGACATAGATTAACTTCTGCTGATTCACCAGGGTTAGGATTTCCCCCTCAACAAAGGATAAAATAAACTTTCTGAGTGGGAAAGGATCATCTCCAAAGGACAACATACTAGCACTGCAAAGAATCAGGAAGAATTTCTGAAGTGAGATTAATTAGAATAAGCACACTTCCTCGGGAAAAAAAGATAGAAAAGTATTTTCTTTGAACATCTACATGGAACATACATTTAAAGCATTCCTACATGTAGGTAACAGTCCACTGAGAATGGCACATTTTCACATCTTTCCATTTTCTTAAAATGAGCAGTAGAATCAGTACTGTTATAATGAACAGGTTTTCTGAAATATTTTAAAGATTTGGTACATTTTGACTTGTCACTGATGTATCTAATACATTTATCCTCTTCTCAGTTAAAGGTTTATCAAAGAAATGTGAGCCATTGCTTTCTCTTCATAAAATGTCGGGTTTCCAGAGTAATGCTTTTTTAACTGTAGCCTCAGAAATATATATAGAGAATGGGGAAAAGGAAGATGATGAAAACATAACTCATCATTATTATAGAAGTTGGAATGATTACCGCCAGTAAGATATATGGTGAATTAAAGTCCTTATATGTAACAAATTTGGGCCAAAAAATGTGATTTATGTTTGTCATACTTACCATAAGAAGTCTATCTCCAACCTGCAATCTCCCATCCTTTTGCGCAGCTCCCCCATCAATAATCTTGGTAACATAAATGCTGTTGTCCCCAGGGATGTGTTGGTTTCCAACCCCTCCTGCAATACTGAATCCTAGACCTAGAGAAGATAAGGAAAACAAAACATTATGAATACAATATATAACTTCAGGGAGGAGTGCAAGAGTAACATATATTTAGTGTACAATTACAGGGTTTTTTACAGAAACACAAACAACATAAGAGACATTTGTGGGGTCAGTTCTTTTTCACTTTCTCTAGAACATCAGAGACATAAATAAACCAATGAAATCCTTTGTGATGTGCAAATATAGGAAGGTAGGGACAAAGAGAAGAGAAACACTGATGATTCTGTACCCATGTCTAGTCTTCGCCAGGCGCCAGTGAAGCTGACACCAAGAAGTTATGGCGCAATTTACCATTACACCTAATAAAACTCTGATGCTTGGAGTTTGTCTTGATAAATATTGGTGTAAAATGTATCACTGTCTATCAGAACAAAATCAAAGTTACTCTGATTGTCCACACAATTTGAAAAATGCTTGGAGAGGTGTACTGCACATTTTGCAAGTTTCTGTAGTACCACAGTGAAGTGTGTCTAAAAGTGAAAGACTTGGATTTAAATCTGCTTCACATGTTTCTCTAGGACAAAATATCTTTGGCTATGGATACATACAATAAGAAAGAACAGTCATTTGAAATATGTAACTTCTGTTCAGTGATGTGTGAAATTCCTAGAACAACACCCAAAGAGCTAAACTTTGGAACAGTGTCAGTAATACATGCTGATGTGATTCAGGAAAAGGAAGGGAGAAGAAATAAAAGACAGTTTTACCTTTTCCCTATTTATCCTCTCCTCTGGCACACTGCATGGGCAGACAAATCATTGCCTTCATTTGTAACAAGAATTTTATGTCTCAATCAGAGAAAAGACAGAAATTACAGTGCTTTTATTTCCATAAAAATCTACTTCACACAGCTAATTTTTCATAGATCATATAGCTAAAGTGAACTTCCAGCTGAACAAATAAGCTGTCAGTGGCAATAACCATCTTAGATTATTGCTTCAACCAGGCATTTCCCTTTTAAATGCATAGAAAAAATGGTTATATCTATTTAGAGAATAATAAAGTTTTATCTATGAATTCTATGCTGTTCAGTCATTTTTAAAGCAAATATGATAGTAATATCTGCAGCCTGAATAGTTTAATGAAATAGTAAAAGAGTTGCCTGGAATTTGGCATTTTAGCACAAACTCACCAGCCTGACTCCTATAGGCAATAAAACTTAAGGGTGGGTGTATTTAATACACACAGGCTTATCTAACAGCTGTATTGAGTATAGAGATAAGGTTTTTTGAGTGGATTTAATATTTTTGCTTTTTTTTTTTCCTCACATTGCTTTTATTTTATCATTAAGTATTAAAAATATGTGAGGTCTGATAACATAATGGATACTTAATGGATAGTGTCAAAAAGAGTAAATTACCAAAAGGAAACCTCTAAATTTATATCTCAAATTGAAACACTACTTAATTAAGTAAGATGAGCATTAACAATACACATGAAGTTAATTCAGATGTATGTAATAATTAAAACTTTATTTAATTTCCAGCTAAAGCTGATGATCACTGTTACTATTTAGGTACTACTGCCAGGACAAGTACAAGGATAAAAGGATTATGATTTCTTTAGCATGGAGGAATTTGTTCATTATCCTGGGACTACAAACAAAGAAGCAAAGAGATAGTCTAAGAAAATATCAGAAATGGAAATTTTCGTTACAACATTAGCTGTAGGCAAGGAACAATGATTGAATAATGCTCATTGGTGAAATAATTATCATCATTTTGAACCAAAAAAACATCAGCATACATTTCTACCAGTAAAATGAAGATTTGAGAGGATTCCAGAATGATGATGAGAGCAAATGAGTGGGTTAACTGCAGCCAGAGAGCTTCAGCTCTTGTATGTCCCTTCTAAGTTTAACCACTCTTCAATTTGATGATTGACACTGTATACTTGTAAAGGACAAGGTAACTTCTGGCCAGATAGCTGTTCTGTATTTGGTGCAAAAGGGGTTCCTAATTCAGCTTTCTCCTGCTGAATATAAGCAAACATTAACAAAGATAATCCCTTCCATTTACTGCAGTGCTGAGTGAGGTGCTAGTGTTTGCTCTTTGCATGGTTGTAACGTAACTGATGTATGAAACCACAAAGAAAGAAGTAACACTTGCTACTCCTATTGCAAAAGTGTAGTTAATAATGATGAAAGGAGTAACTTTTTCTGCTCCTCTCATCTACATGACATAGCTGCGTTACAAGGCATTGTGTTTGCAAGCAGGAACCAGAAAAAACAGCATTGAGTATAAAAAGGTTTAAAGAAGCAGAACAAGACAGGAGTCAATACTGCAGGAAGAAAGGGAAGAGTGTGTAGGAGTGCTAACTGAAGAAGAGAGAGATTTTCCATGTCCCTCCTATCAATAATGATTTCATTTCATTGCCTAATCATACTTGCCTTCTTTAAAAGCTTTCTTCTTGGGAAAAAAAGGGGAATGGAAGAATGGCACATTTACTTTTTATTAAATGACTTTTGCTAATTGTTAGGGCATTAGGAAAATATAGTACAATAAAACTTTTGCGTAGGACTCATATGGCCAAATGACATCTGACAGCTGTGCTAATCACTTATGCTACCTTTATAATCAATGAAAATTCATTAAAGGCTTTTTAAACCATGATTCACCTCATCTCAAAGAGACATGTGAAAGAGATGAGATGAATCACACTCTTGGTTTCTGAATGGCTGGGGGCTGGATGTGGGAAGAGATGGGTGGGAGGATCAGTGCTATAAAAGTTCACAACCTGAGTTAGAGTCTCACCTTCATTTAGACTGTTTATGTTTTGGTTTAAGACCTCAGAAAGGTTTGTGCATCTCTGGTGTGGATCCTTCTTGCCACTAGCTACACCAGGTTAGATTCTTACTCTATTTTGAAATCAGATTCCTTTGGGAACACTGGGAGCAACATGTGTTTTCTAAACTTGGTCTTTTAAATTGCTGCACTGAATTAAAAAAAAATCAAAATAAAATACCATTTATAATTGCAGAACTTATTAGTTCTTGTGGTTGGGAAAACACTGCCACCAAAACAAGAATTACTTTGAGGAAACACCTCCCTCTGACTTCTTGTTTTCCTAATGTGCAATCTGCTTCTCAGCAACACCTCAGCTTGGATAGAACACTCGATTTTCCCACATTAGGAATTAGGTGGACGACAGATTTAGAGTGGAGATAAGGCAGAAATTTTTACTACGAAGATGGTAAAGCACAGGCAAAGGTTGCCCAGAGAAGCTGTGGCTGCTCCATCCCTTGCAGTGTTCAAGGCCAGGTCATATGGGGCTTGGAGCAACCTGGTCTAGTGTAAGACAGGACTGGATTAGATGCTCTTTAATGATTCCTTCCAATCCAAACTGTCCTATTATTTTATGGTTCTATGAAGAGAAGACTACCCCAAGAGGAATAAGGAAAGAAAACTGGATTAGATACTGATGTGCATACACCCAAGCCAACCTCAGCTCTTTTCAAAACAGTTCTACAGCACTTAGTTACAAACAATATAGGTCTGTATTGTTTCATTGTGGAAACTACTTAATTTTAAAGAAGCTATATTAACATAGCCTCTGTTTTCCTCTCAAAGGGAGAACAGTTTCATCCTGATGAACCCACCAACAAAATCATAACATCTGGAGCAGTTCAGTCTCATCCAGCTTTCTAATTAATCAAATTCCACTTGGAGGGAGAAAAAGAACATGGGTAATATAAAATGCTTTGATGATATCATTTCATCTATCTCCTTTATGTTGTAGGGATAGATCTGAATATCAATTTATTTGAGTTCCTATAACAATTCCTATTCCTGACTCATGTGACAGCTTATACCAGATGGACTTACATGAATAAAATATGACTACATTTTGTTCTGTGGGTGAAAAGTCAGTACTGAAATATAGTAGGATTCATAAAACTTCAACATTAATAACATACTTAAAAGCTGTCTACTTCCACTGCTATTGTTAATTCCTGTTTCAGACCCTGCTCCCAGTTCACTTCAGATGACTCCTTTTGTAAGCAACAATTTGATAACAACCTAAACTGGGAAAAAGGCTCCTAGAAATCTAACTGAGCCTATCACTACCTAGTGTTTCTAACAGCTCTGGGTTAACAACATCAAGCATCTTCTTTATTGTTTTGACACTTATTTTTTCCAGAAATATCTAGTGGTTTTGGTTATTTCTGAGTTGATGTCATAATAAAAATGATGTACAGTGCCACCAGGTAAGTAAGAACATCCTCTGAAACCACCTTACACAAGGAGAAAATTATTGTCCCTTTAACATTGTTTGTCATTAGATTCTCAAGCCTTCAGCTATTTACCCACAGTTCCTTTGTTCTTGCCCACAGCCATTTTTATAGTTATTATTTTCACGAATCCCTGCATTCTGGCTGCCAGTTCATCACTTTCCTGTACTACTGAACCAACAGAGATGACAGATTTCAGTACAGCCTCTGCTTAGGATCAAAGGGGAGAGCACACACAAGCCTTCAACGAGTACGGTCAGCATACTCGTGAGAGATGCTATGACTGGATACTGTTTGGGAGTTGCCATTGTATAGCAGGCAAAGAAAATCCTGTTCTTGCAAATAAGCCCTGATTACACAGCAGCACTAGCATGCCTTTGTGAGAGAACAGACCCTTCCATAGCCTCAGGAACAGAGGACTTGGAGCTTTCCTGTATTGAGCCAGATTTTGGTCAGAGTTTTCAGTAGAATGTAAGCAGTGAAATTTTTCATCTTTCATCTGCCTTTACCTGCATCACTATTAAACACTTCACATTCAAATTAAAAAAATAAATTTTAATAAAATAGTTCCAATTTTGACTATTCTTAATTTATTAAAAAGACAAATTTAATTGAAATTTAAAACATTATAGTAACACAATCTGTCTGCACAGCCCAGTGAAGGAATCTGCAGCTCTATATCTTGTTGCTTGCTTGATTAAAGAGAGAAAACAGAGATAATGCCTTCAATAAAGTGGTGATGCCCAAGGAAGTTGTGGCTGCCCCATCCCTGGCAGTGTTCAAGGCCAGGTTGGACAGGGCTTGGAGCAACCTGCTCTAGTGGAAGGAGTCCCCACCCAGGGGCTTGGAACTGGATGAGCTTTAAAGGTCCTTTTCAACCCAGGCCATTGTTCTATGATTGTATGATTCATAGTAACCCAAACAGCTCTCTGAAAGACTAAAGACTCGGAAGAATGGCAGTCACCTACAACTCAGCAGAGGAGAGATTGTGGCAGCAGCAGGTGTTGGGTGACCCAATAGGCCACGACTGCAGGCTGGTTTCCATACGTTTGACTGAGAATACCTAAGCAGGTTTGCAGTCTCAAAGTTCACAAACTGCCATCTATAGCATTAGAAAGCATATGTAATTTGAAAATTCAGCCACCACAACTCCATCCATGGCTCCTCATATCTGTTCCAAAATAGCCATGTGTCGGGATGTCCCAGATAGCTCCCTGCATAACATTGCTTTCTCTGAGCTTGCGCTCCTGCTGCAGATAGGGCAATGCACTGTGTTGTATCTTTTCTCTGGACATAAAGAGTTCATCAGCATCACCTGAGACTCACAAAAGTCAGAAATGTAGAAGTGTTCAGAATATGGGAAAATGTGTACAGGAGTTTTCTTGTTGGGTTTCTCCACTCTGGGTTCAGAAGCAAATTAAACAACTACAGCACTTTTCCAACTACTTTTTCATTCCTTGGGGCATTAAAATCTAACAATGTAGTCATATCTATTGGGTTACAACAAGAAAGAAAGCAATCTGTTTTCAGGACATAGGGTTACACTTCCTGGCTTAAAAATAAGTGTTGACATTTCCAGCCAGAGAGGAGCTGATGGGAAAGTGAGATTACAACGCAAATATTATCATACCTGCAAGGCAATGAATGCATGTTTAAAAACAATCATGCTGTAAATACAGTAGATAAAGCATTGGTTTTACATTATCATAACAGTAAAGCTAGTCTTTCTGTTATCTTCAAAAATGCCTCTAAAACACATCTTGTTCTATTATACTGCTATTTGTGGAAATTTGT
The DNA here is from genome assembly GCF_012275295.1 of Melopsittacus undulatus. Lineage (NCBI taxonomy): Eukaryota > Metazoa > Chordata > Aves > Psittaciformes > Psittaculidae > Melopsittacus > Melopsittacus undulatus. Next base: position 6,692,726 of record NC_047528.1, on the reverse strand, counting down.
AGAATAAGCTATCTAACATGTAAATGAAAACAATCCCTCCTTTTCTATTCAGTTCTTCAGTTAAATGTTTTTCCCATTATGATTTTTTTTTTGCCTACATATAATTATCCCCAAAGATACATTCCCTTCAGATACAGTCAAAACAGAAAGGAAACAGAGATCTAGGGAAATACACTTAGAGCCTCATTAGAAGTTGTGTTTGTTCTATACTTTCATATTTATTCAAATTAATTAAGAATAGATTTCCCAGAAAACACAGACAATGAGCACTGGTCTAATTGCACAATAGAAATGCTCAAGAATACTTTAGAATATCTTGAAAAGAGAAGTCGGTATTCCTAGTGATTCACAGTACCTTGATTTCTAAAGCATCAGTGAGGATTTAAGTTCACTGAAAATCAAATTAAATCACACTGTCAGAATTGTCCTGGTGTATGTACAAGGAAGAGAAAATTATTTCACTTTTGACATATATTGACATTCCAAGAACTGTAGCAAGCAGTTCAGCTCTTTTCGGAAAAGCCACAATACACCAAGTCTAAACATTTCACATTAAAACCAGTCAAATTATGGCTTTAAAGAGGTGAAGATTAGTGATGTAAAGCAGATAAAGCCAAGATCTGCCACTTAGGAACAGGATTTAACTGCTTAAAACTTGATTTTTTTAATGTCTTTTCTCTCATTTCCATGCCCAGTTTGCATATGCCTGCAAGTGAAGCTGTGTATGCACGTTGCCTTCCTGTTCACACAGGAAGTGTTTGCATATTTTTGGTGCACTCACAGGGACAAACATCCCTCAGATACAGAGTTGCTAAAAGACACACGTCTTGATGAAGCTAGACATCATTTGGCTGCTGCCTGTGTGATGGGGTCATCCACATCTTGCAGGGAATGTTAAACAGTGTGACAGTATGGCTGAATGGGATATGAACAGACTTTTAAAACTACCTTTTTTCCTCATTCTATCTTTTTCTGCATTAGCATCCTCATCCCTGCCCTTTCATTCACTTGGGCAAAATTCAACTGGACTATGCATGACTACAGATGGAGAAGAAATCCCTGGAAGTGTTCAGGGACAGGTTGGACAGGGCTTTGAGCAACCTGCTCTAGTGGAAGGTGTCCCTACCCATGGCAGGGGTTTGGAACTGGATGAGCTTTAAGGTCCCTTCCAACACAATCCATTCTGTGATTCCGTGACTCTAAGCAGCCAGTTGTTGTAATTAGAAGCAAAAAGCCAAGTGAGGGGTTTCAGGGTGTATTTTCAAGATTGCCATATGCTGAACTAAAGCCTCACTATTGTCAAAAGAGAAAGCTCTGCTCTGCTCCCTGCCTTTGGCCACACTTTCCCACTGCCTGCCTTGCATTAGCCATGAAGATTTTCTAGCCACATGGATTGGCAAGATGAAAATGGCATAAAACCCAAACGAAATCAGTGTGAATTACAGACCAGATGCGTATTCACCAGCAGCTACAGAGATGGCAGCAGTAAGAGCCGGCAGCTGATGATGGTATTGGGTTCACATACCCCCTTTGCTGGCAGCACAGTTTTGTATATGGCACTTTATTACAGAGTTGTGACTCCTATGGAGGGCAGTGCAATACTACCACTGCTGTTCAGCAAACTCAACTTGGGGGATGTGGCAAGAAAGAAAGATGCAGGGACAGAAGCAAGGAGCTGAAGTGAGTAGGACAGAAATGGCTATTTTGGCTAGAAATGCACCTGAATAATAATCAGTAAAAATATGCCTTTTTTACTGTGTGGAAAAGGAGTAATAAAACTGCTCCACTAAGCTTAAGAGAGAGAAAGAGATGTTTAGCAATTGCAGGTTTGTGGTGCTCCTGAGAAGTAAGACAAATCTGATATCGCTATAGTGGAAGAACACAGTGTAATAATAATGCTTATTCAATACTTCTCCAAATTTTGCGCTGGCTGGTACACTGCTACTATGAGCCTTTCCTGGTTAGAGAACCAAATAATAATCCTTTAAGTCACCCTTTCCAGAGAAGTGTCCTTGTTTCCTAACTTATGTTTTAAAACAATCAGTCTCATTATCATAAATAAAAATGCTTTTATACCTGTAATTATTTTAACTGCATCTTCAGGTAAAAAATGCCATTTTCCCCTTAGTGTGTAGCAGATAATCAGTCAGCTCTTTAAGGAGAAGTATTTGGAAATGGCATCCAGATCCAGATGGGATCAGTACGGCAAAGAGCTCACTGATGTAAACCAAAAAGACGTCCCTTTTCCTTGTCTCCTCTCTTCACCAGACAATTCAAATGATATCTTGAAGGGTTTTTCCTTTTCACCCACTCCTTGTGTTCCTAAACTTCACTTGATCCTGACATTTTATATATATATATATATATATATATATATATATATATTGCCACATCAATTCATACATGTAACTTTAGGACAAAGAAACAAAAATAACAGCTCCTCTGCAGTGTCGAGACAAGCAGGCAGTTACAGAAACCTCAAATGACTGCAGCAAGAAGATCCAAAGAATCTACTATTGTTCTTACATTATCTATTTACTTGGGTTCAGATCCTGAAATATGGTTCACTTTTCATGCACAAGGTACCAGTTGTTTCAAGTATAGGAACCAACTTTATGCTGACAGTTGATCATAGTCTGCCTATCATTAACAGATAGTACCTATGTAATTTTCTGCACAAATTACTGCAATTACTGACAGCAGCACAAGTTATTTCACCTACTAACAACATAAATGAAAAGCATTTGTTCCTGTAGATGTGTATATCAAGATGACTTTTAAAGTAGTTATTACTTTTTGCTGAGATGGTAATTTTTTAAAGTCAAAGTACTATGTAAAGCTGTGTTTTTCCTGCCCTTTTTATCAATCAAGATTCATTTGTGAAACCTACAGACTTGACACAGGAGAAAACTGTTGTAAGTCATGACAAAATGCTATTTGCTTTGTATAACATGAGGTGATACATCTTTAACTGAATACAGCTGGGTTACTGCTTTCAAAGTTCTATGGCTCTTTTAGACAATATTTAATAACTTCTCACCAATAAAATGGAGACAGAAAGAGCAGTCTGTCAGCTTGGGATCTGTTTAACAACCATAAATGTCAGGGAGAGACTCATCAGTTTCTTTTGTTCGTTCTCCATCTGATGAGGGGAATTTAGCATTTATCTTCCTATCCCTGTTGCAAAGCTGAACAGAAATACATTCTTGAAAAGCTCTCTGTCAATTATCTTGAAGCTTAAAAATACAAAATGAAATCAAAGTTCATCTTGTATCCTCTTATCTATTTTCAATCAACCCATAAATAACCTGTTATCCATTCAGTTACTTCCTTTTTAAAAAAATACAGAAAGAAATCAGGACACGAATTTACAAGTAAATTTGTTTTTTTTATGTAAGGCAATTTACAGAGCCCTGATGTTAAAAGTTTACAAGTATATAAATGATATGGAGAAAAGAAAGAGATGGTGCTTACTGAACTGTAGTAATGAGGTGGAGACACTGAAAACAGATTCGGGAGTCATTGCACTTTTGTTCCCCTGAAACTGTACTTTGGTCCCTTAGTTCAGTTTACTGATGATTCTTGCTGACAATACTACTTTAACAAGTAAAGTGAAACAAAAAATGTTTTATTTCCAAGTCAGAAGTGCCCTCTACTCTTACAGAATAAAATGAGTAAAACCAGACACTTGCTACTATAAGAAAGCTGGGGACACATTTTAGTAGGGCCTTTAGTGATAGGACAAGGGGTAATGGCTTTTAAACTGAAAGACAATAGGTTTAGACTAGATAATGATGCAATTTTTTTATGATGAGGATGGTTTAAACTCTGGCACAGGTAGCTCAGAGAGGTGGTAGATGCTCCATCCCTGGAAACATTCAAGGTCAGGTTGTACAAGGGTCTGAGCAACCTAATCTAGTTGGATGCCCCCACTTGCTGCAAGGGGGTTGACTAGATGGTCTTTAAGGGTACCTTCCAACCCCAACTATTCTGTGATTCCATAACTTCTCAGAAGAGAACTGTACTGTAGTATACATAACTAGAAAGATGTGAACCCATATAATCTGCATTCAGAAATACAGATCATGAAAAATGTTCTAATAGCTTGTACTTAGGAGTTGGGACTCAGAATGTAACACTACAAAGTGATTGTTTCAGCTGAGTTACACTGCAGCTTTTCTTTGACTAAGAGTTTCTCTGATATTTTTCATCAGGGCTTTTCATGAGATATAACACCAGACCCTGCTATTAGTCCCTTGAGGGGCTCTATCTAGGAGGGGTATTAACATAGCCCTTCTGTCAGCTATTTCAATCAGTAGCAATCCCTGAACTTCCCTGCAATGCCAGAGGTAAAGTGTAAGTCAGTCTCCAGGTATGACGTACAAAGCATTCCTAAAGAAAACTGAAACCCTGGGGGAAAGAGCAAATGTACTACAATGTGTTTATTCCCAGGCCACTTCTGGGACACCCCTTGGAAATTTTAAGCAATTACTTGGATGAAAAGATTCATCCCACTGAAACCCACAACTGTAGAACCCAGAGCCTACAAGACTGATTTTAGGTGTAAAGAAACCAAGCCTGCCTAGAGCTGGACAAAAGCATTTTATATAAAGTCACGAATTAGCATTAAAGATTTGGTGCAGTCCAAATACCAAAACCTGATGTGACAACAGCCTCTGGTGAAGAACCAGCCACCCATCTAACCAGATTCGTCCTTATGAGCACGATCCTGGTTCGGGCAACAGAAAAGTTGAAAAGCCAGAGAAATCCTAGCTACCTGTGAATAAACAAATGAAGACTGAGATTGCAGTTTATCTGTTCTAGTATTCATTCATATTTTCACATGTGGAGTAGATTCATTTCTAAAACAGTTTTATCACTCATAGACACAGCTAAAGCAAAAAAGAGAAATAAAAACCACTAAGTTACTGTTGAGGACAAGCAAAGGAAATGCTGTGGGTTTTGTCTGGAAGAAAAGATATGTCTTTATTTTGGCAGGTGCAGGATTTAAATGGCTCTATACATCCTGGCTTTGTTCATACTGCAGTGAAATGAGAAAAAATTGTTATGATCACTGAATCTTGGGACTGGACGAAACTTAATGGATCATTCACTCCATCTTGTTGACCTGAGGCAGAACAAACTATAGCTGCACAGCTAACAAACGACTGTCTTGCACACCTGGATATTTCCCATGCTACAGAGCTGATGATCTGCTTGGTAATCAATCAAATCATGAGCCTCTCTCATCCTAAATCCAATCCCAATCTTGTTTATCATAATTTATCTATTAAATTTGTTTTCATACCCTCCCTAAGGAGGACACAGAGCAAACTCACTCTTCAAAGATGTGCTTCAAAGCAAGAAGATTTTTACTAGGGGCTCATAACCCCCCTCTAAGTCTTTGGTATTTTAGATCACTCATTCTTTCCTCTAAGAGTAGGCTTGGAGTCCCTCCAACTGGCCTACACCCTTGAAGTGGAAAGCTCAAAGGTTTACCTGTGAAGGATGAAAGGATTGCTCACATATCTTACAAACCGTGCCTCAATTTGTAAATCCCAATATACTATTGAATGTTTCATCACAGTATGATGTGTAAAAGATAGAAAGCTTCAGCTAACAAAGTTCTAGATGCTCTTCTATGGGATTCTTTTCCCATAAGCACTATTTAGTGGATTGTTTCATTATTTCTGCTGAAAGTACTTGGCGGTTTTCCCTGCTGAATTACACCTCTTTTTCAGACCACTTTCAATGTTAAACCCTCTCAGCACATGGTGTCACTTGAGAGAAATGTGAAAAAGAGTTGCAAAAGAGGAGTGTGGCATCCTCTGGTAATCACTACTCTTCAGAGTTTTTCTAGGTTCTTATAAAGAGATTTCCTACTTGTTCCAGTATTCCTCCGGGGTTCTGAAAGCAAACTGATTACCTTATAGTCCCTTGGCTCTTCTTGTTCACTTCAATATGGATGAGTTTTCTGCTTTCCCATTCCAGTTTCTCATTTCACATTCTCCACACAGATGTTCAAAACCAAACATTGCCAGCACTCGGGTTTCATCAGCTAAATTTTGTTGGTCTGGGATCAAGACCGTCAGGTCATGCAAGTATAAAATATCTAACCTCCTTACATGCTACCAGGCCTGTTTGTTCTTCATTCCAGACTGAGGTCTTGTCCCTCTGTTGCTGGATTTAATCATGGTAGCAACCTTATCACAGATGACCTTTCTGTTAACACTGATGCTAGCAAAAGGACTGGCATTTTTTTATATCTTGCTTTGAAAGCATCTATGATCTCAATATCTCTCTGCAACTACAAAGTACATCTCTAAGCTACAATTACTCCAGTGCATTACAGAAGGATGTGATTTGCTGTAACAGCATTTAAAAGCATTTTTTAAAAATAACTCTTAGAAAATTTGGCTATGGCATTTGATAATCATTAGAATTTAGAAATAAGACACATCTGACCTACAGACTATGGATAAGATTTACCCCCAGCCTACCATTTACCTGTGTTATTTTTTCAGCTACAGTATATAAAATGTAAATGTGCCACCACTAAACAACTTGACTAAATTATTTGCTGTAACTTTATGTTTCCTCATTTCAGGCCTCTCTTTTTTGGGATGGTTGTATGTCTTTCTATTCATGTCATAAGACATCCCACACATTGTTTTGCATAAGAAACAAAACAAACAACAGCCCAAAACACAGTTTTGGGGGTAGTGGGGAAATGACTTGCAAATCCTGATTTGCAAACATCACTTTTCCAAGAAAAAAAAGAAGTCAAACACACCTTGATATTGTTCTTCTAGGTTATGCAACATATCTTTTATCATATCCTAAAGACATTTTGTTTCATTATATCCTTTCTTATGCCTCATTCAGCTCTAAGATCTTGCTTTGCAACTATTTCTCCTATCAAAGATAATGACTCGACAAAATACTTTCTAAGCAATCTAAGAGCAGGCTTCTTATTTGTTCCTATAAATCACTGCTCAAAATTCAGAACATCCCAGGTAATGAACACAGAGCTTTGTGCTTGTGCAATACATTGGATATATTAGCTAGTGTTCCTGGTTTCATAGGAAATGAGCCACTAAAGACATCAGCATTAAGCTGTCTCCTTGCCTTTATCACATGAAGTCAGCCAAAATGTACCAAGAACATCAAATGCTCATGTTGAGAAAAACAAATCCCCCTGCCATTGTCCCGAGTGATGGAACTTCTCAATAAAACCATCTTAAATGAGTCTCTGCAAGGAAAGGAAAAGAAGTGGTACCCTCTCACAAATCACAGGGCTTCACTGCTGACTCAAAAGAAGGGTTGAAGAGCAGCTATGTGTCAAAGAGCACAAGTCTTTGGCACAGCAAGACTGTATTTTATTTCTGCAAGTAACTTGATCTCACTGTGTCTGCAATATAGGAATCTCTCATACATTCCAAATCAGCTGCCTTTTTACTTGGCACTGATCTGACACATGCAGTACCAGAGTGTTTCTGCACTGGAGTCCCAGAGCTAGGACTCCTTGGTCTCATATCCTAAGATACACAATTGGAAAGTAGGGTCATCTGCACAGACCATGTGTTACACAGCAAAAGGCAAAGGACACCCTCTTTCTATCTAAACTGAAAAAGAAAGGTTGCCATTTCTAGGAATACTAATATAATGTTTCAAGAAACACATAAGGAAAAAAACAAACCCTAACTGATGAAGGAAAAGCAGCTTTTCAAAGCTTTTGGATGTCTAAAATAAGAAATGATAAGTTAAAGCCAAAAATGCTTATTTTTCTCAAGTGTTAAGTCCTGGTTACCAGCTTTAGCTGTTACCAAAAAAGAACCCAAGATGTGTTGTTTCTTTTGTTTTCATTAAAGGTAACTACAATTTTAGCTCAAATTCAGAATACTGAAAGCAAAATGAGGTTGACAGACCTGCAAAAAGGACCAGGATATAGTATTGGAAATAGTCAGATGCATGACTAGTCGCAATTAATCACTTTGTTGTCTGTCTTCTGACCAAGCCTTTAAATGTTCAGAGATGCTTTAATGTAACTCCTTCCTCTTTTCCTGCTAGTGGAAACTAAGGATTAATATTGACTACTGAAAATGTATTTTTAAATAGGCTGTGAACTGATATTTTATTTACCATATTACCTAAATCTTTAAAGCTTCATCCAGCTTTGTCACTCCACCATGATCAGAATTCCTAATGCCTTCCTTAGAAGGCTTAAAATATCATCTGCCTGTTTTTAGGATTCCAGAAAAAAAATGAGACAAGAACACAGGAAAACATTAACAGCTACAGCTCCACAAGCTATAAAACTTAATTAAATACAATTTATTCCTTGAAAGGTGCTTGTCATGGCACAGCAATATTTTGCTGATGAGTGAGACAGCAGATTTCTGAAGAAAGATCTGGACATGTGAAAAACTATCAAGAAGACCGAACTTGCTATGTAGATAATTAAGTGACCAATAAAGGACAAAATCACTGTTCTCTATTTTCACATTTCACTGATTTATTTACACATTGCTATTTGGAAAAGGATAAAGCTCTGCAAAGAAACAAGTATAAGGATTTTCGAATTAGTTGCAAACGAATGTATTCTACATAGGCTGCAAAATCCTTAATGTTTTCTTCTGTTGAATCAGGATGTCACATCAGGCTCACAGCAACTGCTGTTGCATAATGATTTATTCAAGTGGTGAAAGATCAAGCACAATCATTCCCCAAAACGTGCCTGAGGAATTTAAAGCAAGGAACATACAGGTAGAGAAAAAAGAGCAGTAAAATTGCCACTCCCTGGGAAATTGTCACTCCTCCACTGAGAAAACAGGCAAAAACATATTGGCTTCCTGTCTGCAGCAGTTCTTTCCACACTCAGCCCAGTAGTTTAGCAAGTGACGCCACTCTCCTTCCTCATCTTTTGATTTATTGTGTATCTGGAAATACTGATGAAACAACACTCTGCTACACTGTCTGATGCATCTCCTCCCTCTCTTGTGTTGGCCTGATGAAAACAGCCATGGCAAAGATAATGAAAGGGATCTCCTGCAACTCCCCTTTAACTCTTACACAGCACTCCATGGGGAGGGAAACGATGGGACTACTCCCTGACCCAGAAGTTTATAATCTAAAGGAAAAAAAGGAGTACAAAGGCATGTTGTAATAACAAAATGATGAGACTGACTGTAATTATATTTGGTCAGGAGAGAGTTGGAAAAGAAGTTGGCCAAGATTCATTGGGAATTTGTGCAACACTTGTCATAAACCAAGTGTGGTGGAGACACATCCTTGGGATTTTTAAAAATGCCATAGAAAAAGGCAGCAGTGTAAAACGTCATCCCAAAGCAAAGACATCACCGTTCCTATGAGATCAAGACAAAAGATATTCCAAGAAACTTTCCAGCAGTGCTCCAGAGATCATTATGTAGCTGGGAAATCCATTTAGTAAGCGACTTCCTTTGAAGCATTTCCACAAGGATGGGTGCACCAAATATAGACTTTTTAAATGGTCTTTCTTTATTCCCATTCAGAAGCAAGCCAGATGAGCCAAACCTGGAGAGGCATCCATGACTTATCCAACAGCTGAGCACAGATATTAAAGCCCTTTCCCTCTGTATGGGTAAAAGTGGACAAAGGAAAGAAAATGTGATCTAGTGAGTCACACTAACTGCTCATTTCCCAGCAAAGTCACAGAAGTAACTTTAGCCACAGCAAAAGGGTTGACAACTTCTGAAAGTGAATGATAGAAAACAGGGTCACACTGGTATACTGTATCACTTGTTGTCTCTAGTTGGAGATGAAACAATGTAGGTAACTGTGTGAGAACACAAATTTCCTACCTAATTCAGAAAGGACAAGCACAAAAGATTTTGTCAATTGAAATGTCAATGGTCTACTTATCTCCAAAGATGTCTGAATTTGGTCTGACATGACAATGAATTCATACCACCACCTTCTGCTATTTAACTGCAATTGAAACAAAGAAGATGACAGATTTACTTTCTCCACTGAAGAGAAAAAGAAACTACCCAAAGCTTATTTTTCTTGAAGCAAAATCTTCAGCTTTTTGGCATCCAAACCTACCTGCACATCTTTCCCTGTGCTGCTGCTTTTCTCAATCACAGCCACAGTTCATTAAGATGAATCATGTTCTGCTGAAGCTGCCTCATCAGTAAGTATTGCTGAAGCAATTTGGTAATGATCTTAATGTGCAGTGCTGGATTTTTATAGCCATCTCAATTGGCTATTAAAATACAGCACCGCACTTGGAAATTGCAACTGCACCACTTCAGAAATAGTTAGCATGATGGAGTTGCAGAAAGCACTGTTCATTTCAGTAGAAACCTCACTCTTTGTGAATGACTTCTGGAAACTGATACTTAAAATCTACTATGAGATTAGATGTTCATTTTGCATATTAACCCAGGGTTCTTACAGCTGCTTGGAGAGTTCTTAAGAACTGAATGTTTCAAGGGAAAACAAAACACAAAGAATATGTATATAAAATTTCTGCACAGTCTTCCAAGTAATTTTGTTTATTCCTTTACTGCTAATGGAAATGACAATGAAAAGAGGGAACTTAGAATTATCATGGAAATACAAGACTTCAAGCAAGTGAGATCCTGCAGCTCACAGGACAGCTCTAGTTTTAGGTGAGACAATCAATCAGATGGACAGCTTCTGAATATCATTTGAAATGGTCCTTGTTGATCTGGGAAATCATTACTTTATCAATAAACTAATTATCTCCAAAAGAGGTTGTGTTTAGTCTGATACAACAACAATTTGGTACTACCAACTCCTGATATTTAACTGCAATTGTAACAAACCCCAAGATTTACTTTATTTCTCCACTAAAGATAAAAAGATAATAGCCAAAGCCTGAAATACTAGAACTGAAGTGCCACTCTGATGATGATAACTGTTACTGTGTGAGATTGAAAGTTGGTGCTGTTCAGCCTGAAGAAGAAAACACTGCGTGGAGACCTCATAGCAGCCTTCCAGTATTTGAAAGGGGCCTACAGGGATGCTGGGGAGGGACTATTCATTAGGGACTGTAGTGGCAGGACAAGGGGTAATGGGTTCAATCTAAAACAGCAGAGGTTTAGATTGGATATAAGGAAGAAATTCTTTACTGTTAGGGTGGTGAGGCACTGGAATGGGTTGCCCAGGGAGGTTGTGAATGCTCCATCCCTGGCAGTGTTCAAGGCCAGGTTGGATGAAGCCTTGGGTGATATGGTTTAGTGTGAGGTGTCCTTGCCCATGGCAGGGGGGTTGGAACTAGATGATCTTAAGGTCCTTTCCAACCCTAACTATTCTATGATTCTATGATTAAAACAGATAAGTCCTGCTTTTATTCAGGAAAGGAATGAGTACAGAATGAGTAGTTTTTAAGGAATATTTCATATGTTGTAATTTATATGAATATGACGGCAAGTCTATAGTGACCAAAGGCAGATAAAACATTTAATGTTTTATTTGTGCCATAAGGCAGAATATTAAAGTAGCAGCTGTATGAACAGGTTGCCCAGGGGGGTTGTGGAGACTCCTACATTGGAGATATTCAAGGCCCACCTGGACAAGTTCCTGTGTGATGTACTCTAGGTTTCCCTGCTCTTGCACAGGGCTTGTACTAGATGATCTTTCGAGGTCCCTTCCAACCTTTGGGATACTGTGATTCTGTGATTCTGTATGCAGATACCACCACTTATACTAAAGAACAAGTTCCTCAGACTGTGAAATATGAAGGTGCAGCTATAATCTACCACTTTTTCTCCATCAGGTATTGGCAACTCTGATATGTCAAAATACTTCTGAAAAACAGCAAAGGCTTTTTAAAGCACTATCACAGAGCTTTCTCATTTTATGAGTTTCAAGAGTACAATTTTCATGACACAAACTACGCAGATACTCATATATTCTTACATTAAACTTCCCTTCAGGGAAGTCATGCCTTTACTGATGCTAACTTATAAATGATGGTTTTGAATCGCTATCTTAAAATTGGAAAACTAAGTATTAGTGCTTGATAGAGCACTTTCTGCTAATTGAATGAGAAGTGAGTTCCCTTCAAGCAAAGGCATCTCACAAAAAAATAGTATTATAGTTTCAGTTGTAGGGGTTTGCTATTTCTACCTGTAGTAAGTGATAGTGTGTTACAGTAATACAAAGTGAAGCACTCAAAATACAGTTCAGAACCTATATAATTTGTTAAATCTAGATTTTGGACAGTTTGCCAGCTTCTTTGTTTTTCTACAGCTCTTTTTTAAGTTGCCCCATTTTGCTCTGTTTTAGATCAGGATTCACAATAAATCTCACAGCACAGGAGGAGAACACTGAAAAACAGAAATAAATTCACTGCTGCTGAGATCATAAGACTGAAATTCTTAAAACACCGTAAGAAAAGGTTTAATGTTTTGTTCAAACTGTGAAAAAAACATTTTGTTGAAGACACTTTGGAACTATAAATAAACATTGCTCGACATAAAACACAAGTGTTTTGAATATTTCAAGTGATCCTAAATTAACAAAACATCTGCCAAACTTGCCATAAAACGCCCTCTCCCCAAACACTACAGTTTGCTATGAAGTATTTAGTATCCCTTAGGTTAAATAGGCAGGTGTAGTAGTAGCAGTGATAGTTATATTGATAAAAAAATACATCAGTGTGAGGCAAGCACTTGCAACCAGTTATTAAACAGCAAGATCCGAAAGATTTCAGTGCTCCCTGAAACTGAGAAAGAAATAATTGGGGTTCTTTGTCTCCAAAACCTCCCTCTTTCACTTTAAATTCTGTAGCTATTACTTGATATTGAAAGGTAACCTTTGGCTTTGCTGTGGTAGGTAAAGATGGTCAGATTTCTCCTTTCCTTGTTGAGAGCAGCACTTGTGAAAATTAACCCCCACCCCCATTCTGGTGTTCTGAATTGAACACTTTTTTCGGCAGACATTTAAAAATATACATTGTTTCACTGTACTTTTTGACAGTTTCAGTTGTCATTGCAAGCTGGGTGCTAACAATGTAACAGAACAAAAGATTTTTCCAATGAAGCCATCAATCCAAACTAAAATGTGTCAACTTCTATGAAGCAGAAGTATGAAATTCCATGAAACTATAGACAATAAGGGAGCAGAGAACATTCCAGTAACAATTCAAGGTAAGTGTATAGTGAATTCATACCTTATGTTAATGATGAAAATCTCTGCATCTTCTCAAGAGAACTCCATAACTAACCAATACGTTAAAAAATATTGTACTTAAAACATACGGATTCTTTTCTCAATATAGCAAGAAAGCTTCATTACTACCCAGCGACTTTACTCAGTGTCATCAAGAAAGAAACAAATAGTTATGTGAAAAGAAAATATACCATGTGTTTGCATAGTCGCTTCAGTCCGGCACAGAAAACAATGAAATGGAAATTCTGGAACTGGTTATGCCCAATGACTCCATCTAACATTTAGATGGATATACATAATAAAAAAAATAAATGTGTGTTACACCCTTTGTATTCATCTCATCTTATTTTGGAGTATTTTACTGAGATGCCCCATTTAGGAGCTTAGCCTTTGCTGAAGGAGAAGAAAATTATTCAGAGTGATACAGAACTGGCTTAGCAATGCATCAAATTCTAGCTTAGAGTCCCCAAACACAATAATAGTCTAAATGAATTAAATGGGAAGTCCTGACATATCGGGATCATAGCTCTAATTCTGAGTGCAGGGATGAGTAGAGGAATCACTGCTCCCGAATAGCTTTTCTTAAATGCCCAGAAGTGGGTCGGGTGAAACTGATCTGAATGTGTCACTGGTTGGATTCATCAGGAACGACATAAAAAGCATGCATACAGACAACAGCAAGGAGACATAGCTGCTGATCTGTCCAGAGCTTTTCTGCCTAATATACAGTGAAGAAAAGTGCAGCTCTATCCAACAATGCAAGATTCCAACACAGTTCAAACACTGTAATGATAGTTAGGATTGAATTACCATGACAGGTGTGGGAAATTAATCCTGTTTCTTATATTGTGCTTTTTTGGTGCTTATTTATTTATTTATTTATTTTGGATGCTTTTAAGTGTGCCATATCTACTCCCACATTTCCTGGCACTCAGTTTTTCTGCCTCTCACACCCAAAACTTCATTCCTGCAGACATTACATTGCCTATAGAATTGAGGTCAGAAGTTTACTATGTGATCCAAAACTCCTGTAGTTACTGGGATAAATATTTTCTGCCCTTTTTTCTTCCTGGTCTATAATATCAGAGCTTAAATTATCAGTTAGGTACTGGCAGGTAAAATATTACACAACTTCTTTAGTATTTAACTAAGTTTCTGACTGTCAGAATTTTTCTGCAATGGTAGAAAACCATTTTTTCTGCCTGATTCTTAAAAAAATTAAAATTAAAACCAATAAAGTTTAGTTTCTATAACTATATTTTCATCAAGGATACATACTTGTGGTTTTGGAAAAAGTAGATTTGCAGTGTAATAGGGCAGCATTAAAATCCCAGAGGGCAGTGGAATTCCTTTGGTTTAAAATGCTGCAGTCAAATGCAGTTAATGGGTTTAAGCACTGTAGTGTCTAATAGTGACTGAAGTTTGTAATTCACTGCTCATACACAGTTCTTTGCAGGAAGAAGCTAATACAAAAGTTATATTACACAGTCAAGCACCACCATTAAATTGCTTTGTTTTGAATGCCTGCATGTTTGTTCCCCAGGAATAAATACTGCAGCGCACAACCCATTCTCATTACTGATAGTCTCATTATGTTTCAATACAGAGCAAGAAAAGTGTATCACTTAAGGACAGGATTTCAGTAGTGTCTAAATCCTATTGATTTTCAATAAGAAAGCTCCAGTGTATATCATTCCTCTGTTATAGCCCCCAGCTACTGCAGAGGCACTGATGCGAAAACCTGCAGTGTCCTGAGAGAGCCTGAAATAAAACACCCATTGTTTACTACTAAATACCAAGCAAAGCCAAACAGTGAATTGCTACAATTGTAAGTCTCACTATAGAGACATACAAGACCCCTACAAAGACAACCTCCTAGCATGTAAAAGAGGAAGTTCCTGCAATGATCCCAGTTATCGATTACCTTCAAGACATAGACTGTAGACATCAGCCAATATGATCAATCAAATGTGGCAAACTGATGAAGGCACCGCCTTAAATAGACACAGTTGTCTTTGAAATCTTGATTATTCTATTACACAACTTATTTCTGTCTTTGTTTACCTCTTTTCCCCAAAAGTCACCTTAAAGAGTTAGATGACCTAGGGCATATGATGCTAGGACAGTTTTCCATAAAGTAGCAGGAACAATGGAACAGGGGCTCTGCATTTGAAAGGGACCATTTGACAGCACATTACCATGGCCTTATCCCTGTCATATGTTCAAAGCCATTGCTACACAGCGCATATTTAACTTCTGTTCAAAATAGATTTGCAAAGTTAACCTATGTCTTTTATATAGTGGTCGCTAGCCAGAAAAATTAACATCCAGTTAAGAAAAATCTAACCTTCATGGATTCAAAGCTTGTATTTTAAGCTTTATATTCAAGTTCAGTCTGGATACCTCAGATTAAATTGAAAGAATATTTTTATAAAAAGCCTTGCAAATTTACTTCTTTATCACCTTCGAGTGTTGAAACATATGATGTATTATGCATACACAGGCAAGTAGTGCTCTCTGAATTTTACATGGTATTATAGAAGCCAAGACTTGATTTCATGTGGTAAATTCTCAACACAGCAAGGAATGAACTCAGTATATACTGAGTTATATACTGACAGAGGCAGACAGGAAAAGAACCAACTGAAAAGGTAATCACTTCTCCAAGTTTAGTATGGAACAACCTTCTTGTCTAAGAAGCAGACTCACTTTCTTTATTCACCTTGTGAGTAGGAAAGAAGTAAAGCTGTGGGGACTACCATGTCCTGCTCTGGACACCAAAACATCCCAATTTCACTCTGAGAAGTAAGAAACACTGTGTATATAAATACTAAGTTGTTCTTGCACTGTGTAGTAACGGTGTGAAAGAACAGTTCACAGGTAAATCACCTGAAATATGTGCAGATAAGCATCACAGGAGTGACTAGCACTGAAACCCACAGCCAAGACTCACAGGTTTTAGTCTCAACTTCAGCCATGAGTTTGATGCCTCCTAACACATAGTTTATTTTTAATTCAGGATTTTGAAGAATTGAAGGGGAAACTGCTATAGGCATTAAAATGAGTATTGGTAAGCTTTCCAACCAATCTGTAGGCTGTTTTCTTTCATTCTGTTTTTTAGAATCTATGGAATATAGAAAATATATAAGGGTATGCTTCCTTGCTGCTTAATCTGTAAAGATAGAAAACCTGGATTTGCAAAGAACTAGCCCATCAGCTTTTTTTTTTTTCATCCAAGTTCCAAATTAAGTTATTTCTATAATATTGAAGTGATTTTTTTTTTTAAAAAACAACTATTCAGCTTAACAATAAAATTCACTGTGGCAAATATCTGTAGTAAACTTCATGTAAGAATATAGCTACATAAAAACGTTTGTAGGACTAAGCAGCAAAGCTTCTTTAGCTTGTCATAAAAGGTACTTGTCTTGTTATTCGCTCTCTTTTATGGAAATAAATGTAAAAATAAATAGTTTCAGGCATACAATGAAAACAAACATGATGCAAAACCATTATTAGATAATCACTGCCTCTTGTCCATTTCCACGATGCAGCAAAAATTTGGTCATAGTGAATAACTTTTACTGTTTCATCACAACCTGAAAGGATATGTTTAGTTTCTTTAGCCTTAGGTTACTCAAATGACTATCACAGCACACACTGAGTTTAATTCCAAAGCTTTAAAAACCCTGCTGCCTGTCTGAGTTCATACAGGTACAAAATATCTCTATTAGAAAGTCAATTTAACACTGTAATTGACCATGAGAATCCAGACTTCCAGGGGTTTACCCTCGGATACATGTTTAAATCTACTATTTTTCAAGAGCAGGGGATGATGAATACACTGCTGTGTCAAATAACCATGATATATACGTACACAGAAGAGGTACAGTGGAATATTGAAAGCCGTGCACTATCTTTGCTTATGATGAATGGATAATCTCAACGGTTCCATATGTATTAGAAATAAATATACTCAATTACTGGTATAAAAAGTATGCAGAAGCATCCTGTAATATTCATGAGATGAGAAGCAAGGGAAACCACTGAAACAGCTACAGGTTACTCACTGTTGATAAAACAGGTTGAATAATCTCATGGATATGGCACAGACTGAGACATACAGATTTCTCCATTTAATGTATATAACTTTATATAGGACTTACTTATACTTTTGTATAAGACTTACTTATGAAATAATCAGTATGGATATAAAAACCTACTGCTCTTCATCCTATTCAGATAGAATGAACACAGTACTGTGAAAATAAGCATTTTCTTTGCCCAGAAATTAGCTATGAAGAAAAATACAGTAGCCAGAGGGAAATTTCAGGTAGGAAAAAACAATAAAATTACATTTGTTAAATGTAACATTGTGCAAATAAAAACTTTCCTTTTTCAAAAGGAAAGGAGAAAATCTAATATTCATAATTTGTACTAATGGTTCTAGAAATGAATTTGGGTTTGTTTGTCGTTTGGGATTTTTTTTCTCTAACCAGAAGGTTCTGCTGGAATTTATAAAGCTGATTTAGACTAGTGAAGGTTTCATGCTAGACTTCCAGGTAAAATTCTACTACATAATGCACAAATTAGTATTCCTGTCCTTTTGTTCCAAAGAAAACTGTACAAGAAACTGACAACATGAAATGGAAAGGATAAATTGGATAATCATAAGGACTTCTGAAAAAAGAGAGAATTAGGAAACTCTATTGAATAGCACCTTAAATGAAAGTCAGAGGTCTCAGTAGAGGAACTTTAGAGGAAGTATGCTTGCAGCTAATGTAAAGCATAGCATCTCTTCATCTTGCATTTCTTCAGGAGATAATCAGCCATCTCCACAGTAAAAATCAAATGAAAGAAACCACAGCTCCTTGAATTTCTTTATATTTCAGGAAGACATGCAACCATAAATTCTAGTTGTACAAGCCTAAATGAACTGCAGTATTTGACAGGCTAGCTAGTTAATGAATCAAGAAATTCAGATGCTATTTGAGCTGAAGAGAGGTTAAACATCAAGTTTAAAACGGATGTCTTTTCACTTTCACATTTACCTTTAGGTCCTTTGAACAACTTGATCTCTACCACGGTCTCCAGAATAGGCCTCCTTCGACGAACGTACAGTCGTACTATAGAGCCAGCCTCTTTTAGGGCCTCCACGGCTTTGCTGTGTGAGACTTCTGACACGTCGACCTCATTCACTCGCAAGATACAATCGTTGACCCTACAAGAAAAGCAAAGGACCATAGGTACTAAATGCTTCTGGACCAAACACAGATTTTTGTCACTGGTGCTGTAAAATAGAGCACACTCCATTGAGAAACCTTCCAGCTGCCAGACTTGATGCGATATGCTTCATCAGCAATGAGATAGAACCAGAACACTTAGTCCCTCCAAAAAACATACCTGATTCAAACTGAAGTCTGCCTAATCACCCACACCTACCATCCTCCTTCATAAGTTGTGGCTGGATCCACTAGAGTGATAGAAATGAGTAATAAACAACTTGTCTTTACAGACTTTATTAAAACCCCCTTTTTTTTAAGCTACATAATCAAGTTACAATCTTCATGCTGCATGCTATTACTATGGCAGTTACTCCTAGAAGAAATAAGTTGATTTAATTTAATACAGAGAGACCAGCAATTGTTCCAATGCCTCCTTAAATCTCTCATATTTCTTGATCAGAGCCAAAGAATTCTAAGTTGTCAAAGAAAAAAAGCTGTCCTACAAAAAGCAGACAATTTAAAAGAGAATGTTTCATGCTAAATAATTTGAGTAAATTTCATTCTTTATGTTTTCACCACTAACTATAGACTCCAGAATCTGCTGTGTGGTAATAGCATCTATTTTTCATAGACTACTAATAAAATTCCCTCATATTCTTACTTTGGGAATTTGCTATATTATCTAAGGATGAACTAATACATTCACCCTCAAATATGTCCTGGTTAAATGAAGCATTATTCTCCTTGTCTGACAGATATGTCCAAGTTGGAAAGCAAATCTACATTGAGAGCAGTAAAATCCATCTCCAAAGCAGCAGGATAATGACTTAACTGCTCGGCCATTCTTCCTCTGCAAATGAGGGTAACTAAGAGCAAATTCCAAAGAACTAGATGAATTGAGATGCCATTGCTCTTGTGAAGTACATTTATGATGAAGTGGCCTCTATTTTGCTTACAGAAGAAAAAGGCAAATGTAAATTAATATGTTCTTCTGCATATCTGGAAGGACAATCAGCAAAGAAAATATTGGTTGCTAAAAATATTCCTATTTCAGCTACATTTCTATACATAAAGATCAACCATCAAATATGTCCTCCTTGCAGCAAAAGAACACTTGAGCTGGGCATTGCTCAGGAGTCTTAGCACATGAAAGAACAACCACTGCCAAAAGTTTATCTGAACTCTGAGAGTTTAGGATGGATTTTTGTTATGTTCTTGTGCTGCTGGTTTTGTTTAGAGGCAAAACAATAGAAAGACCACAACTATTTGAAACCAAGGACCTTCTGTGTTATCAGCCTTTTGAAAGAATATTTGCAGGGGAAAATAATGATAGCAGCTTTTATCTGACAATTGGTTGAACTTGGAATTGACACAAAATTGATACATCCCTTCTGATAAAAAGTACTGTATTGCAAGGTTTCCAGTTTTCGTTCAATGGTTAGTTTTGGTGCTTGTTTTCAATGCCAGAAGTATTAACTTTCCAAGTGTTTAATTGTGTGGTTTGACTGTAAAATTAATAAGTGCTCTAAAGTGTTTCATTCTTTAGAATGTATCCAGGTAGTTCTTCCCACTCAGAAAGACAGTAATTAAGTCTAAGCTGCTATTCTATTAATATTACTATATACTTGATTCTTGTCAAATTTATGACTTACTTTTGCCATATATGAAATACAATTAGCTACACCATGCTTAGTGAATAAACTGTAGGAGCCTAACCACTGGATGGTTATGAAGATAAAACCATGGAAAAAGATTATAAAAACAGTAAAAAGGTGGATTAAATTTCTTTTATTTTCATATACTCTGTGTCCTGCACTGATGAACACTGATATCGCTAGATCCTATCTACATAAAACCTCCCATAAAGTCAAAAGTGTTAAAGCTCATAAAGGCTCCTATTAAGGGAAAAAAGCATGTCTTTTGGAGAAAGTCAATAAACAACAAGGGATTAACTTGCCAAAATCAGTAAGCCACACACCTCCACTTACCAAAAAAGCAAGACCCTTTGGAAAAGGACATTAACACTCCAACAGAAATCTCACCTTAGTGGCTAAAATTTGGCTTTTAGAGTGCTTGAGTTGCTTAAAACAATAAGACTGTCTTCAATAAAACATAGATTAATACTGTAGGATTAATAGACAGAGAGAATACAAAGTTGATTCAGTGATAGAAATACTTTCATACAAAGTATTTTGTTTGCATACAAGTACAGGCTTTGTCAGTGCAGAATTAGCCAGAGAATTACTCTTGTCTGCTGTGACAAACACATCCAGTGCTAGATATCCAGCTATAACTTTCCAAACCTCTAGGTTATTTTTCTTCCCTCATGTAGAAAAAGATGAGGTTTTTAGTTCTCAGAAATAAAATAAATACGCAAGTGCACATGCATAAGACTGTGCACAAATGTATGTGCCTATAGAGCTCTGTGGGTTTTATCACTATCTTTTGGAGGGCATGTTGACCCTGTACTAGGTCAACAGAACATAATGATCTCAGAAGTCTACAAATATACATTGAGAATATTTAGACCTCTAAAACAGCAGTTCATGGTGCAATGAAATATATGACATAAGCTGGTGAGATGACTCCAACATTAACAGCTAAATAAATCTTTTAGTATTATTAATCTAGAAACTCCTGAACATTTTTAGAACTCAGAGATATGGAGCACTTGGAAGATAAACAGGAATCATTCATTACAAAATGCAACTTCAGAGAAGAAAATAAAGGAAGAGAGCTGAAGCAGCATGTCAACACACAGACTGTAATGTCATGTTTTTCTCCTTAATCTATGGAGAAGGTTTTCAGGGCCAGTACTTGCCACAGTTGTTAGTATCTAAAGACAGAAGCTGTGACAGTTACCATAAATATATATTTTCAATATTTAACCACTTCTTTAACAGTATCAGCACTTTTAAATTACTGCCATTCTCCTTGTAAGCCTTAATGCCATATACATAAGTGAGACAAATTCATACATTTATTTTTAAGATCGTAAAAATTGACAAAATATCTAATGAAAGAGAAAGCAGAAAAGTAAGTTTTTAAGTATTTTAGGTTACAGCTAATGACTTTTGCAACAATTAAGAAACTAGAGGAAATTTGATTTTCTCTGCATGTGAAAAGAACTTTAAAACTCATTCGTAAGATATAGAACTTTAGTTGTTCAGATTCAACAATATAATATCAGCATTTGGTGAAAAAGGTTCACAGAGTTCTTGACTAAATTCCCTCATGTTTTAATGAAAATAATATGCAATTAAAGGTATTTTGGAGAATACATTGTATCATGCTGAAAAAAAAAATAATGAAATTATGTTCTAACCATACATTAAAAGAACATAAACCTAAAAGCAAATGTTCGTGCTATTGTTTCTTTGGAAAAAGAGGGACTTCATAGTATCATAGAATAGTTAGGGTTGGAAAAAACCTTAAGATCATCAAGTTCCAACCCCCCTACCATGGGTAGGGCCACCTCATATTAATCCATATCACCCAAGGCTCTGTCCAACCTGGCCTTGAACACCACCAGGGATGGAGCATTCACAGCTTTCTTGGGAAGCCCATTCCAGTGCCTCACCACCCTCATATCTCAATTCAGCCACAATGTACAAGTCTCTGATTAATTTTTGAGGTATAAGTAATCCTATTTCTATTTTAGCCAAAATTCTCAAGCAAGAACTTAGCATTATACATATACTTAAATTTACTCAAGCCTGTAGAATCACCCATGCAGGTAATGGCTGAGTTAAAATGAGTTAGGCAGCTCTTCCATTGCATGGCTCATCTAAAAAATTAAATAGATATATGCTACAAGGCTTTTTGTGATATAATTCATATACGAAGGACTGTGGATGGTAAAATATAGAACACATGCTATAATCATGCCAAGACAATTACAACTGATACAAGAAATAAGAGAGAGATTTGGCACTAAGGAGGAATGACAGGCACAGGGAGAGTTACAATAATTGTTGCTCTCTTCAAAGCAGATAAGGGCTTGGACTGAGGAAAAATACTATTCCTTAAGTGCTTATCTAAGTGCGTTCTCAACATGACGACCTTCATCTGAATTTTATGTTTACTCTTTTTTAGGAGCTGTGAAGACATCCTTGAAAAGCTAATAATTGCTTCAGTCAAGTTGTAAGTAAACAAGACCAGGGCAATCCTTAGGCACTTACTAGAAATATAGTAGGTGACAACTGGTAATGATTATTCTGTTCATTTGTTCAGTGCAATATGGTGCCCTGAAGAGAAACCCAAAGCAGCCTAGTGTGGCAGCAAGGAGCCCCCAAAGACTGAATGGTCCTGCCAAGACACATTAGCCAACTTGAAGCTCTGTAAAGGAGCTAGCTGGAACCAACTACGGACTCAGGAACAAGGGAATGATTTGTGCTCCATAGGACAAATCCATGACAGTAAAAGCTGAAGTAACCCATGGGTCTTAGACAATTCCAGACTAACTGGCAGTCTATTAATGGAACTGCTTCTCACAAATAGGATCATAGAATCACGGAATGATTTGTGTTGGAAGGGACCTTAAAGCTCACCCAGCTCCAACCCCCTGCCACGAGCAGGGACACCTTCCACTAGAGCAGGTTGCTCCAAGCCCCTGTGTCCAACCTGGCCTTGAACACTGCCAGGGATGGGGCAGCCACAGCTTCTCTGGGCACCCTGTGCCAGCGCCTCAGCTCCCTCATGGGAAGAATTTAATCTTCCATGTTTTCTATTGCAGAATGCCCAAGATTAATAGATTATTTCTACGGACATCTAAGTTTTTTTTTTTTTCCAGATGCCTTCTCAGAAAAGCTTAAATTGACACAGACTTTAATTATTCTTTACTCAAAGCTTAGAAATCAAGGTGAAAAAACTGTTATTAAGGAGAATCTGTAAAGCTACGGAATGCATCGAGCAGATACACACCTCTATATACCAGTATGGAGGTATTGGGTAGGCAACAAAAGAGAGAGAAGACTAAACTTCTACTTTGTTTCTCTGCTCCTGCTTTGTCTAACCTTTTCAGCCAAAGTTTCCCTTCAAAAGGGTTGATTCTTTCTTTGAGAAGTTACAAGAACACAGAGCTTTAAGCAGGAACACAGGATTACAGGTAACAAGCTGAAAGGACTATTATCCTTTCTTCAACAGAGCAGCGAATAATGATATTGATATATTGCCTGACCCTGATCCTAGGAGAATCAGTCTGGTCTATTCTAGTTCTTCTAGCTAGGGAAGACTGACTCTCTGTCCCCTATCTTTTCCTTCTTTTTAATTCTATTTGCACCCATCCTATCCCATAGTAAGTAAAATAAGCATTTAAGGGTAAAAAATATAATTATTGGTACCGCCCATGTAATTATTTTATTATTTTTTTCATATTTCAAATAAGAATTCAAGGAACTCAAATTTACCACAGCAGCCTTCAGATCTGTCTCGCCGATTACAGAATGTAGAGCCAAAACTAAATGCCAATGATATGTATATACCACAGGGCATACTGTTTCCTTAAGTATAACGATCCTGAGACACAGGATCCAATTTCCGTAGCAAATTCACATACACCCTCAGGCCCCTTCCTGACATTTTAAAGCAGTATAAAACTACTGCTATGTCTACTCTAAAAATACAGAGATAAAACTCACCAGTAGAACAAAATACTGCTGATTTCTGGAAGCCAGAGAGTGCTTGTGGAAGTGTCTGATGAAGGTACCAGGTAAACCCATCCCAAAATTAGTCACTTATGTGCATTATAATGAAATTTAAAGCCTCTCATAGAATGGTTACTAATTGAAAATAATACTTGATAAAAGCTACGATTTGGGGTGGGAGGGAATAATTTGTGAATGAAGCAGCAGAATTTCAGCTGAACTTAAAAATCCGAAATCCTGTGAGTGATTCTGCTTTAAATATACGTAGAAATATTGGTGCAATGAAATGGTAACTCAGCTGTATTTAATATGAAGACACTATTTGAAGTATTGAATTTAATGTATGCTTTAGGAAGAGTAGACTTGATTTGGACTTGAGGAAAGAAAATAATTACTAAACCCACTACGTTTTATCTGTGAGAGAAAAAAATAACCCTTCAGTGCTCTGAATTCTTTAGCAAGTTGCAATGATCTGTTGTGATGGAATAAATTGAAAAAAAATATAATCTTTTTCCCCAAAATGCTGGCCTGGTACCACCTCAACTCTTCCTGTGCAGCCCTGAGCAGGTCATTTAACTTCTTTTATCCATAATCTTCAAATAGGGGATTAAAACCCCACCTGCATCCTGCTTCCTTTGTCTCCTGTTTACAGCCTGAACTTTCCAGAGGAGAGTCTACACCTTCTCAGCACATCTCAAACAAGGACCAACCCTCAGTGCAGCCTCTAGGCATACTCAGCATAAATAATAGATAACCAACAAAAGCAGCTCCCTGCCTTTTCCCTGCTGTGTTCACCCTCATAACCAGTCTTCAGAAGTGAGAGATGAAGGGCAAACACTTCCACCATGCACTCTGTGTATGTTTGTGTGTGTATGAAGGCGGGCACTAAACTCTTGCACAGCATTCCTGTAAGGGACATACACGCAGGCGGATGATGCTTTCTCCACCTGCACTGGCAAACCAGTTTCGGTGTGTTGGCTGTGGGAAGCCTGAAGGCTAGAGCATGGCTGAGCTAACTAGTCTTGCCAAAAAAGCAGGGTGTGCTTGCTTAAGGGCAGTGCTGTGCTCCTGCAGTGTACCAGCAACTGGAATGATTTCCAGTCCAGAGACCGAAGTAAAAGAATCTTACAAATGGTTCTGATTTAAGTATATGTGTAGATTGTACTACTGTGTAATTGAAACCCAGCCTGTCCTGCGTATCACAGCCTTTAGCCCGCAGCTGCTGGCATGAGGTTTTTGGAGGGTGACCTGAAGCTGTGTTAGTTACCCACACAGCTCACTGTTCCCCCTTTTGATTTTTTTTTGCAGTGATTTTGGCATAGAAAAGAGCTGCCTATCTTTCCAAATGAAAGTCAAGCTCCAATGTCCTCCTGCCTAAATGGTAGAATGCAAAAGAAGTGGAGGAGCAGCAGAAAAAGTCTGCACGCAAACCCAGCTTACTCCCTCTGGATCATTGCAGTCACTTTTCTAATCCCCAGTCCAGGACGCACTAGCACGATGTCCTAGTCCTTGTCCTCCAGAAGGTTGCATAAGAATGCTAAAAGGACAAAGGAAACTCTGCCTTTACATAGCTGGAGTACAGTGGTAGCTTAGGGGGTGAAAATGCCTTCTATAATGCAGTCAAAAATTTCAGATCACATCCAGGAGGGCTTAAGGTCACAGCAGCATCACTTGCAGGTGTGCTACCACAGGACTTTAAGCTTTATTTTCACTTCCAGAACAGAGGCTGGAGTCCAAACTGTCAGGGAATCATTCAGATTTCAGAGCATACTTCTGAATGTCAGAATGTGGTACTGCCTGAAATGACTGTGTGCTTCCACATCCTGTTAATGACGTGACCTTGCTGAGACCTGAGACACAACAGCTACTGAGCTGCCACAAGACATTTACATTTATTGTCCTTCACTACTGCTTTAGCTACTCATAGATATATTTTTTAACAGCCATCTTAATGAAATGTCAATGTATTAAAGGGTCTGCATGGTAGCAATTGAATTTGAAACACAAGTGACAGGTAACAATATCAGGAAGAACATTAGCAGAGCAGCTCCTCATCACAAACAGCATCTCTTTACACCTCTCCCTATGTTTCATGTAGACTCTAATATCTATTTTTGAAGTTGCAAGTCAGAAACAGACAGCATACAGCACTATGTAATTAGGATTGGAAAAGTCCCTGCAGCCTTTAGACTGTTACATGAAATATATTTAGATGCTTGAATATGTTCCTATTCACACAGTTTCAATAGAGAACACATCAGCATCTGGGTTGGTTTTGAGGAGGCTTTTTGCCCTTTTTTTCTTTTTTTAAGGTCTTAAATTCAGCTTTAAGACCTAACTCCAGGCACTAACTTGGCTAAAAAGCAGTTTATCTGTGTTTAAAACACTTTGGCTCATTTCTGCATTCTAGCCTAGTTCTGAGAAATTCCTGGAGCAAGGCAGGGCTCTCCTTCAGTTAACCCTTTCTGTGACACTGAACGGATCCTTTTATGCTTTCCAGCAGCAGGGTGTTGCAGCAGCTTTTATCACAGGGTGTCTGCTTGTTTGGGTGTGTTTCTATACACATCTTGGTTGAAAATACCCACCAAGCTAATATCTAGAATACAAGACAGATTGACCCCAAAGGTACTGCATCAGCTTGGCACAGTGAAAGCCCATGCAGGTATCCAAACCAGCTCAGGCACTGACAGAGTAGATCTAGCATGGATATCCACCTGAATCAATATTTTCCACAGGTCTACAGCGAATTACCAATGGCAAAAGGCCATATTAATGCACCTCTGCAATGCTGAGCTCATTTAGCACTAAAACTTGAACTCCTGCACAACTTGCCAGGCAGTAACCGATTTCAAGAGGGGGCCCATTCATGGCTACTAATGGGAATAGACATAGAAAAGAGAGACCAGTCAAAATCCTGTAGTACAAAATCCTCTCCCATAAACTAAAATAAGAGACCTTGGCCCTGGGCAGCAGGATTACTGCAGGGACACACAGCCAGGCAGCAAGGCAAGAGAGCCCTCAGCCAGGCTGCACTGGAGCCACCCAGATGCACCTTACTGTCCCATGTGCTTGTGGCTCACCAAGAAATTATACCCTCATAACCCAGACCAGGGTCCATCCAGCCTGCTGTTTCTATCCAAACAGATGCTAAAGGGAAAGCGTTTAAAACAATATATTCCCAGAATACATTTTCAGCTGATGATAATTCTGGATTTCCCTGAGGCAGAGAAACCTTTTTCTTTCTTTTTCATTTAATAACCTTGGATAGATTCTTCTTCCACAAATCTAAAATCTTTCAAACCCCACATAAACTTTTAACATCCACAATATTCTCTGTCAATGAATTCAACAGCATCGCTACCAGCTAAACAAATATCTCTTTATGGGTAGTTCAACCTGCTGCTTATTAGTTTCATTTGATGTCTCCAAATCCCTTCATTAGTAGAGACAGAAAAACACTGCTCCCTGGTCATTCTGTTCCTCTCCTGCAGTTAGGAAACAGGACATAATCTCCTGCATCTCATAACTGATTTTTTCCGCATAAGAAAAAAAGGCCCTGCTGGACAAACTCTTCAAGCCAAAGGCATAGAGCTGAACTACTGGTAACACTAAGTTAACTTCAGAAATGGAAACACCACCCCCCATCTTTCTATTTATCTGAATGCCTCTTGGGTATAACACCTACAGACTTAAAACTGAACTTCGAAAAGTTATAGAATCATAGAATCAGAGAATCATAGAATGGTTTGGGTTGGAAAGGACCTTAAGATCATGTTGCTCCAAGCCCCCCTGCCATGGGCAGGGACACCTTCCACTAGTTGTTTTCATTGTTTTATTTCCTTGACAAAAAACAACATTGTTTTATGCTGAATAAATTTTCCAGTCAAGCCAAAAATAAATTTAATTCTAATACGCTTTGAATTGAAATAAAATTGAATAAAATAAAAGGTTAGACAGTCAGGGAAACAAAAAGCAAAACAACGATCTGCTGTCTTATTATCTAATATTATCTCCTAGAAAAACACTTTAACTATCTTTCCTTCCATCACTGAAGCTGTTATGCTTTGGATAATGTAATGCACTTCTTAAATTGCAGTAAAAGCCTCTCATTATTCAGGTAAGCATCCTCAATCACAAGACTAGAAAGAAATTCTGTTTCTTGCTTTGGTTTGATGAAATCTTTAAATACATTACAGAAATTGTACCAACAACAGAAAACTAATGCAGGTGCTTGTGAGGTTGCTGCTGGAGAGTGCTTAGGACATCCATAAAGAGGAACTTGCAGTCCACAACCTTTACCTGCCTCTCAGAACAGCCTGCTCACTACAAGGCTGCTCTGGCCCAATTAACCTTTACTTGTCTTTGGGGAAGTGAAACAACTCTGGAAGGAAAGAATAAAATACATTGATTTCATAGCCCTGCCAGTTTAATGGTCTGATTACTCCTTTGGAAGATGTGGGCTCATGTTCTCCAGAGGGAGGAGGATGGTGAATGCAGGTTTCCCTTCAGAGGTGAGGTGAAAAGTGATGTTGCCACTATTTTCAAGAATGAAGGAAGCCCTGATTTAGTCTTTTCCCTTTGCACTGGAAAACAACTGGGCCCTCTTTTGGGATCAGAAAATGTTTGCTCAGCTTTAGGTTAGCATCCTGAAGTGGTTTTAGGCCTAAAGTTTGTAGATAGCAAGTTTTCATGCAGTGATGCCGCCAGCACTCCACTGAGAAATGCTCACAGGGCAAGGGAGATTAAATAATAGCATATTTAAACAATTACAAGCTAAATAAAGAAACTGCACAATTTAAATAAATTGCCACGTAGATTGAAAACTTTCAAAAGTTTACAAGTGCCAAATGCACTAAGAATTTGTGTTTTATATGACTGATTTCCAAAAACACTTGGTAAGGAGTTATTCTGAGGCAATTTTCATCTGTAGGAATTAATTTGTTATCAATATAACAAAACTAAAATTACTTTTACAAAAATCATAACTTGGTATTATTACTTTTAATAATAATAGCTACATAAAAGCTGAAGTTTCATAAACTGTACACATGCTCACTGCATGGTGTTGAGTTGGTGTTACTCTAAAATAGACTGATGATGACCTCATGCAACATGGTCAGTAACATCCAGAAGCTGAAATTGGTGGTAAATTCCACACCAACCTCAAATATCATCCTCTACCTCCTCATCTCAAGGAAAAAAACCTCAAAACTAAGCAGTTAAAATTTCTCACATATTTACTTGAAGGCTGAACCAAGAATACCACTACAAAAATTGCCATTCCTTTTGTATCTGATAAAATTCAGAGGTTAAGGATGCTTCAGACCAAACAATGCAGAGAGGACACAAGCAAAACCCTGCTTGGCTTAATGTCTGCCAGAAGAGCCACATCTCTTTACACACACTTTAAGAGTGGGAAGTAGTTATTACTTAATAGTAGCTCACCTCACAGGGTGTAGCTATATGGGGTTGAGGGAGGAGTAGCTGACACCCATTCAATTTGCACACAGACTCAAGCATAAGCTTTTAGAGAAGTCAAGTCTAAATGCATCTACAAGAGAAGGACCTCTCCTTTTGCTTTTTCCTTCAAAGCATCCTGAAAGCAGAACGCTGTCCTGTTGCTGTATAATGCTTGCTCCAAATCATTTAGAATGAACTGATTTTCTGTGACATCCAGTCTTTAGTTATTGCTTAGCTAGCATAACTCAAGGCAAATTAACTCTTTTGCTTGGTAAGCCACACCTATAGTAATTTTGCACAGAGTTTATGATCTTTCACTTTACACATTATTGCTTTTAAAATGCTCCCTGTGTAAGATAGAATCTTCTCCCCCAGCATAAGTCACATCCTTTCCAAGGGATGTCCCTAATTCTTCAAGTTAGGGACTGTGATACACAAACGTAAAGCTGATGGGTCGGGGGATGAGCCCTTCCCTTTGCAAGACACACCTGTATAAAACACAAAACAATTCTCCACCCATACAAGACCATTTTGTACTTATCAGGCCTGCGATTCCCACCTTAACTTGTTGTAAATCAAGTATGACTTTACTAAAACTAACAGATTTGCAGAACAGACACAGGCAGGAGGTGATTCAGGCAGTGAAGCCAGTCACTGGCCGAACGCCCGGTTAGCAATCAATCAGCTGGCAGGCCACAAGCCCATGGGTTTGTTTAAATGTTTGTGTTTGATTCCAAGCTCATGATAGCAAAGGGAAGGCAGCAGAAGCAGGCATCAAGTGTACACAGGAGAGTGCAGGAAGGGGAGGGGGATTGCAGAGGGCGGGCA
The DNA here is from genome assembly GCF_012275295.1 of Melopsittacus undulatus. NCBI lineage: Eukaryota > Metazoa > Chordata > Aves > Psittaciformes > Psittaculidae > Melopsittacus > Melopsittacus undulatus. The sequence continues at coordinate 6,662,389 of NC_047528.1, read as the reverse complement.
GAATGCTGGGACTGACATGGGCTCTTAAAGTTGGGTCATGTTTTCTTATTAACCTCACTGTGAGGTCTATAGGAGCTGCTATGTTTTTTCTCTATCCCCCCGCCAACTGAGTTGTTCCTCCCACCCTGCATTTCTCCTCCATCTGCATTTCTCCTCCATCTGCATTTCTCCATTCTTTGATACCCTTTGCTCTTACCACATTTTGCCATTCCTCCGTCCGTTCTCTACCTCCCCAGTTATCCTCAGTCCTCTCTGCGTCTCGTCTCCTGCCACTGCCATGTACGATGCTTTCCTTCTGAAACTGCTCCCACTAGTATCCAAGCTCTGAAACTCCCAGTGCATCCAACCTCTGTGGCAGCTCGGCTTGATCTGGGCGGCTCTGGCAGCCGGCAGAGGCAGCAGCCTCTAATGGTGGCCAGAAGGAAAACTTCAGCTCACGGAACAGGTATTTGTGTCTGCCCTTCAAAGCCAGAGGCCAAAGTGGGACAGCGGAGAGGCAAAGAGGAAAAGGAAGTGTGGGTAGCTGTGGGTGCTGCGAGAGGAAGGTGTGGGCATGAAGAAAAGGGAAAGAAAAACAAAAACTCTGTAAAGTCTGAGATGAATGAAGGCACCAGGAAGCTGAGAAGCTCCTCCCAGCTGCAGGGCTGCTCTGCAGGTAGTGGAAGATGCCCCAGGCCAGGCTCCGTAGGTGTGGTACAGGGCAGGGATGGCTTCGCAGCCCTGACTTACCCTCTGAGCCCTCCGGTTTATCTGGCTTCAGCACCATGCAGGGGCTTTGAGCCCCCGACGCTTGGGGAAGAGCAGCTTCCTCGGCTTGGCCACAGCGAGGTCCACTAGGGAAGGATGAGGAGCTTCCTTGGACCCCAGATACGCTTTGCCTGCTAAAGACACTGAACCACAGGGTTTTTCCTCACCCGTGGTTAAAATCCTCCCAGCTAACACCAGCACTGTCTGAAGCGCATTCAGGTTTGTGCAGGAAAACCAGTTGCAACAGATAACCCAGAAGGCAATTCCGGATTCGGTATTTTTTGCAAACACTTTTCATCTTGGGGCTCTCAAAGTGCTTTGCAAATGTGAACTCGTTTAAGCTTCCCAAGAACCCCCGTGAGGCAAAGATAATGATCACTATTCCCATTTTACAAATGGGGGAACTTCAGCACAAAAGAAGAAAAGTGCTGCCACAGATCAGGCATAGCAAGCCGAGAACAAAACCAAGCAGTCCTGCCTCCCAGGCGCTTGCACTAACAAGTAGAAAACCCTCCCTTCCGCTCTGGTTTGATTGAGAGTAGCTATTCCAAACAAAGGTGTAGCATTAAGATAATGGAGGAGAAAACATGTAGTTCAAGTTTAGTAAGAAACTTCGGTAGCTTCAGAGCATCAGTACCATTAGGCTGCACACTTAACACAAGAGTGAGCTGCAACTTTGAGGAGAATGCAGATAGGTAAGTAGGAAAAAACAAAAGCCCACAAAGCTTGCTTTTTGTGATGGTTTGATTAAGAGTGAAATGCAGAATGGCACGATGGAAGCAACACATTCAAAGTACTTGCACATCTTGCAAATTTGTTATTAAAACATGTTACAGGGAAATAAATTTAAAACCCCTGCTCTAGCATCTGCAGTAAAAGTGGAATAAGGAATGTGACAATAGTGATGAGGTATTGGCACGAAATACAGTTTGGCTAAAATCTGAAAGTCCAAAGCATTGATTCAAACCGCAGCTAGAGTTCTCATGGGGTATGATCAAGCTATGTTCATACTCACTGTGTATCGGTGGTTTTGGCTGTAAGAAATAAAAAGTTGTCCAAGCTTTTCTTTAAAAATTTTGGAATAAGGTCTTTGCTGATAATAAGGAACTTAACATTTATTTATCTATTTATTTATGCTAATTTTGGGGTGCCATGGTTTAGTGCAAGGTGTCCCTGTCCATGGCAGGGGGGCTGGAACTGGATGGTCCTTTCCAGCCCTAACTATTCTATGATGGTATGATAGCTTAAATCAGTTTTCCTTTCAATCCAAAATCTTGTATTCAGGTTTGATGGGGAATTAATGAAGAATTCAGTAGTACCCCAGAGGGTACAAATGTGAAATATATTTTCCTTGACTAACACTAGGCTCCATAGAGAGCTGATGATTCCTAAGGTGTGTAACCACAGAAGGCTTCTTACTCCAGATAAATTGTCACTGAGCTATTTAAATTCAGTAGCAGTGCAAACACGCTGATGAAATAATCACTTGGATTTGGTTGCATGGTGCTGTTCTGCTGCTGCAGCACTCTGGGACAATTGTAATTTCAGGCAGATTGGGCACTAAAGGACTCTCCGTAGGGAGCCCTGTTAACCAGTTCAGTACCACTGCAGGAAATAGCTAGTGCAATGGGCATTATACAACTGCAGTGTACCTAAAGTCTTAATAACATGCTACATTGCTTAACTGTCATGTTATTAATAACATTAATAATAATCTTAATAACATTAATAAGGTTATTAATAACATTCACAAGCAACGGTTTCAAGTAGTAGAAAACAGATCAGAATCTTACAGGGGGAAGAAAGTGATCCTTTGCGTTACAAAAGAAAATGACTACAACAATGTCCATCACTGTATAAAGGCCCAGTTTCAAATACCACAAGCCAGAGGAGTATCTTCTTCTCATTAAATCCTGTTCTCTTTAGCTCAGAATTCAGCTGCTAAAACATAATTTCCCTTTCCTTTCTTGCACTGCATAAGGAAACTTTCACAAGCTACCAAATTAACTTCAGGATGGGAAAAGCAGAAATATAATCAAATTCAGAGACACACTGGGGCTCTGCAATACCAAAAAAGAAATGCAGACTTCACATAGGAAAGAAGAGAAAAAGGATTCAGGGAAAGTGGTGAAAGCAACAGAGAATGGTAACATTCCATTGATGTAAAGATGTATATGTTCATAATTTAAAACTATGGTAAGACATGTTCAACTGTAAAAATAATGCATGAAAATCGGATTTGATTTTGTGATCTTTTTTTAATTAGATCCCCTGTGGTAATCTTTTTCTTAATTCCACAGTAGCTCAAAAATGATACATACAAATACACAGGCAAACAGAGTTAATAAGATCAAACTTCCTAACACAAACCAGGACAGTGTGAGCAGTCAATAATTCATGATCTAATTTATGACTGTTTGCAAAGCAAGCATGTTTTACCTAATGGGGTGAATGGCTCTTTATTAACTTACGACTAAATTAGGTACTGAACTAACAGCATTGTCAGAGGCCTGTAAACAGTGCAGATATGAATCAGTGTTTTGTGTCAGCGCTGTTATTATAATAACATCCCGAACAAGCTGTGTGCCATTGCAAAGCACACAGACCTGGTACTGATAGGCTTAATACAAGCCCAAAAGTTAGCAAACAGAGATTAGGCAGTGAATCACAAAGCAGACACACTTCTGTTTTGATATATAATGGTGGTGAAAAGAAGCCAGATGCCCAAGCTGGATTAGAGACACAATGACACACGTATCAAGAACATCACCTCCACTGGGAATAGTTCTTCACGTTAATCTGAAAAAGCCCCTAGTTTATTCCTATTATCATTGCCAATTCACTTCTTATTAAGCAATATAGACTACAAACAGATGCCAACAGGCAACAACTGTGTTCCTGCTGCTGCTGGAGGGATTTAGGTTTCAGACTTTTCATCAGAGGCAAAGCACTTGTCAGCACAGCCCACAGGGCAAAGACTGAAGGGGGTCTTTTATCTAGCCAGCTGTCAAGTGGCGACTTGCTTCTGTTTCCTCTCCTCCATTCCTTCTTTCCTTTGTGTTTCTCAAGCACATTGCACACAGCAGTTACAACAGTGGGCATCTTAATTCCAGTTTTCAAGCTTTGAGTGAACAGCATGGAATTGTAATATTGTTTTTTTTCTGGTTAATCTTTAGTGAAACATAGAAATATCTTTTTAAATCTTACCAGAATGCAATCTTTAAATTTATTTTCTACTTTTATTTTTTATTAACAAAATGCACATGAGAAAGGGTCTTATCTGCAGAGTTCCTCTCTTGATGCATACACCTAGCTAAATTAATAATACTTTGACACACCACAGTGGGTTAGTTGACAATGGAAGGGAGCACAAACCTCATTTGTTTAAAACCTTTGCTGGTAGGCATTGAACTGAAGCCTGTAAGGCACAGAAATGTGAGAGAAGGAATCACTATTCCATTCCAAGCTTTCTCCTTGATTTACTAGATGACTGAGAGCAAGTTATTTCTGTTCCTGTCTCTTCTCTATAGCATGTGTATTATGCTCCTTTCTCCACACTAAATCACTTTGAGAGCTGGGGAAAAGAAACATCTAATGGGGCTAACTATTATGGTGATGGGAGAACAACAAAGCATGCCTTAAAAGTGCTGCAATTTCGCAATCCTAAACTCCTGCCAATCAGCAGTTAAAACAGTATCAGGCAAGACACATTTACAAAGGAAAGACAAACACTTCACAGCCTTAGTACTTTTTAACCCATGGTGTTTTGGATAGCTGGGGTTTAAGTGTGTTGTGCCTGATTAGTCTTTGAATCTCTCAATCGATCCACTTTTCTCAATGTGTTTTAAGTTCTCCTTACAAATATGCACACTTCTAAGGAAAAAAATTTAAATGATAGGTTCACAAATGGAAACCAGTTTCCTAGAAGAAAGAATGAATGAAACAGATTCAGGTCCGGGCAGCTTACCAGGGTAATGTGCCTGCAGGCACAACCACTTCCCTTTCACTCACCCTTCACATCAACCCTCTTTCCTTCTGAGTACAGCTCAGGTTTAAACGCCAAAATAACCTTCGGTACAACATTAAACCCTGAAATTCAAGCTCAAGATTGCCCATATCTGTCTCAGTCCTGGGAATAAAGTCATCATATACATACAGTCACATATGGAGTAACTGATTTTTGAATCATAGGTTCTGTAAGAGTCCTATGACCATGAGATTGGTATAAAACATAAGATCTGAATACTTGTTCTATCCAAGACTTTTATTTGCATTTTATATCCCAAGAATTTTTTAAAAATTCACATTTTCAAACTTTCCATCATAAAAAAGAAAAGCATCATTTCTGATAGCAATAGATAAGGAACTCATGCAACCCACTCATTCTTGTAGCCAGAGTTTTGAGAAGAATCCATCCTACCGTAAGATCGGAATTTGACTATGAGAAGCTATAAACAGAAAGAATAACATTCAAACCAGCTTTGGTTTTGAAACTAAATTCATATTTTGAGAGTTTCTGCTCTTTTAAACTTGCTTAGAATAGGAAGCTTTTAATTATTCTTTTACTAATGTTTTTGTTTTCAACTGAGTTATACTGCTACACTGTGCTTCCACTCCCATGAGCTGATCACTCTTGTTTTCCAGAGTATGATGAATTTTTTAGGATCCACATTTCAGTTATGATCAATAAGTGCCAGTAGAAAGGACTGCTGAGATAGTATATTGAAGTTCTTTGCTCTACCTAAGCAATTGAGGCAACCACTGCACTTTTTTTCTCTGACACAAACTCAAATAAAACAAAAAAAGGCAGTGACACATAAATTACTGAGATTCTCTTTCTTCCAACAAGTAAAAGAAGTCTACGTTCACAGCTTCTTTATTAGAAAGCAGATGTTTGCCCATGGACATCTGACATCTGTGAAATAGAAGCAGAAGGTTTTAGGCATCAAAAGTCTTAAAAGATCAAACTGTTGGAGAAAGTCTCCTTCAACTCAGTGGGAATGGTTGCTACTTCTGGCGGTTTTATATTCCCTGTCACTGACTTGAAACTCAAAGCTTCAAAGAGACATGGTATGCAGCATTCACAAATACTCCCCCTAATTTTCAGTTACTCCCAAGCTTATTATAGTCACATTTAGCTAAAGTAATCAAATCTAATAATTTTTTATGCCATGAAATTATTTCCTATATATTATAAGGACATCATAAAAGATTGGACAGCTTCCTTTATTTTGCAAGATTAGGAGTTATGTACTTAGCTAAAATGTCTTTTAAGATCTAACTTTTGCAGTGTATTGGTTCTTGTACTAGTCAAGAAGAGTTCAAGAAATCAGTGCATTTTAGGAAGTGTAGCATGTAAACGTAGTAGTTATTACTTCCTTAAAGAGGCAGTGAAGGGAGGAAGACCACCAACAGGACACAAGGAAATAGAATGAAGCTGTGGCCAGGGAAGTTCAGATTGGACATTAGGACATAAACAAAAGGCTGTTCATTGAGAGGGTGGCTGGTCACTGGACCAAGCTCCCCAGGGAGGTGGTCATGGCACCAAGCCTGTCAAGGGAGCATCTGGGCAGTGCTCAGTCATACTTGCCTTAGGTAGTCCTAAAAGGGGCAGGGAACTGGACTTAATGATCCTTACAAGTCCCTTCCAACTTGAGATATTCTCTGATTCTGTGCTTTATGATTAATATCTGAAAGTTCAAGAAGTTCCCCAAACCCAGGAATTTTTATTAGAATGAATGTAGTCTATAGTGGCTCATAATTTTTACTCAAGTGTAGATGAGGGCCATGAGGTGACACAAACTTACACTAAGCATTGTACTTATTGTCAATAAAAGTTCCTTTCTCTAAGGAAAAAAAAAAACAAACACATGAGTTTAATCACCTTTGTTTCAGTCTCACAAATAGGTTTTATATATAAGAATAATCTACATAATCTGAAAACAATTCAGGATTCAGGTCGGAAGGGACCTCTGGAGGTCATTTAGTCCCAGCCTCCTGCTGAAAAGCAGTTCAGTCATGTTGCTCAGGACTTTATCCAGATGAACTCTGAGTCCCTCTGAAGACAGAGATCCCATAATCTCTCTGAGCCACCAGTTACAGTGGCCCTCACTATCCTCATTTAAAAGACTTTTTTCCTCAGAACCAATTGCAGTTTCCCTTATTGCAAATGTGGACTGTTGCCTCCAGTCCTTTCTCTGTGCATCTCTGCTGACCTCAATCACTGCCCTTCATCACTGTCAGGGCACAATGCTGACTCAGGTACAAAGTTACAGGATCACGGTACCATTTAGGTTGAAAATTACCTCTTGAGATCATCTTGTCAAACCTTGATGAAGCAAGGTTAGCTAGAACAGGTTGTCCAGGAACATGTCTGGTCAGGTTCTCAGTGCTTCTAAGGATGGAGATGCCACAAACTCTTTGGACAGCCTGTACACACAGTCAGCCACCCTCACAGCAAAAAAGTATTTCCTGATATTCAGAATTCCATGTGTTTTGTGTCCATTGCTTCTTGCCCTGTCACTGATCACTACTGATATAAGCCTGTCTCCTTTTGTCTTCATTACCTCCCATCAGGTATTTATACCTGATATTTATGTACTTATAAATGGTGCACTGGAGAGTTATTCCTTCCCAGCTGCAGGAAGTTGTATTTGCTTTGGTTGGACTTTCATGAAACTTCACTTGACCCATTCCTCCACTTGCCAAACCATATATACACATAAAAGACTTGTAAGTGTCTGTAGCATTAAGTCTATTTCTAACAGGTCGCTTTCACAGTCTCGCTATTTGAAGAACTTCACTCAGCTAAGTTAGATCAAAGGGACTTCATGTAAAAATGCAGCAGAAGTGATTTTATGGGCTTTTATGATTCAAAAGCAGACAGTAGATATAGAAGCTAATTCAGACAGTCCACAGTGCTATATGATATTGAGTAACTGCAAGCAGAGTCTGAGGCAAAAATGGACACAAGAAAGTGTTTCTGTCCATAAACACCAATCTTCTATACTCAGGTAATTCAAAACTGGGCTTTTGTTAGGAACCAAGGTTATTGCTATTCTTGGCACATGTTACTGCACAATGTTGAGCTTGTGTTCCTATAGAGTGGCCTTAGCTGATAAACTGTGTTATGTAAAATTAATTACCATACAAGTCAGCAGAGACTGCCCCAGGGTGGCTCTTCTCTTCAGTGGCATATCAGTAATGACCACTGACAACTACATTTTCAGGTGCTCCTAAAACATGTGTCTTTGCTAGCATTGTAGCAAAGCAAAATCCACTTACCAGATAAAACAAGGAAAGAATGAATCTTTGTAAAATCCACGTTTACAAATGAGAACAGGAAAAACAACCAAGCCAAATAGATGCTTATCAATTATAACATTATATTAACAAATTCAATACTCTAAGAATATTATCTTCGTAGCAAGATAACCATACTTGTACTACTAAACTCTTCTTACAAAACACAAAGTTTGGCAGGTCTAACCTTAACAGAGATTCATGAATTGCATTAGCATGCTATTTTTTTGTGGGTTTAGAAGGTCTTTCTATGACCTTTCCAACACAGTACAATATGTAATAGTAATGAGTTAAACTTTCAGTAATTAATTAGTGTAGAAATGAGTTATGAAATATTTAATTTCATACAACGATAGCACAACAAAACACTGCAATGGCTTCTGTCTTCTTAATAACTTAAATTAAAGAAAGCTCTCAAAAATAATGAAAAACCCTGCTAAAAAGATACTATTTTTTGCAAGGGATTCCTTCTTATTTGTAGAAAGGTAGATACAAGCTTAAGACCCTCCTATGCTGTTCATCACATCAAATTTCATAGCAGGATTTCAAAATACGGCCGTTTCCTCACACTCTGTTACATGAATCCCATCTGGCTCAATGCAGACATTTATGGTATAGTTCACTACAGCTGAACTGATTGAAGAAACTCCTTTTCATTTGAGTCATCAGTGAAAATGCAGGGCCTTTTAAGATGTGATTCTTTCTGTTCTATTTTAGGCACTGACTTTAGGATGGGATGAATCACAATGTAGAAATGCCTAGGTTTTTCTTCACTGGGATTCTCTAAGATGACTAGCTTAGGGGTAGAGAGCTACATTTTAGTCACAAAGTTACATGAGATTATTCCTACTCCTTTTCTCTATAATCATATTTAGAAGGTGAATCCTTCAGGCACTGCCAACCACCATGACTCCTTATCACTGTCACAGTAAAAATAAGAAAATGTTTCCAAAATCAAATTACTAACCTAGCATAAGAAATAGTCAAAGTTTTCTCTAAAAACTGCACAAGTCCCACTACTTTTAACTCTGAATTAAAGGAAAAGGCTTTAGGAAAAAGTTATTGTGACCATCTGGTCACTTTCATGAATTGTAGACCATCTGGTTTTGGCAAAGTCTCCTAGAGCTAAGATTCCAGTGCTGAGGATCATGAAAGCTTCAGAATTGTATCCTAAGTCTTTTCCAGCTAAATGGCCTTCCTTTAGAGCATCAGCAGGCTTCATGACTGACAGATGGATGGCAGCCTCTGGGATAGATGGAACCCCTTCTGCATGCAATCCATAAGGAAAGAGAAGCACAAGCACGTCTGTGGTTCCTCTTGCTTAAGAGGTGTGCTACCGTGTATTTGACAAACAGAAGTGACCTGTGTGTCCATCTCAGTGACAGACTGCTCTCGAAGTGATCAGAATATAGAGCATAGACATCACCATCCCCACAGAGCAAAAAAATGTTTGGAAACAGCAGTAAGCACACCTCACTACTGCAGTAAAATAACAGGAAGCATTTCCAAATACCTATTGACTACTTAGCAATAGCACTGCAGTTTGGGAAGTCTTGATAGCCTTAAATTATAACACATAGTTTTTCAGCCATGAACATACCAAGCAGAGAAGACTTCCATGCTAATTTGGCCTGTTTCCTCCTCCAGTTCCCATCTTTGCCTTTTGTAATAAATGAAATGACTGGTACAAGGATGGAGGTGGCACCAGCAAATGCCCTTTTCTTTACACAAGACTTCACTAACCTTGAATTGCTTTAGTCTACTTTAGTTAGCTTTCGTATCTTAGCAGAAAGGATACTCTGCCACGTCCTTTATTTCCCCTGACTCCATGAAAAAACCCAGTTGGCATTTGACTCCTAGACAACGATTTATAATAATCATACATTTTATTTCCAAACATACATAATGAGTTTTTACCTGAGTCTTCCATCCTCTGCTGCAGCTCCTCCTGGTATAATCTTAGTAATGAATATCCCAGGATCATCCCCAATGTGTGGGTTTATCTGTTCCTCCAGCAATACTGAACCCCAGGCCGGAATTCCCCTGGTAAAATGAAAGAAAGTAAATGCATCAGCAGATGCTAGATTTCCACAGCACTTGTTTGCGTTGCACGAGCAAAGTATCATTGCTTCCTAAAGAAAGCGTTTGATTTGACAGCTCCAAACTTGAAGGCAGGTGACTCACTCAGAAATAATTAATTGTCAGGTAAAGAACAGAGGCTGTGAACACAAAGATTTCCCAGAGTTAATGGCAGAGTTAATGGATGCTCCTACAGAAACAGGATTTGACCTAAATTTGTTTTCAAAAGCAGTCACATAAATTAGCATCTGAACTCCAATATGAATTTATCCAAGTCAATGAGAGCTCGAGGCTAAAAACACTCCACAGCTTTGAAAAAAGATTTAAAAACCCACTGCTATTTATGAACAGAAGCAGTGAATAAAATTTAGCTCTGAAGTATTTTTAGTGCATTTTTCTGTTGAAAAGTGATCACTGCTCAAATTCACATGATTTAAAAAACCCAATTTCTGCACAAGTCTATTTCTTTCATCTTACTGATTTGCTCAAATGAAAGGTTTGAAAGAGATGAGTCTACTTAATAATCCCTACTTATTGCTTCCACGTTTGTGAGAATATAATGAAAGATAAATAGCATGACACTACATACCATATGCTGGCAAATTAAGTCACTGTTTTTCACCTACAAACTCAATCCCACAATTCAAACCTGCTTGGAAGTTTATATTAGTCATTTCCCTTTTCTGTATAAACTGATATAAATCTTTTTGGCAAGAGATTCTTTCTTATCGGTAGAAAGGTAGATGCAGGTTTAAGACCCCTTTATGCATAGGTGGGAGTCTTAAAATTCAATACAGTACTTGATCCTTAAAGTCTCTCTCACCCCAAAGTATTTGTATAGTTAGGTATTTAGGCTTAATCAGAGTGATATAAACATACTGATACTGCAGAATTTGTACACTACTGTTAATGAAATATGTTCAGGGCATTAAAAATGCTTTTATCATTTCATGAACTTCTCAGCCTACTGGGAGTTTCTTTTCTTCATTGCTGCTTTCCACCACGTATCCAACTCAGTCCTCTTGAGTTACTAATAAAAATGGCATCTCTATGACTTTATTATTGTTATTATTATAATTTTAAAATTTAAAATCAAACCTCATTTCTGCATTTTGGAACTGTGTTTCAAATGAATAGGTCAAGCGTTGAAGTGCATTTTGTGTGTGTAAGCCTGTATGCTGGCTGCCTGCACCATGTTCAAATTCCCATTCTGTTATCAGTATTCTACATTCGCAAAGCAATGCAGTTCCTATTGCTCAAGAGATGCACATGCAATCTGCCAGCTCTGCTATCAGCATATAATTGTGAATAAATTTTTTCAGTACTGAACTGATTTATAATCATAGACTCATAGAATAGTTAGGGTTGGAGAGGACCTTAAGATCACCCAGTTCCAATCCCCTTGCCATGGGCAGGACACCTCTCAATAAACCATGCTACCCAAAATGTCACCCAGCTTAATGACCATCTACAAACTTCATTGTGCAGTAGTCACCAGAACACTCCACCGTGCTGCCATATCTTAAGTAAAGCAGTTTTCTTTTACTAGCATGGACCTAAAAACCCTTAAACTTCAGAATCAAATGAGAGACTTAGTGGACTACACATAATCTTAAGCTTCCCAGCTAGCTATAATAGAAAAACATTATAATACTGAAATACTCGGTATATATTTTCTGTAGAGCTAATAAACATCTTCAGGTCAGCATTACAAATCTTTGATTTAATCCCCCTTTCACAGAATCAAAGAATCAACAGGCTGGTTTTGTGTTGGTAAGGGACCTCAGAGTTCATCCAGTTCCAACCCCCTTCCACTAGGCCAGGTTGCTCCAAGACCCACCAACCTGGCCTTGAACACTGCCAGGGACAGGGCACTCTCATTAGGATCATCTCCAGATGCAGGTTGTTTTTCCCAATATTTTAACACATGCTTAATTATACAGTGCACTCTGCACCAACATGCACTCTAAAAAATACTTTAAGAATATTTTCCTATAAGGTTTTCTATGTCATATAATGAAGCTAATCTTCCAACACAAAAGAATGAAAATGTGTACTTATACTTATTTCAGGTAGCCTGGAACAACAGCCTTAAAACACTACTAAAACCAATGCAAATTTTTAGACAGTGTAAGTAATACTTGATTTTTAAGGATATAAACCCCCCAGCTCTAACCCAAAAAAATTAAATCGTTCATTTCTTCTTAATTCCAAAGCAATATGAAAAATATGCAATAACCTGCATTTCTGAATAGAGGTGGATTCAAGCCTCAAACCTTCTCTTGATAAGGAAAGAGGAAGGAGCAGGTAGCAAGGAGAAATCTGGACATAATTCTTAGTTGGTTAGGGAACACAAACAGCTGTATCATAATAAAAGAGTGTGACTGAAGAGCTTTAAAAAACTATAAAATCCTGCCTGTTATGTGCCGTGTTGCTTGGCTGTTACAGTTCTTCACATAAAGTTCATTAGATTTCTTAGTACAAAATAATTTCTGCAAAGGGTTCATGCTTTCCCCTGCTCTCTTTTCCTCCCACCATACTTTTTCACATTAACTTTTTAGAGCTAAAAAATAGAGCAGTGCTGACTGCAAGCAGTGATGTAGTAAAACTGCTACATGCTCTCAGAAGAATCAGTGCTACCCTTGAACTTTTATCCATAAACATGCATCTGTTATACAGCAAGACTATTCCCTTAGGAATAACCTTGTAAAGCACACGGCAGCATTCCTAACTGGCACCTTTTGTATCCAGAACATTTCAAGCCATTACTCTGGCTGCAAGTCCTTGACTTGATCAACAGGATCTACAAGCTGTCAGACACTAGCTCCCTCGGTGGGTAGGTTTTGTCCCTGTAAGGCCTTCCTTCACCAGAATTGTGCTGAAAAAAGCAGTATTTTTTCACTGTGTTTTCTTGAAAGGTCTGCATTGGCTCGTGGCTCGTGGCCATCAATGCTAAAAGCACAGGTACTCATGGTAACCGGCCTTTTAAGAGACTTGGGGTGAAAAATTCGGGCTAAAAGCTGCTGTATTTCATTTCTGAGCAGCAACGCTGATGCACAGATCTCTTTTCTACCCTTATGCTTACTAGTGCACAGGTTCATCAGCATATGGTTGTTACATTAAAACCTCATTGTAGTTGACAAGCTGTAACTTCAAGTTCCAATCAAGTACTGTCTACTAGCATAAGGCTTCCTGAACCTTTCCGCACGGGTTCCTCTCCGTCCTTTACTTTTTGCAATGCCTTTGTCCCCATTCTGGGAAAAAAAAGAGGGTGTTAATTATCTTCACAGCTTTTCTTAGCATTAGTTCTGTCTCCCTGTCATTTCATGTTAGCCAATGGAAACGTCTGCCTTCCCTCAGCCCAAACAACAGCTGAACCATCACTTAGCCATCGCATTTTCCAAGGTGGAACTTCATGCTTTCTTACATGCTGACTCTCGTGTTTGGGAGTGGTTCCCCATAAATATCAAGTTTAATTCACTGTCCTCTTTCAATTCCAAGCCTTACTTCTCTTGGATGCTTACAAAGCAAGTTAGCAATTAGCTCAGAGGCCTGGTGGACAATGCAGGTAAATGCTTTATAAGAACTAATAGCAGCTGATACAGAGGAAGTGTAAAACAGAAGTCTTCATTTGGGATACTCCTGATACTTTTAATTGAGATTCATATTTAGGCCTAAACATGGTTGCCTGCTTTGTTTCAGAATTCTTCAGTAGAAGAGATTTAGGCAAAAATCCTAACACATTACATAAGGGACAAAAAACTCTGAGCAAGCCGCAGACCTACTAATTTTAATGGCAAGCTCAAACATTATTTTCATGTCCAAATATATAAGGGCCCAGATTTAAATACTTCTATGTTCAATTCATGTTAGCTAAAATTATCTGCTGACCTAAATCATGCTATCACTTTGTCGAAGTTCTCAATTGCTGCTACTATAAATCTCATATTATTTACTGACTATACCAGGAAATTTAGTATAAAATTACTCAGCAATAGAATCATAGAATAGTTAGGGTTGGAAAGGACCTTAAAATCATCCAGTTCCAACCCCACTACACGGGCAGGGACACCTCACACTACAGCATGCCAACCTGGCCTTGAGCACTGCCAGGGATGGAGCATTCACAACCTCCCTGGGCAAACCATTCCAGTACCTTCACCACCCTAACAGTAAAGAATTTCTTCCTTACATCCAATCTAAACTTCCCCTGTTTACGTTTCAACCCGTTACCCCTTGTCCTATCACTATAGTCACTAATGAATAGTCCCTCACCAGCATCCTTATATAGGCCCCCTTCAGACACTGGAAGGCTGCTATGAGGTGTCCACTCAGTCCTTCTCTTCTCCAGGCTGAACAGCCCCCAACTTTCTCAGCCTGTCTTCATATGGGAGGTGCTCCAGTCCCCTGATCATCCTCGTGGCCTCCTATGGACTTGTTCCAACAGTTCCATGTCCTTTTTATGTTGAGGACACCAGAACTGCACACAATGCTCCAAGTGAGGTCTCAGGAGAGCAGAGTAGAGGGGCAGGATCACCTCCTTTGAACTGCTGGTCACGCTCCTTTTGATGCAGCCCAGGATACGGTTGCTTTCTGGGCTGCAAGTGCACACTGAAGCTAGCTCATGTTCATTTTCTCATCGACCAACACCCCCAAGTCCTTTTCTGCAGGGCTGCTCTGAATCCCTTCTCTGCCCAACCTGTAGCTGTGCCTGGGATTGGCTCCAACCCAGGTGTAGGACCTTGCACTTGATATAGTTAAACTTTATGAGGTTGGCATCAGCCGAACCTCACAAGCGTGTCCAAGGTCCCTCTGGATGGCATTCTTTCCCTCCAATAGGTGCATGATGTATTAGATGTAGATTTTTAATTGGTAGTTCAGTTTCTTCCTAGCTTCCCCCACCTTTTGTTGCAAGGCTTCAGTCATGCACGTAGCCTGACAAAAAGCTTAGCATAATACTACATGCCCAGTTTGCCTTTAAACCAAGTGCTTTGGTTTTCCTTCTTTTCATGCTGCCATATCTCATGTTTCTCAGGTATCTACCATCAAGCTCAAAGTGCTCTCTTGGCTCAGCCTTACCTTTCGAGCAGAGAGACTTAAGTCAAACTACCAAATCCAAAGTAAATTCTTCCTGGCCAGGCTCAAAGTCTCCTTCCTGTTCTCCTCTGAAGGGAAGGTTGGTACTTAAGGGTTACTACACCAGCCTGAACCCCTTATGTGTTTCTCAGACATGGCTTTGCACCTCCACAAGAATCAGCTGAGTCCTTTATAGCTCAGGCTAATAAGCATGGAAAGGCCTCACTGTAATTCTTTTGGCCCTGGAAGGGCAGACAACCTCCAACAGACACACAGTATTACTTTCAGATGAATGGTGTTCTACCTTCTGCCAACACTGAAACGCAACACTTAGGGTCAGAATAAGATGGTGGATGATTCAATGCCAGGGAAAGAAAATAAAACTTGCAAGTTCTGGCCAGTTTGAATCCCTTCCCTCAAGACTTGTTATACTGCCAAAATAAAGATCATAAAAATAAAGTAAGAATCTGCAACAGGTAATAGTTTTGGGTAGCCAGAAGGCTATGAGAGCCATCTTTCTTATTTAGCCTTCCATCTTGCATTCCTCTCCTTTCACACACCACTATAACATACAACAGTTTCCATCTTCATAGGTTGTAGCACTTTTATTTTCCCAGAAGTGCTCCACACTGACTTCCATGGAAACAGAGTTAAGTCAACAGCAAGAACTTCTGAAGTTATTCTCCCATGACTACTCTCTATGGATGACAGCTCTCCATGTGCTTCTGCAAACTGATTTCCTCCTTATTGTGCCTCATTTTTTTTCTTTTTCTCTGCTCAAGAGCTGCATTTTGCCTCAGAACAGATTCTGATTATGAATGATGTAAAATCATTCAGTCTTTACCAAAATCACAGAAGAATGTAAGGCCAAGAAGAAGAAATGAGACCAGAAATGCCCATCAAGAGCAGACGGAGTTCTTCCCTGTATAAGGGCCAAGTGATTTGTACTTTACCATAATAGATATACTGCAATCACATAGAAGTTGTTTTCCATTTCTTTTCTATTTTATTCTAATCAATAAGGTGACTGCAGAACTCGCACAGATGCTTTTGAATGACTTAATTCCTTCAGTGCTCCTGAAGAACTTCTGATAGTTTTTTGAAGTGACAAGATATCGAAGCTTTCTGGCACTTAATTTATGAAAATAAATATATGAACTGCACAGAATTCACCTAACTATTGCTGCAACCTCACCCTGTCATGGCAGACTTCCAGGAATCCTGTTTTACAGTGCCTCAGTCAGAAAACAAGACAGAATGAGGAACTGTATTTCCCAGAGGTTGAAAGCTGTTTCAGGTGCAACACACCCCCCTACAGCCTCTATAACTGAAATAATCTTTGTGTTCGTAGGCTTTTTACTTCCAGGTTTAATGCAGTTCTTTTGCTTAGCTGTTAGGGAATATAAGTTAGTGTTAATAAAGCTGTAACATGCTGAACGATGCAAATAATAAACAAATAGTAGAATGTAAATAAAACCATTGACCTAAGTCAAGCCTACAGTGCTTTCCAATGAACTCAAGGGTTTTGTCCAAGTAAGAACATCAAATTTCCATCACATGAAATTGTTTTCCTGCTCCACAGTAAACTTAAATCCAAACACAGTATCACAGATATGTATGGTGACTCTTCCATTAGGACCCAAGAAATGCTGCTTATCAGTAAACACAAGAGAAGGCTTATCACAGAACTTTCTGGTGGATGAAGCATCCAAGTCCATTCATGAGATCATAGAATCATAGAATAGTTAGGGTTGGAAAGACCTTAAGATCATCCAGTTCCAATCCGCCTGCCATGGGCAGGGACACCTCACACTTTTCCATGTCACCCAAGGGTCTGTCCAACCTGGCCTTGAACATCACCAGGGAGGGAGCATTCACAACCTCCCTGGGCAACCCATTCCAGTACCACACCACCCTCACAGTAAAGAACTTCTTCCTTATATCCAATCTAAACCTCTGCTGTTTAAGTTTCAACCCGTTACCCCTTGTCCTATCACTACAGTCCCTAATGAAGAGTCCCTCCCCAGCATCCCTGTAGGCCCCCTGCAGATACTGGAAGGCTGCTATGAGGTCTCCATGCAGCCTTCTCTTCTCCAGGCTGAACAGCCCCAACTTTCTCAGCCTGTCTTCATATGGGAGGTGCTCCAGCCCCTGATCATCCTCGTGGCCTCCTCTGGACTTGTTCCAACAGTTCCATGTCCTTTTTATGTTGAGGACACCAGAACTGCACACAATACTCCAAGTGAAGGTCTCAGGAGAGCAGAGCAGAGGGGCAGGATCACCTCCTTTGACCTGCTGGTCACGCTCCTCTTGATGCAGCCCAGGATACAGTTGCTTTCTGGGCTGTAAGCGCACACTGAAGCTGGCTCATGTTCATTTTCTCATTGACCAACACCCCCAAGTCCTTCTCTGCAGGGCTGCTCTGAACCTCTTCTCTGCCCAACCTGTAGCTGTGCCTGGGATTGCTCCGACCCAGGTGTAGGACCTTGCACTTGTCATGGTTAAACTTCATGAGGTTGGCATCAGCCCACCTCACAAGTGTGTCAAGGTCCCTCTGGATGGCATTCCTTCCCCTCTAGCGTATCAACAGAACCACACAGCTTGGTGTCATCGGCAAACTTGCTGAGGGCACAATCAATCCCATTGTCCATGTCAGCGACAATTTAACTTCCTGACCCTCACTGCCTTTGTAAGCTTGCATTTGTTGCTGCTTCTTTGCTGGAAGCTGTAGGGCTTGGGGAAGAGAGAAGAAAGGAAAAGGGCAGTAACAATATCCATCAGCAAAGTTCTGCAAACTCTTGAACAGAAATGATAGGGGAAAATAGTTAATAAAATAATAAATAAATTAAACTATGATTTGTAATATTGAGATAATTCTGTTCTCCTCTAGAATTTAAGGAATTAAAAAAAAAACCTCTTGATAAATCACATGTTCATAAGAAGCAGAATTTTATATATTAGAGAGAACACAAACAAAAACCATTGCCTGTGTTCTTATTCTTGATAGTATACCTAAGATACTTAAAATTTGACCTCAAGGCTAGTTCTTTTTCCCTGTAGGCTTCCTACCTCTTCTCTGGTCTTTACAGCCAGATCTGTGGAATGCTTTTCCACATCTTTTACAGATGGCTTTAAAGTATGAACCGGTGCCTAAACTTGCAGTTTTTGTCAGAGCAAGTTTAGTCAAGAGAAAGATCACAGAATGATAGCTGATTCATTCCTAAATACAATACTTCCTGTCTTCCTGTACTGCAGCTTTCAAAGACCCTACCAACTTTGTTACCTGATACTCCTGACAAAGTTGTCTGCTGAATTTTGCAATGGGAATTATATGCTTCAGCTTTTTAAGAGCGCTAATGATCTATAGGTTCAATAGATCCTAACCTTTCTTTAATCTAAGCAATGCTGGCTTTCTCTTGTTTATGTAAAACTTCAACAAAATTTAATACAAAGGTAAGCCAAATCTTCTGAAGACTTAAGTTGTATTTGATAGAATTTTAGAATTTGGCATACCTGCATCAAAATCCCAAAGCTTTTCAGCTTTGGCTGCTACAGGCAGTGCACTTTTTCACTCTGTGTAAGGAATGTGTGCTTTTCTAATGGAGGTATTGGTTTAGGAATTATGCTAATTTTGTTAAAAAGGAGATTGACATGTTCTTTCTTTTCAATTCTTCTAATACAGTACCTTCCTGTAAGTAAATGTTGCTGTGAGGAAATGTTAACTCTTGAACTACTATTGAGTTTATTTCAGATGGTGGAAAACACCTCCCTTACTTGAACTACGAAATATACTCTGAGACACATCATTTGAAACTTGACTTTTTAATAAAATTTTAATAAGCTTTTTGTATCACTTGTTTTTCTACACATATTCAAAACAGCTTGGCTGGAATAGTCAGCACATTTTAGTTATGTCCAGGATTAGTCCATCACAGGTTATGCTTTTAATAACATAAGCTGTTTTACAAACCAGCAATATCTGAGTCCTGACTAAGGCTGCTACCACCTTGGGCTCCCCTTAGAGTTCTCTTCTCCAGATAGATCCATTTCAGATTAAGAAACTGAAGCACTTTCTCCATGAGAGAATCCCATCACCACCTCCTTCCATAAACTACATTCACCCTTGTTCTACAATATTAGGTTTCTCCAAGAACTACTCAACAGCATGAGAAAGTGAAAGCTGAGAATGAGTCAAGCTTAGAAAACTGTAGGGAATTCATTTGTTTGGCACGAGACAGGGGAAAAGAAACCACCACTAAGGGCTGTTGGGGCAAGCAGAGCGAAACAAGTAGTGTAGTCTACAAATGAGACAAAAAATTGAAAACTCTGGCCCTAATTGACAGTCATGGGAGGATTAGATACAGACTAGGATTTACTGCTGCTCTCAAATAGTTCTTCACAAGCTCTTTCTTATTCTTTTTCTCTGTGCTAAAGCAGATACGATTACTTTGGCAGCTAAGATGGTTATGTTGAGGGAATGCCTCTAGATATATCAAGGCAAAGAAGATGAGACTGCTGGAAAGATCAGCATGTGCTAAGTACTTCTGCAGACTTTGTTCAATAATATTTTTCTCCACGCAGTACTCATTACCTGAAATATACAACTCTCCTTTATTCAATCAACAGTGAAGGAGTGCAAAATTTTTTCTATCCTTCACTCAGCCATACTGAGTTTAACAGTATACGTGTAGTGTGGGTGTTTTACCCATCACTCAGCAATGCCCAGTTCACGCAACCACATTTCAAACAACAGCTTAACAGATAATGCTTCATCCCACTGGAATGAACAAGTGATTTGATAATATGTAAACCACTTCCACTTAATTCAGGATTTTGATAGGATGTTTGTTAAACCCACCTATTCAAGGCTCTAAGGTCTTTAGGACAGGATTCTGCTTTGCAATTATTTCACAATCAGGCATTTATAATAGCATTGTTTTTATATTCTAATAATACATAATAAATAATCAAGCCATTTTCTGCCATAAAGTATGGGGTTCCTTGGCCATCTCCCCCTCTAACACTAGACCTTTCTAATCCTGCTACATCGAATCCTGTCTTTAGAACTAAATCATTCCAGCAATGTGTTCAGGTATTTGTGCATGCTGTACTATTTGCACTGTTCTTCTATTGTGTTTTATCCAGGGCGAAAGTTTCAAATGCCTGAACATCAAAAGCCACATTTCTGTCTCATTCAGAGAACAAGGATATTTGCATATTTATCAGAGTGCTGCTGAACTCTTTTGTACTTTCAGATCTACTCAAGAGTAACATGATTCATGAAATTCTCACTTCTCCCACGTATGCTGGCATGCTCCCCAGAGTCACAGTTTTGAGACTTCGTAGTTACATTATGCTCCATATGCTACAGATTTCTCTCTCTCACAGTGCCATTTGTTGTTTTCAAACCCCTTATCAGGTTCAGCACATTCATTACAAAACCACAATACACACGACTACAACTGTTTCGTATGCTTACTCTCACTGGTTATCTGTAGAGGGATATTGTTGTCTCAGCTCTGCCATATGAAGAACAGCATTCAAGAAGGAGAATTTTAAAATATGATCCAACAGACTTAGTTTTGCATAATGCACGTGAGATTTACAGCACTGAAAAACAGCAGACCTAGACGAGCAATGAAACTGCAACCAAAGTGAAGCAATCCCTTGAAAAACGTTCTACATCCTCTGCCTGTATAGAGATTGATACAAAAGAACAGATGTGAACTCTCTTCACACTTGGTTTTCACTTTCCCATCCCTATTAAGCGGACAGTAACAGCTTCTTAGCTGCATCCATGCACACTTGTCTCTTCAGTGCATTTCTTGTCCTTCTTCAGTACTATCTGTAGGGAGAGTCTTTCCCAGCACCATGTTGGTGTCCTCAACATAAGAAGGACATGGAGATGTTAAAACAAGTCCAGAGGAAACCATAAGGATGATCAGGGCCTGGAGCAGCTCCCCTACGAAGACAGGCTGAGAAAGTTGGGGCTGTTCAGCCTGGAGAAGAGAAGGCTGCGTGGAGACCTCAGAGCAGTTTGCAGTATCTAAAGGGGGCCTGTAAGGATGCTGGAGAGGGACTATTCATTAGGGACTGTAGTGATAGAACAAGGGGTGATGGGTTTAAACTTAAACAGGGGAAGTTCAGTTTAGATATAATGAAGAAGTTCTTTACTGTGAGGGTGGTGAAGCACTGGAATGGGTTGCCCAGGGACCAATAAATGCTTCATCCTTGGCAGTGTTCAAAGCCAGGATGGAGAGAGGCATGGGCAATATTGTCTACTGCCAGGTGCCCTGCCCATGGAAGGGGGGTTGGAATCTTAAGGCTCTTTCCAACCCTGAATATTCTACAATTCTATGATCATGGAATCACATGGTCTTGAGTGTTCTATCTCATACAGAAAAGTTAGGCAACATATATCCTCTTTTAGTTAGCTACATACAATGAAGAGAAATGAATGTCACAGAAAACGCAGTCTAATGAGTAGCTGAGAAGTAGTATGGGAGAAAACTAAATATCCAAAATGTTTCATCAAAATACAGATGCATGTTTGCTGGGGAAGGGAAATGCTGCTTCTGAGGAATGAAAAAGTCTTTGTACATCATATTGTGTCACCCCAGGCTAGTGCCAGACTTCTCATCAACCAGACCCTTAGAGCTTTGTGAACTCCCAGGACAACACAATCAAAAGTGAAAAATCAGATCAAGAAAATGAAAGCAGACACTAAGTGATAATAATAACCAGACATATTGGGGTGGGGAAGAACTGGGAGTAAAGTACTAACAGGACTGAAAGAATAACAAAGCTTATTCAAGAGACAGGATACTTTCAAAACTTTGGCATGATCATCAGTGAAGTTTTCACAATGCAGTCAGCTGCAAAAACTGAGGAAATTAAGAAATGTTTAAATGTAACTCTCTGACAGAAGTAGACAGTCATGTTCCATACAAGGACTTAGGTAACAGAGACTCAATTTTACTGAAGCTATGGAAACCAACAGGGTTTCACCACACAGTGCTAGCAATCAATAATAAAAAGAAGAAAACTCCTACTGATGACTTCAGTCATCAGAATGACACCTGTTATCCCTTTTGGCTGAAAATGCAGTGCTATGAAAACCTCAGTGAGTGTCTTGAGACTCTGTGGGAACTCCTTGGTTAAACCAGTTTACAGCTCTATGTCTTTGCATTGAAAAACTGCTGCGCACCTAAATGGGTTTATTTGGACAGATTGCACAATCACTATAGCATTGTTTTCTAGAGCACTTAGGGGAATTTGAGATCCCTATAGTATTAAAAGTGCTGGAATAAGCCCAAGTTCTAAGCTACTGTTTAAGCTATTGTTTTCCATTTGACTGTCACATTAACAGAGAGAAAATTAGTATATTTAGCTGTTTTCACCTTATGATTTGGGGGTTTTAGCATATTCTAAATATATTATAACCCAACAACTTCTTGTGCTGTGTTTCTTTATTGAAATACACATACACTTAATAACTTAGACTGAAATTCTAGAGTGTTTACATCGAGTGTTCAAGGCCAGGTTGGATGAAGTCTTGGGTGATATGGTTTAGTTCAAGGTGTCCCTGCCCATGGCAGGGAGGTTGGAACTGGATGATCTTAAGGTCCCTTCCAACCCTAAGTATTCTATGATTCTATGATTATAACATTTTGATAACATTTTCTTTCCGACTCTTATTCCATCCTGCATCAAAGGAAATGCACAAGTAGAGCTCTTAATTTGCTGCCTTATTCAAAATCATGGTCTCTGGGGAATGTAATCTGGAAGATAAAGCTAAACTATTAATGAACTAAAAGGCCCTAAGGCTTTTAAGTTCAAGCACAAATCCTAGAGGCAAATGATGGGTATTCTTGCTACTACATGACTTACCCTGGCATCACTGCACTGCTCTAGTGGCTAAGCATGCAGAGTTTAGAAATACTTTCTCTTTTAAAATGAATTAAAGCAAACTTTTGAAACACTTTCTTATACTGAATAACACTTAAACCTTTTCTTTCAGGTCCTGTGATGCTCAGCTCTAGATTTCGCTGGGAACAGATACAAAGAAGGATAAATAACACAAAATCTAATTCATTCTTCTTTGGTTTTCACAAGTGCACACCTAAATCTTATCATGTTTCCAAACTTTCTGCTGACCCTATTTTAGTGTAACATTTTATTTTAGTGTCCATTTTGTTTCTTATTCTTAGTAAACCTAACTAGTTTTGACCCTGAGCAGTCTGACATGACTCTAAAGCTGTCTGTTCTCTGAGCAGAAGCTTGGACTAGATGACCTCTGTAAATCCCTTCCAAACTGAATTATTCTCTGCTCATATAAAATACCAGTGTCATAAACACAAAACAAGTTTAAAATCCTGCTGCCAGCCTAGGAATAGTTCAATCCCTAAAAATCTTCCCTTCTGAATTTTATCATGATACTGAAATATTTGACATGGATATCTCCCTACAAAACTTTCTTTCCCAAGATTTGTACAACTTGGGTAACTTTAACACAGTTCTCTGAAAGTAAAAAGAATTAATTTTTATCACATGGGAAATATACAGCTCCTTTACATTAGAAAAAGCAATTTTGCAGGTGTCCTTCTGTGAGGAAGAAGTGAAAAGAAATCTTTAAGTATATATTTGCCAGACTTGGTTAAAAACAGTCCCTAGGCAATACTTTCCTGCCCTTCTAGAAATCGGTTGAGATAAGATGCAATGTTCCTTTACTTAAATCAATGCTTGTTAAAATGTTTGGTAGAGTTCTGAATACACTATGCACATGTATAAATAAATACATATGCAGAACATTGTGCAACAGAACTGTACCACCAGTCCCAACAATATCCATGTAATAACATATAATATCAGATATTATTTTTTTGTTGGAAATTCAAAGGAATTCTGAATTCCCATGTCCTGCTTCAGATACACATCATGGTAATGAATCATAATGAATCATATTAGAAATATCTAAGATAAGTTAATAGCAATTTTGAAGTTTAGTAACTTTATTTTAAAGCTGGCTGTCAGTGATTCATTGGCAAAGAATAATGGTCTTATGATTCATACAAAAAGAAAGTCCTTTCCTCCCCAGCTGTACAGATGCCACTTTTGCCTTTTTGGAGGTGGTAGGAAGACGGGTAGGGGAACAGATGGAGGCTAAGCCAAGATTCCCACCAGAAGAATGGAAGTTAGACTGGAAGTTGAACAATGTACACTTCTTAAGAAGAAAAGCAAAAGCCAACAAAGACATTTTCACTTGATCTCACGTTCTCTATGGAAAGATCACAGCCCAAGATGCCTCTGGGTCAAACAGATGCTGCTCACACCGATAAGTACAGCAGTAAGTCTGATGAGTGGAATTTTTGGAAGGATAAACCTTTTCCTATTGATGTCTGACAGAATTACCACCTACTTTAAAAAACCCACAAACAGGCAGACTACAAGTAAATGCTTTCAAAAATCTAGTCTTTTATCTGAATTCCTACAATTTCAGATCTACTTTTCTTAGTATTAGAAGTAGCTTTTGTGTCACTAAAGACCTTTATTTTTGATTCATTTTCACTCATCTCTCAGGAATAAGGCTGAAATTCCTGGTTTTGGTAGCATCCAAACCCATGAGTCTACTTCTAATGTGTTCCTGGAATGTATTACACATTCACTGCCACACAGAGTAAACTAACATTGAAAAATAAAACCTGGAAGAAATAGCCCTTCAGAAAGGGGAAACAACTCTGTGTCTATACTTTAGTAATGCAAATGGATTTGAAGTTTTACTCATCAAATAGTCACAGAAAAATAAGCAGTGTGTCCCTGATACTATGTCCTCCTACACTAACTTCTCCCTTCAGAGAAGGAAGCAGCTTCATTAGGAAGGAAAAATATGACTAACTCAGCATTTGTGAGTATCACTAGCAGTGAACCCTTCCTTCTGTTTTACTCACGAACATGCATATTAACCATTGCTATTTCAAGACCTTTTAATTCCCATACCCTCCTCCTGAAGGAGAGATTCTCGCACCCCCTTCAGAGATAAGGAATCATGGTGGGCTTTGAAGCAGGACGCTGAACATTACTCTGCTGACATCCTAAAATCCTCATGAGTAACACCTCAAAATCCTGATGCATAACATCAGCAGAATATATGCAGCTGGAAGAATAAGGAAAGATAAACTATCTTTTTTTGGATGATTGCACATTTTTGCACAAAATAGGTGGCATAAATTTTACCTGGCTTTTAAAACGTGCTCAGCAGAACACCTTTAATTAGGCTAGGCATGCTATGTACCCTCTATATATACTGTACAGAAAGAGACACTTGTGGATTGCAATTCATCAACATGCAAATTGGGGCAAGTCAAAATGTTTCACATACATTTATCAGTTGCAATCAACCTTGATTTAATAGTTCTTAGTCCTGGTATGCAATTTGTACTCTAAAATGAGGGAGAAAATTGAGGTAAGAAAGGGTGTTAAAAAGCAAGAAAGAGAGAGAACAAGACCAGAATAACCATCAGGTTGGTGCTGAGGAACTCATCTGTGCTGCAAAACCTGAACCGAGCTACTGTTCTGGAACAGGCACCACTGGGGTTTACATTTCAAAAGAGAGCCTTAATCACCAGGCACACTATCTCTGATCTAATGAATATATAATTTTACATTCAAAGTGAAACAGGTACAACAGGAGAAAGACACACCTCAGCAAAGCTAGTCATTCATCATGGACAAATCCCTGTGTTACACATCAGGCAGAGGAGGCATGTCAATCCGATTTTCCCACACCCTTCATAAGTGTTTTTATGATGATTGTGGATCCTTTTCCTTTCACATTATACATTTTCCTCAAGCAAACTCGTAAAAAGGTATCTACCAGTGTGCAGCAGAGGTAAAAGGTACCTCCAAAAAAGCTGGTGACACTCCATTTCACATCCAGCCCTCAGCCTGCCATCAGTGCTATGCAGTCAAGGGTAAAAGCAATTAGGAGAAATAATAGTTGGTACCTTTGTTGGCTTTTCTTAAGACTGCTGGTAATTCACTACAGGGATAGTAGGTGTTAACACAAAATATTTCCCACCAGAAACCTGTATTATTTGTATTAATACATATTAAGTATTTTTCTCTTTTCCAATTTAAAATCCCATTCAAAGGCCATTTTAAGCATTAAACATCTCCCCATTCCCATGATATGCATCACCTTAAGGTCAAACATGTATTATTCCATATACGCCTTCTAGAGTACATTGTCCTTATACTTTGTAAAATCCAGACTCCATTCCACATCAGAATTTTATGATGTATGCCTAAGTATACTTGTATAAATCTACTGCTAATAATGGCAGTGTTCTTATAAAAGCAAGGGGGTGACTGCATTTTCAAGCTGAAATAAGGCTTGTCATTAAAATTCTACAGCTAGAAAATGAAGTATACATTGTCATTGCTATGTAATCTGCTTGTTAGCAAATGCATGTGAAAGGTAAAAATCCATCAAAGAAAAATTGTAAGTATCACAGAGAATTAATTTTAAAAGTCCATTAAACTTTGTCATTGTCTCCAAAGTTATCCAGGGAAAAAACAATATTCCATGCAAAAGTTAAAGACAGACTTTTGTCACTGAGAAACCAGAGGGATACATATAAACAGAATCAAAAGAATCTTTCCACTGAACAGCACTTCACACACAGGAAGCTTGGGGGATGTATTGTCACAGATGATAACACAGGAAGCGGCCAAAATATCCAGGGTGTGTATACTCTTGTTTAATGCCAAAACTGACACCCAAGGAAGGATTTAGTTTAGGAATAAAAGAACAATCAGTCAGTTAACAAACAGCTTTTAAACAGACAAATTAAATAGCCATTAAAGGTTGGTCTTAAGGGAAAAAAAAACTTGTTAAATATTTGTTTTCTTGGTAATCAGATGTGGTGGGATACATGAACAGGGAAAGAGGGGATGGTGTTCTACATCTATCAATTCTACATCCATCACTTCAATGCTAATCCCAGCTTTCTCTGTAGAGCAATGCCACTGCCTTAACAACATCCAAAATTATAGTTGTGGTGCCCATCAAGTATAGACAAGATTTCAATAAAGTAATATGAAATCTTTAATTTCTGGCAAAGGCTTTTCCTATGGAGAGAAATTTGGAAATATGGGGGGTCAGGAACATATCCTGACCCTTTTTTATTTGATACTTTTAAAATGTAAATGTAGGTGGGATGTTTGGCAATACAGCCAGTAACAATTTACAGAATAAACCTGATGCATGTGAATCTCTCCCAGGTCTTTCTCTCTTGCAGTCACTTCTGTGAGTAAGGATTTATAAAGTTTAAAAGCATTCCCTCTTACAACATGGAGATAGCACAACAGGACAACATAATAATGGGCACATAATGATGGGCAAGTATTAGCCTGTCGCCATCACTTATTCAAGATTCAGAAACACATCATGGGTTTTGCTTATTTTGAATTATTACAGCTATATACATCAGTACAAAAGGGATAACAGATGGCAATACTTTCAATGATATAACTCTTTTAACCCACTGAAATATAAAACTAGAAAAATATATTATTTTATAATTCTTAGTTATACAGAGTTAATTGTAATTCTGATTAAGAATTCAGTTCAGTGATGCAGAAACTTTAGTTATTCATTATTGAATTAATTTACAAAAATACTAATATGGTGCAATGTGCATTACAATTAATGCTACAAGTGGCTACAAGGAAGTTCTCTTAGCATTAGAATTCAAAATCTGCCACCAAAACAATGAATGTAAAAACAATACTAGGATATGGAATAATAGAAGATGAACTTCTGAAGCTTTGATAGTGAATTAGAAGCTTTGCAAGTAACTCTACTAGAGAAGATTTTAACTTTAGCCTCAAGCAACTGTTAGATCTGTGCCAAAAGCTGCAACACAATGTGGGATTCTAGAGATACAATTTTACATGTAAGTCAATATTACAGACAAACTGAATGCTTGAGAACTTAGGTAAAAACAGGATTTGGCCCTTTATAACAAACCCAGTTTTACAAACGCCCCATCTTTAAGCCTACACCACCATGACATGTGCCAGCACTGAAGAGAGAATGGGATATATCTGGCATCAAATCCCACCCTCTGTTCTCCCAGAGTGCTCAATATTTGTTTTGAGACAAGATGCTTTCAGAGCTTTGTTTCATTTAAATCCAAATGTGTCTGCAATGGACATTTTCATTATTTTTCAAGAGTTCTTTTCTATCTTTATATTTTATTTTTTAAACTGCTAGCACAAAGATGAAAATCATTATGACAGATAGCAGCATCATTTTCCTTTCAACACAACAGCATGGCATACAGAGACTAGCAAGTCAGATTGCTTCATCAGAAGCATTGAGACAACACAGCCAGGAAAGCAAGAAAATTTCAGATCCAAACTTAAGTTTGCTCTGCATTATCTGTGACTGCATATTTGTGTGTGAGTCATTCACAGAGGGTGAACCAACAGCACAGACAGAACAAGTGCTATGAATACCAAATTTCAAAGTGTATGGTGTTTATCCACCATCTGTGATTCAAGATTCCCATAAATGTATTTCAGAAAAGGTTTCAAATTTAAACCTACTGTGTTAACTTATGAAATGTACAAAAGGCAACATTTGTCTTCATCTAATTTAACTGCAGACTTCTCCAAACAGGGCACTGAATTGGAAGGGGGGGTTATTTTTTGTTGGGTGAATAAAATTGAAAGATGGAAACATGATCAGACTCCTAGTTACCTCAAAGAATGACACCCCAGTGAACATATGAGGTTTCCTCCAGATTTCGTATCAAGCTCAGTCACTACAAACAGATAAAAAGAATAGCCCTATTTATCAGCTTTGCCCTTCATAAGAAATTAAAGTGGACAGAAAATAGACTCCTTACTGAAAAGTAACAAATCAATTTAAAGTTGTGATTTGCACTGGTTCAGCATTAATGTTATATTCCACAGAGCCTCTCCCTTGCCCACCCACTGAAGATCCAGTAAACCAGCTTTTCAAAGGAGCTGATCTGAAATTTATAAGCTCATGAGAATGCTTAAATCATTAGCAGAAAGTGTTTCATAGCAGAAGTGTGGCCAGGGAATACTGTACTGCAAAAAGCAACAGACTAGCATCTTCAGAGATACAGAGGCTTCCACAGCTGAATCTTAAGTGAAATTGCTTAAACCTCTTCCAACTTAAGGGTGAATCCTGTACATACTTATTGCACATGTACTTCTTCTGTCAAGAATAATCACAATGATTTTACACAGGTAAAAAGATTCTGGATCAGGATCCAGCTGATTACCATTCACATACACAGCATCCTACTCTACTCTCTCAGCAGGACAAACTCCAGATTGGTCAGTATTGATCAGTGTACACTTAGTCTTCAGCTCTGCTTCCCTATTTTTACCGAGGTCATCACAAAATTTGTACCCTCTCCCCAGTGATTATTAAGACTACTACGTTGTCTAAATCAGTCCATTCTTCCTCATCATGCTGCAAGTATTTCTGCTTTGAGCATGAGTAATTGACCCCTACATAATAGTTCTAACACCAAAAATCAGAAGATTACTTAATCTGAGCTTGCTCCTATTCCAGCTGTTCTCAGCACACTTTCATGGATTACTTTCTAGTCTTTTTCCTGTAAAGGATGCCTATTTTCCATTTTATTTAGACAGAAGCTAAGATTCCATTTCCTTCAGATCTTTTTCAATATATGAAAACTTATAAAAATCTTATCTGACAACTTATAGAAGTCATTTAGCACTTCAAATTTTAGATTTGTACTTCAAGTAATACCTAGAAAGACATGCTGTCTTCACAGGGTTCTTTTTGCATTAGCATTGTTGCACTTATCCCACAGTTAAAACACTGTAGAGTACTGTTGTTGAAAAACAAATCAGTCTTCTGACCAAATACCCTAAGAAAACAGAATGATTTTCCCCTTAAAGTTTAGAAAACTCAGTGGCTATAATTAAAGTATAAGGCAGTCTTTCCTCCAGATGGTACCAGACTGCCTCATATACATCTAAGACTGTTCAGTGTGAACTTACCTTTTCAGAAAGCCTTTCCCTTTGCTCAGCTTCTCTTCAGTAGAAGATAGAGCAGCTTTTAGAGGCATTCCAGTGGACTGTCCCTGATGGAGGACAGCTGATAACGTAGGATATATCACCACATTCTCTGTTCCTCTTTTACCAGGACTGCTACTTTTTCCTGTTATACATGTCCTGTTTCCATTATCCAAAAAGCTGCATCACATTCTGCTTTCATAGCTCAAAAATAGGTTGTGAGATCTATTCCTATCTTTTATAAGCTTTTTTCTAGGAGCGGATGTAGAAGCCAACAACAGGAGTGCTGGAGCACCAGTAAGGAACAGAAGTAGGTACCTGAGGTACAAGATGATTGCCTTGACTAGAAAAATGTGGGAACAGTGCCCAGGCACACATCACATTACTAAAGTGAAACTGGAATGATTAATAGCTCCTAAGAAGATCTAAATGTTGTTCACATCCCATTGGTGTGGCACCAGCAGCAATGCAGCCACCCAGTCCTAGTGCAATCCTGCCCGTTGCTAAAGTAAACTCGGTATTAACCGTTTCTGCAAGGTAAATTAATTTGTTCCGGATCTGCTTGCAACACTTCTCTACTCTCTGTTTAGTCTTATTCTTTGCTTAACTCCTGTAGTATCACTATTTCAATTCATGAAATTATGATTCTTTCTTCATAATATTTCCTTAAAAAAAACCAAACAAACAAAACTAGCATATTTTTCTGCTTTGCTGAGTATTTTTCAGCAGGTCATTACTGTGTTTTCCTTTTTACTAACTCTCTACTAAGTCTTGTGCTTACTCGATTTTGAGTTTCTTATTTTGTCTGATGCTGACTTTAATGTATTCCAGCTTTCTTGTAGTGTCAAAATAATGCAAGAAACTGCATTCCCCTTATAATTAAACCTAACAAATCTAAGGAGGCTTAACATCAGGTCTAGTCAATCAGCATTCAAAAGCCTGCTAAGTAAACTAGAAACTAATGAAAAAAGGTAAGTTTTAGAGTCTTAGGTTTAATAAATATTCTGTGAATATGTCTATATGTCTTTTTACTTTGGACATCCACTGGTTACACTGCCTTATACAAATATACACCTAAAACCATATCCAGAAAATTTCTCTAGAGAGAATTCTTACTCTTTCCTGAAAAGGGATTTTTTTCCCCAAAGTACATCAATGCTGACTATCAGATGCTGCACAAAGCTGATTAGAGGAGGTAAAGAGGGACAAAGATGACACTTGCAAACACAGTCACACTAAGAGAGGGGAAGTGAACTTTTAAGAAGTCTGAGGAAGTCTTTGGGAAGCTGATTAAAGCAAATATGGAGCTGAACATGGACAGGAGGTAGGGAGGAGATCTTGTCTCTTGAGGAGCAGGCAGGAAGCTGAGAGAAAAGGATGAGGAATATAATTCTCATTGCTAAAAGCATTCACAGTGGGTTTTCTTTGGAGGAAAAAGCAAGCCTCAGAGTAGCCAGACCACAAAACCCCACTGCTATTTGAGGCTTCTAGGTGATGATATGAGCATTATCATCTTTAACATGATAGTCTATAATAAGTGTTAACTTGGTGTAACAACATACAAGCCAAGAAATATCCTCCTCTGGAAACCACAACAGCTTCACTTACTCAAGATGATCCTTAAACAGCAGGGACATATTGACAAAGAAAAAACTGAAGCAAGCCTGAAAACTTGTGCTGACATCGTTTTGTTTTAGTGTCTTTCATTAATGCAGTAACTTGTTATCTGCATTTAAATCACATGAAACAAAACAAATAAGAAAGAAATAAAAGGCAACATTTCCTTTCTGTTTGACACCTAGCATGAAATGGTAGGAGAAAGAAAAATACTGTCTACAGGAGTTCCACAACTCTAAAGCAAGTCTAAAAGAGCTCAGGAAACAGCTGAAATTTGAAAAAAGAGCTGCCTAGTGTTCTTACCACTGTCTGGAGCCAAAGCCATCTTTTGAGCTATGACATATACAGCATAGCTCAGATATATACAGTATGATATGTACAGTATAGGTACGATATATACAGTACATACATATGAGGTAATAAACACAGATAAATAAGAAGTTAAAGAGTTTAAAGTTTTTCTTTTTAACTTTACTAGGCTGGCATGAAGCTACAGTCAGTTTTGGAAAAACCTTATGACAAGATTCAGCAAATATTCAAACTGATAAAATTTGAAACTTATGGTCAAGGGGAAATGTTACTATCTAAGAGAATTCAAACTTAAACAGGGGATGTTCTAACTGAAACAGGGGCAGTTCAGGTTACATTTAAGGAGAAAGTTCTTTACTGTGAGGGTGGTGAGGCACTGGAATGGATTGCACAAGGATGTTGTGAATTCTCTATCACTGGCGCTATTCAAGGCCAGGTTGGATGAAGCCTTGGGTGACATGGTTTAGTGTGAGGTGTCCCTGCCCATGGCAGGGGGGTTGGAACTGGATGATCTTCAGGTCCTTTCCAACCCTAACTATTCTATGATTCTAAAATTGCTTTTGCATTAAATCAGCATATTTATTTATTCATTTATATATATAACAACAGCAAACAAAATTAATTTAAAATATTTTTGTAGGAGGTATCATAGATAAAGTTTTATAAAAAAAAATCCCCTTGGAAAACTACTTTTACAAAAACATCTTGGAGATCTCTTGTATGAGTGCATAGGAATAGATGGTCTTGTCTTTCTTGTTACATCAGGAACTACTTTCATTTCAACCATTACTCAGCAGAAACATGAAGGAAACTTAGGAAACTTAGGAACACAGTTGGCAAATAAAAACACACACATTCAAACCTATAAAAACTTGTCTGTGTAAAAATGACTTAACAAAATAAACATGCCATTAAATGCCAGCCAAACTGCTCTGCCCCTGAAGCCATCATTAATTTCATAAAATAAAACACCCTTGCTGCTGCATGTTTACCAATGTTT
This sequence comes from Melopsittacus undulatus, assembly GCF_012275295.1. Classification (NCBI taxonomy): domain Eukaryota; kingdom Metazoa; phylum Chordata; class Aves; order Psittaciformes; family Psittaculidae; genus Melopsittacus; species Melopsittacus undulatus. The sequence continues at coordinate 6,629,175 of NC_047528.1, read as the reverse complement.
TCAGAATTTCATAAAATATGCAGGATTTGAAGTTGCAAATTGGCAAGTTGAAGACTTTTCTTTCATTACTTATTGACTAAATTCTTCATCTGAAGAGAAGGGAATTAAGGGAAGGCTTAGCATTGTACCTCCATGAACTGTGCTATAGCTCTCAGATAAAGCTGTTTTGTATGGGCAACTCTGTTATTGTCTTTTCTGTTTCATAGTGTTCCCAATGTTGTTGCTGCACTGTTCTAGTTACAGTTTTATCATATACTGCAACAGGTACTAAAAGCCATGAATCATGGACAATATGGATATGCTCTGGGGTTACTACTGAAAGAAGTGCATGGACAGTGGGATTGAATGTATCCTCAGCAAGGTTGTCAATGACACCAAGCTGTGTGGTGCAGTTCATACACTGCAGGGAAGGGATGGGATCCAGAGGGACCTTGACACGCTTGTGAGGTGGGCCAATGCAAACCTCATAAAGTTCAACAAGGCCAAGTGCAAGGTCCTGCACCTCGGTCAGGGCAATCCAAAGCACAGACACAGGCTGGGCAGAGAATGGATTGAGAATAGCCCTGGGGAGCAGGACTGGGGAGTTGTCCTGGGTTCAGCAGCAGCAGTCACTTTTCTCTTTCTCAGTAGCTGGTGCAGTGCTGTGGTTTTGACTTTCAGCCTGGGAACAGTGGTGATAACACCAATGGTTTTAGTTGTTGCCCAGTAATGTTTACTCTGACCAAGGACTTTGTGAATCTCATGCTCTGCCAGGAAGGAGGGGAAGCTGGAAGGAAGCAGAGACAGGACACCTGACCCAAACTGACCAAAGAGGTATTCCATACCACAGCACGTCATGCACAGGATGTAGAACTGGGGGCAGTTACCCAGAAGGGTTGTATCACTGCTGGGGTCGGGAGAGGTATCAGTCGGCGGGGGTGGTGAGTGGTTGTATTCTCTTCCCTTGTTATTTCACTTATTATTATTATTATTGGTGGTATCAGCAGTGATTTGTGTTATAACTTAGTTACTGAACTGTTCTTATCTCAACCTGTGGGAGTTACATCCTTTCAGTTCTCCTCCCCATCCCTCAAGAAGTGGGGTGGAGGGGGAACATGGGGGAGTGAGAGAGTGAGACTGCGTGGCTGACTGGGTTTAAACAATTACAGGGGTGCTGGCTCACAAGATGCTTAACATGACCCAGCAGTGTGTTCTTGCAGCCCAGAAAACAATCATGTCCCAGGCTGCATCAAATGGAGTGTGGCCAGCGGGTTGAGGGAGGGATTGCTCCCCCTCTGCTCTCCTGAGATCCCACCTGCAGTCCTCTGTCCAGCTGTGGGACTCCCAGGATAAGAAGGGCATGGACCTGTTGGAGAGAGTCCAAAGGAGGCCCAGAAAGATTATCAGAGGCTTTGAGCAGCCCTTCTGTGAGGAAAGGCTGAGAGAGGTGGGCTGATTCAGCCTGGAGAGGAGAAGGCTGTGGGAAGACCTTAGAGCAATTCCAGTGCTTAAAGGGGCTACAAGAAACTTGGAGAGGGGCTTTGGACAAGGCCTGTAGGGACAGGCCAAGGGGAATGGCTTTAAACTGACAGAGGGGAGATAGAGATTAAATATTATGAAGTTCTTTATTGTGAGGATGGTGAGGCACTGGCATAGGTTGCCCATGACTCTATGATTCCATGATTCTGGAAATCTGTCTGTTGAGCACTGAAAGGCACAGGGTCCATGCACACTTATTGCCTAAATTGAAGTTCTTTCATCTTTCCATGATGCCATCTGCATTTCCTGCTTTCCTTTATTTTATAACATCACTGCATGGAAAGGCTCCTTGAGGAAGGAAAAAAGAAGGGTTATAGAGCTGGGATGTGACCAGACGCAGTGGGGAACTTTGCTGCATATCCTAATTTAAATGTAGTTTGTTCTGTTATGTGCTGTGCAAACACATATCCCAGACAACCTATAAGTTTACAATATAAGTGTAAGAAGATGCACAGAATACCAGCAGTACAAATAAACAAGATGAGGGAACACAAGGAACCAGTGGGATGTGTTACTTAGCAAGTGATGTGAAACAAGAAGTTGGAAGAACACAATGACACAGCTCTGTTTTGGTACAAGTGGTGAAAAGAGCTGTCAGTAATCTCCCTATCAGTAATTTCCAGAATAATCACCTTGTTCTTATTAATACTGAGCCATGTTTTGTGTCATTTCTCCGCACACATCCTCCTGATGGATGAAAACATCCAGAATGAAATATTCACCCTCCTTAAAGCAACAGATGTGAGCTTTAAAACCCGTTCTCCCCACTATCTCTTCCAGCCTTGCTTGGTGCACAGTGAGCACCCCATTCTCTGACAATGCTGCAGCCTCACAGTGTGAGCTGTATGTTAAAGCCACATAACTTCATATTATTAATGAAGCTATAAGGATTTGTTCAGGCTAGGCAGCTCCAATTTGACATTTGATGATTTATCCTTTTGGAATTGGGCGGGGGGGAGAAAAAAACCCACCTCAAATAAAATTGACCAAAAAGCTCTATGCACTAATGCATAGATCAAATTATAAATGAAGTTAAATTACATCCTACTTACATGAAGTAAAATTTTTAAATGAACTGAAGAGAAGGAGAACTGTGGAAAGCTGCCTTACTCCCACTGAAATTCAATGTGTTTCCAACTACTTTAATAAAATTCTGGTTATACAGAAGATTTCCATTGTTTTTTAGCATAGGAGATGGTGGCAATGAATGATACAATGAATGGAAGAATTTTGATTTGCAATTATGGACAAGAAAGAAAACAGCAATGGGGCAAAAGCTGTATCTCTGGCAAAAATAAGCCACGTCAAGGACAAATCACTGACACAGAGTGCATAGTTAGAGTAGTGAAATATGCCTCAAAAATAAACCCTAATATGTAGTTGCAGAAGCACAATTCAAACTGTGCATTTCCTAGTGCCTTTTCAGGATTGAAGCCAATTTCAGATTGAACGACCAATGGCAAATATGGATTAGATCCCTTGCCCTCAGTCCAGATGAGGACTGAAGAGAATGTAAATGAAATCTTCAATTGTAGCTAAACATACACAAATGAAACAGAAATCCTGTTTCTGTCCATTCCAGCATCTGAATGAAGAAGCATGACCTTCGGATGATCTCCTCAGGTATACTTGGCAAGGGACATTTGTTTTCATTACTTTTAAAGCTAATTCAGGGATAAGGTTTCCTCAAGTCCATTAATAGCTACTTAGAAAAATAAAATTAATTGAAAAGTCCAAATCTAGTACCTGCATGCCATAAAGAAAACTAGTTAGACCAGAGCTGTCATGCCTTTTCCAACTTAAGAAACAATACCAGAATCAGAACGACAGTGAAACAATAGTGAAACACTGCAAAACTGTAGTCTCCTGTAGAGAAATCTAGTCAACTCTATTTAACTGAATCCAGTTCTATAAGGGTTCCTGGAGTTCTTTGTTCCAACTGAACAGGTAAAATTTTACTCATTTATCAGCTGTATTGTGCTCACTCCAGGAACACAGGTCACGAAGCAGAACTTCATTATCCTAGCACTTTATGAACACAGAACAAGATGAGACTTCCAAGGTGCTGAGAGTAGCATAATAAACTTTGGGAAACATGTACAGCAACAGTTCAATACACCTACATTGCCTTTCAGCCCAATCCTGAGCTGGTGGGGGTGTTAACCCACAGCACTCATAAATGGTCCTCTGCACCACAAACTTGTTCCTCTCCTTACATCAGCACTCGTGGTAAATCATATTGCCTTGTCAGTTCAGTTGTGCTATATGGGAAAGAGCAGCTTGTTATAAATGCAACCCAACTACCTACTCAGGTGGCAGAGAGCATGATTGTGGTTCCACATAGCCTGGGGAGGAATGTAGAGGATGCTTTAATGCATCTGGAGCAGGTGTAGACTCAAAATCACAGTCTAGCCCTGGAGCACCAATTTACTACCATATGATGCATTCTGCATGCAAATGAGGATTTGATCTGTCCTGTTTACTTGTCTAGATAGGTTTTAAAAACAGGAATCTTGCAGTGTTGCCTATGAGCACATTCTTCATAATCACAGGAAAAGAGGACCTGGGTTTCTGAGTTGGGCCTTGTGGCTGCTGCAGACACTTCCATAATTAATCCCACCTATAAACTGGTCAGGCTCTACTTCAAAAAATATTCTTACTGGAATATTCTTACTAGAATCATAGAATAGTTAGGGTTGGAAAGGACCTTAAGATCATCCAGTTCCAACCCCCCTGCCATGGGCAGGGACACCTCACACTAAAGCATACCATGCATGACTCTGTCCAACCTGGCCTTGAAAACTGCCAGGGATGGAGCAATCACAGCTTCCCTGGGCAACCCATTCCAGTGCCTCAGCACCCTAACAGTAAAGAATTTCTTCCTTATATCCAGTCTAAACTTCCACTGTTTAAGTTTTAACCCATTACCCCTCATCCTATCACTACAGTCCCTAATAAAGAGTCCCTCCCCAGCATCCCTATAGGCCCCCTTCAGATACTGGAAGGCTGCTATGAGGTCTCCACGCAGCCTTCTCTTCTCCAGGCTGAACAGCCCCAACTTTCTCAGCTTGTCTTCATATGGGAGGTGCTCCAGTCCCTGATCATCCTCATGGCCTCCTCTGGACTTGTTCTCCATGTCCTTTTGATGTTGAGGACACCAGAACTGTACACAATACTGCAAGTGAGGTCTCACGAGAGCAGAGTAGAGGCGTAGGACAAAGGCAGTGTTAGGAGGGATATTTAATGGCTTTGAAAGATAGCAACTTTATTCAACCTTCAGCCTAAATTTATACATGGCCAGTTCAGACTCATTTGTTATTCTATCTGCAATTTCCTTTGATATACCTAATTATCTTCCCCTTGTGGTTTATACCCTCAAATGTATTTACAGTTGGCAATCATCTCTCCTCTCAGTCTTTGCTTTTCTAGATGTAATGGAACAAGGTTTTTAGTGTCTTCTCAGAAGCCAGCCTGTTACCTATGCTATTCTAATAGCCATATCCTGAACCTACCTTCATTTAAATTCATTTTGCTGAACACAGGAAACCAGAAACAAATGTAATATTCCAATATACCTAATCATACGTTGGCATATAGCTTTAATGTCTCTTCATATCTACAGGAAATACCTCCTGTGATATTGTTAGACCTGCACATCTCTTTCAGTTTGTCTTTTTTTACTCTAATTTACCTATACAAAACTACTTCATGAAAATCTTTTTCACCCCTGATCTTTAGTCACATAGCATAAGTTCTTGCTCTTAGTTGCAAGTATTTAACATACTACTTCGTATGATTAAATTCAATTACCTTCCTTTTACATCAGTTCTTGAGATTACCCACTGATCTCTTTAGCATACCTACATATTCCCCATAATGAAAACTCTCCTCCAGGTAATTCCACTGACATACAGAGTAGTCAAGTAGAAACAGTTTGCTCTTAGATCATTATTAAACAGAATGCATCTCAAGAACCATCCCAGAGGATTCATCTAATACTCTTTCAACCTACCGGATACCTTTTCAGACCAATCCCTGCCATCTCCCATAAAAACTGGCACTATCCATTTCACAGCTTTTTTAGTGATCTCCACATTCTCCAACATAATGGTTACTTTGTTCAAATTGGGAAAGGGAACACAGATTTTCTTTTCCTAGAAAGTCAGTCACAAAAAAAACTTACCAAGTGAGTGTGGTACAACCTAGTTTTGCTAAATTATGTTGAATTTTATAAAATTACCTTTTTTTTTTCCCATAACTTAAACATGAAAGAACACTCAAACGTGTTTTAAGTTTAGCACACTATTTAGCTGAAACTATGGGTTACAACATATTTTTTCATTTACCATTACTTGAACTTGCTATATTCTTCTCTAAATGTGTGACCACTGACTTTATTTAGTTTATTTAAAGCTTTAGAAAGAAAATCACCTGCCATCCCACAACTTAAATGCATTTTGGGTTCTTGAAGTTTTCCTTGCTCATACATTTTATTAAACCGTTTGCTCTTTCGTCTTTCATGATGGTTCTTAAGAAACATGGAGTCAAAGACGGCACAAAAACAATCACTGTTTTATCTCGCTATGCAGTGCTCCAAACTTATTTCACTGTTGATTTTCTATTTAGAAAAGAAACTTGTAACAATTTCCTTTTAATCATTTAGCAAGGTCTGTTTAAGCTTGACTTCTGCCAAGTCTCACTTCTCTGTTAAATATTGACATTTCTGATGTACTTTTTGCCAAGATCAATCCTTTTGTCTACTCTTACTATTCTTTCAAGAGTGTCTTTTCCAACATTTAAGGCCCAGGATCCTTCCCCACTAAGTTGCAAAACTGATTAAAAGTTTTTCCAATTCTTCTCCAGTCCCAGTATTTATCTATGCAGTAGCTCAATAACTGGTTCCTTTGTTTTCCCAGAGTTCTCCCTTTGTATACTGAGAACTTCAATGAAAACATTTTCTTTTAATTTAAACAATTGATTTGCTTGAACTTGGTACCAAGTTCTTCTCTAAATTCAGATCTTCCATGATACTTTATTAGTGAGATCTAAAATAATTCTGTTTCAGTCACTGAATGGTAAAGAAATACACTGGCTTTGAAGTGCAGGCATATCTAGTATCTGGTATTAGCACCACACGTCCTCCAGATAGAGAAGTTATGCCTTGTAATTGTACAATCCCCAGCATTACTTCTCTCAATAACCAGAAATACTAAAATTGAAATAGCCATTACCAAATTCAGTTAGAATAAGGGAATATAACTATAAGCAAAGTCATTGTGATACAAATGAGAAAATAATTACTATACTAGCATTAGTCTGTGTATTTTTAAAGATCAATAACACACTAGAAACAGGCCAAGATGAGTGCATAAAAGCTAAATAACCCATGGGCCATTTTCGCCATTGCACATGTACAAACACATCAAATTTAATATTTATATGATATTTGCATAGAAACATGAAGATATACAAGTAATGATCCTGTTGATTGGAACATAAAATCAATACAGAACAAATTCTGTGGCTGCTGCGGTTTCTGTGAGCTCTTCACTCTCTAGATATGAGGCTGAAGGACTTTAAACATCTTTTTCTCTTGTTTGCATTTATGAAACTACACCTCTCAGCCCTATCAGCAAATAAAGTAAGGTAATTAGCCTCTATGACCCTCTTCATTAGGGCCAGATCCAAAATCCATTAGTGACTGTGAAGAGCCTCCTAGTGACTTCTGAGGCTTTGGATCAGTTTCTGAGTGTGTGCCTAAAGCAAGATGAACATGCCATCTGTTTTCTCTGATGGTCTGACTTCTATTCTCTACCCATTCCTTCATAACTTCTCATGGGTGCTTTTCCTTTTTTCAGTTTTCGCATTTTCTTTTTCCCTGGCTACAGGATGTTGTCATTCCTTTTATTTTCATTATATTTCCAGGTTATAGCTGGATTTGTTTCTTAAATGACCACATGCTTCTATATGTGATCAAGCAAATAGCAACATCTCTCCTACAAATATGTTATAGATATGAGAAGACACTGGGTTCGGTTAGCATAAAAAGGACAACAAAAGATACTTGGCTGAATTTTGTCAGTTTGCAAGTTTAGCAGAAGTGCTATTTAATTCTATTCTAAACAATAACTGCTGCCTCAGTAAGCGTTTCTCAAGGAAACTTCATTACTAAGTGCTTTCCTATTTGACTGGAACTAAGTGCTTTACTATTTAAAGGAGAGAAAATAAATTGAAAGAGAAGAAAGGAAAGTGTTGTCAGTGCTTTATGACACTAGAACAAAATAATTAGAAAGAATGGTTTCTCCACCTATTTAAGTTTGCATACTGCTTGAAATTATTCACTGGGTAAACGTCTACTTTCTCAATATCTCCAGAACAATGACCTGTTTTCTCAATTTAGTGCTACAACAGCAACATAACTTAGGAGTGACTTACTTCTTCACTCAGTCTTGCCTGTTTTTAATGCCTTCCAACTTTGTTCCCAGTAGCAGCACAAGGAATTCAGACTCCAACTTGCAGCACACAGATGTCCGCTCAAAAAAACACAAGAACTTGTAAAATCAGCTCCTGTTTTCTGCAGTTTTCTCTTCTAACTCATGTTGACATCATTCTTGCCACTGATCAGTTACATGAGAAATATGTAATGACTGGGGTTTCCACAGTATAAATGCTAGACATGCTGAATGTTGTCTGATGGGGATACGCTGCCCTTTCTTACTTCCAAAGAGAACTGTCTTCCTTGTAGCACTTTTGCTTTGAAGCATACACCGTTGTCTCTGATGCAAACACTGTGACCTTCAAATCCCTGAAATGCTTTGCAATGCACTTTTAGCAGAACTCGCTGCTGCTCGAGTGGTTTGAATCGGTTGTTCCCATCAATGCAACAACTCACATAATTTCCTGAAAGTGCTTTAGATACTGACAGAAACTGACAATTAATATGCAGTCTCCCAGATGTGCTTAAGCCAGAAATGTCAATAAGAAAGACTTAAATCCATGCGTTAAAATTTCCAGAAAGATCAGGCCAGTCAGTACTAATGTATCCTAGCAATGATGTAAACGATGATTCTCTTATTCAGTAATGAAAATATAGACATATTCCTTACTCTACATCAGACCAGGATTCAGTCAACGCAGTGTCATAAGCAGCATCCTGAATAACAAGTTTAGGAAATCTCTGGAGTACTAAAAGTACCAGTGCTTCAGAAAGAGACAATCCATTGCAGCTGGAAACAGAAGGAAGTCTGAGATACAGTTTTCTACCCACTCACTGAGCTCACACCTAATGTCTCTGTTTTTTAGATTAGAACCTTTTAGAATGCACAATGTTCTAGTAATCCCTTAAAACAATTGCCAGTGTCCCTGAGAAAGATAAACAACCTTGGGCTTCAGAAACAAGTTCCCTCTTATCTGTTGCCTTCCTGATAACCACGAATTCTTGACTACGCGGTTGCTTTTCTTTCCTCTTGCTCCTTTGAAAGGAAGGCTCAAGCACCTCCATATCGCATGGATGCAAATCACCTGGATGCAAATCACCTGGGGACTAAAGTGCTTTCTTAGGAAAGAGAAACTTTATTCATAGCTCCCCAGGTGAAGGTGATCTTAATCACCCATGTCTCCTCCGGAATGGTGAGGGAGGAACAGACAAGCAGCTACCACTTGTCTTTTCTTTCCTCTCTGTTAAATTAACAGGCTCAGAGTGCCTCTGGAAAACCAGACTACTTAAGTGACTCTGACCCAGAGCCATCATGTTCATGAATTTCCTATGGTGCCAACTGAAAGACAAGTGGTGATCTATGAGCAGCAGCACTCCCAGGAATACACAAGAGTAGAATTAAGTGCACCAGCATCAAAGGCAGCACATTCTGAAATACACAGGGACTCTGTGGTACCTGAATTGTTATGCTGGGGTTTTGAAGGTTGGAAGCCTGCATTTCATCTGTGTGGCTGTTTTGGCTATCTAAGTCCCTTTATGAACCTGAGTCACAAATACAACCTTGTCCTGGTTTTGGCTGTAACAATTATTTTTAACCCTCCCTAGTAGCTGATGCAGTTCTGTGTTTTGGCCTTAGTCTGAGAACAATGCTGTTAATAACAATGATGTGTTAAATCAGTAGCACTTACCCTAATCGAGGACTTTTCAGTCTCCTACTCTGCCAAGGAGGAGGGGAAGCTGGGAGGAAGCAGAGAAAAGACACCTGACCCAAACTAGCCAGAGGTATTCCATTCCACAGCATGTCAGGCCCAGTACAGAAACTGGGGGAGTCACCTGGAAGGGACTGACTGCTGCTCAGGTCAGGCTGGGTATCGGTCGGTGGGTAGTGAGCAGTTGGATTGTGCATTATTTGTGTTTAGTGTTCCTTTTTTCTTTCCACTTTTTAGCTTTATATTCTCTCCCCTTAGGATTTCCCTCATCATTATGATTATTAATGGTAGCAGTAGTAATTTTGTATTGTACTTTAGTTATTGGACTGTTCTTATCTCTGTCCGTGGGGATTACACTCATTCTATTTCTCCTCCCCATGCCTTCCAGGGTGGTGGGGGAGCGAGCAGCTGCGTGGTGCTGAGTTACTGGCTGGCCTTAAAAAAGGTGCAGCTCCGTTTGTCCTAAATGTGGATAAGATAAATGCATTATTGTATTACCCAGGTGAATCACTGACTTGTTAAATATCCCATCCACACAAACAGTATTCTCCAAGTCAAAACTCTGAGATGTTTTATATATAACTGTGATTCTTACCACTAGTTTTTGTTCAAAGTAACAGCTTTTCTGCTAATCATAGAATAGTTAGGGTTAGAAAGGACCTTAAGATCATCCAGTTCCAACCCCCTACCATGGGCAGGGACACCTCACACTAAACCATGTCACCCAAGGCACTGTCCAACATGGCCTTGAACACCACCAGGGATGGAGCATTCACAACTTCCTTGGGCAACCCATTCCAGTGCCTCACCACCCTCACAGTAAAGAACTTCTGCCTTATATCCAATCTAAACTTCCCCTGTTTGTTTAACCCATTACCCCTTGTCCTTGTCTGTTAGTTATATACAAGGCAAGCACACACAGGATAAACAGGTGATCTGATATCCTTTATTTTTATGGAAAACCTAATCGAAGGAACCACCACACACTAATCCTGGGAACCAATTTGCCAGATATCTTTATGGATGCATAACTTTGCTTTTTACTAAATATTGATATTGTTTATAGCCAATTTTTACACCATGGCATCTTCAAAAATATATGAAGGTAAGAGAGAAAGAAAACAATTATCCCAGATTTTAAAGACCTTTCAAAGTTACATTATCAATAAGATAAACCAAAGCCAAATAAGCTCACTAACTGGAAGCTGAAGAAACACAGGAAAGTGTTGCATTTGCTTTTTGGTGGCACTTTCCAGGGTATCCCTGTTTGCACAATGTCCTACATTTTTGTTATCCTACATTTGCATGAGAGAGACAGGATTTGGGACCACTGAGGTTTTGATATGTCATGGTAATGTTTACAGTTCTAGCTCTATTTATCACTTAAGCTTTTAAAATGTTGCTTTGCCATCCAGATTTACTACAAAACCTTTGCCTCTCCTAGGCTGGATCCCTGTGCGGTCTAAAATTCACATGCAGCTAAACCCACCTTGTTTTTTCCTCCACCATTTTCAAGCTCCTATCAACCTCTTCACGACTTAGTTTTTCACTGCTTTCTGGACATACTTATACTTCGAATGCATTGTTATGCAAAGAGCCTCGAAGTAATGTATACCCTGCTGTGTACAGTGGAGTATATTGACTCTGTTTAGCATCACAGCCCTGCGGTGTATTGTTGCACATGTTTCTGTTGAGAAATAATTAATGTGGTTGTGCTCCCTTTAGTGCAGCTGGCCTCAAGAATCCAGCTTCATTGCTGCACTGTGCTTCATTATTCACTTTGACTTGAGCATTTTTCTTACATACACTCTGTTTTCCAGTGAACCAAGAGCTTTTGTATCTATAAATCACTTTTGCAAGTTAGCCATGGTGTCAAGAGAGTAGATTTACCTGAGAAAATAGAATGCAAGCAACAAGCTTGTTAAGTATAGCAGAATAACAGGAATGAGACTCTGACAAGTTCCAAAGCACACATTTGTATCCCATAACAGATGTTATTGGTTTTATTTTCTCTTCAGGTAGGCTGCTTTTATCTCAGGTATATTCTTATTTTAAATTCCTGTTTATTTCAAGTGTTTGTTATTTCAACCATTTTTTCTTGGCAGTTGTTTTCAATGAGCATGTTTTTTTCACAAACACATTGCTTTTTCTTTACTTTAACTGAGGGTTTTCTCCATCTGTTCTCCAGGATATTATAAGCAAATTTGTACAAGACTGTTGTTCCTGAAGGTTTCAAAAATCATATCAAAAATCTCTTTGGCCATATAGAGTTCAGTCTCTGTTTATGGAAGACTGATTCCCAGTGAAGGCACTCTGATATATCATCTAGTAAACATTAAGAACTTGTGGGGTTGATCTCCGGTGACACTGATCACCATTCAAATGATAGCATCTAACAACAGTCATGATGCTATAGCACCTCAAATACCCTCTTCTCAGAACAAAGAGATAAAAATATATAATTTACAAATACAGTTTTGGGAAAATGTCACCTTTTAAATTATGTTCAAGTAGGTATCAATGCCTCAGAGTTAATCTAAGACAGAGGACACAACTCTATCATTTACCTTGAACTCCTGCCTAATATAGGCTGTAGGACCTACTTAAACCATCTCTGGAGAAAAATATCACTTAGTTCCATAACATCTTTTCCTGAGGCAGAGTAGTGACTGCAAAAAGGAAAGAAAAGCCAGGATAGGCCCTGCAGTTTCCCCCTTAAAGAAACTGAGCACACATCTCTGCCTGTATTCCCTGAGAGCTTTTCTTTTCAAATAAATCCATAGCTTTAGTGCCTTCACTTTATGTCTTCCCCTTTTCAGGAGGAAGGGTGCCAGTGAAGGATGATATGTTGTTTCTGAGCATACTGTTTGCTGATGTCTCAAACATATGCTGCATACACAGCTATACACATTTATTCTGATTTTAACCACCAACATCCTGTTGTGTCCCTTGTCCCCCCCAACTGTCCATTTTTGCTCTATCACATCCGTTAGTATCTGACAACCCTTTTTGCATTTAGTAATATTGTCTCCTTCTTAGTGCTTATATCATGCTCCCTCACCCTTTTTTTCTATCACCTACTGTTTTTTGCTCCCTAACACCCTTTCACTATTCCTAAAACTTTCATCCAGTCCTTGTCATTTGTCATTGCTAAACTATTAACATATAACCTATTAACAGTCTCAACCTGTCTAAACATCAAACCATCAGCTCATCTTGCCTCCCCCCAGGTAGGATGAAATACACTCTCTTAAAGGTCATTTCTCATTAAAGTGCATATTTTCTCTGAGTCACCACTTAACCTTCCCTCCCACCTCCCAAAGAGGCTTGCTCTTTCTCTCCCTAAGAGGATGTGCTTTTCCAAACTCACAACAACCCTCAAGGCCTCCCCTAAAGACACTTCAGTTATCAACATCTTTTCCAAGTAGAATTAAGCAAGATATTCCAAAAATGTTACACATCAGGTCCCAGATCCTCTTATATTCCACATCCCAGAATGTGTTCTAACTCTACAGTCCTCAGCTGTGCAGCTAATGGCTTCACTTTGGCTACCCTTTACTTTGGCTGAGACACCAACCTGAATATTTGTGTTTGGCTGCTGACCATCCAAGGAGGACCAGGACTTCTTGCCGATTCAATGCTTTCCAGGTGGGAATGCTTGATTTCAGCCACAGGCTGTATTCTTTCTTGACATATGACTTCAGAGTTGGCCAATTTAAAATACCTGACACTGTTTCACCAAGAACAGTCTGGCCTACACAGATACCGTGATGACTCACACCATCCTATTTACCCTTTTTAAGCACCACCACAGTGTTAGCTCTCTTTCAGTACACTGAAATTTATTCAGCACTCAAAGAGCTTTTGAAAACTCAGCATGACAGATGCAGACACTATTCAACTAAATCCTTTAGAAATTAGATTGGAAAATCAAGGCCCTAGCTCATTCTCATAATTAAAGGTAGTTTGGGGCTTTATTCAAATAGACTTGCATTAAACTCTTAAGTCCTCACTACATTTAGATTTACCTGATTTCCTTCTACCCGGTTAAAGTAGCACTGAAGCTTCATGAAGATCATAGTTTTCCTCAGCCCTTTTCAATAGTTATTCCTCTGCTGCTGGGAGAGATGAGCAATGGCATTGTTTGGAGGTGGAAAATCAGTGCAGCTATTTATTTTAATGGCTTTTGTTACTTTAACTCAAAATTTATAGCTCAGAGCAGTTGCAATTTCTTTTTACTGTAGGTCTACATACGCACTTGACTCGCTCATTTCTCCCTAAGTCACATTATAATGAATATACCTAGAAATGTCATATTCTTTTTTCTAAGCTTCCTCTCAGAAAAATATTCCTAGTAGATCTCTAGATTTCCCCTGAGAAAGCTTAATGTGAAATCTCTAAGCATATTCATTATAGTGTAAGTTGCATAGGTATAGCATGTCTCTCTGCTTAAAAATCCAATTATGATTTCAATATTCAGAGGTTTAGCTATATGTTTATTGACAAAAATGCGTATAAGTACCTCACTGCGTAATGCAGCCCTATTTCTGCCTTGGAAATATAAATATTTGTCAAGGTTTATAACGACAGTTGCCAATGTTTTGTGTAAGTTAACTAGTCATATTACATTTCTAATTCCTAAATACATATTGGATGCACATATTTTTCCATTCCTAAAAGTTCAAGGGACATTTAAAGAATATAAATTTGCTATCTTCTTTTGCATTTTCCCTAAGCTTTTGTAAAGGCTACACAGCTATTAAGACCATTGATATCAATGGAATAGGTATTTTTTTGACCGTGTACTCTTCAAAGTGGACTTCAAAAAGAAGGTTGCTAGACTACAGATTAGGATCTGTGCATTTTCATGCTGGCTTTTTTACAACTGGCCTGCACTTTCTGTGTTTCACGTTTCCCCATTGTGAAATACAATGAAAATAGGTACATCATCGTCACTGTCAATAAAACTATTTGCACTTTAAAGCATTGTTTAGCATCAGTAAAGATTACAGTTACCAGCTCATAGTTTATTTCAGCTTATCTTTTTTTTTTTTCTTCCTTATACAGTTTAATTGCTGTAAATGATAACCTAATGATATCCTGTAATGATGAGGATGATCAGGGGACTGGAGCACCTCCTGTATGAAGATAGGCTGAGAAAGTTGGGGCTGTTCAGCCTGGAGAAGAGAAGGCTGCATGGAGACCTCTTAGCAGCCTTCCAGTATCTGAAGGGGGCCTACAGGGGTGCTGGGGAGGGACTCTTCACTAGGGACTGTAGTGATAGGACAAGGGGTAATGGGTTAAAACTTAAACAGGGGAAATTCAGGTTAGATATAAGGAAGAAGTTCTTTACTGTTAGGGTGGTGAGGCACTGGAATGGGTTGCCCAGGGAGGTTGTGAATGCTCCGTCCCTGGCAGTGTTCAGGGCCAGATTGGACAGAGTCATGTTTGGCATGCTTTAGTGTGAGGTGTCCCTGCCCATGGCAGGGGGGTTGGAACTGGATGATCTTAAGGTCCTTTCCAACCCTAACTATTCTGTGATTCTATGATTCTATATATTAAGCTTTCACAGCGAAAGTATGCTACCAAGATCTCTCTTCTGCTTTGTAGGTGAGGAATAGGAAACGTGCATTGTGCTCCAAGTGCAACCTGTTGAATTCTGCAAAATTAAAAAACTACTACAAAAATATAAATTATTCAGAGAATTCAGTCAGAATTCATGTATTGCATTAAGCTGCATGAGGTGAATTTTAAGCTATGCTTGAGACTCACCAGCTAGGTTCAAATTCTTAGGGTAACTCAGAATAAAACATACATAAGAAGCATAGAATTGCTTTTCAACTACTTACAGCTTCAGCATACCTGGAATTACCTTACCCATTTGACATTTACTTGCTGTTTTAAACATGGGAACAAATTTGAGGGGAAATGGTCTATACCATATAATTCTACATATTACAAAGCAGTCCGTTGTTCCTCCAAAAGTACTTTCAAATAAAGTATATATCAGATCAGTTCTCAGCCTGATGAGAGAGCTTTCCTTCCCTTTGCAGTCAAAGAGCAGCTGGATGACAGTTGTAAGTGGAAGACAAATGGTCTTCTGACTGCTTCAAATATAACTGCATAAGATTAGAAAATAACTGCAATGCTGCATCCAAAAGCAAGATGAGAAATTTGTATTGCGATACTGTAGTACTATGTTATGATGCACAGCAAGGACAGTTGTGGAATTCAGTCTGGGTAAGTCAGAAGGTTATTTCCTCCTTTTTTCCTTCCTATTTATCTTCATCTTTGCTATGTCATTCCCTACCCAAGTGGCATACTGATTCCTCAAGGTTGAGTGGCCCTAATTTATGTGTTACAATTGATTCCAAATTAATAACAAAAGTGAAAGGCAATTTTATGCAATGCAAAACATTGCATTTCTGAAAAGACAAACCCAGTAAATCAAAGATGCCTTTTAAAAAGTCCTGCATCGAAAATGACCATCTTTGCTGCACGATGATGACTATCATTTCCAGAATGAGTCATTTTCTACTAGTAAATTGATATTCATCATTCCCATTTATTTAGATGTGCATTTCATTTTAAATCCACATATTATTTGTCAAAACTAAGTGAAAACTGAATCAAACCACTGCTTTGTAGCTCTTTAGTTTGTCATTTTTTTTTTCTGTGTTTCTTTCTCAATCTTTCTGCCAGAAGATCCCTACATTCTTTCTTGGAAAAGACAGAATTCCAGAAACACACATTCCTCCTTTTTAGTGTACACATACCCTACTATTAGCTCTCCAGAAGCTTTTATTCAGAAGTGGTATGTTTATTTGGAATTCTCACTTGCAGCTCTGCTCATTAGTCACTACTGGTGATTGATGTGAAGCATCACAGGGTAGAACACTTCAGGTTTGCTTGGGTATTAACACTCAGGCTGATTTCTGCAAGTATGCTTTTTGTGTCCGTTTGGAAAAGCAGAACTGTGTGGAGCAGAATACCCATTTGTTTGCACTTCCTGAAAATTAGGATGCTATCCAAGCCCTCAGAACACCCCTAAATCTGTGTTGAACTCTCAAATCAATATAGGATTTATACCTGCAGAGTTATTTCCAGATGAAATTATTGTCAAATAACTGTAGAAATACTAAACTGGAGGGAAAAGTTCTGTTCTGCATCAGCCTGGAGGACAAGGATACAGCCCCAAAAGCTGTCCTGCTTCACAAAAAACATTTTTTTTTTCATTAGGAAATCATTACCTATTTAATAATACTTAATACCACTTAAGTATTAATTTTAGAAATGGCAGTATTCTGCAAGTTGTAATCTAAAATCTCTGCAAGCCACTATGATTTGCATCTGTGGAGAGAATGTCACTCTGACTGTATTATACTGCTATCCTGGGATGGCACAAGACACCCCTGTGATGCCTTTGGCCTTCCTTTGCCTGCCAAGGCAGCTTCACAGCCAGTCTGCATTAGATGCTCACGTTCCAGTCACCAAACAGGAGTGAAATAAAGCTTGGACTTTGTCATCTAAGGATAATAGAGTAAATAAGCTGAAAGGCCACATCCTAAACAGCTACATTCAAAGTAAAGGCAATTCTCATGTAAAGCCATAAATAATACAAAAAATGCAGCAGAATTACTCACTGCAAACTATCTGGTGAGAACAAGTGAGTTCGGAAATGAAAGAAGGGCAATAAATAAATGGTATTACCTGAAAAATAAAATGTCAATATAATAATTTAAAAGAAAGAGTAGCAGAATGCTGCCTCTAGGCAGCTATGACTTGCATAAAATAATTTTTCACATAATAAGTATCTCAAGGTCTCAGTGATCTTGGCAAAGTTAAAGGGATAGCTTTAAAGTAGACAGGAAGAATTCTTTTACTTGGACTCACATTGGTGGATTTTGAACTCTCAAAGGCTGCTTAACTTTCCAACTTTTCTTCATATTTGATATAGAATATACAACATTTTTCCTGCAGTTGATTTTTGTTTCAATCACTTTTAGAATACTTCCTAGTATTGTGTCAGTGCTTTCTTTCTAGTATCTGTATTTTCTACTGACATGTTTTCCCTGAACAAATTCCCTAAAGTTTTCACTGCAGAGAGCGTAAGTAACTTCAGGCTTATGATCCAGTATATTGGACAATGAAATTTCTTTTACTCCTTTGGGAACAAAATGGCTCAGTGTGTCGAGTGAGTCTTATTGAATTAAAAAGAATATATCAAACAATCTCCAGTTTTCTTCTTCTTCTTGAACATTCTTCAAAGCTTCAAATTATTTTGAAAACACAGTGAGATTTCATAACCAAATACTCAGTGACTTAAAATTGTTCACACAACAGGAAAACTGTCCTCATCTTCCCTGGACCCAAGGACTCACTGAAACAAATTGTGAACCCTTCATCCAAGGGCCTCACTTGGAGTACTGTGAACAGTTCTGGTGTCCTCAACATAAAAAGTACAGGGAACTGTTGGAACAAGTCCAGAGGAGGCCACGAGGATGATCAGGGGACTGGAACACTTCCTGTATGAAGATAGGCTGAGAAAGTTGGGGCTGTTCAGCCTGGAGAAGAGAAGCCTGGAGACCTCAGAGCAGCCTTCCAGTAGCTGCAGGAGGCTGATAACGGATGCTGGGGAGGGACTATTGATTAGGGGCTGTAGTGATGGGACAAGGGGTAATGGGTTAAAACAAACAGGGGAAGTTTAGATTGGATATAAGGAAGAAGTTCTTTACTGTGAGGGTGGTGAGGCACTGGAATGTGTTGCCCAAGGAAGCTGTGAATGCTCCAGCCTTGGCAGTGTTCAAGGCCAGGTTGGACAGAGCCTTGGGTAACATGGTTTAGTGTGAGGTGTCCCTGCCCATGGCAGGGGGGGTGGAACTGGATGATCTTAAGATCCTTTCCAACCCTAACTGTTCTATGATTCTATGAAATATGCAGAAATCTCAGTATGAGTTACTAAACCCAGTGAATACATACAAAAAATGAATATACAAATGAATAAAAGCCTAATTCACAGTGATATCCTTTGCCTTGGAAAGCTAGAATTGTAGAGTGTAAATCCAAAATACGTATTTTTTTCTCTATCTGAAATATAAACCTAGCCAACATGCATGGGAAGGGCCATCGTTCTCTGAGATAATGCCCTCAGAGGAGTTTAAATGGCATTGTAGTGATAAATCCAAGGAAATACACTTTTCTGGTTTAACTGAGCTAGCATCCATGCGATGTTTTTCAGACACTGAGATTTAAAGAAAATTCTAAGATAACAGTATGAAGATATTAATTTTTTGATAGGCACATAGAGGGAGCTAAATGTATGGTATTATTTCATCTTCTTTTCCTAATCACAGTGCAGTAGTTAATTTTTTTCCCTAGTCACTTATAGCTTTCCATCTTCCTTCATATCTCTTTTTGTAGCTTTGCAGCTTTTCTATTGTGAGTACAGAGATGAGAAGTGCTGCCATGCCACAGCTGGGAAAGGATTCACCCTCTGCACAGCTGTAGCAATGATGAATTATAGGGCAAGTCTTATAAAAAGAGGTAAAGAAAGACATGTGCTTTTTACTGTTTGCCCTGGATAACTCAAATTCTTCTGGCACTGCATATTCTGAAGCAGTCCAGACCATCCCATCCCTGTCTGTAGAGGAGGTTAAACAGATGAGTCCTCCTAGTCCTATTACTGCTTCTGGGACAACTATGGGCTGCTCACCTATTCTTGACCACACTCTCAACCTGTAGCAATGCAACTGTCAATAGCAATAGGAATAAATAAAAATGGTTTGTTCACATCTCCAAGAGGGATATAATAGTAGAAAGTTGTTCCTTCACTTCTTAAGCCAATAGTCATCAGTAAGACAGTTACATAGGTTTACTGAGTTTCCAGTCCCACTCACTGAATGTGAAGACTGACAGTTAACAACATTGGGCAGGAGCTTCTCTCCCTCAAAAAGATACAACCTTCCATGTCCCAGCTCTTCTGCCTTTCCACACGTGCTCCAGGCTGGCACATTTCAGATCTCTTACAAACACAGATGAAACAGGTCTCCATAAGACACACAGATCTCTACAACCAGGAATAGCTTCAGCATGTAATGACTCTCTGACAGAATAACAAAGAACAAAGTTTTCCAGTGATTAGTTATATTTTGGGTGCCAAATTAGGGCTGCTCTGCGGTGACAAAGTCACATGCTTTGTGAGAGTAATGTTACAAGAAAATCAGATCGTTCCAAAGAACCCTAATTTAGGTCAATGAACTAAAGCAACCAAATTCTGCAGCTGCTTTGGAAAAGGCTGACCTGGTATTTCAGTGTCACATTAGCAGGACTGCACAAAAGGATCCTTCATCTCATTTCATCAGCTTTCTCCTGTACAACCAAAGGTCAAAGCAAAATCTGGTAAGGTACAAGAGGCAAAAGGAGAGCACAGGCCTTAATTGCATCCAGAGACCAGAAAGTCTGCCCTTTCCAATGCTTACAACCTCTCTGAAGGTAAACCGCAGCCACTGACAACTGCCTATCAGTGTCAACTTTAAACTAAGATGTAGCTGGAATTAGAAAGCAGAAGAGAATTTCCCGCACAGTGACTGCATGAACTACACTTGTATTTCCAAGGATAGTTCTTATTTTTGCTTTTCATTGTAAAGAATTATGTGCGGCACGTAAAGGGCAAAGACTTTGTACAAATATCCAAGAGGTCAGTTTTTCAAACTGGCTGCCCAAGAACAAAAAAGATGAGATCCATGTGATAACTCTGCATCCTACATAGGTACTTCTGCCTCTTCTTGTGGGCAGACTGTGGCCCCTTCCAGAAAGATTCCTGTGGGTGTACGTTATAGCAATAAACACCCATAGGCCACTATTCAACTATAAACCTGATACAAGCTAGTCAGTAAGAAGGATTCTGCCTTTGAATTGTAATTCATTTCAGTCTGAGGCTGCAAGAATAACCACCACTTACTCTCACTTAGGAAGCAGGCAGAACCTAGCAAAGAAGAAACATAATAAGGGCACCCGGTGAGAAAGCTTTCAACAGTGAATATAAACAGTTCTGTAAAGTGAACACTCAGAGAGCAAGACTGTGTTTGGAGGAGCTCAGCAGATACCTGAGGGACACTTGCTTTAAAAGATTTACTTTCTCCTGTTGGAAGATGTCAGACCACTCCAGTGGGGCTGTTGATGGTTGGATATTGATTTGTGTACTCTGGGTTAGCAGAAGGCAGGATCTACAGAATAAGCTTTTAAGCACTGAAAATACCTTTTCCTAGTGGCCATTTCTTGACCACTCACCTCCACTGTTATTTCTGAGCTATATAAAGGAGGACTTTCCTGGTACTGCAATGTCCTGCCATCTTATTCTTGAGAGTTCAAAGCTTATTGATGCATGAATAACTGATGCCTAACACCTTATAAAAAGGCAGAAAGCAGATACACTACTCTAAAAGTGAAAAACTTATTTCCCAGACATACAAGCAAACAGCAGATAAAAAGCTGAAGATGTGCCAGCAATGTGCACTCACAGCCCAGAAAGCCCTGTACTACATCACAGGAAGCATGGCCAGCAGATTGAAGGAGGGGATGCTCCCACGTTACTGCACTCGGGTGAGACCCCCCTGCAGTCCTGTGTCCAGCTCTGAGGCAACAAGACAAGAAGCATGTGGAGCTGTTAGAACGAGTCCAGAGGAGGCCACAGAGGTGCTGTGACGGCTGGAGCAGCTCTGCTCTGGAGCCAGGCTGAGAGAGCTGTGCTGGTTCAGCCTGGAACAGAGAAGGTTGCTTAAAATGAGACCTTATTGTGGCCTTTCAGTACTTTAATGGGGGCCTACAAGAAAGATGGAGAGAGACTGTTTAGCAAGGCCTGCTGCAGTAGGAGAAGGGGTAATGATTTTAAACTAAAAGAGGGTAGATTCAGACTGGATACAAAACCCCAAGTTTTTCTAATGCGGGTATAGAAACACTGCCCCAGGTTGCTCAGAGAGGTGGTAGGTACCCATCCCTGGAAGAATTCAAGGTCAAGTTGGAAGGGGCTTTGAGAAACCTTGAAGACATTGCTGCTTATTAAAAGGGGTTTGCTCTAGGTGTACTTTAATGGTCACTTCCAACCCAAATTATTCTATGACTCTTTGCTTCTATGATTCTATGGTCTCTGGTCAAACAAGATACAGATATAAAAAAATATTGCATTGATCTGAATTAAAATCCTTTTGTCATTGAATGCAATCCAATTCCCACTACTCTTCAGTATTCAGTAGAAGGCACCTCATTATATTTTTGCAAACTTCTGCATTTTCACAAAAGAAATTATTGATGAAAACAGCATAATTAATAGTTCCTATTACAGTAGTAATAACTCTTAGGTCTACAAGGTACCAAAGAAAATAAAAGCCCAGGCCTGAAATAAATTCCTTACTCTACTAAAATGCACAAGGATTGTTTTTTCCATTGATTCCTCAGGATTTTCAAATTCTATGCTATAAGTTTACTTCTGACTACAGTTCCAGCCTTCCTCGTTGAGGTTTGAATAGACCCTGGAATGCAGTGGAAATGTGGAAACCCAACAATTAGAGAATAATAATCTTAAACTAGAAAAATAAAATCTCATGGTACTCGCTGTCACTGAAATATCAAATCAAAGAAAAGAAGAGGGAGGGAGTAGATCTCTCTCTTCACTCAACAGAGCATGTGGTGGATGGAGAGTAAAATGTATCAGAGTTGTCACAGCAGACTCCCAGATGATAAATCATTATCAAGCACGATTTACTCTTGTGGAGTATCTTTAACCCGATTTTCTAAAGAAATCATTATGCCATGTGAGCATTCATTCCTATCTCTCTTTCAACTGTAGCATGCCCAATAGCCAGTTGCAACCAAATCTGAAAAAACTGAGGAGGAAGGAAAGCAAGTTCCTAAAAACTTTGTAAAATTATGTGGTTCATTTAAAACAGGGACATTCTGCAGTGTAACCTGAATTGTTATCATAGGCCAGACAATCCACAGGAGTATAAGAGGAAAAGAGACACTTTGTGCATGTCTCAGCCTTGGAAAAATTCTCAGTCAGAGGTTGACCTGTTCAGATATCAAGGTCAATCTCATGATGACAATGCATTGAGATCTAGATGTCTTTAATTCCAGTGTTGATAGAATTTAATCTTTCTACACAGCCTATTCCACAAAAAAATAATATGGTTTTATACAGGTAATGAAAATCTGTGCTGAAGCACCAAAGATTCTGCGAAAACAGCTTTACTAATCATAATGACCTCTTTTTCTCTAACATCTGAAGAATAGACAAGATTAGATGACCAAAAGAGGACTGGGAACTGAACTCAGGTGTTGAACTTGGCATGAATAGGACACAAATCGTTAAGTGACCCATTGTCTGTCTTTATTCTTCTTCAAGGTAACTACTGATGTTGGCTGATATTCCATCAACTTCTGTTAAAATCCTCTCTTTATCATACTCCTCCTCCAAGCCAAGGAGTCAGTCAATTTGAACTTTTCTCCAGCTTAGAGAACTTAGGCTAGGCTTTGTCACAGACTCTATTCAGTTTCCTCTTACACTGACCACTGATGTATAAAAGCTCCTATCAGTCTTGGTAGCACTGGATATACTTTCAGTCCTGCAGTACCGGAAGACTAACATCACTGCACTAATATGAGTCATTTTATGTAGAATTTCCTTTTCATGGTGTCTTTAATATTCAAGCTGGAGCAAGATAAAGGCTTATTTTTAGGATTTTTTTCTAAGTGTGCATTTGGGCATTGTAGTTTATTAGAAATCACTAAGTCTTGTCTACACCTGGATCTGCATTTTGTGCCTGTAAGGTAGAGAAACTCACACATTCTCTGAGGTAGCTGAAGGAATTAAAACTGGGGTTTTTTATTATTATTTTGAGAAGAGAATTCTTCTGATTTTCCTTAAATGTGTTACTCAAGTAGGTTCTTTTGAGACCTCTAAATGAGGAGCATTTATTTAAGGGTGATCCTTGTGGGGATCAGGGTTTGGTGATGGCACCTGATAAGTGGCTGGCACAGCTGAAGAAAGTGAAAGGATAAAAGCATGCCCCTAAGGAGGAAGCTGGCAGAGGGGCTACTTAAAACTTCCTTACCTCCTGGAACAGCACTAATCACAGCATTAAGGTGGATCTGTCTCAAATTCCTCATTTTTGTGAGCTCTTACTGAAGCCTTTTAAGCTCAAATCCCCAAGTCTTGTTAAACTGTAAACTAGGACACAACGTTTTAAATTGAAACAACTGAACAACATTACGTCAAAGAGCAAAAATCAAGCTTTCTACACTAGCTGACTGTATCCTTGCAGTAATTTCTTGGTATGCCAGCTGGGTCTCGGGTAGCTCGGTGATGCTCAGCAAGCTCTGCACTGTCCATCCCACCAATCCCTTAGCAGAGTTTCCTTTGGGCATTTCTGAGACCCTGCTGATCTATTCTTGAGCTCCACGTGGGACACATTCTGCCAACATGCACACAGCTGTCCTATGTTACCCCAAGGGATGGAACCACCTTTTCATCCTGAGGCCAAGTTCATACCAAAGGCAGTAATTCCTCAGGAATATATCCACAGATTCATGTCACCCACTGATGAAAGTGACCTCCTACAATTAAATTTATGGTGTTCTTGCCAAGTCTATATAAACTGAAGTAATCAATCCTTTACCACCTTCCCTTTCATTCTGCTATATAAAAAAAAAGCAGGAAAGAGTGCAAAAGCCCTAATACATCTTCAACCAATTTATCTTTTACATTATAAAATCCTTTAAATTATACTGACTTTTAAAAAATGTGGATAAATGCCATGAAGAAAATATCTGATGGCTTTGGGATGGAGAAATCTGTAACTTGGATAACTGGACTAAAATGGAAAGTTTACTACAAACTGTTTGATATGGGCAAACTACATTTTATCTCTCAGCAGCAGGAACCTTAATACATTTTGCAGCTTTGCCATTAAGTACAGAGAGATGATTTTTCCATCTAATTCCTAAAAGCAGTTTTGTGGAAGAAAATGGGTAATCAACATGGAGAATGCCTTTCTTCTGAAAATGCTTTTAGTCTAATATAAATGACAGCTATTTAAAGGCAATCACTTGTGTTTTATATCTCACACAAAACCCAGCAGACACAGTCCCCTGCCTTTGAGACAAAACACTGATACATGTGACAGAACATTTCAAGCAGTAACAATCAGAAACCATAGATTCAGCAGCATCCAGAAAACAACTGAAATATCCTCCATTTTTTGCCATTGTTGTTCAGTCTTTTAACTGATATTGTGCTGTATTATGTTGTGAATAACTAATTATCTGCATCAGACAGGTACAGGAGATGAAAATCACATTCATTGTTCAGTATGTACACTGATAACTTACACATCTGTTAAAAATAAAGTGGTTTTCAAAATATCACCCAGGAGGCATTCTGTTCTGTTCAGTGACCTTTGGAAACTCTAGTCCAATGAATAACTACTGATGCACAAGTAAACTGAGAGACAGTAGATAAAAAGTGCCTATAACCTTACATGTTATCTGTTACGAGAATAGCTATGGTAAAAAGATATACTGCTGTTTCATAATCTGTCTGAGAGAGAAAATCAGTGAGAACATAAGCTTTTATCCCTTTAAGTTGAATGGCTATGGAATTCATTATCTTGGACAATTAAAAATATAACATGGAGAAAAAGTGCAATGAATTGTATAATCTAAGTATCTAATTTAATGGTATTTTACTACCTTACAGGCATTTGTTCATATGGCATCAGTCACATCTTGGTAAATCCAGCCTTGCATTCAAACATTTATGTAGAAAGAAGCTTAACTGTGTTTGCTTCAGGATGGC
This sequence comes from Melopsittacus undulatus, assembly GCF_012275295.1. Classification (NCBI taxonomy): domain Eukaryota; kingdom Metazoa; phylum Chordata; class Aves; order Psittaciformes; family Psittaculidae; genus Melopsittacus; species Melopsittacus undulatus. The sequence goes on along the minus strand of NC_047528.1, from coordinate 6,603,662 downwards.
AAAACTTCATATTAGCAAAATGTTGGTAGAATATTGAAGGAATTCAGCAATGACAATCTTGCATCCATTGGAAATCTCTGTAAGCACTATGATGCATGACAAAGCTTAGACATTCTTTTTTACACATTATATGGCCATCTGGGTTTGATCTTGAGAGAAAGAAAGTCTGCAGTCTAAGGAAAATCACATAACCAAAAGCCAAGGAAAACCCACCAAATCCAGGAAGACGGGATGCAGCACAAAGTTTAACTATTTCTTTTTCTTTTTGTGACACTTTTAAACCAAGCTGCCACCAAAGTCTTTACTGCCAGCTCTGATTACAGTTCACGTAATTCAGACATCCATAAACACATCTGTTACACATAGATATGGCCTATAGACAACAAAAAAAGCTTTTGCAATTTTTGTTCTAATGTTTTCCATTATGCACACATGCAAGGAAATCAAGGAGGTTAAAAGAGAAAAGACATCACAATTCCATGTCACAAGCTAAGCCACATGGGCTCTTCCCAATAATCAAACGCCTAGTTAAGCACTGATATAGTTATGGAGAAAAAGAGCCTGGATACTGGTCTGCAAGTAGCTACATCTGAAACTTCTTAAAAACATGAAATGTGTATCCTGCTGTACCACTCACATTTTTATTGTTTAGAATAAAGAGCAAACATCTTTAATTAAAATGCAAATAATTTTATTCTTAGCCATTTTTAATTTCATAAGTAATTGCATTGTTTTTTATTATAGATTATTTTTTTCCTATAAGAGAAGAAAAACTTACACTTACCCTCTCCAAAGTAATTTCTTCAAATTCATATTCAATTTCTGTTCCATTGACCTACAGAAAAACAAAACAAAAAATTCCTTAAGTACATATGGAAAGTAATTGGTAGGGATATTGTACAGATTTTCCAGTATGATCAGTTTACATGATCAACAATGTAGGTGAGGCTATCTAAATTATAGCCTATTTAGCTCTTCTTTGTCTTGAATGGCATGTAATCAAACCTATGAACTTGAAAACAGTAGCAGTTCAGTGTGTGTGAAATAGCAAGTCACTCATATGATTTGACTGATATTTGATAAAGTGTGTGGACTTGGTACAAAATAGTCTCCAAGGTAATAGTTTCATGTCAAAAATAGACTTGTTTCTAAAAATTGTTCCCAAAAATGGAAGAAAGTTTAATTATTCATTGCCTTATGAGCTCCAATTTACCTTGTACTACAAAACCAAACAGGAAATTCATAGTACTTACGGAAAAATCACTCACTGATACATACACTGAAATGCATCTTGTTTACTATATTAACCTAGGGCAAGAACATGACAGAGGACCTTTGCAATAGACAGCTGAATGGCAAAAAGGCACAGAATGTTAATGTAATTCTTACGCTGAGTTTCAGTGTCAAAATAAATTAAACTACAAAATGTAGAGCACCAAAATGGATTGCACTGGACAAGAAATCTATCAGCTCAAGACATGACACTGATTTAAGCAGTATTGTTCCAAGAAACCTTGTTCCAGTCTGGCATAGTTTTTTTCTGTCCCTCTAGGCAATTCACTTAACATCCCTTCCTTCGTTTCCATGTTTCTCAGAATACTGCATCTGAAAAAGCTGCAAAAGCTGACTGTATTGTCAGGAAACTGCAGAGTAATGAAAACACTTCTATTATTAAAACCTAAGAAGACTCCAACATCCCTCAGCTGCAGCTAAGCAGCAATTCTTTTTGATTTGGCAAGAAAATATTGATTAATTGAAAATAATAGCTATTGCTTATGAATCATGACAGTTCAGTTTTTGTGATGATAGGATGTTTCCTGGAAAACAGTTCTGCTTTATTGTTTTATTTAATTTATACTTAATGAAAAAAAATTAAGAATTGTAAGAGCAAAACTGATGCCTTAGGATTGACCAAAACTTGGAGAGACAAATCTATTATTTCTCAGGACAAGAATGTTTATTACTACTCCCCACTCCCAGCCACTAACTTCTTGTATTAGCTTTCTAACTGAAATCAGAAAACACAGTACACAAATCATTCTTTATCTAGTCAAGCATCTTTCAAGTGTAATTACCTGCTTTGCTTGAGAATATTTGAATATTATAACTAGGTACATATATCTACCAAACAAAAGCTTCCTATGAATGTTGCCAACTATTTAATTTGTCTGCAATTCAAGCTCTGATAAACCACAAAAACAGTAAGAGAAATACAATCCCTAGAATCTGTGTTCAAAAGGAAAGAGGAAGAAGGAGAATAGTCCAAAGAAATAACTCATGCTTAACAATGAAACAGAACTACAGCATCAAGGAATAAAATACTTAATACATACATAATACCTGGGGTTTTTTACATTATTACAATCTGGTAATCACACTACACTAAACCCAGATATGAACAAATATTTTACTATAGGATATTTTATAGGATATTTTCATGGTTTATGTTTTCACTTTAATGCTTTCTGCATGGACTCTTCTATTAATACAGGCAACTTACTAGGTATGAATAGCTTCATAGCTCGTCCATTTCTCGTCCTTTCTTGTCTAATGATAATGAAATCAAAGCTATCTATATGTCTCTGTTTTCATGAACTTCTCTTTCATCTTAGGCTGGTGGACAGCTCTGATCTATGTCTTCAATTCCTCAGTCTTGCTCTATAAAGCTGTCTTTGCTTCACTGCTTATAATCACTTTTCCTTTGCATTAAAAACTTGTTAGTGCAGCAAAATAGGAAAAAGCAGGACATGAAAAGTGAGCAACCTCCGTATAAAGATGAAAGGGGAAAACACAAGCTAAATACTCAATTTGTATTTGCACACAAACTATATCTTGATTATCGTCATCTGAGGAGTTTCTTTTATCATCCATAGTCACGATTTCAAAAAGGTCTTCAGTTCAAATCACCATTAATCGCAGCAGAGATCTATTACCAGGTTCCATAGCAGCAGGGTTGATATGAATTAAAAGTATGATCTTGTTCCAGCTCCTTTTATTTAAGCATATCTATCTACATATGCATTCATTGTGCTGTTTTTCTTGCTGGTAGCTCAGAAGACCAATGCAGTTATTTCGTAAATGATCTAATAAGATGTTGCACCTACCTGAGGCAGGTGTAATGATGCAGTATGGTATGCAGTACCATTCATTGCTAGCACCATTTTATTTCATATTTAGACTCTTTGGCTGCAGCTACACTGCTAAAAGAGTCAATTTTCAGCCAAGTCTCAGTGCTTAAGGCTGTTTCTGTCTGGAATCTGCTGGAAGCAAATAGCCCAGGAGTAGCCAACAGTTAAGCATGAGGAGAACCATGGCTCCAGTGCCGGAACTGGCTTCTCGGTCCTCTCATTTAGCAGCATATGGACTTACCCTCTGTTTTTGTCTATTTTAACTTGACAGTCTCTGGCCTGACAAAGCACCTAAATAAGTTATCTGACAGCAAAACTTCCATTTCTTGCATTTCTATGAGCTTTCTGAATTCTGCTTTTCTATCAGATTGCAGCAAGAACACAGAAAAATCTACTATGCACTGCATGAGCCTAGGTGACTATGAAAAATTCCAGATCTTTTCATATGGTTTTCTCTTCTCCACAGTCAAAGAAATTGCCAGCTTTTCCAAGTCAGTTTGGGAATATTCCATCCCATCTTTCAGGAGCAAAAGGTTGACACAACAAATGTCTTTAATCCTACCAAAATTTTATATTTATAACCCTGAAATGAGAGGTAGCTCTCTTTATACTCAGTGAGAAGAAACAGGCACTTCTAGGTCTTAACTCACTTCATCCTACACTAGCAATCTCAGGTAGGTTAGATGAATTGTGCCCCTGAGTTTTCCTTTCACTTTCTGTACAAATAGAGTCTAAAAATTATGTGTAAAGTTTGGTGAGCCCTTGCCTTAAATCTGTTTTCTCTGTATTATCCCTACCTATAGGCTGATAACAAAGTTCTTGCTTAAGGGATATCATGTCTTTCATCGTTATACACCAGTGAAAGGTCAGAACGTTGATTTAGCAGCTTTTCTGATTGCTTTCTGGGGCTTGTCTGCACCTGTAACTGGCAGCACATGCACCGTATATCCAGCACCTCCTCCCACAAGCCCAGTTAGTCTCCCCCTTCTCCAAAAGCTCAAGCCAAGATCCTTTGCTGTTGGCTTCCCTCTGTGACTTGGGACACTAATATCGCCACTCTGGAGAAAGAGTGCTCAATGCCACCTGTGACAGTGACAGGCCCAGAGGACTCTGGCAGAAGTGGGTAAGAAGTGCACAAGAAGAGGTCCATGGAATGATGTGATCTGTAAGTCTGTAAGCAAAATTTGTCTCCTCCAGGAACATGTTTTATTTCCAGCAGAACAGAAAAGATGTTGACCAAGACAATATACATAAGTGCCACATGGGGAACAGGTCTGCATGAAACCTTTAGATAACTTTGAGGGCCTTTGTTGCCCTGTTCAGGAACAGCATCACCAACATACACTCCAGGTGCAAGAGGGCTTTTCCGTCTCTTGACCTGACATATGTTTATTATCCAGAGTCTGATGAACTTACAGCCTCTGTAGAATGAGTCACCAAATTCAAGTAAGTCCCAATATTTAAAGCAACTACTTGCAAAGGTGGGGTAACAGATGCCTTTTATTTACAGCTGTACCTGCTGTACTGGAGCACTCTCCCAAACTTTTGACAACAAAATGTCTTTAAGAAAGAGATGTAATGTATACTAACTATCTGGATTCCAGCATTCAAGAGAAATATCCTGGTGAAGCTCGAATCACTTCTACCACTAGAGTTCACTTATCTTTCTGAGATGAAAGTGCTAGCTATCTTCAGATGACACTTTCAGGAGAATGAGAAAGAAGGAACAGGAACAGAGATTTTTATATAGTTTTGTGAAGAACCTGAAATAAAGCCCAGCACAGAGAACAGCAAAATAAGGACCTGACAGACTCAGAACTGTTTGCTGCTTTCTGCAAAGAATTTGACTTTTAGGAAGTTTCTCTCAGTGCAGTTTAAGAATAGCATAAGCAGCTGAAGCAGTCCCTTAATGAAAATCAGTTCTACAGATTGTGATAGATTCCTAAAATCCTGGAGAAAAATACCCTGTTGAGTTCTGCATTTTCACATACTCTGTCACTTTGTTAAGATATTTATAGATATTTTTTTTTCTCATAATAATGACATGATATCTTTTATACTTCTACAGTTATTTGATTTGACAGTCCTGTTTACACTCAAACAAGTAAGCACTGCCTAATTCTTTCTTGCTGTACTTCACATCTACAACTGCATCCACCCACTCAATAAGATAAAGATGGCATCATATGAATTTTAATGATAAGAACTATATTACAATAGTGACAATAGTATCAAAACAACTGTAATATTTTGAAACCATTACACCTGTTCTTTCCAACAAAATTTGTTATTAGAGCTGTTTGCTATGCTTAGTCTTATTTTTGAGAAGAGAATGTTTTGCCTGAAAATTACAACATCTGTAGACTTTTATTACAAACAAAATCCATTTTAAATTATAGTGAATTGGATATTGTTTCATCTGCCTTTAAGAAAGAAAACTGCTTCTTCTACTTTTATTATTGTATGCATAGGAAGATAGCTATCCCGCCACTGATTTTCACTCCACAGGCAAATTGTATTCTTTTGGTTGTATGGTTTCACCAGCTGCTTAACCACCCAAACCTCACCAGTATACAAGATTGCCAAATTCTTGTTTTACAAGGAACCTTAGGATGTATTTGTCCTGTAGAACTTTCCAATTGGCTGCATAATTAAGCTGGTCCATTTTACATTTCAGAAACATCAAGGCCATTTTGGTAGTTTGATGAAGATAAGGTTTAAATAGCCCTTCATAATTTCTTTATCAGCAGGACCAAAGACGGATCTTTATTGAGCCCTTTGCCAACTCCAGATTAAGGTTATTTCTTCATTATCATCAAAGGAAACCTGTCTTTTTGATACTGTTTTCCTAGAGCATTAAAAGTTTCCTTTCTAAATGCATACAATCATACAGAAAGCATTTTCCTATAGTTCTGATTTCAAATATGATGATTTTGTGTTTTCAAACTCTCCTAAAGAGGCTGACAGAAATTTTTTTTCATGCTAATCTTCCTTATTTATTTGAGTGCCTTTTGTGACCTTTTTATTTAAGATATGCCACATCTATTTTTACTCACACTCATTGTCATCCATATTGCCTTTCGGAAACTAGGACAATATATTAAGTTCTTTGAATGAAAAGTTACCATAACCTAAAACTTTCTCATCACTATATGACTGTTCTGATATGAAGAATGCAAAGTGAAAGACCATCCGGTTTCAAAGGAAATTTACATTTAATCAGGAATAGGTCTTACACAGGATTTGTGCAATTGATTTGTGAATCCTTGCACAGATACCTACAGAACGCTCAACCACCAGCCATTATATGCCTTTTAGGGAAACTATCACCCTCAACACACAATTAGAAGAGCTCCCAGAAGCCACATCCAGCTCTTGGTCAATACCTATAAAGATCTGCTGCACATTCACAATCAGCTTGTATCCTGCTCAAAAGTACTTCTTTTGATCATTCTTTTCTTCTTAGATGTCTCCTGTATCCTTTTCCAGGTCTTAATTTTTAGTCAGGCTTCTTCATTGTTTGTGCACCATATTTATCCTTTACTCTCTTTTTTTCTCCCTCACTGTTTTTCTCTCCTTTCTGGATTTTCTTGCTTTCATTCTATGCTAGAGGGAAGGAATGACATCCGGAGGGACCTTGACACACTTGTGAGGTGGGCTGATGCCAACCTCATGAAGTTTAACCATGACAAGTGCAAGGTCCTACACCTGGGTCTGAGCAATCCCAGGCACAGCTACAGGTTGGGCAAAAAGGAAATTCATGGTAGTCCTGCAGAGAAGGACTTGGGGGTGTTGGTCAGTGAGAAAATGAACATGAGCCAGCAGTGTGCACTCACAGCCCAGAAAGCAACCGTATTCTGGGCTGCATCAAGAGGAGCGTGACCAGCAGGTCAAAGGAGGTGATCCTGCCCCTCTACTCTGCTCTTGTGAGACCTCACTTGGAGCATTGTGTGCAGTTCTGGCGTCCTCAACATAAAAAGGACATGGAACTGTTGGAACAAGTCCAGAGGAGGCCACGAGGATGATCAGGGGACTGGAGCACCTCCTGTATGAAGACAGGCTGAGAAAGTTGGAGCTGTTCAGCCTGGAGAAGAGAAGGCTGCGTGGAGACCTCATAGCAGCCTTCCAGTATCTGAAGGGGGCCTACAGGGATGATGGGGAGGGACTATTCATTAGGGACTGTAGTGATAGGACAAGGGGTAATGGGTTGAAACTTAAACAGCAGAGGTTTAGACTGGATGTAAGGAAGAAATTCTTTACTGTTAGGGTGGTGAGGTACTAGAATGGGTTGCCCAGGGAAGTCGTGAATGCTCCATCCCTGGCAGTGTTCAAGACCAGGTTGGATGAAGCCTTGGGTGATATGGTTTAGTGTGAGGTGTCCCTGCCCATGGCAGGGGTGTTGGAAGTAGATGATCTTGAGGTCCTTTCCAATCCTAACTATTCTATGATTCTATGATTTATCAAGTAACTATTATCACTGTTCTCTGGCTGACTCTCAGATCCCTAATTTTACCTTACATTACTTCACCTCATATCTCAAATCTTGCTCAGAACAAAATAATGTTTTCTGTATCTATTGTGAATCACCATCCCCTACCTCTAAACACAACTTTTTATGTCTTCATCTCATCCTCCACTGATTTCTGATTTCCATTTTTTTCATGTTTTTTGTTTCTTCCTTCTTCTTACCTCCAAATCTGTTCTTTTTCTCTCACAATGAGATGCACACACATACCTACTGAATTTAGGACTTTGTATAAACTCACTTCATCTGAAGGATTATTTATTATCTTTCCAGCTTGTCATCTTTTCTAGCTAAACTTTTAACATGATCTCCCATATACACCACATAAAAAAGTGCCTATCTGTTTGCAAGCGATATATTTAATTCAGACCCACCACAAAACTCCCACTTTCATAAGCATAATCCATTGTGCAAATTAAAGCAGAGATCATGATTTTAAATGAGGCTCATAGTGAGTGGAAATGAAATGACATCAATGCATGAATTCTGTTTAGGCTAGCACCTCCAAGATGTACAAAATTAGTATCAACAAAAGAAGAATGCAAGATTCAGCTTCTGTGCTTACAGCTTTCTATCTTACACTAACAGAAATTTATATGCCACCATATTAGCTTTCTAACAGGTAGGAATCTAAATTAAGGAGTTGTCAAGGCTTTTCTTTTTTTAGGCATCAGAAGGGGCTGATTTATGCTGTGTGCCTTAGTCTTCTGTTTGAATTGCCACTCAAAGTACCTGTCTGCCCACTGATTAAATAGAGACATTTTGACGTTTAGGATTTGAATCCTTAAAAAATAAATCTGTAAAATGTAAAATTCATTATATTCCTGTATCTTAAATCTATAAGATAGATCAGTGCAGGAATCTGAAACAGTGCATTCCAGAAAACTAGGAACTGTCATTTTTTTTCCCACTAAATTACATTCTTTCTTGTGCAATTCAGGTCATTTACTATACAGCTGCAGAAGTTTGCAGTCACTCTGCCTTTCATTTTCTTCTGTTCTTCTGCCACTGCTGACACCCTAACATATGAGTTATCATAAACACTCCATTTGTCAGGTTCCTATATCTCTGGTCCATTTCAGTTGTAGGGGAAAATCCATCAAACTTTTCAGCAGTTTGAACAGTTCATCCATTTCTGGAAATTATTTTCCTGGGCAATATTTCATTCAGTGCACAAGATACATAAAAATGGAAAACTGCTGTTGCTTGATTGACCTTATTTCATCAACAAAGATTGTAAAGTACTTGTAACTTGGCACTTACAAGGTTATTTTCATAATGTTTAATACTGTAATTTGCATAATTTTATTTAAAAGGTTGATAACTGTAGTTAGAGTGCTTAAAAGGCAGACATTATAACTGGGTTGTTTGACTCATTTAAACACTTAAGATAAATTTTTCTCTCAGTTCTATGGAAAAATCAGTAACATACTAACTGGCAACATTTTAGGGAAGCAAATAATAGAAATAATTTACTTCATTCTTTGTGATATGCTCATGTTGCAATCGTATAATGAAATATATAACATACATAACAAGCATTCCCCTTTTCCTCAATAACTATACAACCAAGACAATCTATTCTCTTGCAGTTTGTCAAATGACAATGTACTGTGTCATATTTTTGTGCCTAAAATTATCTCCCAGTAGCTTTGTTTATCTTTGATGGTTAATACTCTATTCACTGCTCTCTGACCACACTGCCTTTGAAAAAAACACAGTCAATGAATTCTTTTAGGATCTTTTCTTTTTGTGGGTTAACTAGCACAAGTACTGAAGGCTAAACTGTACTTTCAATAACACTGGTGCAACCCTATCAGTGTCACTGGGCTTCTACTAGTGTAACTAACATTACATTTATTCATCTGTGGATGTACTTACACCTGCAGGAGGAGCAGACCTGAAAAGGTAAAGAAAATACTTGCACGAATGATGAAAATGAGTAACAAGGAATATTCACATAATAAGGTATAAGTAAACTTATAGACCAATGTTCATGTATTGCACAGGAAAAACTTTCCACGAATGAATCACTTGCATCGCAAGTACTTTTACTGCAGCAGAAAGGTTCTCTATTTCTCTTAAAATCTTGGAAGACTCCTTAGTGTATGTATGGGCAGGGAGCCACAGTTCTCTGCACTCTACAACTAAAAGCATTGCAGAACAGCTCCCTCATGCCTAATTAATTTTGCTGCAGGACAAAAAAAGAAAGACAATCTGAATGGCTAAAACAAAATCAAAATGGTTTCTGCTCCTCCTCACAAGCTCGGGGAAAGAAAATTGATGTAGCTGTTCACAGGGATTAACAGCACACACCCTGAAAAGCAGCTAATACTGCACCATTGATCATTACCAGCCACCGTCTGAGCCTAGCCAAAATTTAGCAAGCTGCCCCAAACGTACTCGGCTTTCTTGGTAGGAAAAACTGGTTTTTGCATCAGTTTGAGAGAAATTTCTTTTTTTTTTAATTAAAAAAATATTCAGCTTTGATTTAAGGAGACAAAAATCACTTTCACCCACCTTCAGTTTCATTTCTGATACAAAGATGTGATTTTGAAAGGTGAACCTGAATGTTACCTTTGAAATAACTTTTATTCATTGCCTTAGTATTCAGAAAAAGAGCTATGTGCTTTTAAATTTATCTGTTAACGACTGCATGTAACAGCAGAGCTGCTTCACTGAAGCACTAAGGAAAAAGGCAAAAGAAAGCTGAAGAAAAGTGCTGATGCATTATGCTCTTCAGAGCATGCACAAAAAGCTTGCACTGCACAATAAGCACCCACAGATGAAGAAAGTAGTGTTGGGAGAAAACCTATGGCAGGAAAAATATTGTAAGCATATTTTTAATACACTAAAATGCACAACTGCAATACAGAAATCGTTTGAAAGTGTTTAATGTTATGCAATACTACTTTAAAATGTCAGGTATTGCATTAACTTTCAAAAGTAGAGCATAATTTACTAACTATAAGAAGTCTCTTTAGTATGTCCTCCATAGGTATCCTGACATAATCGAACCCATGGTTCCAACATCTAAACTGTAAACTATTTAGCAGGAGAGATGTGGAAAATATTCTGGTTCTTACTTCAACAATATACAATAAACTTTGTGGTCAATGATCATCATAGCTGGATTTGTGTATATGTTCTGGACACCAAATTCTCTAATATGTACTAAATAGACACTCTTGGGCTTTACTTCACTGTATATGCTCACTCCACAGAAGTGTTAATTTTCAGGATTAAGCTTTTTTCTGCCTCATCCTGGTTTTGGAGTCTGGATTAGGGTATGTAGCAAAAGCTCATCTGCACCCCCAGAAAAGGACAGAAAGAGTCAATGGCAGGTGAAGGAGCCCAAAAAACACCCTGCCTGGCTGCTCCCAGGCTTGTCACAGGAGCCATTGTTGATAAGTGCATAGGGGTCTGGAGAAGGGCTGCAGCTAAAGGACATGCACACTCAAGTGCCAACATTTGGGACAACAAGGATACAGGGCCAGCTTTACCAAGCTGACTGTCTAAATTCAGCTACTGGCAATTTTCACACTATACATATGTATGTATATATATAGATGAGTGAGGGGGACATGATGAGACTACTGATGGTACTTTTGTTTGTATGAGTGCTGGCTGTGTCTGTGCTGTTCTGTTCAGCCATGTGTATACTTGTATATCTGTCCTGTTCATGTATATGCTTACTGGGAATATAGGAGCAGCTACTGGCTGGACATTGCAGCATGGAGTTGCATCAGCCTTACTTCTATCAGGCTACCAAATTCACCAACCCCTTAACATCTTGTAATAATCATATTATAGGTATTGCAAATATCCTGGGTTTTGCTATCACAGACTACAACACAATGCAAGGTGAAACTGAGAAAAAAATGGTTTAGCTTTGCAGGCTTATGTTTGTATTTCCACCAAAGCAGAAAGATTAAAAATGTGACAGGCTCATAATCTTTTTGAGTTGTTCTTCACTAAGAACTGGCAGGGAAAGAACAATGTCTAAAAAGAGAATTGGAAATAAGAAACTGTGTTCAAAGTGTATATGACAGCAAACTAAAAAACGTTAAAGCTTTAACTTGAATAAAACAGGGGAATGCCTACAAAATAGAAATTAACTAGAGTTTAGGTACAGCCAAAAATAAAAAAAAGATGTGAAATTCAAGAATTGGGTAAAAATCAAATATAATTTGTTTTCCTCTAATAGGTCTGCATATAGAAATAAAGTTAATTGAGACATGTAATTGGAATGGCGGTGTCCAGTCCTGACTAAAGACCAACCTGTGTCACTGATGAGATCAGGCTCCTTAAGTCATGAGAATGGCTCCTGGAGATTGGTCCCTATTTTGAAAGAAAGATGGACATCTTTCAACAATGTCAAGATATATGAGAAAATGTTTCATAAACTAGAATATATTTGTCTCCTTCTACATGAAAATCAAATGCCTGGCAAAAGAAAATGGAGCACTTCTCTGACTTATTTTGCAAACAAACCTCAAAGTAATACACAATGCCTATGAAAAGAAATGAAACAGTATTGGAAACACCAGCTTCAAATTACATTTGTCCTCTGGGGGAATAGCAAGATGTCATATGGACAGTTGGAAACTTTTCCAATTTACAGAGTAACAGAGCAATATTAAGATAACAGGTTCTTCTGCTTCTACTAAAGAGAAAGTTGATGGTGAAATCAAAGCGATTAATCAACCTTGCACTCTACACGTTGTTTGAAAAGCTATTATAGCTCAGTAGTTTCAAGATAAACCAATGTGCTATGCTCACCTTTCTGTAGCCTTTGCAAAGTCTAAGTCTTGAATTTGGACATCATACAAGGTTAGTTTTGTTATGACCACACTATTGCCCAATTAAACCGGGTAAAGAATGAAACAATTGCACTTGCCAAAATCCAGTGAAGTTTTTTGCCCAGATAACATAAACCATCACATGTTCATCATAATTTATGACTAAAAAGAATACAAAGTTTTAAACCGTTGCCATCTTTATGCAGAACAATTTACAGGCACAAATCTCTTGACAGATGATTGAATATATTAATGTTAGATATAGAAAAAGAAAAAGCACTTCAGTTGTCATTTCTTTTTATTAAAAATCTCCACAGTATATAAATTTATTTCATGTAGGCTTCTTTAATTCCTATTACCCTTAAATTAAGCCAGTGCTGTATAGAAAATTATGAAAGGTGGGATTCTTAAGATCAGAAAAACAAGTATCTGTGGTATATTTGGGTTTGCTACTATACAGAAAAATATAGGCAATCTAAACACTGGTTAAAAACTTCATTTACCATTGAGGCTGATTCACTGGATCACTGCATTAAAAGTAGCATGGGTTTTTACTATGTGAAATGTGGGATAGAAATGAATCACCTTCCAAAACACTCACAGCTTGCAGCTGTGGGGGACTTTGCTTCAGAGTATCACAGAATAGTTAGGGTTGGAAAAGACCTTAAGATCATCCAGTTCCAATTCCCTGCTGTGGGCAGGGACACCTCGCTCTAGACCACGTCACCAAAGACTATACCCAACCTGGCCTTGAACACTGCCAGGGATGGAGCATTTACCACTTTGTGCAACCTGTGCCAGCGCCTCACCAGCCTCACATTAAAGAACTTCTTCCTTAAGTCCAACTTCTCCTGTTTCAGTTTAAACCCATTACCCCTTGTCCTATCATTACAGTCCCTGATGAATATTCCTGAAACTGTGCTGAAGGTGTGTTAATTTTACAGCGTGGATCAGCTAATCCCTGGCTAACAATAGGGGGAAATGCAAGAATTTTAATAGTTGATTTTGCATTTTTATTAAAGCAAGCTTTATTATATTGCTGTAGGAAAAGAGTAAGAACAGTTATTCTAGGATTTAACATAAATAATGTGAAAAACCCCTCCCATAAAAAACACAATGGATAATGCTAAGAGCAATGCATAAAAGTTTATGAGGGAAAGAAATCTTTTCTTTCCTATGTTATTACTAACGTTGCATTATATACTTCCAGGATAACAACCTTTCCTTGACTGAACATTAAAAGGTAGCTAGCAAAGCAAAGCAAAGCATCAATCAATTCTAGACATAAAAAATAAATACTCTTAAAATTACAAAGGAGAGTTCTCCTAAAATGAATTTCAGATACATCTCATCTTAAAGGACTGAAGCATCAGAGAGATTAAGCCCTTCCATTTCCAATAAGATATAAACACAATATTTTTCTTTTCCACTTTCCATCAAAATTAGTTTTCTCTTTCCTTCTTAGGTTATCCAAGGTCAAAGGAATATGCCCATCTTTGACAAGAGCACTCTAAATTTTGCCTAACTAATAATGTCTGAAGTCCTCCAAAATGAGGTCTTACAGAACAGGAAAACTCTTTCTGCCTTTCTTATAACTAAAACTATTAAGAGAATGACACCTGTGCTAAGTCTTTCACTTCTGACAGCAGCTTTCAGTTAAGATCTACACCTTCCTAAAACAAGGAAATCTACCTACAAGTGCCTTGTTTCAAATCACAAAGAAATGAAGTTTATAGATAAGTAATTATTCACTTGTACTTTTTATGCTGCTTTTCCCAGTTCAGTTCAGAGCTGCAACTTCATGACAAAGTAATTCAGAATAAAATTATAACCATGCAAAAATAGTTTTGTGTACTTGAAAAGCTTTATCAACTTCTTAATTATATATCCCAATTAAGCATTGTATGCAACAGAATAAAACCTAAACTGAACAGAAATATTTATGAAAGACAGTGGTTTTGATGGCTTAAGACCATGGATTACACTATAAAAGCATAACTTCAAGAGGTTATGTTTGCCACAACATCCTTGCAAACCCACAGACCCTGCTGATTTTAGCTTACTGCTACAAAATTCAGTAATGTTAACTGTGGGTCTGTGGTGTAATACATCAAAAATGACATAAAAGCAAAGTAAAAGCTAATTCAAAGCTAGGGACAGCAAGACAAAACCAAATTCAAAGTACATTCAATCTAGTTCAATTCAGGCAATGAAATTCTATACTGACTGAAATCTCCAAGTGCTTCAAACAACTCTAACATGTGTGCTCTGCATTCTGCAGCACATATCACCTCATGGACAAATTATCTTGGATAAATTAAAAATGAAGTATACCTGGGCATAGAGGAGGGGTATGTACACACACCCCCAAAACATATATGATTTTCTCAGTGTGATAAAAATAACTGATAAAGCAATGCCTTCCCCACAGTAGAAGCTACAAGGATAGGAAGAGTGGCCCAACAGTAACGGATTTTGCAAAAGCAAAGCACAATACCTCTTTCAGGGGATTTATGCATGTGCATTAAAGACTGTTAAATGTAGGGAATTTGCTTCTCAAGCACACCCATGATCTCAATTAAAATGCTAAAGTACATGCGCTGTAGTAGTCCAAATCCAAAAAGCATGAGGCATTACACATCTCCTATTCTGTGTCCATCTGAAGCAGGACAGACAAATGTAGGATGGGCCCTTATTATAGTTCAACAAGCTCCTCTCTCCCACTCTGCTAATGGCAGTGTTTCAAGCAAACATCCACAGAAAGAACTTCTTCATTGAATTTAAAGGCTAGGGTTATTCCCAAGCAACTGAAAACGGAAAGTATTATAGATTTTCAGAATAGAAATGTAATGGAGTAATTAAATACTTGACCAAGAGATGCCTTTACTAGTTGGACTGACAGAACATTGATATTTCTACTTACATCCAGACACAACAAAGGTTTTCTACTGATTTACTGTGTAATATGATATGTAGCACTCAAATATGGAAAGCAGTGCTCATTCCTGAGCAAAATAAAAGAAATCCCCCAAATATGAAGTTGTTTTACTTTAAAGAGCTGCATTTTCCCCCACTTAAAAATTATGTCTTTGATGAGGCTTCAATATTCAAAATTGCATCCAGAAATTAACAGATAAATCTAGAAAAAACAATGGAAATTTTACATCAAAATCACTTTGGCCTGTTTTTGTAAAGCTGTTTCTTTCTAAAACAGTACATTTTAAAAGAAGAGGTTTGAAGTATATTGATTTTCAGGTAGAATAACAGTGGATATGAAAGAGAGGCAAAATAAATCAGATTCATAACATCCATTCTGTACTTTTGCTTTGTGTTTTGGACAGCAACAATGTATTTTTCTGCTATCCATCATACTAAAATCCATTTAAATCATCAGATGACAGGATGAAGTGTTTTTCTATTTCTGTATTTTTAAGGGAAATTGTTTTCTGACATCATTAATGGTCTGAAAATATTTCATAAACATGATTTAGATCAATCTTGTCAACACTGTTATTACATATATATATATAAAATATCTCATTATTTCCAGTGTAGAAACAATGACATACAGCAGAACACAGCAGTGATTGCCATGGAAAATAACATGGCTGTGATACAATTCAAGGGCCAAAACTAAGAAGCCAAGCCAAGCCAATGCGGCTTTTAAAAACTACCACTAGAGCTCTATAAGATTTAGCTTTCCCATTGTAGTCCACGTTAACTGACTGAAAGATGAGTGTAAGCTACAAAGAATCAAAAGTGGTGGTTAAAAATCTGGAAAACTTAAGAGTCATTCAAGATAATAAGATGTGCAAGCTGACTTTCAAGACTGTGATGAAACTCATCAAGAAAGAAGTAAACACATTTATTCTGAAGATAAACAAATAGGAAAATAGGCTGCACCTACATTCATATTATCCAGTAAAAGCCTTTAGAGTACTGACTGGCAAATTTTCCCCATTCTCTTTACAGTCAGATGTAACTACAGTGCATGACTCCATCTGAGAGATCAGAATAGAAAGAACTGTAAAGGGTGGGTGTCAAGATGATGGAGCTAGGCTTTTTTCAGCGATATCCAGTGACAGGACAAGGGGCAATGGGTGTAAACTGGAGCATAGGAGGTTCCACGTTAACATCAGGAAGAACTTCTTTACTGTAAGAGTGACAGAGCACTGGAACAGGTTGCCCAGGGGGGTTGTGGAGTCTCCTACGTTGGAGATATTCAAGGCCCAGCTGGACAAGTTCCTGTGTGATGTACTCTAGGTCATCCTGTTCTTGTGGGGGGGTTGGTCTAGATCATCTTTCAAGGTCCCTTCCAACTCTTGGGATTCTGTGATTCTGTAATTTATTTTTCCATGCATCCTTTTGTTTATACCTTTATGTACTTCCTTCTACTGTACTAAATCCAGGTGCACTGGCTGACTAGGACCACAGAGGAGAAAGGTGATTCATAGAATCACAGAATACCAAGTTGGAAGAGACCTCAAGGATCATCCGTTCAATCTTCTTTGGGAAAACCAAGATCTGGACTAAGTGACCCAGCACCTAGTCCAAGTGAAGCTTGAAAGTGTCCAGTGTTGGTGAATCCACCACTTCCCTGAGGAGATCTGATTGTTCTCATTGGGAAGTATTTTCCTCTTGTGTCCAGTCAGAATCATCCCATGAGTAGCTTGTGCCCATCTCCTCTTGTTTTTTCCATGTGACTCCTTGTAAAAAGGGAGTCTCCATCTTCTCTGTCATCACCCTTTAACTACTGGAACACAGTGATAAAGTCTCTCCTGATCTTTCTTTTCTCCTGGCTGAACAAACCCAGCTCTTTCAGCCTTTTCTTAGGCTTCCCAGTCTTTGATCATCTCTGTGGCCCTTCTCTGGACCCTCTCCAGTCCGTCCACATCTTTTCTGTATAGTAGGCACAAAACTGAACACAGTATTATAGCTGTGGCCTGAAACTCTACTGTGAGCAGAGTGGGATGATGACATCTGTGCTGATGATGTCTTGTTGATGTAGCCCAGCATCCTCTTGTCTTTCTTTGCTTCAGTAGCACCCTGGTCACTCCTATTGAGCTTGTGTCCACCAGGACCCCCAGGTTCCTTTCCACAGAGTTGCTCCTCAGTTGGGTAGATCCCAGCCTCTGCTCCACTCTTGAATTGTGTTTACCCAGGTGTAAGACCTTACCCTTATTCCTGTTGAGCTTCATACAGTTCTTGTTAGCCCATTTTTCCAGCTGATCCAGGTCATCCTGTGGGGTGGGTCTCCCTTCTAAGTGTCCACTTCCCCACTCAGTTTGGTATTGTTAGCAGACTTGGTCAGGGAGGGCTTGATTTCATCTTCCAGATCTCTTATGAATATAATAAATGGTATAGGGCCTAGTATCGATCCTTGGGGGACACCACTGGCGACAGGTAATCAGATGGAAAAGGAGCTACTTACCACCACCCTCTGGGCACAATCGGACAGCCAGTTCCCCATACATTGCACAGACCACTCATCAAGACTATAATGTCACAATTTCTATAGGAGGAGGCATCACCACAGCCTCATGCTTGCCTATGCAAGAATTGTCATGGAGCAACTGCCACATTCCAGAAGGGGTCTGAGTTCCCAGTGTCCCTAAGCAGAGATGCACCAGAACAGCTGTACAGCCATCTGCACCGCCACGCTCAGGCAAGTGTAAAACAATCTAAATATTTGATTACAGCTCTTGAAAACATAACCTGAGAAGTATAAAACACACTTCTTTAGGAAAGAACTGTGTGTGTGACTGCACAGAACTCAGCATACGCAGCACAATTAGCAAAGTAAACCAGTAATAAAACAGCAATAACAATAAATCATAATGATGATTGTAATAATAAAAACAACAACAATAATTTGGGAGAACAATGGGAGACTGAAGAAATACAAGGAATTCATTAGGACTTAAAGGAGAATGAAGTAGGTATTCCTTAGATCTTATCACTGTGAAAAGATGGGGAGGAAAGTAACTACCATGGTACCTGAGTGAACTTAGTGTTCAGTTAGCTGAAAGGAAAATTGAATTCCATCATAAAATAAACAGTAAGATTCCCATCAATTTCTGAAAGTGATGCAGCAAAGCCAGCCTTGTAGCTACTTTTAACTTAACTATACAGCATTATGGAAACTAAAAAAGAAGTAAGGCTTATTCTGTGCAAGAGAGAAAGTGAGATGATTCATATGTTATTAAATGAATACTTCTCATTATACAAAAAAGACCTAAAATTTACAGCCAAAGAATAGAGAACAAACAAACTCCCACAAATGTTTAATTGTGCTTAAAATGCCACAGAATCATTCGTTTTGTACCAGCAAAGCTTTCTGTCAAATTTATTCCCACGTCCAAAGCGTGGTGAGCCAAAGTTTTCAAGCCACTGAACCTAGAAACAAGGCTTATTAACAGTTTCTTCTGTTATTCACTGCAGGACCAAATTATAAGGAATAAAATATAGTGTAATATAAGGCCTTTTCTTTTGCTCCATTTAAGAAAAGAATCCTGATGAAAAACAATCCCTCACAGGATGACTTTTTCTTTCAAACTATTGAGCTGAAGGTTTGAAGAGCATCAACAGTACCAAAAGGTTTAATTACAGGAGTTTAGGTCATTAGAACGTTAATGAGACAAAACCCACAGTTTACCAGCTGCATACCAGCTGGAAAGAGAAAATTTCTCTCTATGGACTAGTGGAAACATTACATTTGAAAGTGCTTTGTGAATGGTAATCACTGCTGTGTGGCCCCTTCTGAAAACACTCAGGAATATTTGGAGGAAGGTGGCAGAGAGGATGAGCAGAGCTGTTGTAATGGAAATGCATTGAAGGTACACTGGGTAAAATGAAACAGTGAAACAGGTTTCTTATGCTGTTGAGCCAACAGCTAAACAGGATCATGACAAGTCTCCATCTATTGTGTAGAAACGCTAAAAATAGCCTGGCCCTGTTGAGGGATCTATCAGGTGAGCAGTTGTGCAGTCCTATTAACATCGGACTACTTTGATTCACCAAAATTTGCAAGTCCATGTTTATTCCTGTGTTTAAAATTTGAAAATAGGTTCTACATGACATAAAATGGATTAGTTACCTTTGTTATGATTAACACAATAAAAACTAGTTATTTCAGAAAAAAAATAGATTTTAATAGAAAAATTATATATATATTAAGCAACATTATTTTTTGCAAAAGCGCAAGTGAATAGCATCAATCGGTTATCATGGAAAGCACCTTTAAAACCCCAACACTGAGAAATCAAAAAGTAATAAGTCAGAAATTTCCATGAGATTTATCACTTGCAGATATATATATATATCTACTTGTCTTTTAATTTTATTTAACAAATTAAGTTAGAAATGGTACAGAGATATGGGGAATGCATGTTCAAATAAAAGAATTAAAGGGCAAGCACCTAAGACTGGAGAAAAGCAGGATATGAGAAAAAGAATGTGATCATAGAAAACATGGTCTAATTGGTAAGATCTAAAACTTTCTGCCTTTTCCTCCCACAGGAGGCTCCCTGAACTCCTGAATGTGCTTTGAGGCTTAACAACAGGAGCTGAACAGCAGGGATCTAAGATGAATCTAGATTAGCACTTCTGGTGTTTTAGACATGCTGCAGTTAGGGGAGAGGATCAGCTACTCTGTGCCCACTTATACTGTGGCTGCTCTTAGCTTTGGACAGGCGATCATAGAATAGTTCAAATTGGAAAGGACTTGAAGATCATCTAGTTCCAAATACTGTGATTTAACTTGGATTCTCTGATCCATAAAATGATTTGTCCTTATCAGGGGACAAATTGGATGTGTTTTCTCTGGTAACTAAAAGAGAATGATACCTTTCTTACGCTTTCACAATGAGATAACTAACTAAGGATACTTAAACATTCACCAAAGATGTCTTCTTCCAGGCATGTCAGGAAGTCCTGACAGTGCTGAAAAGGCAGGTGCTTGACTCATGTTCATGTTTCACAATAATAATCTTGCTTTATTTTATCTCTCTGAACTGACCTGTCCAGAGCAAAATATTTTAGGGCATATTAGCTAAGTTATATTTTCTGTAAAATTAATTATATGATGAAGGCTGCATCAACTTAGTCTGGGAAGATTTTCCTCTGCCTTTCCAAATATTCAAGAGAGGAGAGAAGCCTCCATAATATCTCATGGTGTTAACAGGCTGTGTTATAGGCCCCACATGGTATTCTAGGCTGTATTGGGTCTGGCTGGGAGGGAGTTCATTTTCTTCATAGTAGCCCATATAGAGCCATGCCTCAATTTGTGGCTGAAACAATGTTCGTAACACACCAGTGTTTTGACTGTTGCTGAACAGAGCTTTCACAGCCTCCAGGCAATAAAAGCTCAGGGAAAGGAGAAGGAAAGGGGGATAAGGCTGGGGGGGGGGATGTCATTTGTTGCTCTGGCATTTGTCTTCCCAAGTAATTCATCCATGTACTGAAGCCTTGCTTTCCAGGAAACAGCTAAACATCTGCCTGCTCATGGGAAGTAGTAAATGAATTCCTTAATTTGCTTTGCTTGCTCAAGAAGCTTTTGCTTTCCCTGTTTGTCATTATCTCAAAACACAGCTCCTTTTGCTTTCCATTTTCTCCTTGACCCACAGGAGAGGAGAGTGAGAAGAGCGTTTGGCTGCTAGCCACAGCCAACCCACCACATGCTGACCATAAACCTGTTCTTGAGGGGTTCACTGGCCCAGGTTCACACACAAGCAAACATATATCCGGCCTAGTGACTACAGCACCTGCCTAGCAGACAAAATACTATAAAATGAAACCAAACAGAACTTAACTGAAATAGTCCTGGGAGGAAGAAGGAAATACAGGTCTCCCCAAATAAACCACAGCCCACTATACCAAATACCAGGCTGGATGGAGAGGTCATTTGTCCGTGTATTTGTCTTTCTGTCTCATTCTGGATAAAATTCAAGCACACAAAACCCGATCAGAAAGAAATGTCTATTTATAGCAAAGGCCCTATGTTCTGTGGGGCACTGTGGTGGCCTGAGCTCAGAAGATATGCTTCATCTTGACATTTCTTATTGGCTACTCTAACTGAGCCCCACTTCAGTAGTGTTGCTGTGTCCTATACCAAGGGACATAATTCCTCCCATGCACTGGATAAGAGCAAGGTGACTGGTTCAGAATTGTCTATTTTTACAACAGCACCTTCTGTTAATTTATTTAGTTCACATCGTGTTGGAGACTGAAGCAGCCCACAGGCACTTTTCAGTCTATTGTCAATATTTCTTTTAAATGTATTTGGTCATTTATCTTTTTTTTTTTTTCAAGAGAATGGAACACTAGTATAAAAGTTCAATAAAAGTGTAGAAGTACTGATAGACTGTGTTATGGGAATAAATCATAATGACTGAACATCTTGTCACTAGTGTAATTGCATCTGTATTTAGGAATTCTTTCACCGTAGCTGCAGAGTACCCTGGGCACAGGTCCAGTGCTGGAAATGACAACTGGGGCTCACAATGTTCCTTTTGGTAAATCTAGAGAACACTAAGTGAAAAATGTCTCATTAAAACAGAAAAGCCAGACCTATTGAAAGTGAGACCATAGGGGATGGTTCTGATGTTGGTAAGGAAAACTGAGACTCAGAAATGATAGGAAGCTTGTTAAGAAAGACAAATGCAAATGAACAGGGAAATTTTAACTTTTCCATCCTTCCCAATGGTTGAAATTCCCAACAAGGAATTTCTCTTCTACTTTTCAGCAGTGTCATTCTTCTAAATTGCTCCTGGCTGTGATCCTTACATATGATCTGCACATTAATTTCCAAGTTTTATGAATTGTCAGAAACAAACAAGCTGTCCAGGACAACCCCTATTAAACTTCCTCATCAATATTCTTCTAAAAGACAGAGCCCAGCAATATGACTGGTGTAGGTGAATAAATAATTAGGCTTATGCACTGGTATCATAAGAAACGGACATGAACAAAACATGACAGATGAGAGACATTAATTAGAAGCTTTAGAAAGATAGCTAAGAGGATGGAACAAGAAAGATCAGATACTGTCTAGTTAGCTTCGTACTCCTTGCTTTTCTTGCCTCCAATCATTTAAGCCTGTTGCTCTCTTTATTATGTATTCACTTTGTCTTTCTTTGTATCCTTTCTCTTCAACTATAGTTGCATTTGCAGTGTAAAATAACTATATCAAATGCTTGTAGAAAAGCAGATTTTTAAAACTCCAATAAAAACATTCATTTATTATAGGATATTTTTTTCCTAGAAGACATATAAAGGAAGAGACATTAACAAGAAAACATGAGGTCATCTGGTTTGTACTGCTATTCATCATGAAGAGCTTTCATCTACAACAGGAATGTAGACAGATAAATGAAAAGCTGTTTGCACCATTTTAATATTACAGTGTGCACCTAGGTATCATCTTCATAAACTAGGAGGGTGCATGATGCTCTAACAGGAGCTATTCATTCTTTATGCTCCTGTAAGGAAGAAAGGCTTAATGAAATCACTTTTTTTTAAAAGAAAGGCTAGTTTTAGTAAGCTACAGTTTATGTGTTGAAATCTAAAGTACAAATTATGTGTATACACTATGCTATAACTCAGCTGAGTGAAATTATCACTCCTGATACCTTCTAGAAAAGAATTAACTGTGTAACTGTAAAGGACATGATTAATTCAAAGATTTTTCTTTATAACTTCTATGCAATACTGAGTATAATTTCTGTGGAAAAATAATCAAATTCTATATAGTAATGAAAAAATTAATACTTACATAAGGGATTGTGTCCAAGGTGTCTGTGTTGACAATTATAGGGGCAGGGCTTGCCTGAAAGGAAAAAGAATAAGAGAAAAGAAATTAAAAAATGTGAAATGCATTAATATTGAAATGTCCATTATGATACATTAAATTAAAAGGCTGAAAGCCTGTCTTCTCCCTCAATTCGCATCATGCAACAGTACATAACTTTGGGTACTGTTCAATCAATTAAGGATGAATGAAATAGGTCCTCAGACTCCAAACCACATCTCACTATGGTTTTTCTTTCAATTTCATTAGGCTTTGGATCACATATTGAATAAATAACTACTAGTAATTCATATTTTAGTAGAACTATAAAAAACATGATGCATTCAGCTTACAATTAGGAGACCTTAGGGTGAGGGTTTCAGCTTCCCTTGCCTTACAAGTCCATTTTTTGTGTTTAAGCAAAAACAAAGTAATAACTAGATCTTTACAGAGGACAAACATCAGAATTTTATGTTTACACAACTTATCAGTATCACACAGGTATGTAGTAAGTGTATACTTCAAGTATACTAGGATATTTCTGTTAGAACTATGTATTCTCATGGTTCATATGCACTCAGCTCATGTTAAGTTTGAAATAAAGAAGTAGTTTAAAAAGATGTGTGAGTCTGTAAAGCTGCCCAACATGACCTTTAACTTATTGATGAAGCCCATATCCAGACTAGTTTCCAGACACTTGAAATGCCCTAACCTCTTCCTCTTTCTATGCTGAGATTCAGTAGTGGTGACCTCAGGCCAAGCCCTGATTTGACCCAGCTCATAATCTTGGCTCAGACACTGGGGAAAACCACAGAGCTGTGAGAAATTGTAGAGCCAGGCACCATGAGTAAAATGTCAGGGATAGGGACTGCTGAGATGGGATTGTTAATACTTCAAGAACTCAGGAGGAGAAGGTTCACCATGTAGTGAATGTAGTACAAAAAATGATGGAAGGCACTTTGTTTGCCTGGCTAAAGAAACACTCTTCAGCCATTCTATCGAGCTGATGAGTAGCTCATTAGTTCTATTTATCTACATTGTATATTCACCAAAGAGTGACTGTCTGATTTAAACTTATATAGATTGCAGAGTCTCTTTGTGCATGATTACAGCACTGCCAAAAGCACTGATCATATTTCTATTGTCAAGTATTCCCTGCAGGATTTCAAAATCTATGTTAACACAACCCAAATTAAAAATGTAACATTACTGCAACAATTCAAATACTTTCAGAAAATCACAGTTTCTTTCCAGTTTTGGTGAATTTATTGAAAATGTGTTAAAGAAACCATATGTTACAACAGCTACTGATGATTAATACCATTATTTCTACACAACTATGTAACCTGTGAATAAAAGATAAATATGAAATGTGTGCAATTTAGTGTGTATGCATGGCATGTATCTGTTATCATAGTGAGGTATAGTTTAATATTAAAATGCTTAGGATCTCAAAATATATTATACACACATACCTGTTTATTCTCATTATGCCCCATAACACTGAACACTTTGGAGTGATAGATAAAAGCTGAAGGCCATATGATTATAATATTTTTAGCTTTAAGCATATGGAATAATTTATAACTGTATCATCACTGAAGGTTAAGCAAAGGATTTCCTTTTGGAATTGTAGTTTTTACTTACATTAATATATAGCTTCATACACTTAAAGACTTTGCTACAGGAAGAAAGTGTTTTCTTTTTGTTTTTCACAATATTTAATCTGTTTTATTTTTCATACCGTGAGAAGTTCTAGCACCAAGTATAAGCAAAGTCTGAAATCCTCAGAAGCCAAGCATCTTTCCATTGCTTTACAAAACAGTATCTATAAAAATTACAAATGTCTTTCTGTAGTCATTTTCCAAAGCATTCTCATATTAACACCAATCACTTCTAACTCATTGAGGAGCAAAGCCTTATACCATATCAGATTTTGCTGAAGTAAAGAGATTTCTTGATCAGAAATCAGTAATTGTGTGAACACTGTAAAAAATAACATTTAAGGAACCTGGAATTTCTTTTGAAGACACAGTTATTCCTTTTCTTCCTCCTAAGAGCACAAGCAGAACCCACAAATCTTTCACACTATTGGTTGCAATTGTTTTCAGAAGGACATTCATAGCCTTGCAGGATCCCGGTCCAGTGCTATAGAACTCTCACTGAGATAAGGTTTCTCTTATATCTCATCAGAATTCCCCTAATGCATCTGTGTCTATTTCCTCATACTTCTGTACATCTCCGAGAGGAGTTTGGCTTTGTGTCCTTTTTAACTATCCCTTAGATGGATGAAGACAGCAATTAGTTTCTTCCCACAGCCTCTTCTTCTCCAAGCTGAACAAATTGAGCTCTCTTCCTGAATGCTCTGTTTACCAGACCCAGTCAGTGTTTGTTATCTTCCACCAAATACACTTTGGCATATCAGGGAACGTAGAACTGGACACAGTACTCCCAGTGCAGACTCAGGTGATGAGAAGATGTCCCCCAGACTGCTGTCTAGGCTGCTATTAGTGCAGCCCAGTTTGCTGTTAGCCTTCATCACTGCAAGGGCTCATGGATAGCTCATGTGCAACTTATTCTCCACTCTGTAAAGCTGCTACCTATCTGTACTATGCTTGGCTGGGACTGCTGCATCTTTTGTTCTGTCCCACTGCAAGAACTTTGTGTGGTTACTCTCAGCCCATTTCTCCTGCCTATTGAGATCCCTCTGAATAGCAACTGAATAGCAACTGCCCAAAGTATCATCTGCTCTGCCCAGCAGACGCTTGCTGACAGTGCATTCTACCTAATCATTCTGGTTATTAATTAAGATGCTAAACATCATTAGCACCAGTATCAACCCTGCAGAAACACCGTAAGTAACATGCCACCAGTTACTACCGGACTTCGAATTGCTGACTGCCACCCTTTGGGTCTGGTGGTCTAGACAGCATCCTACTCATCTCCTAGTACATCCATCCATTTACTGTCTCTCATTTGGCTGAAAAACAGAATTTGTACTGAAAACATTGCTAAAATCAAGGCAAATTACAACTACTGATTTGCCATCATCCACAGAACTAGTCATCACATCACAAAGTTGTCAGGTTGGCAAGGCATAATTTTACCCTTTGTAAATCAACCTGCTCTTTGTAATCACCTCCCTCTGTCCTTCACAAGCCTTGACAAGGCTTCCTGGAGGCACCCACTGAAATGCTTCCATTTGTTAGCTTCTTCCTAATCCTGACCTCCAGCTTCTCACTTGGCCCATCATCCCTTCTACAGCAAAAGTCTGAGCACTTCAGCTGTTCCTTGGAATAGTGTGATCCTTCCTTGACTAAGCTTCTGACAGAGCCTGTAAAGAATTGGCTTTCAAGCTCGAATATCTTTCAGGTTTCATTTTAACACAGTGCTTATTGTGTGTTACTGATTGGAAGAGTTGAACTTAACGATCAAACTGACAATTTTCTGCTACTGAAGCACTTCTCCTGACCAGACAGACGGTCAGGAGATTTATAGACTGACTGTTTCAGATGGATAGAGTGACTATAACATTCACTCACAACTAATATCATGAGTTCATTTTCCTTTTCTGTGTTCCTCCTGTTCCTATATGTGCATGTCTGTGTGGTGATGTTGTTTTGTTTTGTTTTTTTTCCTGAGAAAACTGATTTAATTGAAACATTTTGCTCCAGTCTCTCTACCATATGGTAATTTGAAGAACACTGACCTCCTGAGCTACAACACTACATTTAAGTGCAGGAAGTGGAGATTATTTTACTAGTTATGTCCCGTTTGTTGCTCATGCTTTAAAGAAAAGTAGGAGGCTTTAATCATGCAGAGTTAAGAAGACAGTTATCAGTTACTGGAAAAAGACCTAAATATAGTGCTAGTTATGCAGTACAAAGGAGCATCAAAATAGTCCTGCATTCACAGTGAAGTTACTCAGCGGACAGGTCAGGAGAAGATCAGTAGCAACAAAGAGTCAGAAGGATTTTACCTTTCAGGATGTTGTGTCTATGCTGACTTAAAAACACATCACATGCACTGATTCACCAAATTCTCAAAAAAGGATGCCCATATATCTGCACACTTCTTACAGAGAGCACTGACTAATCCATCACAACAGTTCATCAGCTCAGCAGGAATACTTCCAGTTGTACATAAATTAACAAAAGCATGTAAAAAAATACTTAGATTCTCTCCAAAATCTCTGCCCATTGTGTCTTTGAGATAGCGCTGCATCTGATCTGTAATACCCACACATATATAAACTATCTATCTATGTCTGACACTGGTCAGAAGAATAAATGGCTTTCTGGAAGACAAAGAAAATTACTTTATTCCTAGCTCTGCCCTTTGACCTGCTCTGTAGTCTTAACCAAGATATTTAATAGCTCTAGCAAAACTGGCTTAATTTGGTCAGAATTTTAAGAGCGATGTCAGCTGCTGAGAACTAAATAATCTATCTCTATGTAGGGAGGTTTAAAATTCTACATGTCTAATTGCCTAACCTGCAGGATGAATTCAAATCAGTAGTTAATTAATTCATGAAAGAGACAGCCCTCTTTTAAGTCAGGTGGAATACTGAAGACTCCCAGACTTTGCAATCACATTTTAAAGATGGGAAAAGGCCTTTGTGAACACTGTCCCAGTTCTGCAGCTGCAAAATAGATCCAAACCAATCACCAAAACAAGGGATTGTACTGAGTGCAGTGAGCTAAGTGAGCCTGTTTTCCCCCATTCCTCATGCACTTTCCTTTCTGCCCTAATCCTTACCTATATCTCAAGTATTATGCTGACAACGTACCATGCGGGGTGTCAGTCTTATGCTCCCTGCACAGACCTTTCTCCTGCCCATGACTAGAAGCAGTGCTTTCAGCTGAGCCATCTCTGTGCTTTGAAGAAAAGGGATCATACTGACAGCTGCAGTGACAGATTGGCAGAGCTGAGACAAAGCTTGAATAGCTTTGGGGGGGGAAAAAATTGTGGTTTTTTTCCTTCTTAAAGCAGTTGAGCACAACAGACTTTGTTTCCACAAATATATATATATGAGATTGTTCTGCTTGCAGTGAGTCAGACAGTCTAGTGGCTTTTCTAGTTGCAGGATACAGTGAAAGCACTTGAAGCCAGTAGAAACAGAACAAAAAGGCACACAGTCTAGTTCATGAACATTTACTCTGCTACCAAATTCTCTACAAGTGTCTGACATGACTCATACCTTTCAGACAAGATGAACTTTTCCTCTACCACGAATGCTACCGTTATCCTTTTACTTAGAGCATGCGCAGTTTTGCAGACTATCCATATTATAATGCATTTCACTCCTTTTGGAGTACGCATATCTCCTTGTTTTAACTGTTTCTTCCATGCAGTGCTGTATTCAACACCAGACCATCAAACCACTTGCATAGATATATGGTGATTATTATATAAAGAGCATAGCACATTATTTCTTAGCCAGAAAACGTTAAAACAAGTATATGATAATTTTGAAACTATCCACTTATATTTAATCCTAGCTGCGATTTTGACTCAGAAAATTCAATTTCTTGTTTTTTTGCTAAGCAATTACTGTCATTATCTACATTATTACATTTAAGAAAACTCGAAGTAAAGAGGTAGTGAAATAGAGTGTATGCATTACCATTTAAAAAGTAGGTTGAGCTGTCAGTGCCTTATTACCATCTTTTGCAGACGCCTGACCCTGTGGACTGAATGTCAGAGTTAAGGGCTCATCCTTCCAGGCAGACATTCCTAAATTTGAAAACACTCTCAGTTGCAGCTTTATTTTACTACAGATTCTTAGCGTTTTGTGTCTTAATAATATGAAGTGGAATGGCCCCTACATTTGCAAAGGAATAGGGCACGCTTGCATCTCTCAGATATAACCTGTCAGACTGTTTAAGGCCTTAAAAAGGTAACACTGAATTAATTTAAATTCATTGCCTATTTTCAAAAGTTTTTCACAACTGCAAGAAAGAAATTTACATTGACACACAATAGCATGAAAGATTAAATGATAATTTAGATGTCAAAATTCTCTGTGATGCTGTAAGGCCTCAAGATCAGAGGACACACAGAACTTTTCATCGTATTTACCACTGAATAACAAACTACAGGACCAAGAAGGAGAAAAAGTCATTTGCTTGTTATTAAACAGAAAATATGAAAGATAGGGAGTCTCTTTGAACATCTAAAGAATGATTTTTCAGAAGTCAAAAGCAGCTTTGCTTGCAGGTTGCAGCTGCCAAGAATAGAGGAAAAATGCCTCAAGGAATACTCAGGACCTTTCCCTATGTGTATAATGTAACCTCATATAAAGCCATTTAATTTAAAGGTAAATAGTGTTTTTTAAAGAACATGGTCTTATTTTTGAGCTTGAGGTTTTGTGTTGTTCTTTATTTAATCTGAAAGAATAATTTTCTATTTAAAATTGTATTAATTGTGACATTATTTAAACAAAAAGACTTCAGACCTCAGGAAAACCCAACATTTCTGTGTGGATCCACAGGTGGACCAAGGAATGGCAAGAAAGCATCTACCTTAAAATTGCTGAAGTTTCACCCATACTGATGTTACCTGTTAGCTGTTTTAATTATCTATGATTAACATAATGGCAACTTTTTGCCCAATATCAGATCTAGTGAAGGACACAGAAATGTCAATGGGAAAAGCTTTACAGAGAATGAGGGATAATTAGGGTACAGCTGAATTTCCAGTGAAGATATTACTCAACTAAATGTTATTACTCATTAAATTTTGAGGTGATAACCTTCCTATCACTAGGCAGGGTGGATCCATCTGTCTCATTCTAGGATGCCAAATGCCATACTAAGACTCACACAGCGGTCCCATTACCAGGTCTCTTCTGACTCACGAAAGAAATTGATGCCAATTGTCATACAACAGTGCTTTAGCTTTGAACAGAAATTTAGACCTAAATCCTGTTTCTAGGTTTACTGCTTCAGCGCATGTTCATGGACTTTTGAAAGTGAATGGGCCATAACATTCATTTATTACACATATCTCTGCTCTGATCTCATCTCCACTGTGTTCCAGAACTTTCCCCAAAGCCTGTGTCAAAGCACATCTCTTAAGAAAATAACAGTTTAAACAATCCAGGCAATGACAGTTTCTCGTATGTTCTTAAATGTGGATATGGAAACTTTAGAATCAAGAACAAAAATTGAAATACATTCCATATGGTACTTTTCTAAGTGTATTATCTTCAAAACTCTGACATCTGATTTAAATAATTTATTTTCAGTTTTGATGTAATTTGTGATAATTTTATAAAAAGATGAGATATTGTGAAATCTTGCCACTGCAGTCAATACTGTTGGAAGGATAAATTACAATGGAGGGGTGCTATTGAAAACCTAAGAGCTAAGCTAACTTACTTTATACTATGAAATTAACAAAACAGGTTACATCTTCCATTTTAAACATCAATGACATTCTGCTGCATCTATCAGATCTAAAAAATTCTGGGTGAAAGTCCCTGCATAACTGAAGTTAATGGTAAAACACTGATCTGCTTTCAACAGAGTCAAAACTTAAGGTAATATGTTTCTACTTGATACTGGGGGTTCTTATCTCCTGGCAGGATTTGTAGAGTGGTGCATGCATTTAGCCTGCTGGTTCATGAAAGCAATAATAAGCAAAAAGAACTTAAAGCAAATTAAACAAATTAATATATGTCTTTGGAATTATTTTGTATCTTGTTTTAAATCACATTAGCTGAATATCCAGAAATTAAAAATCCAGAGGGTGGTGATGGCGGGGAAGTTAATACAAAAAGCTTAGGTTATTGACAGACTTGTTAACAAGGGCAAACGTCCTCACTGACTTGAGCATTCCCATGTTTGATTAAACTTTAACTGCTTAACTTCCCAACAGTTTGCCTGAGCATTAGCTTTATTAACCATGGACTGGTACAGATATAAGCCTCAAGAAGAGCTGTGCAACAAAAAGAACAGGAAAGTAATCTCAGTGGAGTAAAAATTACAATGCAGGTGAATACAACAACAAAAAAAGTGAATGTAAACCTACATGTGAAGTAGGGAAATTATTTTAACAGAATTCATTATCTATTTAAGAGCTTTATTAGAACATAAATTCTAAGGAATTAAACACCTGCTTTTAGAGATTAATCAATTACATCAAGCACTGTATCCAGCAGCCGAGAAATAATGGAATTAGTGCTAGAGAGCATTCACCTCTGTTTGGCAAGAACAGAAGAGATCAAGACTTACTGATGCTACAGCTCAAACTCTCCATAGAGAGGAAAGAATGGGAAATAGAGAAGGAAGCATCTTGAGTTTTAGGAAGGCTTTCAGATATAACAGAAGTAGCAAAATCACCATTGATTCTGTTTCAGCACAGAAGTTGCCAGAAGAGCTGGTGGTTACTGTGGTCCATAAAATGCCTCAACTTTAATTAATTGATTCTGGCTAAGTAGGAGCAAAGCTGCTTTGCCAAATACTTCCACTTAATGAATGTATATCAATTTTACATAAATAAACTTGATTTTGAATATCTGCAATAAACTCAAATTGGCCTGTGCTGGAGCAAGGAGGGTTTTGATTTTTACATCAGTAGAAGTAAACTTCAAACCTTATGTCCTCTGGAAAAGTTTTAATTGATGTCCCAGAGGGTCTCTTCACGTCCCAGAATCACTACTTGATGAATAAAATTAACAGAATAATTCCAAATATATCACTTGCCGACAGCTTGCTTCAAACCATAGATCACTGCAGGACCACTGCACTCACAGTACGTCATCTGAAAAGTTGCAAGTGTGTAAAGTGAAGTTATCCAGGGTTTAGGGCAAGTGAGTCATTTTACAAGGTGTTGCCTCACATGGCATAAAATGCATTTCTCAATGGAGATGGACTGTTACGTAAAACTGTTTGGTATTTCACTATAGGGCTTGCCAAACATTTAATCTCTGTTTTCTCACTGACATCCTTCTGCCTGAGAGACTGAGCACTCTGTGGGTGACTTACAGGACAATGCGTGCCAGAACTGCCACTACTTCTGTAATTTTACAGACTGTAGCACCCAGCAGGAACATCACAGGCTGCCGAGCTTAGCAAGGGCTCGGGATGTGTGTAATACCATCAGGCTGCTACTGAAAGAAAGAGAATGCTCCCTTAGGATGATGCAATTTTGTTTTAGGCTAAGTGGTGCAAATACACACATGCCATTTTCTTTTTGGTTTTAGGACTGATTTCCCTCATACTTTAAAAATTTGCACAGAGAAATTAATAGAGTCCAATTCTTGACTTTGCATCTTGTAATTCCTTAATCTGCAATATTCATGCCTCTTTTAAGGAATATGGCCTACTGAAAAATTAAGCTTGTATTATTATGGAATAACAGGATGGTTTGAGTTGAAGGGAGGGACCTTAAAGCTCATCCAGTTCCAACCCCTGCCATGGGCAGGGACACCTTCCACTGGAGCAGGTTGCTCCAAGCCCCTGTGTCCAACCTGGCCTTGAACACTGCCAGGGATGGGGCAGCCACAGCTTCTCTGGGCACCCTGTGCCAGCACCTCAGCACCCTCACAGGGAACAGCTTCTGCCTAAGAGCTCAGCTCAGTCTCCCCTCAGGTGTGTTAAAGCCATTCCCCTTGGCCTGTCCCTACAGGCCCTTGTCCCAAGCCCCTCTCCAGGTTTCCTGCAGCCCCTTTAGGCACTGGAGCTGCTCTCAGGTCTCCCCTTCAGGAGCCTCCTCTTCTCCATTCTGCCCCAGCCCAGCTCTCTCAGCCTGGCTCCAGAGCAGAGCTGCTCCAGCCCTCGCAGCATCTCCATGGCCTCCTCTGGACTCCAACAGCTCCATGTCCCTCTTATGTTGGGGCCCCAGAGCTAAACGCACTCCATTATACCTGCCTGTCTTCCCCCTTGTAGTGGTCACAAACATGGAGGTTTTGGCAGCAGGGGGTTGCAGGGGCAGGTCTGTGAGGAGAAGTCAGGGCTGTTCTGTGAGAGGCACAGAAGGTTCCAGCCATCTCAGTGTCAGACCCACTGCAGGACACAGCTCAGCCCATCAGCAAGGCTGGTGATGCCTCTGGGCCAACCGGTGCCTCTGTGAAAACACAGACCCTGGTGCTCCATGTGGAACACCCTGAAGGCACTGCGGCCTGTAGAAGAGCTGCACTGGAGCAGAACAAGCAAGTAATAAGGAAGAAAAGAGTGAGGAAACAGGAGCAGCAGAGAGAAAATACCACATCCTGAATCCAACCCTCTGTGCCACCCTCACCTCACTGCAGGGACTGAGTGTGACCTGCAGTAGTCACCATGAGTCTGGAGTGAAGCTCAACCTGGCACAGAGTTGTTTTCCCTAAATGTTTAACCTATCTTTGTTTCTCAATACCCCACTCAATAATTAAATGATATCACAGAGAACGGATCATAGCATCAGCTGGGATGGAAAAGGCCTTTAACATCATCAAGTCCAAACGTTCCCAGCACTGCCAAGTCTGCCTCTAACCCATGGCACTGAAGGCCTCATCTACGCGGTGTGTGATGGTGACTCCAGCCCTGCCCTGGGCAGCCTGTTCCAATGTCCGAGCACCTCTGGGGAAGGAATTGCTCATAATCTCCATCTAAACCTGCCCTGGTGCAGCTTGAGACCGTTTGCTCTTGTCCTATGGCATGTTACTTAAAAGACCAATCACCTTCTGGCTCCATTCTCCTTTCAGGTAGTTACTGAAAGCAAACTCTTAACTGTCAATACAGTTAAACTCAAGTCTGTTTTGCATGCAGCACCACTATTCCTCTGAAATTTCACTGCAGAACAGATATTTGTTCAGAGTCTTTTATTTACTCATCCTATTTTCTGATAAATCTACAAATCATTTATTGGAGGTGAGTCTGGAACAGCAGAAGAAAGTAAAAGAGCAAGGTCTTTTGTTATAAAAGAAAATGTCAACTTGAGTAGCAGAAGCAACAAAGAGAAAGTGGAAGCCGTGCTGCAGCCACAAGTAAAATCACATTATTGAGTAAAAATGGAAACACATAAAGTGACAACTGATTATTGTTCATCGAGAAGCTTTCCACAGAGAATCAAAGCTATGCTTTCTCTTCTAACATATAATCTATTAAGATCCTGTCAACTTCTTGATTCTTAGAAATAGCATTTACAAAAAAGTTTCAAAATGCAAAGAACAACATGGTACTGCAGGCTTCTAGAATAATGAAACCACATAAAGGGACTGAGCCCAGGATGAGTATCAACAGCATCATAAAACCAGCTCTACAATATGCCATTGCTTAAGTAAAGAAAGTGCCTGAGGCCATTTTAAGTCTGAGAAGCACAAACAACATGACTGGAGGGTACAGCAACACTGACAGTCTTCCAAAGAACTTGTAGAGAACCTTAAAAATACGCCTTAAATCAAAATTAGGGCCTTGAAGAAATTAAGGCAATTCCTGTCAAGTAATAATCAAGGGAACAGCATCCTTGTGAAGCTAACAAATTTAGATTAGGGGTGCAAGTAGGTGTATTGATGCTAAAAAGACAGACTTCAGGAGCTGGATTAAAAACAGAAAGGGAGAAATGTCAGAACAATATTTTTGATGTTAGGAAAGATGCTGAGAAACACTTCAGATCAGTAAAATCAGACTTGGCCTGTTTTTCAATAAATATTTTGCTATTTTTAACATGGGAATATTTTTACATTTCATGCCAAGGGCAGGCAAGCACATTTTATACACTGCTACAACTGTGTGTCAAATCCATCAAACTATAGTATCATCTCCCTAGAGGAGAAAGAGAAGTCTTGCTGCCTAAAACTCTTTGTATACACTTCAGCTAAGCACTAAACTACACACTGTAGGCAGTACCAACATTCTGGCAGATGGGCAACATGACCTGTGAGGTCGTTCCCCATCTTTATCTTTTAGCATTCTGTCATTTCTAAACAGTGTTGTTTTGGCTAGAAAAGAAAGCAGAAACAGAGTAAAAAATCATTATCTTAAACTGAATTAAAAATAGATGGAGGCAATTTTAACAGTGATTTATCTAGCAGAAAGCAACATGGCACTTTTACTGATGAGGCAGTCACAAAAAGTAACACAAGGTACCACTCTGAAATAAAATCATTCTTAGATTATAGGATATCTTTCAGTTACCGATTTCATGACATATTTTCAGCTTGTAAAACACAAAAATCTGGGATGTTACCATTTGTATACGTTAGTAACATTGACCTGGGCAGAGCTAAGTTCTGGTCCTTGTAGGTTTACTGTGTGAATGTGTATAACTTATTCCACAAAATGAAACAACCTTTCTTGTACACAGAGACAACACTGACCTCTCACTGTCACTGTATTGAACAACGAATGTAATAATCACAGAGACATAAAACCTAAAAACTGTCAGAACTGATCTATCAAGACTGAGAAGATGGGTTTGCAAATCAATTGGGGGAATTTCAAATGTCACAACAACCTTTCATCCACTTACATGATCCCCCAAAACACTGGAACATTAAATGGTTTGTAATGTCAAGCAGACTCTTCCTATAATAATAACAACAGTGATAATAATCAGCTCCTGGATGTCTGTCTTTGATATGGTAGTGTTTTATTTCTCTGATTTAAATGGAATTGTTCCAGGAGAGGACTTTCAGAAATAAGCTTTGATTACTGTTAGGAAAGAAAAAGAAAACATTTCCTGACAAAGCAAGGAGTGGAAGTTATGCACTTTATATCATGTGTTAGGAGAGAAGACCAGGAAAAGGACTAAGCATAGCATTTAGTAACACAAATGAAGCTGGCTGCTTAAGGCAGGGTGTAGGTAGAGTACAGGACACAGAGCATCGGAATCAATCAGTCCTGAAAACATTCATCTTTAGGAAGTCAGATTTCCCTTGCACCTGTACAACAGTGCTTCAGCCTCTAAAAACAACTCAACATCTATCTCATGCAATTGACATTCAGACACAAGGTAACCTTTACCAAAGAGCCCTTTGGAGAGATGCATTCTCCCCCTACCCTGCTTTTAAGGCACCAATTCCACTCTCCAAATGAAATGAACAATTTTCAACATATCCCCCTCATCCGCTAAATCATGATGCCTGGTAGAAATATGACTTTTACCATTCTCCTGTTGTAAATCTTGACTTTCGCCATAGGACGTCTGGGGAAAATTAACACTTAAGCTGTCGGTCCTTTCCAAAAGCTAACCAACTTCACAGGCAGGTGCACCAATTCTGAGCACTAACACATAAAAACCCCACTGCAGACCTGACCCTGATACTAAATAAATGTTTGGCTGGAGGACAAGAAATGGGAACATCGTGTGCTTCAGAGGAATGGGAGAAAAATGACATAGAAAATATTACAGCAAGAGGAACACAGAATCTGCAGGAAGCACCAGGTTTTTTAGGGCAACTGTAACAAGGAGAAAACAAGTTAAAGTCAGTCCATCCTTCACATCCTATTATATGCTTTGTGACACATTTTGAAATATTTTCTTTGATTATAGTATAAAGTCTCTACTCATACACAAACAAGGACCCAAGCATCTTTTGTTATCAGCCTATGTGGTATTGAAGGCACTTAGTTTTGCTCCCTTGTTAGGTCAATACTATGCTGATATAGTTAGTACCTAAATAATATTTCTCCAGATTGTTGATAATACACATAACAATTCAGATATACATCCCTTTTGTACCTGCAAATATCAGTGTATTTGCTTTAAAGATACCCTGTCAAATTATATTTCATATGAAATGAAGATACATGGAAGAAAGCAATATACTCCTTTCTTTCCTCTCAAGCACACTCTGACTGTCTTACCTAAGCTGGCCACCAAAAGCATCATCCTGCATCTGCTACTGCGTATGGGAAAATAAGTATTTCCAATGCACATGACACTAATATATATGAAATGGTTTTTAAAATACTTAAATTTAGTAACATATATTGTAAATATAGATCAGTCAAATTAACTGTTTTGTTTTACATGCAATAAACATCATATTAATGTATAGAATTGGGTGATAAGCAGTAATACCCAGATATTGAATTTATAATTATTAAATAAAGTTGATAAATACTCCTTCCTTTAAATGCTATATCTCAATTATACAATTTTCTGGAATCAAGACTATGTATACATATTAATAATATGTAATATAGCTATCTCTTTTCTTTGTCATTATTCCTAAGTAGAAATGGTGGCATTATCATTTAATTTCAGATATATAGTACTATGCATTTTCTACCCAGAAATAACACACTTATCCCTCATCAGTAAGAAACAAAGATCATCTACGGTAAGAGGTCTGAGCTCATACAGCTCAGCAGAGAAATTCAGTTTAAGTCATTTCCCCCTACTTCCCTTAAAGAAACAACCCTCAGAATTTAAATTTTAAAAGCATTTCTTCTTTCAGAGCTGTTACAGTTTTCCTTACCGGGACAAAAGAATCAAATGAGTCTTGTTCCCAATTCTCAATAGCTGAAATTGTTTTCAACCAGTAGAGATAACTTGAAATATCAGACATTTCAGAATGCTCCATACTGAAAGCTGCAAGATTAGTAGGACTGAGGTGAGACAGCCTTGCAAAAGGAGGACTTTGGCTGTGTTACATAAAGTTCTTAATTAGATCCTTGCTACAAATTACTATCCTAAGAATAAAAAGTTAATCAAAAAGCCTCATTGGAAGGATAGGAGAGCAAGATTAGAGCCAAGACAGCTGTTTCACTAAGGGATAATTGTGCAACTGTCGAACTAGATGGTGTTCTGCTGTTCAGAAGTGAAAATAGTTGTGTGAAAATTAAAATCATCCCTTTATGTTACTTAGGACTAAATTATTCACTGATGTTTTTTCTAAGTGCAGGTCAAAAGATCTCCCTATATTTATATTCCAATGCAGCAAGCACCTACTTCTCAAGACACCCTTAAACCCACAGCCAAATTATTATTATGAAAAGAATGAAAATTGGAAAGGTACTGAGTACAGAAATTCCATAACAAAAAGTGTTGCAAAGACTTTCAGTGACAAATGTAAGGATCAACCTACAAAGATTTGTTTAATGTGACTAAATCCAAGAAAACTACCCTAACAACGACAGGATAGTGAAAGGTAATTTCTTATTTCTCCCAAAGGATGTTATTCTGGCCTGCATTGCCAAAGGGATGTTGCACAGCTCTCTTTACCTGTTGAGCTTTATTTTGCCTGAACTTATGGATAGCACTATCATACTGAAGAAATGACAGGGCTCCCATCCATCAGTGAACAGTGTTTGTTTTGCCTAGGGTAAAATCCAAAGCCCACAGAAATCTTGAAGATTTCAATAAGTTCAGCATTTTAGTGATGACATCTTTTTGGGAGGAGGGTATAGCATAGGTGTGGGATGTCTGCTCAGACAATTTACATGAAGACTGGCATTACACAGATTTTCTGGAACAAGATATCACCTATGCCAAAGCTCTATAGTAGATCATAGAATCATAAAATAGTTAGGGTTGGAAAGGACCTTAAGATCATGTAGTTCCAACCCTCATGCCATGGGCAGGAACACCTCACACTAAAACATTCCACCCAAGGCTTCCAAATGTCAGAGTTGAAATGAAAATATCAAGTATGAAAGCTGAAATACTAGAAATATTCCCCAATTCCTCAACTTCTCATGAAACAGATTTCCAAAAAGTAGGAAGTAATTACTTATGAAGAGAAGAAGGTATGAGAGGAGAGAGACTGAAAACTGTGTAGCACCAGGGACAAAAAGTAGGAAACAAATGGCCTTAAACAGTATGTCCTTCCCTGGGTATTAAACCTTTTGGTTTTGTCTACTAGTAACAGTTCGTTTTAGGACTCCAAATACTCATGATCAGAGTTCACTGAAAAGTAATGTCAGAGGACCAAAAATAATTGAAAAATCAAGTAAAGTTCAGCAAATATACTGACAAAAAAAAATAAGAAGAAGCATTAAAAAATCCTAAAGTTTTGCCTGATTCAGAGCAAAATATTTTACTTCAAACAAACATGAAAGTCTTTCAGAATGTAGCATTTGTACAAAGTACATTTTTGATGAGCTGTTTCTTAAAGAAGTTTTCAAAGAAGAAATGCATAGACAGCCTAAGGTTAAAACTGCACCTTTTTCCCCAAGAAAACCTATTTCTGAAAAGACCCAAAGAAGATCTTGCAACAAAACCTGTATAGTTTGGTAGAGGAGGTGAAGAAAGGGAGACTGAGAGCTGCTTCTCTCCTCCACCCCTGCACCTACTACTGCTTTGGTTAATGAGAACATTCTACACTAATTTGAATGGTGCAAAAATACTTCAGTGTTAACTAAAATGCAATAAACCTGCAAAGCATAGTTCAGAAAATACCTGACTAACCAAATGAACATGTTAATTTAGTGGAAATCCTGGAATATGTGAACTGCATATACCAAGGAGCAGGTAACTTCCTTTCTTTTAAAACTCTATCCAGAAACATTTAGTACATCATTTAGTATTCAATGGCTTGAATAGATCTTCAGTTTTACCCAGTACAGTTCTGTCACTCAAAACACAATCAGTAGCATTTGATGCTCAGAAAAATAGAAGACTTAAAAGTAGGACCATAAATAATTAGCAATTTCTTCATAAATTCAAGTGGCTAATGATGAAACTGTTGCTTTTTAGGACATAAAATGATTCCTGGCTGTGAAAATTGTTACAAGGAGTTTGCTGTATTTCTCAATGAGCTCATAAAATAAGATTTAATTTACAGAGTAACTTGTCCTATAAATTCGAGAGATCCAAACAGATCATGACAGAAACAGGTGAGGCCATCAGCCAAGCTGGTGGCACCTCTGTGAAAATATATTTAATAAAGGAAAGAAAATGCTGAGCAGGAGAGAATGAGAGAACAAGACCAGAGCAGTAGGAGCTACTTCATTGCAGAGAAGGCATCCTTCCAAAGACCCTGTAGCTGATGGATAAGCTCATGCTGGAGTAGGTACTACCCCTGAGGGACTATGACCATGAAGGACCCACACTGGTGAGGAGGAAATGAGTAAGAAGGGAGCAATAGTAGGAAAAAAGCATGAGAAGAAAGGAGCAGTAGAGAAAAAAACTGCTTTGTCCTGACCCCAACCTCCTGTACAACCTCCCCAAAGGGACTGAGTGTAACCTGCAGTGATATCATGGAGGAAAGAGAAGTGTCTGGAGTGAAGCTGTGCCTGGGAAAGCAGAAGGAGAGGTCTTGCCCCCATTTTTCTCTTGCAATACCTATTTCAGTAATTAAATATTTATGTTAATTGTTAATACATTATGTTGAATTCCCCAAGTTGAGTCTGTTCTGCCTGTGACAGTAATTGGTGAGTAACTTCCTTATTTTTATTTCAGCTCATGAGCTTTCTCATTCCCGTTCTTCCTATTTTCTCCTCCGCCCTGCTGCATGGGCAGTGAGCAAGTGGTTCTGTGGCTGCTTGGCTGCCATCTGGGGCCAACTCACCACAACTTGATGTACTATACCTCCAAATAAAGCGCATATTTCAGGAGACTTTCCATCATTTAAAAGCAGTCTCATAGGATACTTAAAGTTTTTTCCGGTATCTCTGGAAAACCACTATAGACGTAATACATCAGGTCAAGACAGTGATGACAAAACACAAACAAAGAACTCAGAATGAATAAAGATCAAGTACAACAGCTGATGCAACTGCATCAAATAAAGGTTCGTACATATTAGCTCATACATAGGCTTTATTTTATAGGAAAAAATAGCATTCCAGCTTCCTTCATGCCTTATATGTGCAATATCATTTATGATACATATTTAGTTCTATGAAAACAAGTACTGCTATTGTAAATCAAGTAAATGTTCAATAACTCAACCAGTAAGATTACCTTTTATAATTTACCTGGCTGATGAAGCTTGGGCATTCCTGGGGCAAGCGTGGGAGATATAAATGCCCCTAAGGAGTGCAAGCAACCAGAAGCATGCAGGAAGGAGCCTGTACCCTGCCTGTAGATCCACAGTCCAGGGAAATGCTCTAGCTCTCTACCAGGATGCTGGTGGGCACTCTCCTCAGAGGTAAAACCAGTGTTTCTGACTTCTGTGTTATACAGGTCAATGGACCCTGAAAATAGCCACCCAAGGGTGTTAAGACAGCTAGCTAACATTGGTGCAAGGCTGCTCTCCATAATCTTTGGGAAACACTGGGACATCTTCTTCTATACTGTGCTTTTGCCAAGAAAGTTTGTAACAGATGATCCTCTTTCAACCTGGTATTCTGTGATTCAGTTTGATATAACAGATCAGCTGGGAATACACCACTATGTCTCCAGCAAAGTTTTAGTAATTACTTAACTGTACTTCACCCTTTTACATCTCTCCAACTGGATTAATGCCTTCCTATGAAACATTAAAATGTTTCATTTTTAAAGTAAATTTCAGTAGAGAATAGCTTCTATAAAGCTCCATTGGAGAGTTGCCAACGGTTTGTTTACAAGCCTCTAAGACATTAAGAACAAATGACCGACATAACAGAGTGATTCACTTTGTAAGGATTTTACATTTGGAAGAATTAAAACAATATAGCCATGCAACTTTACATACAGGTGTATTTATTTCTGGTTGCAGAAATGTGTGTCCTGTGTAAATCTGCAGGGTTTTGGTGGTTGTTCTTATAGAATCTTCAATCAAAGGGAAGTAAGAATAGTATAGTGATTGATAAATTGCAGCCCAAAACTCTTGCATCATGATACCTGAACTTCTACATCCCATAATCACAGGCGGTAACGCTACTTCATAATACTTTCAGATCAGCTGAAATTCTGCTTCACTAACTTCTCCCACTAGTGCTGCAGTAGTTAAAGATCAGTAATTGCAGCAATTAAAATTGACTTCTGTGGTCTTCAAACTCCTCTAGTGGATTGAACCTGAGTGCAAGAAGTCTACAGAAATATAATTTTCTTTCCTCCTCTCATCTGCCAATTTTATTACTGTAATTTCAGTTATAATTAAATACAAGTAGCACTTTACGTGCATTTGATGTATTCAACTTTGAAAACATCTTATTAATTTTGTTTCAATCCCAACAATTTATACATGGGATTGATTTATTTTTTCCTTCTTTTTCTCTACTTTTACATAGAAATGGAAAAGAAAACAACATGAACTAAAACCCCCATCTAATCAGTCAATCTAGTTACAGGTTAGACTTTTACTGTTACATTGATCCCAGTTCAGCAGGGTACTTAACTTTTAGACTGATTTCAGAACTAAGGGATTGCCAGTAATACAATCCCACTAACATAGACTGTTTTGGTGTGCTT
The DNA here is from genome assembly GCF_012275295.1 of Melopsittacus undulatus. Taxonomy (NCBI): domain Eukaryota; kingdom Metazoa; phylum Chordata; class Aves; order Psittaciformes; family Psittaculidae; genus Melopsittacus; species Melopsittacus undulatus. Next base: position 6,561,155 of record NC_047528.1, on the reverse strand, counting down.
AGGGAACAGTGTTAAGCACTGTGCTGAACTGTGGTCCGCAGTTTTCACTTTCCTCTCTACTGGCACAGCTTATTTTTGAGCTTCTGTTTTTTTGTAGTCCCTGAAAAAGAAATATTGTTTAAGAAATCTCTTTAATGACTTCTTGTCATTGTTTCATTGTTCCATTTTCAGTATTTTCTCCTCTTATTCTAATTTTGCTGATTTAGTAGTACCAGAACTGGCTATATTGAGTTGTCTAGATCAGTACAACATCCCAGCAACAAGGTCAGCTCAAACTGTGAGTTGAGCATCCTGTATTGATGGAAAGGCTTGAAGAAGTAATGTTGGTTGAGTAATTTGTTTGTACCTCCAATCCACTGTGTCCATCACCTCAAGAGTACAGCCCTTCCTTTAGCTGAAGTTTCTCATAGATTGAATGAGCTGATGCAAAGTGACCCACTTCAGCAAAGACCTCATTACCCACCACAAAGCTTTCTTCAGTAACATGAGGAACCACTACCCTCAAAAACATGGAAATCTTATCAACGTACACTCATGGATCCAGGAAGTCGCTGGGATACCCTGAAAGCAGGCTGCCACACTTCTATGGTTTCCACAAGCAGCAAAGTCCTTTGAAGGTCCAATGGAGAACAGATTCCACATTGATGGGTTAGCCAAAAACCAGCATAAACCAGCTAAAAGTTTGAGGACTTCAACAAATAGTACAGGTTGGTCCAGTCTAGCTGTTGCCTGTAGGACTAAGCTATGATAAAGTGGTTGAAAATGCAAAGTTCCCCCTCTGTTTTATGTACAATGTACAAAATCCCTGGCTCAGCCTTTTCAGTCAGAAATGGAATGAATGGTGAACTCACAAATGTATCAGAAAACAAAAGAACAAAAGAATCATATAGCTGTTCTTTTGGAGGCACTTTAAGAAATGTCAAGACATCAGGCGTATGACATCTGGAGAAAACACAAACAGCATCAGTTTTGCCTTGATCACCTTTCCTGCCCCTGGTTGTTTGCTGAACACCACCTAATACTTCAGATTTCAAAAGGATTTCTGGTGGTTTTATTATCGCTATCATTATTAATAAAAACAAAACCAAGCTACTCTACCCTTCATCCTTCTGCCACCAAAGGTTTTTGATGTGGCAATTCTGTTCCCTTTTGCATTTTGCTGTCTTGTCAGGTTTGCTGAACCCTCAAGTGCAAGAGGTAATATGATGAAATAGAAACTGGCAGAAAGTACATTAAAGTTGTTATCACCTGAGGACAAATCCTGTCAAGTGAACCACAAGGAAAAAGACTTCCATCTGGAAACAAGACAAAGAGCATACAGGTAAACCCAGTAATTCCACTGCTGTTTTGGCAGCCATTCAAAAATGTGAAAATATAGATGAGGTATGAAAAAAAATTACATAGAAGTAATGGGGCTCTTCAAAAAGAAGACAGAAAGAGACAAAGGTGAGAAGGAAAACAGTTTTAATTTCCCCAGTACCAAAACGTGTTTTGAAAGAACATTACATAAAATGAGCAAAAGGCAACCTTTTGGTTACACATGACAAGGGCTACCATCAGAAGACACAAGGACCCTAGGATTATGAATCTGAAGAGCTTTTAGGGTTTTGGCCATTCAGCAAAATATTTCTGCAATTCTGCATTTTTATTCACTACAAAGAGATGGCTCACTCTTTCTGTATTCTCCAGATGATAACAAAATGTTTTATATCTTGGTACACAGACTAGTTTAGCTGATAGACAGTAACCAGTGCTTAAAACCAAAAAACCTAGGAATGATAACCTCAAGTTTCAGCACAAATTATTTAGAGAGTAATGTAAGTTCTAAGTTAGTGCTGACTATGCAGACTTAAATGCATCTCAGTAAAACCAGGAGATCCACTGAGAATACTGCCATGACAACTCCAAGAAAAAAAGAATTACAAAAGGCAGGATTTCTACAGATTTATGCCTGCAGAAGTGATCAGATTGCTCCCATTTTTACACTTGCAATGGCTGAGCAAGCTAATAACTAACTGCCCCAGAGGCAAGTGCAGTATATCATAACTTTGCTTATTACATAGAATACATCTACATGCTAATCACAGCAACCTATACCTAACTATTTCTAAAACCTAGAATCCTTGAAAGTACAAAGATGTGGCACCCTCTTCTCCCATCACTGTCTAATCTCCTTCCCAGATTTTGCATGATGACATTACTCACCAGTTGTTACTGGCTATTCTCCTACACAAAACTTCTATCCATAGTCAGTCCCCTGACACTGTTTCTGAAAAATGAAGTCATGGGCACTGAGGATATAGAGCTGTCAATTACTGAATATCATTAAGCAAAAGTTTTCATGTATTTCATATACAAATGCATGAACATTAGCAGGATGAGTAACCAGAATAATATTAATAAGCTGCAGTGGAACCTTCATTTCATCCACATGTTTTATTTGTTCTCATGTTAAAGAGTTTGGGTTTACTCCCACATATGTTCATTTTTCTGCATGCCAGAAAGAAATGCAGAGGAAGGTACTGTAATCTCTCCAAGTCTGAAATCAGGAGCTGTGTACTAGGTTCTGTTAAGCCAGAGAGGTACATGTCTAATGAGGGAAACTGATGATGATCAAACTAGTTAGACCTTTTATTTTTAAGTAACTCCATATCCCAGGAATTAAAACCAAAAATACTTGCTTTACTCATCATTATAAAAAATGACCCAAACATCCATCCTGCTTTGGTTTGTGCATAGCTGCATAAAACTTTATCAGTTACCTCTAAATGTATTAAAATATTATATGATTAAAACATGAATGTATAAAGGTTTTGTAAGCCATAAATGTGCATACTCTATGATAAACTTTTTCCATTTTTACATGTACAATTAAAAAATGGAAAAGAATTCATGTCATAGGAGATATTTTACAGATAGAGCAGAAATACCATGTAATGAAGAAAACTGCTGTACAGAGCCACAGCCTTATGCATGGAAGATGTATATTTCAGTACTACATAACTATTTCTTACTAACACTGCATAAAAAAAGCTGTGTTTGAGAAGTGTTGGAAAATAAAACAATAGAGGCTTCAAGCACTTGCTTCTAAATCTGTGTTCGAGCAAGCTATTGGTGTACAAAGGCCAAAGAGCATTCAGAACATAGTAGCAAATGTGACAGCATCAGCCCCAAAGAGAACATGAGATCAGGGTCCTGTTTTTTTTACTGTCTTCTTATTTGAATCCCTAGATAAGAATTTTGGGGGGGTTTCTTGCAAAATATCATTTGCCTTTTTGAATCTGTCTGCCTGACTGCTTCCTCACAGAGCTGTGCCAAACAATATCTATACTTAGGACTATAAGATGCACACATTTGAGGGAACCCAGATGTGTCTGCTGAACAGAAAGTGAGAACAGAAAGGGAACAAGGTATTCCTGAAACTCTCCATTTCCTAAATGGCACATTTTGCATGAGTTCTTGGAGGTAGCAAAGAGCTCGATACAAGTTTCTGCACTTAGAACAGAGAGGGCCCCCAAGCACTGAGGTGTTGTCAAAGTGGAAACACACACATCAGATAGCACATTAAGTGTGACTACCCTTGAAAGAAGCTTCTGCATGGTATCTTTTGGGACACATCCCTTGTCACACGCTTCTGCTCTCAGCCTTGTGCTGGCACTAGAAGCTGTGCTAATGGATGTCAAGCTGGGCCATGAAATAGGTCTCTCAAACACCTTAGTGGGTTTTCTTTCCAGTTTAACTTTCTGACATAGCAGTTCTCTAAGCTCAGTGTGTAATCATACAAAGCAGAACAACGAAGGCAACAAAGTGTAGTGCCAGGACCCTGCTCCTCTGGCAGCCACTCCTAAGGGGAACACATCTGCATTTCTCCTTCACAAAGCTGTCAAAATCACATATTTTATAAAATAGACCTTACAAAATCAAGTAAAACAGACTTTACTCACATTAATAAATATTTAATGAGCTCAGCTATCAGGTGAGTGATGACCGTAAGACAAAAACTTGGACAAATCAGCAAAAGTTTCTGTGATTGTGAATACAACAAACACCAGTTTCAGTATGGAGGAAGTGTTTATCAGAATTTAAAAGAAAAAAAACAAATGTAAGCAAGAGGAATCCTAAAAGTCTCTGTTTAACTGTTTTCAGACCTGTTTGCAGCAGAGCTATTCGATGGTGTCAGTAACTGGAAACCTATGGCACAACTCCATTCCACTCTCATTTGAAATGCATAGTGAAAATCATTTGTCTGATGTTCTGTTTGACCAATTATATGAGCAATTTCAGTATTTGAAGTACCCTGCTTCTCCTTGTACAAATACTGAATCAGAAAGGTAAAAATCCATATTAAAAGTACAATATATCTAAAACAAAACCAGATGTTATTTTGCTAAGTTGGATTTTGTACTGCATTCATAGCTGGCTCCTGCGACTTAAAAAAAGCTCACACCAGAATTGGAATTTACAAAAAGGATTATTCTGTTTGTTTTTCTGATGTTCATTTCAGATATTATAGAACCTCTATTTTGAATACATAAAGAAGTTCTTTTTGATCACGGTATTTCGAACTCGTAAAACAATGGGGGCTTTTGAAAGTAGGTGACCATTGAGCTGATTCATCTGATTAACTGACAGAAGAATACTTATACAAAAGATAAATGAATATATGTTATTGAATTTATAAACTCTACTTCAAAAATCTATAGATTACTTAAAAGCAAACAATAAGAGAAGTTTAATCCATAGTTTTCTTTTTAATTTTTTGGCTTTATTTTAATGATCCTTCATCCAAAAGCCACATGCAGACATGAGAAAAGAGAGAGCTAAATTAGCAAACTCTATCAATTCTGTCATTACCACAACCAGAAACTCACTTTAGGGTTTTCTTTTTGTAGGGAACTCTGCCATTTTCAGTTGATTCAAATACCCCAAGACAGTAGAGATAGCTATTTCCAAAAGAGAAATCAATGTCCAGGGTGTTTCTTCAAGTCATGCCAAAATGGCTGAGATAGATTCTATCTCAATCTTTGCTATTGCTCAGTATCCAGCTACAAACTGTCATGGACCATGTTTGACTTGTTTTGCTTTGCTTAGGCCAAAAGCATTTTGTTAAGTTGCTGTAAAGGTTTTGCATCTTTGAATGCCTAACATTAGACTGAAAGCACAACCAGGGCTAACAAGACTTATTCCTATCATCTTAAGGAAGCCATAAGGAAACCATTCTTCTTTTTTTTTGCCTTTAGTTCAGAGTATCCAGTCTACCAGTCCTGTTGATATACCAGAAAACAATTCCAGCAACCTCAACCTCCATAACATGAGTCAGGAAGACAAAATCCTATTGTGTGTCATGCACCATCAGAGTAATACAGGAGAGATCAAGACTTTCATGTGTTGTAAGTTCCTGTGATGGTAAGGAACATGTTAGGTGAAAATATTCCATCCCCAGGTTAGGTTAAAAGTATTCCTAGGAGTGGATTACAGACTACAGAAAAAGTGATGACAACTTATCCATGGGTGAATACATATGCCAAGTATTACAGAAATTCATCAATAGCAGAAGGACTATCAGAGCACTTGTGCAGTTTTGGCCAATTACCAATGCTACTAACATTCCCTTCCAAATTCTCCAATTCCCTTCCCATGCCCTCATTCATCCTCCCTGAAAACCCCAGAAGCCAAATTATATGTCAAGGGGAGAAAATGTTCTTGGCTTCTTGAGGCATCTAAGAGGAGAAACTTTGAAACATGGGATTAATTAAATGCAAATCTAAATATGGTGCAACAAATCATGCAAATTAAGCATTAACATATTTATGACCGAATAATCAGCAGGAACCAAAATATGTGCAGATAAACTATAAATCATTACAATCATTAGTTAGTACAGTACATAGAATATATTTATCCTTTTCAGTATTTAAATGAAGACACATGGAACATCTTGCACATAAATACTTTCATGATCTGTATAACTATGCCTATTTCTTAATTGTCTTTGCTGTCACTTAAAATTATGTATTATTAAAGATATGAACCTGGAAGAAAGACCTGATACATTAATAGAAGGAGACAGAACACTGTGCAACAAAAAAAAGTATATCCTCTTTAACTCCAAATGGCCTTTTGGAAAGCAATGCTACCTTATCAGAAAGTGGTAGCTGAATTGAATGACTGCTTCAGACACAGTGAATCGTAAAATCTCATGACTAGTGCTGGGGTTTTCTTTTTCTTTCTAAAAAGCAAAACAAACAAAAAAACACCAAACCAGCCAAAAACCATCAAAAACCAAACTCCAAACCTGTATTTTATGGAGAAAGTTGAAATGAGCCTCAGCATGTTTAGTTTCTGGTATTTTCATGACATATCAAGTCCATCTTTCAAATTGGAGTCATGTGTGAACCATTATTACATTAAAGAAACCATATATGAAGTTCAACAAGTCAAAGCGCAAGGTCCTGCACCTGGGCTGAGGTAATTCCCATAGATACAGACTGGGTGGAGAGCAGATTGAGGAGAAAGACTTGGGGGTGTTGGTTGATGAGAAGTTCCCCATGACCCAGCAAGTGTGCACTTGAGCCCAGAAACCAACCATGTCCCAGGCTGCATCAAAAGGAGAGTGACCAGCAGGTCAAGGGAGGGGATTTTCCTGCTCTGCTTTGTTCTCAATGTGACCTCCCTGCAGTCCTGCATCCAGCTGTGGGGCAACAGCACAAGAGGGATGTGGAACAGTTGGAGGGAGTCCAGAGGAGGCCACAAAGATGCTCTGGGCCTGGAGAAGGCTCTGGGGAGACCTTAAAGCAGCTTTCAGTGACTAAAGGGGCTACAAGAAACCTGGAGAGGGCACTGGACAAGGGTCTGTAGGGACAGGCCAAGGGGGAATGGCTTTAACCTGACAGAGGGGAGATTGAGATGAGCTCTTAGGCAGAAGCTCTTCCCTGTGAGGGTGCTGAGGTGCTGGCACAGGGTGCCCAGAGAAGCTGTGGCTGCCCCATCCCTGGCAGTGTTCAAGGCCAGGTTGGGCAGGGCTTGGAGCAACCTGCTCTAGTGGAAGGTGTCCCTGCCTGTGGCAGGGGTTGGAACTGCATGAGCTTTAAGGTCCTTTCGAACCCAAACCATTCTATAATTTTATTAATTCCAAAGAAATATATGCAACATTTCATGCTGCATCTGACCAGAACCATTCCCTATATCACTAATCAGATTGCAGGCCTCAACACCAGGGACTCAAAGGCTAATCTTTTACCTCCTTCTTATGCCAAACAAAATCTAAATGCTATGATTTCAGTATTAACAATGCTTTCTTGGGTTTTGTAAAATAAATACAATAAGTAAGTAAAACATGAATGTAAATGCATATAGTTTTCTAAAGCAGCTGTCCTGGTAGAGTGTCAGATATAAATGTCACCCAGAATTATGTAGACTTCCTAAAGTCCTCTGTGGGACTGATAGAGGAACCTGGCTTTCAATTGCCTTGAAGGTTAAAAAAACCCCAAAAGTTAAAAAGCCAAATAACTGGCATTATTTGACTCTCCTTTTACTGCTCTTTTACTGGCACTTGAAAGTACTAAATTAGAGTGAAAAGACCTGCCTTGGCTAACTAAAATTTCTCTATGTACTTCCATTGCCAGGAGTGACACGACAGAAGTATGGCCAGTTGCATGCAGGAATCTATGGACTTGAAAAGAGTAATCTAAGCTTTCAAAAACACAACTGATGACAAATCATTTCTTTATACTGCTAGGAGAGCCAGTATCTGTTGGAATAGACCTCTGCTTTAGTATTGTAGCAGAATGCCTTGAAGCTAGCTCTCACCTCATCTCACCATGCAAAGAGCTTTCAAATGGTATCCTGAAATTTCAGCATCAGTGCCAGGGGCCTTCAAAGACAAAAGACCATTCTCAGCTGATAGTTTAGAGTTTGGCTATTCACTGCCTTTTTTTAAGTCATGTCACATCTATAAGGTAGTGTTTAGCTCACAAGCCTCTTTACCAGGTAACAAAACAGCTCCGTGATGGTATTTCTTTTAAAAGACACTGATTGCAAAAAAAACCCTTTTTTTCTTTTATATTGCAGGAAAAAAATCCACCAACCTAAAAAGTCATCAGAGCTGACATTGACAGTAAGCTGTTTATATATATGGTAATTTACACTTCTACATAACTCTTCAAAACCAAACACATGTATTAATTTTTGCAGATGACACATCCAGGATGCTATCTGATAAGAATTTTTTCTGCCTTGAGAGCATGTCAAAACAAAGGATTAAAACTTAATAGCAAATGGAGTTAGCTGGAGTCCAATATTGTCTTCTAAACTGGGAAACAACCAAAGATGGGAATCCACATCTGTGTTTTCCTCCCCCTTTGACAGAAGAATATTGAGCTCTAGGAAACTGAAAACATGCATTTACACACCTTGGAAAGGTGTTTATAAGAGGCTCTCTTTCATAGAGACCGCATGAAATAAAATCTATACTGTGGACTTAAAAGCACAGCAGGTCAATCTCTGCAACTTCTTCCTCAGCCTACAATCAGACCAATAGAGAATCCTATCCTGCCATCCCTTCTGCACAAAGAGTAGGAGGTTATTGCACACCCTCACCTACACCTGTTATCATACATTTCTAATCTGATTAATTGGTAGATCACATGTGCCAGCAGGGAAAGTACATCCAGTGTCACAAACTACATCCAATGTTAAAATGAGCCATGGAAAATGTTAAGACACTTCCCTGCCTGCCTCTGCCTTCCCCATTCCCAGTTTCACTCAGATCCCTCACAGAGTAACACTGGCCTTAGATATGAAATCACTGAGTGTATCACACAAACTATGTGACTCCCTGACATTGATACAGGTACTAGTGCACTGCAGAGAAGCAAGAAATATTTCCAGGCAACAATGACATATAAAAACTTGACTATTAAATTACTTTTCTTCTTTGCTATCTTTTATTTCCTCTTTTAAATAAAGGAAACAAAACTGTGTGTTTGTCAGGAATGACGGGAAGTAAAAACCAAATTAAGTCTTGGAATCAGTTTTGCATCTAAACTTTATTTCAGTGCATTTCGAAATGAAGAGTTTAGTGTTTTGTTTTGGGTTTTTTTGTTTTTTGGGTTTTTTTGTTTTTTGGGGTTTTTTTTGTAATTCAAAAGGAATTCCTCTTTAGAGCTATAGAGAGCATTTTGCTACCCACAACTCAACATAAAGCTACAAGCAAACACAAGCATACAAGCTAGCAAAGAAGAATATCTAACATAAAATATTAATAATACCAGAGTGCCATTCTTTGCTCTGACATACTTAAGAAGGAGGAACTAGTAAAGAAAATGAAGCCATGTCCTCAGCAATAAAAATCAACCTTTTTATCAGGATGACAAAGGGCACATTAGTAACCACTGTCTAGTACACACTCTAGGAATTCTATTTGGTACTACAGTACTAATTAGGAATCTGCTTTTCCAAGGTGTTGTGGCTTTACTGTACTTGAAGAATGTAGTCCCTTCCAAAAATGTCAAGCAGAAGAAAAATCTGCTTAGAACCATACAGAAAAAAAAACCCTTCCACCTTTGAAGCTGTCACTTGTATCTTTATTATCACATTTAAACATAATATAGAAATTTCAAATGAATTTTCCCTTTGTTAGGCCAGCAAATGTAAATCACTTGTGTTACTTATTTTAGCAAGAAAGATGACAGCTTTCCCAGTCAACGTAGCCCTCAAAACCCATCACTGACTTCAGCTTGTATCCCCAAAGTAAGGGCAATCAAGGGCAGCGTTATAATGTTTTCCCATATTGCATCTATGCCATAATTGATAAATCGATCCTCTAAGTGTATGTACATACAATATATACACATATATACACACTGTTCCCTTCCAATAGCCTGTACAATGCTTACTTCACACAGAGAAAAAAAGATAATTATTTGAAACAAACTATCTCACAACTCCATGACCTAAAAATATCAAGTATTTGCCAAATTAAGTATATCAGTCCATCCCTAGGCACACAACATCAGATTGAATGATGATAGATTGGTTCATTATAGGCAGAAGCCCAAAAAGGGACTTCCTTAAACAGAATAAGGTAGCTGGCATAAGGAATGGACAGTAAAGAAAGTTTACAGTACAGAACTCAAACTGAAATATAAGAAAGTACATACACCTGAGCAATTCCACACTGTATAAGCAGAAGTACATGTGGTTACAAAGGCATTAAAAATACTGAAGTGACTTTACAATGCATCTATAACTTAGATATTAAACTAGACTTAGAAGTGGCCTGTTATTATGATTATTATTAAAAGAATTCATTTTTCTCTTTATAACTAAGGAACTCTTTCCTTTACAGTACTTTTTTCCTTCAAGCTTTTTCCAAAACAAAACTCTTCAGAGCTTAAGAACAGATTTAGATCTTTGTCTAATTAAAATTAGAAAAAAGGCTAGTTTTATGTTTTATATAATATTTTATCTTTGGCTTTATTTTAGCATAAATAATTGTATATGATTTGTATATAACAGAAAATATATAGTATTAACTGTAGTCACATGCAATATTTTGGTCACTCCAAAATATATCAGAAAGCTTAGTTTTTCCACTTGATAATGGATTTGAAGCAGAAAATAAAGCATTTCCTACAAAGCAATCATTTCCAGTCAACAGAGCATCCCATTTTTAGACCACAGGACAAGACAAAGTACAGGTACACTGACTGACAATCCTTTGTCTTACAGCTTTTCTGTTCAGTGAAAACACATTAAAACCATTTACAGCAAAAAAATTGATTTAGTCTCTAGAGAGGGTGCACATGCTCAGTGTGGGCTAAGGCTAGTTAAACTCTAGTGTACACTATTTCAGTAAGTAAACATATATCCCAAAACCCTATTTTGACATTGCATTCTGCTTTTTAGTGTGAAATTATAACAAAAGGGTTTGATGTTGACATAATACAAAGGTTTGGAATGAGCTTAAACTTTTCTAAGGGAAAAATGAAAACATGCACTGGGGAGGAAGTGTTAATGGTTTTGATATTAACCATCATATGAGTGTCACTGTGATTTCTATTTCACAGTGCTGGGTTATCGAGTGTGTGACATCTCTCAGTCTAACTGCTTATAGGTATCTACACATCCTTGAGCCTGGCTGGTTTATATTCTAAAATACACTGCCTTGCATTCAATAAAAATCTATCAATTTGTGAATGTTAAAGAGCTGCTTCATATTTATTAAAGATTTCAATCCCATTGGAGGTTCAAAAGAGGAAAAACAGGTCACACTTTCTCTTATAAATAAATCTAACACACATACACACACACCCCTCCTGTTCTCTGTTTAAAACATCCTTATTAATTACATGCAATATTTAAAAACAAACTGTTTACAGAAACAGGCACAACCCATTACGGGGGGGGGGGGGGGGGGGGGGGTGATAAACACATCATTTCTTTGTACAACACAAAGGAATACAAAGTCTGTAGAACCTGGAGGTAGAAACCAAATCATTTTGACAAGAAAAACCCTTGCAAAAGGACCCCACAGTTTCCCCAGGCCACAGAGAAGCAATATTCAAACAACAGACATTACCAACTGACAGCTCACCCTTGCATACAATTTTACCAGAAGGCACCACTAAACACAAATCAAGGCACAGCACAAAAAGTTGTCACCACCATCAAACCTCACACCACCAAACCTCACTTTCTTTCCCTGCAGCATCCTCTAAGTCACTTGGAGAGTGAAGAATTGGCTCACCTGTACCGGGGGGGACCAGCCGTGGGCACAGGAGCACTCTGACCACCGCTGCCCCTGGCAGCCCTGTGGCTTGGATGGGGATTTATGGGGGCTCTTCCGCACAGTGTCCCACAAAGGGACAAACTTGCTCCTGCTCTGGTTGGCACCCCCAGGTCCCCAGGAGGGAAGCGCCTGAGAGCTACACTGGAGCCCTGGAGGATGCTGATGCCAACGGCAGACACAGTGAGCATCCCTTGCTACCGGAGGCACATTCCTGCCGGCATCCGACCCCTCGGACCCCCTGCCACAGCTGTGCTGCTTGGGGAGGTGTGCGTGCATGGCGCACCCAGGGCTGCCTTTGGCCACTTTGCATCCAAGCGCTTCTCCTCCCAGACGTGAGGTCCTTTGCCGGGGCCTCTCCAGCCCCCTTGGCAGCAGCTAGTGGCAGAGCATGGCGTGAGCGAGGCGCAGCAGGAGCTGTTGGCCAGCAGCTCTGTGTCAATACCGGACTCCACTCGCGCAGCGACTTGACAGCATCCCCGCTGCAGGCAGAAGCAATCAATGCTCTGCGTGGCTGGGATGCGCGCCTGCATCCCTTTCTGAATGACAAACCACGAGAGGAAGAAAAGAGAGGAAAACAAACACAAAAGCACTCCTGCAATTTGCAGGGAGATGTAGGGGTGGGTTTTTTTTAGCTGACCCTGAGAAGACTCGCAGGCACCCTGCTGAAGCACATTTATATGTGCAAGCTTTACAGGCAAAGTGCTTTCTGGTGGAAACAGCATCTAGACAAACTACTGGAAAAGATACCCTTTTGCCAGTATGGAAACAGATGAGGGAGTGAGGGTTTTTTTTACCCTGTATGCCTGGAAAGACCTTGTCAACAAAATTGCATCAGAAGATGCAAATGACAGGTTCTGGAAGAATGCTATCTGCCCTAAATGCTAAACTGGAGCTTGAACGTTGACGTGTGTTACTGCACATGAACAGTGCAAAGACAGCAAGAGGCTGAGCTTAAAAATAAAGCCACCTAGAAGAGATCTGTGCAAGAAATTAACAAATCTCTAGCAGCTTGTATGTATAAATATGAATGTATTTATTTGTGCACAAGTCTTCAAGATTATAATTGATGTATCATTTTCTCCTCTTATTTTCCACCTTTTACAAATTCTTTGATGCTTGCAATAGCCTTCTGCACAAAGTTTTCTCCATATCCCCTCTTGAGTTTTTCTTACTACTACAATCCCTTTTCCTTGCATTTTAATGCAATCTTTATTTGCAAATTTTATTTATTTTCATTCTTCTCATAGAAGTGACACGGGTGTAAAGTGGATAAACCTGGGCTGATTGTTTCCTGCATCTGGAGTTCAGGGATACACTCCAGTCTCAGATGACAAAGCCCCTGGAGACTCACTGGATCTTTGATCCCTATATATCTATATTTGTGGAGGTTTTCTTTTACCTAAGAGTGTCTCAGGTACTTTTAACCATAGAAAGCAACCAATTGTTTTAATAAAAAATACAGGACTGTGTGACAGAATCCTTTTATGTCTTGGTGTTCAACTAGGATTTAAATATACAGAAATGAAATGGACTCCATAAGTGATGTGCATAGTTTTACCATTCCAAAGACTAAAGGAAATTTGCTTTAAAGACTTCAAAGAGACAACTATGACTATCTGCATATATACTTTCAAATGAGATAAATTAGCTTTTACAAATGCTTTGGTGTAATAAGACTCGATTGAATTATTTAATTTCTCCTAAATTACTAACCTAAAATTTCTCAAAGCTTAGATATTACTGAAATACATTACAATAAAAACTGACATTAATTCTTCATCAAAAATTATGGCAATGCTCCAACAGTGGAGGAAATATTTTGACAACATTCTAATTTAAATTGTTGCATGTGAAAGTGACACCAGATTTAACTGTATTTTCACTTAAGGTGCTTGTCTCAGGCTACACTACAATGGTATTTTAATGCAAAGTTTATTCAGAACTTTGCTAGAAAACCAAAATCATGCACCTCTCACATAACAAGTGCCCAACTTCAAGGACTCTCATAGCTTGGCATACAGTTATGGTTGCTTCATGTTTGAAAGAAAAAATATTAATGCACTTCTGAGCTGCAGGTGCAGATATAGAAGCCAGGACTTAAAAACCTACAAAGCAATCATTGCTATATGTAATATAAATGTAAAGATACATAAGACTGAATCCATGTTTTTGCAATTTTACTCAAGCATAAGGAATAAAGGTGTGCAAGCTGCCCAGAAAACTGCTTTCCTCCAGTGCTCAAGGATAACTCAGCCCTGAGCACCTAAACACCTGTCCACCAGATGAGAATCCAAATAATTACTGTATCATTTCCAGCAGGACTATCTCTATGCAATAAGTATATATATTACCATTAATTGATGCTATAAATCATCTATATAAAATAATAAAAAAACTTATATACCATAGATATATATGTAAGAAAAAAAAACACTAACAAGGCCAAATTCAGATTTCATTTTCATCATCATAGACCTTCTCAGCAGTGCCCATCAGCCTAAGACCATCAGCTTTTTTAGTTGCTGTGTGGAAAGAATCTACACATTCGGTGACCACACACACATCTACACTATAAATATTGGGTAAAGCCATCTTTACCAGGACACTAATATGTCTATCACAAAACACATAGTACTATATTGTAAAGCAGTGTCCTTTTAGTAACCTCACTAAACCCCAACCAGAACAACGCAGAACTGCAAAGGCATCCTCTTGACTGTAACATTTATCTATATACTGTTAAAACACTATATTTGAAATAGTGGGAAACCCACTTCAATATGGGATGTGTATGTGCACCTAATTGCCAGACAACATGGTGAGATGTATTCAAAAGGTAATGCAATTTCATCAGCTGTAATTGAACCATTGTACTGGATAGGGTGGCATGCACTTCTAACTTGGATTAACACATGGCCAACTTTCAACCTAATTTGATAATAACTGGTGCACAAAGCAAAAACTGACTATTGTACAGTACACTGCATGAACTGTGTTTGACCCGATAATGTTGTGGAAAAAACCTCACTAATTCTCTTTTTAATATATTAAGTAGGCATGACAAAATGGAGCAAATAGATTTAGCTGATATTCTACCAGCACAAACAACCGTAACTGGATTACAGTAATGTTGGACATACACCAAAAATAAACACTGTAGAGAGTTTGCTTTGGGCAAAAATGTCCATATGGGAAACCAAAAGTGCATATGGGAAACAAAAAATATTAATAGAGTTCTGAAAGGGAAGCTAGAAACACAGGCAAAGAGGATTTAGATGTAGTAACAGATTTTTACCTCCAACCAAGAATGCAATGTTATGCAACCATAAAAACTACAGAAGAGTGATAAAACCAGAGTGAGCCAGCTTATTTAGTGGTCCTAACATTTCTACAAATGTTCTTCTAGAAAGAAAAATAATGAGAACAATTAACATATACAAAGCTGCTGAAATATGACAAATGCAATTTCTTTGCGACTATTTGTTTAGCGAGAAGCAATTATGCTTGCATCAAAATAATAGTCTTAGTGGTGACACAAGATAGAAGGAATTGTTGTGCTTAGTCCAAGATTAGGCCAGGAGCCAGCTGAGCTGGCACAACTCATTGCTGTCACAGGGCATCTCAGAAAGCTTGATCAAGTTACATGATTTCCATGACTATCCTACATGTTCCTTTAATGAAACTGGAACATGAGGGGTGGGGAAGGACACAGCTGAAATGAAACAGCTCAGCTTCTATTTCAGGCCTCCCTGCTCCTCCCCGCCTCCAGGTGTACAAGACAAGAAAGGCATGCAGGAATACAAACACCAAAAATAAAACAGTAGAAAAACATATAATAAAGGCTGGTTACTTAAAAAATTCACCATTAAGGAAATTTCATTGGAAATCTGTCAATGATCTTTAAAAGTAATATTTTATTTGCTTTAAAAAGCTGTATGATCCCCATATCCTTCAAACAAAAGTGTGAGTCTCAAGCTTTCAGGTTTTATATACAAATATCAGCACACTGCTGAGACAGCTCCCTGCAAAGCATATCTGCCTGCATGTTCTTTTGGTTTTTATGAGAGAGTGGAAAAGCTTATGGAATTACAAACATGAATATACCGATTCCCTGTGTTAGCTGCATGTCCTAGAGTTGACATAAGGACAATAATTTAGAAATCAAGATAGAATGAAAAAGAAAAATGACAAGGGTTTGGAAGGGAACTATATCAACAGAAGAAAACAACCCTCAGCTGGGAATATTAAGTCAAAGTCAATCATGTCAAAGCTGGTGGAGAACAGAGCAGTAGGTTTACCAATTTCACATCCAAGTGAACCAAAGAATAATAAAATTGCAGTGGAAAGACTAAAATACAAAAGCAATTCCAAGCCAGTACAGAAACTTACAGAATGTTATAAGATCTGCTATTTTCAGGTAGAGGTGTGCAATAGTTTGTGAAGCTCTCTCCTCTGGAGAATTCCATGCACTTTAGTTTAGTGCTTTGGCTCACCTTAAACTAGATTGATAAAAAGGCATTGGGCAAAATAACTTGGAGCTGCAGAATTTGCTGAAACCATAATTTTCACTATGTGGGAAATATTGATGGCTCTTTTCCACATGCTGTCAGTGACAAACAGGGTTCTAAGTTTTCCCAAAACACTTATAGAATCATAGAATAGTTAGGGTTGGAAAGGACCTTAAGATCATCCAGTTCCAACCCCCCTGCCATGGGCAGGGACACCTCACACCATATCACCCAAGGTTCTGTCCAACCTGGCCTTGAACACTGCCAGGAATGGAGCATTCACAGCTTCCCTGGGCAACCCCTTCCAGTGTCTCAGCACCCTCACAGTAAAGAACTTCTTCCTTAGATCCCATCTAAACCTCTGCTGTTTAAGTTTCAACCCATTACCCCTTGTCCTATCACTACAGTCCCTAATGAACCAGCATCCCTGTAGGCCCCCTTCAGATACTGGAAGGCTGATATGAGGTCTCCACGCAGCCTTCTCTTCTCCAGGCTGAACAACCCCAACTTTCTCAGCCTGTCCTCATATGGGAGGTGCTCCAGTCCCCCGATCATCCTCGTGGCCTCCTCTGGACTTGAACTTGCACTCACCATCGTGAGAAACATAAGACCTTTGCCTGAGTAACTTTGGCCAGCTAGTTTGTGGTAAGCCCTGATGAGTCCCAGGACTTTAACCCATTTAATAACCTTTCAGTTTACAGAGAATAATACTAGTGCATGAGCGAGTTTAGACAGCTTTTTAAAGATGTGATTCTGCATTTCTAATTAAGAATTACATTTCAGAAACTCAGTATCAGCCCTAGTACTTCCAACACTGTTTTTCATGTGATAAAAAAGATATAAAGATAAAAAGAAATGTTCATGGCTAATAGCTATTTAAAATTCATATCCTCAAATTCAGTTGTATGAAGACATTCAGTACCTCAAACTACTCTTATTTGTCTCTCTGTTAAATTAAGAATAAAACAGCATGCTATTTATGTTGGGTCATTTTTGATTGGGAAAAATAAATCAATCTACTTTGAGTCTCCATCCAAATGGTAACTTAAGCAATAGAAGTATAACAAATAACCAGAAGATATCCATAGAATAAATTAATCAGGAGTTTTACAACAGAGTCACACTGCATAAAGATATATGCACTGCATTCAGTGCGTAAAGAAAGAGGACAATATAACCAAGCCAGAACTTTTATTTCAATGTTGGCCATCCACATAGCAAATAAAAAAATGCCAATTAGCCAACTTTTTTTTAGGTGTAATGCCTGTAACAACATCCTCTTTCCAATCGCTTCCCATTAAAGTGACTTAGAAAGAACTTCATTCAACTCTATTAGCAGACAATGAGAAATAGTTTCTTCCTTGTGAAGCTATTTGTATTCTATTCATGATACACAACAGCTTTAAAGAGTTTGGCACACTTCTGGCACTGTCTTATTATGGTCCAGTTGTAAGCTTTCACTGAAGATGAATGGAAAGCAGAGAGATGTGATCAGACAACACAGGAAAAATGACAAGGTTTCATTTGCATACGCTACCAACAGTGTATATGTCATAGCATACACTAACAACAGTTCTAGTTAAGCTTTCTTCAGCCTTTGAAATGATAAAGACTTGTTTTAAGTGACTAACATACATTTCACAACAAAAGCAAAACCATTTGACTGGAACATAACCTGGTTCAATATCAAAGGAACAAAAATCTGTCTTTTTAATCCTCAATCTATACTTGCCCTGCCCCGAGATTCCATTTCAGTTGCAAACAGTGCCCCAAAAGATTTCCCAAACAAATATCCTAGCATGTTTTGTATAGTGATTACACACAAATCCATGTGCTGTGTGTTTTTCTGACAAGGATAGTACCTGAATCAAGATAGGGACTTACAGAAGCAAGATGAACAGTTGATGGCTTTATACTAAAAAGAACTTTATCCAGAAACACAGCTGTAGACTTAAAAGGTTTGTATGTATATGGGTATTTTCTCTTAATATCTGTCTTCGTTACTTTGAAGAGTAAAAACAATCTATTAGCACTATTTGGATCACATATAGCTTTATCTGGTCAAACCAGATAATCACAATCATCTCCAACACTGTACATATGGATGAAAGCAAAATACAGGCTAGGATAAAAAGTAGTTTCTCTGTATTAGTGGATGTAAAGCAGCCTGCTAATGATAGCTACTAGGTTTTAGGAAGAGAAGACAAAATTAAACATGCTTCCCAGAATAACACTTTTGAGGAAGATCTCTGGGATACAGAAGGTGAGAGACCAGCCACATGCCTGAGCTATCTACAGCCATGTCAGTTAAAGCAAGAGGAAACATGGTGATACACGAGAGAACTTTTCTTTCTTTAAATTGTGAAAATGGCTTTTATTTTTATAAAAACACCCAGGAAAGCAAACCCACAGTGGCAAAATATACAGCTTCTCTTGGAACCTCTTGGTATATTAGGAAAACAATTTGGTCTTTATAACAGGATCACATTAAAATCACATTAGCTTGTGAAGGAAATAGAGATGATATATATTGTCAAGTACCTGATTACATGTAGATGATTCAATCAAGTCTGCCTCTTCCTCCTTTTGGTAGAAACTGCTTACATTTTACTTTTATAATGTGTGATGGTAAACAGCATTGGAAGAATAAAGACCAAAATGATTGAACAGCCTCACACTGAAAATAACAATCTTTTGATTTCATAGAACTACTGTCAACGTTCCTGAAGATGACATCAAAGTACACCAAATAACAGTTGAGGACTCATATACTGAAAAGTAGGTAAATGCATTGCAAGGTTTCTGTTTTGGTATGCATCATTTATTGAAATATACCCCAGTATTTGGCTAGAAAAACTTCTCTTCAGTCAAATAGCTCACACTCTAAGGAGCATTTTCCTGAGTAACTTTCAACTGGCATTTCCTTATTTTCATCAATTTATTTTTATTCTCCAATGGTACTTAAAATAATTCTTTATCTCTCTCAGCAATCATTACTTTCAAATGAAAAGATCAGTAAAGCTCTCATGGCTTGTTAGCCTGCTTATCCAGTGTGTTAACTTGTCCGTTATAAGTCAGCTGCATCCTATAAGCCTTTTATTGTTTTCTTTATCCAGTCTAAAGAGGATTACACCTTTGCAGCTTTACGTGCTAGCTAGCTGTTAGTGAGAGGCTAGTGAACCCCCTATGAAAAACACAAACTAACAAAAATGAACAGCCCCTAAAATATTGATAAAACAAGTTTATAAAAACAGTCCACATACTTGGGAGTCCTTCTAAGACAGTTCTTGGCAGACTGCATTTATTACCTTAATATCCTTGAGTACGTGTACAAATACAGCACAATATCTAGATACTGAAAGAATAATGCATAGAAAAATATGTCTCAAACCAATACAGGCAATACTATTAAAATAAAGTGCATTATTTCAAAACAAACTGAGTTGATTTAGTAAGTCAACATGTTAACCACTACTCTTTGTTCTCCAAAACTACCTACTTTCTATTAAAAAAAAAACTTACCCAAATGTGTTTACAGAAAATAAAAAAGCCTCTAAAATCCAAAACCATTCTTGAAAATTTTTAGTTTCCTTCAGAAATGTGGTCCCTAATGTTTCAAATGCAACATTTCTAATTCTTTTTTGAAGATGCCAAAAAAACCTTTCTGGCTGTAGCTTCCATTTCTTAAATTCCACTTTAATGTTTTCAGACAAAGTTTTAACATGACATTTTGAATACTCAAGCTAGTGTCAATGTCACTCAAATATCTAGAGCATAGACAAGAAAGGACACCTTCTCAGCAAAGTACCACTCATTTATAAGACCACATTAAGAATGTCATAATGCTGCATTTGCCTCTCCATTGACTACAAAGAACTTTGCATGTCAAGCTCACAGGATGATGTTTATGATACTGGCACCCATGTTTAGTTCTTTAATCTCTATAAACCATTCTTACCATTTGATGGAATGTTGTCTTCAGGTAAGCGAAATCAAGTAGTGTAACAGTTGAGTGAACTATATAAAACCCCATAATATATTGAAAAACCTGAGAAAATCTGAGTTCAAAGCTCACTTTCCAAAGGATCTAAAGTATTGAAAAAAACCCATCTAATTCATCAAGAGCTATGTTTATCTAGAGAACAATCTAAGATTAAAGAGCTCCTCATATGCTCAGTGGTGACTATTGGGAGTCTTTTGTGGGCAATGTATCCTACAAAAAGTTGTGTTTCTAGGTAGATGGATAGATAGACAGTAAATGCTCACTCTACTTCAAACATGCCAGTAACATAATCTACCTATTACTAATCTTAATATATGCAAATACTTCAAGTTAAATGATACTTTGTGTATTTTAGGAAGACTAAGAATCAATCACTTCAGACTTATGGGCTGGTCAGCTGAGTCTGTAGCTGCTTCTGCAACTTCACAGTTAGCTGCAGTCTAGGTTAATTTAATGTAGTTTGGCACTCTCCTATTTTGTTGCCTTTCCTGTTTTCTTACATTTTAAGCTATCAAAACTCCAAACAGACCCTCTGTTCATCTTCTACAGTTTAATTTCATCTGGACATATTTTTCTGAATTTTCTTAAAAGTTTTTTAAAATACTATTACATTGTATGGGTATATCTTCTCTCTGCACACACTCAGTTGCTCTTCCAAGGAAATAGAACAGTTGTTCCCTTTAGAATAGCTATGTTGACTTTTCCATTGGGACAACACACTATATTTGCAACCATGCTAGCCAGTGTAAAGACAGACTTCCTGGTCTATAATTCTCTGAATCATCTTTAAAATCTAGTTTTAGAAATGTGAGATTTTCATCTTCAATTCTTGTATTTCCAAAATCATCCTAAATGATAGAATACCCATTGGCTTAGTATTTTGATAATTTTAATTATTGCTTCCTTCCTGGGCTAAAACCTCATGGTCCCAGCAATATGCAACTATTAACAATATTTCTCTTTTATTATGCTTTGCTTTTAGACAGTTTCTCTGACTTCTTCCTTGTAAAGAAATTATAAATCTTCCAACATTTCTGTACAGTGGAAAGTGAAGCAAACAATTAATTAGATTTTTAAAATATTTTTTCAGAGGCCTTTTTTATGTTTGTATTTTGCTCGTATATTAATTCCTTCCAGTTTCTCTGGATGTGCTGAAAAAATACTAAATATACTCTCTTTTCCTCTCCATTAAAACCTGCAGCAGATATTGCCATAGCTCTACATTTAAATCGTCAATTTATGAAGATTTACATGTTTCTTGCTTAGAAACAATGATAAATTATTGCAATAAAAATATCTTGCTCTTTTAACAATTAAAAAAAACCCTATGAAACTTGTTTCTTGATTTATATTAATTTTATTTTTTAACTTTTATATTTCTGGGTTCGTTTATTTTTTTGCCCAGTCTTAAAAGGATATAAAGCGTAATGTTATGATTTCTGCATCCCATACATTGGTCAGCACTAAATCAAGAGAGAGTTTGAAATATGTTTCATTGTTTTTACATCACTTGTTGCAGCTAAAAACACAACCTTTGTACTCTTCAGTTAATGGGAATGGTTTTAATACCATGCTACGGTGCAAAACTTCTTACCTGATTTTTGATACATTAACTACTTTGTCTTCAGTTTTCTTTCCCTAACATTATATTATTCCTTTTCAGATTACAGTAATATCCCATGGGTTTCGTCTTTCTACTAAGTTCCTTAGAAGTACAATGCACTTATGTTTTTACTTTTACAAAAGATTCTAATTTATCCATACAAATAATTTATACTTACATGTCAGTTGATTTCCATAAACATAATAAATTACTTGTCTCAAAGACCAAAGACAGATATGGAAATAAATATGTTAAACAATTAAATATAGCTGGAAGGAAATGTTCCTCTAAAATACATTGTTAACTCATGGAAATAATTGTCCTGTAGATTAAATTAAAACTAAGTTTACAGGCTTGGTAAAAGGTATGACTATAATTCTTTTATAATATATATATATAATTAAAATCCAGGACATGAAAATAAATAAGTAGATATTAACTGGATAGTCCAAGAAAAAATAAACAGTGCTACTGACAGATAACTCTGGAAGAGCAGACTACACTTTTCCTAATTTTCTGTCTCTCTACCACTAAACAGAGAGCATTAGTCTTTATTAAACTGCAAATCTGAAAAGTAAACTTTGTGCAATGTGGAAAGTATATTTTGAACTAGCACAGAGCAAAACGTGATATGTTCATCTACCATTTTAATCAATTATAATTTTGCTCCCTCATGACTAATGACTGATTAGTGAATTGCTTTTATGTCAAAATAACTGTTTCTAAATATGATCTTAAATAGATGCAATGATTGCGAAAAATTACAGCAGGAAAAAGGGGGCCTATAGCAACAATGATGATCCAGATTCCCTTCAGCCCATGTATACATTGACTTGTGAAGGAATTACAGAATGTTTTAGAGGAATTCAATAAAAAATTTACAATAAGGGGAAAAAAAGAAATAATTAATTTAAATCTCTAATATTTAGTGCTTCTCAGAAAATATTTTGGAATAGTGAAAACTAAGGAAATAGTGTTATTTGCAAAGATATTTCTGCAGCTTTTTTTTGTCTTTGTTATTTAAATTCTTCAGAAAGAGAGATATTGCTGTTCAGTTAAAATTTGAGATGACCATGTAGAGTAACATGTTTTATAAGTATAACCAGCAGCATAAGGAAGATCAAGGAAAATGCAGGACTATAGTGACAAAGACATAGAAAAGCCTTTGTTGTGAATTGACTTTGCTTCCTCACTGTTTATAGACAAGGTTTACTCTTTGGCCTCCCACAGTCCTAAAATGAGTAGTAGAATCCGGGGTGGAACTGTTAGCTGAAATGCAGGAACATAAAACTAGAGACCACTTAACTAGATTGGATGCACACAAGTCCATAGATGGGATGCATCCAAAAGCTCCTAGGAAGTTTACCAGTGTAGTGAGACCTCTCTCATCTTTGAAAGGCTGTGGTGTCAGGAGAAGTCTTGGTATATGAGAGAAGAAAAACATCACATCCATCTCTAAGAAGGGCAAGAGTTAGACTAGGAGAGCTTCAGGGTGGTCTCCCTAATGTCAGTCCATGGGAAGTTTATAGAACAAATGAAAACCAAAACAAAGTTCACAGTTCAAAAACTGGAGGGGTTCATGAATAGGCGCGATTGTGATTCACAGGAATCACAACAGAATGGAGAATCACACTTCCAGAAAATCAATGAAGTTCAAAGAAGGCAAGGTGCTAAGAAGCAAATCTAGGTGACCGTTATCATAAACAGATGGCTATACAAAAGTCAGAGATACTCTTTCAGAGTTGCACAGAAAAAAGCAACTCTGAAAATAAACTGGTGGTTGGAACTAGACGATCTTAAGGTCCTTTCCAACACTAACTATTCTATGATTATATGATTAACACAAGCTGCAGCAAAACCAAACCAAACAAACAAGCAAAAAGTGATTAGATGTCAGGAAACAAAGAAAAAAACAACCCTATGAATGTGATCAAGCACAGGAACAGGTTGCCCAGAATATAAAAACCACTAATGCTTATACAAGTGTTGCAAATACAATGTTTATTCAACAAATGCCCCCTAGTATAGGGCACATCTTTTGATGTTTGACTGGGGAGTCAATATTTAGCGCCTAAGACAGCTAGTATAAAACATATTATAAAGTTGTCTTATCAAATAATAAGCTTAATATACATTAAAAGTGACAATTGTTTCATATTTCCAAAATGAAGTACTTAGAAAGAGTCAACTCAGCCTCATTTACCTCATCCTTTCCTCCCAACTGTTCTTTTGTTCATTGTAAATGTTGGCAGGTGAAGAAAAAACTGTTTCAGTCTGGAAAACTGTTACTGTGGAACTGCCAACAGGCCAAAAGAATGTCAGAAAACTGAAGAAACTATTAAAACCCTCCAAAATAAATCAGCCTTCTTAATTAGCCAGAGATATTCTACATGGCAAAAGAGGATGCCAGTCTGAATTAAATGCTAGAGAATAGTCTGTTCTCTTTTAGAACAGAAATACTATATTTTTCATAAACATTTCTTGACAGCTATTAAATGATTGTTGGAGATTAAATTTTTGAAGTTTGTTAAGGGTTTCACAGAATAGTGTATGAAAGCTTAATTGCATATCTTTTGTCTCCTGGATCTTTCATTCTTTGTGGAGTGGTTTGCAGGACAATGTACCTATAGCCAACAACCTGAAGACAACTATGGCAGGGCCCTGAGGGCAATATGAGACCTGACTGTCCCTGCCCACCTCCCCCAGGGTGTCCCCCCACACCCTAGCCACTGCCCAGGACCCCATTTAGTCCATTAGTCCCAGCCCCAAGGACTGCCTCATAGAATGGGGTCTCCAGCTCCACTAAACTCTGCTCCATGAAGACACCTGATGCCCAGGGCTAGGTCTGCCCCCAGTTGCCTGGTTCCAGTGGTGGGACACCTTGGACTGCTGTCCCTGGGGAAGTCCCTGCAGCTCCTATCCTCCAGAGAACTTCTGGTCTACACAGTGCCCTGATAAGCAGTTTTACTAATATGATATTTTTTGTGTGTCCATGATTATGACCCGTTTATTTGAGGAATTGGGGAATAAAATGCATAAATACAGTCTCTGGGGAACCTACAGAACCTTCTCCTGTGTATTCTGTGGTATTTGAGGATGTACACCCATACTTTTGTGTTTCAAGTTTTGCTTGAGTTGAGTTGAAAGTCACAAGTGTAGATTTAGAAAATATTTGGAAACTTCCATCTCTTCACAGCCAAATAATTTACAAAAGTCTTACAGGTATAAAATCATTTATGTGTAACTGGAATTTTGGCAGCAACACTCAAAAAACAATTATTTACATAAAACTATGCAAATAACTATCGAATGTCTTCTACGACCTTCATTCATCTTCATTATTTTTCTCTTCTAATACATTTGAGATTCACTTTTGTCTGGACAGAAGGTGTTTGTAAAGATCTGTAAGCAGTGTTTTTGCCAATGTATCTGTGTTTGCCAATTCAAGAGCAAATTACCTACCCAATTAAAACAGAGGTTTACACTAAATCAATATTAGAAGTTAATATTTTGCTCTTAAATAAGCAGCCTTCTGTTTCAACTAACACAACACACTATGACTCAGACTGTAATTACCTGTGCAAAAAAGGAAAGCAAAATAAAACCTGTATTTAGAAAATTACTGGAAGCATGACCTTGTTTTCCCCAACAGCTCATGTACGGAGACACCCAAGACAAGGTTGCCATGGAGCCAAGCAGAGATTCTTGAGCTTACTCTAGATGTGACTCAACAGATTTATGTTGACCTCAACCCAAGTCTTTGTACTCTTGAGAATAACTCAGTCCAGGATGCTGCTCAAGTCATCCAGCAAAAACAGATGATCCCATCCAACACTGATGAGACCCTCTGTGCTGGGACGCCTGTTTCCAAACAGCAGTGGATAGAGCACAGCTAGAAGAAAATACAATCTCAGCATTAGTAGGAAAAACCTGACAGTGCAGGGTGTCTTTCCTAAGCTCATCTCAGCCTAAGCTGCTTTTAGATAGTTTTAGGAGTGATAGCAATTGCCTAGCAATCAGGTACTTATTCCCTGAACTTGATCTAGCTTCATTCTGTCTGATAAGAGTTACTCAGTATGGATTGAATTGTCTATGACTCTAAAATAAAATACAGTGTGGAAAAGAGCAGATGAATGATACCAGAACTCTCTAAAAATAAGTAAATACACAAAAAATCCTCAAACCCAGACTTAATGGTCCTGGTCGTTTCTAACTAGAACACGCTTCACATTGATCACCCCCATTCTTGTAACTCTACATCACAAATGACTGAATGACACCACAACCAGAACAAACCTGAACTGGGCACTAAACAACGCACTCAACTATACCTTAGCATACATGCACTGTGCTTGGTACAACTAATAAGAAGATACAGGGAATTAAAGGTCTGTCTCTCCCCATGTGCAAATAAACAACCGTATTTAAACAGTCAACAGCAGTTCAGAACCTGGTTCTTAGTATTTCGATCTTCATTACAATCACATTTCTGCTTCTGGAGACAGATCTCATCAGTGTCCTAAATCATTCTGATTATGGTAATTTCCATATTTTACAAGACCCTTTGCAATTCTGTAGTTATTGATGTTAACTGCAAAAAAGAATAATCCTCAATTCTTCCAGTAATGAACCACTGAGCTATCCCATGAGATTGTCTCCCAAGACCAGGAGGGTGACTTTGAAAAGAATGTTAGTTATCTCTAATGGAGATATGTAAACAGATGTTATATTTACCATCTGATTAAGCTTTCCAGAATGATCATTAAAGTCACTTACCCATATGGAACATCATATGTGCTTACTGTTTAGCTGAGCAAACCACATTCCTTGGTCTGAAGAAAATATATTATCTGTAATGCCTATGGAAATACTGGAAAGCTGAAGTTTATTTTATTCACTCTTCTCTGCAAATAAATTAGGGTTATCTGAAAGAAACTGTTTTTCAAAACCTCTGTCCTCATCTGCACAAGAGCAGAGAGCGTGTGCAAATAATCAAGATCTTACAGTTAAAATAACTAAATAATTCCCTTTTATGATGGCTTCAACCCCCTCTTCTGCCAAAGTGTTTCTGTGCTTCTCTGGGGAAACCATTTAAACCAACATTATTATACGTGCTCATTGCATATGCTTAATTTTCTCACTATTCAATTTAACAGCATTGGGTCTAATTTGCAGCAAGATAAAGAAAAGTATCAAAAAAAGGTAGCTGATATCAATTTGAATTTTCTTACATACATCATGTGCTTTATAAAGCTGAGCAAATCCTGAATTATCAAGTGTGAATAAACCAGTCATCCAAGATTAGGGTGAAGCTGGGTTCAGGTTTTAGGCTTGTTTTTGTTGGTTTGTTAGTTCTCTATGCTCTAGTTTGCCCTGAGTTGGATATCCAAGTGATCATATTTCCCCCTCTCCCATACTGGTTCCCAGCTGCTCATTCCCTACCCTTTATTTCCCAGAATCCATCTAGACAGATGGATTTATATAGCCACTAACTCTCAGTTTCTAAGATATTAGGACTCAAAATGTATCTGTGTTAAGACAATGCTGTTCCCAAGTTAATACAGGCTGTTTCTCAGTTTGCCTTAATATTTTGGGGTATAAAAAAGAAAGACCCTGTGGTTTCAACTCCACTGCACAAAGACATCCAAGGATGAAGTACGTCAACCTCTCGCTGTTACACTTCATCTTGGAGCTAATAATGCTTAATCACTGGGAAAATAGTACCCATGTGCCTTGGTCAGAATATGAAAGAAAAATTAGCTCTTTGAAGACTTAATTATTATCTCTAGCAAATATATAGAGAGCCTGTGTGAACTCTGGAATATAACTCAGTCAAATTTGTTTCCATTTCAGAAGGACTGCCCTTAATGGAAGTCATCTGGCTCTTCTAGAAGTGCTGGAATATCAGGAATACAGAAAAGAATTTCAGGCTTAGTTATTTTTGAAAACAGGTATTTTCACTCCCTAATATCAGTCTATAAATTACTAAATCTTTGTAGCTAAAATTGTGACAAAACAGAAATAAATCAATTAGCCTAAGACACAGAAACTCAGCATGGAATATTTTAGCTTAAGATGCAAACTTTGCCAAAAAGTGATTGTATAGGTAGAATCGAGCAATTCTAATAGCAGTAGATGCCATCAGTTCTGCATATCTGTGCTGGTTTGACTAGGATAGAGTTAATTTTGTTCGTAGAAGCTATGATGGAGCTATATTTTGGATTCGTGATGGAAACGGTGATATTTCTATTATTGCTCAGAAGTACTTACACAGAGCCAAGGCCTTTTCTGCTCCTCACACTGCCCCACCTACAAGTGTGCTGGAGGTGCACAAGGCTTTAGGAGGGGATCCCAGCTGATGCAAGGAGTATTCCAGACCCTATGATGTCACGCTCAGAACATAAAGCTAGGGGAAAAGGAGGAAGGGGGGGATGTTTGAAGTGATGGTGTTTGCCTTCCCAACTCACTGTCACATGTGATAGAGCCCTGCTGTCCTGGAGACAGCTGAACATTTGCCTGAGATGGGAAGTGGTGAACTAATTCCTTCTTTTACTTTGCTTCTGCGTTTGGCTTTTGCTCTTCCTCTTAAACTCTTTATCTCACTTTTGCCCTTCTGATTCTACCCCATAGCACTGAGCAGGGAGTGTGTGAGCTCGCTGCTGTGAGGGAGTTACTTGCTACCTGTGGTTAGACTATGACAATATCATACTGAGTTTTGATAGCTATGATGGAATAATTATAATCACTCTCTCCACTTATGTAACTTTGCTTTGGACTAAATCTATAATTTACCTTAAACTTTTTCCTTAACATACATTTATAATAAATGTTTCTGATATAAAATATATAATTTGTTTGTTATATCATCAGTAATATAAAAGGAAATGTTGACTTTTTTCTAAATCCACTTGGTTTGGATACTGCTACCCTCCACCTCCACCTTCCCCCCTCCTTCACTTTCCACATCAACTCATTTCAGCCTCCATTCCTCAAGTGTCTGATTACACTCCCACTCCCCTGGCTCAGACATCTTGACACTCACATCTTATTGTGTTTCTGCTATTATGCCTATTTCTGTCTGAAGGGAGAGGCATATCCCAAGCCTCCTTCTTGCTCACATTTAGATAATATTAAAGATACTAAGAAATATATTATCATACCTTCAGCAGGAGATTCTCTAATGAAAAATAAGTTAGTACTTTTGTTACAAGATGCTTTGCCTGGAAGGTGCTGTAAAGGGGAAACCAGACACCAGTCACCAGTGTATCTATGACTGGATCTAACAAAATCAAGTTAATGAATTTCTGTACTTCATTAAGGAAACTATGATTTGCAAGTTAATAGACCTTGAATTTTACTTCCCATCCTTGTCCTGTGGCAGTCCATAGTCTAAGTATCTTAATGATAGTATGCACAATTTCATTTATTATACTCATGTTGATATTAAAAGTAAAGAGATAAAGTGCATAATAATGAAAACAGCAAATAAACATGGGTTAGTTGTAAAAGACATTACTTCTTTTAGAGCCTTTAAAATATTTATAACTCTTTTGAAGGATAACAGAATACAGGCAAAGAATGGTTACCAGTAAACACACGTAATCAACCACCCTCAGAATCATAGACTGGTTGGGGTTGGAAGTGACTTAAACACTATCTAGCTCCAGCCACTCTGCCATGGGCAAGGATGCCTTCCACTAAAACATCTTGCTCCAAGCCCCGTTCAACCTGGCCTTGAACATAGCCAGGGATGGGGCAGCCACAGCTCCTCTGGGCACCCTGTGCCAGCGCCTCAGCACCCTCACAGGGAAGAACTTCTGCCTAATATGTAATCTATATCTCTGCTCTTTCAGTTTAAAGATATTCCCCCTTTTCTTATCACTATATGCCCTTGCCAAAAGTCCCTCTCCAGATTTTTTGTTAGCCCTTTTAGATATCGGAAAGATGCTCAATGTCTTCCCTGAGCCAAGGCTGCCCTCGAGCTTCACACTCCCTCACCAGACCCTCCCTTTTGGTGATAATAAGGTCCAGCACAGCACCTATCCTCATTGTCCTCTCTATCACTTGGAGAAGGGAGTTATCATCAACACTTTTTAGGAACCTGCTGGATTGCTTATGGCCTGCTGTGCTGTCTCTCCAACAGATATTGGGTGGAGGGGGATGAAGTCCCACATGTGGACCAGGGCTTGTGAATGTGAGGCTGATCCTATGTGTCTATAGAGTGCCTCATACGCTTGGTCTTAGTAGCAGGGTCTACTCCTGCTACAAATACCACCTCTCCCTACCGTCCCTTTAAATCTGGTCCATAAACTCCTGGTCAGTTCCTCATCCATGCCCATGGAGAGCTTTATGTACTCCAGCCAATTACTGACATTGTGCAGAATGGCAACACTATAACTTATTTCTTATTCAAAGATAAACAGATGAGTCTATGTTATGGTAACTGGTACACTTGACTGATGATAATTTTCTCCCTACTGAATATTCATTATGACAACATCAGATTTCATTTTATTGTTCTGTTAGCAACTAATAAAAACAATAAACAAGGGAATATAAGTTACAGAACAAAAAGCTGTTTCCTTTAGTGAGCCTGTACTGGAAAAGTCTCTGCTGTAGTAGGCGTTAAGAGCTGAACTTCAGCAAATACAGAACAAAACAAGAGATGAAAGTCTGCACTTTTCCTCTGAGAGATTGTCTGTATAGCGCAAGCATCATCAAAAGGAGCTACTGGTCTAAATCTGAAGCATGATAATTGCCTGGCACTGATTCCCTGTGTTATTCTACCCTGAGTGCCTCTGTGCATCCAGGTTAAATCCTGCTGCCTGGAGGATACTACAGAAAGGCACTAGGAAGGGGGTATGACGCTGTTCGTGAAGGAGCCAAGCAGTCGGCAGGAGCTACTTTGGGCCATTTCCCAGTTCTATGAGATACAATCCATAAGCCTGAGATGTAGCTTCAGACAAATTTAATCACACTCATACCAGAGCCCTTACTACAGGATAAACTGTGTCACTTGATGTGATATCCCTGCCTGCCTTTGGACAGTGACACTGCACACAACACATGAACCCCATAGCTATGCCATGTGTATGAGAGCATTCTTTAAACACACCAGCCTCTCCAGCAGCCCTGCTCGCAGAAAGATTCCTTATGCCAGCATTTGCAAGCATCCACAACACTAGGATCTCACAGACTTCCTAGTTCAATGGAAGTCTATCCCTCCCACAAGTGATGTGGAGTTTTGTGTAGGTAGAATCAAGCACTTCTAATAATAGTAGGTGTTATCAGTTCTAATTTTTTTACCAGTTCTACCTTATTTTTAATGTTCTGAGAGTTACTTGTCAACCCAAAGCCACAGGATAACAAAATCCAAATGGAAAATGTCATCTGCTGCACTTGTAGTACAAAAAAACTTAGTTTCCCCATGATATCAAGCAAGCTTTTTACATAAAGGAAAATTTAAGAATACTTTGAAGTTCAGAACTCTCAAATAAAGAGTTTTTTTATACTAACAGTTAACACATGATGTGAAAGCCATTTTAAATTCTTTTGATCCCAGTCAATGAATTATAGCAGATTATTAACAGTTCTATTTACACAAAGTGCATTTACATTTAAATTAACCTGATTTAAATGCAACTGATTATATTTAATGTTAATATAACCAGTTTTAAAATTCCTTATTAATTTTTATTCTGAGCGAATGCATTGTAAAAAGGCAGCCCTGAAGTATTTCTCCAAATAACAGATACAAAAAGCCCTGCATAGTTTTTGCAAGAATACTAATAAAAAACAATGGTTCACTAAGAACCTTTTCAAATGATTGAAAATATAAAACCTGACAGTTTATAAATGGTCTTAGTAAATAATATTATCTTGTTATAAATTAATTTTAAAAGTTACTTTAATGATTGAATCATCTTTCCCCCCTTTTGAAGACTTCTTTAGAGTGTTGCTCCCAAATGCCAACACGATATGTGAATATTTAATTCATACTAGTCTATCAATCTCCTGTAACAACTTCTATGAATACACAGAAAAGTTCTTGAGATAGAAACTTTACAGGTTTCAAAAATGACATTGAAAATAAAACATTTTTATCTGTTTAATTTTGTATATAACTACCTGCATGTTCCAGCTTGCGTCCTCTTAGTTAATGTTCAGGGATTGTACAGATGCTCAACCCAGCCCAAACCAGATACATTATTAAGATATATTTTCAAGTGACTGCATACATGAAAAGGTCTCTGTAAAGACTAGAAAGCACTACAAGAATCACAAAAAAAAGAAACCAACAAACCAACACATTCAAAATTAAGCAAAACCAATTGGTATTTTTCAATGCAGCACACTTGGCCTTGGATTATGCTTGAGTGCGAAACTGCTATACCTGCTTTAGTAAGAAAAAATATTTGCAAAAACTTAAATACAGAAATCCATATCATAATAAACAAGGTAATTATTAATTGTTTCCTATGTTCCCCTCACTTACCTTCAAACATTGCCTATGTTTTAGGATATTTACTTCCTATTCCTCCACAGACTGCAAAGAATTAAACCAAGAATGGAAGTTCTCAGAAATTATTTGTTGAGATCAGGTATGTGGTTCAAAACAAGGAAGTGTGGAAGAGAGCTCAATGTAATTTGCAATTACACAGTATCTTCAGGAGCAAGGGAAAAAATCCTGGCACAGAGTAACCAAATATATATTAAGCAAAGCTTAATATATGTTGTCCTGTGGATCAGGACAAGGAAGGATGTAATCAGTTCCCACTTATTAACCACAGAGAAAGATGTAACGACAGATAAATTGAACAAAAGATAATAATGACAATAAGTGGCCTAAAAATTGCTAGATAAACTCAATAAAATAAATAAGATTTAAGTGACAGAGCAATTATGTCTTTTTGAAGACTTATTTCACTATCAATCTCACAATGATTTTCCCCTTTCCTGGGCTCAACTAAGGCCAACTGAACCAAGTTAGAGACTCAAATTTGTAAAGGAAAGAATCAGAAGGAAAACCACACAAGTGATATCCTGACAACTGCTATAAGCATTTAAGCACTGGAACAGGTTGACCAGAGAGGTAGTGTAGTCTCCACTCCTGGAGATTTCCAAGAACAGGTTGGACAAATCCCACAGCCACCTATGAAATCAATATTTGACCCAGCTTTGAGCAGGAGCATGGATGAGAGTCCTCACAAGCAGGGGTCTAAAATCTATACAACAGGGTATACATGCAATGAATCTTAAATATCACTATATAAGTTTGAAACCTTTATACATTTATCTATGTAGAATATTTAAGATATCAGAAACTGTTTCTGTAGAATACATGCATACATGTATTCTACAGAAACAGCTTCTGATAGTACATACCTATCAAAATACCCTCTGCTTGCTACTTTTCTTTCTTTTCTTTTCTCTTACCCTTTTTTCATTCAATATTGTGCACTCACAGAGATATTTGTCCTTCTACTTTCTTTCCATTTTATGAGGCTGATCTGGACTCCAAATTCCTGGACTCAATCTCAAATACTTTCTAATTAGATTTTGGTATGAGAAAGTTTGCCCAGTAGTTGCATGACCCCTTTTAAAGTTTCAAATATGAAGTTAGGACCACTGGGACAGAATATTTTTCCAAATATTAAGTGTCACCCTATCACACTGAAGCATGTGTTGCAAATAATCTGTTTCATTTCTATACAGAGATTAAAGAGAAATTACATTTACTCATAAAGGCCAAATCATGCAGCTGGTTTTCTAAGGGTAATATCTAAAGGCTCAAAACCTTCTTTTTCAGCAATAATAAAATGATCTGATTAGAAACACATGCAAATATAATCTAGCTGAAGGAATGAGTCACACAAAGGTGTCAAAGCATCAGACAGAGTTCAAGTAATCTCAGTGCCAAATTCTGGCTAAAATGAAGATAGATCCAACTGTGCTCTGACTTGGCCAGTGCTTACACAATAGTCTGAATGAGTGGAAATGTGCAACATGCTTTTACTTCAAATATGAGACAGAGTTCTGAAAAATATTTGTGCAGATAGAGGGGAAAACGTTTCTTTGTTCTGCTCTTTCATTCTTCTGAACTGACAATGGGATCACTCTCAGAAGCATGAATATATTTAAATATGCATTTCTTATTCACCATTTTGTATATATTTCAAGCAATGTGACTCTAAACTTGGAGTATGAGTTCTCCATATCCTGCCACAAATGTTCCATCATAAACCTCTCAGACAGCCTCTTCATAAATAGAAATTCAGGAGTAGGTAAATATTTATCAAGGTAGTGGAAGTCTGTGTTTCAATTTGGTTTCCTCAAGAAGGGCAGATTAACTGTGAATTTCAAAATTTCCTAAACACTGAAACAAGTTGGGAAGCAGCTTTTAATGAACAGGAAGGTTAATGACTTCACCTGGATAAAATTTAAAGAGATCAAGCCCTAACCCTTTTTCACAAGGATTTATCATACTGTTAAATCTGGACAAATCTGTTATTTTAATACAAAAGCTGCCATTAAGCATATTCTGTAGATTGGGTAGGATGCAAAGAAACCCTGATAGGAAAATAAGTCAATGTCAATTGCAGACATTACAAGGGTTAATAGAACTACAGTTTATGCTGGAGTTCTGAAGTCCCAGCGTCTGTTCATAATGTAGTTATTTTACTTCCCCCTATGTTATCTGTTAATTTTTACACTAAAGAATGGATGCAGGTCCTGAACAAACCTGGTCAAGGCTTCTTTACATTGCTCTCCTGTCAATAAATCTAATCTGTAGAGATGAACCTGAAGTAAGATTGCATATACAGGATTCAGGTGCTGTATAAAATACATGAATATATTGCCTATGTTACCATGCCACAGTAATTGGTGTGGTCTGTGAGTCTGGCACTGTTATCCTTCAAATTCCTGACGCATGCTGGTTTTACTCAGCTCACAAAGGAACATAGATGCTGGTTTCAGATACACCAGTTGTATGGAACAGAAACCCCAGAAAGGCACATGCTCTGCTTCCTTCTGTAGATCTACCATCCTCTTTTGCTTTTGTAAACTGTTACTTCTGTGCCCTTTACAATACTCACTCCCACTGCAGATGGTATCACAGCAAAGGGAGCCCTCCCCTCTCATGTCTTCTCCTAGAAACAGCAGGTCACCACAGAAAATGGTCTGGCATGTTTTCTAATACATGAATTGATCTGTCAGTTAACTCCTGCTACCCAAATTCCCTACTATTTGCCACGTTTTCTGCTGCTGTGGATCAGAGGTATCCTTCCTGATGCTGCAGTAGAGCCTTACTGGCTATAACTTGATGTCTCTGTTTAAAGAGACATTTAATTCTTCGTGAAAGATTCTGTTTAACAGTTTTGCATAGGTAAACTGTCAGTGTATGGCACACAAATTAATCACAGGTAAGACAAAGGCTTTCTTGAAAATAAGACTTAGGGGCAGCAAAATAATTGATTATGTTTTTCAGGGTGTTAC
This sequence comes from Melopsittacus undulatus, assembly GCF_012275295.1. NCBI lineage: Eukaryota > Metazoa > Chordata > Aves > Psittaciformes > Psittaculidae > Melopsittacus > Melopsittacus undulatus. The sequence continues at coordinate 6,525,753 of NC_047528.1, read as the reverse complement.
TGCATTGCCTTTTCAATAATCCAGGTAAAACCTGAACGTTGCCATCTTGTTTGCAATAGAGAAATAAAATATTTGATTGCCTATATTGAAGCTAGTCGTGTAAAACAATGCACTCAGTTAAGCTGTGACCTTCACTTTATACACTGTTAAAAGCTTCCATCTAAAAGACACAGCAGCCTGCATGTTAATTGTTTTAATTATAAAGTAGGAGTAGAGCATGCAAACAGAAGCTGACATCATCACTGCAAAAGGCATTACATTTAGATGAGTGAAGAACAATTACAGCAAATTGGTTCAACGAGGACATTATCTGGTGGAAAGAGAGGGGCAAGGGAAAACCAGAAAAAATCCCAATTCCTGTGCTTCACCTCATACATTTCCAGTGGCCTACAACATTCTTTCTCCTCCAAAATTGTCCCATTTCCCACTTCTCTCAACTAAAGCTTTTATACAATCCAACAGGGCGTGAAAGGTATTTCAGCTAACACTTGACCATTCTCCATTAAACTAACTGCAGTGGCTACAGAAGCCACAAGATGGCACATGGTTTATTCCCTGTTTCTCACAGTATAAACAAAAGGTTGCATGAGGAATCAGAAGGATGAATTGCTGCAGCTTTCTTAACCCTGTTACCTTTCTAACAACAAACACTTTCCTTTGAGTTCAATGTCTATTTTAATTGCAGCAACTATTGAAGTTTCAGGGGGAAAAAAAAGCATAATTCAAGGGCATCAATCCTACCTCCAGAAAGTATTCACATACCACAGCAGCAAAATATTACTGCTTTTACCTAAAAGCCTGCTGTAGTGTGTTCACAGATGTGTTTTGGTTAGTAAAATCTGACTACATTAAATAAGATAGATTTGGAGACTACCTGACTGATCAAAACATTAACACAGCATACAAATGCCAGTGAATTTAGTATATAACTTGCTTCCAATTCCTCAAATTCATTTACCAAATGCAATCACTACTCAGGCAATATTTAGGCATCCTACACACCTGCACCCTTACTACAGCACCACTGATGTCCACCCTGTTTGTGAACATGTTTTCTTCTCTATGGAAATTACCTGAAATATGACAAGTGACACAAAGTACTCCATGGAATCCCTATATGAGGAAAGACAGTCATGTTCATTCCTATGACCTCGTTCCCAAATCCCATTCAGCATTTGAGATAACCACAAATAATTGTGTTTCATGACAGTTTTCAGGATTTGATCTAGGGGTTTATTTTGTATTAGAATGAAATGGACATCCCTGAACCAGGGCTGGGGGTGGAAGCAGGACAGTGACCGCTTCCTGCTTTAGTATATCTCTATGATCCTTTCTGCCACTCTTGGTATGAACTCCTCCTTCAGCTTTTCTATACATGCTTTCTGGCATCACACGGTGGTTTGGCATCCCAGTTGGACAAGTTTCACACGCTGAAAACTATGTCCTGACAGATATGAGAAACTTGAAAGTAAACACCAGCTTTTCTTCTGCCATAGTTCACACTAGACCAGGATGCCCAGCAGGATGCTTTCAGATAAATAAACACTGTCTATAAAACTCTAAATGTCTCTGAGAGTTTTGCAGGCTAATTTAACTTTCAACACAAAGCATATAATTATGGAATTTATCTATAAACCCCTTTCAAGTGAGCTAGCAAAGCAATACTCCAGCTCCCTTAATAAAAAGTCTTTGAGCTGTAATGTTCCTAGGTTTCAAATATTAAAGCTACACTTTATGTGGTTCTTATCTACCACAGCAACAGGATTCTAAAAGACAGTTTCCAATTCAATCCACAGCAGTCCCATCTACTGCTTATTGATGCTCCTAAGCTTGTGTAAAATTATATCGTGTTTTCTTACCAGTCTGGGAATATTTCTCTGTTTTGGATTTCATTAAACGCAGCATCTAAAAAGCTAAATTTGCTTTATACCAGCCAGACTGCAGTCAAGCACTAGAGAAGAGCTTCAAGACATGAAATGCTGTTCTTCACCCCTACCTATTGTGATCTCTTCAGCAGAAGTCTTGCACCCTAAAAGGACAGGGCACAGTTACAAGTTCTTACCTTTATTATATTGCTTTCTAGAATCAATTCTTGAAGTTCAGCAGTGAGGAAGTGGTATAGAAACATAGTATTTAGGAAGTCATTTGGTGCACACTACTTATAATTACCAAATGTTTCACATCATTGTTAATGGTGCCATCCCACTTCTCTTGTAATACTGACCAAAGTGCCTTTAGTGTAGCAACGGCCCAGAAATATCTATATGACTAATCACCTCAATAAATTAAGACCAGCTATTAAGGGACTTGCAGTTTCTGCCTCCAGAAGGCAGCTGCTTTGTGTGTCTGAAACAAAAGAAACATGCTTTGATTATCTCTCATTCTTTGCTTTTGAAACTCTCTACTTCGGCACTTCAAACAACAAAACCAGAAGGCAAGATGAAGACGATGACAGCAGGGGAAGACTGTGTTTCTCTCCACAAGGATTTGTTATGGCCTTAAAAGATTTATGCAGTAAACCAACTACAGATAGTGGTTTCCTTTCCCTATCTAATTAGAATAAAATTACATTAAGAAATTGAATACATTTTTTATTCCATTCAATTCTGTAATAAAGGACACTAGTGTTCAACAAATTGCAATAGCTAGAAGGAAAAACCTACTATATCAGGCTGCTTTCAGACATAACTCATATGAATTAACCTCAAAACACCACAGAATTTTTGCACACAACTGGTGGCACAGCATGCTGCATGCAACCAATTGCAAGTTTTTAAAAGGAAAATGCTTAATTTCCTCCCCCCCACCCTGTTAAAAATATACCCTGCACAATCTTTACGGCAGGCACTCGGCGTAGGTTAATGCTTAAGTACATGGCATTTTGCATGGTGAGTGCTGACTTCTCAGGGGAGCTAAGGCTGGAAAAGTGAACATAAAGTATGACATGCGTATGGCATATGTCATCTTGAAGTCTAAGTCAAAATTGCTGCTGCTATGTTGGCATCTGTGAAAGAAGAACCTGTGTTCACCACTAAAAGGTTTCAGGAGAGACCTTATTTAGTCAACTGAGTTCTTAGACTTCAAGGAACTTCAAACATCAGATTTTCAACATACACAGTGATAAAGGCATAGGGAGATAAGATGAAAAGGGCTCCAAGTTCATTAGGAAGTACAATTAAAAGCAGTCTCATTTGACTGTCAATAAAATAGCAATTTCTCTTGCTCAGAGGCAAACTAAATATCAAAGGAAGAGGGCACCTAAAAGGCTGTTTTCAGGCTCAACTTTTATCCATTAAAGCACACTCTATGACAAGCAAAATACCTGCTGAGGTTAGTAAGAGATTACAGAAACCACTTGTGCTGTTTCATGAGTCCCTGGTGCTAATCCAAGTTTGCAAGGCATGACAAGCAGCAAAAAGTACACTTCCCAATCTCAGTAGACTGAACTTCACTGTGAGAAGACAATTTGATTCATGACTCTTTAACCAAGCTTCCCAATGCAATAAATCCAATCACCTGCCATTCCCAAACAAATCTTAAGTAGGAAACCTTAAAAAGGGATAGTCTGACTGTGTGTATACCTTTTCTAAGGCATGATGAGCCTGCTTTTATCTGACAGTTTCTGTTTTCGCCTGACATTTTCAGTTTTTTCTCCTTTGCCCTCAGACTATCCAGACTGTTCTGCAAACTGAATAATATTATTTTTAATAAAAATTTACTTAAGCTACAATAAACTTAATTTCCATCCTCAGATATTATAAGTCATGATAAAATCCATGACCTGCTAGAAAAACATTTGTGGTTTAACCCTGGTCAGCAGCTGCTCACTCACTCCCCCACAATGAGATCAGAAATGTACAAGTGAGAATACTCATGGGTTGGGATAAAGACAGTTTAATAAGTAAGGCAAAAGCTGCTTGTGTGAACAAAGCAAAACAAGGAATTCATTCACTACTTCCTATCAGTGTTTCTATCTCCAGGAAAGCAGAATTTGGGAAGACAAAAAATATCACTCTGAATGGAACCTGCTTCCTTTTCCTTCCCCCAGCTTTACATGCTGAGCAGGACACCCCACTTGGTGTATTGTGTGCAGTTCTGGTATCCTCAACATAAAAAGGACATGAAACTGTTAGAACAAGTCCAGAGGAGCACATGAGGATGATCAGGGACTGGAGCACCTCCTGTATGAAGACAGGCTGAGAAAGTTGGGGCTGTTCAGCCTGGAGAAGAGAAGGCTGCGTGGAGACCTCATAGCAGCCTTCCAGTACCTGAAGGGGGCCTACAGGGATGCTGGGGAGGGACTATTCATTAGGGACTGTAGTGATAGGACAAGGGGTAATGGGTTGAAACTTAAACAGCAGAGGTTTAGATTGAATATAAGGAAGAAATTCTTTACTGTTAGGGTGGTGAGGTACTGGAATGGGTTGCCCAGGGAAGTTGTGAATGCTCCATCCCTGGCAGCGTTCAGGGCTAGGTTGGATGAAGCCTTGGGTGATATGGCTTAGTGTGAGGTGTCCCTGCCCATGGCAGGGGGGTTGAAACTGGATGATCTTAAGGTCTTTTCCAACCCTAACTATTCTATGATTCTATATCCCTTTGGTCAGTTGGGATCAGCTGTCCTAGTTGTGTTCCCTCCCAACTCCTTGTGTACCCCCAGCCCACTAGCTTGTGGGGTGGTGTGAAGAGCAGAAAATGCCTTGATTCTGTATAAACACTGCACTGCAGTAACTGAAATACCCATGCATTATCAATGCTGTTTCCAGCACAAATCCAAAACACAGCCCCATACCAGCTACTAAGAAAAAACTCTACATTAGATGAAACCAGTACAAGTCAAAAACATCAAGAATCTGTCAGATACTACCTCCCAACTAAATGTGAGAACAGCAATACTGGTCAGATCAAGTGATCTCCTCCCCAATATCCTATGTCTCACTGTAGCCAGAAGAGGAAAAAGGATAATTCCCACCCAATTTCTGTAGCTGGATATGCTGACTCCTGCTCTAGGAAATCATTTCCCTCTCTCCTGTAGTAGCATAAAGGAGAGTGGATGCAGGTTTTCCTCATATTGGTCATGTCCTTTTCCTGTGCTCTATTATTTTCTAATAATTTCTAGTATAAGAGATGAGTTTTGGGGTTGGTTTTAGGGTTTTTTTTTGAGTTTTTTTTACCATTACTGAAGTGACCTTATCTGGCAACTATCATGACTCTAAGATCTGTCCTAGGTACCTAGAGCCCACCTTATTAAAACTGTTCACCCAGTCCCCCCCACCATGTGCACTGCTCTACAATCATTCATACCAAACTTCAGCCATTTTATCTCATGGTCTTTTAAGATCCTTTTGCAGTTCATCATCTAGACTGTCTTTGCTACCTAAACTTGCAATTTATCATCATCTAATAAATACAATTCTTCACTACTCATCCAAAACACAGATTAGGGAATATGTGAACTCAACCTAATTTGCTCTTTTTTCTCCTCCATCGTCCATGTTCAAAGTCAATATCAACCTCCTACAAAGATTCTGTAAGCCATTTCATACATATTATATCATGAAAATTCACACAGCATCATAAAGTTTGTCTTTTTAGACTATAATGACAAATTTACCTGTATTGTAGTATCTATAGATTTTGCTGTGTTAGGCATGATGATATTCTAGATTTACACAAAGTTGCTTTCAACAATTTTTGCCTCTACCAGTACATACTCATGATGGAAAGATAAAAATAATACGTATTTGTAAAGATAAAGAAATACGTGTTTGTTTTAATCAGGGTCAAGTGCATTATGGAATATTTAAACAGAATTCTGTTTTGTTTCATGAGAATGTGACAAGTATATTTTGAAATATACAATTTCTAGAATTTGTTGATTTTGGTGTTTTTTTGATAAAACCAGGTGCAAGAAAAGGTAGCAAAAAAAGCATTTACCGTGTTGATTTTGCTGCCTAGCAGTGTCAAGTGAGTACAAAGCAGTTCTGTAAATGATTATTCTGATTGTGAACAATACAAGAATTCTTTAAAATAATCCTATATTAGAGCCTGCAATACATTTAATTTTAAAAAGAGGAGCTTCTGAAAAGAATGGAATTGTAAATGATTGTTATGACCCACTCACTTTAATCACTCAAATGAGAATTCTTCCTCCAGAACTATAATAATCTATTCCTCATTAAAAAATGCTTTATACTCTTTTGCACAGTTAAGTTTTGCCTTCTGAAGTTTAAAGGGATTTCTGCTTGAAGGTTAACTTAGAACAAGATATCATTATATCCATGAATTATAACTGCCCATTTACAAGTACCATCATTTACGAGTAGAAAATTTGTTAAATCAGAATAGTTATGTACTAGGAGAAACTACACAAATGTCTTGAAAACAGATATACATAGCATTATATGCAATCTATATATTAATTTAACACTACTAGTAATATATATTCCAGTGTTGTATTTAAAAGCTATTGTAGAAATCCTGCTTGCACTGAAGTCAGCAGAAGACTTTGAACTTAACCAATTTCTTACAGAGTCATATTGAGATATCACTTCTATTGTATTTTTATCTTTTCCAAATGTACATTCATGACATGCAGTTTAATTAGGGACTTCAAACTGTGAAGTTGAAGTGTAGTGAGAACTCGCACACTCTTGCAAACTTTACACAGTGTTAATATTTTTCTTTCAGAATTGTTATATTTGTTATAAACATTTTTATTTTCAATTTGCTTTAAATCAAAAAAGAAAAGAAATTAATGCAGAGCAAATAAGACTGCATTGGCAATCTCTGGAATATAATGCTACATAACACTCATATTGTGCACTGAAAAATAGATCCATGTTTATATTCAAAATTAATTATTCCTTACTTCAGAACTCTAAAATGTTGCAAAGAAGACTCCATGATTTTCAGCAAAACCTACTAAATGATATTAGCTGACATTTCAGAAAGCATCAGGAAGAACTTATCCTTTTTATACATCATTATTTGACTGCGCACTACTAAAATGTACGTATCTAATGTTAATCTCAAGACACAACCACATGCAGCAGCTGATTATGTTTAATCATATTACTTACTACAGCCAAGATATTCTGTGACTAACACGTTACCTGAAAACAATTCAGTTTAGTTTTGTGCTTCTTCAGTAGGCGCTCTTCCAAACTTTGTCTCCATTTAAAAATAGTAAGAAGAGATGGCCACTTCAGCTGGCTTGACTCTTGGGTTTTTCCTTTCTGCCCATCCAAAGAACACCTCTTTTGGTAATGTGGACACAAAACCTCATGAGGTGCTGCTTTTACACTAGGTACACTTCCTCTGTGATTTGTCAAAGCTGAGGCATTTACCGCTAGATAGTTCATTTTTCACCCCAGTCTTCTGATAACTGCTTTCTCACTCAAAAAACCTCAACTATATTAAAAAAGTTTCCCTCATACATCTGTTTCCAAAGACTCGTGAAACAGTTTTCTGTATACAACAACCTTCCAAACCCTAAATTACAAATCCATAAATTTTGCTGTAACTTACAATATTAGATGCTACTAACTGTGCAATCCTAAACTGAGTTTGTCATGCACATGCCACAAAACTGGTTATCATTTTAACTTGACCTATCTCAGAGCCTCAGAGGATCCTAAGCCATTATTAACAACTCTTATACGAGCCAGGCTATTTGGTAGCTGTTGTCTCCCACTTGTGTGTCCTACGCTGTTCCTCCTCTATTGTACTAGTGTCACTGTTTCCTATTTTATAGTTGCCAAAAGCAGATCACAGCAACGGTGCACTCATGCAGAATGAAAAACATCTCTATTGACACATATTCAATGTAGCCACTAAAGATGTAGCAGCCTTATGAACACCCTGTGAAAAAAAAAACCAAACCCAAACAAAACAGGATAAATAAAAAGCTTCCTGAATATAATTTGCAGAGCCACATAATTAAATGCCAGAGGGCTGAGAATTCTGCTGGATGAGCTGAACTGGTTCTTCTTTTTATCGTTTTTATTAAATCAATCATGGAAGCCTGGGCGCGTGTAAGGACACACACGTCTCTCTACACCAAAACAATAATAGGAAAATAATGCCTAAGCAGAAGCTATAGCTAGCAAAGCTGCAATTGTGAAAAAGTTGCCTGACCTTTCCTTCCCCCTCTTCTTCCCCCTTCCAGAAACACACTGGAAATAAAAAGAATCATCTGCAAATTTTGCAGCTTCTGACTTCATGTTCTATCAGCCAAACTGACATATTCATCATTAATCAGATGATTTTGCTACTATCACGCAGTTGTCTTCGTTTCAGGTAGCATTTGAGAAACAAGTTTTTTACAGGAATTAACACTAAACAGAAAATAAATGTACAGAAAAACTTTTTTGCTGCCCTCACCTTTCTTTTTCTGGAGGCATGACTTGAAAGACTCAGTGTCCAAACATCTAGCTGTCTGCTGGTGTTATTGAGCAATGAATTCAATAGTTACTGGGACATTTCTGAGCAAATCTGGGCAGTTCTCATAGTTCCTGGGAATTTGCATGGGAACAGTAAGAAACTTGAAAGGAAGAAAACATAATATTGCTTCCAGTGAAGGAAAGGCTGCAGCAATTTTATGTTTTCAAGCAATAGATAATCCACTGTGAAGAAAACTAGGGGTAAAATTACAATGACAGCAAGTACTCAGTATATTTAAGAACCACATTAAGGGATAAAAGTAATTGCTTGTACTTATTTTCTATTATTAGGAGTCTATTCCAGAAAGAAGCCAATTCAGCAAAACCACCAGTAGATATTTAATGTACAAGACTGAAGCACCAAAAGAGTATGGGGGGAATGGAGGGGTGGGAAGGACAGACACCCCATATGGGACTGTCACATCTGATTACCATATGCTCTAGAGCAACACGAGTAACATCCTCCCACCAAACTATTAGAAATGAAACTGCAAGCAAACCAGAAAGATTCTACTCAGCTCTCAAAGCAAAACACAATTTTCTGTGGGAAGCCCTCTGTTGCATTTAGACAGATAAAAAGAAATGACTGTCAAGTATCACAAACTGACTTTATCATTATTATCGAAAGAGAAGTAAAACACTCCAAGGGAAAACTAATTTTGTGGCTTAGCTAATTTTGCCATGACTTGCACAGCACTGGGCTCAATTAAAGTGTTTTATCATCTTCATTATTTTCAACACGTGCATGATTGATTTTTTGTTAAAATCTCTAAAATAATTTTCTGCTGAATTTCAACAATAAATTCACACGCCAGTTGTCAAATATTGTGTCATTAAGAAAATTCTATAATTTCTCCACCATTAGGATAAAAAAATAAAATCACATTTTCACTTTAGAGCACAAAAGGAGGTCATGGATGAGATCATCAAAGGACCATTTCAGGAAGAATCAGACATGAAGGGGCTGACTCTCTGTCCTGGGTTCAGCAGTAGCAGTCATTTTTCTCCTTCTCAGTAGCTGGTGTAGTGCTGTGGTTTTGACTTTCAGCCTGGGAACAGAGCTGATAACACCGATGTTTTTAGTTACTGCTCAAATGGTTAGTCTAACCAAGGACTTTCTGAGCCTCATTCTCTGCCAGGGAGCAGGGGAAGCCAGGAGGAAATCAGAGACAGGACACCTGACCTAAACAAGCCAAAGAGCTATTCCATGCCACAGCACGTCATGCCCAGGATGTAACTGAGAGTTACCGGGAAGAGCTAGTTCACTTCAGGGTTGGACTAGGTATGGGTGGGTGCTGGTCGGGCAGGGTGGAGTGAGTGATCAGTTGGCCGGTGGTGAGGTGTTGTATTCTCTTCACTTGTTAATTCACTTATCATTATTATTATTGGTGGTAGCAGCAATGGTTTGTGTTGTGCCTTAGTTACTAAACTGTTCTTATCTCAACCCGTGGGAGTTGCATTCTTTTGATTCTCCTCCCCATCCCTCCCCGAGCAGGGGAGGGCAAAAAGGGGGGTAGGGGTGGGGGAGGGAGAGAGAAACTGCAAGACTGACTTGCCAACAGGTCTTAAACCAAGACACTTTCCTTCCATTTCTCTTTTCCCAACAATATCAACAAATGCAATGAAAACGAAGTCTTATAATCTTTCTTTGGACATTTACACAACATTAAATGTGATACTTTTGCAGGTCTGGTGGCTGGGGACAACATAAGCAAAAAAGAAATTAGGGGTGGTCATACTTGCCAGCAGGAAAGAGCAGGTCTCGTCTTGAATCAGGGAGGTGGTTAAAGTGACCTTTTTTCTCATTACTATCTAATTTCCTTTAATTTCTCTTTATTAGTGACTTACTCAGGGAATACAGGAAATCAAGGATCTTTAGCCTCTAGTTTTAATGCTGAACAGGTCAGAGAAGCTTTAAAGAACCTCCCCCCCTTAATATGGAAAATAACCAAACCAAGAAAACGTTATTAGTTATTTGGAAAGAATGCTTCAAATTTTGCACATAAATTCCCTGCTCCTAAAAAATGTAATACAAATATGAAAATATACCCCCCACCCTCCAACATCAGGATTTTTTTTACTTAAAAAAAATTAAATTTTCTTAAAAAGAAATAACTAAAATCCTGTCTCCCCCCTCCTCCAACCAGATATTAACAACAGACTTAAGCCAGTTTATAAAAAGCAATGCAGATACTAAAATCTCATTCATTTTCCAAAATAGATGTCACTATCTTATTTAGCTGGAAAGCCAGAAAGACATGGATGTTTAATGTGCCTAACACTGTATACACAATAGGAATTTGAAAACAGCCAAATTGCTATTAATCACTTTTTTTTAAGACATTTTGCAGTATCATGTCTCTTCCTGGAAACGGTTGAAACAATATGTATATATATATTTATATATTTATACACACTGCAAAGGCCACAAAAAATCATACCTAAAGCAAACAGCATCTTTCAACATAACCCCAGCTCTGCAGTGCTGGGAATACTGGAAAAACACAAGAGAGCATTTCCTAAAATCTAGGGTTTGATGCACAGCACTGCAAACACTGCAGATAAGCACGACTGTACATCAAAGTGTTACAGCATGTTAAGAACATGAAATAAAAGCTCTCGGGTGGAATTTAGCTGGCTATGGATATGAGACTAGTAACATTTTCAATGCCCCAAGGTATCCTGCCAAGCCCAGAGCTGCCACTACAGAAAAGGTCAGATTTCTAAAGGTCCTGTGTCATATCTGCCACTTCATGCAGATGTCTCTGAATCTCTAAAGTACCTAAAAGCATGAGAGACTGATGCCTAGGCACCTAAATTGTGCCAATTATGTTCTGAGATCCCTTAAGCAGTTTCTGTCTGCTTGTGTATTACAGCCCAATAATTGTGTTAGACTCATTAATTTGCCCAGAAGCCTTTGCAACAAGCAAAAAGAACTGACATATTCCTTAGTGAGCTTCTGAGTCCCTGTGAAAGCAGAATGAGCTGAAATATTAGTAACAGAAATCACTTTTATGGAGGTTAATGTCACCAGAAAATTTCATATGCTGAGTGAAATGAGGATAAGCAAGGGAAAGAAAAGAAAAGAGAGGGGAAATAAAAGGATAGATAAAAGAGAAGCTCCTCTTGAGTCTAATGAGCAAAGTAATAAATTCACCTTCCAAAACTAACTGGAAACCAGTTCCTAACAGGTTTTCAAGAAACCCTGAAGATCAAAGAAATGTAAATAAAATCCAGCTAGGGTAAGTATGCTAATGCCTGCCTAATTTAGAAGAAATTTAATCAATATAAAGGAAGCAGAGATAAGAAATATAGAGAGAAGCATAAAGTGGAAGATGCCATTGAAGGGCTGAATAAAAGCAAGACTCTAGGAAATCTTAATATGGAAATGGTAGTATGCAAATCATTAAAAAAAAGATGTAAAAGTGAAAAAAAATTGAATAGAATAATTGCCTTTAACTAGAGTAATTCTCTGGTTCAAAAACTGGAGACTGGGGCAATATTATCACATGTGTTCTCAGTTTCTGGTACAACTCCCACTTGCTTGGTAAGACACTGAGCAAGATGGAGCCCTTGGGCAGTCCCACCATAGCTATTATTCTAATTAATTCAAATAGGAGTAATAAACTCTGGATGCAACCAACATAATCTTTCCTTACTTTGTGAAATGAAAGATGGACACACAAAAAAAATAAGACAGAAGAGCTTCATGTAATAGAGCAGACATAACTGCTCTTTCAGTGTCTGCCTACTCTCCTTTCCTCACAGCCCAGACAGAAAATCCTGTCTTCACTTTTCAGACTCTCCTCTTTTGCTTTCAGAAGATTAAAGAGATTTTTTTTTTCCAAAGTAAATAACATTTTTAGAATGTTTATGTTATTTTTCAGAGTTGTTTTGGAGCTTTTTCATATCCCGCATGTAGACTTTCATCACAATATTACCCACTATTTCATCTTGTCAGTGATCACAGCCTAGAGGGAAAATAGAGCTATTTCCCTTCCTTTCCACCTGCCTCACAACCTATCTTCATTTAAAGCTGTTAAAATCTGGATGTGATGTGTCCTTCCTGATGCTGCCAGCACGAACTTCCTTTTTTCAGACTTTATCTTTAGGAGAAGACATGATAATATCTTAATTATTCTTAAAAATATATTCATATCTACTGACTACCTCTCCCTTAACACATAAATTATTGATAACCTCTAGGCAAGATTATTACCTGAATAAGTGACTGGAGCTGTTATCAGTTTCAGTTCATAATTACAGAGTTTCCATTATTCTCTGTCAGTAGAGATTTTCTGGTTAATGGAGGTAAAAAAAGAGAGCCAAAAAGGTCAACTCATCTGCTGATTAAATGACTTTTTAATTTTGGGCCACGTTACATGCATACAGTTACACCTGGCAGAAGCAAACATCATATCAGCAGGTTCCTCCAACATTTGAAGAGTACAGAATGAATAATTCTGCTAATTATTTCATTGAATAATTTGATCTATGAACTTACAAATCGTGCCATGGATGCTATAAACCAGAGTTTATCCTAGAGATGCTTTTAAACAACCTGATATTAAGTATTCAAAGTGTCTTAAGAACCACATAAAAGGAGTGGTCTTTGTCAACTGTTATTTAAGGAACATTATCAGAGCAACCTAAAATTAAGATGATGCTTTTTATAATAGTTACATTTTCATATTTCTGTGATGGAAAACATATATACTCTTTTATTTTTCTCCTTCTCCAAAGTATATGTGCTGTAAGCTGCTTGCTGACTGATACACATATCAACTTTGGTTTCACATTGAAATTTATGTATCACCATGGTAATGAAATAAAAATACTTAGTAGATATGGCACTAAGAAGGCTATTCAAACCTTGAGTCATCCTTATAATTCTCTGGAAAGCAGACAGAAATTGTGTTATCAGTAGCCAAGCGAGGGTTTCAAGACCCCCTGAATATTTTACTACAATCTAAATGAAGTCCTTGGGAAAGAATGTAGGGTTTCAAATGCATAAATTTTATCACTAGAACATGATTGATGGCCTCATCTCCACAAGATTTTAATTACATTATTATTTCAAGTGCATTATATTAGTTTTCAGAATTTTTATAGTGCTCATCACTGTCATAATTAAGCATCTGCATCACAATATAACTTAAATAATCCATCTATATTCAATCCACAAATTGTTCACAATCTGAGTGTTTTTATTCTTGACAACCCCTTTGTCTGTAATGGTTTAAAATATTAAAAAGGTACTAAAGCAGACAGTTTTATCCTTGGAATAATTTTCCACAACTCTTTTCATTGGAATCAGCATAAACAGCTGTGAAATATAATCAACACCATTCTGATAACTGACATTTCTGTGCTTTGTGAAATCAGAATATTAACACATTGCTCCTTCCTGTCAAATCTTGCTTCAAAAGTTCCTTTGATTTACTAAGTACATCAGACTCCTAACAAAGCAATCTTACCCAGAAATTCTAATTTGAACTGAAATGCCAACTCATATTCAAATCCTCCGTCTTCTGCCTTACTTCCTTCATCTGTTTACAAGCAATTGTGATTCAAATGAGAACATTATTAAAATCACAAGCTTTTTGCTAATTTTCTGCATTGTGCTACCTATGTGCGAACAGTCATATACATACGGGTTTGAGTAGGTTCACAAGTATAAATCCAGACTGGAAAAGTAAGAATTGGAGAAGAATGCCAGAGTTCCTCTATTTCCCACAGCCACAAGAATAAAATGGAAAGTGCAGGAAGTCTGCGGTTAACACAGTTGCTTTACAAAAGGAGATGATGTTAATTATCACAATGGGGATCTTCAAACCAAGAGGTTTCATAAAAGACTGAAAACAATAATCAAAAACTGCCTTCTGATTTCAAGCTATTCTTAGGCATGCAGAATGAATAAAAATATATCTGTAATCAAGCACGCTTGCTCTAAAATAGTTATAAACCTATCAACCTGTTTTAGCAGATTGCAGAGTGGTATTTTATCCCCAAAAGTTTATCTTGAAGCTAGAAAAGAAAATGTGAAAAGACCAGAGCAGTAAGCCATAATTTCTTAAAACTAATTTTCCTCCATTTCTATTATAGAATGGGAGCACTGTAGTACGCTTTCTGCAGCCTTAGGACTTTGAGAAACAGAAATACTAGAAAGCTAGTTTCTACTTTCATAAAAATAGCCTGTAATTTACAGTGCTGTTTCTTTTTGCAGTAGCACCTGGCTCCTCTAAAACTGCCTAGCAGAATTTAGTTGCAGTTACAATACTGGAACATTTTGGGATACATCTTTCCTCTAGGATAAACATCTAAAACGCCAGTGTCAGGCAGGTACCAGGAGCTGTAACCCTACTGCCAAAGGGAAAAGCAGTCATGATAGTTCCCTGCTAAATAAAGAGCAGCATGCATTGGAGAGGTTGTGAATTACTGAATGAGGTCCATGCAGCCATCTCACATGGAATGAGCCTTAGCAAATTTGTCCCTTATTTTCTTACAAGGACAGCAGAATAAAACCTTATTTGTATGATAGAATTGTACAGACATACAATGGAACAGCTGTTTTTTTTTGGTGCAGAACTTCATTTACATCTCTCTGGATAAAAGTTATAACTTCCTCTTTTATTTTCTTAGGTTAAAAAATACATGTGTATGTTTTCAGTTTTCTATTAGCCTTTGCCTCAGAAGTTCTGTTCCTTTTCTTCTTGATTAGAAAAGATATAAAAGAATTTCTTCAAGCTTTGAATTACTGCACAACTCTTTTATCACAAATTGTTTTACCATGCAAGAATGAAAAGAGTTTGATTCAGAATTTGTTCTGGTAAGTTCTCAAAGTCCAGAGGGATGCTCTCAACCTTGAATACAGGGCATTTGTTAAGCAATTTACATTGGTACCAGTAAGTGTGGCACACCTACAGCTCCCTGCATTAACTTCATATGATTACCATGTCAATGAAGCGAAATTACCACTCTAGTTGGAGCTTGAACTGGGCAGAAAGTTCACTAGGAAAGCAATAAAGCCTTTGATAGCAAGAGGCACCATGTTAAAAAACAAAATAAAATCAAACTGTTCATGCCAGCTATTACAAAATGTTAATACTGAAACAGAGAAGTTACTTTGAACCATTTATCTGAGCAAAATTTATCTTTAAACTATGGCTGAGATTTTTAATCAGATTGATGCATTTTATATATTTTGCTCTGTCATTAAAGTTTTCCTATTAAACATTAATATGAAATGCATACAGCTCCTCTTCCTTTTATTCTGATTTGATGCTTCAGAGAGGATACGAGTTCAAACAAAGCCTGGAGTTAATGCAGTAAACCAAGCAATTCCTACCTTTCTTAGAGAGTGTACAGTAAAAATTTCCATACACATATGAAAAAGGAAATAAAGAAAAATGTGAATTAATTTGCAAAAGCAGGTCAGTGGCAGAATCTTGGAATAGTGTTTCAGTCTCTTGGCTTTATTGCAATTCTCCATTAGGGACCAAGGTGACCTTGTAAAGCAAGAATTAAGACTTTCAATTATATCTTGTATGAACTGATGAATATGTTCAATTATACTGTAAGAATATTTTTGTCTACCAAGAGGCAAAAAAGGTTTTTTTTTTCCTCCTCATCTGGGAAACATTCAGCTTTCAGATCAGCATCATTTTTTGTCTTCTAAGGAGATATCAGGGTGTATCTAAGGGTAAAACTTGCCATGCATTCCAGTGGCTCAGCCAGCCTAGTGCAGCTGCCCTTTTCTTTCAGGTGCTCTGAAAACTACACAGAAGTGAAAGAAGTCTCAGTATATAGAGGGATATTTCTGAAAGATGAGCAAAATGTTCCTTTATGGTTCTTTCAGGTCTGTAAGAATAGGATCCCGTCTTACTTCCTTGACAAAGCAGGGAAATACATTCATTCCATCTGTGGTGAGATCAGCCACAAGCAAGGCAACAGATCATTCAACAGGAATTGTGCATCCCTGGTTGCTTGTATCAGTTTGGGGCCAAATTACTGCTCACATTGGTAGGACTGGTACAGGCTGACAATATTAGAAAACAACATTTTAAATGAAGTCTCTGATATAGACACTACACAGTTATCTGAAGTTAGAGGATTCATTACCCTGTGGAATGGGGAATTCAAAGCTGAAGGACTGATAAAAAATCTAACTAGATAATATTCAGAGAAATGACAGGCTTTTCATGACATTTATATAACGAAATGCTCTTATGGCAGAATGGGTTGTTCTTACAGCTTGTCCTACAGCACTTACAGAGAGCACATCTGTGCTGGTGCAATTTGTGCTCCTGCTAGTAGATAGCCGAGGGATTAAATAACTATTATAAAATCTCTATTTCTTCCTTTCCTTCCCTTCCTGGCATTAATTTAAAATTAAGCTAACAAAAACCTAGAAACTAAAAAAGAGCTTTAAATAAAAATTACAGGTTCCTATGTATGTCCATTTTGATTTCTTGAAAGGCTGGCTTTATGGATGTGCATTCCAGTGTGAAATGTAAACAAGTGGAACTTCAGAAATAGGTGTATCTATACACAAAGGTCATTTTAAATAAATCAGAATGGCAGAATGGGAATGTTTATCCTGTTAAGCATTCTCTGTGATCTCAGCATTAAATTACCCCTAAGGACTGCAAACATCAGCAGTATTGCAATGTTCTGAAGTTCTTTTTTTCTATCAGTTTGGAAGTCTAAAAGTAATCTTAATCTTTTAGAGTTTTCCAAACATTTCATATCCTAAAAGATGGACAAATAGAAAACATCAGCATCTAAATGTTACCTCTTGGAAGAAAAATAAAAAAGGGAGGTTTTTTTACAAATCTGGTCTCTAAATCTCACCTTTACAAATGACATCAGCTACACAGGGAAACCAAGGAGAAACATAACTAACAAGGAACACTGAATAATTCAAGCCGTCTTTCATACACCACCGCAAGGTTCATGGAACAGCAAGGGAACGCCTCAATTACTGACATGCTTTTCCCTTCAGGGAGCAGTGAAAGTTAACTTTCACCATTAGTGCATTAGAATACCACCTTAATAAATTTATGTTAGTAGCACTTATTACAAGTCCTTAGGTACAAAAAAGAATAGACTAAAAAGGCAAGGTGGGGAAACAGGCTCAGCTCAGAAAGACAACTGGAACAAGGCAGTCTTCAGATGGAGATGAGCTGAGCATTCTTCACAAGGTTAATAGGGAAATTTCCCATGTTTCCTCACTGTTATCTAGAGATATCTAACAGTGAATATTAGAATTAAAATATAAATTGCAATTTATGACAATTCTCTCTTTGGACACGTGTTATTTAATGCAGAGGCAAGTATGAAAGGCATTACAGAAAGTAACATTTTGTGCAGAAAGGATTTAGGTGTGTTCAATAGAGTGGAAGGAAAAAATCATAGTGTTTTCTGCTTACTATCTTCACACATTTCACCACTAACACACACAAGCACTAAACCCTAACAAAGTCTGTCCACAGTTTCTTTTCTGGTGTTGTATTCCAGGTTGTTAGGGAGAGATCATGAGCGAAAAAGGAATTCTCTTAGCCACACATATGGCTGGTGAAAATAGGCCCTGTTCATACACCTCCCCGGGTTCAAACCTGCATCTCATCTGCTGTATTTGAGGCATCTGTCCTGTTCATGCAAATCATTTACCTCCTTCATTTGTTTTCAATACCAAAAACTACATTTGGCAAGTATTTGTAGAATGAGTCTGAGCAAAGACTGAGCTCTTTTAAACACCAGAACCAAGTTGATATGCCCCAGATAAAATAACCTGTTCTAGCTTAGATAATGCTCTTTCACATACTAAAGTAACTAATTTGTTAAAAAAGGAATCCTAAGCTACTATCCTTTTTTATTAAAAACTTCTGAATTAAAGGTGAATAAGAACACCTGAAAAATACTCCAGTGGTTCATTTATATTTTAAACTACATCTCTGAGAGTATTTTGAATAATTTCTGACTGTCTCCTATGTTCTTCATTCAATATATTTTTAACGAAAGGATAGCATTCCTCAGGTAAAACTAGGAGCCTCAAGGGACTCTTCATCAGGAATTGTGGTGATAGGACAAGAGGTAATGGGTTCAAACTTAGACACGGGAAGTTCAGGTTAGATATAATGAAGAAGGTATTTACAGTGAGAGTGCTGAGGCGCTAGCACAGGTTGCCCAGAGAAGCTGTGGCTGCCCCTTCCCTAGCAGTGTTCAAGGCCAGGTTGGACTGAGTCTTAGGTGGCATATTCTAGTGTGAGGAGTCCCTGCCCATGGCAGCGGGTTGGAACTGGATAATCTTAAGGTCCTTTCCAATGCAAACCAATCTGTGATTTTACGATTTATGGGGAAGAAAAAATAATTGTAATTTAAGATTAGACTTCTGACTCCTCTTCCTGATATTTCACTATGTGATTTGGACAAGGCTCACAATCTAAATCCCTGGTTTAACAATTCAGTGAAATTTTAGATATTGTCAATAAATTCTGAAAAAACAATTCTTCAGAACTCTTATCCAGGAGAATAACAGAAGGAGCCAAAGAGTATAACTTAAAATATTCTGGTTCTCTCAGAGGAGAAACAGGGAGACATCACAGGCCTCTTGACAAGGAAGTGATGATTCTGGTCAGGAAGGTAACTTTCAGCATCGCAGAAATGTTATGTTTTACCAACTTAAGAACCACTGTTCACAGTTTTGCACCATGGTGAATACATTTTCAAAACCAAACTTATGTAACCACACTCAGATAATGATACTGTAATGATTTGGAGAGTTCTTATGAGATCAGGTATGATCAAGAATCAAAGGGAAAATACAGTAAGCGGACATAAGGCAAATTCATACTTATTTAGGTGGAGCACCAACTGCCACACAGTCATATTCTTTTAACAAGTGTAATAAAGTGTCAGGCATATTTTTTCTTCCTTAGGTTGTGTTGTCATAGTAAAACTAAAAATAATAATACACCCTCACCAACTATTTCCAGTTGTATCACCCAGTTGTAGGACACCAATTTCATCATTGAATACTCTGACAACCAACTTACCATTTGTGAGTGGGTTAAGTTATAAACCAAGGACTATAAGAGCAATGACATTCTAAAAGGAACAAGAAAAAAAAGGAAAAGCTGAAATGAAATTTCATAGTTAATTTGAAAACACACAATCTCAGAAGAGATTTTGTAAGACAGGGGTTTGCAAACATGGCAGTTACTATCTTCTGTGTCAGGCCAGGAAAGAGACTTCTACACTACATACAGTCCTGCACTGTGTCATTAGTGTAGTTGTAGTCAAGCTTCCCTTCGGGCTGTATGGCTGGGACAAAATAAATCTGGCAACTGGGCAGTAGACTACAGAATATCCCAGTCAAGTCGACCTTTCATTACCTGAAATTTACCGCATATTCATTACCCTAAATATGAGAATAATCTGGAAAGTACAGGCTGTCAGTTGACTGATTCTAGTTTGAACCATGCAAAATTAAGCTGTTTGTCTAGATGCTGTAATGCAAGTATGTTATAAAAACATTTGTAATGTTTTTTTTTTCTGCTTTCTAACAGTGGGAAGAAAAAGAACAAAAGAATATAAAATAAAGCAAACCATAGATTAACAAATATTATAATGCATTCAATATACAGTTTTAATGGGTTTTGCTCTCAGCTTTTATATCTTCCACACAACTACAGTATGGATGGATTTAGAGGTATAATTTCATATGCTACCTCCCCTTATTATAGTCTGAAT
The DNA here is from genome assembly GCF_012275295.1 of Melopsittacus undulatus. NCBI lineage: Eukaryota > Metazoa > Chordata > Aves > Psittaciformes > Psittaculidae > Melopsittacus > Melopsittacus undulatus. The sequence goes on along the minus strand of NC_047528.1, from coordinate 6,505,558 downwards.
AATTTAGTATGTTTATACTTTAGGGAAAAACCCCACTAATATTACATTTCTTCTTATTCAGCATTCACTCTCCTTTTTCAATTTCCATGTTTATTCCATCACCATACATAAAATGTTTTAACTGTTAACAAGTCCACTCTTCTTATGCTAAAAGTTTAATCTCCATTCTCTATGCCAACATAATTTTCAGGAAAGACTTTGTGATCTTAAAGGCAGCAGTGTGTACTTTGACCTATCTTGTCAGCTAATATCAACTCAGAAATCCTGAAATAAAGTGGCTTGCAATGGGACTAATTCACAATTGAGAGAGTAGAATTAAGGATTTCCCCTTATAATCTTACAGCTGCCTGTACAACTGAGCCCTGAAGAATTCAGGATCCAATATTGACTTAAACTCTGCCTGCATTAAAGCATTACTTTTAATTAATGAACACATGACCTTTCTTAAAATTTATACATGTTTTAAAACTAATTAAGTCAATGTTACAGAGTGTTTTTGAAGTACTTTGTATCAGACACCTTATGGAAGTCATCTATATGAATAGTACTCCATGATCACGGAACACACACGCTTTGATCTTTTTAACAAAGATTAATGAGGAAGAAAAGTATAAGTAGATATATCAGGCAAGTTGGTCATTGATAGAATAGCATCTAAAAAGAAGGGTGAGGCATCCCTGCCCTCTGCAGGGGGGTTGGAACCAGATGATCTTGAGGTCCTTTCCAACCCAAGCCATTCTATGATTCTATGTGAACTGAGGACCAGATTTTTCAACTCAAAGTCAGAAGTGGCTTTATTCACGTAAGATAAATGCAATTCCTTATGTGCTTGATTTTTCCCCTCCTTCAAATTAATTGCTGAAAGGTATAATTTTATAGAAACAGAAATGTAATTTCATTAGTGAAAATCCCCTGGAAAAATCAAAAATCAGAACTAGGATAAGTCTGAAGAGTATAGCAGTGCTGTTTCCATACCTCAAAAGCTAAACATGATCATAAATGGTTACAAAACTGTTTCAGTAACAGTTTATAAAAAGGTCACAACAAATCACTAAATTTACTTAAAAAGAAATAAAAATCACTAGATAGTAACATTAAAATATGTAGAACAAACAGATCTTCACTGGAACAAATTCTAGTTTTCACTGTTGTTGATTGTGCCATTTATACTGAGCTTACAAAATAACCCATTGACAGGCTGAAAAATTGAAAATAGCTTTTTTTGAGATGGGAGAGAATAGCTTATTTATTTGTTTTAAAAATCATAGGGACAAGAAATCCTTATCTTAATATTGCATTGTGCAGCTCAGGAAGTCTTCCAGATGGCTGTTTAGTAGGCATAACCTAACTGCTCGCTGGAACTTAAAGATGTTCTTTTTAGCAAAGATCAGCTTCTTTATTCTAGTTAGTTCTTGAAAAGCTTTTGCAGTAGTACAAGCCCTTTATCATCATGTACCAAGTATATGTTATCTTTCTTCATCTCAGTCGTATGCTGATAACACTTCCAAAAAAGGAAAAAGGAAACAAGATAAAATCCAGGAGATGGGGCATGAGGGGGTCTTGGGACCTGATTAGTTTTAATATTAAAGTATGGCCAGGAACATATTATGTTGATTACCTGTAATATAAATTGTTTTAAAAGTACTGCAATAGCTATTATCACTTCTCTGTAGTGACTATGGAATGTCATATTTTTTTTTTCCCTTCTTAAAGAAAAAACATGGTGAAAAAAACCTGTTTAGAGTAAAACAAGGGTAAAGAAACCCTGTTGACGTACCATTGTTATTCTGCAAGTTGAAAAATAGCAACCTCTGACATAAAAGCAGACGGCTACATAGGCATCTGAGAATTTTATTCCTATTTTATGTTCTCCCAGGACAAAAAAAAAATTGCTGATTCCAAAGCCTTTGACAGAAGTGGAGTATAGGGATTAATATTAATCACTTGTTTTGGTATTAGCAAGCCTGCTGTTTGTGCTGGCTTTTGTGATATGCTTATAAGGTCTCCAGGGAACTGCAGTATATTATCTACACAGAAAACAAGTTTTAAAGAGGCATATGCCTGCCTACAAATGATTGAGGTATATCACACGTGTGAGTGAGCAGCTAAATTCTGACAGATACAATAAAAAATCAATAGTTCAGTCATATATAACCATCTAAGATGTGGAATAAATTTTGCATTAAACGTAGAGTCTTGGCTCACAACTAATGATTCCTATTTCTGAACTGCTGATGAAGCACTGAATGCAGTGCCTGAGGTTTATGATCTTAATCTGAAATTCAAAACATTATTTTTCTGAACTCATCTACCGTGGATACTACAGGAAATGCAGCATCATGTTCAAGATGTCCCTATGCTTCCTACTAGCGTTAAATCATTTTCTATTGGCATTTTGACTTTCTGCCAACCAGTTGCTGGGTTTTCCTTGCTTAATTTTAGGCAAAGGCAGTGAGAAAACTACTGACATAAGGTTTGTTCCCCAGGAAAACCAGAGTTTGCAAGATGGTTCTCATTGCTCTTCACAAAGATCTACTACCACGTGTATGCGAGGACTAGTCATACAGGGACATAAAAGTACTGTGTGATTTTATAGATAGCTTCAGAAAGGAAACCCTTATGAAAATGGAATTTTGCTCAGCAGGTATTATGCTAAATACTGTAGAGGAGCACAGTGTTCTTTACAGCAGTCTCATCTTTGTGAAGGAGGAAGGGAAAAAGAGGTGAAAAGAGTAGATGTGTACAGTAGGACCTGGAGAAATTTCAGCTAATTTTAATTGCTTGTGTTAGAAGCCTTGTCAACTTTGTCTCCCCATATGATGAAAAAGCATTTCCAGGGAGCAATTCAGCATAAGTAAATATAAATCATGTCTGAATATGACCTTCCCCAATGACTGGTGCAATGTGACTGTGCTCCTACCTTAAGGCTGAGGGAGGTGATCCCAGACCTAAGAATATGCTGCTGTCTATGGCTGAAAATTGAACTATGCAGATCTTACCAAATCAGTGAGCATGTATGGGACTTTTTCCTCCTATGAGCATAGAATATTTAAACCTAAGTTAAATTAGTATGACTGTTTACAACATGAAAGTGTCTTTACCCCAATACATATTCCATCTGTAACCACTCAGAACTGCAGCTGTAGAATCATCCAACAGATCATGAGGCCCCATAGTACAAAGTGTGTACAAAGAGACAACTTCCAGCCATGAAGAGCTGGCAGCCTCAATGGCAGCTCAGAAGTAAAAGAGGAAATGGAAAATAACCAGGAGAGGAGGTTGAAACAAAAAGATGTCCTCATTCACCAATTGCCTCTCCAGCATACATCAAGTTCAAAAATTGAGCTCCTTGTGTTCTGTGCCAAAATCACACACAGAGAACTGTGTATCTCTCAAATTTTTCATTATACAGACTACATAACATGCCCGTATATAACATAATTTAGTGAAGCTAATATAGTCAAATATACTTAGTGCTTTTCTCTCACTCTGGGCAAATAACAGGTTAAGCCTTTTAGCACATGTTGGGATTTGTCATTTCACATCTATGAGCACATATACGCTGTATGCTGACAAGTATTTCCCAGATTAAATTCAGTGAAGTCTGTCTGCTGAACTCATTATATATGGCAAAGCTCATATTAGGGGGATTTTTAATGATATCTTTACAGGGACAATAAATTTAACAAAAAAAACTTAAATAAAAAAAAAAGAACCTGAATGGGATTTGAATATTTTTGTATATATATATATATATATATTCTTTTCAAGCGTGAGTTAGCTTTCAACCCACAGTATATTTGCCTAGTTAATAATCATACTTTATCAAATTACTTTCAATTCAGATTTTTAATTAAGATTTATTTTGAGTTCCATGTATTTCAGTTCCTGTTATCTAACAGATGTGCAAATTTATATTTCACAAGGGTTTTTCTAAGAAAAAAAGTCTTAAACATCTACGTGAAATTTTGCTTAATCGGGACAGAAGCATTCCTAAATTAACAACTGATTGCCTATTATCTGTTCTGTGAAGAGAACGTTTAAATGGTGACAGTACAAATACAATGATGAGTAATGAATGATCCATGTCACAGATTTATTTTTACCTCTGTATAATAATATATGAAAAATATGCCTGTACATTAAAGACATCCATCCAATGGTAACTATTTTTAACAGATTTGAACTACTGCAGTATCAATGAAATAAACTTAGGTTTTGCTCACAACTCAACAGTCTAAGAATGTTAATCTATACATGCATGATTTGATACTGGTGATAATGTTCATTTTATTAGCAATTAGAGAAAACAGCTTGATGTCAAGTCTTCCTTATTGGATTTTGATTAATCACAATAAGACAGCAGTATTCATCTTGCTGTATTTTTAGTGTTTTTCAAGACTCTATGAAGATCCTTCTATTACCTGCAAAACCAAAATTCCTGCCATGCATAATATGAAACACTGCTTTAAATAAAAAAAAAAATAAAAAAAAAGGGATTGGGACAGCCTCAGTAAATTTCTATGGTAACAGTGAAAACGAAGCATGGTGGAAAACACATAACAACCATCAGAGAGAAGGATGCATAAAGGATCAAAGGTTCATAGGTTCACAAAGCACTACGAGAAAAATATTCTCCAAACAGTGTTTCTAATGTAGATTGTCATCATACAAGAACTCAAAAGAAAAGCTGCAACCACTCATTCCACTTCCTTTTCACGTCAGAGTGTAGGCTCATAAGTCTTACTTAGCCTGACCTGCTCCAATAGGGATAAAATCTTTCAGCTTTTATGTTTTGTAATGCGAGATGTCTTGTAAAAGACATCAAAGTATCTGTCTTTCTGAAAAGTCGATAGTTTGGTGTTTCAGGATAATATACTAAAAAGCATGAGGTCAGGACTTTTACTCAGTTTTGAAACTACCAGCTAAAGCTATTAAAAAAATTTTACACTGTTACTGCCCCAGTCCCATAAAGTCAGAAATGGGTGATGGGGAGTGATCATCAAACTGTTATTACCAATCTCTTCTCCCTGGTATCCAGTGACAGGGTGAGTGGGAATGGTTCAAAACTACAGCAAGGGAGGTTTAGACTGGACTTTAGGAAGTATTTCTTGATTGAGAGGATGGTTGAATACTGCAACAGGCCTCCTAGAGAGGTAGTTGATGCCCAAAGCCTGTCAGTGTTTAAGAAGCATTTAGACAATGCCCTTAATAATATCTTTCATTTGCACAGACCTGAATTAGTCAGGCAGTGGGGCTAGATGATCTGTGTAGGTTCTTTCCAACTGGAACTATTCTAATTCTATTCTTGAATGGTGCTAAATTATTCTAGAAGAAAATACCAGTAGGCAGTGAATACCCAGTATGTTCTGGATGGTATCACAGAAATGTGGTTTATCAGTGCTGGAATACAGCTAGAGAGTAATGAAATTATCCAGACTTCATTTTTTAGTATCTATAAAGGCATAAATATTACTTAACTGTCAGAGTTTTACTTTAGAAATAACATCTTACTTATGTTGCATACAGAAGAGGAAGCCTTGTCAGCAAACAGATACTGTTGGAGCCTGGGAGTCTCAAGCTAGCAGCATACCAGATTTGGTCAGACTGATTTTGTCGTCATCACTTAACTCCATTTGAAGACCTGCATAAGTGTTCACTATCCAGCTATTTACTTGTGTGGCATCCTGCTACTCCATACAGCTGGCTCTAGAGCAATCCCATCTGTCAAAATACATTTTTTTCACAAGTGTGGGTTTGTTCCAAGACAAAAATCAAACACAAGTTTTGTGAGTAGCAGAGTGATACTCACAGCAACTACAGCATAATGCTACTTGACAATGCTTCCAGCAACAGAGCAGTAGCCTGAAATAAATTATTTTTTTAATATTAGAGAAAAATCAATTAGAAAATAATCAAACGTATTGCCAGGAGATATTTTCTAATAGAAAAGTGCTTTGTTGAAAATGCTGCAAATCAGAATATGGAACTAGTTGAAACACATAGCAATTTATAGTCATTATAACTTTGCTTACCAAGCACTTTGAAAATTTGCATAACACTCATATTGAACTATACCTGCTTTTTAATAACAGTCTCTAGTGACAAATAAGCTGTAAAGTAAACCTTCAAAGATGTTTCCCCAAGCTATCAGCTAACAACTAATGAAGGCCAGCATTTATTGCCAAATGTGCTCATAGTTATATCTCTGCAATGGTCTGTTTTATCCTTTAACAGCACAGACTAAGTGAAGAGTTACCCATCAGGATTTGGGTAAAGATGCAAACTGGGTGCAACTTTTGGCATAGGCTCAGCTCAAGGTTCATATTCTGGATCCTTTACAAGGTCACTTAAGCTTTCCACCGCACTTTTTCCATTAAATTATGAGCAAAAATAGTCCAAAGCACTTAAATCTACTCAGAAAATTGAGGGAAAGAGGAACAATCAAGAAAGTCATATAACTACTGTAAATTATCTTTCACTCACTGGGGCTTCTGAGTGTGTCATATATGACGAAGTAGTATTTAAAGATGTAATTTTGTTATACACACCTCATGAAAATGTCTTACCATTACTTATAATTTTACTAACGTGTATTTCTATCCTCAGGAGTACAAGTTTTTTTTGAGACATATTTTAAATATTTGGGGAAAAAAAATATTAACACATAATGAAAGAGATTAGTGCCGTAATTTTAAAAAAAAATGAAGAAACCATTTTAAGACAAGTATTCACAGGTTCATTATTTGAAATTGCATATGGCAACTCCAAAACCCAGCACCCTGTTGTGCATTCTCAGCATTTCACTCTTCTCTCTGACACGTGCAATTTGGCTCTTCCCAGGCTGGGAGTTCCAGTTCATTTTGCTGATCTTACTTTTACTCAAGTTACTAACACCTGCCTATATTATACATATAAGAGCATTCACACGGAATCTCTGTTTTCAGAAATGTTTTAATGAATCCCTCTCTTACCTTACAGATTTCCAGGTTCCCTTAGTGACTGCCAACCTCTGCCAGTTTTGTGGTTTGTTCACACTCCAATGTTGTTGCTCTTTCTCCTGTTTTTTCTGTATAATCCCTCCTGGTTATATTTTGCCCTTTCCTGTTCTTTCAGTTGGCACCTATAGTGAACTTTTTGTGTCTTCTTCTTAGGTCCTAATCTATTTAATTGCATTTAGCTGGCATGATACCAAAGCTGAACTCAGTATTCCCCTTCCTAACTCTTGTCTTTTACTTTGCTCATGTTAATTCAACCATTTCAGAAGATGCAAGTACTATCTGTAAACAAAGCATTTCACCATGCAACCTACTTTGTACTGTCTCAACACACCTCTCAAAACAGGGGAGATTATCTGGCCAATTTGCAGTCATGTTTTACATCCCTGAACACAATACTTCTCATACCGAAGAAAGAAAATTTAAAGCCAAACTACTCATCCAAAGAAGCAACCAAGAGAGTTTAATTCTGTATTCTCTTCTTCCCTTTTGTCAGCTTCTCATTCAATTCCAGCTCTTCATTACCTTTAATATACAAGGATTTTAGAAAAGTACCTAAACCCAACAACTTTGTCAGTGAGTTCATTTTATCACCCTGATTACTGATGATATCTCATCTTTCTGAACACCAGCCATTCAAACTCTTCCAACTCAACGGCCTGTTGGAAACTGATGCCTACACTACAAGGACAGAAGTCATCTAATTCAGCCTGTTACATAAAACGATATCTTCAAGTTGGAGACAAGTAAAACAATTGTAATAAGTAGTCTCTAAAATTCCTGGTCAAGTCAGAATCTCATCCCAGAAATTAGGCTATAAAGTAATTGAAAAAGGTTATCATATCTGTGTTTTTGAGGAAGAAGGAGGTGCTCTAATCAGAGCCAGTGAAGTATCAGAAATAGCAGTAATGGGAAGGAGGGATGAACTGGGTGAATAAACTACAGCCAGGTATCTGCAAGGCATCTTCATGGTCTGTATTCTGAGACACTGAATCTAATGAAAAATTGTTAGGCCTTCAACATTGACAAGCAGAAAAGATAAATAACTAGGGAACTATTGCTCTCATTAACTCCGCTGCAACCCAGAATCAGCAACACTATATTTCTTCTCAATAACACTGCATTGTCTTGCTTTTAACCTACCTCAAAAAAAAAGTAAAATAAATTTACTATTATTTTTGCCATAATTAACACAGCAGTTTTCTTCATTAAACTATGGGTTTGAACATCCCTGCAATCTTCAACAGAGGAAAAAGCTCCTTCACTCTGATTGTCAGTATTAGAGCCTGAAGTCACTTCAGCACGCCATAATTAAAAGAATAGGAAACTTTTACTATGTGATATAACTGGCCAATTTTGTGTGAGGATAATGAAAGGAAAGAAGGTATCAGGAGAGTAAAAGAAACTTTTAAAAGATGCATGGGAATGTTACTGGCAAGCACAACATAATGGAGAACTCTCTGAAAGCTGGGAGAGAAAATGTTAAACAACCTTCCACCTGGGAAAAGGGAGGGGAATACGGGATTGCAAATTATTGCAAATTGCTCTTAAATTACAAATATACTGACATAAAGGCAAGGCTCTTTGTGAGAGGCCTTGGCAAAGAGACAATCCCGAGGCAAAAGCAACTAGGGCAGTCAAAACTGAGTTTGTGTTTAACCACATATTCCAGATGTTGTATTTCCCTCTTTCATGATGGCCTTTAACTTCTCTTTTATGTACAGATGACATGAACTTTTTTCTTGGGATTCTTCACCTCCTACTTCCAGAATTTTTTCCTTGCAGGAGACAGATTCATCCTTAAGCAGTAATGAGAAGAAAGGAAAAAGAAAAAAGCTGCATCTCAGAAGCAGCCAGGTAGAGCTGTGATTAAAGGCTGACGTTTTTACCTAGTATGCAAGATTAGATTTTTCCATTTTTATACATTCCCTCAGGAACGACTTGTACTGATTTATATGAGTTGGCATCATTCTGTCAGTTCTTGATGTGGCAAATGATTCTGGAAACTGGACCTGAATTTTCCTCTAGCAAGGAAATACTTGAAAATGAGCACCATGCATAAGCCAAAGCTACAGCTATTTTTTCCTTGGGATCTACTTAGAAGAATCCCATGGGATATAGACCTGGAAAGAAGGTTGATTATTTTTCAAAGAACACCTACCCCAAGCTCAAAAGTGATTTATCCAAGTGATAGAAGGTTAAGCAAGCGTAGCAGGAGGCTGACATGGTTGAAAGAGGAGCTCCCAACAAAACTCGGATATAAAAGAGGCATACAAGAGGTGAAAACAGGAACAGCAGAAGGAAGATGGAGACAGTGTCTGAGCAAGCAAGGATAAGGGTAGGAAAGCCAAAGGCCATTCAGATCTAAACCTAGCCAGTGCCATGAAAGGCAACAAGAAAGGTTTCTATGGGTATTTGAGTAGCAAAAGACAAAGGAAACTATGAGCTCATTGCTGAATGGGGGCAGGGGAGATGGTGATACAGGACATGGTAATAGCTGAGGTATTCAATGCCTTCTTCATTTTGCTCTTTAATGTTAAAAGGTCCCCAATAATAACAGGAAGGTCTAGAGCACCTTCAGTTGAAAAAGAACCAGAGTCTGCACAGTTAAATCTCACTGACAGAACAAGAAGCAATGGGAACCAAGTGAAATACAGGAAACTTCCCTTGAACATAGGAAAGATTTCTTTTTACAGTGATGGTTACTGAAGCAGGCTACCCAGAGAGCTTGTGGAGTCTCCATCTTGGAGATATTAAAAACCTGGTCACACACAGTCCTGAGCAACCTGCTTTGTGCACACGGTTGAACTAGATGACCTCCAGGGTCCTCTTCCAAACTTATCCACACTGTTATTCTACAGTTCCTGTTTTTATTGTCCTTTCCTGTATACATTCACCTTGTTGAAAGGTAAAAGAATGAAATAACACCAATATCTCAGAACTTTCTGAACTTTTTTCTCTCTGTTATAGCAATTAATTATTCATTTACCTTTAATATACACTAACATACTTTTGTCAACTTTATAAATTAAGTGAAATGCCATTTTTATATATATACACAGTATGATACAAGAAATTTGTAATCTAAGATCTACATTCACAGTATAGGCAAACCCAAACCATATCTATTGTTTAGATAAAGACATACCTTATGACCTAAAGAATGTGTCTTAGGCACTGCCATAACGTGTCTTAGGCACTGCCATAACAGAACTCCTCAAAGTAATCTAGCAGCTGTGGCAACAGTTGTTGAAGGCAGTGCTTTTCAGTACAAGCTTTGATTAAGGAAAGTAGCTACACATTTGAATTTAGTGCTTTTCTGAAAAGGAATCCTCGAAAGTGATAATGGAAAGAAATAAAAGAATATCCCGAGGGGCCACCGTATTATATCCCAAGTACCAACAGAGCAATCACATTTGAAATGCTTTCAACAATCTGAAAATACTTTCTACAATTATGGAAACTTTCACAGATGCATATTTAAGGACATGGACAACTCCTAGGAGAATTTTACGTGTCCGCCTGCAAAATTTAGGTCATACACACTCATCCCATAATCCCTAAAACATCACACTTCTGGAGCTACAGCAAGAAAATACTCTTAAAAAAAATAGCCTTTATTTCCACTGAGGATAACCATGAAAAACAGCAGAATCATTAAAAAGGTCTCATAAAAAGATAAATGTATAAGTGCATTTCACTATGATATTTCTTTCGATTTGACCTTGACTAAACTGAAAGCAGATAGAACAATTTACAGTGAATGCTAGATGTGAGCTATACTAATATCTGGCTAACTGCCTCTGCTGTGAAAGCTCTTTCTATTTTAGTAAAATTTTATGCACAAAAGCATTTTCCAGAGACTGATGTAGTATGTTCAATACAGTTTTATACCCAAGCTTAATTACAAAAGCTTTTTCATAACAACAAATATTGTCCCAAGCAGAGATCATACTTAATAAATATGCTTATTATTTTCCATAATGAAAGCAATGTTTAAAATTTGTAGGTAATCCCATTACACTGTACTTCAATTATACATCCCAGCTCTCCTACCCTCCTGCTGATAGAAGACTACCTAATCTTAGTTTCCAATTATATACATTAAGTCCTTCCAAAGCCACCTTCATTATTACACACAGCATGTTTAGCTCTATCAGAGAAAAAGCTGTAATTGGGAAAGAGCAAAATGCATTTTCAAGCCTAAGATAATCACGAGAAAAGTTAATTATGTCAATTAAAATAATCTCTCCACTCAACAAATATGACCTCTTGTACAGAGAAATGCAGCAGGACAGGTTCTAATCCTTGATAAACCATGATATTTCTAACTCCAGAATTTCTATTCTTAATAGAAAACTGGTGATAAAGCCAAATTTTTACTTTGAATGAGACTGTAATAGAAGAATGGCCATAAAGGACTATTGGATGAACCCAGGGGAATTATTTGAAACACAAACTATAGCATTCCATATGCGCACTCAAAATTAAACCTAAGCACACAAGACTACCACTAACAAAAAAGTCCTCGAAAAGTATGAAATTAAAAATGGTGGACACAAGAAGTAAAATCTGCATGGTTACTGCCAGTTGTTCTCAGTAAAGAATTTTATGTCAGTGTCAGGAGGCAACCAGGTGAAGTTATGAAGTGCTGACTTGAATTACAGTTACTCAAGTCAGAGCTTTAAGTGTTGAAGATACTGCTGCATGCTGCATGCAGCGAAACCAAAGCTGTTGACTGCAACAGCAATGGTGAAGGTGTCAAACAGGAGGCTCTCCAATCTTATAACTGCATAAGCCCAACCTTCAAGCTCTTAGGTTATAAAAGGAAAAGATGTGAGGCATCTCTCCTTATTAGCTGTTTCTGATAGCTAACCTTCCTCTGCACACTGTACCTTTCTTTGACATGAAACCTAAGCAGCTTCAGCCACTTCACCAGTTTTAGAAGGCATGCAGTTCTCAATAATGTGTTCATTCCCATATTTTCATGAGCTCTAATTGTGATAGCACAACTGTTTGCAACCTTCATTTTGCTCTATTGAGCTTTTGCCATCCCACCTCATGCTTACTTCATCCATTCTACTTTTGAATGTTTCCTAGCATACTACTTGTTGTTCTATGAGCATCAAAAATAGAAGTTATATTCTGGGGAGTATTGCAATATTCCTGCAATGAACAATAAATTTGCTTTAAGCCAGATAGTTTGGGAATACTTCACTTATGCCAAATTCATACTTTATCTTGCAAAATCCTGCCAATTTGCTGTATAAAATTTGCACTACAGTTTGTGATATGACAAGAGAAGTCAAGTGTAAGTACACTGCAGTTTAGAAACATTTTCAGTCTTCATGGGGAAATGCATCTTCTCCTAAAAGTTCCAGTCTCTTAATTCCTTTTACTCTGATTCATTTTTCCCTTATCACTTGGTGACTTTGTCAAAGGACTGGGATCACTGCCAAAGATATTTACCTCAATTTTGTTTCCAGTCCTCAATTAAATTCCTCCTAAATACTAAATTAGGTTATTAATCAGTTAAAATCTAAATCTTCATTATTAATTTACTAGAAACAATACAGCAGCTTGTAAAACATTTATGCAGCAGTAAACGAAGCACCACTTTGCAGAGATCAGGGCATTCTTAATTTACTACACAACTAAATATTTAATTGCAAATGGTAGCAAAGCTGAAGGTGTTCTGTTGAAATTAAACAACTTTTTAAATACTAAAAATCTCAGCTGCGTTGTGGGAGGTAATGGTACATTTCCAAAACAAGTAATAGGAAATAAACTCTTTTCTGGGGGGTTTGCCCTTACCAATTAAGTGAAGAATCATGTACTTGGCTACCCAGTTTGCTATTTACTTATAGGTCTGGTTCCCAAAGTACTTTCTACAGAAGTAATCTTAAAATGGCATTTTAAATTAATTGGAAACACAACAGACTTCATATGCCAGTTAAATAAATAGAATTTGGAGGGGAAAAAAAGTATTATATTCTTTACAGCAACTTATTTTGTGCATTTGCAATGTAATAGACTTGATTCAATGCCTTCCTTGCTAACAGGACTATCTCTAATAAAAGTAATAGTATTTTAACTTTCTTGTGAATATCTTTCTTTCTTCAGATTTAGTTTTCATAACTTCCCAGGTACACTTTTTAAAAATGCATTTGCATTTATACATCCACATTTACATTAAAAGAATAAGCAATTTAGGAAATTGCACACAGACCTTTTGTAAAGCCATGTCAAGATGGATATATACATCCCAGTATGAATGCTGAACAACACATAATGATATGATATTTAATATGAGCTTTTAAAACAGATTTTCTTAGGTCAATAAATATTGCTAAAGGTTTCAGAAATTTTTAAACATATAGTACGATGGACAATGGGGCTTTGAGCAACCTGGGTCAGTGGAAGGTGTTTCTGCCCTTGGCAAGGAGGTTGGAACTACATGAGATTTGAGGTCCCTCAAATAGAGGAACCCAAATTGTTTTATAATTCTACAGTTCTCTGAGGAGTTCTGTTTGGTTACTTTTAAAAACAATAACAACAACAAAAAACAAACACAAAAAACCCACCAAAACCTCCTCTATTCCTTCTTATTGTCTCACTGACTCAAGTAACATGGTTCTCGGAAGAGGAAGGCAGGAACATTGTTTACCCTTGTGAACAACAATGAATGTGAAGAATGGGGAGAGCAAAGCAAGACAGGCAGGAGAAAGTTAAGAACAATAACAGTGTGTCCCATTTCAACAGGAAAGCTCATTCGATGGAATATTACACTGAACAGAACAATGACCAGGCTATAAGCATAAACCTGAAAACAAAGAGTTTGCAACAGGATCGCTTTCAACATGAACCTTTATTTCAGAACAGCAAATTGATGCTTCTTGTCTATCAAGTTGTTTTTATTAATAATATAGGATATCCTGACCTTTTTCTACCTTATAAAGGTACGTGACATTCCTGTCAAAAATAATTTACCTAAAACCTTTAGAAAAGCTGTCAGCTAAGAAAACCATAACCATGCATACATAACTCATCAGCTAACTGGAAAACAGTACAATATTTAGAGAATGAGAAGACCACAGTTTTCTACATCTTCCTTATGTCTCAAGGTTAAAGCATATTTCATAGATTTATAAAGCTGCACACCATAGGTATTCCAGACTCTATACAGAATAAAGAAGTATACAGTTGGTAGCGTGCTTCTCATCACTAATGATATGACCTTGCTTCTCAAGGTAAGGTACGAGATAAACTGTTTACCTGCATGGCATATGGAAGAACAGTTTAATGGAAGGCAGACTGAAATAAATGGAAAGAAAATCTTAGTCTAGGACTGAATACAGAGCTTCCATGCAGTTTGCTCTGCAAAACCATTTCCAGTTTAATAATGCCAAAGTTACTGCACTGCTGAGCTTCATGAAAGGCAAGTGATAGACACAGATTAGTTAATACTGGCTAAGATTAATTAATTGGTTAACAGGGTAGTTGAACATCATGAGTCACTCAGTATAGTGCTGGTGTCATCACTGGTCATCTCGGAAGAGCTAAGAGTTGTAAAAGGTACATAGATTCCCATGCTTTCTCTGTATCTAAAGGCTGCCATTTCCAAAATGACTTGCAATGTGGAGGGTTGGAAATGTGGGGACCAATGTTTTCTCCCTTTTGAGGCACATGGAAGCTGTTGCGAAAAAGAGAGCTTCAGTCTTCAGAACAGTTTGCCAACGCTTCACATGACATCTGGGCCTCCTTCCTGGTGGTAAAACCCCTCATACAGCACGTACTAACTAATCCCTTGATTCTTTCAAATTGCTCATCCGAAGCTGTTAGCATATATTATAACTATAACCAAGCTTTCCCTGACATTTTAAGTAGTGTATGGCTGAGAATTTTTTTTTGCACCATAAAAAGTGCCTCCTTTAAAATAATCTGTCTTGAGAATCAGATGACATAATAATTCTGAGATTTACTAAAGCTTTTTACATACACAGGTCTTTGGCAGGATGCCTTCCAGTGAGAGCAAGTTACATACCAGCTGTAGTGGTCCATATAGCATATTAAAACATGTAAAGTACAGTTCGAACATCTACCTTAGGAACTAGTGAGAGAATTCTCATCTGTTTTCTCCAGGGACTCTTAATGCCAAAGGACAGATTGTTTCTTGTCAGTGTTTCAAACTGATCACTATTTGCAAACATAGTGAGTGATGCCAAATACAGTTCTGAACACAAATCAAACAGCTATTTTATTATGCACTGTTTTCAATTGCATATTCGGAACAGAGAGGCAAGTAATGCAAAAATCACACACTTGCACATCACACGAGCCATTTTCATAATATACTTGAACACTGCATAAAAATGCAAAGGAATAAAACAATTCCAATAAAATAACAAGGACCTCATGAATTAAATATTATATTCACAAGGCTACACACTGGGATTTAACAGAACATGATATACAGTGTGGACCAAAACACAAATAAAGCTGATAAATTACTTTTTCTCTTTTAAAAAATAAAACAACCCAAAGGGAAAATGATAAACTAATTATTGAATTAAAAGAGGAAGAAGAAATTGAGATTTTTTTTTTAATCTGGAAAAAAAAACCAAAACAAAACCCAAAAAACCCAAAGCCACAAACACAGTAGCTTGTAGCCAATGATAATAAACCCACTTATTCATTAGAAGCAGGTCCAAACTGATTCCATTTGAGTCACAGCGTGAACATTCAAAGTAGCAATTACATGACCATCCATGTGGCAGTTGTTTTCTGTCCATGTTGGCCTTACATGTAAGAAAACAAGATGAAATTTCACTTGAAAAGAGTTACTTAACGTGTTTTTAGGATGACCTCAACACTGGCTAAATCAGCAAAGGAAAAACGGTTTTAAGCATCATGCTCCAGACACCTATGGACTACGATTTTGTTGTACCTGACAGGCAAATACATAAAGCAGTGCATGTGCCAGGATGACAACGCGTGGGGGAGAGAAGAGGCATCACCAATGTACAGCAGCCAGCTAAGTTTAATTCAGAGTCTTCTTAGGCTAAATTGGAACAAAAGAGAGAATATATTCTGCTCTTTATAAGACCTCACCTATAGTTGATTAACAGGTATTTCTTCAATGAACAAAAGCTCCTTTAAATAGGAGTTCCCCTTATTGCTCAGTAATAGCTACAGGTAGGTGCTGGGCTGGGACAGATGGAATGAGCAAGCAAAACAAGAGCAGCTTCCTCACAGATTAGAAAAACTACCAAAATTTCTTTGAAATAAAGGATTGCAAAGGATTAATTTCAGTACTTTACTGCTGATCAGCATCTTACTTTAAAACATCACTCTTGCATTTTTCATAATTAATTGAATATGTTTATTATTATTATTATTGTGGTGATTGTGACATGGATGCAAATTGTGACATGGATGCAAATTATGAACACAGTAAATTTCTACTTCAGCAGCTTATCCTTACTGTTATCATGGTACTCTTATCATGGTAATCATGGTACATATGGGATTATAACTAACTGCAACCAAAAAAGGGAGGGGGGAAAGGTTTAGCAGATATATATGTATCTGGATTAAATCACAGTGTAAGAAAATGTCTTAGAATTCCAACTTTGCTGTGCTAAAAAAAAAGGCACAATGAGCTCTGGATGGAGGAACACTTGCATATTTTTCTCTGCACAGTTATGCGTGAAAAGAAAAGATCTCTCCATAAAACTGTAGAACAGAGCACTTACAAAGCCCATTTGAAAGGATTCCCCCAGGGATCTGAGATGGCTCCAGTACCTGTTCATACAGGTAGTTCTACAAATAAGTGATGCACTTTTGTCATCCCATTGAATCCTGCCATTGATATTCCTCTTTTGCCCAAATACGTATAAACTTACCTACCCTTACAGCATGTGGCAGCTACATAAGAAGTCCCTTAGAGAAGCAGTCATGTCACCTTTGGCCAAGGCAATAACTAGACCTGAAAGTTTTATCACTTCATCTCAACCCCAGTGGACCGGAAATAATTTGGTAAGCTCTGGTTTGAAAAAGAGAACGTGTTAAGAAATATCAGCTATACATGCAAATATGGAAGGAAAGAGAGTTTATCTTGTTTGGAATTAAATATATCTAAAAATACTGTAAGGAAAGGCTGTTTAACTGGTATTATGTTCCATGATTTCTTAATCACATAGTTTCTATTCTATGTTGCAAGTAATTACTGTTTCAAGTGAACTTATCTCTTTGAAATTAGACTGCTGGGCAGCTACTTGTAAACAAAGTAAAAATGAAACAAGACTACGTAGCCTAGAACAGCCTACTCTGCAATTAACTATACTAAAATACAGATATGAGAATGATCTAGATATCTAGTGTCATCTTGACTTGAGGAGTTAATTGTTGCTGTTGCCAGGACAGTCAGAAAAAGCATTAAGTATGCCTGCATTTACTGACAAGTATCTTTTTTGGTTACACATCACATGTTTTTTAACCTTTTAAGGCAGTTTTTCCTGTAATCTCATTGCAGACTGACAGACTACCAAGATTTACCTGAAACAACTCAACCCAGGCACACTGAATGAAAAACTGGTGGGTTATGTTCTACTTATCTACTCTGCACATTACATTTAAATCTACTCACTTAAAATTATACTGTTCAGTTTATGAATATTGCTATTGGTAATCTTTATTTTTCTTTACAACTGATAGTCCAGAAACTGCATGCCTTTTGCATCATATATACACCATATATCTATTTTTAAAAGTTGAATTGCTTCTGTCTTGAATTATTAAATTAACAAATGAGTTGAACTGGAATGATGAACTAAACCTTCTAGGGTAAAATATATATTTTCAAGCATAGGGCATTAGGTCTTAAATCTGATAACACTGTGAGAGCACTTTGGTATCTAAAAACTAGAAAGAGAATACCCAAAATACTATTCTGTAAAAGGATGGTCAAAGTCAACTCATTTAAATGCTTTACATGGGCCTGTTGTTTTGCTCCTCCTTTTAAAGTGAGTGTTGTCTTCAGATGTAAAAACTCAACAACTTGACTAATTCTAACAGCGTTTATAACTTGGGTCTCATAGGTTCATTTGAACCAGCAGGAAAAGCAGTATTCAATTTCCCCATTGAAAATAAATGACAGGATGACTTTGGCAAAGTCTTTCCCCCTGTTGATATTGAAACCTGAAACCCAAATTCTATTAATATAGTGAAGCATTATCAGAAGCTTTTTCACGCTGCTTTAGTTCACCCTCTCAGATCAACGTGATTAATTGCTCAGTTACTTTTCTGTACCTCTTCCAATCATTTAGAGTACTTATCTTTATAGCATAACCACACGCAGTTAACATCTCTTGATTTCTGCTTGATTGTGGTTTAATGAGAAAAATTTAAGACATCAATCTTTGCCTTAAGTTATTCTAGCTCCGATGTTCAAATGATCACGTTTGCTCTCCTAACAATAATCTTCTCATGTAACAAACTCAAGGTGTTTTAATAGCTTTAATAAAATAGGTAAGAGCAGAGCTGCCTTGAGAGGAGTTCAGTTGATCTCAGGCAATATTAGCACCAGCATTCCCTGTGTACTAAATATTTCACTACTTGAAGGCAGTAGTAACACTAGCAGTCAAGCCAAGACAACCAGATTGCGATAGAATTTATAGGTAACAGAAATATATGCCAGAAAAAAGTAAAACTCTTTAATCCAGCCTAATAAAGACAGTAACGTGTAAGAAACTTGGACATGTTTGAGCTTTCCATGGCAAAATAAGAACATGAAGAGCAATTAATAGGCATTTTCCCATTTTACTTCAAGAGATAGAAATTTTAGCCAGGACTGGTTGGGGAAAAAAACTAGTTTAACTTCCCAAAGTTTTTTGTTTGTTTTTTCCCAAATATTTTGTTCTGTTTCTGAATTACAATAAGGTTTTTCAATACATCATAAAAATGTTATTCTAAAAATATGACTTCAAAATACTGGTGCACACTACTTAACTTGAAAAAAGGGTTAATATAATGGTTAGGACACCTAAGGCAGACATTCATCCAGTTCTTCCCAGATGTCTGCTCTACTCTCCAGATGAAACTTGTAACAGTAAGAGTGCTTGTCTGGGTTTTAGAAGCCTAATATCTACCAGGAAGTCCTTAAGTCTATGTGGGAGTCAATGAGATGGTGCCCTACCAGAGTGTCCAGCTCATCTGACCACAGCCTCTAAGGAGATTCCAGGCTGGGCAGGAAGCAAGGACTGGAAATGCAGGCCAGGAGCAGCAATGCTGGCACTTGACTACACTGTACTGGTTAGGGAGATAAGAAAAACAGCCCAGAAGATGCCACAGGTCTTAATGAGAACAGGTCCACCTCCTCCCTTTAATCTCCCAGCTCTTTGGCACTTACTGGTACCCTTTACCCTTCCCCTTTCACCAAGTCCCAAAACAGCTTCTGCAGCACAGGCCAAGATCTGACTCCTGTGAGCCTTAATTGTGAGGCAGAAAGTCTGTAGGGCACATAGTGTCAAGATCAAGCACATCCCACTTATTTCAAAGCAATTTGTGTGCCAGCTCTCCCAGAAGCAGGGACTGCCATATACAGGTGTGGGGAGATAAGGACCTGGAGGGGTACAGGGAGACAGGGTATGGAGATGGGAGCTGTGGAGACAGTGGGGGCCAAGCCCATCCACATCAACATAACCAGACACCTTCATGCAGGTATGGGAGCACACAGAGCACCACCCTGTCACATTAGTGCCTTAGCACACCCTGCATCCTACAAAGGACTGCCCAAATCATCATCCTTCCTCTTGCCTTTGTGTGCATCCCCTGGCACTGTGTGATGTTTTGTACCTTGGAAGTTCTGTTTCCCTAAATTGCCACCTGGGAGACCCAAGTTCAGGTTCTCTCCTTGCACGATCCAGGCCCAAAGCATTCTAAAGGAGTGCACTATCAGGATGTGTGTGCATGTGTGCACAAGTCCATGTCATAACCCTCTTCTGTCATGTCAGTCCCCAGTTTTCCTCCTGATCCTAAGAAAACAAACAGGATTATCCAAACTTTCTGTTTCTTGGAAATACTCCTTAAAAAGAATCTTGACTTGTACTCATCCAAAGCAGCCAAACACCACAGAAAAATCTGTTATGGAGCCATATTCTTCTCCGCTATCCTGTTTTTAACTGCAAGAAAATCTTTGTGCACACACAGGCTATTAGAAATTACTGCTGTATGTTATTACCTCCAAAAGCACATCAGGAAAACCACGTTTAATTCAAATCATGCACATGGAGAAAAAGCTAATTATTCTTCCAGAAAAAAGCATGTAAGGTAAAACTGCATAATAATTTGATTATTCAACCATTATATAAAAAAGGCAAAACCAAAACAAGCCATGCAATTAAATGGTATTTTAAGTGTACCTTTTAATAAACCTATTTGCATATCTGTGTTCTCCTGTTACCAAGGTACTGTACTGAAGATGTCAGTGTTGATCAGCTTCCAATCATCAATAGCACTTATTGAAATAGCATCCTGCTAGGAACTTGGATTTTCTGTCTTTATTGGAGAAGACTATTGATTTATGGAAAAATTAAATAAAATTAAAACCAAGCCTTGATTATAGAATTAACCTCCAAGAAAGAAATCTTATTTCTGATATAAGACAATAAATAAATATTTTACAATGTGTTGTATTGCATACCTATTGACTTCTGGCAAAAATAAAATACCCTTGCAAACATGCTCAAAGAACACTGGAAAAAACAGCTTTTCTATAAAAATTCTCAGTCTTGAAAGCTTGAAAAGAATGAACCTGAGTTATCTTGATTATTTTGATAAACTTGTAGAACTGAATAAGTAGCATTATAATAGATTTATACATAAATGTTTCAAATACATTAAGACAAATGTAAAAAAAAGGCAATTTTTTAAAGAACTGCTTTAGTCTCTGTTACAAGACTCGATATATTCTCTTAGTGAATACTCGGGCACAGTTTTATGAGAATTCTCAAGGCTTTTGGAACAATCTATAAACACACACGCTTTAAACAACCCAGACTAAATCTATTTATAAAGCTACTGAGTGAGCCCCACTGTGCCAGCAGTGGAATGTGTCCACTCATCCTGCCTCTGTCATCTTGGAGGAAGCCTGAAAGCGAGTGCTCCTCTGGAGGGAGCCCCTCAGGACTAGCGAAGATCCAGACTGCAACTTTTTTCCTCCCATAGCAAGATGCAAACAGCAGGAGAGTTCATATGATGCCCCCTTTTGTTTTTAACGGCAAAGAAAGTTTGACAGTCCCGTGTATAGCAGTCTGCATTTCTATTTTCCCTTATGCATATGATGTAAAACACATAAATCACTATTATTCGGATAAGCTTCTCAATGGCTTGGAAATATGAATTTCAAGGTTATTATATAGCACCTTTTTATCACTGGGAATACTTTACATAAAAAGGAAATCTCTGCCCCATCTTCCCTCCCCCCCAGACATAAATACAATAATTTTCCCTAGGTGAAGAGCTCTTCCAGGTACAGAGGAATTCAGGCAATGGATAACTACTTAGTGAATTAGTGGCTGCATTGCATAGCACAAGACATATCAAAGATATAATAAAGCAACCCATTTATAAATTCTTTGACTGCATCAAAGACAGCTAGGAAAAGAGGAAGACAGCATTACCAGCCTAATGAGGTAACTTTATAACATTGAAGTTTTTTCCCCCAAATCTAATGCTGAGTTTATAACAGAGATATTACTGCCATTTTCAAAATGGTTATTTTTGTTAATTTAGACATAACTGGAATGTAGGTCTACTAAATAAATGCTTTCTATATTTAGTACAAAAGGCAATTGTCTTGGTATCCCCCAGTTATCATTACTGCAAATTCTAAACCAATTTAAGTTTTGTTCATAGAGAAAAAAAGACAAAAGAATCTTAACCCACAGGGACTCCCCAAAAACAGATGGTTAGATACAGTTAAATTTTATAAGAAGAATACTGAATATAATACTGACCATTTTTCCATTCCTATATCTTTTTAAATAAAAAGGACCCCTGCTGCAGTACAGTTTCAACAAGTACCATGAAACAAAATTCCCAAGCATTATAAATGCTTAACATGCTATTACGTTCTCACTGGTCCCACACTAGAATAGGATATACAAGCAGCAAACAGTCACTGGTTGTTTAAGAGCCTAATACTGTACTAGTAAAAATAATGCAGCAACAGCAACAAGTTCACTGGAGTGCTCCCTTATCTCACAACGTATCAGATGTACAGCCATTTATCTTGAAAGAAAAAGATAAATGAAAGAGGGCATAAAGACTTTTAAAGGGATCTTTTCCCGGTATTTAATAACATGCGAAGTATACGAGGATTCTTGCGTGAAATCATGAATAGCAATAGGTTGTTTTCCAGGGTATTAAGAAAAGCTAAGCAGACATACAACAGGATGCCAGCAGGCAGCTTGCATGAGACATAAGGCTTTATATTCCCACTAGGAACATACCTTCTCTGATTTTGCTTTCCTGGCGTTATGCACAAACCTGCGTCCCAGCTTCTTGGCATACCAGATAGAGGCAAACATTGTGGTGATGAAGATTTCAGTCTGAATATGCAGCGCACAAGAAAAAGCCAAAAAAAACTTCCCCCACAGCTGAGATACAAATCTAACGCTGGTTAAGGTCTCTCAACTATGCTGTTGCTCTGTCAGGTCCTCTCATGCTGCCTTCCACACAAAAACAAACCACCCAGTGTGGCCAGTCTGCAGGTGTATTTACATACTGCCAGCAGGAAGTCCAGGGTGAGGCATCTTTGCATCCAGCTCACATCCAGTCTGCTAAGTGCTTGTCTGCAGTTCTTTAGCACTGTCACCACAAACTACATATGTGTCAGTATGAAAGGAAGCTGCAGTAAACTACTGTAGCAGACAGCTCACCTCCTCTCCTCCTGTTCTGAAATTTAACTCCTTGGTTCTCTCTCCGATTTGCCAGCATGCAACAGAAACAGCAGCAGCTCAAATCTGAGATATACAGCACTGCAGGAAAGGAAAGGGGTACAGAGGTGCCAAAAATAGAACTGTATATTAACCATTAAGGTGAAGGAACAGGTGTTTTATGTGCTTCCTTGCAATCAAGATGTGAAAGGAAAATGGATTTTACTTTGTTCTAGTGGCTTGGGGTCTATCCAGAGGTATTTTTGTTACCTAGCTTCAGTTTGCAACAGAAAGACATCATAGCTGTTCAGTTCGCTTGCTGATGTCATACATGCTTTGCTGAAGGATTTAAGACTCACTCAAGGACTTCTGTTTTTCTTTGATAATGGCTCCAGAAAAAGGAACAATGTCCCTTTTTTGGTTGTTTCTGAATTAATCTGTAACTTCTGCCCTACCAAAGCTTGCTTTTCCTCCTCCTCTACTTCAAGTTATTTTATAATAGGAGTTAGAAGTGCCGATTTTTGCAGTGAAACAGCAATGTACCAACCTCCTTTTGTCACATATTTCAGCTTTAACCCCTGCACTCCAGTTCAATCTCTAAACAATACGCAGAGACATACCCCTTTTGGCTGCAGACATATGACTAACCAGATGTTCCTCCCAGCCAGAGCCAGTATCAAAGCTGAAGACTTAACAGGGTTCACAGATGGGTCTTGTATTTGATAACACCTTCTATTATAGGTCAAATCCTGCCCATTGCCCTTCCACCTACAATTATGAATATACCAACAATGGGAGAACCACTGCTGTCTTGTGTGCAGGACTGCATTCAGGATGCACACAAAAAGGATAATTTCTGCTCTGCTATTCTTTGGTAAAGAGCAAATCAAAACTAACGGGATCCATGGCAAAGGAAATACACTCATAGCAATCCAGTATAGGACTCTTGGGGCCAAGGAAAACACTTTTTCCTGCCCCAAGGTTTTCAGAGAATTGCTGAAACTATCTTCTCCAGGGTGCATGAATTCAAAAGGCAAAATATTCTACTCCCACTTCAAACTTACACAGAACATCTAACTTGCTGGAGCTGGATGCATTGCCCAAGCAGTGAGCCTGAAGGTATATGCTGCTCAATTCCACTAAGATTATAAAGAGTTCAAAGAACTCCTTCAACATATTTTAAAATAGCAAGTTGGTTTTAAACTGAAATTCTGAGATAGGGACTTTTTTGTCAAGGAAACTCCAAGGTAAATGTTTGGGTTTTGCTCAACATCTAAAATGTTCTGACAAAATATTTGGCAACTGGTAGTATTTCTGGGGAGAAAACACTTTCTAATTACTTCCAGTTTGGACATTTAATTATACCCGTTGGTCAGAAAGTTGTAGGACCACAAGACAGAGTAAAATCTTGTCTCATCTGAACTACAGTTGATATAGAAGAGCTTTCTGTCCATAACACCACTCCAACACTCTGAACTCTGGGCTGATAGTAAGATGGATTCTCCAAGGTGCAAAACCCTTTATTATGCCATGTAGTAGACTTGCACCACTCTCCACAACTGTGGGATGACAGAGTGCCCTATAATGGAAGAAAGGGAAGAGAAGGAAGAAAGATGGCCTGAAAAACTTAGGGAGAAATCAGAGATCTTGTTTCTAGCTGGGATATCACTGTAAGGAAACATGGATGGTAAAAAAAAACAAGAAGCAGCACAACATTACACAGCTTAACCAACACTGTAAATGTTAAAGTAAAAGAACAAGAAAAAAATGAACCTCATGTTTTATCTGCATAAACAGTAGAACACCTCTTCCACTCTGCTCCCATGTTTTATGAAGAGAATGATTTGACATCATTGCACTACAACAAAAAGAAGAGTACATTCTCTCAAGTAACTATTTATATAGTCTTATGTATATTAGGCTGCAGAGAAAAATCAAAGGAAACATTCATTAAACAATAAAACCTCTTTTTTTATGACTTCCATCATCAACATTAGCAGCTTTACTGAACTATTTATTCAGGAAAAATAGAGAGCAATAAAAAGCCACAATTCATCCCACTTAAAGGAAAAAAAAATAGAATACATTGTTCACTTAAGGAATAATGACAAAGCAGTAGGGAGGTAATTTTCTCCACCCACTGAAAACGTTAGATCAGGAAGAATAAATCTCACCAAATACCTAATTCTGGTTCTATCAGAAGTGCATTTTTAACTATTTGCATGCAATTGCAGGTGCATCCAAACCCTACAACATAGAAATGGCCAAGCAACAAGCCATTTTTTTCTGCTCCAATCATGCAGTAGTCTGCCATACATTGTCAATAGCATGTTTATTAGGACTGTACTGGTACCCAGGGAACTTATGATTATTAATATTTTACTGTAACCATAACAGAGCCTGCATTTTACAGAAGTGCTACAAGCCAAACTGCTTTAGAAGAATTGCAGCTCCCAGCTGCTGTCTGCTCACAGGAGTAATATGTACTTTAACTTGCTCACTGAAGTGCTACATTACAAGGGCAGAGAGATGCATGCAATTGAACAGCAATACTATCACAGAGAGCAGATAATCAGTTAAGAGCAAATTTTACAAGGAGTTTCTTGCTGCAGAGAAGACTGTGGTTTCCAGCAAACCACACCACACCTCTGATGTCCATTACACTGCATTTCTGTGCCTCTAAGAGAAGAATTGGTCTTACCACAGGTGGATGCATGGGATAAGCATAAAGCCACTACTGTGTTGAATCCTATGATTCTTATAACATGGATCCCCCAACATTGCAAGCAACAGCAATTGATGCTCAATACCGAAACAGATGGTGGTTTCAAACACCTTGCCAACTGTTTGTATGCACTGAGCATCACTAGTATTGCTGATGGTTAACGTTCTTTTTCAATTTTAACACTGCTGTTTTACTTAAGCTGCTCATGGGAGGAAGTGCAGCTTTGCTTTAGACAGAGCATTAATCTTCTGTTAAGGGCTGACTTTTCAACAGCACACACGTGGGGTGTCAACCTCCCCTTCATACACCTGTGGTGAAGATAGATGTTAGTTGTAGATTCTGTTTCTCTCCTACCTCTCTCTGAGTATATACACACACAGTAGTCATAAAATGTGATGACAGGACTATTTAAAATACAAATAAAGTTGAGCCATCAATAATGCCTTTCTTGTAAGAATGGGTAGACAGATGAAAGATTAGTCACCCAGGGTTTGCAGAACTCTGTTTCCAGTGAAATGGACATTGAATGGGACAAATTAAAAATGAAATAGCAAAGATTTAAAACAATCTCTTCTCTTCAGGGTTTATATGTTGGCACTTGGCATGCTGTGGAGAAAGGAACAGAGCTGATGATGTGAAACTAAGGTAGCTAGCTTTGTTTTTTAGTACTAGGCAACAACAGATATTGATCTGGCTGACTGTACAAGCAATCATTTCCCATCCCCAGCACAGCTAATTATCTTACACAGCTGCATGATGCCAAGACATATTATTTAATGGCCAGAATACTAGAAAAAAACAGGAACCTCAATGTCTGCTATTCCATCCAGAAGATATAAATTTTGTGCATTCAGACCTTACAGCAATTAAAGTAGGTGGAAGTCCCATGATTTTGTAAGGACCTGATTTTTCATTCTTTACTGTAAACAGAGGCACTGCCAAGTCCACCACTAAAACCACGTCCCAAATACCACATCCACACATCTTTTAAATCCCTCCAGGGATGGTGACTCCACCACTGCCCTGGGCAGCCTGTTCCAATGCTTGACAGCCCTTTTGGGGAAAACATTTTTCCTAATGCCCAGTCTAAACTTCCCCTGGTGCGGCATGAAGCTGTTTCCTCTTATTCTGTTGTTTGTTACATGGGAGAAAAGACTGACCCCACCTCACTCCATCCTCCTGTCAGGCAGTTGTAGAGAGCAGCAAGGTTCCCCCTGAACCTTCTCTTCTCCAGACTAAATGCCCCCAGGTCCCTCAGCCATTCCCCATCACTCTTGTGCTCCAGGCCCTGAACCAGCTCCGTTGCCCTTCTCTGGCCACACTCCAGCCCCTCAATGTCTCTGTGTAGTGAGGGGCCCAGACAGAACATAGGATTCAAGGCATGGCCTCACCAGTGTCAAACATTTAAATTTCTACTCTTACCATTTTCTACCAATTTTGATGCTTTATAATAGTTTTTTTTTTCTCTAATAGTTTCTTTTAAATTCTATCACTTATGTCTGGATTTTTTAAGATGAGTAAACCCAAGCTGCTTAAAACCTAAATGCTTCATTGGAGCATCTAATACAATGACCAGAGTAGAACATTGTGGTTCTCAGAACAGTCACATATCCTGACCATGAAATGTTGCAGAGGGGGAGAAAAAAAAAAAACAAACAAAACAAACAGAAACAACAACAAAAAGCAGAAGTTGAAGCAAAATGGGATAAAAAATGGAAACCAAAAAGAAGTGAAAATGAAATGTTGTGTATTAAGGATGGCAGAGGTTTGTGCTATTCTCTTCCAATTTAAGTTTTTACACTCCCTTAACATTTCTTGTACCAAACCTTTTCCCTTTAGAAACTATGCTTTCAGAAACACAACTGTGACATTGTATGTTTGCCCCAGGTCTAACTTCCCCTTTAAAATACAAGATACTGCGTGTAGACATCTCTGTCACCTTCTGTGATGTATGACAGAACTGTCTTCAAGCAGAGGGCATGGAGAATTTCATACACAATGTCACAGGATGTGGAGCAGTAAAGAAATAAAGTTCGAGCATTTACTCTCATGCATCACCTTTAAACATGAGGCTCCCCAAATTGTGCCATCTTCCATGCAACTATCACTTCTACTTTTCTATTTTGCTATTATTTGATGTGGTAGACAACACTCAACTTGCTGCTTGTGGTGCAACAGGTCAAGACAAGATAGGATGGTGTGCTTTGCTACATAACTGCATGAAATAAAGCTTTAACTTTGGAAGCACAAGAAACTGAATGAAAGAAGTCCTATGGTAAACACTAAGACACGTGGATGTATTGTGGCACTTTACAATGTAATGACATGAGAGAATGTTTTAGATTTAGTCAGTTCTTTTCCTGCTTTTATTTGTTAAGCCTTGGAATGGAGACAAACCTAATTATGGTACTTAATTTTGATTTCAGAAATTGATTTTCCACTCCAGTTTCTGCTGGTGCATAGGAAACTCCAGTGAGTCACACAAGTAACATAACAACCATTAGCAGCCTTAGAAATAAATAAAACATGGAAAATGCCATTTTATTCTTGCCTTTGTCCCTAGTTCAGCACAGATCGGATCCTGCTTTACCTTTCTGCTAGAAATTTTTAAGCCTGTTCATGCTATGTTAAGAAATCACAACTAAAATGGTGCATAAACCACTCAGATGTGCCATTATGCTGCTCAGATTCTTGTATCAAATCAAGCACAGTGTATGTAGTACAGTTATGTATTTGCATGGCAAGTACTCCCACAGGAAATAACATAAACTACAAAATTTATCCTTCGGGAGGGAAAAAGGAGGAACTGCACGTTGCAAGCAGTGCTTATGTGTGTCACCAATGCATTTTGCAAGGGACTTGCCAAATACAATCATGAACAAATCTGAATTCAGTGCAGAAACACTCATGTTACAGTGCTGTGCATATGACTCCCATCTTGTAGTATTCAAGTACCTCTATTTTCTTTGTACTTACGAATAAGTCTGTATGATAATGGAATATTATATGCCTCTTTCAGAAGGGGATGAGGGTAAGGCAATACGTGACTTGATAACAGCCATAAAGGAAATAAGAGAATCTGCATGCTGCCTTGGAGCCCAGTATCTCATCCCTCCCAGCTGTGTGGCCACAGGGTATGCCATGACCAAAGCCAAGCAGAGTTGGCAAGCCCTCTCTATAAGCCAGTTCTGCGCCAGTCCTGTTCAGAGCAGGCGAGCTGTCCGAGCAGGTAAATCCATTTACATGCATTTATCTACCCACAAAGACCACAGAGATATCCTTTCCATAAGATCTTTTTTTTTTAGCATCAGTAAATGAGGCAGCCTTTAATGAGCTGTTCATCTCACAAAGAACCCCCCAAAAAACATTGCAGGCACAAGAATGGGAATATCATCCTATCATAAACATTATGTTATTCTTGGCTGACTATAAGCTGCCTTTTCTTTCAAAGACTTCCTTAAATCTCACTTTCACTTTATCAGCCTCAAGAGCAACATTTAAGTCAGTTTAAGCAGAATTCATCACAAGTTATAGCAAGTTATCAGTGAAACACATGGATTCCTATGGCCTAAGATCATTTAATAGTTTGAGGTGAATATGCTTAGCCCTTATCTTTATCCAATCTCTCCAGATAACCCTCGTGCCCAAGAAATAAAGTTTGATATGAATTAAGGAATTACAAGCGATGACATCAAATGGGATAGATATAAAGTAGCCACATTCCAACACATCCTTGTAGGCAGATACATGTATGTATACCTGGGTGGGCTGAGCCCATCCAGCACATTTCTTAGCAGCAGCAGAGTTCCTGCAGCACGTGCACACCAAACACTGTAATCCCAGAGGCTGGGCTGCCCTTGGTCACTCTCCCAAGCTTCTGCCAGAGAAGCAGTCCCCCACTACCAGCTGTAACTGTCTCCAGCCCTATTCTGCTGTTGGTTGGGCCATACCGCACCTGAGAAGCTCCTACTACCCTCTACCCTCCAGGGGCTTCTATCTGGCTTTTTAATGTATGTCAAAACATAACCCACATGTGGGGAGGAAACAAACACAACAGGTAACGACCCTCTGCCACTTTCCATTTCAGTTCTTCCTTTTTACCTCTGTTCTCAGCTTTCCTAGGCTGTGAGCCTCACAGCTTATGGGAAGAGGCCCTACAGTTCAACAGTTCCATATCAGTTGGGAAGTTAAGTCATTTCAGAGACAAATAATTAAGAATATAGATGAACACTTTAGTTGCTGAACACAGATTTTTTTATTAAAAACAATGTATTCTTGCCAAAATATGAAAGAGTAGAAACATGGAGGTAAAGGTGTTCTACCTAACCCCTCCAAATATCAGATGGTCTACTAGTAAGTAGGATAGCTAAACAAGTCTTTACCCAGGACTGGCTGCAGTTCTTGTTTCCTACAGGCAGAAACAAGAGGTCTCCATGCTTCTGAACTAGCTCACCACATTCCTGTTGCTCAACAAAACAAAGGACAACCCAAACCATAGCAGACCAAACGCCAGGTTTTCTGTCTTGATTCTTCTACAACTCTTCTGCATGAGCTTAATTATTCTTTTCAAGCCAGCAGCTCGCTCTTAAAATGAAAAGAATAATGTTCTAACCACGCTGGGACAGTGTAAAGATAAAAGTATTAATAAATGTGAAGCAATGTGATAGAAAAGTATTAAGGAAAAAGACAGCATCTATCCCCACACTGGTTAATACAGAACCTCACAGAACTCTGCTGAAAGGTCTGTATGAGTCCATAACAAAGCTGATTACTCAAATGCTTCATTCTAATGTGACATGTGAAAAGGTGATTTTAGCAATAGCAGTAATAAATGGTGGTGTTATATCCAATTGGACTTGAAAGGGAAAAGAACTGCAAAGGAATATGAGGTCAAAGAGAAGTTATTCTTAAGCCTATGAGAAGATCTTCAGAAGTAGAAAAATCTATAGCAAATGTTAAAATATAAAGAGTAGGTTTACCCGTCTAAAACACACTTCAGTTAATTCACTATATGCTACATAAGAGTGAGAGAAAATTTGCCACACCATGTTTTCTTAGTCAATATTATTTGAGTGTAACTCCCATCTCCACTTTGCTCCCATTCCTTACGACAAGCATAAGAAACAGTTGTGGAGGTCAATTTTTTTATTGCAAAGTATTTTGGCACTTTGAAAACCAGAGGAAGAATTGAGGCAGCATATGGCTAGTGGGATATACTTTGGTAACAGACGGAGTAGAGCTGATAAAAAAAGTCCACAAAAATTGTAATATCTTTTTTGGACAACAATAAAAAAAATAGCATCTTTTCAAACACTTTGAAGTTTTTAGATTTAATCTGACTGTTTCAAGAAAACAGAAACTTTTTGAGCTCTCTAACCAGCAGAAAATTTAGAAAGTGCTCCTTGAAATTGTCAAAATATTTATCTTTCTTTTCCCATCAAAAGTGAGAACATTTCAGCTTCTCCAGAGCTGTCAATTCTGCTGTCTAAATTAAATTTACATTTAGCTTTCCCTCGGGATCCCAGTCAACAGGTATTTTTAAAATCTCTGTTCTGCACATCTCAGTGGAAATGCTTCCTTTGGATTCATGCATCTTGCAGCCCAAAAGGTTCTCCTACACTTTCTGCAAAGTTGATTTCTGCCAAGCTGGGCACACCAGTTATCTTCACACATGTCACCCAGACACTGTGAAGATGCTAGAAATGAACTTCTGTGAACTTTTAGGAAAGCATCTTAAGGAGAAGTACCACCACAAAGGCAAGAAATTATCTGCTTCTTATTTTTCATGTATACTGGTAAGCGCCATATTTCATGCCTAGACCTTCCAGAAGCAGAATGAAAGTTGAAGAACTGTTTCTCCACCACTCCCACAGCTAAAGATGTAAAAGATTGAATATACCCAGATTTTCACAACTCATCTTTCCCTTCCACATGGCGATGCACCAGAACAAGCATCTCCAAGGACTCCAGTTATTTGTTGTATGACTCTAGGGAGAGACAGCTAGATAGTGAACTGAAGCAAAAGCTCAAAAATGCTTTCTGCTTCCAGCTGAGATAATTAAGTAATGAGCAATGTGCCAAAAGCCCATTCCCAGCATTGGAGGGCACTCTGATCTTAAGAGAAACATTCTTGTTTTCTCCACTTTTGTCCTCTTTGTGCCATTTATAAGTCTTGAAAGGTTCAGTGAAGATAAAAGTGATAAAAGGGTCCAGACTTCTACAACTCCTTATCCTAGCAGGTTCAGGCTCCTGGATACCGCTGGTTTTCACAACCTACCAGTCTTGCAGTTAATGATGGCAGTTAGTCTGGGTTATGGTGACTCCCAGCTCTAATGTGGATTAGATCCTTGTTACAGCAAGCCCCACATTCAATGGATAATAAGGGGAGTGCTTCCAGTCTACCTCAAAATAACCTGCCTAGCATTTCCACAGGTCATCATCTTAAGGTTAAGCACATCCCACCATCAAAAAGTGGGTTTTTTTCAATGCCTTCTGACATGTCTTTTTCCTGCTTTCAAGTTTTCCCTATCAAGTGTGTAATAGTCATCTACTGGGGGGGAGGTTTGTTCCTTAAAAGCAATGGATTAAGTAATACCTATTTACCTGAGAAGATACCCTGCCTATACTAATGCTGTAGGAAGACAACAAAGAGATGGTGGATTAGCAAATGCATTACACAAAAGTGTTGGCAATTTGTTGTGTTTTAACGATGAGGTAAGCAGGCAGCATAATCTTCCAGCCTCAGATGGTTTCAGCCTGAAGCGCACTGGAGGTAATCAAAAGGTATATTCCTTATTTGTTATGAGCAACAAATCACCATTAAAACTTAGAACATAACATGACACACAAATATGTTTATATGAATGCATGACCTGCCGTATACTTCAGGGGCAACAACTCAGTACCAAAACATGCTGTTCCTACATATGGGATTTCCATCAGAACAAGCACATGAAAGAGCACACTAATCCTTTGGCTTTCATTGCATGCTCAATGCATATCCCAAGCAATATATAATGGATATATGTTACATGCTACATCTTGCATTTCTTTGCCCATGCAAAGAGATAAGAAATACCAGACAGTACTTTACAAGTCACGATTTTCAGCTGTATCTAGCACAGGGAACATGGCCTAGGTTTCAGCCTCCACAGCTGTACGTTTAGGACTGTGCAATGTACCTTGCTGAGGAAGACCTGCATTTTAAGTTGCACAAGCACTGAACATGATGTAGCGGCAAGGCAAGCTACATTACAAATGTAAATTCAAGAGATTGAAAAGAAAAAAGAAAACAATTTCAAGCCATGCTGGAAATATATGTAAATATAGTCATTGAGTTGAAACTGGTCGAAAATTACAAGTGTGTAACCTTTGAAAGCCCAAGATAACAAAATTAATTACAAACGACTTGCAAAGTTCTAGCCTTCAGAAGTGAGTAATTTTCCACAATGCTTTTCCATGCATAGGGGGAAACTGCTAAAGCTGATATAATCTGAGCTACATTTAAACATCCAGTCTGTGTTCCTTATGTGTATTGATAAGCCTAGTCAGAGCAACAAATACAGTTAATGAATATCACTTTTATACCTGTTTTACTTATACGTCCTTCTTGGGCAGGTTTTAAAATCAGGATTGTAAGTAAAATAGGACTCTAAACCACATTCATAATATATAATATTGTTTTAAACTCAGTATGTTCCTAATGGGGCTTTTGCTACAGTAGAAGTTGTAGCTGAATCATAGCATGCACCAAAATTTCCCAGTAATAATTTCGGGATGTAGACAGAGTTATACATAGGATGAATACAGTTATACCTAGTATGCTCTATAGGATGCTTCAGTTCAAACAAACACCAACCAACTCACCCCCTTCATAATTTTGAAGCATTAAATTCTGTTCTTCCACTGATTTAAATGGGAGTTTTTAACTAATGAATGACATTTTTTCTCTCTCATGACTGTGGCAAAGCCTCTCTTCTGCTTTAATATAGTTCAGAGTTTTAGGTACTATACAAGAATTTACCAAAAAGATTACATATTCACTTGATAGGAGCCTGCCTATTTCTCTGTCCCAGACAGTATTGCGTACAATGGTAAAAAACTAAAGGTTACCTAAATGGCTTAGGCATTTACAACATATCTAGCTATTGTCATCACCAGCCAAATAATCTACAAGTAATTCTTCAGTTGGGAAGAAAGGTCAAACCATTGGCTGCAAAAGTCACACACGTTTGATTCATCCAACCAACATTTTCTTTAGCAAGCAGAAAGCCTAAAGACTTGGAAAGCTACAAAAAGTAATATCTTTCACTTAATTAGGCTTCTCAATACATGTGAAAGTACTTTAGAAAGTGTACCCACAGGTCAATGAAAATAAAAAAATCGACAACCATAAAAGCTCTGAATTCATTTATAAATAAGTACTGATTCTGGCACTTAACTCTAGTGTAATTTATCCTACATGAAGAGGAGAAGCTATGCAAGAATGAGCAATTTATCCTTTCTTCAGCTGTGATCATAGTCCATAGTATTAAAATAATCTGAATGACACTGCTTTACCCAGGAGCACTCACGTATTTTTTGTGATTAAATAACTCTCCACATCTGTGTTATGATGTACATTAGTATTATTTTTAAAAAACCCAAATTTGAATCCATCATATGATAGAACATTTCTGCAGAGACAACACAGATTCCATGTCACATTTTTAATGCAAACTAAAGCATTATAACTACAAGATTCAAAAAGCAAGGATTCAGTAATGCGCATAACTCTAATTAGATGGCAACTGAGCAGAGCTGTTCAGCTAGCTGGCTTAACAGCTGGTCTGAATCTCTTAGGGAGGAGCATATTTTTACAAAGCATTTTATGAGGCCACACACTGAGAGCTACAGGAGTTTATTATAGAGGCAGGCAGGTTGATTAATAAATACCAATTTTGCTTTGGGAATCAGAAAGGTAAGTATCTCGCCTGTCCAAGATGCCTAGGCATTTTATGGATTTATGCTTATTTATGTGTGTCATTTAAATGACTGAAAATGTCATATTCGATAAATAGCCTCATACATAATTAGGGCACATCTTTTATCAGCTTCTCAAATGCTCATCTTTGGCAGCATCCAGGAATGAACATATCCATCTTCAGGACAAAAAGATTCAAAGAAAATGAGGATGAAATAGCTGAGCCAACACGTAACAGCCATCTGTCTCCAGGACACAGTTACAGACAGTCCTGGGAAGATAACTAGGGCAAGTGGGAGTGGAAAGAGAGAAGGCCAAAGACTGGGGTGTGTCAGATATGCAGTTGTGAGTCACTTTATTGTCCAAGTTACTGCACAAGATAGATGTCATGACCTTCACACAGCATTGTGGAATGAAGTGTTAGCAATACAAGGTGTCAGTCTGGACAATAACTAGAACCCTTTTATTAATACTCAATAATACTTGAGGTTTTCCAAGAGGCACTCCTTTTCTGGAGGCCACTGGTTCTGTATTCTGGGCAAGCAGCAGTAGTAGTCTGATGCATAAACCAGATTTTCTAATTTTACTTTATTTTTTTTAAAGGAAATCTCTATCTGGCATTCACTCAGAATATGCTTAATACTGAAACCCAAAACCTTTTCTGTATACTCATAGCTGTGAAAAAAAAATCAGACTGTCGACACAGTCTCAAGCTACTGTGTCCTTTATTTCCTTCTCCATTTCCCTGTTCTTTCCTTAACCTTCCAATTAATATTATAGATTGTTGCTGTTTTGTTCTATGTTTTATGCCAAACTGCTACCCAATCCTAGCTGCTTCCATCAGAATTCCAAAGCAAGTTATTGAAGAAGATGTGCGTAGGAGTGCACAGCTCCATAGCATGAATGTATACTTTGCATATATTTAAAGTACACTGGGATGACCTTATGCCTCTCTTGACTTAACTGAGCATCTGTGTATGGAACACAAACCCAAATATTTTCAATCCAACCTTTTAGAAAGCCATTGGAAATAAGAGTCAAAAAAGTACACTATGATGTCTTTGAATGTCACCAGTCTTATTAAATCAAATGTTCTTCTGAGTGTTATTCTTAACTATAATAATTAACTATACAATTACATATTCCTGTCTGTCAGCTCATGAAAAAAATACAAGTGAACGTTTTCTGTTTACTATTATAGGATGTTTACAAATGCTATATCAAGGCATGATGTGACTGTTTTTCAGACATCTAAAAGTTATGTGTCTCAGTCCAAGCCTGACATCACAGATCCCACAGTAGTCAGTGGCAAATAGTAGGAATGTTTGTGTTGCTGGTTTTGTGTGATGGTCAGTCTGAGTTTATGTGAGAAGTGATGAATCACACTCAGAAATCCTGGGAGCTTCGTATCAGTGGGAGACAGGGCTTTGGAGTGAAGCTCGCAGTTGCCGATGGATTTTTAGGGATGATGCAGCCCACATCAGGCCCCAAAACTTGGCAATTAGGAAGGATATACTGCACAGCATAGCATCTGGAAGGAGTTAACTGCTTTGAAGCAGAACAGGATTTAGTTATTCAGGGAGCAACAGCATCTCAAAGAATCTTGGTCTAGGGGTAAATTGTGGTTTAGGGACAGCTAATAGCTTTGCAAGCACTTCCAAACATTGCAGCTACAGCTTAAAATCTCCATCTACACTGTGTAATACCAAGATCATTTTTACACTGAGATCATAACTGTAAAGATACCCGTGGCACAGACTAATTTGAACCAGATAAGAGATATTCTGGTTTCTCCTTTCAAAACCAAACCCAACAACAATAGAAAACAAGTATCAGCTCTCTGGCCATGGCAATTTTCCCAGTCTCATCCGAGTGGCAGCTCTACCACAGCATTTCAGCATCACTGCAGAGCAGGAGGTACTGACCTTCCCAAATAATGAAGAATTCCTACAGGAAGGAGACATCAGGAAATGTGCCTATAACAAGCCCAATGTAACATACTAAACTGACATCGCTTTGTTTGGAAGTGGGTGCCAAACTGCTGGTAAAAATTGGTTTCTTTTCCTATGTGGTGCTGTATCAATGTGTGTGTGATTCAGAAGTTGACCAGGTATATCGCTAGAAAAATCTCTATAACAAAAGTTTTAAATATGTATTTAGCAGGTACAAAATCTAAGTTTCTAACTTATTTCTGGCTGATTTGGTGTCCTGGTGAGGTTTTTTGGGAGGGGTCTTTTTTTCTGTCAGCTTTTTTGCTTTATCTCAGGGTATTACAGTATAGGTCAGTTGTGTTTGAATTCCTATACTTTCACATATTCTACTTTAGAACATTTCCTTTTGATAGGGGGAATATACTCTATGCAGTCAATAATCAAAATGTACCAGCAGAACAAAGGAATGTCCCTTCACCTGTTTTTCTTGGATTAATCCTTTATGTCATGGTGAAGAAATTTTGAATCAGACTCCCTCTGGTTCCTGCATCATGGGCATAAAAAAGTTCTCTCATAAGCTGAAAACCTCCGAGGTTGAATGAGGTGTTTAAAAAAATGCTTGAAAAGTGACAGATTTTTAATGAACTGTGGATATGGTATTGACTTTTTTTCCCCTTAAACTTAACTGGCAGATGCTTTGTGACGTTTCAGAAAGTTGCCTAATTTTATTTCACAAAATAAATTATTGGTTAAATCTTATAGGCTGGAAATACAAGCAAAGGAGTTGGGGAAAAACAAAAAAGCAAGCTGGATAATCTTCTGCCAACTGTTGTGAGAGATCTGTGCTTGAGTGAATTGGAGAATAAAGGCGATGAGAACAGCCTGAAAGGAATGACACTGTGTCCAGTTTGTACCAAGCTGAAAGACATTACAAATGAAAAATAAATAAGAAAAAGTGTGGAGGGAACCCTGACAATTTCAGATAGGCAATCTAAGAGAGCCCAGTCTGCACATTTGTAACAAGCTTGTTTTGCATGGATGGGTTTGTCAGAGAATTAATACACCTCAACCTATCGGTGGCAGAAAGCAACAAATTGTGTTTTCATACAGCTAATATGCTCTCCATGACCCTAATGAAAGAGGACTAAAGAAGAGAGATACACAGCAGATGAACATGGGTGCCCTCATAGGGATGCTCTGAATTAATAGAGTTAATGATGGGGGATGATTGTTCATATTATAGCAGGGCCAGCTTTTCTTATACAGGGCCTCAACACAACCCTTCCTTATTGCTAAAGCAAGTCATGCCTACAGTTTGTTTCAGGCAGTATATTTGATTTCTTAGCCAGTCTCTGGCTGCAAGTGTAATCACATTATTGAAGATACTTCTTGACAATACCCAGGGATAGACCCGTTTCAAGTTGCCCTCAGTCACAATATTTAGGAACGAAAGTTCCACATAAACTTTGAGGTTTAAACATTCACCATCCTTCTTGTCCACACAGTTCCAGGAGATTTAAAAGGATGGCACCTTATCATGCATTTTCCACCAGGGACAGATAACCCTTGTAAAGATTAATGTGCTGCCTGACTACCATTCCTAAATGTATCATTTTAAAGTTTCATAAGACTTTTTTTCCTTCCCCCGCTAAGCTGAATAATGCCCATAGAGCTTCCTCTTGCATGCTGCAAGGAAGGAAAAGTAAAACTTGCCAATGCTAAATATATTTCCAATATTAATATTCATTTCACACACACACTTTGAATAAGTAAATTTACTGCAGCATCAAGACTTTAGACTGCATTCTTCTACCATGTCAGACTTCATGGTGCTGTACAATACCTTAAAGGATATATTGAGTATATCTTAATGAAGGTTATTAGCATTAATTTGTTATTTTAATGCCTGAAATATTTCAATAGGAGTATCTACAGAAGGCAGTGAAATAGGTAAGCTGAATGCCACTGCACTTTATTGACTCATGTGCCAATTTTAGTATTAAAATGCAGACTTGACCTGAATGATGCAAGAGATGGGAATTTATTATGCATTACTGCTAGAAGTTATATATTAATTGCAGAAATCAGAGAAAGATTTGACAGGAAAAAATGTGTCAGCCTGATCCAATTCCATGAACAGAATTGAAAGCATGCATCCAACCCAACTATATTTCTCTGAATAAGTAATTTTAATAAAAGAGTTTGAGTCTTTAATGTATATCTAAAAAACTGTAGCAAGACAGGTTATAGAAAATGGAAAAAACTCACTGAACTAATCTTTTAGGTCAGCCTAGGTAAAAACCAAAATTAATTCCTCATTTACCTCCTTGCTTTAGAGGCAGAATCATGTTTCTGCCTTGTTGATAACAATTATTTGCTTGTTATGCTTGCCAGGCAATGTGGTATGTATCCATCTTCACTACATGCTACATGCCAGCATTGCTCTGCTAGTGCTAGGCAGCTGGAAAGCAATCTGTTAAAGTCCACAGTATGACGCAAACCCATTCTCCTCTCCTCCTAACACCTTTCTCATTGAGAGGTGTCTTAAAGAGCAATCTCTCTCCGTCACATCTCCTTACCAGGGCCTGGCCAACAGATCTTACAGTCTACATACAAGTTTTTAAATGATGCTTACTTAGATCACAAGGGGTTTTCTTATGGGTTTGTAGAAGAGAACACAGGTGAAAAACTACTTGGTTCTACTTCAGCTAGTTATATATTCTGCTGTAATTTGGATGACCATTACTCAGCTACTTCTGTAGAGCTGGGTAATTCATCAGTCTGCCTCATTTAAATCCTCATGCACAGTGGAAAATATTTAGTGTAACAGTCCATCACATCACCACTGCATTAAAAGAATGCATGCACTTTGTAGGTGTTATTTCATATATGTCTGCCTTGCAAATTGCAAAACTTCTAAACCAGGGCATTTTTTGACAATATGTAATCCCTGTTGCTAAAATAGTTTCCATCAGCATCTGGTAATGTGGGTCCTTCAGCACTCACCCATCATGTCTGAAGTTCTGCTGTCCTGTTAAAGCATCTCTGACTTTTTGCAAGCGTTTTACTATAGAGAAAAACAATCCTTTTGTTATGCACAACAACGAATATTGGTGATGGGAAAGAATTGCTAGGGCACTGGAAGGGACCCAGGAAACTGCTGCTGGCTCAGCCATGAAATTGTTGTGCAACTCTGGGCCACTCTGTGCCTTTGTTTCACCAAATCAGAAGACAATGGTAATACTGATCTCTATAGCGCCTTTCAACATAGGCTGATTGAAACTTCTTTATGGGTCAATACAATTACGGAAAGGTAAGATTCTCTACTATTCATTACATCTAAAACACAAAATGCATAATTGCACAGAAATCTGTTCCAGTTTACAAATTACTTTATGTATGTTCTTGTAAACCTCCTTCACCTTATCCCTTTAGCCTTTTTCATTTTAGGATAAGAAAACCAAGAGAGCCATTCATTCATCACGTAAGTTTCCCTCTGGTCTAGTCCCAGTTGCTTCATTATAAATTAGTAACTGAAATTACTAATTTACTGCAAAAGAAAAATGTAGAGCACGGATGAAGCTAGTATGAGCTTTACACTTGTGATTTCAGAATGAAGAGTTTCATATGAAAGAAACTCATCTGAGAATGGTGTAGAGCTGCAGAATAGCTCTGCAAGTAAGGCAGCAACAGAAGAGATTTCTCATTAAACCCCAGCAGCTGAGTTTAGCAAACCTGCATTTCCGTGCAGTTATTGGAGGCACTACTGCACACTATTTCTGTGCTGGAATTGCAAACCCCATCATAAATATCAAATAAAACAAAAATGTTGGGTTTCTCAAATTGTAAGTACATATTGATGTAAGTACAACTGACAATGAAGAGCTAGGAAGTACTTTCCAGAAAAACTGGCAGCAGAACTTGCATTTTCATTAAACTTCATTAATTAGTTTTTAATGATAAGAAAGTTACTCTCTTCCAGCCAAAACATATACAAAATTTTCAACCTGCCCAAAAAAAGACTACTTAGAGCATATGAAATAACTAGGCTTCTTTTTTATCCTACTACACTTTAATTGCTTTACTTTATTCTATATGTTTTTCCTCCTAGAGCTACTCTTTTATGTCCTAAACTAGATTCAGAATGTTCAGGCTTCTAAGATCATGCTTTAGGCCTACTGTGTAATTCAACATAATTTGTTATAACTGCTGGAATTATTAAAAAGGTTTCAAGGGATAATTTTTTGGACTAAAATATAGCTGCAAAGATTTCTTGCTGACAGAGGCCCAAAGGAGTTTAGGTTTGTCTTTATATTCAGCTGCCAAGTGATGGCATTTTATCTTTACAATGTTATTAAATTTATATCAACTTTCTCTGATTACTATGATTTTTATCTATGAAATTCACCAGCATTCGATGCAATTGAGATAATTTCAGAATAGCTGTTTAGAATCTTGCCTTTATATTTCTAACATGTAGCATATGCACCAAAACCCAAAAATGAAATAGAGCAACTTGAACAGGAAATGCAAGGGGCATCTTCCTCTGTTACCACTGTAAGTGGTAAATATTGCTTTTGTTTTGGTGTCTGGAAGGATACAGAAACATTTATCTTTCACTCTGTTTCTTTTATTTAATTCTCTCAAAAGAAGCACCTTCTTTGCTCACATCTTCATTGTTTCATCTTGTCTACAAAGGAGGTCAGCACCATATATTGGAGAAAAAGTGCTGCTAACTCTTTAAGGAAGATGAAAGGAAGAAGACACAAAATGTTGCTTAAAATGGGTTCTGAATTTCCTTCTGAGGGATGGAATACACTTAGTATATGAACCGATAGTCTGCCTTTGATAGGACTTGGGACACAGTAATGGAAGGCAAGAAGAGAACTTTCCATTAGGGCAAATGAAGGTTGAAAGCACTAATCTCTCCTTTGTTCAAGGGGGAGAGAAAAAGGTAAGGATTATGCAAGGTTAACATCAGCATGTTAATGCTTTCGCATTGCTGCCTTTTGGCACCATATCAGAATACCTAAAGGTCATTTTGTGAGGCAAAGACATTTCTGAGAAAGGCTGATGGGCAATAAATGAGACTTCCCTCAACAGCATTACAGGAAAAGCACATTTGCCTAAAGAAAGGGTCATCTGGACTCTAGAAAAGGAGCTACAAGACCTGAAAGACAACACAGCTGCAAGGAAGTCAGTAGCTGAAAGGTTAGTATGGCCAAAAGGAAGTGAATAGGCCCTGGTGTTCATCCAGTTATTACTGGAAACATCCAAACTGGAGCTGGAGGAACAGAACAGAACAGGCAACCTTCGCTCTGCAGCCACAAACTGGACAGTGGATAGCTTCAGCATTCAAACAAAGTCCCTTAGGAGCAGATTTCAAAATTAAAGCCATAGCATGATAAATAAAAAATGTGTTAAAAATAATGCTAAGACCAATGCTGGCATAAATTCTGGTCAGTATTAAACTCAGGAAAAACAGCTTAGTGACTGCAATAAATCAGATTCTGCTTTCAGCAAGATAAAGTTTAGCCTGTGCCTTGATACGTAACAAAACCATAAAGCTTCATTATTCCTAATGCATCAGCACCAATAGTAAATTGCAATAGGCAAATACTTCTTGAATGTTATATTAATGTTTCATTTCCAATAGATGACACTGAAGAAAAAGGAGCCAACCTCGAGAATTCTCAAGTGCATATTGAATCACTGGTCATTTCATCCTCAGAAGAATTTGAATTTCAACAAGAATTTTTAATTGAACCCCCTGGATTTTAGCTTATGATTTAATCTACGCAAGTTGCTAAGGCAACCAACGATTATAGCTGCTGGGCAAAATTCACAGAATTGTTAATCAATCTTAATCTGGATATGCTGCATCAGTAGTTCTTTCACAGAAGAAAGAGATAATGCTATGAAAATAAAACAAACGTTTTAATCCTTAAATTACAACATACAATGACACCAGAATTGCAAATATGCTTTTCATACTAAACATCTATACTAGAAACACCATCTTTTAAAACCGGAGAGAAATCCTTCTAAGGTTTCTATGTCCTCAGCAGTGTGTACTTCAGAGACAAT
The DNA here is from genome assembly GCF_012275295.1 of Melopsittacus undulatus. Taxonomy (NCBI): domain Eukaryota; kingdom Metazoa; phylum Chordata; class Aves; order Psittaciformes; family Psittaculidae; genus Melopsittacus; species Melopsittacus undulatus. The sequence goes on along the minus strand of NC_047528.1, from coordinate 6,462,917 downwards.
CAATCAATGAGTTTTTTAATGTGCTCAACTCTCCCTCTGCTCTGAAAGGGGAAGAATGGATTTACTCTAATCGAAAGTTGCACTCATTATCCTAACATGACTGTGTTAGAGAGTAACCTTTGTATGGTGCTATTTTCAAGTCTGTCTACTATTTGCCTGGCTCACTGTATAAAGTATAATGACCACCCAAGTTGTGGTCAAGAACTTCTGCAGCTCTGCTCTTTATCCTATTTTACCATGAGCAATAACCAATCACTGAAGCGCTCAATGTCTGTTCCAGGTTACCATTTCACTAGTAGAAGGATGTAATTAGAATTAAAGTGATGTTGTGAGATCCACTGAGTTTGAAAATTTGTTGGTTTAAAATATTGTCAATATCAAGTGTTATGATTAGTTGATATATAGCAAAATACTTTAATGGCTATCAGTAGTTAGCCAGAGAATATTTTTCTGTTATATTGTCCCATTAAGTGTCTGTAAATTTATGCATCCAGATGTATCTAACTTAGCATTTATGAGAGTGCTTTCATTCTGGTTTAATATAATTCACTTTTAAAGAAAGCAACTAAAACCTTCTGAAGATACCCAGCTAGTGTCTTATTCCTCATTTATTTCTTAGAAAAACCTTAGCTGTAGTACCTTAAGGCAGAGGTTTGTTTTTTCTTTTGCAAAACAAATCAATGTAGTTATTCAATATATTTACTTATTTCTTAAGGTGGTATTTCTCATTCAGTGACTGTTCTTCACATTCTTTTGATCTTGTAATCTAGGATATTTCTTGCTCATTTTGCTTTCCTCACCAAATTTAATCTAAAATACTCAATCTGAAAAAATAGAACAGTGAATAATGCCTTTGAACAAGTTACTACAAAACAGAATCCTAGGTGAAGGAGTAAAAAAAACCAGCATATATTTCCTGTAAATGCCTGCACAAGACAATCTGAACTCCCCTAGCTGAACAGGTTATATAGATGAGGAATATTTTTTCCTTGGGAGCTGATACACAAAGAAAATTACATGATCTTCCACCATGTCCTGGAATTTATGATACTTTTTGATGGAAAATTTACCTATTACAACATTCAGGGACATGAATTATCATAGAGTATTTAGGGTTGGAAAGGACCTTAAGATCATCTAGTTCCAACCCCCCTGCCATGGGCAGGGACACCTCACATTAAACCACGTCACCCAAGGCTCTGTCCAATCTGGTCTTGAACACTGCCAGGGATGGAGCATTCACAAACCTCCCTGGGCAACCCCATTCCAGTGCCTCACCACCCTAACAGTAAAGAATTTCTTCCTTATATCCAATCTAAACTTACTCTCAGTTTGAACCCATTACCCTTGTTCTACTACTACAGTCTCTAATAATGAAAAGTCCCTCCCCAGCATCCCTATAAAGCCCACTTTAGATACTGTAAGTGCTGCTCTGAGGTCTCCACGCAGCCTTCTCTTCTCCAGGCTGAACAGCCCCAATTTCCTGAGCTTGTCTTCATACAGGAGGTGCTCCAGTCCCTGATCATCCTCGTGGTCTCCTCTAGACTTGTTCCAGCAGTTCCATGCCCTTTTTATGCTGAGGACACCAGAACTGCACACAATACTCCAAGTGAGGTATCACAAGAGCAGAGCAGTGGGGCAGAATCATCTACTTTGACCTGCTGGACAACGCTTTTGATGCGGCCCAAGATACTGTTGGCTTTCTGGGCTGTGAGCCCACACTGCCGCTCATGTTCATTTTCTCAATTAAACTTTTCAATATTTAATAATAAATTAATATTGTTTGTGGAAATATAGATTTGGTCCTCCCTTATTCCTCCTGAAACAAGAAGCCCTAGTACTGCAAAAGCATATGTGGATGCAACTCACTGGTAAATTGTGAGTAGCCTTCATGATCATAATGTGTTAAAGGAGATTATGCTCAAAAGAAAGATAGATATGAAGACATGTTTCAATTGGAATTGTACAACTAACTTACTTTTTATTTCATATTAAGATGTTGAACCAAAAGATACACTTACTCAAATTCAAACATATATTAGATAAAGGTTTTTTGAAGGAAAGAGTGAAAAAAGATGGAAGGAAAACTGGTAGCACAGAATGTTACAAGACAACTTTTTTGTTCCATTGTTCTGCTTTTCTCATTTGTCTTCCTCTTATCTTCATCTTCACAGTAATTTATTCATCCTCTCCCCAGTGTTTATTACAAATTCCTCGTTTGTTCCAGTCCTAGTCTCTTTTCATTTTATGTACTGTTTGCTCAGGTTTTTAAAAGACTGCTGCCCCCTTGTGTAGAACGCTGTCTGTACCTTGAGTTACCCATTACCTTCGTTTCTACCTTACAGTAGTTACTTACCTAGTTGTTTTAGCTAAAAGTACATGCTGCATTGTAATGAGGAGAAATTCTGGATTATTTTAAAAGACTGAATTTAATAAACATACATAGCCCCAGTTTTAGGTTTGGACTCTGTGACATTAATGGTCTTTTCTAACCCAAATGTTTTTATGATTCATTTCTTAAAAAGCCCCAAGAGTTTTAGGCTTCTTTGCAAACATATTATATAATACACATACATTCACACATATATAAATAAGACTGTCAACTGTTTTTCTGTCTTCCTAAGGAAGCTAGATAGAAATCAGATAGAAAGCTTTGAACAAATTAAGGGATCTCTGCCAAAGATGGAAATAAAAAATTATAATACATTAGAAATTCTTATAAGTTATATGCAATGTCACACACATAACACAGGATGCTACTTGAGCAGAATGCTTAAGAAATAACAGTTGAAACAGTAAAGGTGCTTCATCCTTTCCCAAATCATTCATATACCATAGATCTTAAAAAATAACCACCCTTATCTGGAATCTTACAAAGCTTTTCCAACAGGACATCCTAGTTTTAACCTTTTTCCTCTCTTATCTATATGAGGTAGCTAAACAAAACGTACTATACATGCAGTCAAGTCTCTTGTTCCATAACTGTTTTGTCATCTAAAATACATCACTAAAATGCACTTAAACTCTTTTACACCAGATGCCTAATTAAAAAGACATTATTTATGTAATTTGATGATAGTCCAAGTAAAGGACAATCACATGGCATTTAGGCTGAACTCCCCATTGACTATAACCAGGACTTCTGCCAAAATATAGATATGCCCAGTAACAGTTTCACATGCATACAGTTACAGCTAAGTATAATACTAAACACTTTGGGTTTGGTGCTTTTATTACTTGTTATTTGACCTTCTTTTTCTACCCGTTCCAAAAAGACATGTTCATACTTGACAAGAGTTACATTTTGTCTGGCTGATTCTCATTATTTTTCTTACTGCAGTCAATTCAACATGCTGTGACACACCATGCATGTATAATTATTACCATATATAGGGGGTTTTATTATTTTTAAAAAAACCCTACAAATTATTCAGAAAGGTAAAATCTATAAAAGATGACTCAAATAGTTTATGAATGACCTTCTTAAAGTACTTGTCAAAGTATAATCTTTATATCTTCTGTAATTAATTACAAGGTATGTTATAAATGTAAAAATAAAGACTGTCATTTCCTTTGACTCTAAATATAAGAAGTTTTAATACACTGCTGTAACTAGAACCCGAGTCTTATTCATGAACCCATGGAGGATTGGATCTTCGAAAACCTTTCTGAGCTAATTTAAATCCTATCTCTTCTTTTGCTTTTTGTTGGTGGAAGAGGGAAAAACTGTGACCAAAGACTGGTGTAGCAGAGGAGCACAGAACTATGAATTGGTAATTCATAGATTTGGATTCAAGGTACAGTGGAGTACACCCTATGTGATACCCATTAAGGACTTTCTTGCACAGCCTTCCCGCTGCCTGAACATGTGTCACCCTGACCTCGGAGCTACCTCAGCTGGAAAGCTTAAAGAAGGAAAACATGAGCCATAACAATTTAAAAACTATATATTCAAGTCCAATCCCAAATACAGTAGTTAAATATATTGCCTTGTTATGTATGTTGCTATCAAAGGCAAGAGACTTATTCTACATATCCTGGACTTTAAGAAATATCACCTCTCATCTATCCCTTCCAAGCCATATTCCTCCTTATCATTTGGACCATGGTGTTGGAAAGACACATAATGACTTACCCTTAAAAAGCCTCATAGATACCCAACATTAAACAGATGAACATTCCCAAAACAAAGATTAAACCTCAGTGAGGTTTTGATAAATGAGTCTGTTTATTCTTTTTTTGAGGGGTAAGAGGATTTCTCAAGCATTTAGCAAATAACTCAACATATCCTGCCAAGAGCAGAATGGAAATGCAGTATTTCTGAAGCAACACTGCATGTTTTGCCAAAGTCAGCCATAGATGGCTCATTGCACACACTGAAAGAGTTTGCTATTCTAGAGCTCACAGTACTCCGTGTGGAAACTGTCTGCAAGCTAAGGTGTGAAGGGTAACTTTTATTCTATATCTTCATAAATCAATATTAAGATTCAAAACTAAAAGGTTTGCTGTATGCGTTCTCAGAAAGTCGGTACATGTTTTGTCACATATGCCCCATAAAGCTATGTAAATAATGGATTATTCATTCAATAAATGAGCAAAGATAGTAATAGTGTCAGGTAGACCTGAAATATATCATTCAGTCCAGTTTATCTGGAAAGTTGAACATTAATTCTTTTGCTACATTTACTTCTCTAATATTTTTCCATGTTTGAATGCCAGTTTAAAAAGACAAGTCCAAAATTATTTTACAGCTTTGAAATAAGATGGTTTAACTTTTCAAAACAAACCTTACATTAAAAATATCAGCATAAGCCCCTGCTATTGCTGATTTCTTACTTCTCCTTAATTCAGATGAAATTATTTGTTGACTTTCGTTTGAATTTTTAAGACTTAACTTTTTGTTGCAAATTTACTATTAAAAATATCACCATCTGTGCTCATGGTAAATACTGCATTCTTAGCTTTAAGATATCATATCTGACAATAAATATTCATGCCTGGATATTTTTGGTGCCGAATGGTATAGCTTTGTTGCAGCCATTTCACTTACAACCAGAAGAAATCTGTTTTCTGCATATTTGAACATTATATATCGCCGTAAATATTTCAGGAGATCACAAAATGCTTATTAATTTCAGCAGACTGCTTTTAGAATGAGATAATTTGTCAAATTGCACAGCAAAACCCACAGGAAGGTATCAAGATCTTGTAGGATCAGCTCTTTTTTGGGGACAGGAGTTGGCTTTCTGAGATGAGTGAACTGGTTGGAAAAAACCCCTTAGAATTTTATTACACTATAGCAGTAACTCTGGAGCCAGTGAAAGTTGTACATTAACTTGTGCAACGCCCTAAGGTGACATCAGAAAATTACTCCTTCCATTTATTTAGGGCTTTGAGTTAAATTGATTATCACCAACTTTTACTAAATCAAATTAGTATAAAACCAGACTTTTTACTAAAAAATGTTCTGTTTCTCTCAATCTGTGTATGATCTTATCAGTCAATGATTCAGAAAAGTAACAGGAATATTCCAAATGCAATTTCTTTTCAATTATCTGTTTGTTAACAAAACTAAATCTTAACAAAATCTTTTTCTTAGAGCATGCTAAAGTACACCAGAAAATTCACAATTAAAGTTCAAGTGGTATGCATAACACTTGGAATGTATATGTACAAGAAGCAATATATGTCTAGTACAAAACCATACCATAAAATAGAAGTGAAGTTGCTATGTATGTGTGAATTGTAAAGAGCTGTAAACAATACATATTTCCTTCCGTGAGGCATTTAAGACTCTACTGTCACTGATGTAAATATGCATTTTTTTTGTCAGTCTGCTCAACTGGAGGCATGTAATTATGGGAAAATCTGTCTTTTTACAGAGTAACATATTTTCATTGTTTCAGTTACAACAGACCTTTGAGTCCAGGAATGAAAAATTAGAAGTATAAAGTATTAAGAAAATAAAAGGAAAACTGCCTTAAAAAACCATCTTAAAAAAAAAATCCATCTCAGGAATTTCAAACACCATCAGTGGGTTTTTTCCTTCTGCAGATTCCAGAAATTGACACTGAACTAGCAAATTGCTGGATTTTCCAATCTTCATAACATGGAAAAGATTATATATAAACAGGTTATTATGTCCTACTAAATGGAGATCTGTTATATCAGAGAAATCCATGGGACAGTGACATACATTGTAATCTACAGTTTAGCTGAAAACTTTCCTAATTATATTGTAGCCATCTGCATAGTTGCTATGATTCATATGTTCTGATTTTTTTAATCTCCTATTTAAAAGGTCCTGATTTTTCTTGTTTTCTCATTAAATATTTCCAGATTTCAAACAAATAGACCCATGAGCAGCAAAATTAACATTGCCTCCCTTCTTGTGGCTTTGGGTTGTGTTGTTAAACTCTGATGTCTAATAACATGTAAGCTCCAATAGAGGCTTCTGCTGCAGTGGAAATGTCATATTTGCTCTCACGCTGCCATCTCTCATACTTACCTGTATTGATTCACTGGTATCTTATACCAGATGAAGTCGATGCTATATCATTCCCTCTATTGGTTTTCTGATTTTATGGATAGCATTGGAATTTCTTTCAGACACTGACTTCTTTTAGACTTGATTGAAAATTAACAAAGATAAAAAAAAAATATCAGAGAAGGGGGCAAAAATTAGCATCATGGCTTAATGCAGCACTATTTTTTTGAAAACGTGATATTTTAAGTTCCTTTTCCCATTGGAAATCAATGTATTTCCTCTTTTCTCATTTCTAGAAGCTTTATGTTGAGAGTTTCTTAAGGAACGAGAATGTTTTCAATATTTCAGTTCTTTTGGCTAATTTTGCCCATTCATTTGTAAGCATTTTGCTCAGTGAATTCAGTCACTTCTGTGCTTAAGGATTTGTCCACAAAACGATAAGCCATCTCTAAAACATTGAGCTGATTACAACATTATGCTTAACTTATATTCCCCTTTCTACTGTAGATAGGCATATTTTTCAAAATTACATTTTATCATCTGCCCATTCTTCCAGATCTGAAATGCCTCACAGCTTTGTCTTGTTTTCTGTATCCAGAGTAATTGTATCGCCATCTGGAAACTGCCCCATTGCCTGTCTAGCTAATGCCTGTCTTTCCCTCATACATAATTACTATATTTGTATTTTTATAGCCCAGTCTAGGACAGATTTCAAAATGTGGAATAGATTTTCCTGGTCCAGGTTGTCTTCAAAACATTAGACTTCCTTTGCATGTACAAATAGTTCATTAATTTCTCTTAGCTGTTTTGATAATTTATATTCCAATATTCCCTAATATTTTATTTATGAAATTTATTTTCTTTCCTTAGTGGCTTAGAGTGATGGGACTTTATCAAAATTATTTATTAAGTAGAAATAAATTAATTCAGCCTCTTTCCACTTATCACTAATTTACTGACACTATCAGAGATTCCGTTGAGTTAAAAATAAATCCGTTTTGCCTTATCGAAGAAGCTCTTCCTGTTTTCCCAATCCCAACGCATTTATCTCATTAAAAGTATCTGGCAAAGATTTCTGATGTGTAATTCCCAAGATCATCTAGGTTTCTTAAAAACAGATAAACATTTGCTGCCATCCAGTTCTTTGAATGGAACAGCTGTGATATTGTACAATTTTACTAGCTTTCTGTCAGCCATCTTATTTCTATATAATTAATACTACCTGTAGGAGAGAAAGATTTTTGTCTATTTCTCTTTAGAAAATAAAACCACTAACTTAAAATCTCAAGTTAATTACCCCAATTTCAAATTTACTTAAACTCTGGAAAACAGCCATAGACAAAAGTGCTTTGCTTCTAGGACCATATTTTATCCCTGATGCCCATCCACCGTTCTGGAAAACTGTGAGAAGAGTGTTTGGGACCTCTGCAACCCTCCCAACTCTGCAAAGGTTGGCTGACACTGATAGCCTGAGGCTAACAAAGACAATGAGGACAAGCGGGTGGTAGATTATTACTCTATGACCTTAATGCTTCAGAAAATTAGATGAGACTGGAGAAACACGGCATGAATACATAGGGTTAATGTGGTCTGGCACTGCATCCACACTAACCAGTCCCTTAGCAATGCAAAACACAGTATTCCAATGGCCCCAGCACTTTCCCCCCATCTTTACTGATGTGTGAGATCTGCAAAAAAGAATGTGAAGTGTGAGCTACCTGTAGACTCAGGGCATAGAAAGGCTAAGTTGGGAATGAGGATGGGATTAAAAATATGAAGAATGTTCTTTCCTGTCTTCTCCATCTTTATAATGCTTCCTTAAATGCTTGTTCTTGTCCCAGACTGATAGACAAGACTCAGCTGCCCAGGTAGCTGCCATGCCCCTCAGAAAATGAAACTTCTCCTTCTCCACAGTCAAATAGATGGCAGAACAGTCATTCAGGAGACTTCACATCTCACAGGGAAAAGGAACCAGGGAAAGATGCTGCCCAAGCAAACAGACAATTCCAGGGAAATAAGGAGACATTTCCAGAATATAAGGATTTTTTGTAAATTCTGTATTTGGACATTCCATGAATTGTCGCCCCAATAACTTTTGGGTTTATATAGCAAATTGATAATTTACAGCTTATTAATAAGATCTCTCAGATTTAAATGCCACTGCAGCCTCCAAGATATTGCCAGAGAACAGATTTACAGTATACCCTGATGCTCCCCATGAGGGCTCCCAGAAGGCAGTGTCAGAACACTAAATTCATTACTAAATAATAAACTATAATACTCTGTAAATTAACTATAATAAATAAAATCATGGAGAATTTGGATTAGACTGTCTACTTATCATAGGTCTTCAGTATCACACCAAGTAGGCCAAGGAACATCAGCAGAGTTTGTGAGTAGTGAAAATGGGTGTTTCTGCAAACAAAGGGTCTCCACAAGAATGTGCACATTACTATATTATGTCTTAAGTCTCCTAATGAAGCATTCACATTACCCTAATTAAGAAAATTCATTTATACTAACCATTATAGTGAAAATTATGTTGCAAAGCCCATCTAACTGAAAGTATAGTAACACTCATCAACTCAGTTTGACTCGTGTGGAGATTAAATCAAGGACATTTGTTAAAACATTAAGTGGTGGTATATTAGTTGATGAGTTAATTTCTACATTGGACACCCATGGCAGTTCCTGTTTAGGTCTCTTTGGTGTAAAAGGGACTCTATTGACAGAATTATTTTCAATTAGCACAAAGTATTTTGTTGTTTATTCGGGGTTTTTTCCAAAATATGTATATTTGTATGTGTGTTTCTCACTCAGCAAGATGCAAAGCATCAATGCAATGATAATGCGAAAAAGCCAGTAAACATAAAAAGGTAGCACTGGTCTATAACTTAGCCTCAAGATATGAGCATTTATAGCTAAAGAAATTACAAAGGAATTATATGACAGTAAAAAAGTAGATATAATTTGATTACAGTAGATAGATTAGTAGATACAATTTGAATATACACAGGGATTCCTATCAATTTCTGCTCACTTTTAGTGGTTTCAACCCAGGCAATGCGATGGTATCACAACATTTAAGCTTTTCCTTGTCTGTACAGTGCTGAGGACAATTGAAACCTGCACTACAATCATAGCCCCTGGGTAATACTATAACCTAAATTATCATCATAACCATTCAGATTGAATTAGAGGCTTGGAAAGAGCATGCATCTAGGGAGGAATCTCTGGGCTAGTCTTGCTTAGATTGTTACTGATAGCTATAACAAGAAGGGCAGTGTAATATTTGCTTTGATGTATTCGGGGGGCCTGGAAGGACATGCTAATAACCTGGTCAATAATCTGATGTGGCAAAGATTGCAGTCTGAGCTGTGCTAACAGAATTAAGACTTCAAGACTGGATGAATTTCATCCTCACCCACACCTCTCATTTTATTACCAGATGAGATTCTCAAAAAATAATTTAAAAGAGTTTGTAGCTTACAGCCCTTTGAAAATCAAAGGAAGCTCTATTCCTGCTTAAATTAGGCTGAAACCTACTTTTCCCAAAAGCCTGAATATAAAAGAATCCGGCTTTTCAAGATTATATATAAACACAATCGTCATCACAGGGTTTAGCAGTGTTTGGGAAAATTTTGTACTTATCCACCCACATATGATCTTACTGAAGTCTGCAGAGAGCTCACCCACAGACTGATGCGACCCACCATGCTGTATTTACAATAGTGGAGCAATACTAACAAACCCCAAATTTCAGTCAAGTCCAGTGAAAATCATTTGAAGCTCCTAGTTTTGTTAAGGTTTCTTCCTTGGTAACTCCCACTGGCAATGCAATAAGCAGCTACTATATGGGCACAGCCTCCTTTAAATATTAAATTACTGAAGTTCAGAAGAATTTAATTAGTAGCTCACCTACTTACCATCTTCCAACTATACCTCTGCTACAATTATGGTACTACATTACAGGCAATTTCAAATTAATTGAATAACTTCAGGAAAACCTGTGTTCCATGTGCTAGAATTATCTGTATTAAGATAGCTATAACTGAATTAAAACCCCAAAAGGTGAGATGATCTCTACACATGCTGCGATACCAGGTTTCCGGCAGATACTCTAGTTAATTCACCCCTGATATTACCATACTGTCAGAAGAAATAACAGTGCAGATATAAGCATGTTCTGGTGTGACCAGTTGAAGAATTGCAAATTCAAAACAGGTTGTCAGGTAGCAAAAGGTAGGATTTAAAATGTTTTCAAATACAACCCTTAGAATTTTAACAGTTTGTGCCTCTTTCCCCCAGCTGCACATACCCATGTGCACTTCAGTCACTGTCAACTTCCATCCTCATCGCTCCTCATACTTGGCTATTTGTAAAATAACTTTTCCTACAAAAAGCTTGTAACAGAAGCAAGAAAGGAAAAGTATTGCAGAGATCATAACAAAGAGAGAGGAACTGAGCAATAGGACAAAGCCTATATTGCATTTTCCTCAGGCTATTCCTCTATCCTGTCACATTTCATGCAGCTCCAAACTGGCTTGGATCCCCCTTGGTTTGAGATAATGACCTGGCATAGGAACCTAGCTGCTGAGTCATTCCACTTCAGCGGGAAACCATGAGAAAAGATGTGGTGATAAAGTCAGTGTATGAAAAGTTATGGAAAGCCATAGATACTCTTCCAATAGCTCTACAGTCCAGTTGAGTATATAGAGTTTCTAAGTCTTTTTGGTCTGAAAGATAAATCTGCATTAGGAAACATCCATCCTGCTTGTCTGCAGCTACACTGTAAAAGGACCACACAGCTCATCAAATGAGAAAGATACGGCCTCTGAGCAGAGATGCACATTGTCCTCCAAATGCATAAATGTGGAAATTTACAATACATGAAGTGCTGAACAGTGGACATTGTCTACCTGGATTTCTCCAAGGTTTTCAATACAGTTTCCCTCCACCTCCTCCTAGGGCCACCTTCAAGTGGTGTGTGTAGCAGATGGGGAGCTGGCTGGCAGGTGGGTGGTAAATGGCTCCTTCTCAAACTGGCAACCTGTCACCAGTGGATTGGTCCTGGCTCAACACTGTTCAATGTCTTCATAAACAATCTGCATGATGTTATCAAGTGTGCCCTGGTGAAGTTTGCCAATAATACAGAACTGGCTGGGGAAGTGGACACATTTGAAAGGAGAGCCAGCCCTGCCAGAATACCTGGATATAATCATAGAATGGTTAGAAATGGAAGGGAAGAATGGGTTAGCAGGAAATTTAGAGAGTTCAACTAGGACTTGCAAGGTCTTTTACCTTAGCAAACACAGTTGAGGAGTGAAGCACAGGCTGGGATCTACCCAGCTGGGAAGCAGCTCTAAGGAAAGGGAACTAGGGTCCTGGTGGACAATCAGCTCAATTAAAGTGAACAGCATGCTGCTGCTGAAAAAACCCAATAGAATGCTGGATTAAATCAACAAGGGCATCACCAGCACAAATAAAGTTGTCATTACTCTACCCAGTGTTTTTGAGGCCACACCTGGAACACAGTGGTCAGTTTTGTCTGAGGGGAGACCTTATCACTATGCTCCAGTAGTTAAAGGGTGGCTACAGAGAAGACAGAGAATCCATTTTACAAGGAGTCACATGGAAAAGACAAGGGGTGATGGGCGCAAGTTACTCCTGGGGAGATTTTGCTTGGACACAAGAGGGAAGTTTTCCACAATGAGAATAATCAGCAGCTGGAATAATCTCCCTAGTGGTGGATTCCCCAGTGTTGGACACTCTTTAAGACTGGGCTGGACAGGGTGCTGGAACATGATTTGCCTGGAAAGGTTGGACCAGATGATTCCTTCCAGCCTGGTATTCTATGATTCTGAAGGAGAACAAGTGAAGCAAACTAAATTTTCCAAAGGAATCCACACACCTGGTTTTTTTCAGCAATAATAGGCTGACACATTGATGCTCTGCCACTTTACTCAACAGGGTTTTTTCCCCTTCTGTTTATAAACATAAGTACCAACACAATGCTCTGCCTGCCTGATTGTTGCCTTTATATATACAGCTCTACTTTATTAATCTTTGAGAAACAAGTATTTAATAGTCTTTATGGTCTAGTTTATACTTCAAAACAGAGACAGGATTGAAATTCATTAATACCAGTATCTTTAGGTGAGAGTATGTAAATAGCACTTTCAGAAATGGAAACCTGTCTTGGGTATTTTAACTGAGATTGCTTGAGAGAGTTTTTCAGACAGACAATCTCTTGCATTACAGCTATTATAGTAAAGTATGAGGCAATGCAGAAATACCCTGTCTGCACTTCGGTGTATTCATTCCCCTTTGCCTTAAATAAATATCAGCATCTCCAAGATACTGAAAACATAATGCCTTTTCAAAATGGAAATACATTTATGAACATAATTAGGAAAACAACTCACTTTCAGCTGAAACCTGAGTTCAGATCTGCTCAGTGTGCGTATCTGTTGCAAACCAGTAAAGAAAACCAACTGCCTAATGACCGCTAGAGAGGAAACAGCATCAATTTGACTGTGAAATAAGATGTAAGTGTGGTCTTCAGAAGTTGGTTGATGACATTAACACTCCTAGAATTAGAATGACATTAACATTCCTAGCGCAAAGGTTGTTAATTTTGTGCTATTTTGGACAATTCCCAGCAATTAATATAAGCCTTTATTCTTGCTGTATGCTATCACTGAAAATTCTACTTCACTGCTTGGCATTTACTCATCTTCTTGATCAAAGACAGAATTTGTGACACTGAGTTCAAAGTAAAAATGTATTTATTTGCTAAAAATACAGTTCTCTTTCAGCCTTTTCAATGCCATGTTATCAATTCCTATAATTTCATTAACTCAATTACTAGGTTTATTTAATGATTAAATTAAGTTATTAATATTTTTTTATTTGGAAGCACAAATTTGAATCACCAGAGTTAACTAAATCCAATGCAGCAATCCAGGTAGATGTTTATTATAACTGTAGTGGAAGGCAGGCTTTGAAAAACATCAGCTATGTACATTGTCTTTGAGAATGCGGTTGTATTCTGCATAACACACTTGGACCTAAAAAGCTAACCTCTAGCTCTTATGACACATTCTGTTCACATTTGGAAGATAAGAGTTGCAATTAAGTGTGATTGTGTCTGTTGGTCAAAAAATCAGTTGCACCTGCATCTGTGCAGGGTTTATATATCTTAGTAGAATAAAAGGTGCCCAGAGTGCTTCCATTTCAGTGGACAACTGTGATCCACTAGACTTGATGATTTTCAGATGTATTTCACATTGCTTTTGCTTGGGGGGGAAAAAAACCCTGCCTTCCAGCAGTAAGAATAATAACACAAACAGTTTATGAACACCAGGTATGATAAAGGGAGTCACAGGGAGAACCATGACTCCTATTGATCATTTTGCTTTCTGGCTGCTTTGAGAGAAGAGGAGTACAATTGGCTTGAGTAAGAAGGGCATCAGTCATTAGATATTAACAGCTACCGGGTGCAAAACTGTACTTCATAGGTGGCTTGTGGTATTAAGATCCATGTGTAAGAGTAGGAATAAATATCACAGAAAACTAAGAAAGAAATAAGGAATGGATCCTGGGGGTAATTTGAACTCAGAAAAAAAGGTACACTGTTTAACTATGGAAAAGGAAAACAAGAGCGTGGAAATGAAAAAGAGAGCAAAACGTACGATGGGAAGTCAAGTCAGTAAACAGTGAAGATCTCAGGAAAGTCACTTGCTGACTATTTTTTGACATTTTCCCCAACTGCATCAGCTTCAGCAGCAATATTGTCTTTAAAAGATTATTAGAAAGCAAGTAACGTGATCTGCTGAAGTAGAGATGCTGAAGGGAACCAAATGGCAAAAATTATTTCCCATTTAAAAGTCTGAGAAGCCTCAATTAGCTATGGATACCAAGATGTCACACTATCTTTAAAAACTCTTTATACTAGATTCTTGAAGAGAGTTGGAAAAATAACATACACTTCAGAAAGATTTTTTTTTCCTTTAAACACCAGAATTCTGTTGGGTTTTTTACAGCTCCACAGTCCACAAAACTACATTACAGAAAGATGAAACAAGAGGCACAAGAAACAAGAGTTTAAAAAGGAAGCACTTGGAAACAAAACATGTATCAGCTTAAATGCTTCTTAGGCTGCCAAGATATTCTTCCATAAGGTCTGACTAAACAGATTCTGTCCTCTTTGTCCTGGAGGCTGCACCTATCCACAGCTTCTGGAGCTGCAAACTTCTGCTTTGTATTCTTTTACACCCAATATTGACAAAAGCCAGAACGCTTTTGATGTGTCACATCCTTGGATGTATAAACCACGGATGTAGATCTTCTGAGTGAATTATCAAGATAGTCCTCAGTGAAAATGAATTACAGCAGTTTAATGCTTCATTTAAAACGTAGAGTACATTCCCAAGTGTCAGCAGTAGCTGAAGTTTGACAGAAGGGCATTTCTGCTGCTGAGCTGAAGGAAACAACTGGTGCTAAACCTGTCTGACATCTCTGAGGAAAATCCTTCCTGTTGCAATCTGACTGAAACCACCAAGATGTTTTATTGCACTTTTCATCAGGAGGTCACAAAACACTTTGGAAAGGTAATAAACTTCTTTACGGATTCTTTACAAATATACTGATAGTCCTGTACTCCTAGAGTAGAAGAAAGGAATTGAGAGAACATACAAATCTGATGTCTGCAGCATCTAGTAGTGATTCCATGGATTTATTGGATACATTAATTTCAGGTGGGGGAAAATATAAGTACCTTTGTAATAGTACATCTCTATTTTATATTCTATAAGTATTTAATATGGCAAATCCATAAAGGGGGGAAAAAAAACAAACAAGTCAGTGAATTCCATGGAAGCAAAGAATAACTGCTATTATGCAAAACATTATGGAAAGACACGGAGAAAAGGGAATTTCTGTAATCTCCCATTTTCTTGATGGGAGAGTGATGGAGAGACATGGCCAGAAATATTTGTAATTTATCAGACTTTAATCAAAAAATAAGACTCAGGAACAAGATTATCTTTAAGGAGAAATTTACTACCTAAAAAGAAAAAAGATAAAGCAGTTAATTAATACTAATTGATAAAGCATGCACAAGATCAAGAACACAAGGTCTCCTGAAACTGCAATTCAGATTAACATTTGAAAGGACCTTCAATACCTACGGGGCCCACACAAAGTAAATAGGGACTACAGCCTGAAAATACTTCCAAATTCCTTTGAAAATTCCTTTCTTTATTCTTCAGGCAAATCTAAGAACATAAAATGGGCCAGGAGACACTGACAGAACTTGCTTTGCTTGTGTCCATCATAGGCCATCATTTATTTTACCAAAAAAGAAAGCATTGCAATGCCTCAGGTTTACCTTAGTTGTCGAGATTTCTTCCATTAAATCACCCCCCTGACAGAAGCAATTTTATTTGGTTTCTGTTTAATTCTGTCAGAAGTTCTCAAGATAACAAGATACTGTCTGCAACAACATAAATCACATAAGAAGCCATCGGTCAGGCATCCAAGACACAATAATGAAGCCCACAATACAATGGGTTTAGCTTTGATGACAAAAGCCAAAACCTAATGCTCATTAGTAACTATTGTTCACTGCAACATTTGAATTTTGCACCATTTTAGGTTTTCTTTAGAGTAAGAAAAGTATTGCAATAATGGAAGACGCTCCTGCCTACATGAAGCTGAGGCACAATATTCTTCAGAATACTAATTCATAAGCAGCTTATTTTGCCCTGAAACATAATCAACTACTTTTGCCACTTCTGTAAGAGCAAGAACAAGCACAGGCACATTTGTGTTTCCTTTGTCTCCTGATCCGATTGGATTTTTATATTAAAACACACAGATCAGATACAGATCTATGATATATGCTTATCTGCTGTTACAGTAAGAGATAAGAGAAAAGCAGCACATGATTAAACATGGATCAAGTGTTGTATCTTAATGAAGCAAGCTACTGAATATGCAGTGGAATTCACTAACTGACTGCAGCATGGGGCTTTGCCAACAACTGCATATTAAAAAGGGGGGGAAGGCAAAAAGACAGAACAACCCCCAAACACAAAGGCTAGGAAGCTACTAGGGCAGAGATCAAAAGTATTATTATAAGATCATTGCTTCTGAGCTGAGCCACCCCGAGGCCAAAAAACGCCTCATGCAGATTAGCTATACTTATGAAGTGCAGTCAGTGTAAGCAAAGAAAAGGATGCAAGATTAAGTTTTAGATGGCTTGCCAATATGTCCATGCATACATTAATATGTCCTCTATATAACCCCAATTAATTTTGTAACTACAAGAGAAAACTTCAGACTTCTGTTGCTGCCACAAACAAAACATCAGCCTCTCAGTCCTTTACGGCTCTTAAGAGCCTCTGAAATGCAGCATCTTTGCTCTGGAAGAACAGCCTATGCTATGGCACAGCCTCAGCTATTTGTCACAATTGAACAACAGGAGTTAAAGCAAATTCAGCCTTATATTGTTCTCTTCCCTATCTGAACTTCACCATTAGCATACAGTTCTTCTCAGTAATAAGAATTAACAATGTTCAGGAGTTCTGGAAAAATAAATGGGCTTTCTTATCACAGGTGATTCCTCTATAAGCACTAGAAATTCTATTTACAAATGAGTATCAGGCAAGGTAAGGCTGAAAGCTGCAGCAACCGGCTTTTCCTGTAAATCTGGTTCCCTGGTAGCTAGAGGTATTTACAACAGCATGAGAAGAGGGCTTCCCTGCAATTGCTCATTTAAAACAGGCCTGTTGAATGTATTTCCTAATGATGTTTTGCAGCTCTGTGCAGCAACACCTCGAGTGATCCACTGCAACATCATGAGAGCCTTGGAGTTTGCTCTTTACACAGCATCTGTGACTAGTGTGTGACTTTGTATAAGCAGAACAAAAGCAAGTCCAGAGGAAGGCCAAGAGGGTGATCAGGGGCTGGAGCACCTCCCATATGAAAACAGGCTGAGAAAGTTGGGGCTGTTCAGCCTGGAGAAGAGAAGGCTGTGTGGAGACCTCAATAGCAGCCTTCCAGTATCTGAAAGGGGCCTACAGGGATGATAGGGAGGGACTTTTCATCAGGGACTATAGCGACAGGTTAAAACTTAAACAGGGGAAGATCAGGTTAGATACAATGAAGAAGTTCTTTCCTGTGCATGTGGTGAGGCACTGGAACAAGCTGCCCAAAGAAATGGTGAATACTCCATCCCCGACAGTGTTCAAGGCCAGGCTGAACACAGCCTTGGGCAACAAGGTCTAGGATGAGGCATCCATGTCCATGACAGCGGGTTTGGAACTGGATGACCTTAAGGTCCTTTCCAACCCAAACCATTCTATGATTTCATTCTAAATAGAGTGTTCAGTAATAAAAATCCAGTCCAAAAATTTGTCAAATTAAGGGAACTGTTGTAACCAAAAAACAGAACACAGAAACCACAGAACTAGCATAGAGCATTTCGACCTTATTTGTCCAAATTGTCTTTAGAACTTCATTTTTATTGAAGTCAATGTTAATGAAATAAATAGATCTTACCTAATCTATGTTTTTAGAAATAAAGAATTACTCTTTGTGACAGCTTCCAGGAAGCTCAGGCTAAGGCATTTTCCATGGATTAATTAATCATCCAGGCTCAGCCTCAGAGCTCTTTCCCCATCTCTGTTAACTTGCCACACAAGCACAGCAGCCACTGTCGTGAGGTCTGACTCATGCTTGGACACAGAAGGCTTCAGAGATGACAAAAGGCTGTTTCATTAAAGACAGAAGAAGAGGGTGTGCCAGACTCCAGGAGCCTTCACAGGAATGACCTTCCTGCACCGAAGCGGATAAAAAGACAACTGATAGGTGTGCAAAGGACACTCTACACACCCACAGGAAGATGGGAGTTGGGGAAAAGATCTGGCTTGGAGTATAAACAAAGCATCTTTTCCCGTCTAGATACAGAGAATCCCAAGTAATGGGTAAGACAGGGACTTATCAAGTTATCATCAAGCTAAAATAACAAATGGAATCAATGTGCTCTGGTGCTGGAAGAAGCAAACCTTCTGAAAGCAATTTGCACAAATGTCAGTTCATGTATAGCCCTAACTTTGGAGGCCACTGAGCAAAAGAATTGCCCATGTGCTCCGTGTGGAGATAGATTTTCCCCTCTCCACTCAAATGTCATTCCACCAATCCTGACTTTCTGTGAGCTTCCAGCAACCCTGTTGAGCTCCAGGACAGTGCCCTGAGACAGAAAGCAAAGGAGGAAAACCCAGAGCAGCTCCTTCTCTTCTAGTAAGCAAGGCCAAAGAGAAGGCAGCTGAAGTTCGTGCTTCCTTGTTTGAAAATATCCTAGGCTGAGATAATAATAGCTTACCTGGCTACTTGTTTTTGTGCTGTCATTGATGCTTACACTCAAACCTTGCATTAAATGAGGAAATTAAAAAGGAGATAGTTGGAATAGACTGACAGTTAAAGTGTCCAGGCAACCAAGAAGATACAAGAACCCTTACATGTATTTTTAATTTTATCTAAAGGAAGCAGAATACACTTAAAAATAAACCTAATGCCACAAAAACACTAATAAGATTCATTTCAAAACCAGAGTTCATTCATTAATGAACACTGATTAGCTCTATTCCAGGAAGAAGGGAAAAAGAAGCATGTAATTTAGTGACAGAACTTGCAGAATTTTAGGCACAGTTGCGTTGTATTCAGATTTCTCAACATATTAAAGATTCTAAAAAGGCATTTTTACTGAATTAGCACTTTCTATGACATATAAGAAAAACCTCCATAGCATGTCACCGAAGCTTTATAGATCAAAGGATTCTGAGCTTACTGCACCATCTAGTGTCATGCGAGAGAAAGCGCAAGAACATTTTAAACGATCCTTACACCACATACGTTTTCCTTTTGCAGAATAACAAAACACAGTTTCGACACCTAACTTACAAAGAACATCTATCATCTTAATATGGAACCTCTCACAAAGCTTCTCGAAAGTTAACTTGTTTCTCAAATATTAATAGAGCTACATAATTGAAAACTTCATCTATAGCTTTATAACTTTAGTATTCAAAGGTGCTGAAGATGTAAATATTTTCTACAAACTAATCAGTAGACAAACCTTTAACAGAAGTTTTCAGCTTTCTAAACATTAAACAGTGTCCAAACCGAGTTGATCGTACAGGAAATGCTACAGGATGCTAGAAAGTGAAGTTAATGCAACAAACCTGTGAGTTACAAAAGTAAAAATCACAGTGAGAAAAAGGGGTCTAGTTTTCAGTTCAACTGTCTTTACTGCTTTCCAGAAGACAGTAATGAGCAATCTGTGTAGTACGCACTAGGTTTTAGGTACGTGAAATGTAACAAGGCATGTCTAACGCCAATGTCAACTCTTATTCATATTCCCAAACAGTATTTATCCTAATCAGTATCCAGCTGTCTCAAAGAGACTTTCATAGTGTCTAAGGACCAGATTTCTAATGACTCATCACACAAAACTAGCATAAGGCTATTAAAGAATTCTTTTTATATTTTGGTATCTAAAAAAACCCTTCTGAAGTAACCAATAATGACGAGCTCCAGTAGGATATTTCTGGACTACATCAAACCACATAAACTGAAACATAAAATTGTTGCCAAGCTCTTGAACAACTTGTACACAGCAACTTGATATAAAAATTAAGATTCTTCTGTTCTTTACTGTATGGACCATATCAAGAACTTTGAATCACAGAGGTTAAAAAAGAAGAAAAGATGAGCTGAATCCTTCCATCCTGACTGTAACGATCATAGAATCATAGAATAGTTAGGATTGGAAAGGACCTTAAGATCATCCACTTCCAACCCCCCTGCCATGGGCAGGGACACCTCACACTAAACCATAAATGCTAGGCTGTGCTCAAGCTGTGGAGCTGGAGTATGATATAAACCAAAATGCCCACTGGAAACTTGGGAGCAGAGGCAGGGCAATGGCACCAAGCATTCTATCTGTACAGACAAGGTGTAACACCTATGACTTCCAGAGATGGCCAGCTGTGAGGGATGGAACCAAAACCCCTATGACCCTAAAGGGTAGTTTTAGGATTGCATGATCTTTGCAGATTTCTTTATAAATGAACACAAAGATATGGAAACAAGCAACTCTTTCCTCTGCCAAACTCAAGTTACTTCGGAAAAGTGATGTGATTAAGATGGATATGTGGCTTGGCCTTGGGATAATGCTTCAGTTCCAAAAAATCTTAACCAATTACTTTTACGCACAAGCATTTTTCTTTTATGATACTATTTCAAGCAAAAAAAATATTGTGCAAAATGATCCTGTTGTCAGGTCATTGTGCTGCCACTAAACACAAAAAACTGCCTCAAAACCTCTTTTGAGAGGTGCACCCTGATGCTGCAGACCCCACAGTGAACTTCAGGCAGTGAAATGCAGTCAGGCAGTGACTTAACCCCACTCAGCCAGGCAGCCACCACCTACTCATGGAGCATACTGTCAGTGGGGTGGCTGGTCAGACAGTCCTAGTGCCACACATAGGGTGATGTGGTCCCTCTCTTGGCACAAGCAAACTTGTGAGACTTTCATTTACAGGCATTTTCCATTTGCACCAAGTTCTTTGACCTGTATTCAGAAAACTGGGGCAGAACAAGTCAACCTTTCCAATGCAAACAGCTCTCAGTGGAGTTTCCCAACAGCTTTATCCCACTGCAGTTGCCAGTTTCTCCTCACTCCTGGGAAGCTGACAGGCTGCATTTGTACCCTGGCATTTGTTATATATCATCAAAGCAGGATTCCAACAGTTTCACCTCTCACTCAAGGCAACCAAATATTTAAATAGGAGGCATATTTATCCATCCAATCTTTGAAACAGATAATATTCTGTTTCCCTAGGAAGGCACGCTATGGGTTGAGAAGCAGTATACCTCAGATTTAGCTATTATTCAGTGCAGCCATGGTTACACAATACTGCTAAGAAGAGTGCTGAATGGTTAATGATATCTGACTACCAGATAAGAAGGCTATACTTCAAGAGAATGACCACTTTTGATTGGATTTTGGCAAGTTTGGAATACGATTTCTCAACTATGTGGAAATCTCCATGACAAAAAGCTTTCCAAACAGGTATTTAAGTCAATTCCCAGAAACAAATAAATGCAAAGCCAATATTTTATATAGGAAGGGTATCACAGTGCCATGAGCATTAGAAGATTTATTCCAGCCCCTTGAGATGATTCTCTACCAAAGGTTAAAATACAGGACACACTCTACAGGAGAAAGCAGGCAGAAACTTCAAAGATACCACATCAAAGACAGAAATCCTCAGCCTGAGGATGGAACTTGCATAAGACACAAATTTCCAAGAGGAAATACTATATACTACTCTTCCCCCTTCACTTCAGGAAGCAGCAGACAACAACTCTCTCCTGTGACAAGAGCAATTTAGAGTGGGAGCAGTTGTAAGACAACTGTAGATGTCTGAGGATACCCTTTACATCACTTCACAATAAGCTTTATATTATCATTGCTACATTATCAGCTTGGATCATGCAGCCTAACTTGAAAGTCTCCAAATGTGAAGAAAATTACCTAGTTTTGACTTTTATGAATAAGAAGCACCAGTATAATCTTAATACTCAAGAATCTCCAGAGGAACAGGCAAGGGATTGTTCTGTCTGTGATTGTCCCCTGAGGTTCCACAGAGGAGGTAATCCCTTTCAAGTAACTAAATCAATCTACTCCAGTGTAAGAAGATATATCACTGCTTGATAGCACTGGTTTCTGCAGTATAAATTACATAAGCAACCCAGAAAGCTGCTAAAACATGCTAACACATGAAGAGACAAACACACAAACTACACACAGGAGCAACAAGTACAGAGGGCAAAGACTAGTTTGCATGACTATCCCATGAAGGCTCAATGAAGACCAGCTGCATCCACATCAATCTTTAATAACAAATATTTCATTTCACTTTTAATTACACTGTAATCACTCTGCTAGGCAAGTGATGCCCATTTCATAGGTTCTGAGCACCAGAAGGAGCAAAGCCCACCTGCCTTGCTTACTGCTTAGTTGCCAGAATAAAACCCTTACCCAGAACATCATCACCTCTAGTGAAAACATTCATTTTTTTTCTCCTCACCCAACCCAATAAAAAACAAATTAGGAAAACCATCATGCTCATCATTATCTAATGCTGGTTTCATTAGAGAAGCTTGAAGAAATTCCTCAAGTTATTACAGGCTTATTAAAGAGCAAATGTAATTTTCAGGAATGGATATCTTTTTGGTTAATGTTCAGGTTCAGCATGAAGATAAGCATTTTTCGCCCAGCAAGATTTATCAGAGGACACTAGCCACACACAGAGAAAACCTTCTATATTCTATAAATAGTTGCCTTAGATAACAGAGAAATGCCTCTACATCACTCTAAATTGTAACAAAACCTACAGAAAACAGCAAGTACTTGAGTACCTGAATAGTGGTAAATGAGCTTTTTTTTTTAGGCATAACTCACCATTTTGATGTAGCTTTTTGAGAGATGCAAAATCTAGGATTCCATCGGACAATTATACTTGTAGTATCTTTTTTCAGTTTCTAAAGAAGGGCAATCAGGAAGGGAAGTCTGCCATACCAAAATCACTGTGATATTGAGACCAAGGACCTGCATTATTCCTTTCTCAATGCACAGAAAAACAGTCTTATTTGCCAGGAACTGCTCAATTTCTTGCTTAAGCAAAAAACTCATAAAACTTTGCCAACTAAACCATCACTTGTTACACTATAGTGAGCCATAAAAAACAATCACAGGACAATGAGTCCCCAATAACACCTTTCACAAACCAGCTTGTCTGTTCATATAACAAAATAAGTTTCCCAAGTATTTCATGCTACATGCTTTCTATTATTTGAGGTCCAAAGCCACAGTGATCCTACCTTCAAAGGAGAAATGTGCGATTGTAAGACATATCCATGGACATTCTCGATTTGAGACAAGTTTTTCTCTGACACATGAACCAGCTCTGGGCCTCTCACTTCATGGGTTAATCGAGGCAAAGTATGATCATGTGGAGCATCCTCATCTTGATAACGATATTTCTAGAGAAAAGAGATAGTAAGGAAGAACAAATTAGCTTTAAGAAGGCAATGGACATGTATTCAAGTAAACATGGGATAACAGGTGAAGTATAAGACATGAGTCAATATAATCCTTGGATTTCCTAATCAGTTCTGGAAAGAATACCTCATTCTTAACATTTGAGCAGAGAAAAATATGGTATATCATATTGATACACAAAACTTCCACCAAATAGACATCTGAAACAACATACTGGAAAAGGTTAACAGTGAAGACATTTTTATCAGTTGAGCCATAGTGTCAGCTCATATTTCACACCCCCAACATTAATATCTCAACTTCTATAGCCTTTCTGCACAAAGTATTTGAGTGATTTTCCATTTAACACCATGCATCCTGATGCTGGAGAGCTCACATGCACTTCCACAGAGCCACACTTGAGCAGAAATTTACTCTTCAATAAACTTTCCTCCTTACCTGGAACGTTAATCAGCATGTGAGTTGTTATAGCTCTGTGCTCCATGAAGATGCAACATGACAAAGAGGAATCAAGAAGCCTGTCTAAGATCTAAAACAAACTTTGTAACAAGGAAAATAATCCTAAAAATTAAACTAAACTGCCAGATCAGTCCTTCAGCTTGATTCCTTTTTAAAATGGCACAGCCACATGGCTGATGGGCCCAGCTGTGTCTTGTAGTAAGGTCGTTAGAGTGAACCAGAACCAGCTGTGTCTGGTATGGGCAGTCCTGACCTCTCCTTATAGACGTGCCTGCAACCCCCCATTGCCAAAGCCTTGTTTTTTACACCCAATACACATAGACGCTGCTGTTTTGAAGAAGACTATCAAGAAAATTCACATGACCTAACCCACTTGTGGGAGATGTTGAGATGTTACAGGAGAGAGCAGGAGGACGAGAGCAGAGTGTGAATTGGGAGGAGACAGATCTTTGGCAATGAGTAGGAGAGATAGTCTGATTGTAAATGCCATTTTCAGCTGACAGGTATGTGCTAACATATTGCAATGAGGAAAATCAAAGACTAAAGAAAAGACAAAACCAAAGACTAAGACTTATTTGGATGGATATACAAAAAAAAAATAAGAAGTCTTATGTTCAGGTATGCTCACAAGGACATTGTGAAGCAGACCTCTGCATTTCACTTTGATCACTCAGTTCTGGGATATTACTTCATTTAATCATAGAATCACAAAATGGTTTGGGTTGGAAAGGACCTTAAGATCATCCAGTTCCAACCCCCTGCCATGGGCAGGGACACTTCATGTTAGACCATGTCACTCAAGGCTCTGTCCAGCCTGGACTTGAACACTGCCAGGGGTGGAGCATTTGCAACTTCTTTGGGCAACCCATTCCAGTGCCTCATCAATCTCACAGGGAAGAACTTCTTCCTTGTATCTAACCTGAACTTCCCCTGTTTCGGTTTAAACCCATCACCCCTTGTCCTGTCACTACAGTCCCTAATGAATAGTCCATCCCCAGCATCCCTATATACCCCCTTCAGATACTGGGGGTCTAAAAAATCATCCCTATTTATTCCTCCCTTCACTCTCATGTATGGAAATGTTTCAGCAGTTGCCAATTATTTTCAGAATACCCATATGACATGATTTATTCTCTTCTTTTCTGGAACATGCCTGCAACCCTTCACGTACTCACTTTTCAGATAATAAATGAATATATAAAATGACTGGCAGCAGACAAATAATATTTGGGCAAGACGCCATCAGCCTAATAGATGGTACTCCCACCAATGTCACATTTAAGGCTTGGCACATGGATCGTTTAAGCCCCAGGCAATCAATTATTTTTTGAAGCCAGTGAGGACTCTCAAAAAAAGAGATGACCGCTCAGAGACACCCTTTTAAAGTGGGTCATTTGCTAAAACATGGTTAGGAGAAATAACCACATACTAGCAGAGTCATCTCCAGGGAACTGGTAAGATGAAATGTCTAGGAACAGTTCTTTTAAAGAGACAAGACAAAAGTAATGAAAACCATAAAAAGCTTTGTCATAGAATCATTTAAGTTGGAAAAGAACATTAAGATCAAGTCCAACTGTTAAGCCGGCACTGCCAAATCCACCACTAAACCATGTCCCCAAGTGTCACTTGTACAAGCCTTTTAAATATCTCCAGGGGCTGTCACTCCACCACTTCCCTAGGCAGCATGCACCAATGATTGACAACCCTTTCAGTAAAGAAATTTATCCTAATATCCAATCTTAACCTCCCCTGGTGCATGCTGAGGCCGTTTCTTCTCATCCTATCACTTGTTGCTTGGGAGACAAGACCAACCCCAGACAAGACCAACCCCCACTTCCCTAAGACCTCCCTTCAGGCAGTCATAGAGAGTGATAAGGTCCCTTCTGAGCCCCCTTTTCTCCAGGCTGAACACACCCAATTCCCTCAGCCATTCCCCACCACATTTGTGCTCCAGACCCTTCACCAGCTCCACTGTCCTTCTCTGGCCCCTCTCCAGCACCTCAATGTCTCTTGTAGTGAGGTGCCCAGAACTGAGCACATGATTTGAGGTGCAGCCTCACCAATGCCGCTTACAGAGGGACAATAACTGCCCTGGTCCTTCTGGCCACATTTCCAATACAAATATTGTACTATATATATCATAGAATCACAGAATGATTTGGGTTGGAAGGGACCTTAAAGCTCATCCAGTTCCAGCCCCCTGCAGGGGCCCCACAGGCAGGGACCCCTTCCAGTAGATCAGGTTACTCCAAGCCCCTGTGTCCAACCTGGCCTTGAACACTGCCAGGGATGGGGCAACCACAGCTTCTCTGGGCACCCTGTGCCAGCGCCTCAGCACCCTCACAGGGAAAAACTTCTGCCTAATATCTAATGCAGGCCCCTTTAGGCACTGGAAGCTGTTCTAAGGTCTCCCCTGGGCCTTCTCTTCTTCAGGCTGAACAACTCCAAAATCTCTGTCTTCATAAGAGAGGTGCTCCTGGCTTCTGACAGTCAATATATATCATTATATATAGATATATTTACACTATTCTGTCCAGATCATTCATGCAGCTTTACAGCACAAGAAGCCATCTAAGATGGCATTGAAGAGAGAATATCTTTTGGACCATCAGTAAGTCCTTTACCCATCACGGCACTGCAGTTTTGCTGTTGTATGAGAGCCAAGGCCCAGAGGAAGTAGATTCATCCCGAGTCATTTGCTCCCAAAAAGCAGAACACTCACATGGGTCACCACCAATAGACTTTCCCATGAAAACCTATGCTATATTTAATTATAAAATTAAAATCGATCACTTAATCAAATAACTGTACATTCCCATGTCAAATTCAATAATATCCATGTTCATGTGCCATAAACTGGGAAGTTTACAGAACAGATTTCCACTTTTCCGTTTGCCTTTGTCTCCCTCCTATCCCAAGCCCAGCCTTCTTGTTCTTCACGAAGTATGAGCCTAGAGAATTTCTGGGTCAATCCTGTTATGTGTTTGCCTCATGTTCTTAGCACCAAACCCATTGATTTTCATGCATCTTTCCTCCCACAGCATCTCTTCACTGAAATGCTCTCAGCTGTGAACCAAAACATCTTGACACAGTAAAAAACTAATGGTAAGACAGAAAATACCAAACCAGAATCAAGTCTTTCCTGCAGAAATGCCTCATTTGTTTCCATTGCTCTGTCCTGATGGAGTCCTGCAAGTGTCTTTGAAATTACCCCATTCCCTAGAAACCAGAGTTTTCTCCAAGGGTTAATTCAGATTTCAGGAGGGAAAAGCATGATTGCACGGAAATGCTCCTCTTCATTTGACAAAAGAACAGGTGGATGTCTTATGATAATTAAATTACAAATCAGTGCCTGCTGCTGACAGGGTATTGTACGCTGCCAGCTAGCATCAGATATTTAAAATCCTCTCTAATTACCTATAATGGGGGAGTGGAGTGTGCTGCTGTGAATTTTTAACATGAACATGCCTTTTTATAAGAGATCAGCCTTCCTACAATGTGAGATCATTGCAGCATCACTGCTCCTTGCATCATACAGTTTAAAGTAGCATTTCTAAGGCTGTGCTTGCCAAAGAGGTGTCAGATCAACAGGACTGAAGATATGAATCAATTAGAAGGTAATGGTCAAAAGCCTTAGATTTCCACAAAGCCAGTTGTGAAGGAAAAGTAAAAAAGAAAAAAAAAATTAAATAAAATACATTAAATAAAGTTACAATGCAAGTGACAGTAGCCAGACTGCTACGCCTTTATGGAAATATGGATGTTCTAACAACTTGCCTTTGACAGATTGTCAGTGTGTTAAGATAGTTGGGCATTTGTCACTGATTTTGGGCCAAAAAGAAATATTTTTTGTAAAAGTCCTCAGTATTTCTTTGCTGTTACCATCGGTTTGCTTTGCAGAAAATGCAAACGTTTTAGATCAGCTCAAGCTGACCTGTGTCCTAAGCTGCTGAATGTGGTCCTGCTAGAGTTGCCATTCAAAAGCACACATCACTGTTGTCTAGGTGGGTTTTTGGCTGGACCACACTGCAGTACATCACACATTACTTCTGCTTTCAATAGGACTGCTGCAAAAGGATGGAAGAAATTGGATTAAAGAAATAACAAAGTTCTACAACAATCTCTGAAATAAGAGTAGCCAATTATTCCTGGTCCTAAAGAGGATCGTATCCTACAAGAAGACACCCTGACATGTGCAAAAGGCACAGAGGCAAAAAAGTGATGTTGCTTTTCACTTAATTCAAGCTTTATAGTAGGTAGATGTGATAGATACTAATGGTGGGGAAAAAAGGTACCACCCCATACTATGGTAACCTGCTCATGAGTGGATCCTGCTCCCAGTGTCTCTTCAAAGCCAGACTGTTGAAAATACTCTGGCTAGCATAGTATGTTTCTCAAAGGAAACAAAAGCAATACTTAGCTGTTACACATCAGCATTTCAAGTCTCAAATACTGTCTGCTTTATGGTCCTTCTATGTCCTTTATGGGCTTTTCCCTTGATGCAGGATTTGAGGTGCTTTGCAAATCCCATGCAGATTAGCCCCAATGCTAGTCATCTGCTCCAACCTTAGCATGGGAGCTGCCTCTAATCAGGTTTAACATCATTCCCCTTTTGCACAATGTCAGGTTTAGAATTCAATACACTGGATTTGTTCACAGTATTATCAACAGGCAAAAACTAAAACCATAATAGACTTGGACAAAAGTTTAATCTGCAAAGTTTCGTTAAAAATGTTAGTCTCTTGCCTTATTTTTGTGCTCATTTTTCTCAGTGGTCTTCAATGTGTTCAATTTTACTGGTGCTGCTCTCCAAAGGCAGCAAATTTCAATGTCATACAGACGAGTATCTTGAGAAAACAAACTTTACAATTTGCACACACAAGTCATTGGGCATTCATCCAAACATGAGTAGAAATAATGTTACTCATCCAACTGATTGCAAATGAGCAACACAGCTTGAATTCTGAATATTTGCAATCAATCCATAGAGTAAAAAGAGAAAAAAAAACCCAACCTCTTCTCATTATATAAAATGGAAGAAATCACAATCTGCTTGCCAAGACTGTGGAAGTAGATTAGGAAGCTTAAATCATTGAATAATTATACTTATTGTGAATGACTTGTTCTTTTGCTTATCAAGTAGATTTCTAACAAGCTTGTCACTATATCACAGCACTACCTTTCATCTAAGAAGCCCAAAGAGCTTTACAAGTGGCAGTCAAGTCTGATAACATCCTGTTGAAAAAACGTATGTGCATCATCTAAAGGTGGCTAAAATTAGGCACAGAAATACAACTTGCTCAAGGTCACAGAGAGAATCACTTAATTAAGCAGTGGCAGAACTTTGGGAGGCTTTTCAGCCTGCTCTTGTCAGCCTGTAGTGCAACTACACTGACTTTACAGTAATAATAATTACTATTATTTAAATGTAAGGTTGTAGGTTAGTTCCCGACTTTGTAATTTTTTTTCCCCCAAAAAACTGTTCCAGGAGACAGCAGAATTTCTATGATCAAGAGTTAGGCTTTTCTTCATGTCATGGTAATAGCTAGCAGTGCTTTGTGTAATTTATATTG
Organism: Melopsittacus undulatus; assembly: GCF_012275295.1. NCBI lineage: Eukaryota > Metazoa > Chordata > Aves > Psittaciformes > Psittaculidae > Melopsittacus > Melopsittacus undulatus. Next base: position 6,433,264 of record NC_047528.1, on the reverse strand, counting down.
TGCTATCTCTGAGAAACATGCAGTGACTTTTAGGAAATAAGAGGTATCCTGTAAGAACCAAATTGTTTCACAGAAGCAATGGTATCAGTGCTGAATACTGAGAATTTGTATAGATTCTCCATTCCAAACAACAAGAAGTTCCTTTTTTCAGAAGGCAAAAATAAAACGGCAAAGCTGTTATTTCTTCTCTCATTTTACTGAAATCAGCTGTTTTTTGCCCACTGGTATGTCGAATGAAAAAGAAATGCTAGTGCAATACATTGGAACAAATATGTTTTACATTATTATCGTCATCTGGTTTTGGAAACCCTAAATAATTTACTTTTCATGGTGAAGAAGTAGTGAAATGGACATTAGCCAAAGTACCTCTCCCTTGTGTTAGCTGAACGTAATTACACCTTTCGCTCACAAGATGGCACAAAAACCATCGAGTTAAGGCATATTCTCACTGAACTATGTAGTGTTGCAGGAAAAAAGTAGCTATGCAATGTCATAAAACTTCAAATGATTTTTGCTTCTAACTGACCTGCTATCACGTTATTAACAAAAGAGGGGAATCTTTTACATTAAGTACATATAAACAGGTAATAATCATATGCAAAGTTGGCAGCTAGAGTAAACTTTTAACAGTTTATACAAACATCAGCAACTACAAACAAGCAGGAATCTATTGGTTTCTGCAGGCTTTAGCATGAACAAAAACATTATGTATTGACAAGACTGAGACTAGCCCAGAATGCTGCATTCCACAAGGAATTCTAAATCCTAATTAAAACCGCCTGCATGCAAATCTGTACCAGGAGGTATTCAGCTCCATATGCTGCATCACATTTTGGACCTGTTAACAGCATTGGTTTAGCCCTCTGGAGGTTGCTGCTTGCTATCCAATAATTTAAAATAGATTTTCAACTCCAAGTACCAGTATAAAAAAAGACACTCTAAGAGGGCGGCTTTGCTTGTATTAAATGGTGAATGTGGCTGCAGACTGTAAATATCAGTAGCTTCAAAAACTAACCCAACAAGTCCAGCTAATATGGATTGTTCATCTAAGAGGAGCAAAGGAAAGATAGGGCTGAAACCATACAATTTATCAGAATCAGGCTGCAGCCACCTCTCTACCCTCTTGTCCTGCAATAACATCACCTGCAAACTCCTCTTTATAGTTTTCAGCATTTCAATTCAAAATATGGGGTTTTTTGATGTTTTCACAAAAACTATAGAAGTCTTCATGTCTCATTAGCTCCTATCTTCACACCTCCTTTCCCCCTGCAGCCCTTGATGCCCCAAGTCCCCACCACCCCCATTCCCTGATCCTTCCAATCCTGCTGCCACCATTCCTTGGCATGGAAGCACTGAGCCTCACAAATTATCCTTTCCACCCCTTGCCTGAAGGAGTGAAACCAGATTCTGGCACGGGGCGGCTGTGCTGAGGTTACTACTGAGCATTTGGAGAGACAGAGCTGGCAAATGCCAATTGCGGTGTCTCTGCTTCCCTGCCAATAAGCCTGCAGTGGGAAAGCAGCACGGCAAAACAAACACCCTGGTTTTGTACCAGAAGATTAAAAAGTAATCATGTAATGCAATGAATAAATAATATATTATTGTTGCCTGAAACAGATGATACAGAGAAACAAATAATAGAGAGAAACAAACACAAACCACTATTATCTGTACCCAAAATATGGACTTTGATTTAGTCCAGGTTTGCTCAGCATACGGCACAGCAGGCCAGTTGTGTTTTGCACCTGAAACCGTCTTCCCAGTCTTCACTCTTGGGTGCCATACTTAATTGAATTTATACTAAATGTAGGACTCCTTTTCCTAGTTCACAGTGCTAGCGACTTCTTTGTAGTTATCTAACTATAACAAACAAAAAATGCACATGATTTGCATTCATTAGGTTTGAGTCTAACTACTGATTTAAAGCTATAACTTTATATTTTCATTACATTATTTCCCAATGCCATTCTGAGAATCAGTGAATAGGATAGTACCTAACGAGTTACTCCAGAGGACAACCAAAATTGTCCCCTAACTTATATTCTCCATGGTAGTTGGGTAGATGTAGTTGTGGTTTTTTGCCCCCTCAAGCCTGCCCAGTTTCATAATCTCAGTTTGGGACATCAGGCAGTGTTAGTGCCTTGTCACAGTCACTGTGTAGAGCCTACAGACTGAAGGGATGCTGTACGACTGTACTAATTCCGGTGTTAATTATGCTTCCCCAAAAGGTCCCACTGATGGGAATCTCTGGAGAAGGATAGTCTCTAGAGCTGAAGCTTTTCCTATGATGCCCATGAGTTCACTTTATGTCCAAGTATTTCCTCTGTGCGGTCCTGGTCTTCCATCCTGCTCCTTTACTTGTACTGATCCTTCACTGATCAAGATTAGAGCTGTTTTACAGGTGCATCTGAAGCTGAATTATGCCCTTATGGAGCTCCCAGCCTTCAAAAATAGGTGCATTAGCACCTACTCAGCAGAGTAATTCCTTGAGACAGCATTATCAATAAGCAAAAGATTAAAATGTTCCCCCGAGTTCTCTCCTTTCTTGGATACATACATAATCCAATACAGGGATCTTTTCTTGCCAGTGCTAAAGTAAGCCAAGGGATCTCTAATGTGTAATGGCAAATGCAAGGAAGTCTGACTTGTGATTTCTCCAGGAAAGAGAAGGAATAGAAAAGTCATCAAAGCAGGAATCGGAGCAAATGTGGATGAAGACCGAAGTTCAGGTGGTAAAACCAGAAAAGGCAAAGAACTTCAGCATCTGCACTGCTCTGGTGCTCAAAAACACTTGTGAAACCCCTGGGAAAAGCATTTGTCTTAAAACCAGTGATAAGTGATGTTACCCAGAGTTCGCACATTCCTCTTTCCCATGAGTGTTCCCATTGACACCCTTGCTTTCCATGCAATCCCACTTCTAAATGGAATAAGGAAAATTAAACTCTCTGTATCTTAAATTAGGACTCAATTCATAGTTTGAAAAGTAAATCTTCTGAGTACTCAGCAATCAAGGAAGGATGATTTCCTCATGAACCCTATCACATTCCCTGGGCAGGCAGGGCAGCTTTTTGGGAATTGTGTATTGAAGAACACAGGAATTGTGTGTCTGTGGGATTCCAGTATCATTTCTTACAGAAATTGGACAATTCTGGACAAAGGCTACATGAGGCAAAAGGATGCCCTCGGGCTAAGACTGATGAAGGATATTGCAGATAACCTTCTGTTCTTGCTTTTGCCACAGATGTCTCATGAAACGCTATGCATTTGACAAAACTACTTTCCACAGGTGTAGAACTGACATATTCCTCACTTTGCATTGTATTGGTGGACACAAATGGTCAGGTATTGCAGAAGTGCTGAGCATCAGCAGTTTCAGCTGAAATCAGGGGTAGCTGGGCTTTGTACATTAAAAATGCAGTGGAATCCTGTGCCCTCCAAGAAGTCAGTCTAAGGTGGAATTGGCATCAGCTGACATTGGCCACCTAAACCCAAAACTTCTGGTATAAGCAGGTCAACCAGGTTCCCTCGCTAATAACTAGAATATCACAATATAATTGTTATAATATATATAAATATATAAATAAATATTATAAACATATAAATAAATATATAAATACATATATATATAAATATATATAAGTATATATATTTATCAAAGAACTGCTCACTCAAGGCAGTGTTTCTCTCCTTTTTTGTTTTTCTAGCTTCATCTGAAGACAGTTTAGGATTTAAGCATTTTGGATGAGATGAAGTTCATTCTTGATATTGCAAATTGTACACAGAAACTAGTTGATTCATTTGACCTAAATTCTTTTGTTAAATGAATAAAAGTTCTAATCACGTGAGTGAAAATGATTGTGAAAATAAAGTCATTAATTTTAATGGTATGATTGGATATTATCTTCAGGCTCAGTATAACAGTAAAATCAATTAAAAAATGAATAATTCTGCAAATGGAGTACAGTTTGGGCTGCATGCATTAAATAATGCATGTAGACATATGCTGAATGTAAAATGCCATATGAAATACCACTCCATGTGACTGAAAGAAACAGAGGGCCTGTGAAAACAAAACTGTAATTATAAATATATTTCAGTTATATTACACTACATTACAATATGTGGCTACAGAGGACTTGCAATAAAATTGCTTAGACCGTTTAATTCTTGCATTTCCTAAATCTGAGTGGTTAACTTTATAACCCTGCCATCCCATAACTGTTCTTTGAACACAACGTATACATGTATAAAAAAGCCTCATAAACTTTAATGGCATTCGTGCTTCTTTTACTGTGAAGAAGGTGTAGAGATAAGTATTGAATTTTTCAGCATTTGTGGAAAAATGGCTCATCTTAAATGAAAATACAAATGTTCTGTGTGCATAAACCTGAAAAATAATCTTGCTGTTGTCACGCTGAAGAACCCAGACCATTAGCTCTGAAGATAACATCTTTTTGTACCAAACCAATTTTTGTTGGTGGTGAAAAAGTTATTTCAAGTCTCAAATACCTGCTGGCTTTATCAGTCTCCCCTTTCAAAAACTATGATGTTTTAACAGCAACAAGATGGATTTGGAACAACTAGGTGTTGCACAGGTCAGTGAAACACATTTCTTGTCAGGTGAATTTGCACATGCTTGACATCTCTTGAGAGTGAAGTTCAACAATTCTAAAGCAGGGCACCTATTGAAAAAGCAGCTTTGGACCTTTGGGTCTTAATCCTTCTACAGCCTTTCTGTACAGCATAACTGTAGCAAAATATTCTGTGTTTTCAGATACTTTAATAGAGCCCTGGTTATGGCACAAGCAGACAGAATAGCTGTCGATATAAACTGAATATGGAGAAGCATCAAGCTGTTATATGAATTGTTTTACTGAGGTATCATCAAAAACAGCATTTCCTCCTCTTCACCTGTCCACAATCAGCCTAATTCTGAACCAAGGAGTTTATGGTTCTAGGGTAAGCTCCTTCAGGTCTCTGATCTTATGGCAACACATCAAAGTAAAACGACTTCCAGGCTAGGAGCTCAGCAGGAAGAGAATATCCCATTAAAGTGCACTACCTGCAGGTACACTGAGTTTAATGTAATGGGAAAATCTCTTGGGCTTACATCTTTTGAGTCCACAGAAGGAGTGAACCCATCACTCCTTAGGCCATATCTTACTTGAAATGAAGACGGAATGGCTTATCAACATCTTCATTTATTACATTTTAAAATAACCTAATAGAAGCTGTACATCTACATTTTCTGAAGAGCCAAGCACAGCCTTTCTTAGAACTTAAAGTCCTGTAGGGCTTAGCCCAAACCAAGGCAATGAGTGGGTCATGGTGAATAGAACTTCAGGTAGTTAGCAAAATTGAAGGAAACAAAGGGGTATATTTGCAGTTTTTTACTATCTGTAGAACTGCTTTTAGAACCAGGCACCTAAAATTTGCTCTTTTCTTATTTGGACAGGTAAGAATTTATCACATTTGAACTTAAATGTGGAAATCAGCCGATAATTACCCTGTTTGATGGAGAGAATGATTCTCTGTTGGAATCTCCTTCCGCAGTCACATTGGAAGAATAGGCATATCTTTTTATTTTGAAGTGATCTTAGCACTCAGTTTCAAAATAAGCTACTTGGGCTCCCAGTCTATGCAAATATAAGCTAGACTCCATGCCCAAATGATCAGGCATTTGTTTTCTGTAATGTTATATGTATCTGGCAGGATTAGTAATGTCTGAAAAGTTCTTAGAAGCTGAAAAATGCCATAAAAATTCAGATTTATATTATATGGCAGATAAGACTCTGGGCACCAGACAGAGATTTAGATGTAAATCTAATACCAGCCCATTTGATTTTCTAGAAAATCAAGATTCTCCATTTCTTAACCTGAATATCTCAAACCTTATTGCTTTTGAAAGCGACTGCCTGACTGTTCTGTTGGATACATCTGCCTCATGGTTATGTCTGCCTATCTTTGTGCTGAATTTTACAGTATTTTGCTCTTCTTGATGAGGCTTTTTGGTAGCTATTATAGTTGTAGAAAGCAGGGGAAAACAAAGGGAAAGTTTGAACCTTTAGAAGCTAGTAAAGTTCTCTCTGAAGCAATAACAGATTTCTTGCAGACACATTACCAGCGGTCAAAGCCACACTTCTTGCATTAATGTAAGCTTAATCGAAAGGTTAAATCCCTACTGTGGTCACTAAGAATTCCTATTTGAATAAATCTAGATATTGTAACATAGTTTTTTCTATTTCTTTACATTTTTGACTGAGGGAAGTTAATGTCTTGTACAAAATATCACGAAGAAAATAAAATCTAAATTCCTTTGGTCTTAATGGCTAGCCTTCAGGAAGGCTGCAGATATGACTGTCAGCTGAATAACAATGTCATGGTACATTTTCTGTTGTTCTTAATTATTAGAAAATGAGGACAAAGCAAAACCCATCCTGGTTAAAATTAGATGCAGCCCAGATCATAAGGCAATCATGAGACACTGTTAACTTTGAAATGAAAGACATTATTATGAAATGATACACAGAACAAAACTCACAAACAATCTCAAGCAAATAGCTTGGTCTAGACACAGCAGTTTTATTATTAGGTGGAGAGGGATTTTTAAGTCCTGACCCAACAAACGGATTGATTGATTATATAAATAAATATTTGCCAGAGTTTTTTATGTGTAGTAGGCCAAATCCTCAGCCCAGCAACATCCTATTTAGAGCCCTTTGATTATTCATTTTCTGTCTTTTTTAGTACTTGATGAAGTGCTAAATAAATAGCCAAAGACCTACATCACTGCATGTTTTCTGACACAGGAGCAATGTAAAGTCCCCAAAATAAAGGTTCTTTTGTAAAAAATAAAACCCCACTTCTTTTTCCCTGCATAAACCACCTTTATAAGAGCAGACAAGTCACTAGTGCTGCATTTTCTCTCAATCCTGTGCTACTCAGCTGATAATACCAACAAGGAAAACAATTTATTGAGTCTGGAGCTGTGATTTTCTGCTGAGGAAAAGAAATGTTCTTTGGAAACCAAACTGAGAGCTACAGCTCATTTTTATGTTGACAATGAGAAAGTGAGCATGATTTTAACTTGTCATTGACCTTTGCTGCAGTTGGATCACTGATCTAAAAGTCAGTGGCTATATATATAACATTATTCACATCAAACTATCATGTATAGTGTGGGAAAAACACATTTTACTATTTATAAAACATCTCTGCATGAGCAGAGTTCTGCAAACATTAATCACAACAGTGTGAATGATTATTGACACCAAAGAAAATGCTCTTTTGTGAGTGATTCATCTCATCTCTGCTGCTCAGGAAAGGGTGGACTGCCCTTTAATGGTGTCATACACTTGACACTAATGACCCAAAACCTGAGATATTGGCACAGATGAACCTCACTCTGTCTCTTAGGCCATGAGATGAACAGTGGACAAGTGCTACCCATTGGGAAGTGGTTTTATTTTTGGGCATGGTTACTTGGCAATTTGTCCTAATTGCAACCTGACTAAACAGGAGTGAAAATTGCCTATGTGGGAATTTCCACAACCTGTGAATATACATCTGCATTTTCAAAAGCTGATAATCTCCAGGTGGTGTTAAATTAGGCTGGTTCTTCCTCAGCTCCCTTGGGAAGGACTGTGTCATTTAATTTCCCTTGCTACAATGCAAATGATTACACTCAATGTTGAACATAGCATTAGTCAAATCCCAACTGCCAATAACACTTTGGCCATATACGTCCATGTTGTCATAGATACATTTCAGCTTTATTGGCTTATTAAAAGTGTGGCCTTATTAACTTTTTAAACCACTAAAATGATGATTAGATGGTACAGCAGAAAATGTTTTGAAGAGTTTCTTTTACAGATGATTAGGTAGTGTTATGAGATGCACTCTAGTTGTCTGAACAAATGTAAGATGATATCTCATTTTTGTACTGCCTGCCCTCATTTTTTTTCTTTTTTAATATTATTGCAATAGTGAAACATAGGATCTTAACAGTTTCTCTTCTTGAACTTTCCAACAAGTAGAAGTGTCATGGACCCACTATGAAAACGTTCCTTTAATTTTTTATTTCATTGTATTTACGACAAAATCCAGTACCAATTGATGTCCTAAAAAGCTTGATGAATCAGCCCCCAAAACACATAACATTAACAGGATGTCTATTCTCAAAGCTTCTGAAGTACTTTGTTGGAGCCAGTATTTTCCAAGTGAAGCACATTTAGTTGTTGTACCAAAGTTTCTGAAGTGTTTCAGTTATTATGCTGATTGAATATCTTCACCTCTCCAGTTCCTCCCACCTCACTAACTTTCACACATCACTGCTGCTCATTTGCAAGTGTTAGGCGCTCACCTAGAAATAGGTCACATATCTGCATTTTCCAACACCCTTGCATACCTTCTGACAAGTCACTGCCTGCTATCAGAGTTGACCTGCCTGTGAAATAATCTGAACACCTGCACTTTCACAGAATACCAGAATCCCAAGGGTTGGAAGGGACCTCAAAAGATCATCTAGTCCAACCCCCCTGCGAGAGCAGGGTAACCTGGAGTACATCACACAGGAACTTGTCCAGACGGGCCTTGAATATCTCCAATGTAGGAGACTCCACAACTCCCCTAGGCAACCTGTTCCAGTGCTCTGTCACTCTTACAGTAAAGAAGTTCTTCCTGATGTTAACGTGGAACCTCCTATGCTCCAGTTTACACCCATTGCCCCTTGTCCTATCACTGGGTATCACTGAAAAAAGCCTAGCTCCATCATCCTGACACCCACCCTTTACATATTTGTAAACACTGATGAGGTCACCCCTCAGTCTCCTCTTCTCCAAGCTCAAGAGACCCAGCTCCCTCAGCCTCTCCTCATAAGGGAGGTGTTCCACTCCCTTCATCATCTTTGTGGCTCTGCGCTGGACTCTTTCAAGCAATTCCCTGTCCTTCTTGAACTGAGGGGCCCAGAACTGGACGCAATATTCCAGATGTGGCCTCACCAAGGCAGAGTAGAGGGGGAGGAGAACCTCTCTTGTCCTACTAACCACACCCTTTCTAATGCACCCTAGGATGCCATTTGCCTTCTTGGCCACAAGGGCACATTGCTGGCTCATATGTATTGGCAAGGTGAACTAGCTAGCATCATATGCATAAGTGGTTAATCAAGTATTCTGAACACTTTCTGTTCCTTGTTGTGGGTTCTGAATGTTTCCTATTTCCCAGAAGTACTTTTATGTAAAAAGTACTGGCTTTGAAAAGTCTATATATGGCACATATTTGCAGTTCTAAACCAAAAACATGGAGACCCTTTTTTGTGTCCTAATAATTGTGAAGTTGTGAAAGATGCCATTGCCAGGTTTCAGCTTTAAGTTTATTTTAAAGTAAGCCAAAGAAGAAAAGGTAGCTATTTCCGTCAGAACATAATTACTTAAAATGTGGTTATATCTGAAATTTCTATACTATCATTTATTTTTATATGTCTTCTGTTTTTTTATTATACATCAGGAATCGGTATTTGGTCCTCATTAGTAAGATATACAATTTATATTACTTGTGAAAAAGAAAATGTAACCAGAAAAAGTCCCAAAAGAATACAAAAAGGACAAAACCCACCAAAATATCCCAAGTGGTATTATTGCTAATATCTGTGTTTATTTATTTCACTACACACAGGGGTTTAACATTAATTTCTACTATTTCAAAACTGCTTAATCTGCTTTCATAGTGAATCAAGTCAGGAAGTACCTTAAAAAAAACAGGCAAAGGAAAATCAACATATCAGTCAACTGCTTTACTTCAACTGGAGTGGCAGTTTTAAAAATGATATTACAAGCTAACACAAAATACTAAACAAAACTAAAATGAAGATCTGAAACACAATATTTTGCTTGCTTTGTTTTTCCACACATTTCATTTTATGTTTATTTATTCCCTGTCCCTAGACAAGAGCTTGTTTAATGAATATTTTCACCTAAAATCCCTTTAATGTACTTATTTTAGATTTCTGTATATTAAAATAATAGAAAAAGAAGGCTTAGAACAGAGAATAATCTATTCATTAGACTCGAAGGTCAAGAAGGGATGACAAAATAGTTTACTAGAGCTTTTATATAGCTGAAAAAAGTGGGCAAACATTTGGGCATACAATCTCTACTATCAAATTAAATTTATTTCTATCTTTAGACATTTCTAATCCGTTTGCCAATTAAGTTCCAAAGAGAGAATTAGAAATAAAGCAAAATAAAACAAATGCAGGAGCTGATGAATTATGCTAAAATTTGCATTTCCTTCAAGGATGAATGAATTAATTCATTGGTGTCCTAAAGTGAGATTGCCTATTGCTTATTGCAGGGTTTCTTGAATCTCCCTCTGATCTCTTTTGCAATCCCTTATATTTCCAAGTGTTGAAAGAATTTTAAAGAGGGGCTAAATTATTCCTAAGCTAGTTAAGCCACCTACAACTCATTAACTGGAGAAATTCAGCACGTACAACTGGTCTGAAGATCCATTCTGTTTCTTTAGCCTTATCACTTCCAGTGAAATTCACAATTTGACAAGTCTAAGGTGAGATGCATATGCTTAACAGTTAAGAGTTTGCATTCATCCCTTTGTGTGAGATGCTTTCCAAAAGCCATCATAGTGACAATTCTTTTGAATAACATGTAATATTTAGTGAACCCAATTCTCTCTCCCTGTAAAATGGCCTGAGCAGTAATAACACATGTGGTGAGGTGAATACTGAAGGCAGATTTTTTTCCTCCAGATATGCAGAAAACTGAATGCAGAACTTCCTTCTTCCGTCTAAATATGGTCTTAACTTCCTGAGGTTTGTTAGAAGATCCCCAGATAGTGCTGTGTCCAGTAAGTATGCCCATTTATGATCAATGTCATTTGAATAAAGGATCTCTGATAATGGAGGGACGTTTCCTGTTCTCTCAGCCCTCTTAAATTAATAGATGAGCTATGCAGTTTTCTGCCCTGCTCCAGCCCTGCAGCACTGCCTGAGATGCCTCCAAGAGATACAAAGAACACTAGGAAGAAGCAGACCTAGAAAGGGAGTGGGAATGAAAGATCCACCTCCCCAACAAATAAATGAGGAAAGGAGGTTTTGAACATTTTTATGTTCTTCATTAACAGCACAGAATACCTGAAGAGTTAGGGAAGAAAATCATCAGACAGCTAGCAAAACCAGCCAGAAGTTTCGCAAAGACATGACTGGCTAAAAAGAGTTCAGAAGTGAAAATAAAGTAGCTAAAAATAAAAATCCCTTTTATTCAATAGAGTCTTTCATAAACAACTCATGATTTGGTGGCTAGATGGAGGAATTTGCAGCTCTTGGGGATGCCAACATATATAATTGTTGTAACAAACTCAAAGGAGGCTAGTGAGCTGCAGAAGGAAAGCAAGGGCTTGAAGACCTGAAATATGTCAACACCATGTGTAGATGTAGAAACAGAAGGAAATGAAACTAGCAATGCTGAAAATTCCTTTGTCAACTGTAAGAAGCGGGGAGATAGAAAAATAATCATTGATAGAAACAGACATAGTCAGAAAGGTCCATGATCAGTGTAAATAAGATTGCCAAAATATTAAAAGACTACCTCTTTTTAAGGAAATGCCATGGATCCTACAAAAAGACCAAGTTTCACAACAGAACTGTTGTTAGAAGGTGTATAAGCACAAATATATGTGCACAATATTATATAGGGTAAGCAAAGTTGTCAGTGTCAGCTTGAACTGAAGCACCTGTATGGACATAGAATAGTTAGGGTTGGAAAGGACCTCAAGATCATCTAGTTCCAACCCCCTGCCATGGGCAGGGACACCTCACACTAAACCATATCACCCAAGGCTTCATCCAACCTGGCTTTGAACACTGCCATGGATGGAGCATTCACAACCTCCCTGGGCAACCCATTGCTCACCACCCTAACAGTAAAGAATTTCTTCCTTATATCCAGTCTAAACCCCTGCTGTTTAAGTTTCAACCCATTACCCCTTGTCCTGTCACTACAGTCCCTAATGAATAGTCCCTCCGCAGCATCCCTGTAGGCCCCCTTCAGATACTGGAAAGCTGCTCTGAGGTCTCCATGCAGCCTTCTCTTCTCCAGGCTGAACAACCCCAACTTTCTCAGCCTGTCTTCATATTGACATCAGAACTAAACAGTATTAAAAAGGCTTTAAAGTGGTGTTAGTAAATTTATCTTACTGAATTTGAAATGAAAAGTCATTTGGAATGTCAGGGGCAATTTTTCTGTCTTTCTTGATGTTTTATATTTTCTCAGGCAGAGAGAAGACTACACTGTCATATCAAAAACTTTTAAAGCGTTCTTTAGGGGGAAGAAGAATGTTGTTATTGCAAAACTTAAAGCACAGAATATCTGGTTTATTCAAAGATTCCTACTAGCTCTATGGGATAGTAATGACCAAATGCAGTAGCTTTATTCCTATAGAAAAATATTTCACTTGAGAACAACAAGCTCCCTTATCAGTTTGATGGTGATAAGAATTACCAAGAGTGTAAGCTCCAATGATTTTGTAAACAAATTTCTTAACATGAAATGAGAGATTACAAACTGGCATCTTTTTCCTGTCCATTACCTTGGCTCATCTGGTTATGGTTTCCAGTATGGCAAGAATAGATATCATTTAGGGATCAGTCTGGATTATTTACGCACTTTCCATCTCATAGTGACAAGAACATTAATGGTTGCAAACCTGGGAACAAACGTGGGGTATATATAAGCACTTGCTTTCCTTAACTAAGTTTAACTTATGATCTTGTTTTCTAGACGTTTACTTTATTTATATCCTAAGCTAACCAAATTCCAAAATATGAAAGAGAGTGGAAACAGAACATTTCAATTCAAATGTAAAGCTTTTGGAAGCAGCAAGTCCCAGAACAAGATTGCTGTGACACTCCACTGTTCTCTAACATCCTTCAGTTCTCATTATCTCTAGATAACAAGCTATTTTCCAGCATCTTTTGAAGGTTGAAAAATCTTGCTCCTGCTCAGCAAATTAAAATGAAAGGCCCAAAACTGCAGCCCCTAGAAATTCCCAATTACTTCCTACAGCCACATGCTGTAACACCTCATGCTACTGCAACCATTATCTGAAAAATCTATGGCAATACAGAGATTTGAAACCAAGTATCCAAATCTTACACTAATGTACAATCACTCAAACATTCTCTCAGGCTCTTGGGAAGAGAGAAATAAAGCCTCTAGTAGTGAAAACCCCAATGCCATGCATGTGTTTCAGACCCAGCTTGTTGAAAATACAAATGTAGTTAGAGGCTTTTTTAAGGAGGAAAGAGAAAGTAATAAAGGAAATCGAAGGTACTATGATGAAAAGTTCTTGAAATTTCAGATTGTTTTAATGCCTGGCCTGTCTACACCTGCAGATACAACAGAATAGCGTCTGCATGCAAAACAATAGTCTGTCCACTACAGAACAGAGAGCTGGCAATGTGGTATTGCAAAAGAAATCCATCACCATCTGCACACAAACTGAAGCTGACATTTTAAATTCTGGTCAATGCATTTTCTTTTCTTCAAGGTCTATTTACGCTTGAGTTTGACAAAACTCTGACCGGGGATATAATCACCGACACTATGCTGCAATTTAGAATGAGAACAAGGACATTATTAGTAAAGAGAACATGGGTGAGTTACAGTTTACCTAAAATAAAATTGTAAAAAAGGGACTCTAAGAAACTGCATTTAAAACCTGAAGAAACAATTCAACTCCACAATGAAATATTTTCCATGGCAATACCTAATATTTTGCTATTGGAAACAGAAAACAGCTTCATTATTAATAGTCACCAGGTAAAAGAAGACTTGAAGAAATAGGCACCACAACTTTCTGCACAGTGTTTTCCTTATTTAAAAGGAAATCTGTGCGCAAAGAAGGGCCTTAAAATTCACTTGTAGTCATGGGCTGTGATGTTTTAGGACCACAGAGACCTTTGGACCCAATAAAATATAGAGAAATGGGGAGGGTGAAGGAGTATTTTGCACAGTCAAATGGGATTCCTAAGACATGCTAACTGTGGGGAGAAGGAAGACTTCCTTGGAGGTGGTATATGCAGGCAGGCATCTTGCTGAGCATTATGAGCAGATACTTTTGTCCTTGGTGTGATGTTCTTGCTCCTACAGACCACAAGTTTTGCCATCTTTCTGCACTCCCCTGAAAGCACAAAATGAAAAGGAAACATCTACCAGTTGTTTCAAGATCTGAAAACCTAACAGTGTGAATTTGGCACTCAAGCATGCCACTGGGATGTTAGTAACAATCTTAGATACATGTAGGTGGGAACAGAGGTTTTCCACAAGGCAGCCACAGGGCTAATGATAGAAAATAGTGTTGCTGGACGTTCCCAAGATTGCTTTTTAAAAACAGTATACAAGTAACCAACTATTTGCTGCCTCCTGTGGAAATACAATCATCTTATAATTTCAAATGCTATTATCAACTCTGTGAAAGCAATGTATTTTGACTGCATTTAAATATGTGGAAGGAAGGATTGTTTGAAGTAGGTTTCACTCATGAGTTTTTGAAAAGCTAATCTATCTTCTGGTTGTCATTGGCTTGAAATCAGTTCCTAGAGGATGAAACCCAATGGTCTCAACTTATTAACTGCATGTTAAAAGAAAGGAGTTAAAAAGAAAGATAGCGATAGCAACATTTTGATTGATTCCCATTTATGTGAAGGCTGCATATTCCACCTATCTGTGTAAGGAGGTTTTCAACTGGGAGCAAATGCACAGATTCCACTTAACTTAGCAACCCTTTGTGGGTGGCTAAGGTAGGTTTAACAGTATTAATGCAAACAAGAATGAGGTCAAGTATAAAATAAATAAGGATGGAAGCTTTGTTGTCTGTGAAGGGTTTCTAACACATTTTCTGCAAGGAGTACATTCCTTTTCTGTTTCTTTTCACTCACAGACAGTTCTGCAAGGTACGGGAAGCATTACATTGCTAATGAGCTTTCACTAAGGCTTGTTTCGTAAAAGCCATTTTGGAAAGCATCTGCATATAACTGAACTTTATAATCTGCCTCTTCTTATTGCTATTTAAAGACTCTCAACAAAACCTGAAAGAGAGATTGTCAGTTATAATGTGGGTTTTAACCACTGGAGCACCCACAAAGTTTAGAAATGCAATGCTGAGACAATAATGGACAACTCTTTGGTTGTGATTTTGATGAAATGCCTATGAACTTTTGTAGCTCTAATGAGTCTGCTTCAGACTAGCAGTTACTGCAGGGTGAACCCAGTTATGTCAGGTCCTATGAATTTTGCTGTTGTTACTGAAAACAGAATCATAGAATAGTTAGGGTTGGAAAGGACTTAAAGGATCTGCATTGTTAATAACAAGCCCTGAATCAATGAATTAAATAATAAAATAGAGGTTCAAATATTTTTTAACCTCTTATGTAGTTGTTTCACTAATCTAGCTAAAAGGACTGAATTTTAGAGGTCAGTTGTACAAACCTATATTGTGAGTGATAATAAAAATATGGTTAACTATGTGGTTCATAGAACCATAGAATCATAGAATAGTTAGGGTTGGAAAGGACCTTAAGAGCATCTAGTTCTAACCCCACTACCATGGGCAGGGACACCTCACACCAAACCATATCACCCAAGGCTTCATCCAACCTGGTCTTGAACACTGCCAGGGATGGAGCATTCACAACCTTCCTGGGCAACCCATTCCAGTGCCTCACCACCCTAACAGTAAAGAATTTCTTCCTCATATCCAATCTAAACCTCTGCTGTTTAAGTTTGAACCCATTACCCCTTGTCCTATCACTACAGTCCCTAAAATCCCAATAGGCCCCCTTCAGGCACTGGAAGGCTGCTATGAGGTCTCCACGCAGACTTCTTCAGGCTGAACAGCCCCAACTTTCTCAGCCTATCTTCATACAGGAGGTGCTCCAGTCCCCTGATCATCCTTGTGGCCTCCTCTGAATTTGTTCCAACAGTTCCATGTCCTTTTTATGTTGAGGACACCAGAACTGCACACAATGCTCCAAGTGAGGTCTCAGGAGAGCAGAGAAGAGGGGCAGAATCACCTCCTTTGACCAGCTGGTCATGCTCCCTTTGATGCAGCCCAGGATACGGGCTGCACGTTCACCTACAAGGTAGAAGCAAGTTTAAAAAAAGGACTGTTTTCTCAAAGTAGCAAAGCTTAACTCATGTGCCAGCAGTGTCACTACATAAATATCAGTAATCACTATCATTAATAACATAAACCAATATCATTAATATGCAATTTATTATAGTACAGTGAGCTAAACTCCAAATGTGAATTTAAAATGCTCAGAGAATGATTTTACTTCAATTCCCCCCCCAAATCTAGGGGGTTTAAAAAATTATTTTATTTTTTCTTTGGATGTAACAAATGATTCTGCGTGCTTAAAGGTAGAAGTTCTCTGTACGTTACTCTGCATTTCAGAAAGGAAAAAAGAAGGAACTGAAACATTTTTCATTGAATGAAGTCTGAAATAAATTATCCAGAAGCATATTTTACAGTATTGAAATATTAAAACACAAACTGTTAAACAGAAAATATATTAACAGGTTAAAATTGTTAGTACAATTAAGTACATCACAATAAGAAACTAAAGTAAAAACTTAATGTGCTCATGTCCTGAGGGAAAAGGTAATTAAAATGGTATGTTCTTATAAAATGCTGTAGTCTCAATGAAATTGCATTTTAAAGGAAAGGGAAATGCTCAGTCAGATCTAAGATCTAAGACTGTATTTGAATGGCAAAGCTTTTGCTGTTCAGCATTGATACAATATTTAGGAAAACATATTTACATTTGCACTGTCACTTGCAATAAAGAGCTACTTGTTCTTAGCACACTAGTTTTCTAAACTCCGGCAAATCTGATAATTTTAACTTAGCCTGTGATCATTAGTAAAACCTGGGACTTAATTTCTATAATGAGGTACTGCTGGAAGCACTAGTCCTCTTTCAAATCAAAAGAATATCAAGCTCTTCTGAAATGACCTAAAAGCTATTCAAATCAGTGGAAGGACTTTCATTTCTTTGGGCTTTCATCCAGGCTTCATGCTTAGTTTAAAAGACTAGGCCCCTGAATTGTACGCAAAGAACAAACGGTGCTAGTGGACTGGCTGTACTGAAGTGCTAAAACGACACAGAAGTACATAAAGTACCTTTTTTGCCTTTTCAGTAATGGTACTTGAGAAATGGAGTTGGCAGGGGCTTAAAAACAGTATTCTTCAGAAATGCCTTGTAAAATCTGTACCTGAATACACCTGGATTCAGATAATAAAAGCTTTGAGAACACCTCACAATTATCCAACACCACACCCTACAGACAAGCACCTCAACAACTTGGCCATTATCTTTAAAGCTTTTATTGATCTGGATCAGTAACAATGAGAAAACAGCTTAAACTTCTAAGACAGAAGCGATTGATAAAAAACCCAGTGCATTTCTAGCACAATAGATTTGTCCCTCACAAGAAGAAAATAAATTTGTCCAATCTCAAACAAAGGAGGTTGGTAATACATTTGAATAATTCTTATAGTATCTGGAATCTATTTCAAAGTAGCCTATGTGTCATTTTTAAATAACAGAAACACATAATCCGGCAAAACAAAACAATTACTTTATGGCGTATAAAAAGCCATATGTATGATTTTCTTCAAAGAGAGAAAGGCAAGAACCACATATTCAGTAGCCCCTAAAAAAAGTGAAAAGCCATAGTTCTGCATGTATTTAAAAGAAATCACTAGGTATTTTCTTTAATCCTTGGAGTTACATTCTGAGGATGTTCTAGAATTTACCTTTAATTAAAAGAGGGACTTTTCTACTTCATTCTACATAAATTATTCACATGAGTTCTGTGGCTCAGTGATAGCATGTTAACAGCTCTGTTATTTTCTATAATTGCTGCACATAGGTAATCAGAATGCATTATGCTGAAAGATAATTATGACTATTTTCTATTGTCGAGTGATGCTGGGGAGCCTCAGCAGCGTGTTTTAGTTACACCACGTTTCATGTGGATGGGGAGGAAATTGTCAAGAATTTCCCAAGGCTCTGCATTTTTCTACAAATATACTAGTTACACAAAAGAGATCCCAGACTAGTTACAGTTCTTTCTAGTTCTTTCTAGTGGCCAAGTCATGGCACAGAAGTCTACTGTGTTTAGGCAAATGTTTCCTTAATTTTGAGGCTTAAGAAACACTGCAAGCATATTTTGGAGCTACGATGTTTTTACTTCAATGAGTAATTTCATAGAATCATAGAACAGTTGAAAGGACCTTAACATCATCTAGTTCCAAAACCCTGCCATGGGCAGGGACACCTCACACTAGACCATGTCACCCAAGTGTCCATTCAGCCTGGCCTTGAACACTGCCAGGGATGGAGCATTCACAGCTTCCTTGGGCAACTCATTCCAGTGCCTCAGCACCCTCTTAGTAAAGAGCTTCTTCCTTATAGCCAACCTAAACTTCCCCTGTTTAAGTTTGAACCCATTACCCCTTGTCCTGTCACTACAGTCCTAATGAAGAATCCCTCTCCAGCATCCTTGTAGGTCCCCACTAGATACTGAAGGCCACTATGAGGTCTCCATGCAACAAATTTACATGAAAGTCCCTCTAACAGTTGTCATGAAGCAGCATGAGTATAGGACAAATTTTGGTGTATGATTTTTAACCTCAGTAAAAGAAATTTCCATATGCTATGAAGCCAGCATTGGCCTTGTATGTATGAAGACCATTTGGTACTTTTTTACCTTTCTAGAGACAAAGACTTAAAACAAATATTTATCTGCACTGGGATGGAAGTAGTTCTACTTAACTTCATAGAATCATAGAATCATAGAATAGTTAGGGTTGGAAAGGACCTCAAGATCATCTAGTTCCAACCCCACTACCATGGGCAGGGACAACTCACACTAAACCATATCACCCAAGGCTCTGTTCAACCTGGTCTTGAACACTGTCAGGGATGAAGCATTCACAACCTTCCTGGGCAACCCATTCCAGTACCTCACCACCCTAACAGGAAAGAATTTCTTCCTCATATCCAGTCTAAACCCCTGCTGTTTAAGTTTCAACCTGTTACCCCTTGTCCTATCCCTACAGTCCCTAATGAATAGTCCCTCACCAGAATCCCTATAGGCCCCCTTCAGATTCTGGAAGGCTGCTATGAGGTCTCCACGCAGCCTTCTCTTCTCCAGGCTGAACAGCCCCAACTTTCTCAGCCTGTCTTCATATGGGAGGTGCTCCAGTCCCCTGATCATCCTCGTGGCCTCCTCTGGACTTATTCCAACAGTTCCATGTCCTTTTTATGTTGAGGACACCAGAACTGCACACAATGCTCCAAGTGAGGTCTCACAAGAGCAGAGGGGCAGGATCACCTCCTTTGACCTGCTGGTCACGCTTCTTTTGATGCAGCCCAGGATACGGTTGCTTTCTGGGCTGTGAGCACACACTGCAGCCAGCTCATGTTCAGTTTCTCATTGACCAACACCCCCAAGTCCTTCTCCTTGGGCTGCTCTGAATCTCTTCTCTGCCCAACCTGTAGCTGTGCCTGGGATTGCTCCGACCCAGGTGTAGGACCTTGCACTTGTCATGGTTAAACTTCATGAGGTTGGCATCAGCCCACCTCACAAGTGTGTCAAGGTCCCTCTAAATGGCATTCCTTCCCTCCAGCATATCAACAGAACCACACTGCTTGGTGTCATTGGCAAACTTGCTGAGGGCACACTCAATCCCACTGTCCATGACACCAACAAAGATGTTGAACAAGACCGGTCCCAACACCGATCCCTGAGGGATACTACTCGTTACTGGTCTCCAGCCAGACATTGAACCATTGACCACAACTCTTTGAGTGCAACCATCCAGCCAGTTCTTTATCCACCGAGTTGTCCACCTATCAAATTGATGTCTCTCCAGTTTAGAGATCCCTTCATTTGAAAAGTCTGGAAGGCAGAAACCTACCAGAAATGTTGCACTACATGCTGACATCATGCTAACAGGTACTGCATCAGCCCTAATTTATACAGCGTTTCTTCACTTAGCTTTCCTGCAGTGCCAACTTGTTTCTCTTAGGTAGTGACAGTTTTCACAGATAAGCAATTAGCTGGAAATTAAACATGGTATGTGAGTTTGACACCAGTTAAGAGCAGCCAGCAATTAAAGGATGAATCTCACCCCTAATTTATTGTGATATATTGCATTGTTTAAAAGTTATATAAGAAATAACTGTAAAATGACAATCAGGAAGACCTCACAGGTCTGGTGTTCTATCCTCTTTACCTGTGCAAGATGATTTTAATACATCCTGTACTTAAAAGTATTCAAGATTATTATTTTCCTGACATCCATGTGCATTACCATGCATATATTAAATTAATTCAGTTTACCAGGCTATGACTTAGAATCTATTAAATTGGTAAATAACAAAGTGCACTGTGCTTAAAAGCACGATATTATATTAAATGGATTTTCTTTAACCTTAAGTGGATCTGCTTCCACTTAAGGTAAGCAGGATGTGTTAGAAATGCATTATTTTTGGAGACCAGGTTTGCCTCAAGAGTCTGTTAGAAAGTTTCTAGAGCTGAAAAGTTCAAATCCCTAGTCAGTAGTTTACAAAATATGCAGGGATCTCATATCCGCATGAGTTTAGGCACTTCCACTGCAATGACTGCACTTATATTTTAGGATGAAAAATTACTATCAGTCAAATGGAAACATTAAGAAGATTGCAGTACAGAGTATGACAATTGTCACACCTTGCTGTGGGACCTTCACATGCTTTGTATCCTGAAACTGACTTTCAGAATCTGATCGCTTTTCGCTGTGAATGTTTACCCTAGCACAGCAGAGTGCCCAGGAAAGACAGTGACTTCAAAACCTATTATAATGTGTTTTAATAACTTCCATGGATATCAGAGCCTCCTGAACCTATCGCCACATAATGATGTAGTCTTAGTTTTTCTGCTACTTAGCAGATATTATAAGCAATATTGTGCAGAATTGCTTACATTGCCTATCTCAAGACAAAAATCTTTCCTGTGAGGGTGGTGAGGCCCTGGAACAGGGTGCCCAGGGAAACTGTGAATGCTCCATCCCTGGCAGTGTTCAAGGCCAGGTTGGGGTTAGGGGCTTGGAGCAACCTGGTCCAGTGGAAGGTGTCCCTGCTTGTGTCAGGGGGTTGGAGTTGAGTGTGTTTAAGGTCCCTTCCAACCCAAACCATTTTGTGATTCTATTAGTCTAGGATTTCTTGGTGCTGAAATTGGGTTCTCTTTGTTTACCACCCTTATACCATCTGTCTCCATGGGGTAACAAATCAGTATTTGCTCTAGTGAGAATTATGAAGGCATTATGGAAGGCATTGCCTGCCGTACTGTGTGCTGGAACAGAATAATACCTTTGGGTTAGTCACAGTTCTGTTGTGCTCCTCCTCCTGTGGACATTTGTGTGGCCAGGTCTCCAGGCCCCAGCTGCTTTATCACATAAGATTCTCCTTACTTGAAATAATGCTGACATGCTCTAAAAAAGACTGAATGTGGATATATTGTATTCTTTAATCTCTGGGTTGACATTTTTCTCATTGTTCCTCTTTTTATAATCTATGTTACAGACTAACTGTATGTGTTTAGGGTTCTAAATGTAATATCATATTAAGACAATTTAATGTAATAGTATAATAAAATAATAAAAAGGGTAATATTTTTAATTTTCCTTCTAAAATTTTTCCCAAAGCAGAAGTATTGCTCTTGAAATAAAAATACCTAACAGTGGCAGGTAATATCTTTTCATTTTACAGAAAAAGATTTCACCTGTCACATGGACTATAACTGTTGAAAGCTTTACATGGATGCAATTCTTACGAAATATGAGTCATTGTTGATGTTCAAGGCTAAAGCTAGACAAAAGTATTTATAAAATCTATGGATTATTTTTAAAACCTGTTAAATTTTATGTGTAACTGAAATGAAGTACCTTACCTAAATCTTTCAAATACTTCTTATTTAGGAAAATAACACTCTTACGTTATTATTAAGGAGTAAGAATTTATGTAAAACATAGAATCATAGAATCATAGAATACTTAGGATTGGAAAGGACCTCAAGATCATCTAGTTCCAACCCTCCTGCCATGGGCAGGGACACCTCACACTAAAATATATCACCCAATGCTTCATCCAACCTGGCCTTGAACACCGCCAGGGATGGAGCATTCACAACCTTCCTGGGCAACCCATTCCAGTACCTCACCACCCTCACAGTAAAGAATTTCTTCCTTATATCCAGTCTAAAACCCCTGCTGTTTAAGTTTCAACCTGTTACCCCTTGTCCTATCCCTACAGTCCCTAATGAAGAGTCCCTCCCCAGCATCCCTGTAGGCCCCCTTCAGATACTGGAAAGCTGCTCTGAGGTCTCCATGCAGCCTTCTCCAGGCTGAACAGCCCCAACTTTCTCAGCCTGTCTTCATATGGGAGGTACTCCAGTCCCTTGATCATCCTCGTGGCCCTCCTCTGGACTTGTTCTAACAGTAATGTATCTTATTTTGGCATATATTTATAAAATTCTTACGTTTTTTTTTTCCCTGAAGTTAAAATAAAATACATTTTCATTAATATTGGCCAAGACCACAAGCATTTTCATATAATGGGATTCTTTCCCATTTCTTCATTGTAGAGAAAGCAAAGTGCTATTTATAGACATTTATTCATAATTTCAAAAACAGTTATGACTTTAATGCACAGACATTACAAACAGGAAGGGTCACAGTTTAGTTTGCATTATATGATCGTCAGAAAAATTAAGTATTAAATATTTCCAATGTAAGTTGCTTCATTTTCTTTCATGACCCAACACTACCTAATTATTTTCTGCTGATTACAGATTTATTTATAAACTGTTGCTCTCATTAAACATCCTAAACTTTCCACTAGCTTTGAGGTGCAGGACTAGGTGTAAATACTGACCCTATTCTAACAGTAACTGGGTTTTATCTCCTTGATTTTTAAGGGGTTTGGATCTAAAATAAACATTTATGACTTCAGAAGGAAATGGAAGGGTAATAGCAATGACAAATATAGATTTCTTACTGATTCAATGACTGAAAATTCAAGAATGTTTTTCATGTCATGTATTAGTGACCTTGAAAGTTATAACTTGAAGCTGCTACATTTGTTCTGGTTCACCACACATACTTGATCTATTGAAGCACTGACTCATGAAATTCAGGTGTGATGAGTATATAAAGACCATTTGCCATGGAATGAGGAAGACTAGAAAGTTATAAAGGGGCATAATTTACAAGTGATATAACTGGACTAGGACTGGCAGCCTCCTACATCATTATCAGTGTATCAAGACTAGAAGAGTATATAAAAAACATCAGTAGTGATGAAAAAGTCAGACAATAATTTGATTATATATACACAATAATTGGGTAGAATAAAAGAGATATTCAGGTGGGAAAACTATAACACAGATTTATGGTGGATGGGCCAGATTTGCTCCCTAGACAACAGCAGTGTCATGGACTGAATGCAGATCTCTGCATGTAGCTTGGAGCCTTGAGTAATTCAGGGTATAGAGGCACTATGGCCAGTACATATAATAAATGGCAATTTATGAGGATAAATTGCCAACTAGAATTTGAAAATGCCAGCTTTATAGCAAAACAATTTGTGATTGCTCAAATGATTAGTAAGTTGATTAGCTTAACAAGTCTATTCATCTACTAAATGTGAAACTTTTCAAGGTTATTTGGGGATGCCTGCTCTCATCTATCTCACTTTTCCTGTATATGTGACACGACTGTATGCTCTGGCTGGATAGCTACAGGCTTTCTCATCTCTGTCTCTGGAAGACTACTTAGGTTCACTCCTCTAGTAAACTGAAACCAGTAAGGACAGATACTTATATGGTATACACAGAGAGAGTGACAAAAAGACCTTATCAAAGTTGTAAAAGAAGCTAGCTGCCAACTCTTTCCATGAAATCTAAAGTTGTAACAAAAAAGTTAGAAGATCCAAAGTTATCCAAGGTTAAACTCTTTCTTTAAGCTTGATTCAGACTGTTATGTTTTGGTTCTGTTCAGATCTGTGTGAAATTATGTACCTATGAGCCACAATTCCTTGGCAGTAAAATGAAATTAAGTGTCCATCTGCTTTAGCTTGGGCTCTTATTTCTTGCTAATAAAACTCCTCTCAGCAGAGAGCTGATAAACAATTTTCGTTTGCCTACAGTCGCTTCTCAGCAGATGCTCATATACTTTTGAGCTCTGCCAATCACCTTCTAATTCTTCCCAAATCAAACTAATGGCAATTGAAGCTGTAAGCGTATATACAGGCTTATAGACTTGTAAGGGAAGTGCTACACTGAAGTGGAATACATGATTATCTATGATATACCTTGGAATTAAATAAAAGGTTGTTTTCCTGAGATTAAAACTGACGACCATAGCACATTCACCCAACACTAAAAGTACAATGGGTATGTTGTGCAAAAGAAGTGAAAGACAAAGAGTGCAAACTAGAAAAGAAAGTGACTTGGCATGAAAAGCCTGTGCTCATCATACCATAGTCTGTATTGGAAACTATGAAAGAAGCTGTGCCTTTTGGATTAGCTTTAAAAAGGCTTTCTCCACTCCCTCACTAGCTCAGGTCTGTCCTAGGTGCTGTATCACATGCTGTTAAAAGAGAAACAGGTCTGAGATAGGGTATGCATCTTCCACAGGCAGCAACCTGTCCTGGGATCTTTGAATCCTGTCTTCACCATGGCAGCAAAACACGAAGAAATTCTGCCTTTTAAACAGGCAACAACAGACGCACTGAGTGCTATATTTAAAATCATCCCAATTAAAGGCCTAAAATAGAAAACATGGTGATTGAGTTTAAAACCCAACAAAACCAATCAAGCACATCATAAATAGCAGACTTAAAATACATAAATTACAGTGGAAGGTATCTACACTACTCTCTGTTAAAATGGGAACATACATAGTCTACAAAGTCAATAAAATATTTTAAAACAATTTATTCATACAGGATACAAGATTGTCCAGGGCAAAATTTTAGGTATGTGAGCAGATAAAACCTTGTTAATTGTTATTTCCTTATAAAGCCTGATCTAGTGAAGACCATATTTTAATATACTAAAGTAGACAAATAGTATTCCATTTCTTTCAAGGTTATACAAGACAAGTCAGCTAAAATGGAAATTTGATGTGCGCATAATGTTTATACAATAGGAATTTTAAGGGATAGAATGCATAACATAAAATTTGTTTCTAATCGCTCTTTACTTGCCTATCTTTAAAGCTCAGCGAGAAGGCTGAGTCGTTATGTCGTAGTAGATTAGGTTTTAAATCAAGTGCATAAACATCCACTGATAAAACTAATGCATAAAACATGAGACTAGGAATCACTGGGCCTGAACTCTAAACTGCATTCTGATGCACGGATTCATAGAGTCAGAGCAATAAAAAAAATAGATTGGAAGTCCAAACTACCTAGTCGATTCAAATATTGCCCCCAAATTATTGCAGTATACGATTTTATCAGTGATTTTTTTGGTTTCTCTTATTGCCTATGTCTGGTTTTGAATATTGATTTGCACTTTAAAGCTGAATGTAGTTTCATAACACAGTAAAGGATTCACTTGTTGAATTGCAAGAAATTTAAACCCTAAAAAAGAAAAATTTAGGCAAGCAGTTTGCTAGCCTAAGGATAATTTTATTTCAATAGATGAGCTCCACAGTAAATTACACAGTAGTTATGTATTACTTAAGTAGAGTCAGAATTTAACTATTTAACAGTCTTTTTGTACTTTTTCTTTTGGAAGGGTATGTACCACTACATAATTGGAACTTGTATATTTGTTATCCCTTCTTCAATTATAGTAACAAGTTAAGGAGAAGAATAAAATGCAAAATTACTCAAGTTGGAGAACAATGAAAATATAACCATATTTAAGTTTTACTTTTGGAAACACATAACTCCTCCAGAGTAATGTTTAAATTAATCCTAAATGGAACATATAAACAAAGTTAAAGGCAAGAGAAAGGTTTTGCAGATCACAGAAAAGTGTCCAAACTCTAATATGGTTACATACAAAATCTAATCATCTTACTTCTAAAATCACAACAGAGATGCGTCAAAAAAAATCAGGTAAATGGCTTTATGGACCAAGCAAAACCAGGTGTCCCCTGGTAAAAACATCTCTATTTTATCTCCCAAAGAACGCAGATTCATAGAATCCCAGACTGGTTTGTGTTGGAAAGCTCATCCACTTAAAACCATCCTGCCATGGGTAGGGATGCCTTCCACTAGAGCAGGTTGCTCCAAGCCCCGTCTAACTTGACCTTGAACACTGCCAGGTATGGGGCAGCCACAGCTTCTCTGGGCAACCTCTGTAAAGCTGTAGATATCAGAAATCAAAGAAGAAGCTTTGGCAGATAATGTATGTGTTAAAAAATGCACTGGATAGATAAAATTAGCACAAGTTTTTTCCATTGTTAATGGAATATACCAAGAAACACATTTAGGGCAAGAACATGGAATTGTGTTGACTCAGAAATATTTAAATCAAGTACATCGGACTTCCTTCTATCTGTGCTCTTTGAGGTTTGCAATATATAATCCTTACATGAATGGATCTTCAAAAACCCTTTCAGCAAGTCACTCTTTAAAATTCACGGTATTCCTTTGCACTCTGTTTGTACCAGTTCTGAATTTTATAGGTGCATGGTAGTGACTTAACAGTGCAAAACTGTTAACAGGGGTGGTGACAGGCTGTCAGTTCCTAATGGTACTGGCACCATTCCTGGAGTCTCTGATTTCAGTTGTATTAACTTTATCCTGGATGAGTCAGTTGAGGGTAATCACTCTTAAGAGTCGTGAGTATTAATTTAATTAGGGCAAACACTGTTGTTGATCTGCTACTGCAACATCTCAGCTTTCCAGCGACTGTAGTTAAGTAGTCCAAAGGCTTATTACAATCTATGCTTTGAATTGGACATGAAGTGACAGTACCATTAGTTCAGTTCTTTCACTACTGTCAGTCTAAAAGAGTTAAAGGACAGATCTGATTGTCATGAAATTCATGATTCTGCTTCAATATCATATCCTCTGAGTATTCTAAAGTAATAAGCTCAAGTGCTCTTATGAAAGTTGTACATGAGAGCCATAGTTTTAGATTTTAAAAAATAAAACTGAAGTGTTGAAAGATGAAAGAGATTGGGGAAAATAAAGAAAAATAGAGTCAGAGGCATTTATCCAATACTGAGAGGCAAAGGTCATCATTGTACAGCTTGGCCTTGAAAAAAGAATTGTTGTAGAGTACAGTGATTTAACTATAAAAAGAACTCCATTGTAAACATGCTGAGATAGGAAAGAATAACTGCACCTTCCATCACGTTGATGTTTAATCTATAGAGACGTGTGATATGGAAATTATTCCATAGCATACAGCAAGGAATTGTTGCAATTTTTCTTTCAATTGTTACCCTGATTTTGCCATTTTTCCTTTTTTAACAGGGAAAACTATGGTGCATTATTTAGAGCTTAGAACTATAGAATGAAATAGAATAGAATGAAAACTTGTATTTGATTGCACTGTTGAGCTAAGAAAGAAGGTCACACAGAGAAAAAGAATGTAACAGTCAAGAAGAAAAATAAGAAATTTTCAGTGAAGGATCAATTGTTTATCCTAAGCTACACATAAAAAATGGCAACTAATTTTCTATCTAAAACATGCCTTAAGATGCTATAAGACTAGTAAGTAATATGACTGCTAATAGTGGAAATAATTATGCCCTGATCAGACTTCCTAGAAAAAAATGGACTGCCATGAATTGGTTTAATATGTATATATGAAATCTGAAAAGACAAAGATGGCTTGTCTACAATTCTTCTTTGTCTAGTCATCACAGCATCCTATGAAAACAGCATTATGTGGAATGGAAAAAAGACTTGAAGAAGCTACAGCATTACTAGAAGTTGTAGGCAAGAAAAATTGGAGGACCTTCTTAATTTTCTGAGGAACGTGAAATTTCTGACATGTATATGTGTGTATATGTATACACACAGAAGTACAGAGATGCATATGGAAAATCTAGTGTTCCAGGACAATCCCCATGTCATCAAGGGCATGAAAATAAATTTTTGTGAAATTAAATTATTGTGGGAGTAGAATATGAATATTAGAACGCTTCTATCTCTACAGTCATGGGCTATTATGGGCACAGTTTGAACAGGGGCAGGAACAACTGTTGTATAAGGTACAATGGGATGTTTTGGTCACCTGCATTGCAAATATGGTGAGGCTATACCACAGTCAGCCAAGAAATTGCGCTGATACAGGACTGATCATCAGGACTGGCTTAACCCCAGTAGAGAGTGATACCAGGGTTTTTTCACACAATCCAGACGTGCCCTGCAGTTGCCACTTGTTGCCTTCTTCAAGAGCCTTTGTGCCCATCAGCTGCCTATGGACAGGTAGACATCATATGTCTCTCAACCATGTAACCTTTTGATGTGTGGTACATGGTCATGCAGACTGGTCATAAATATGACAACTTCCAAAATACCCATGGTGGAAAAATGTCTTGGTAAAAACTTAGCTCTGTTGACTGTTACACAAATCATAACTCTACAGATATTTCAGGTACACTACTGTACATTGACTAAGGTATGTTCAAACATCCATCTTGAATTTACATTCCCGACTTCTTTCTATTTGCATTTGATCAAGTGAAGTCTGTCCCCTAAAAGGTCTAAACGGGAGATATAAGCCTTTTCTTCTTTTTTTTCCCTTTTAATATCTATTTAAGGTGTATGTAGTCTACTTAACTTTTGACAAAGAACCAGTAAGTTTGTAATGCCATCCAGCTTCTTAAAATGGTGTGTAATAAATCAACAAATCAAAATATGCTTTACCAATAAGTTATTGAACGTCTGAACAAGTACATTACATTTTGAGGAGGCTGTTACAGACAAAACTACACTGTAACTCACATTTCAAAGATCTTTAAAAAAACCCAAACAAACAATTATCCTGTCACCTTTATTGTTGAAGTCCATAGCAACTTTGACCAGGCTAACACTGAGCCCCTCATTGGGGCTGATTAAAGTCTGGAGTAGCCGCCTCATTGAATGTAACATGGACTGAATTTCACCTGTAGCATACAGAATAAGTAGGCAGTGGGTCAGCCAGGCAATGACCAAGGCTATGTCCACACATGAGCACAGAAATTGTCATTAATACCCGATCTGTGTTAATGCATGTTCATTTCTGCTAAGCGGTGTTCTGTGATAGCTTTGTTTGAACAGTTACTTTTTCTCTTTCCTTCTGTAGGCTGAAATTTGCTTCCCCATCTGCCTCTCACTGCCCATGGCCACTATTTCCAGAATCTCACTGCTGCAGTTGCTTCTCTTGTCTTCCATTTAATTTTGTCTGAGAAACATCATATCCCTGCCAAATTACTTGACATCATAGCTGGGTGTCCAAAGAGATGCTGGCTCTGTTGGAGAGGATACACTATAGCTTGTCGTTGCTAAAATCGCAGGAAATGTCACTGGCTCTCCACATCTCACCTACTGAACTTAAACATCTGTATATCTGATTAAATTTTCTCTCCTCATGCTCAAGCACAGTGTGTAAATGCTTGGTGCTGTTAACTGTACACTGAGGGTTTTTTCTTCCTTCTGTCTTTTTCAGGCTTTGAAGCTTTGGTAGTTCTGAAACCCAAAATGTCCCAAAGGAAGAGCAAGTATATGAAAAGATAAATCAATGGGGTTTATGTCAGCTTTTAATCACAATCTCCAAAGAGGAACAGAAAACACATGTAAAAGGAAGCTAGATAGTATCTCTCTTGTATCTATCCTCTCTCTAATTCCGTACAGAGATGTCACTAATCATAATAACTCTCATTCCATGAGACTCATTCATTTTCTCCAAATGGACTGGAGCACTCGATGTAATGTCTTAGATTACATCTGTATGTAAAAAATACTGGTTGTTTTCTTACAGGAAAATGAGCAAGAGAGACAGAAAAAACTCAGTACACTAAAGAATCACAATTTTATAACTTTTCATAATAGAAGGTGGTACAAGATATATAAAACCCTCTTTCTAGAATTATAAAAGTGAGGATTTTGCTTAGCAATCCTCTACCTGACTTTATTTCACAATATAAAAATAGAGAATAGAAAAATGGCTATCACTTTAGTTTAAAATCCCACATTTGAAAGTCTCCTTTACTTAGAGCACTGGACACTTTTAGATTTTTTCTTGAACTAATAGAAGAGCTGATAGAATGAGCAGATTGTTATGCATTACATGAATCAGCACTGCTGTAGCATAAGACCCTTGCCATTGAGCTTAGACACATTTAATAAGACAAAAAGTGTAGTAAGATTCAGGAATCTTGGGTTGCTTTTCAGATTTTACAATTCCAAAAATCTTCACACATCCTTTAGGCCTGTTAAGCACAAGTCAAGCAAAACATGACAATTATTCAAAGAGTACAGTTAGACAAGGATGACCAATCAGTTCAAGGATGGCTGGCCTATGACCCACGGTCCAAATGAAAGCCATCATAAAGACTCAGTCATCTTACAACTCGCTCACTGTCCTACTTTCTTTTATTAGTAGCACTGGTGGAAAGCAAAATATTTCATATGAAAAAGAAATTTGTACATGATAGTTGGTCTGTCAAGGCATGTAACCCCCACACTGGTTAGGTTACTTCTGAGGTAGCTAAAAAGTTTAGCTATTTTGATTTCTTAATAAAATCTCTTAAAATTTCGTGTCTGTCTGGTTCAAATGATGATGATGATAATGATAATTATTATTATTATCATTATCATCATCATCATCATTATCATTATCATTATAGTTATTATTATATCCAAATATCCAATGTAGTTTGGAATAGGTTGAATGAAATATTCATAACTTCCAGGAAAAAAAACCCAAAATGACAGACAAATAACAGATTGTTTCTGAAATTTGTATGAAAATTTATAGACAAGCACTTTCTTCTGATGAAAATAGTTGGAAACCAAGTATTTAAAACAATATGAATCTAGAAATAACCCCAAATTTCAATAACTTTCATTGTCTAAGTGAGAAAACCAGGAAAAAAAAATGTATTTTTTTCTTTTTCATTAGCTACTTTTACCGGGTTTCAAGTTCAAACTTCATTATGAGTTTATATAAGAAATAACAGCAGGTTGGTTACTGGTCACTTTGTTAATCATATTTTCACCTTCTTAACAAAATGAGATAATACACATGCTTTTTATTATTAATTTTATTAGTCATTAATGGTGTATGATTGCATGTTATGATCAGTTAGGGTTTTTTGAGCTTAGTAACAACGCTACTCATTGCTGGCAACTAGACTAGATAGCAGAAGAATTAGGTTGAAGTTAAGGAATACTCTATTTTAACTCTTACTTTTTTACATGCAGCAAATAAACTACATAGTATTGTCAAGTGTTTTTTTCCAGTAAGTAGAAATATTGCTTTGATTTCTCAGTGTGGGAAAGCTGATGCTTTATTTTTGTAAACATTAATCATTAGATGATAAAAAGAAAGATACAATAAAGAAAAATAGAAGGCTTCTAACAATAAAATATTGATAAAGCATTTGTGTTAGAAGAAGTAAAATGAGCAGAACTATGTAACTGAGAAAGCTTGATGTGGTTGGGGCAGCCAAATTCTTTACTTGTGAAGAAAGAGACTTAGAATCATAGAATCATAGAATAGTTAGGGTTGGAAAGGACCTTAAGATCATCTAGTTCCAACCCCCTGCCTTGTCATGTTCTTAATGGATAATGTAATACTCAAACTTATCTTGATAAAAGTCTTCTCAAGTGCTTTCCAACAGATGTTGTCATTCTGGAAATTATAGTCAAGAAAATTTCATTGCTTTAACAAATTAGCCAATTTAGAAAGTCTTCTAGAGGTAGAGTTAGTTGCAGATTGACTACTGATTGCTCTAACTCTCACAGTTTAATGAGTCTGTAGTCATAATGACTTTACAGATGTATTGCTCCAGCACCTGTAGCAGTCTCAGTCTCTCAGCATTGAGAGAGAGGTGACTCAGCAGCCAGGTCTAAAAGATATAATTCACTGGGTTCCTGACTTAATGGTCTGCCTTTCCTAGTGTTTAGACTTATGCTTGAGATAAAGTTGTGTCCTGGGTCCAGCAGTAGCAGTCATTTTTTTTCCCTTCTTGGTAGCTGGTGCGGTGCTGTGTTTTTGACTTTCAGCCTGGGAACAGCGCTGATAACACTGATGTTTTCAGTTGCTGCTTAGAGGTATTTAGTCTGACCAAGGACTTTGTGAGTCTCATGCTCTGTGAGGGAGGAGGGAAAGCCAGGAGGAAGCAGAGACAGGACACCTGACCCAAACTAACCAAAGAGGCATTCTATACTACAGCATGTTATGCCCACTATATGAACTGGGGGCAGTAATCAGGAAGGCTAGATCACTGCTCAGTTGGGCTGGGTATCAGTCGGCGTGTGGTGAGTGGTTGTATTCTCTTCCCTTGTTATTTCCCTTATCGTTATTATTATTGGTGGTAGCAGCAGTGGTTTGTGTTATATCTTAGTTACTGGACTGTTCTTATCTCAACCCATGGGAGTTACACTCTTTTGATTCTCCTCCCCATCCCTCCGGGAGCAGGGGGAACGAAGAGGGAGAGTGAGAGAGCAACAGTGTGGTTCTGATTTACGGCTGGGCTTAAACCACAACAAGGTGTCACTGATATTTAAGGGAAAGTTGTCTACCCTCAACTTAATTGGAGAATTCACCCAAAGGCTAAAAATAAAATGGTATGACAAAGACTTAGGAGAGACTGCATGTAGGTATATCTGGTACTCTTACACATGAGGTGGCAAAACCATCTTGCATAGGCCACCTTAGCGTACAGCCAGTGTTGAGATTAGAGGAATGCAGCATAGTGTGAATACTTCTGAGATTTGCCCCAAAGCCTCATTTTCCAGGTTGAAGTCTCCTTCTCAGGTCTTTTCAAGCCTCCTTTGCCATTAACAGGAACTGATGAGATTACAAATTCACTAAAATGTTTCTAGAGGAAAAGAATATTTAACTAGGAAGGTACGATCACATCTTTGTGTCAGTGTGAAAAGTGTGAAAGAGTGAAAACTCATTACAATCACCATTTGCACAAAGCCAGTCTGGTTGTCTCAGCAGCTGGAAATAGCATTAATTGCTTTCATACAGAGCGTAACTCTATACTCAGGGTAATTTCAGTCTAATGTACAATGTGCAACATAGATTCTCCTTTTCTAGAAGTGCTTGATTGTTGCAGTGCTAATTCAGCTCCTCTAATTCTATAGATTGAACAAATGCAGTCAGAGCTTATTTGAGATAACTGACATTAAAACAATTGTGAGGGGGAAAAGCAAAAGTTTAAGATGTCTACTAAGAATAATATAGTCTTTTGCACAGATGCCTTAGCATGAAAATTAAAATTAAGCTACAGTTTCTGTAAACAAGTGCCAAACTGTCAATGTTTTATAAACATATCAACTTATATTACTTCCTCAAATCTGTACTTGCTGTGATAATCCTTAAGATAAATTCAGAGCTGAATTTGTAGGTCCCATTGGTTTTCAGTTAGTTGCACTAAATAATATGGTATCAAATAGGAGTAGAGATGTTACATTAATAGTTGTTCAAGGACATTCAGGATTTTTACCTAGGATTTCATGAGACAACCTAAACTAAACATGACAAATAGAACAGCACTGATTTTGGGCACTTCCTTTTTGGAAGAAACTGTAAACTAAATTGTACCTGCTCATTGTAAGCTCTTTGAGATAAGGGAATAAATATTTTCTTTTTATCTGTAAACAATAGAGAAGTACCTATATGGTCATCTATGATAATGAAAGGAAAATAACTGCAAGATTCAGGTATAACAGCTGACATCAACATTATCTATTATCATCAGATAAGTGACTGAAAGTTTCTACAGGTGTAAGATTTCCTGTATCTATTTAAATAATGGAGAATTAAAATATAGAAATTATTGTATTTTTAATAATAATGTCACTAAGCATCTCTCAACTGAAGCAGCACCTAGAGGTATTCACTCTCATTTCTGCAGACTTTATACCAATCTTCTGACCATTTCTGCTACCCATTAACTACAAGACTCAAATGGCTACTGAGTCCCAGATCTGTGTGCCCCACAACAAGAAAGATACTGGAACAAGTTCAGTGGAAGGCCAAAAAAATGGTTAGGGCCTTGAAGCACATGACACAGAGAGGCTGAGAGGGGTCAGGTGTTGAATACGTCTAAGGATGGAGACTTCACAGCACTTGACCAGACAAGGCTCTGGACAACCTGATCCAAGTTTGAACCTGGATGTAATTTCATAATTCAAGGTTCTTTCTATTTTGACTGGGCACTGGACCAGATGACCTCCAGAGACCTGAATTATTGTATGATTTCCAGACTGAAGAATCATAATTTGTCTTTTTAGCCTGAAAGATTAAACTTGGTGTGATTTTTTTTTTTCTTTTACAAGGAAATGTTATAAAATCACCTATTCAGCTTAGAAAAAAAAAAGTCTGCCAATGGAATCTAAGACCTGAAGGAAGATAACTCTAACTTTCATTCATTGAGCCTATGTCCTTTGAAGATACATTTCTACAACAGTATCACTGGTAGTGATATCATCATAGTATAGCAAATTATTCATAAAGACTGCAAAATTTTATAATGAAAGCAAATTGGGGGGGGGGGGTGGTGGTGTGGGGAGAAAAGGGAAATTGAAATCTCCTCCCTTTGAGCCTGTCTCTGAGTCACTGGAAATAGTGGCATTCAAATTTTCAAAGTCCTGCCAAAATCAGGAAAAAATGAAAGATTATTTGCATAAATTATATCCTGTGAGGTATGTAAACCAAAGAAATAGGCTCCTGCAGAGTTGTTTGTATGAATAAAGTTTTGCAGATTCTTCTAACAGCGAGTGAATTGCATTTCTGAACACAAGAGTAAATTAATGAACCTGCAAGTTTTGCACCACTGATTTTCTTAGCAAGGCAATATCTCCTTAGAGAATGGAGATCTGTAATATTTGTAATGCAGATAGGGCACTTCCCTTAATTCCCAGATGGCCCAAATCTAGATATCCATGCATGAATTGGAGTAGAAGAAGGAGCCTTACCATGAACTACAGAAGCTTATTTCATCTGTTGGCCAGTACATGTTATATTTTCTTTTCTATATTCAATGCAGTTTATAGATGCTGGAGACTTGTCTACACACATGTTGGCTAATGTAGCACCAATTCTGATGAACAATACAGACCCTAGCATAACAATCAGCACTCATTAGCTTATGTAAAACTAAGACACAGATGGAAATCATCAACAACAAAAATAAAAGTTCTAACGGGAATTAAGAATAGAAGAGCCTTAATACATATCCACAGAGTTTCAATCTAACATGTCACCCCTGTGGTCTCTTTTGACCTGAAGCTAGAGAGCTTAGCTGAGCTACAGAAATATCATTAGTGACCAGTAGTACAAATAATGAGCATTTCCTGCACTAGAGCCAACCCTCTCTTTTCCAGATTACAAAGGCTGTTTTTCCTGGTGCAGACATTTTATTGCCAACTACTACAAGACCTACACAGGATACAGCCTCAGCTGTTGGCAGAAAGGGTTTAACAAATATGTGCATTTGTCACTTCGCTGTCCCAATGCGCCTGATGGTGGAAGAAAACCAAGAGCTATCTAACCCTTGTACACCGAGCATGGAAAGACGTTAATGCTGGACAACTTTATGGAGCACCTCCAGAAGATCTTGCAGACGTCTGCACTGTGTGATGCAAGAATGACCTCTGCAAAAGCTCAGGCTGTGGGAAGAGGGCGATGGTAGTCCTGATATCCCAGGGCTCCAACCATGCTTGCCCGACACTGGGCAAATCCATACCTGAGGTGATGACATTTAGCTCCATCTGCCACATGGCTCTTAGCTTGAGTTTCCATGCACTCGGCCTGCTGCCAGTGCAAAGCCTGGAGTGCTGCCATGTGGGAAGGAGGAGCCCGTTACACTGTGCAAATTGCTTTCATATCTCCAGAAGCCAGCAGGGAAGAACATTAGCTGTATCTGTTCCATTCATTATTTCAAAAAACGTAAAGCATGAAAAAAGCTTAATACCCAGAATCCCCTTTTTACAACTACTGCCATCTTAACACCCAATATAAGCCATTTTATCTAGCTTAAGGGTGTTAAATGCTGCAGTAAAAACTGAAAAACCAATGCATAAAATAGATATTTTTATTTAAAATATGTTAACATTAGAAAAATATCTCTTCATCTAAAAATAGTGTAACAAGGCAGAAATGTCAAAAAACAGGGATGAAAAGAAAAGAGCATTTACTGATGTTTCATGCTTTCATTTTCTTGCAGTCATGATGAGTAGAAACTCTCCTTTAAAAGGAAAACAAAGATTCTTAATTCGTCATACATCTCCATTAGCTGGGGCAATCGGAATAAAACAACAGAAAATAATTTGGGATGTACATAAAATGTACAAAAGTTGTCATTTCTATGGGATAAGAAGGGAATAGTACAGATTCAAAGCAGAATATTCAGGAATGTGGCAAAAGGGACTTCTTTGGTGTTTGTGCTTTGAAATATTTATCGTAATTAAACAAAAAGAAACTTGCATTTTGAATGCTGTAACTCAAATGAGCCCAAGTCAAGCAGCTGCTTTATTAGCTCAGAACTCAAAGAGAGAGACAGGAGGTGTGTAGTTGGTGTCAAACGCTGCTGACATTCTGTCATATTTATAAGTCCTCAATTTACATATATGCACCTACTTGCACTTATAGGTGTGGAGGTCAATTATTGAAAGCATAATTAACATCTTACTGCCAAAAGCTATTAAGGTATTTAGGCAAAAGTAAGATTTGAATAACATAACATGATAACTAGATACTGTATGTCTTGGGTTCAGCAGTAGCAGTCAAGTTTTCTCCTTCTTAGTAGCTCATGCAGCAATGTGTTTCGACTTTTAGCCTGGGAACAGAGCTGATAACACCGATGTTTTTCAGTTGTTGCTAAGTAATGTTTACTCTGACCAAGGACTTTGTGAGTCTCATGCTCTGCCATGGAGGAGGGGAAGCCAGAAGGAATCAGAGACAGGACAGCTGACCCAAACAAGCCAAAGAGGTATTCCATACCACAGTACGTCATGCCTGGGGTGGTAAATGGGAGTTACCCAGAAGGGCTCACTCTTTTCTGGATCAGGCTCTTTTCAGCAGGTGG
The DNA here is from genome assembly GCF_012275295.1 of Melopsittacus undulatus. Taxonomy (NCBI): domain Eukaryota; kingdom Metazoa; phylum Chordata; class Aves; order Psittaciformes; family Psittaculidae; genus Melopsittacus; species Melopsittacus undulatus. The sequence goes on along the minus strand of NC_047528.1, from coordinate 6,395,927 downwards.
TATTGTACTCTCTCCCTTGCTATTTCTCTTATCATCATTATTACTGGTGGTAGCAGTAGTGATTTGTGTTATACCTTAGTTACTGGACCGTTCTTATCTCAACCAATGGGAGTTACATTCTTTCGATTCTCCTCCCCATCCCTCCGGAATCTGGGAAGGGGGGAAGGAAAGAAAGGAGGGGGAGGGTAAGAGAGAGATTGTGTGGCTGACTGTGTTTAAACCACAACACTCTATTAAAGGATGAGTAATAAAATTTAGGATCTGAAAAACTTGGCTCATTTAGAATACTGTCTGTTTCAGGAAAAGAGAGTTTAATAAAAAAAAAAGTATTAGAAATTATTGTATTCTCTAGCATAACTAATTAGCATGAAAGAAGCTTGAAGAAAAAGGTCTATTGAGTAGAGAAATTGATGTATGACTGTTTCTGAACAACAAGGAAAGGTGTGGGGGAATGTTTAGAGGCAGCTTCTCAATACTTGCAAGGAGGTAACCAAGAAAATATAGCCAAGCTCTTTACTCAGATGTTTGGTGGGAGAAAAGACAACCGTTATAAACTGAACTGGGAGAGGCTGTGAGATCTGAGTCCTTGGAGGTCTTCAGGATGTAAATGGATAACCCTGAGCAACCTGCTCTGATTTCAGTGTTGACCCTGCTTTGAAGCAGGACAGAGACCTTACAAGTTTCTTTCCAGTTTAGCACTTCTGTGACACATATAGTGATGGTGAAGACTAAAAACCATTCTGAAATTTTGATATTGAAAGAAAATAAATTTATGCTATATGCCTGTCTTGAAAACCAGAGCACTAGCAGTATTTATAGTCACAACCTCTAAAGCACTTCTCAGAAACAGTAAATGAGCTCTGTGCTGTAAAGAAGGAATAAAAAACAAAGGCCTATATCTGAGAAGCTGATTGAGGAGTAGGCGTTTAGGCAAATTAATTCCCATACATTCAGAATATAACTGTATTGTGTTTATTGACTTTAAAAAAATCTATATAACCGCTAAAATCTTATAAAGTGAGAGAAAACATGAAGCTAATGAACATGTGATTAAACAAGTGATTAAACAAGTGATTAAACAAGCATTTTATTTTTTAAAGAAAAATAAAGCTGAATTTAGATGTGGATAGCTTTCCAACTCAAAGCCTATTCACAAATTCAAAATTCAATTATCCATAAAGTCTTGTTTCTGCATCTTTGGAAGAATATTTAAGCATCTTTCACTTACTAAGTAATCTCTCTCTGGCACATGGCACAGCTATTTTGGGCAACAGGATGTACTCGTGCTGGCAAATAAGAAGCACCAATTTTGTCCTAACATAAAATTATATGAGGATGTCAGAAGTACAAAGACTGATGTCACAGAAATAAAGGACATTGCTCACAAGCCATGGAAAGCAATGAATCACTACAGTTTGGTGTTTTCAGAACACAAAACATAATGGAGTAAATCAGAAGTCTGGATGAATGAAAGTGGAGAGTTGGCTATTCTGGATGGCTTTATTCAGTTATTACCAGTCACTGCTTTGAGTCCAATGTCACCTAGACTATTAGAGTAGAAAAAGTAAAGATGCGTCATTGTCCCTGGCAATTCCGAGGAAAAGGACAATATATACTTTTATCTACCAGGGATTCTAAACATTTTATAGAGAACTCAGAGAGTAAGAACACTATTGGCTACAGTAGTAGTTGCACATAGAATCATAGAATAGTTAGGATTGGAAAGGACCTCAAGATCACCTAGTTCCAACCCCCCTTATACACAATTTTTGTGCATTATAATCCATTCTATCAGAAGACCTCATAGTCATGACTAAGAGATGTATTCTCTTTCCAAATATCATCTTTTCAACTAAGCAAAAGAAATTTTGTACACCTTTTGGTCAAAAAGATTATCTGAACAGCTGAACTGGTCTGTGACTTTAATAGAGAAGTATGATTGATGATTATTATGTGTCAGCCTTTCAAACTGGAAAATAAAAAAGGCAGATTTACCTCTGAAATTAATACTTTAAAAATATATAGATAGTTACAGCTGTTAAAAAATCCATATATACATACTTTCCAGCTAAACCGAACATTTTTTATCTATTGGTATATCACTCAACTAATAAAATATCCTTGTATTGATTTTAAATTCTATGGTATTATGGCTGCAGCTGATGTTCAGGTTGATATATCAGGAACTTCACAGTGGAGTATAAAAACCCTGCAGAGCAACCATGTGAAGGATCCCAAGAAATATATTATTATAGCTGGTCCTTTGGAAACTTAGAAAATGCACATAGTTAGAAAACAGAGATTTTCAATTAGATGAAAATCAAAGAAAAATGTGTGCTTGCCCTAGATTTTATGGAAAACAGGTAAAAAACACCTGCTAAACCTGATTGCATCCTCTGTTGAGCTTACTGCTTTGGCTGACAAAGATAACTGTCAAATGTAAAATATTCAGACTTCTGAAAGGCCATTACATGAGAACCACATAGAAAATTAGCACTATGAATAGTATTAAAGCCTAGATTTAACACACAAAGAACTGACTAGACAATAAATATAAAAAGCAGTCAACAGTGGAGTAACATGATATGAATGAAAATGTCTCTAATGTAGAATTGTAGCTATAGCAGTAAGTCTTGCACTACTGAACCATTTCATTAAAGGGTTTGAAATACATAAAAGTGCTTCTGATGAAAATTTAGGATAACACAGCAATTGGCATGGTTGAGAATATGGAAGACAGAGCTGGGGAGGTTCATTCCCCCTGAATGGATGGGTTTCATGTGACCAAATAAACCTTTCTGCTTGGCAGGTATCTGAGCTAGTTCCCTCACTGTAAGAGCCACTTACTTTTTGTAGTCAAAGGAGAGAAATGGGCACTTTTAGGTGCCTGTGGCCTATGATAGCTCAGATTAGTAACACCCTAATCACCACTGATCCTAAAGAAAACACAGTCTGACTCATGACATTGTAAATTTTCCTAATTAATTGAAAGGATGTGTTTCAGCTTTCAATAAGGATGCTGAAGATGGACTCTTCATCAGGGACTGTTTACGATAGGACAAGGGGTAATGGGTTTGAGCTTAAAGAGGGGAAGTTCAGGTTAGATATAGGGAAGAAGTTCTTCCCTGTGAGAGTGGTGAGACACTGAAACAAGTTGCCCAGAGAAGCTGTGGCTGCCCCATCCCTGGCAGTGTTCAAGGCCAGTTTGGACTGGGTTTTGAGCAACCTGGTCCAGTGGAACATGTCCCTGCCCATAACAATGGCATGATTCTAGATTATTTAATAATGTCCATTCCAATTCAACTAATTCCATGATTCTATGCTTATTTTGGGAAAAAAAAAAAATCTTAATCCCCTGATATACATTTGAAAAGCAATCAGCCCAATTAGTAGCAAAGGGCAATACAGAAGCCCAACACATGTATACTGCATAAAATTACATTGTCTACATTTTCATAAGGACATTGTAAAACAAGACATAAGGAAAGAGAATAAAGAAATTATTCAGAAGATGGGAAAACATTTTCTTTGAGTGAAAGGCTAAAAATCTGTTTAACTTTCCACCTGGTGACTGAGAAGTGATTTGAATGAAGTGCTTAATATACTAGAAAAAGCCATAACAAGAACCACTGACTGTAAACTGTTGCCAGACAGCTTTACACTGGAAACATGGTACAGGCTAATAATGGGGAAAGCAACCATCAAAACAAACTGTCCAAGGAAGTGATGACTTCTCTGTTACATGATTCCTTTTAAGACTGGAGGCCCTCCCTGCAGGGAAATAGAAGTCTTTGAAATACAAATGTTCTTTAGTCCAGTGCAAGTTGAAGCTTAAGGAAATTGGACTAAATCTAATCTCTCTCTGAGCAGCCTCCTACCTTCTGGCCTTAAGCTTCCTGAGTCTTGATTCCTGTGGATTGATGAGTGGAGAACAGGGATCAGGCAAGTACATATGCACTGCCTGTGTTTCACTTCTGCTACAGGATCTACAGGCACCAAGTCCCTGACTTTACATATGGACACATTTCTTTCCAAAACCATTTAAACAGGCCCTCTGACAAACTGGTGCTTTAGCAGCATGTGCTAAAGCATGAAGAGAACAAAAGCAGAGCGAAAACCTGCAATGAAGTATATAGATGGATATACAAGAAGAGTTAGGTTATGTGGTTCTCTACACAAAGGATCACCTGGAACAGTGACAAGTGGGAAAACCCCTGGGTTTGCATCTGAGCAAACTTGTTAGGTCATCAGACCAGGAAGATTTGCAAGAACCAAAATGGAGACACAGCAGGAGCCTTTCACTCCTGCCATCAGTACTACACTGGCATTGGATGGGATGTTAAGGACTGCATCATCATTCTGGACACTAGCACTGCTGAAAGGAAATGAATAGCTTTTTCTGAAAGGTTTGTCATTTTAATCCCAGGGCCCTGGGTAATACTGATTTAAAATTTAAATTTCATCAGTTGATTTTCCTGGTACTTTCACTTATTTTACTTCTTCCTATGAGTTACATGCACTGTTCAAATAGCTGTTTGATTCTATCTCAGATAGCTGTCAGATGCATTTCAGTGCCTGGAAAAGTTTTCTATATATACTTATGTCTCTCTAAGTTCTTACAATGATGACATTACCTGTTAGCATGCATTAACTTACAGAGACAGAGGGATATTTAAATTACATTGTTATCTTCAAGGAGATAGCTAGGCACAAAGAGATGTGATTTAAATTCCACATGGATATCAAATTTTTTCATTTTAATGGAAATGTAACAAAAGTTAATGCATAAGATTAATCATATACTTATGTATCTTTCTATGTTGATTCTTTTCTGTTATGTACTCATTGCAAAGATTGGCTAATGGGAATCCTGAAATGTTAATACAAAGAGTTACGCTATTTTTGTGGATACCAAAAAGGAAAGACTGCAAAGGCAGGAGGCTGAAAATAAAGACTGAGTTCATGGCTCTCCAATCTTTGCTTTCAAAGATAAGCCATTGCAGCAGAAAAACCCAACACCCTTTCCCCCTGCTGATACCCATACCCACTCTGCTACCCAAGACACACATTCCTCTGCACTGACTGCCTAAGATACTCACTAAGAGGACAGGAACCAGTTTCTTCACTTGTAGCTTATCAAGTCTCACTATAAAGAGGGATGGTTTTCCACTGATTGTTAGCAAATCACTCTTTCAGACTGCATGTAGATAATTTAATGCTTCTCAGCTGCTATAAAAATGTGTTGGTTCATAGCATGAAACCTCAGAATTATATGCAGGAAATATGTATATCTTATGCATGCAATCCTTACTGTTACAGGATCTGAAAATTATAACAATAACAGGCAATATTCTTTACAAATAATATTGTTTCTAAAGCATTCAGGCCATTAAATCTAAAATCTGCAGATATAAAAAGCATGCTTAAGAAAAAAGGTCACATTAATTTTATGAACAAATAAATGGTTCCAATAGAAAGAAAAGTATGGCAATAGGATAAGAATGAAGAACACTGTAATATGTTTTAGAAGAAGGAAAAAAAAAGGAAAGAAAAAAAAGCACTGTAAAGAATACAGATCAGGAAAAGCATGAGATAAAAAGGAGGTGATTACAGAAAATGCACTGTACCATCTGGATAATGTTTGACATCAGCAAAAGCAAACAAGAATCTGAAGGAATACATGTTCCCAATTATAATTATACATAATATATCATAGCTAGTATAATGAAGACTTCTGTAGTTAAGGTTAGTTTCTAATTTCCATGCTATTCCACACTTTTGCAGTTACTTGTAACATTTTGCTTCCTTTTGGTAGCATCATGTCCTTTCTTAGAATCACAGAGTGGTTTGGGTTGGAAGGGACCTTAAATCTCATCCAGTTCCAGCCACCTGCCAGGTGCCGGGATAACCTTCCACTAGAGCAGGTTGCTCCAAGTCCCTGTGTCCAACCTGGCCTTGAACCCTGCCAGGGATGGGGCAGCCACAGCTTCTCTGGGCACCCTGTGCCAGCACCTCATCACCCTCACAGGGAAGAGCTTCTGCCTAAGAGCTCAGCTCAGTCTCCCCTCTGTCAGGTTAAAGCAATTTTCTCTTGTCCTGTCCCTTATAAAAAGTCCTCCAGGTTTCTTGTAGCCCCTTCAGGCACTGGAAGCTGCTCTGAGGTCTCCTCAGAGACTTCTCCAGGCTGAACCAGACCAGTTACCTCAGCCTGTCTCCAGAGCAGAGCTGCTCCATCCCTCTGATCATCTTTGTGTACTCCAAGAAGTCCTTCTCATGTTGGGGGCCCCAGAGCTGAACACAGGACTGCAAGGGAGGGTCTCACAAGAGTGGGGTAGAGGGGGAGAATCACCTCTCTCAGCCTGCTGATCACACTTCTGTGATGCAGCCCTTTCTCTATGACTAGCATATTAAAAAGTTCCTCTCACTAGTGTCTCCTGAAAGTGTTTCACACGGATGAAAGATGATACCAGAAATACCACTGGAATAAAGAGGACGTAACAAGTGAAAGACATTTTGTTCGTTTCCACCAATATTTTCAGGGTATCAGACTCAATATTTGGATTTCTTTTGGCCCATGGAATAATTGTATATAAACTATGCTAAAATATGACAGTTTGGTTTTATTAATTGCCACAGTTGTTTCTGAGTATTAAGTGCCTGAGCAGTCCCATTTTTTTCTGGTAGAGGCACTGAAAGGAGAATCCAGTATTTCACCCTGAGATGACCAATGGCCTGGACAGGCTGAAGGCTGGATAGAAGTTGCTATTAGAAAATTCCTTGTTCATGAAAATAATCTGAAAAGGTTAAATGCTTTATTCCCATGTCTTAGAATAAGGAACCAAATGCAATTTTGCCTATATTATATAAATTGGTCTAGCCACTAGACTGAGAAACTGCATTTTTAATTTATCCTTGAATCCTCACTAATATGAATATCAAATCATTTCTCTTTTTCAGTTTATCCAATACAACAGAAGTAAATTGGAAACACTTTAATTGACTTTCCTTTGGGGAATTGCTACTGTGTGGTTTTTATGAACTACTTTACTATGAGCAGACACTATTCACAAAATTAGGTGATGCATTCTGAGCTCCTTCCAGGGACTACATACAAATAGTAAGTCTGGGTGACATTTTGTAGGTGATCAAAATCTCACTCAAAGGACAGAATGACACAAACAGCAAGCAGAAATTTCCCATTAGCTGCTTATAAAGCACTGCTGAGTTTCTTTGATATCTCCTAAATGGAGAGACTAAGATGAATGTCGCTCTTTCAACATTTTAATGCATATTAATGAGCATTCTGTGACAAATTTGGACAACATACCCACACCCACCCCCCAAATTTTATAGTATATGCCACAGAATATAAGAATATGCTGGTAAAAGCATATTCCCTCTTCTGGGCATCTGTACAGCTACAACCAATGTAAAAATTAAGTGTTATTCATCTGAGAGCAAACTTGTAAGTACCAGGATTTAGGCAGAATGACACCAGTTGACTGAGTAAGCAGAAAAGGGATTAGTAAGATTTTGTCATAAGTTTTAGTCATAAGTCTGTCGCAATCAATGTCCATTGTTACTTTAATTACGGTATTTGAGACCAAAATATGTCACAATGCCCAAATGCAATTAAATGAGAAGCAGTTTGTTCTCAAGAGAAATAAATAGATGGGCAACCAATATACTTAATTTGGGCAGAGACCTTCATCAAAATCTAAAGTTTAATTTGCAAGGAACATGAAAACCTCAATTGTTGCCCACCAACGGAGTGGTGGAATAGATTAAAAAGTGTGTGTCTAACTGAAAATGTAACATGTTTAAAAAGATATTGATTAGAATTTCTAATAGAAGTTCACCTTATACAAAATATTTTCGTGTATGGGTTATGTGTATTTGATATGCATGCATTTCAAATTATTAGACCAATTTTCATTAGCAGTCCCTATATCAATCAGCGTGCTTTTGAGTGCTAGAAATGGTTCACTCTGATTCATTTTGTGCGTCAGTATATAATTTGATGTCAGAATTAGCACTGATTTTCTTTTTAACCTTTTCCCTTTCACAGTATGCTTTCACTCAGGTTTGCTTGATCACCTCACCAGAGTGAAATATATGTTTTGTTTACTGTGCTGAACAGTGGCAAAGATAAAATAACTCAAGAATCCTGCTGTGTTCCAGGAAATGAAATGAAATATATGAGTGGGCAAGGAAAAGCCATGGGGAGTCAATTTGTCCAGGTCAGTGGTGGAAGAGAGGAGCTGGCTCCCTTATCTCAGCGACAGTGCAAAACTATTACAGAGTTGTGCTGTACTTGGCATTGTCCTGCTCCTTGGCTTTGGTACAGTCACACTGTTCCCATGAGGTAACTTCTGGGAATGGGATACTTAGCACTGTATCATCTTCTGAATATTCTTTTTAAAGACAAAATATTCTTCATAGCATCTGATAAGGCAATGTATACAGAAACAGAGGAGCAGCATTCACTAAGTAAATACTGAAGTCAGAGCAATTCTCTGCTCTTTTTGGAACAACTGATGTCAGCATACTGATAACAAGATGAAAACAAATGACCAGACTAGAATTAGACATCAATTGGAAAGTCTTAATCTCTCTCTGCATCATACAGTATGAAAATCCTAAACTTTGTGACATCAATGACTAATTGTGAATGAACAGTTTATGGCTAACCTAGCAAAGCTGTAGCATTCAGCAGCACTCCACAGTACCTGGTTTAGCACACCTGGTAAAATTTGTGCTTACTCCTATTTATACTTTGTTCATATTAAATACTCAAGGACCCATACAAATGTTGCTTTTAATCTCTGGGACCCTCCTACATCTAAGAGTACACTTGTCACTGGATTGTAAATTTGGATTTTAAGCCAAAGGTTAAAAAACTTAAATGGTATTAAAACTGAATTCCCTTTTAAAAAAATGAGACAACACTTCTCCAGATCTGTAGACTCTACTTTTCATCATGATGAATTGCAAGAGAACTGAGACACAGTCTTCACAATGTGTCTCCTACAAACAGGCTTTCCTATTTAATCAGTCATCATCACCCTTTATTCCCTGGAGACAGCTTATTTCACATTCCTAGTATCACAGCCTACAGAGGCTGTAGGCACTTAACACCTTAAATTACAGCACAATAGGTAACTCCTTCTTAACTTTGTCTCTTTACATTTCTCACTATGGTAAGAAAGGTATCTGTATTCCCTTCTTAAAAAAATATATAAAAAAGTATCTAAGAAATACAAAAGCACAAGGATGAACAAACAGAAAATCCATGTCTTTATGATGAAGTTGACCCACTTTTTTTCCTAAGTTACTTTTGAATCTCCCTCCTCTGAATCATGTACTGTCTTATGCCATTAGATGTACAGCCAGGCATGTTAGGGATATCCAGTACCATACATATTTATGGTACTCAACCAAAATAAACCGATGGTTTGTGTACACATAATGTCATTTTCTGCTCAGCAATTCACAAAAATCATAGAATCATAGAATAGTTAGGGTTGGAAAGGACCTTAAGATCGTTTAGTTCCAGCCCCCCTGCCATGGAGGGAAATGATATGAAATGCCTGAAAAGAAGAGGTTTCACCCTAACCCTAACCCTAATGGTCAACAGCTACATTTAGGTATGTGAATGATCATTTTCTCTTCCACCAGGAAGTGGAATGTGAGCTTTGTTTAGCTTAAGATGGCAACTCAAGAAATCTAGACCATCACATCTTTCCCCATCATTTCCATTCCCAAGTAACTGTTCATTTGATTCAAACTCTCAGAGTTGTAAATGAAGTGTATAGAGGGGTGGAAAATTTCTGTAATGTAACCTTGTAATAAGGTTGTATGACAAGCACAAGACAAATGTTTCAGGCATCAGATTAGACAATTTACATTAGTTAGGTTCTAATAAGATCAAGCCTTTAATCACATAGGTTGCCAGTTTCAGACGCAAGAAGCCTGGTTACAGGATAAAGTTCAGGTCACAGTGTTAGTTTTCAAAATAGATAACTTTGCTTGCTTTTTTTTAACAGAAAATTCATCTGTAAATGGCTCTAAATTATTATATATTATTTCTCCTTTCATTGTAAGACTTTCTCAAGTAAATAAAGCATAGGACTGAACTCCAAAGTTGCCCTCTCCCACCACATATACTGAACTAAGCAACTCCCCTGCCAACACAAGGTTACTGATTTGTCATATAGAAACAGCCAGTCTCTACATAATCAACAGAAAGAGACAGTCTAACTTAGGAAGTGTCTCTAAACCACATCTGCAAGCCTATGAGTATCCATAGCATGTACATACAAAGAACTTTGGCCTAACTTGCACTTGAAAAGTCACATGCACCAGTATTAAAATGTTTAAATTTAAGAAAAATGAGGAAGCTGATCAAATTATTCTGACCAAATAATTTAGCTCGTTTCTGATCATAAAATACAGCTAGAAACCCACTGTTTTTAGTAAGTAATCTTCCAGCCCATTCAGTAACATTAAATGCAAGAAACTCTGGTGTTATTTATGTGACATTTCTTAACTTCCTAGAAATGCCTGCAGGACAGTGTAATATGGAGTACTATTCCAAAGCTGTGATTTATGTTAAATATTCGCTTCACAAACAAAATGACAAATATAGGGCTTTATGCTCTTTTGTCCTAGAATTAGCTTTAAAAAGGGAAAATATATTTATTTGCATCAATCTAAGAATACATTTTAATAGCCTGTTTCCTTACATTTGTGTAGCCTGTGCACCAAAATCTGAAAACCAAAAAGTTGATGTCAAGGGCATGAGTTCTCATGTACCTTTAAAAATAGGGATTAAGTCAGTTTTGAGCTCTTCAATCCACTGTTACTGAAGAACCAGAGACAGTTGTTTGAATAATGAATTCTTTGGGTTATTTAACTAGAATATGAGATGCCAGGTCATGTTTATCTTTAGAAGACAACCTGTTTTATGAGATCTGAAAATTCATAGAACAGCAGAAACAGTAAGAACGTCCTATATATTGATTTTTTCAAGAACAGTCCCTTTGCATGAACCTGGACAGCCCCCACTTATGAAGCCTACTTTTTTTCTTGCATAATTCATTATTCAAAAAAACATCAAACAAAGAATATTCAAAAAGACCAACAAAATAACTTACATCTTATGGAGATGGATCTCTACGAAGGACAAGTTACACAACACACACAACTCTAGGGCATACAGAATTTCTGCTTGCCAATTAACCTAAAAATTAAGCCAGGATAAAAAAAAATATGTTTTACTGCTGTTTGTGGGGCCTCTTATGCCAGCCATATCAACCAACTAATTCCTAGTACCAAAAATAGCAGTGTGCTTATGCACAATAGTTGGATGTGACTGACGTTTTAAACTCAAAGTCCTTATAATATTAACTAATTCTGAAGGCACAGGTTGACCAGAGAAGTCTTGGCAGCCCCATCCCTGGCAGTGTTCAAAGCCAGGTTGGATGAGGCTTGGAGCAAACTGCTCTGGTGGAAGGTGTCCCTGACCATGGCAAGGGACTGGAACTGGATGAGCTTTAAGGTCCCTTCCAACACAAATCATTCTGTGATTCTATGACTAGAAAATATCATATTTGACTTTTCAAACCGGAATCTTATGTGAATTTGCTGGTTTCAACTGCTGTAAAACAGTAACAAAAGTTGGTCCTTTTCTTTGTCTAGAGATATTCTCATGTTAAAGAACAAAAGCTACTCTATGGATTTAGATGTGCTTCTGTCTTAACCTTGCTGCAGACTATTGTTTCATTTCTAAGAAATACATTGAACACAAAACTAAGAAAGAAAGAGGAAAGGACCTTTAATCAGTTAATTTTATACATCCTGTACTGAGCAAACCATAGACACTTATTTAATAGGCAATTTATTAAAGCCCTTTTCTTCCCACTTTTCTTCCATTGCCATAGCTTTTTCACATTTTTCAGACTCACTCTTCCTTATGTGGTGCCTCTCTATAGACTTTTCACTTATGTTTTTCTAATTTGCCATCAAGCTATCATTTTCTTCTGCCCCAATATACCCACCATCACTCTCTGTCCTACCCCAGGTCATCATCTTTACCAAGAGATATATGAACCTGGGAGAAAAAGTTAGAAGTGCTATTAGAAAGCTAATGTAAGAAGAGAGGTTTCACTCTTTTTGATCAACCACTTGTTCAAAAGCTACCTATCTCCCAGCAGCTAAAGAAGACAAGTGCTGACATTCACAGAACAACTTTGGAATTTGCTCAGCAATTACCTAATTCAAACTGCTGAATTACTAGGAAGAAGGGCAGCAAATAGGAAACCCTCAAAAGGTTTTAAAGAAATATCTTGACTCAGAACTCAAGAAGTCATCTGGTTGTTTCAGAAGTCGTAGGAAGGTTTTTACACAGTGTAAATGTAGGTGAAATTTCTACCTGCTGATACCAGACTCCAACCACCTCCAAATTACAGTTCTCTTTTCCTTCTGTTACACTGGGGAACAGTGAGTAAGATTTAGCCATTTATTATAGATCAAGCTTTTTTACTCCATAATTGCTTGAAATAGCCTTGTGAATGCCCTGTTAATTCATCTGCAGAAGAAATGAATACCAGTTATTGCCAAAAATATGAGAAGCTAGAACATGTGTGGTGAGCACACTTTCAGGCTGGTGTACCACCTCTTGGCCTAGGGAGAATAACCTACATCCATCACAGCGGAAACAACATTTTTTCCCCTATAAACACTTGATATTAAGGTAAAAATGGTGTTGACATTCTTCAGAATGGACAGGGAAGAAGTGTTATCCCTTTTGTCAAGCATCTGGTACACTAAGAACATGTGAAAATATCCTTGTGGCCACTTCCAGTATGTATTTTTGGACCCCTTCTGTAAGTTAAGAGCTACTCTTTTTGCATGTGTTACAAAGCTCAGAGATCTCCCAAAACAAGGGTAAAACTGGATCTTGTGCAAGTTCAGTTTCCTACTGACTTCCCAGGAATAGCACTTAAAAGCTGACAGCAAAACACGAAATCCCACAAAGCCACTCCTTTATCTTCAGGGGCTTTTGGTAGTAATTAGTTAAAAGTATCAAGGTTTGTTGCTGTTTTCTTAATATGCTTTGTACCTACTCTGTCCTACATTGCTTATTTTTCATTTTTCTTCTACTTAATTCAGAAGGTATTTGGGAAAAGGTCTGCCTTTTTATTCTGTGTTCCTATAGCACTACTGCCTGATGCTCTAGTTCCAAGTTTTCACAACAGCTTTAAAGATAGCAAGAAAAATATTACCTGAAAACAGTTGATTTTGCACACTTTGTTTGCTCTCATTAATGAAAAGTGCCTTAACTGCTTGACAAAGATTTTATGGGGTTTTTTTTGAAGTTCTGACTTAGATTTTAAGATTTCAATTTCACAAAAAGATGCATTTATGTGAATTGTAAATGCAAATTATATCAGAAAATATATTCCACTAATTCTTGTATTTCATTACATAAATAATATCTGAAAGTTGCACCATCAGTGGCATAACTATAATATAAAAGGTTATAGCATGGTATTGCAGACAGAGACTTGGCAAATTCCAGGGAAGGGATGGCAAAACCAAAGCAAAATGACCAAATACTGCAAAGTTAGCAGAAAAAATAGCTCAGTGCTATAGAAGTGAAGAGGAGAGAAAGGAAAAGCTGAACTAAACATTAAGAATGACAGAGGTGTGGGTAAGAAACAGGGGATGGGATTTCTAAATTTGGATGCCTACAATGTCTAGTTCTTAGTCTATAATTTCACTCTTCAAAATCAATCCCTAATTAATTGCAGTGCAAGTCACAGTACCATAAAGTTATAGAATTACAATTTGAGCTGGAAGTGGCCTGTGTCATGTAATTCTCAAAGTAGAACTAATTTCAACATTAAAGCAGGTGGCTCAGGACCTGTATTATTTTAGCAATAATTTCAAGGCCTTATATTTTAGAAACCTTCAAAGGGAGCTTTGAAAATTTGGGATCCAGAAGCTCTGTGGAGTTTAATATTAACAATTTAAGCTAAGAAAAGGTCAATTCTTTTGACAGAACTTCTAAGCAAAATGGAAGAATCTGGCCATTTGAAACATAGTTCAATGAGCTGAATTGCTTATTTCTAATGGGATAGAGGCTTTCAGAGGTCAGTAGAAGGGGAAGAATTACATTGAATATAGGACAGAAATTGAGAGTGAGCTATATTTTGCTTCCATTTGTAAGGTTATAAAGATGTAACTGTGAGAAATGCTATCTGTCAAAACAAGACATGCAATTTTCAAATACCTATGGACAAAATGAGACATAACTGTACTTAAATAAGTAGAATACATTACAAGTATATGTGTGCGTGTGGGAAGATCTAAGCCAACTCATTCAATGATAATTAAAACCTGCAGCAGTATTGAAGGCTTACATAGTAAAGAAGCTATACATATTCTATGTCTCAACAATATATTCTGACTCAGAAAACCAAACCATACTAAAAGTATGATTTTCTTAATTCTCTGCATTTTCTTTGTTTGAATTAGACAGTTGAGTAACTATTTTTATTAAATAGAACTGGAATAAAGGGCGTGCTTGGCTCATGTTTGCCTCATGCTAGGATGCTGAATGTGCAAAGGTATCGTAATTTTCCATGGTTTATGGGATTCAGCTGCTTCTTGATGTCTGAAATTTCTACACTTTAGCTACAGATTAAATTAAACTCAGTCATTCCTCATTTGTAATACAATCAGTAACAATGTTTTTTGGTAACAAGGACAATATTTTTTTCCCAGCAAAAGTACTAATTTTTGTTACTGAGGATGGGTGCAAAAGCTTTGTAGAATAAAAGTGTCTCATGGTAGAAGCTGAGGTCAGGTGTGTTAATCAGTTAATTCAGTTTGCTCTTTCTTTTAACCTGTTTCTTTTTTGTTCTGTAAAATTCTTCAAATTATCTACTAATTCTTATGTCTCTTTTAAGTACTTCACTGAATAAAGGGTCAGAATAACAATATGTTTTAAACTGCGTTCCAATATCAAGGAAAAATTTAAACCAAATATTTTGTTTTCAGAGACAAAGTCACTTGATGCAACGGGAAGTTCTACATTTCTCTATTGCACCAAGAAAGAAAAAGTAGAATTTTATATGAGATTCCTTGAAATACAGCTCTGTAGTGTAAAGATATAATTTTATCATGATTACTTTTACCCTGGGAAATATTTTTTTCAAACAACGTATGAGAAGAACTCTACTTGTAGCTGTAAAGCTCCTATAAACAATTTATATAAGCGGTCAAAGGGCTTTGAGTTATCCATGGCAAGAGCATTAGTTACTAATAAAATTAAAGACACTGTTTATATAGCTCATATTTCACAATTTCTTTGTGCTTTTCTGAATTGAACATTTGCAAGTTCGAAGCAAAGAGAAAAATCACTTCAATCCTTTTTAATTGCAGCTAAATAGGACAGTTTTTAATAGGCAGCAGGCATCAATGTAAAGTAAATGCACATAGTATATTTTTAAGATATCCCATGCCTCTTTTCCAGAAAGATTTTACAATTGAAACAACTATTTTTCCTTAAGCTACATGTTGAATTATGACAAATTTCTGACTTTGCACTTAGAGCTAACAGAATTACATGAATTGCTCCCAATGATCAGAGATATCCCAACTTTCTAAGTTTAATAAATATCAACATTTTAAAGTGTTTAGTCAGGATGTTGACTCCAGAGGCAATAAAAGCACTTTACTTATGATCCTTAAGGAAAATGACCCTTACCTGCAAAACTGAAAAGATCTGAAAAAGTGAATTCAGATTATGACTTAAGGCTCCTGATGTTTTCAGAAGCTGAGTTTCTCAGCTCCTTACTGCTGTGTAATGATGACTTCAAGCAATAATTTAAAGATTTTCTAATAACTTGCAAGATTAGAAAGATTGCTGCTTCTTTGACTTTTTAGCCTTGGAAGCTTTGGGTCAGTCTTTCAGAGTCGGGAAGCACTTGTAGCTCTTGTGATAGCCAGCTGTCTATCCAACCTCAATTGGCTTTATAACTAGATAATCCAGAAATTCCAGGCAGAGTAAGTTGATGTTAAAAAAATAAACAAAATAAATAAATATCATGTCTGACATGGGGGAAAAAGAAACCAAAAACCTCTCAAGGAAGTTAAGAGCAGTCTGATATTACAAGTTGATCACATAAGCTTCTCTGTGAAAGAGAGGGAATGCAGGCGGACTATAATTAAAACTAACAATTCTTAAGTTTTATTGGCTAGGGATGAGAAACAAATTTCCTCTTCCTTAAAAAAAGGCTGACTTCTTTACAATAATGTAAGCTATCTTTAATCCAAGTTACCAATATACATCTCACTGTTACCATGAGACAGATGGTCTAGGGACCATAGGCCACATTAATAGACGTGGTCTCCTCTGGGAGGAAATATGGAGCATATTCATCACTGCAGTGAGGTTAGGGTTTATCCCAGAATCCAGGGTTAGCGGATGGTCAGGTCCACACATTTGCTGTAAAGGAGGCTATGGAATTTAAACTGACACAAATAATTAGCTCTTTTTGGCTTCATTTCTGAAGAATGCAGGAAGTGCCTCTAGCAACTGCACAGTTATGCAGGTACCTCTTGGAACCCTCAGACTTTATGGGGTTTTGTACAGAAGGGACCATGAGACTGAAGCCACGGTCATCTCAGAAAACAGTTATATATGAGCTACCAGCCTCCATGGCAAATCTTAACCTAATGTGAACTAACCCCCCCTAGTTTTTAAAGTTTATATAATGGAAATAACAACTGACCCAGCACCACAGAGTACAATTCTAATTAACAGGAGACTCTTCTGAAAAATATCTGTGGTACCTTGGGGAACAATGTAGGTCACAGTATCAATTAAAAGCAGAACAACCTCTTCACTGCTTCTGTAACACTTAACCCCAAACTATTCTGTGGCTGTAATTAAACAATGCATTCTGCATTACATCGCAGGAGTGAAAAAAGTAAATAACTAGTTTAAAAACTAATTTCAAGCTCAGGACTCACTTTATCCCACATAACACAGGCAAGCAGTACAGAATACTGATGTTATCACTATTTTCCTCAGCTTAAGCAGAACCATTACTGTATATTTGATTTTCTTTTACATTATCTTGATATAAATATTAGACCTCTGCAGGAAAGTATCTGAGAATTACTTAATTGAGGATTAAAACCAGCAATTACCTTTGCTGCTGACTGCAAAGAAGATGTGAGATTGTTTAAGACTCTAGGGTTCAGTTTTGGTAACTGGAAGGTTTTAGTGAACACAGTTCTATGCAGAAAAAGTGGGATATAGAATAAATAATTTCTGATAAAATGTTTCTGCAGGGGCCACTACAGGCAGTTCACATAATTATTTCTCTAATATTATATGAAATATCAATGATGACTTATATTTTGAAAGCTTTTTTTGAAAGATTTTGAAAATAGTGTTCCTTTCTAATATTAATAATTTCCTGTTTCTGAGCAACAAAGACAATTTTCAGTAGCATTAAAGCCAGAAGAAAGATATTTGGTCATAAAGGCTCTCAAATTTTGTCCACCTTTGTGTTTGTTTGTCTAGGAATAGTGGGCAATAACTTGCATTCGTTTAAGTCTTTTGAAGTATTGTTTGCTTGGATTGGAGGGGAAGCAAATTCTTCTGTTCAACCTGAGAGGTTGGGAGGTCAACTACATAGCAATGATAAACTGGACATCCTGAGCAATATCTGACAAAATCCATGTGAGAGACCACAAGGGAACATCAACTGACATCAGGAGGAAACAGAAAACAAATGTATAGGATGTGCCTCCAACTCTTCTACTAGTCTACTACTACTATTACTGAGTAATCATAACTAATGAAAAGGTACTGAGGGCAAAATTCGACTTCCTGATAACCATGAAATATTTTCAGCACAAAAATTCTTCACAGAGAAAGGAGTTCATAGTTCTATAGGGGTATATAGGCAAAAGCAAAGACTCATTTCTAAAATCTTAGCAGGGGATAAAGGAATAGTTATGTTAATAAATACGTCCCTCACTACATGAAGGAAGTGGATCTGTATATCAGAGAAATTCCACTTTAATGCAATCAGGATTTGAGAATCAAAGTCTGCTTATGTCCTCTAATGAGTTTTTCACATTACAGTAAGGAGTAGAGGAGCTCAGTTCCCTTTTCCCAATTGAAAAGTTACAATCATGAAAAGCATGTTCACTCCTGATTAGTCCTGTATCCATTGCTATAACATCTCAGTGTCAGTGTTAAGGACTGGAGTTCCAGCTTTGAAAGTTTTCAGCAAATCCAGAATGAAAAAATGGAGTTGCTAAATTCAGAGTTTCCAATCTGAGTGTAAAACAAGAGCCAACAGACAATAAACCATTGCTTATTGCTTAAGAGTTCTCATCAGGACTTGGCAAAAGTCTTAGACCCCTAATTACCTAGCCATTGATTTTTATTCTTCTTTTTTTGACATTAAAATAAAGACAGACTTTGCTGCTGAAAGCAATTAAAAAACATGAGCATGTTTCTTTGGAGGCCTTCACAGTTGAAAAATGGGCCCTTCCATCGTTGCCAAGCAGGAGAGGAAAGCCACTTTCTCCAAGTGAATGATATAGGGTAAGTAGGATGGGAATATGCAAAGGTAGTTTATTTTAGGTCTAGTGAGATGCAGTCACACAGCACTGAAATGACATAAAGTCCTCTCAACCAAACCTTGCTTTTTTGGTATTATTTGTATATTCTGGATTACAAATCAGTGAAGGAAAATTAATTCAGAAATCAATGATCTCAGAAGGATTCAAACTTCATCCTCCTCATGGATGCCAGGAGATGGTTGTACTGAGGTTTTTACGGGATCTGATGTATTATGGAGTTAAAAAATAAAATAAAATAATGATAAAATAAAATAAAATAAATAAAATAAAATAAAATAAATAAAATAAAATAAAAACACGTATCTCCAACAAAAAAACAACAAAGAGAACCTAAGGACCTCGTAACATATTGTGACTTTTTTCCCTGGAGCAATATAACAGAAGAGTGGATGACAAAGTATACAAGTGTCACTTATTTATTATGAGATGACTCTTCAAGTAAGAGGCCAAAAGTAAAACTGCAAAAGTTAGCTGCATGTAGCATGCCTTCTAGCTTCTGTACAGAGTCTGATTGATTCATAATTGCATTAAAATGCAAGCTGAAAGTCTCAGCTTGCATCTTAATCTCAAGCAAAACATAAAATGAGAAAAGCAGTGCTAGCCTCCATTCATCCATAGGAAGGAAGTAAAAAGGAAGTAAATGCTCTCATTAGACCAAGTAATATAGCTCCACATTTCTTCATTTGAACTAGTGGTTGGGGAAGAAGGTGATAAACTGCATTACTTATATGAGATGAATTTCCCTCTACCATATCATCTAATTCTACATTCCTGTGCTGAAGTAGTTTTTTGCTGATTCTGCTGGAGGAAGGAACAGGCACCTGAAAGATTCAGGGTTTCAGGTAAAGTACCATTAGATCATAGATGTTAGCCTAATGTACTGCAAAACATTAACACTAACAGTAACTTGTCTTAAATTAAAGTGTGCTATCTAATTCAGAAAAGCATCTAATCTGGAAAACATAACAAGATTGAGATTTACCACTTCCCTTGATAATTTGTCCTACATTCTCACTGTTAAAAATGCTTGCCCAGCATTTGTTTGCTTTCACCCTGGTACATACATATTCTGCTTTTCTTTGCTACTCTGAAGAATCTTCTTATTCCCAGTCTCCCCTAAGGAATACACTGTCATTAAGTCCTATCTCTCTCTGAAGAATATTTTTCTTTCCACTCTAGTCTCTTTTCTCTCTCTTTATATATATTTAATGTATTTTAAAAGCATAGAATCCCAAACCTGGCACAATATTCTTAACCTCACAGCACATACAAATGAAACCACCTCCTTATGCTTAACTTTTAGTCCTTTAACAAAGTTCATAGTACAAGCCGTGCTAAGTTGTCTATTCTTTCCTCTTGAACATTCTTAGTGTCGCTTATTTCCACTGTAGGGGTCCCCTCTGTGTATGTGTGGCTGGCACTGCTTCTTTCTGGCTGTGTAATACTCTACTAGGTAATAATAATACTGTTTGAGTGGCCTCTGTTTACGAGGCTGGACTGTAACTGGATTGATCTGTCCAACTACTGTGTTCTCTTTTTTCCTGCTTTTTCAATCTTTGCATCATCTGCAAATTTTACCATCCAGGAATCCACGCTGCCTTCCGAATTACTTGTGAAGGTATTAAAATATGCTGTCCACATCCAATTCTAAATTGTGGAAGACTGTCCCTCAAAAATTCTGTGCAAAATTCATTTCTCATTGACTAGTACTTAAGTCAGTCCTGAAGGAATATTATCTTGATAAATTATACTGTTACTTATTTGTACTAGATACAAAGTAAAATTAAATCAAATGCCTTTCAAAAAACTTAAACAACACAGGACCATTCATCAAGCAAATTCATATTCTCAAATTAAGTTTATCTAACATAATTGCTTTGTTTTAGAACAGTGCTATCATGAATTTATTCCTGACATTAATTTATTCTTATGTTTACTTTCTTAGCTAAATCCTCATTAATCTTCCCAATGTTTTTCCCAGGGCTGACATACAGCTAATATGCTGTGCGGTATTGTTTGAAAAACAAAGGTAAAAATAATAGCATGATACTCACACTCCACCTCTCTACAACTCTATATTCCAACACATCTTTTCAGCCTCCTTTCTTAAGGCTCTAAGGTGAAAGTCATCAAGTAATGAGCCTTCTGTTTTACTTATTATATCAGTGGCAGATGTTGTTTAACATGCTTTTAAAGATTCAGTGCTGTTTGCATAGTAGGGACACTGGATCTCCTACCACCATATGGGCTTCTTAAGGAGCAAACAGCACTCTCCTCCTACTGTGTGCCACTCAGTAGTGAAGAGGTTTCAGAGTTTTTGTTCGTCTTTGCATGAATATATGACATGATTAATTGTGACAGTGATTGACTAGCTTCATTTCTTCTTTTTGGTGTTACAAAAAAAGCAGCAAAAATTAGTTATGTGCATCAACAATAAACCAAGAAATAAGCTTCATTAAACCTTACTCAGAGTCTTAGGAGGCAGAATTCAGGTGTCCAGAAACATACTGTAGAGTTCTTTTCCATTATTCTTGACACTGAATTCATCCTAGGTTACCACTTTAAGTACCACATATTTTTGGCCCTTATATTTAGGAAAATAACCTAGACATCCTTAGCTATTATAAATGGATGTCCAGCTGGCAGAGAACTGCACAAGGGTCACTCAGAATCTCCATCTGCCCTATTTATCCCAGTGTCTTGTTAACTCTGAAATCACAGAATAGCAATTTGGACATGAGCAATATATCACTTTAGACTACTTTTACCAGAAATATCTCAGTGTGCATTATCCTGCTATCTTAAACTGCATTCTTCTCCTCCTGAGATTGCAAAGGACCCAGCTGGCAAACAACCAAAATATCAAGTTTCGCACACATCTATTATCATAATGGCAGGAGGTCATATACTGAAAACTGAGAACACAAATGCAACATAAACTAAACTGAATATTTTGATAACAGAAGTTTATCGAGGTTAGTATCCCAGTGCAAAAGAGTCACTGGCACTTTGGGTTGGAGGTTTTTGTTTCAATGACAACTCATCTATTGAAAACTTTCTCTGAGTAAAAAAAAACAACAATCAAACAATGAAATTCCACAATCCTCTTATCTGTCAGTCTCTTCTGGTCCATGATAGCAGCACTATTCAACATAAATACACCTAGTCTTCCTGTCCTGTATCCCAGGCTGCTCCTGCCTGTTACACCTCAGAGACTGATTGTATCTGTACAAGGCCAACAGAGGTTCAAAAGAAATTTCAAAAGCATAACAACGAAATTTTTCTGACCACATGAGATATCAAAACTCTAGACATTTACATCTAAATTATTTGATCATTAAGGATGTCTAGACAATGGAGAGAGACAATAATTTTCAGGGCAAAATCCACCTCCATCTATAGGAGACATCCAAAACAGGTTAGAAGAATTGCATTAAGGAAGAGTCTCTCCATTGACTACCGTAGCAATGTGGACTTCCTCCAAAAGTCAGGTGAGGCCAAATTGTTTTCCTAATAGTTTTCAGTTTGATCAGTTTGTAGATGAGGCATTTTAGATGCAACAGCATCTTGGCAGTCATTGAAGCATTCAATATTTTTTTACTGGAAACACGTACTTTGTGGTCTGGGGGAGCATTGGTGAGGAAAACAATTGCAAAACTATGAAGCATCAATCCAGAAACTCTTTCCTTTCCTCACTTATTTCTGACAGCTAAATTCACTACTCTCACCTGTGCATTAGTCCATTCCATTTCAGGAAAGGGTCCCAGCTGAAGGCCTCTACCTGTGGGATTTTCTTCCTCTTGGCCTTTCTGGAAGTACATAGAGACATCTACTCAGGATACGTTCCAAACTCAGATTTTTCATCGTGTTTGCATACGGTGCTTAGTTGTGTGGTTTGCTTCCCAGGTTGTTTTGTTGGGTCTAGGAGCTCATTTTTACTATAACTGCTTTAGGAAATAATCTGGCATGCCATCTATTCCCTTCAAGCTATAAATTGGTGTTAATACATGTTGAATTGTCCAGAGGCTTTTTAACAAAAACTAAGTGGCATTATGTTATATAATATTAAAAATGTGAGCATGTATTATTGATTATAAGTACCTATTGAATAGCTATTTATCCTTTAAGGGAGAACAAGCAAAGGATATACATTTTACAAGGATTAACACTACTTTTATATTTCAGATTATTTTTTGTATGCAGCATCTACCAATTTCAATACTAATTATTATTAAACCAAGCAAAAAGGCTATAAGGAATAAATAAACATTCTCTTGACAGTCCACCTCTTTCTAGCTAAAATTAGGAATAACTCTGTTACTTCTAAATTTTAGAACCCTGTTTAATTATCACAATGAATTTGTGAAGTTTTAACAGCAGGAGACTATACATTTGATTTAATGAACACAGTTTATTTATTGTGAAATGGAAAATGTGCAATGAATTCAGGTTCCCACCTAGGCATTAGTCAATGCTGTTGTAGAAAATACATGAGTTCTTAACAAACTGCAACAATATGAAAGAGCCCTGTCAGTAAAAGGGAGACTTATGTCACAAGGATTACAATATTTGTTAATAGCAAAACTACCTTATCTGTACTAATGCATTCAATAGCTTTTTACCAGAATGTTTAATGCCTAAGGTACTGAAAAGCATTTTTACAAAGGCCATATTCATTATGATGCTTCTGTAATACTAACCTTCACCTTGTAGTATATTACTTAGGAGACTTTTTGTTTCTATATTACTAAAGAATACAACTTTTTAAAAACAAGAAGGACAAAGAAATAACAAATTTTCGCTCTCATCTGAAAGATTAAGTCATTTTTTAAACAACAAACATAAAACCAGCAGGCTAACAAATGATTCAGGGAAGTCATGAAGCACTGGTGGTACAAAGAATGGCTACTAATAATTGCCAAAAAAATCAGGGAATAACATTTTTTAGTTTTAAGTATAGTTTAAGGAAAAGGGAGTTCTAGCTCCACTTAAATGGACTACTGCTGTCATACAACAGTATTCTTAAGAACTGAGGTTTATACTGATGTTGTCAAATTCCAGGCATTTTGATGCGTTAGCTAGGAGCCATGAGAGCTTTGAGACATGGGAAACTCCTGAGAATGGTTCAGGGCTTAAATGCACTGAGTCACTTCTTGGAGGATGCATTCCCACCTCAGTGAATTGGGATGAATTGAGGCCTGAACACTCAATCAAGCTCATACAGTTACTATTTTTAACACTGAAAAATCCAGATTACAGTGTAATCAGTGGCCACAGATTCTCATACATCAGGACCAAGCCAATTGGGAGGCATTTAATGAATAAGTCCGCTGGGGCTGATGTATTTTTACCACAACAAGCTTCTTCTGTATATGTAGTTTAGTTTGTGGATTTGGTTCTGGAGACTTTTGAAAAGAAATGTGTAGGTTCATAAACACAGATAGAATAAATGCTTACAGAGCAGTAAGCACTGCTCTGACAGAGCAAACAGCAAATGCAGAAATGCAGAGTAAGGAAAATCTGTGTGAAGATCATTCACCAAAGAGGAGCCAGAAATGAGGTTCTGTTGCAAGCTGGCCTTCTTTCAAAATATAAATGATTGCTGTGTATAAGGACATGGGTTATAACCATTGTGACCTAACCATTGATCATGAGACACACTCATAACTGTACCATTTGAGAGGCACAGTGTTTTAATATAGGTACTGAAAAGAGAAAGGAAATCTACAAGAGAGGAAAAAGAGTGATGAAAGATTCAGAAATTACAACCCAGGAAGAACTAAAAATGGGAAATTAAATGGGGACAGTGATCAGTTGTCTCCATTGAGAATAGAATCCAGTGAAACTGCTAGGGTGCTGAAACATCGAAACAAATCCTTTCCAGTCCCGTAGGCTATGACTCCATAGTTTTCATACATGAGAAGTTTATTCCCTAGTAGTTTCAGCAATTTTAATTGGGAGCCAGATGATTAATAGTCAGCTAACAGAACAGGAAACATTCCTTTCTGCTAATTAAATATATATATATGCTTGCTGTCAAAATAAGATTTTATGAATGGCACTAAGTGGATATACAATGCAGAGATGTAATCCTGTTTGTAAAACTAGGTTTTTGAATAAACTCTACTCAAATGTAAATGAGATAGCATTTGTAAACAGCATTCTTCCTAGGCATCATATTGCATGTTAGTAATGTGACAGCCCTGAAGGTGATTGAGTTTCCAAATAAAGCTGTCTTGTGTCATTAGTTACACTAAGGTATCACTTTGTCACCAGCTGCTGCTTCAGAAGGGTATGGGTTTCCTTCTGTCATTTCTGACACCCACATGCACATCTCAGATCTTGCAGGACATCTAAAATAGCACTAGATGCCTATCTTAGACAACTGAATCTCACCCCAGAGTCTTCTTTTTTTTTTTAAGGAGGTCTTCTATTTGTTAAAAGACATTGTCATTGACACTAGCTATAACTGAGTATAAATATATAGTTTACATACAGATTTGGGGGTTTATTGCATAGAAAATCAAAATCTGTTCTTTAATTCAATAAAAAAATAAATAATGTAAGTTTCAAGCTACCTTAGATGTTACGAACTACCATCACAGTTGTGATCCCTTGACAGAACTCGCTTTTAAAGCCCCAGTCTACGCTTTACATAAGACCTAGAGACAACAAGTTTTGGCGTCTAAGTGTTCCATTTCTAGAAGGATTTAAATACACATATAATATGGGAAGCCTTAAAATCTGTGTATTAAGGAAGGATCAATTTAGTGCCATGGAAAAAGAATTAGCAGTAAATATTTGGAAGTCTCTTGGTCCAACAAAAATTACCCTCATACAAGAACATCTTACAGTACCGTACAAGTCAGCCGCACAAAGAAAACTGAGGAAATAAAGGTTTCTGTTTAAAAGAAGTCTTCAGAGGGTGAAGAAGATCTCATGAAAATCTCAAGGAACTACAAAGTTCCTGTTAACCTTATGTAGAGGGCACTGAAGTACTGCTATGCCAAGTAACAGGAACAAAACATGAACATAGGGAGAAGAGAAGTGTCAAGAAAATTGCAATAGTGTTTTTAAACAAAGCAGTGAAAAAATTGTGGCACTTACAGGAACTTCAATGTACTGAACAGTATCTGTGATCACAATGCTAAGTTCCAGTCTGTTCCTTATGCCAATGATGTAATTACTAGATGAATTCTGCAGAATTTACACGTATGCAATTACTAGTCACTAAAATTGGCATTTAGCGTGAGGTGATGAAATTTTGTGGCAAATAACTGCTTTCAAACTAAAAATTTCAATTACATCAGACAATGAGGGGAAGACAAGTTCCAATGAAAAGCTCTGGAATATATAGGAGGCTACAATTTCCTTTTAAAATTTGAATAATTCTTCTTACCAGCTTACAACAGAATAATAAAGAGTTGATAGCACATTGGTGATAAGTCCAAAAATACTTTTAAAACGGGCTTGTGAATGAAACGCAAATTCAGGAGCAGCAGATGGGTTTAACTGCTGTTCAATGTGGAGCGGCTTCCAAGAACATGTTGTATGCAATAATAAATAGCCAGAGACATAAAGTTTCCCCAGTAGTTTAAATCCTGTCCATACAAGCTAAGCGAAGGCTTTCAAGCTTTGGCTCACTGCAACATCTTTACATTTTCCCCTTGTCTACAGCAGCAAAGATGCTTGTTATTGACAATGTGTGTCAGCAATGTGTGCAATTAAAGCAGCACTGAACACAGTTTCACAAGCAGGCAGGTTTCATATGGGCTTTCTGAAACAAGAATAGTTCTTGGCTGCACTTGCAGGTTAATCACATTCAGCACCAGCACACCCATTGTCAGCAGTGGATAATTACACTAATGTACACAATGCCTTGGTTTGTGCATATATTTTACATAATAACCATATTATGAATTGCCTCCCTTTCTAATTCCTGATCTGGATGTGGGAATTGTGATGGTGTAATGTATCTAGGATTTCTGCTGTCGGGATATGACTGCCTCCATGTCTCATGCCCTATTGCTTTGAAGTAAAGTCCCAAAAAGCACAGGAAAAATAGGCAGCAACTTTTCTGTTTGTACTTAAAACCACCAGAAAATGGCTTTGCCAAGTGGCTATGACTAAGTTAAAGCTTCTACACTTGTTATACCGTGTATCATTATATTTGATTGACACAAGTATTTGTGACATGGATAAAACTGGAATTTCTAAAGCCATACAGTAATGCAGAGATGCACAAAAAAGGGTTTTTAAAAAAAAAGAGTACAAGTGACAGAGAAAAGAAATCTACACTGTGATTTAAGCCCATGAAAAATCATTGTTGTCTTCTGTTAAGCTAATTCCTTCAGCAGAAACAAAAGGTTTGTGTGGCAAAGAACATCACTGGTCCAAATAAGTCTCAAGTTCGGTGCCGACATACACTTTATGCATCTCCCTGCATAGGTGCATCAAGGATGATTCTGATTAGTTAGGTATAAAAGCAGAATCTCCTTAATACTATCTTGGACAAGCTGAAGGGAAGGGGATTAGTAGGGAAACAAGTGAAAGAAAAGAAAGGAGAGGAGCTAAGTGAGAAGCTGTATCAGATAAGTCCAGAGATGTCAGACCTTCATGCAGGTTATCAAGTATATGCTTTCTCTGTTGCTTACCTACTATGTTTCTCTGTTTCTCTAGAAAAACATGTTTTCTAAATTGTCCCCCCATAAAACACCTCTTTTTTCAATTAATTATCCTCATAAAATAAAATATTGATATAGCTATTGCAAAACCACATACTGTAACACTACTACTCCTGGAAATGGCCATATGACCAACAAAAAGGGGGCTGAGTAACAAGCACAAGCCTTGATCCTCACTGTCCTCACTGTCAGACATTGAAGCTGTCTTGGGTCACTCAAACTGCCTCCTTCCAGGCCAAAACTGCTCTAGAAAGGGACAGGCTTAAGGACATTAGCCAGAACGTGCAAACAGATCTTCTGTTTAACGGTGTAGACGCAGCCACTTTCTACTATCAGAGATGTACAATACCATTACCTGAAGTAGGAGTACCCAAGAATACAAACTGTATCAATTATTTTGTCATGTCTCTTTCAATTTGAAGTATCTGATGATTTTAGGGGTGGTTTCTAGCAATGCAAATATACTTCTTGTCAGGTTTCTATTCATCAGATTTATCAGTGATGACCACTTCAGTGAGGTTATCCTGGAGTTGCACATTGCTGAATATGGATTACAGTCTGACTGATCTTGCAGTAGTGGTTTTAAGGCGGTTTTGACATTATTTTCACCAGCCGTTTAGACAGGGAATTATGGCAATAAGAGATTACATGATTAAACCTAGCATTTAGTGAAAAGTACTTAAACACGTGCTCAGTAAACTGCTGTCTGTTCTCAGATATTACTCAGCCAGTTGTACTGTCTACAGCAAAAATTATTTGATGTGCATGAGCTCCTCTCTCATAGGAGCATCTTCTGATAAAGTAAGGCTAATTGTCAAGTTTTGGAGGATTCCTTTCCCTCCCTCCCATAAATGTAAAAAGTAAAGGCCTTTTTTTCCAGGAAGCCACTTTTTGCTAACAACCAATTTGAGACTCTTTTGCAACATGTAGGTTTGCGAATCCTGCAAGACTTCAGATCAGCAATAATACTGCTTTCCATCTGAAGCCAGTTCAATATATTTTGCACCTTCTCTCGTGGGTTGTTCACTCTAAATGGTCTTCATTTTAATATGTCTTTGCTGTAACTTTTTAGAGATCATCTTTCTAATGCCCAACTCCTGTGTGCTCAGGTGTTCTCCCCCAGATTGGTAATAAGGGTTAAATACATGCTACAGCCAAAAGTAGTCATTTTCCAGTGTCTTACCTTGAATCTGCTCTGGCAGCCTCTGTGCATGTCTCCTCTGAGACCAGACTGGTTATTAAATTCCGGTTATTTGGAAACAAATTTAGGCTTGGGACAATTTTTTCTACTAAAGCTTTGTCAAATGCATGAGCAACTCTGTCTACATCCAGCAGCTCTTTTACAGGTTTATATTCAGTTCATGAATCCTACATTTTCACAACAATAACAGAAGTTGTTTAACTGTGTGAAAAGTGGGAATTTCCCCAGCTGTTTTGGCAACTGATTTGTGGTCAGTATTAGCTTAGATTAATTTCTGAGCAACAGTGGCATAAGATACTTGCACACGCAATCTAAAGTATTCTTCTTTTGTATTACAGCAAAATGTTCAGTTTTTATCACCTATTAATGCCAAAGCTATTTTCAAGCTTCACAGACTGGAATATGAGGCTTGAAAGAAACTTAGTATTTCACTAATGAAGATCATAAATGAAATAAGATCCTCCAATTCTCTCAGCTTCCCAAACTCTATAGTAAGATTAAAACATTAATGTTGCTGTGTTGCTCTCCCCTCAAAGAAACCATTTACGTTGAGGATACTGGTGTCAGCATGGATCAATGTTATGATGAGCCAGTACTCCTAACAAGCAAATAAAACAGAAATCAGTTCAGGTTTGATGCAGCAGTTCACTTTTTTTTCCAGAGAGCATCTGCTCATGGCTTTCTAACTTTTCAATGTCCTCCTCCTTGTAAGGATAGTACAGATGTTCTTAGTGAAATACTTGAGCTGTCAGCACAACTCAAACGGCAATATAGAGTATTTTCCAGGGATGGAAAAGGCATAAATGTATTGTTTTTTAAGGTATCTGCTGATGCATCAAGCTCATAAAAACACCTGGCACAATTTCTCACTGAAACATCGTTCCCTGTCTTTTCTTTCCTTACTAAATCAAATGACTGCTCTTAGGGTAAGGGATATTTACCAAAATGCATGAATTAGAGATTGGTTGGTGTCCATCATCTCTTTTGATTCCTCTGGAGGCTATAACCATGCTCATCAGCTGAGATGGTGTTTATGACATTTTAGTACCAGAGAAATGTCTGCCCATCAGCTGTCACTGGAGAAAGACACAGGTTTCCTATAGGTGTGATGACATATCTACCACAGACATATCTGTGACTCATCTCAGATACCCTATCACTTTTACAGGGCTACTAAATGTCTGTGGTTTAGGAGGTTTATTACTCCTGGAGAATATTTTTCCAACCTCTGTTTTGCTTCCTTCATTTTAAGGAATGCAGCTTCTTGAGGAGGAAAAGGAGCTTCCATATTTTCTGCTTGTAAAAGTATGTTTTCCTTAGTACCATTGCAAGATGAGTGTCTTCCAGTATGCTAATCATCCATCCAGTTAGTTCAAGACTTTAATGTGGGGTCTCCAAAGTGAATTTTGTTCTTCTGAAATCTCTCCCCCTCTTTATTTTTTGCACATTGATGTTTCTTCAATGGCAATAGGTGCAGCACTTAACACTTTTATTATCAATAGTATATTTACTATCCAGTATACAAGCCTGTGCTTTTCTAACAATGAAAACAACTGTTTCTGGCAATGTAACGGTGTGTATGCCATGTCCAACTTCATAAACGTCCCATTACTTTCAGCTGAATAGTGTATTTATCTCCTAATGAACTGCTGCTCATTTCTCCTATGAGAATTCATCTGAGCAAAACACATTGTTGGCTCTCGCCAACTTTTGCAAAGCGATATAATCCATCCTCCTTCTCACTTCTTTCCTTCTGTGACACCCACTGGGTTGGCTTCTGTTAACTAAGTCTGCTTCTGGAACTCCACAAGCTTTTTGCTGCAGTCAGAGTTGTGATGCTGTACACTGATCTCTTTTCTTTTACAGAGCTGAGGTTC
Source organism: Melopsittacus undulatus (assembly GCF_012275295.1). Taxonomy (NCBI): domain Eukaryota; kingdom Metazoa; phylum Chordata; class Aves; order Psittaciformes; family Psittaculidae; genus Melopsittacus; species Melopsittacus undulatus. Next base: position 6,365,490 of record NC_047528.1, on the reverse strand, counting down.
TCAATTTCCCACCCATTATCTTGAGCCTGGACTCAGACCCTTCTTTTGTTTACCAAATTGTCACATCTTTCCTTGGAATTCTTAGTGACATTCCTGAGGTATCCTACCCTCCCAATCACAAGACCTGTGTTGGGATGTGACTTAGGCACGTACAATCCCTCCTCCACTATTTTCTGCAACAGGACAGCTAAGCGTACTTGATGTGCTCTTGGAAGAGCTCCAGCTAAATGACTGTGAGAAAACAAACACAGGGTGTATGTAATACAGAATACAGAGTCAGGATGTGTTCATGGTGCACACCAAGGATCAGCTGTGTGGGGGTGCAGAGGAGACTGCACTTATGTCTCTTTGGGGTTGGAGTACGTGATCTCCAGAGGTCCCCTTAACTCTGACAATTCTGGTGATTCTTTGAGTCAGTCTAAATGTACATGTAAATAACATGATCCCTCTTTAGAGAATCAGCCCCCCAGAAATGCCAAATGTCTCATTATGGAGCCATTGAGAGTTTTGTATCTCTGATTAAACCCACTACTCATGCATATTTCATGCTTATGGGGTAAAGGGCATTCCTCATCATTCTTAACTTCAGTTTTACAGTCTTTTTGGCTGAGGTAACAAAAAATATCAAGGATCTGAAAGCAGCTATTGTAAGAAAAGAAGCTGCCCTTTGCTGGCATTCACTGCTTGCAAAACTAGACTGGTGTTGCTTTCATTTTCCTCCATCTTCCTGGAGAATTTCAGCTCTGGTGAGGCTGGCTTTGAAGTGTTTCACTCTCCTCCTCTGTGCTTTTTCTCTGTTCCTTTTAACTCCTTCTATGAATTGTGTTCAGTAATGCCTTAGTTCTGGCAGCACTTGCAAGAGGTCTCCTTTAGATCAGATCATGCCTGGTTTCAGCTAGCTGGGAATAACCAAAGAAATGTGATGTCACCTCCCATGACCCAGAGACTGTGTCTTACTGACATGAAGACAGAAAACATTCACTGGTTGTTTTAGAGAGGACTAATCTAAAAGAAGTCTGTCATGAGGCTTTCTTTCAAATATGTCCTACCTGATTTTAAAGTTTAATTTCAAACCTGTCTTTATAACAAAAATACAGCAAAAGGCTCTACAAGCAAAAGAAGAGTAATTACAATTAAAGACATTTGGGGAGTATAATTGTGCTGTATTTTCTTCAGGGGCATAAACATACATTTCAGCTTTTGTGCTAGATCCAAATAAATAAAATCTACTAATTCAGAAACGTGTGGGCAGGAAATCTTTATGCTGTTTAATTTTAGCAGGATGTGAAGTATTAGACATTGACCTCATGACTCACAGGAAAACAATGTGTATTTAAAGAACAGAAATATTGCTCTACTTCATTTGGTTCAGCTTTCCTATATCTATAGGAGACTCAGTGCTTAAAGGCGTTCTCAGATTTCATTGTCCTGACATGTAATCCTCCCAACGACAACAGAATAGTGTTTTTGTGAAATTTCTTTCTTAATATTTCTCAATTCTCTTTAGATGAGTTCCAGTGAGTTAATACTTACATAGAATCATAGAATAGTTAGGCTTGGAAACATCTGTTGTATATACTCACAGCTCTTCAATACAGTTGAACTCTAACTTTTCCTGTCTTTAGGTTTATACCTTTGAAATTTTAGAAGCCTGAAAATCTTTGTATCATTCTGAGTCTGCTCAGAATATATTTATACATAAATTATGCTTATGTTCTGTATCTATAATGTTGTCTCTTTTAACTTTATACAACAGCTCAGCAAGAATATGGTCATACTCAGCAGGTGAAGGGATGTGCATTTATTTGTATACAAAAAAATTATACACACTCAGTTCTTCTGAAGTATTAATCCTTTCTCTGAGTCACTACCCTGAAGAATTATGTCACTGAAAATAGAGATACAGGACAAGCACAGGGGAAAAAAAAAAGAGAAGCTGTAGTCTGGAAAAGTACTTTACGTAACACTTGTAAAGCTCACAACCATGAACATGGCATTCACTGAATCTTGTGACAGCAATAAAAATCATTAGTACCCTTCAATGTCTTCACCATCTAGATACATTTCACAAGGTGGGGGGCAGGTGTTGGTGGAAAAACTGGACATGGGAATGGTGGGGGATAGAGATGAAGAGATTAAGGAAGGGATTAAGAGATTAAGTCTCATGGGAATGCCTGCTGGAAACATTATTCCTTCGGGTGGTGCAGGAGGTCTGGAGACGATTCTGCTACGTCACCAGACTGCTGCATCCTCCATAATCCCTGATGGACAGGCAAATGATACTTAACCCTTTAAAAATGTATGGGTGAAATTAGCTCTGCAATATTAAGTGCTAGCATCAAAGTGCAATGTGTTTGATATTAGTGAGTTCACTGGAGAAAAATGCTTAACAATTTCGTCTTGGTAGCTCTTGAGATTCATGACTGCAGGGTGCCTGTCACAATCACAGCTGAATTTGAAAAATGATAGATCAGATTTATGACAAGATATGAATTGTTCAGGCATTATGTTTTAGTGTGAATACTCATCAGACTGGACAGAAATTCACGATCTCCTTGACATTGCAACACTTGGCTAGAGAAATAGCAAAAATAAATCACTTTTAAAGACGAGATTTCTGGTGTGATTAATGTCTTCCTGATCAGCAAGTCCTAAATCATTCTGATCATGATAATGAATGATCCTATTTTACACAAACATACACATACATCCACTGCACACAGGAGACGGAGCTAAGGTTGCCATGGGAACGTTACCTCCAGATTTTCTGGGTTTATATAATTAAAATAAAACAAGCACAATGTTTTAATAATTTATCTTTGTAATTAAAAGTGCTCATCTTTCCTTTAGTCAGGAATTTAGTTTAGCTGACAGGTGCAGTCCAATGCCATAACTTTACTCAACATTTCCAAAACTTGGTTTTCACAGTAGGGGATACAGTGCAGGAGTGACTACAGTATAGTACAGAAATAGCTGTGTCAGTGTTAAACCAGGTGGTTCAGCTGCTGATAACATAACCTCCATGGCAGCAATGAACTCAGCACAAGCTGTGCAATTGCAGCATAGACTGTGCCAGCTTTTGGCATAGGCTGATGCTAAGGGATGGGAAGAAGCAGAACATTTCTGCAACTTGATTTCTCCCCTCCACCAGCTGCCATTGCCCCACACTCATGTAATCCACCATGGGGAGCACCAGCAGTCCCAGCCTTGCTCACAAGGGTTGCCCTCCACTCACTCTTTCTTTGTTCATCTTTTTTCTTCTCCTGTGCTCCTTCAGGAACAAGTCCTAGCTTTGCCTGGATGTTTGGACAACTTGAGTTAGCTCTGAGTGTAGGAATACACTCAGGCTCCTCATGCTAAACTTAAGTTCTGGGTTTTCAGAACAGGTGACCTACAAACCTCATTGATGTTAACAAAAATATACAGGAAACTGCCTTCCTCAGTAAGTCTTCCCTCCATTTGAGAGCTTCTGTGTCTTACAGAAGTTGCATGAAGATACCTCAAAAGAGTAGCCATTGGAGTCATCTGTCTTTTCAGTAAAGGGAAACTCAACCTTTTGTGCTATCAGTCTCTAGAGCAAGACATACTATTGAAGAAGGCAGAGAGCTTTCTTCCTTGTTTGAACATGTTGCTTGCTCTAGAGACTGAGGCTATCCTATAGGTTGTGTGCAAAACAGAGGATACTCTCACAGTGCCAGCATTATTGATCTAATTGCAGTAACAGTGCCACTACCCTGGGAATATAAGCTTCATAGCAAGCAGCTGATGTACATGTACAGATACTGCTGTCAGTGCTGCAGGCGTGGAAAATGTGCTTTCTGAAGAGCCAGCTGGTGTATTCAAGGGGAAAGGAACTGAGAGAAAACGAGTCTTTGGCACCGTAATGAAATGAGATTGTACCATATAGGTCTGTATTGAGGAAGACGTTTAGTTAAAATATTCAGTAAAAGTCTCCTCCCTAAAGGAATAGCACTTAATACACGTTAAAATATAATTGTATAATTGGAACTCAAGTGTTTGGGTTATGTAAAAGGTGCTGTAGGCGTATCAGCTTAGACAGAGGTAATTAGATCCTGTATATTAACATTTCCCTCTTAAAGGGATAACCAGCAATATTTTTAGTAGTGGAGATGCTTAATCCTAGAAACTTGGAGAAAAATCGGTGTTGTTTGGAACTCCTCATTTTGCAATGTATTTGAAAATCCAAGAGATCAATCAGCGGCATTCTCCTGTATTCATCCTATGATGGAGTAGTAACCTGTGTCTACTTTATTCCTATCTCTGTCGCTGACTGGCCTGTAAGAATATTTTTGCAGTAGATTGCCTGTTTAATGCAACCTCAGCTGGGTGCCCACACAATGGCAATACTGCTACTGCTTTTGGTGAAATCAGCATAAAACTGAATTGCCTGCAAGCATCAGTCATGGGGCTGAAAATAGGACCAGATAGTAGCATTAAATAATACAATACTTAGCATGTATATATAGTAACAGGTCATACAGTGAAGCCACAGAAGTCTGTGACAGGGCCAGGAATAAAGAAATCAGAGCTTTTATCTCCCATGAGTCAAGAGTTAAGAGTTTATACAGAAAAGAGTAAATAGCCACACATCACTGCTTAGCTCAGTCAGTTTGAAGGATACAATAAAAACAAACACGATTTCACTCACAGTAAGTCGAATGACAATCAATGGCTCTACAGCTTCTAAGTATCCAATTGAAGCCCTTTGAAAAATCAAGTGGATGTATGGGACGACAGGTTACTACTCCATCATAGGATGAATACAGGGGAATGCCACTGATTGATTTATTGGATTTTCTAATACATTGCAAAGCATCTAGAGAAGAGGACCTGTTAATTTTGAAAACAGAACACTGCATCTCTAGGAAGTGGAACAGCAGAGCACAAATTAGAGCTGTTTCAAGGGTTTTCCCTCTTTTTATAAGATATGTACAGTTCCTCCAGCCAGGAATACCAAACAAAGCCAAAAAATACCCATGTACAAGGGCTACACCAGTATTTTCTAATTTCATCACTTATCCATGCTTGGCTTTTCAAAAACAAACAAAAAAACCCAAAACAAACAAACAAAAAAAACCCACCCAAAAGAAATTCCAGGAAGCAAACCCAGGCCTTAAGCTCCTCATTGAGAAGTGTGTGCCAAACTTTGGAATCCAATACAAATCTCAACTGAAAACAAGAGAAGATGAATTCACACTTCCCCAGAAATGTTCCCCAGTTTGATGTTTTTCCATCTCTGCAATGTCCACTGAAGACTGCACTATCTCTACTCATAGGAGGCTTTCTGAGGAGTTTGAGAAGAGTACAGGTATCTTGTTTCTAGGTAAGTCAAAGCCTGTCCCTGTAAGTGAAGGGAAAAACCTTGTTTTTTTGGTTTTGATCCTAAAGTCTCAGAAGACCAGGACTTGCGGATTGAAAGAGCTGGGTAGTCTAAACAGAGCTCTCCAATGCTCACCTACACATGACAGGCAAAGAGAAGCAAGGAATGGTCACCAAGACCCATGGGACAAGCATACTTTTCTTTCCTTAGTCCAACACACACCATGTATGGGACAAAGTGATGAACACCCCTCTTTCAGCAGTATTCCCAACACAGATATTAAACAGCTCAACTGGATTTTACTCTTAGTCTAGTGACTGGAAGTTCTCAATACACTTAATAAAGCATCCTTTCAAAGACAGCTATTCAGACCAAAAATCTACAGCAAGAGTGACAGAGCTCGTTTAAATATTCAGAGCCTTTTTCACTTGTCAGTTTTTCAAGGTGCATTAGTTCCAAAAGGTGTTTTCTGTTGCGGAACTGCACCTGAAACTGATCTTTGCAGACAGTAGCTGAGCACAACAGTGCATTTGGAAGCAGGGAATCGCAGCAAGTCAATGTGTCTCTAAGCAGTCTGCACTCATCTCTGGGTTCAAGCTGGAGCTCAGCGGCAAGATGCTAAATGGTTGTTTGTATCAACCCTGCAGGCAAGGCCAATAGGTTACCTACAGCTGAAGAAGTGATGAAAACAGCTGTAGTTGGTAGCAAACACAGCCAGAAGGCCACCACCACCTGAAGACTGTTTCCAACCACAAACCTGTCAAGTCCTTGGCTGTCTCTGCTCATATTTATGGTGCTAAGTGTTTAGGGATAACACTATGCAAGTGCTTCACTCATCTTTTGGGATCTCACCTGCTAACCCATACATATGACGGATGCCTATCAAAGGAGAAGGATTTTTCTCTTTTGAGAATGGTACTGAAACTTCAAACATCATTATATAGGCACGTGTCAGCCACAGAAATATTTTGCTTGCACACTGTAGGTTCAAGAACATTATTATAAAGCAGAGAAATTAAATTCACTTTCAAAGATTCACACACAGAAAATGTGATTTGCAGAGTAACAAGTTCAAAACCTATTGAGCTCATGCTGGTTTCTAGTACTTTCTCATTTGGCCTGGTATAGCTTCATTATTTTCTCATTCTTTGCAGTGTACACTAATGTTTTGAATGAAGAGAAACCATTCCCTATTAGTGACTCCAGAAAAATGAATTTTGCCTTGCAGTTGGTGAATTAAGATTATTAGAACTTTTATCCACCTGCAGAACATATAACAGCTAAGGAACACCAAAGAAATGCTGTGTTTAGTCCAATTTATAACTTCCTCATGCCTTGACTTATACTCAAAAAAGCCATCGAATGCATGACTACATTAGTTGTCTTCAGTACGTTTTGTACCAAAGCTTGCTGGTCCTAAATCCAACTAAAAACCAACAGATACCAATGGACCACATGTAGTGTTACCCTTTATGCTGATTTGAGACTTTGAGAAGGTTTCGTCAAGCTATTCTAGGCATTATAGAGAAGCCAGTCTTCTGGGGTCTTGCACCTTTTAAAAAGGCAACAATACTTTCAGACCAAATAGCCAAATTTCTTTAGGTACCAACTGAGGTCTGAGCAAGTAAGTATCTCAGTAAACTCTACCTTCTGAAGCTGAACTACACCAAAGGTTTGAGGTCTTATTAAGTACAGTGCCTTGGTCTTTAAATTAGTCTTTCACATGGGTTAGCCAAATCCAAACTTACTGATATGGAGGTATGTCACCACAATATGCTTAATCAGTCTTACTTGGGTCCTCTGCATCAGATTCTCACCATCTAACTAGGTGAAGAAGTTATGTAGGAAATTCAAAACAGAATTTGCCCTCTTCCCCTTTCTTGGCTTATTTTAGTTTTAGTTGTTCTTAATTCAAGGAGGTAGAACCTTCTTAAAGAAATGCTTTAAAAACATTGGCAGATTTAACTTATTAGAATTTTTGACAACAAATTATGTTATTATTTACTGCATCATCTAAAATCTTGTCTGACTTCTCACTTTTGCATAACAAAATTCAGGGACCAGCCAACGTGCGTTTTCCATATAAAGAAAATAGACCTCTGTACCACAAACACATTTGACACTTTCAAATGCAACTTTACAGCCTTAAACAGACATTCCACTTCTCCCACCCACCCACCATCTCATACAAGGCCTAGAGTCACCAATTTTTCAGGATTTAAGAGTGGGAGTTTTGCTAATGTAGCAGGTAAGTGCAGAGTTTAGTGACCTGTTTGTTTGTACATACATATATGTGAGATGGTATGGACACGTTTCCCTATGCCTACTGCTATTTACTCTAGAAACACCCTGATAACTTCTTTCTCTCCAACCACATTCATTGACCTGGGGTCTAACAGTGAATTTTAAGTGAGAGCCTGCAACAACAGCAAAGAAAGCAGATATGCATGTTTGAGAAGTAAAGCAAAGTGAGGGAGGAGGTAAGGCATAGTGCTGAATAAAGGAAACACTAGCAGAAGAGAACTTCTTCATAGGCAGATCCTTAGAAGGTGCTCAATCACCATCAGAAGTCAAGGGGACTGGTACTTAAGCATCGCAAGAATCTTGACCTTAGAGTCTCACAAACTCTACCTGAGCTTTTTCACTAATAGAGAAACTGAAGGACAAAAGGTCCTATATATATGCTAGCCTCTGTCAGAGCTCCCAGATTCATCAAAATGGGCTAGAGTGACTCTCTCCATACCTTCTATAGTATCAATGGAAGAACAGGGAATAACATCCAGAACATTTAACTTCCTTTCCCTTGTTTTAAACACTGCATTATGCTTCCCAAATTCCCTTTTGGTTTAGCTGAGGAGATATTTCACCTGGCATTGCTTAAAAACCAAACCATTTCTGCTGCAAAGTGAGGTGTACAACTGCATGCCAAATCACCTCTCACTTCTCCTGCTTTCAGTGAAATTTGGATGAGGTAATTTGTAAAGGTCATTTCCAATCAACAGTTCAATGATTCTGTGATTACTTTGTAGACATTCTTATAACATGAGCTGACCCATTCTGATCTAGAGTCCTTTCTTTTATGAATAAGAAGACAGTAGGAAAAAAAGTCATCACACTACAGAACAACTAATTCTCATTTAATAACAGAATCTTTATTAACTCATGGAGCCCTATGCTGTCCCTTCTGGTGAATACAAAGTCAAGAAACAGCTAATGTGTGCATGAAGAATGTGGATTAGTTTGAGTCCAGCTCCATTTCTCTGGCTCAGCACACTGAACATTTTTATTCCAGTTACACAAGGAAGAAGTAGTTGCTAATGCTCTGTGAAAAGGTGCCACAATCCAGTACCAGTAAGAGATTTATACATGACACCAGTAGAGATGAGGCAACTGTAGACAGAAAATTAAACCTCAGCTTTGGGAAGCTAGCTTCACCACAAGATGCAATAGTCTGGGGTTCAGCTCTCAGCTCTGTGAGGGAGACGATGCTCCTCTGTCCTTAGAGCTGTGCCTGACCTGAGGAAGCAAGCATGAAGCTCAGCAGCCCTACAATAACGATTTAATACGAAAGCTTCTTTGTCATAACCAGTTCTTGCAGTCCTCTGAAAGTTTCTCTTCCCTCTGTCTCTGCTAGCTTCCAACACCTTTACAGGCTTTGAACTTCAAGACAGTGGAAAGACATGCCTTTAATGCTGGAAACTTAAAGAGCTGAATGCCTGGAACTACCTTGGGGGTTGATGCATATGATAAAGAGTGCAAGACACCAGGTCTTTAAGGGAGGAGGTGCAACAGACTTGCCTGTAATACATGCATACACACAAAATTAGATCCTCAAGTGCATTTTCTAGGTCATCCTCTTGTACCTTCTCTGCTCTCCCCTGAGTTTTCTTAATTGTGCTGGGAAGAAATACATGTTTCAAAATGTACCACCAAACTTTGTCTTATGAAAACATACTGTCCTGGTTATTTCATAGCCCAAGCTACTGTGTATGGAGCATTAGTCCTCAGTTAACTTTGCCAGTGCAGTAGTATGCTTTCTGATGCTGTCAAGCTTTTAGTTCCCACACAGCTAATTTATTATCATACTCGAGCCAAGGACTGGAAATCCAAGTGCAAGCACTAACAAGGGGAACGGAATGTGGAGGAAAAGTGTAAATGTTACTGACAATAGTGAGAAGACCTCCAGTCACAGCTCTGAAGATTGTTGTGTCCCGGATTTGATGGGACTCTACAGAGCTTTGCTTAATTCATTGTAGACTGCAGAACCTAGGATTTACTGTGTAGTTTACGAGAGGCATACGGCCCTCTGAACTGGACTGAATGTTGCTCCTAAAGAACAGCCTTAGCAGAATTCCTGAACAAAAATCTGTGTGATGCAGTTGCTGATTCGCTTCCTTGCAACAGGTTTAAGTTCATCAGCTTGTCTGCTTCCTGCTTCATGTATCATTATCTTATGACTATTTTTAAGCAATCTTTGCAAAATAAAAACTTAACCAGAGCTCTGGAAAGTGCTTCTCCCCTACAGCAATTTTATATAATAAATTAGATGATAGTAGCACTACTTGGATGGGTGGAGATAAGAGCCTGTCAGAACTTTCTTAACAAACCCCCTTCTCCAGAGACTTGCAATTCAAATATAACAATATGCTATGGGCAAAAAGTGGGATGTAAAAGCTCAGACCTGGAGGAAGAACTTTAAAAAAGGATGAACTATCGTATTTCAAGGTATACCTGAAAAAAAATACCTTGGGGGGAGGGCTGGCCAGCAAAAAGGAAAGAGGAAATGCTTCGATTTTCACTGATACCATTCCATTTGCCCCTATACCTTTCCCTGTCTTAGCCTCCCCATGGCTTTATGTTGGTCTTAAAATCAATGCTGCATTGTACTTATACTGCACATTTAATTTCATTTCAGTGCTGCATGCATGAAATAACTACTCATTCTCAAGTATCATCAACTTGATTTTCCAGATAGAGACACAAGGCACAACTTGCCCCAGGCCACAGAAGGAACTCTGTAAGTGCCAGGAATAGAAATCGGGAGTTCCTGTTCCCTGTCCTTAATTGAGGCCACAGACACCTCTCTGGCCGTGACTGTTTTATGGATGTGATTATCCTGTTATGGAACTATGTTTAATACAGACTAGGATATCTCCAGGATACATAAGGATTTTAAGGTATCTCACTGCCAGCTGACAATACCTCAGGAACAGTGTGCCAGGACTAACATACTTTAATAGCTGACTGTTATAAGCTATATACCAATCTTACAAGGTGGTAGAAAAGCAGGCATTACTAAATTAAATGCCCTTATAGGTATGCAAATTTTTAATTCATTGAACTTAAACTTCTCTCTTACTTGCAGGATCTATAGTTAATAAAGTGTAAGGGGGTAAGGCTAAGCTAGTGGGAAGTATTTGAGGGTGGAGTACCCCCATGTGCTAGACACAGGGTCCTTTGCATTTTGAGTCCATGGCAAGTTACTTATAGATTTGGGCTTAGAGCTCTAACACAATATACTTGGGTATATTCCAGGTGGACTGTCACAGGTGTGGTAGTGGTAGGTCCAGAAGAACCAAACCTGACAGAGCTATTATGGCCTCTACCTTATTTGTTAGATTTTTCAAGCTCTCAGCTGTGGAATCAGGACTGAGACCTTTATACTACATCTATTATGCTAAATACATCCATTTCTTTGCATTCATCCATCTATTTCTTTGACAGGCTGAGAAAATTGGGGCTGTTCAGCCTGGAGAGGAGAAGCTGCATGTAGACTTTAGAGCAGCCTTCCAGTATCTGAAGGGGGCCTACAGAGATGCTGGGGAGGGACTATTCATTAGGGACTGTAGTGATAGGACAAGGGGTGATGGGTACAAACTGAAACAGGGGAGATGGAAGGTAGATTTAAGGAAGAAATTCTTTACTGTTAGGGTGGTGAGGCACGGGAAGAGTCTGTCCAAAGAAGCTGTGAATGCTCCATCCCTGGCAGTGTTTAGGCCAGATTGAATGGGGCCTTGATCAACCTGGTCTAATAAAAGGTATCCCTCTTTTAGCAGGGTGTTGGAACTGGATGACCTCCAAGGTCCTTTCCAACCCAAACCATTCTGTGATTCTATGATTCATTATCCTTGGTTCCTGAGCAAAGTTGTTTGGAGAAGCTTGTGTTCATGTTGCTATTAAAGCGGCATTTTTATCAAATGAAACTGGGAGATGTGTTACAGAGTTTCTAATAATGTGAAGTCAAGGGGCAGAGGTGGATGATGTTTGAAGAGGACTGACTGGAGGCTGCAAGTAATCTTAATTGATGCAGTCTCATCCATACTCCTTCTTGGAAGATCTGTGAACAGTCCTTCAAGCCATGTGTACAAATTGTCTTGAAAGAGGTTGGGAGCCCCTCAAAATACAGCGAAGAACCCAAACTAACAATTTTGCAATATAGAGTATCAGGAGTCGAGTAGTTGAGTATACTCATTAGCCGTCTTTTATTTAGCAATATAGGCAAATCCTAAAAGTTCTGCAACTGGCCCCAAGTCTGTAGTTACAGGTTTTTCCTATGAAGGATGAGCTCACATCTTGCAAAGAAATCTATGTGTCTACATTGTCATCTGCAGGCAGCTACCTGTTGACATGGGCTGTGTTCCACACTTGCCATAGCTACAGAGCCTCCAGGTGATTCATTGTGTACACTTCGGTGCTGACACCAGCTTACATCCTTCTGAAAATTCATACTGGGCATACTGCATTTAATTACACTGAGCAGCTGTGAGCATCTCCTGGAGGAAATCTCCCCAATGAGATGCGTCAGGGTTCTCAGAATCAAGGTTTCTGAAATGCCAGTTCGAGGAAAAACTGGAAAACAAAACTCAGTTTCTCTAAGAGTCTGACATTTTCTCAGAAAGGCTGTTTTCTGGCCACGTACAACACAGTAGAATATTTGAGCGTTAAGGGGTGTAAATGCTCATTGAAGCTGGGTAAGGAGGCCTGATTTTACCTTACATATTCACAATGATATTTCAATACACTCCATAGCCAAGCAACTCAAAAGAATAGCCCAAACTGCCTTAATATATCATGAGATCATTCTGTGCCATCCCTCCTGGGATTGTAAATGATTAACTCCCACAGGGAGTCAGAGGAATCCCCATCACTAATCTTTCTCCCCATTCAGGTTTCCATTGCATTCAGCACCACCCCCAGCTAGGCTCTCTTTAAGAATCCTGTCCTTAATGATCATTAATACTATTTCAAATGCTTACAGCTGAAGGAAATACAGTCATAAAAGTGCAAATAATAAGTATCTGTATTTTCTTAATGACAATATTTCTGATAGCTACACTGCAAAATAAAAGCTACTTTTCAAAAATCAGGAGAGCTGCTCGGTGACAGTTATCAATTTTATTGCTATTATCACTTAAATATATTTATATAACACCATTTATCACCATTCTTTTCTATGACACCTTATAGATTTAAAACGAAAGTCTATATATTACCTTCTCTTAGTCAGTAATTAGTTTGAAAAAATCAATCAGCTCATGTAACCATGCATCAAGTGATTCCAGTATTTATACATTTCTATTTCAAAGTACCTCATTTTATGTAATTATTATGTATCATTTAAAGTAGAAGTATAATTTAAAAATGGAGTGAGCAAACTCTGAGCTTCTCCTTCAAAATATTCAGTAACTTCTATATGCCTCCTGCCCCACTTTTTCCATAGGTGCGTTTTATTGTCATAATATCTAACCCAGTGCTTGTGACCATGACACTTATCCTGGGTTCAGCAGTAGCAGTCATTTTTCTCCTTCTAAGGTAGATGGTGCAGCACTGTGTTCTGACTTTCGGGCTGAGGACAGTTGCTGATAGCACCGATGTTTTGAGTTACTGCTCAAATGTTTGGTTTGTCCAAGGCCTTTTCTGAGCTCATGCTCTGCCAGGGAGGAGGGGAGGCTGGGAGGAAGGAGAGACAGGACACCTGACCCAGGCTAGCCAAAGAGGTATTCCATACCATAGCACGTCATACCCAGGATGTAACTGAGAGTTACCTGGAAAGGCTGGAGCTCTGGGGGTTGGAGGAGGTATTGGTCGGTGCTTGGTCGGGTAGGGTGGGGTGAGTTATGTGTTGGTGGCTGGTGAGGTGTTGTATTCTCTTCACTTGTTATTTCCTTTATCATTATTATTAGTAGTAGTAGTAGCAGTAGTGATTTGTGTTATACCTTAGTTATTAAACTGTTCTTATCTCAACCCATGGGAGCTACATTCTTTGGATTCTCCTCCCCAACTCTCCAGGAGTTGGGGGAGCAAAGGGGGGGGAAGGTTAGTCAACGAGCTGTGAGATTTGGGTTTAAACCATGACAACACTCAATTCTACTTTATTACTAGCTTAAAAAAAACCCCAAACCATAGCTATATGTACAAAGGTAAAATACAGAGGATATGCATGGCATCCTTTGGCTTCAGGTAAATTTTAAGCAATCTAGAGTGGTGAAAATCAGACTCCATTGCTGTGCTATTAGTGAATATTCTTGTTGTGATGACAGAAAAATGCACAGCAAACATCATGGGCCATCCAGTCCAGTGTCCAGCCCCTGATGGCAGCTAGAAACAGATTTTATGCAAAAATATATGCAAAAAGCCAGTGATTCAATGTGATGCAGGGACTGAAGATCCCACCTACAACAGAAGTTTCTTGCAGTGCACACACTTTTCAAAGAACAAAGCTTCATTTTAAAAGCCACTTTAAGCATTGTTTTCTTAATTTAAACTGACTGCACATTTGTTAAGGAGTGGTTTCTTAGGGAATCTCCTACCAGCCATCCATCTCCTTCACAGCGTACAATGAGCTTGTGGGCAGGACAGTGTCAGAAAAACGAGATGCAGTATTCTCACACAAGCAGAATTATTTTTAACATCTGATCTTGATGCTTTTAGAAAATGCCTGGGCATCACCCCCCTCAGACATTGGCCAGTGCCAGTGAATGACAGCTAGCGAGTGAGATACCTCCAAGACTGAAAAGGCAATGCCTGTTTGAATACCCTAACCAGTGACTTGACTTCTACCTGACTGAGGAGATGGGCCCAGCATTTCAGAGGATTCAAGACCTAACAATATTATTTCCATTTCCATCTAGCCAGACCTCACCAGTGCTGCTTTCTTTTCTTGCCTCCTCAAAACCCTTGCCCAGGCCACTGCCTTCTCATCCTACCATTGAGCTTCTGTCTCTGCATCTACCTTCATTATGCATTTCCTCCATTTGCCCCACATGGATCATCCTCTTGCCCCTTACCCCTCCTTAGGTTTCTGCTGTCCTTGTATCTCCAGCAATACTGATACCTGCAACACCCACTCAGAAAAAAAAATAAACTCAGGATCATTTACTAAGTTGCAATCTACTCACCTTGATACCAGACTATTTCACCAGTACAATGCTCCTCAATGGAACAAGAAGTTCTGAAGAACAGGATCTGCTTTATTAACTTTTCAATACTGGGAGGAGATCCTGGCAGGGTCCCACAGCCTTATAACTTACTACTTTGGCCTCAGAAAAATTCAATCTGGTGGCCTTGGAGTACATTGTATAGTTCATCAATTCCCATACACACTGATGATGGGTGGGAACTGCTGGGAAGGGATTGCACTTGTACTTGAGCCAAGAGTTTTAAAGTGTAGAGGGTTAAGCAATACCTAACAGAAAGAAAAGATAGGGCAAGCTGAATGTGCTTTGGGTTACACCCCATGGTAGTTTCTATAGATGCTATGCCAGAGAGAGAAGAAAAGCTCTTCCTTCCTTGAGCACTGTACACTAATGCACAAATCCTCTGTGACACAACCAATCATACTCAGAGCCACTTGCCAGTGGCAATCCTCCATCTCTTCTGCAGCTCCTTCTATTACTGAGTATTTTTATTTTAACACCACAGTGGCTCAACAACAATAATATGTGGAAGGAGGTTTCTCAGTGCCACTGTCAAATGTTATGCATAGCAAGTGGCAGTAATGTTCCAGCTGGCTTACTCTGCTGATTGTCTATGAATAAGCAGTGTACACTTACAGAGCGTTCTCAAACCCTATACAATACATTGGTTTCTATACATGGATCACAGAAGTCAGAATGACCACAAATGTTTACATCTGTCCAGTTCTGGTGGCCCCAGAATGAGAACTGAAATATGTGAGTGGAGTCAGAGCTTATGTCCACATCAGCAAGCAGCAGGAATGGAGCCACAGGATGAAGAGCTGGTAAGGATTCAACCTTAACATTACACATTTTGTGTTAACCTATTTTTACAAACTGAATACCCTCAAGATTTTAGAGTACTTGTTGTGTTCCTGGAGTACATCTTTCTGTTTAGTTTCATCAAAAAACGCATCCTGTTTACACACTCCAAGCCTACTCTATAATGCAAAACAAAGCAGGACACATGGGTAGAGCTGGGAGATTAATTTCAAAAGCTCATTTATCATTTGAATGAATATTCTATAGAACTACGTCCAGAAACGACCTCAGACTCTCCCACGGAATGCAAAATCCCACTTCATGGAGATGCATCAAGAACCTAAAGCATGCAAGCCTTTGAGCATGGGCTACTGTGTATCATACCTAGTTGGAGAAGCACTTTTTCCTCTTCTCAAATTACTGTTTCTTACAATTACCAGATCTAGGGTATGACAATATCGAGACTATTCTCAATTAAGAACTAAGTGACATACCAGAGTTTGTTCAAGAGACTAATGCCAGTACAGAAAACTAGTAGTTTTCTAGTAGTTTGGTCATGATAAAAGTAATAAAGATGAATGCCAAGACATTTAGTAATGCCAACTAATATTTGTTTTAACAATAAAACCTTCTGTAATGCAACAGTTTTTCAAAACATAGAAGTTTTAGCAGCTGAAGAAACAAGTGGTTTTATTTCTGTGCTCACCTTGGATAATGGAATAGGTCACTATTTTCCTATTTCAGCTAAAACAGAAAAGTAGTAGGAAAAACCCACCAAAGTCAGCTGTTGTGCTGGAGAACTGGTTGTGATAAATGTGCTAGGAGGAAAGAAAGGGGGCAGGGAGGAGAGAGGTACATCTTATCCCTTTTTTAAAAAACCCAACTTTTAAATTATGCTAGGACAGACATAAAAATAAACCTAATTCAGAAGGAAAGTAGGATTTATCACAATACCCAGTCAAGGTCAAAAAATCAGGGAAGTCGCTCATCTTTCAGTGGCATCTCCTCAATATCTATTTTCAACACATAGGGGTAAAGGAGATAAGGCAGAAAAACACTTCCACATGAACGTCAGAATTGTGGCTGAAATGTAATTTAAGAAATGTCTCAGTCAACCTGAAATCCCTTCCCAGCATTCCTAATAAGAGCAAAATGAGCAGGATATTAAGAGTCTGGAGATAACTCTTCTGCAGCACTGAACAAACTATTACAGGGCCCAATTCAGCAAAGTGAGTAAGCACACACTGACATTTAAGTGTGCATTTAAGTCTCATCATCTTCAGTGAGAATCTGATATATGCTTCAGCACTCCTCTCGATGGAGATCTGGGAACGCCCGTCTACCTTACACACAAGACATCCTTTAATCCATAGACACAAATCAGTCCGGTAGCTATGGAGCAACTCTAGGACTCAGGGGACATACATTCAAGTCCCAGCCCTGCAAGATTATGAATAAGACAGTTCTGCAAAACACCTCATGGCACCTGAGGGCCATATTTTGAAACCTGATTATTCCCTCTCTGCTTCAGCTCTGTACCACTGTGACGGAAACACTGGTACTTCCCTACCAGAAATGGGAGAAGTGTTTAAATATGCTAAAGTAGGTTGCAGTAGTGCCACTTCAGGTAGACACTACCTTGCATTTCAGATTCAACTTCTCTGAATTCTTTGCAATTTCAAGGTCAAGGATCATAAAACTGGACATTATTGAAAGTAAAGGTCCAGGACAAGGTTAACTATCAAAGTCCAGGAAATCAAGTTGAAAAGAAAAGCTTCCCGCAGGCACAGTTAAGACTCTTCTACTGCCTTCTTTGGAACATATGGTGTAGTAAGACATGCACACCCTCTTCCTGCCCCCCCAGATTAACTCCCTGGCACCACCTGTTAGGAGTGAGCAGACTGAAAAAATACACCATTGGGAACAGAACAAAATTAGTATAATGGTTCTGATGTGGTGCATTTACGTTACTCACTTCTGTGCCCATAAGAAAAGAAGTCTGTATCTGGTGTAAAATTAAAAGTAAAACCTCTAAATACAGAGTGTGAGCAACACTGCAATCCTGTAACCTGCACTTTTCTTTCAAACGGAGCTGGTTAATAACCTGACCTGGTAATTTTATCACTTGGAGATATTTGCCCTAACTTTGAATTCCTTTGTAGTCTATTCCACTAGCTAGATTTCCTCTGCCACTCAGAATTAGGTATATTACCCTCCTTCCTGAGTTCAAGAGGCACGTGCTTGTAGAAGTCATAATATTATGACTTATGTTTAGATACATGGTTTCATGGTATGTAACTAAAAGATTTCCTAAACAGAAACATCCTTATTTCTTGTGCGAACTTCTTGTCATGTTAACAGTGGATCTGCACCCATAAATGTAGAGATATAACCCTATGAGTCCAAAGCAGAAAGTAATTTATTTAGATATGAGCTGCAGAACAAATGGAAATGAGAAACAGGTATTTAAAGTGATGCATTGGTATGTGCACAGAATATCTCATGTATGCTTGACAGTGGTATCAAAGAGTACTAATCCAACATGTGTTGAACCAACCCAAGATAACTCAGTTTGCTCATTCTCCTTCTCATCCTTCTGAGAATGATCACCATCCCACACACCCACTTTTCATTTGAGAAGCAGTTCATAGACCACCACAAGAAGATAAAACGTTGACTGTGAGGAACTTAATGAGCTTGAAGCACTAAAGAAAGAGGAGGAAAAAAAGTTGGAAATTTTTGATTTTTATTCTCTTGCTCCTTCCTAACAGGATCTGAAAAATCATGAAAGAACTTAAGTGCATCAAAGAATGTCCTTTGAAAATCATGCTTAGAGGCAGGAATACAAATTGGATACTAGTCCCCAGGCCGCTGGCCTACCTTTGTAGTAGGATGGCTTGCATTTTATTTTCCCTACTAACAGTTCACTTTTAGTAATTAGAATTTAACACTGGAAAAAGAGAGAGGTTAAGTTTTTAAAGTTAAAATAAAAAAAAAAAACAAAAAAAGAGATTTTTTCTCATTAAAAAGATGAAAATTAACAAAGCTCCTAAACTGTTAAACTCTTGATGCTATTTATATCACTAGTGGCATCGTGACACAGCAATTAAATTATAACCCTTTCACTAATAGAATGTATTTTTGCCTATTTATAATGGAAGTAAGGAAACGAGAAACTTTAGTTCAGAAAAGTCTCAAGTCACCAGAGATGTAGGCAGGCTGCAGCTTGAGGAAAAGAAGGTAGACAAATAATATGCAAATGTTTGACTGTAACCTAATTTGAGTTTAAATATATTATACGAAGTAGTAGATGATCTGTCATTAACCTCTAGCTGAACTATATTTAGGGTGCACTGGGCATCTATAACCTATTTCCTAAAGTTACTTGATTTTATTTAGGCTACTCTGTCACATAGGAACTCAGAAAATTACACTGCATTCCCTAGTTTGTGGACTGTACAACTAAAACCTGATTTTTGCAGTTTAGCCATTTTTGAGGGTTAAAAAGTTACACAGATGATTTAAAAATAATTACTATTGCTACCATTTTTATGTAACTATATTTCCTACTCTATTTAAACACAGAGGAACAGTTTTAATATCAGCTAGTATTTAAGGATAGTAAGGAAAATGGTTGGGACAAAATATGTACACACCCCCCTCCCCCAGTAAAATCAGCATGATTGTGCCAGTGATCCAATAACCAAACTTGTTTACCTAAAGAAAATAAGTTTTAACAACATGCCATCACTTTTCAATTATTTCAGTAGAATAACAGAAATAACAAACAACGCTGGTTATAGTCTAATGTCAAGCCAGGATGCATATGGGTAAAAATACAGTCCAATCCAACACCTTTCTTAAAAAATAGGGGTGGGATTGCATTACACAGCCAGAAAAGAAACTTCTCTGGCTAACTGCGCCACCTTTTGATTTCAATCTAAAAGAGAAATTAAATGATTGTCCAGTTCCTTAAAGAAAACACTTATTTAAAGATACTCCTGTAGACTTAAAAATGGGTTCAGGAGCTCACTTTGTGTATTTCTTACAGAGAAGTGCAAGGCTGTAAAATTTAGCATTGCTTTTATGGTTAAAAGCCATGCCAGCAATAAAAATGGAAAAAATACATTCAGTCTGGCTGGTTTGTGTTTCTGTAATAACAGATTACACATCAAAATCAATAAAGCTGGGCAAATGGCAGAGT
Organism: Melopsittacus undulatus; assembly: GCF_012275295.1. Lineage (NCBI taxonomy): Eukaryota > Metazoa > Chordata > Aves > Psittaciformes > Psittaculidae > Melopsittacus > Melopsittacus undulatus. The sequence continues at coordinate 6,345,728 of NC_047528.1, read as the reverse complement.
AGTGGTTTAGTAATTACCACTGTTAGTTAAGTATACAACCAACTCTAAAACAAATACTTAATAACCCGTTAGATTCTTCTATGTATTTCTATACTCATACAACCCTGAGAAATAAGGAATCTTTACTTCTCATTCTTTTTTCTTAACATTAAAACGGATCGGCTGTAAGCCCTTATTTATAGGCAACATATCGCAATTTGCACTGAAATCTCTAGTCAGACATGAAATTAAATAGCACAGATATACAAAGGAGTTACAGCATGCATTTAAATACATTAACCACATCCTACCTTGCATCCAAACATCAACGACAAAGTGTTGTTGGTGCATGCAACTTTGCAGTGGCAAATCATTGGTGTAAAGCAGTCAGGATTTTTAACAATAGGGCACATTCCTTTAGTGCTGCAGTAGTGGCAGCCTACTGAAGGCTGAAAACAAGTAGCTAATACAGCACATGGAGTGGCAACATATGCTGCTCAACAGCTAGCTTTTCTCTTGCTGGTCAGAAGCAGCCTGCTTGAATCTCTACCTGTGTCCCATTCAGCCATCCCCTTCTTTGTTGATGAATCAGCGATGCAGCATTGATCACGGATCTCAGGATTTCCCTTCCTCTGGGAAATTAGTTTTCACATCGGGGAAAAAAAAAAGGGGGGGGGGGGGGGAAGAGAGAAAGAGATGGAAATGAGGGGGACCAGCAGGTGTGGCAGTATTAGCATGTAAAAGGATGTAAACGCCTACTCATAACAATCACATAAGATTGTCATGCTAGCTGAAGTGGGCTGAAATTATTCCATCGGAAGAAAAATACTGCAGCTCCTGATTTGGTAAAAAGCCAGTGAGTTGCTGCAATACATAGTCATTGTGGGGAGAGAAGAGGGGAAAAAAAAGAAAGAATTACTTATCTAAGAAGCCAGAATCCTCAGCCTTTATCAATATGCATTCCAGTAAGGATTCCCTTCCCAGCGCCTCCCCGAGAAAAAGAATCAAATCAGTCGCAACTCCGGAGAAGCGATGACCTTTGCTTTCCCCAAAAAGATGAATCTCGGCAGGAAAAAAAAACCTGTACTCAAAGCTGAAAATCCCAGATGCTGGGAGTTTGCAATCAGAGGAATACAAGTAACATTTATCCAATCCTGGCTTGCCACATGGGAGCTTTCTCCAGGCACAAATTTACAAATAGACAGGTTGAAGGATTGCAGGAGACACTGTATAAAGATATAAAGTTACAGAGAAAATACACAGCTTGAAGCTTAAAGCTCAACCCTCTTTAAACTCTCCTTTGGAAGTAATGTAACTAATGACTCCAGCCAGTACTATAACCCTACAACCTGCAAACAGCTTGCTGTGCTCCAGAAATGCAATAATTAAAGAAGTTTGGGAGCATAACGCTGGTTTGGATTCAGTTACAGCTGTCGCTGCTCCTTCAGTTAAAGCAACACCAGCTGAAAATGCATAATAAAGCATTTGGATGAGCAAACCGCTAGCTGTGCTTTTTAAGAGGATTATTTATATCAAAGTTGGATGAATATATCCTTCAGTTTTAGGTTCGGTCATGGCACGCACACAAATACAAAATGAAAAGGCTACGATGTAGAAAGGGATGTCTTCAATGCTTTCACAGCTGACAGCAAGGTAAACCCAGCAGTTGTTTCACAGTGACTTGACCCTGCTTTTTTGCAACTCACCAAGCTCTGCCTATCAAATTAGAAACTCTTTCTAAAGAAATGAGAGCAGCTTGTCTCCCTGGCAATTGCGAGTGAGTTCTTAAGGCACAACTGAAACAATTTCCTGTAATAAGCCCGAACTAGGAATTTGTTACACAACAGAATGGAGAAAATGGCACACGGAGGTCTCTGTGTGCAGCCAGGTCAAGCAGCAAAGAGGCTGGATCGTACAGATCCACCTGAGACTGCAGACCCTAATGTGGGAGACCTTGTCTATTAAGATTTTATGTTTATATAAATATTTATACATGCATATCTGTCGCATATATGTATCTATCTAAATTTTAAGTAGAATTTCTTCAGTATAACCCTCTCTTTGCAAAGTTCAAAACCATAAAATAACCATTTCCTTAAACAGCTTTGATTCTACTCTTTCTTTTGCACCCTGCCATAACTTCCTTTTTACCCTGTTTTTTGTTTGTGGCTAAATTCCAACTTGGTAGAATATTGTTTCTTACTCTGCATTTTTGAACTCAGAGTTTGCAAGAGCCCAAGCTCAATAAAATGATATCAGTTTCTAGACTGAAGTGACAGATAGAACTGCTCCACATTTAGAGTTGCAACCCAGTTTCATTCCTGAAGATTTACTTCTTGCAAATAACAGGCTCTTAGAATCCAGTGTCCTCAATTCATTCAGCTCATACATCTTCTCCTAACAGCCTGGACATGCGCGTTATGTGTCATGGGAGTTCACTACACGATGCCATCAATAATCTAAGTTTCTTCAACCTGTTAGTCCAAAGTGACATGGCAGCAGCACTTGTTTCTGACTTGCTGTGGTAGATATCATCTGAAACAGTGACTGAGCCTGTTTAGAAATGTACCATGGTGACAAACAGCAGCCATAACACTGCTATATCTTTGATCTGTTTATTCCTAGCTTGCCTGTCTCATTATTAAGCTATATATTATCCAGATTTTCTTTCAAGTACTGTCTCTCGCATAACCAGCACTGGTGTAAATATAGAAAAGTGTAGTTTCCATGACAATACATTCCATAGTTACAGCCAGCAGCCACTATCATTAAAACATGAATCACAGTGCTACCTTAAGGTGTGAGCACACATCACTGGCCTTAGAATCATTAATTTGGGAGGGGGGTGGCATGACAATATTTTTAGAAGATACTACTACATAAATGCTAGAAAACTGTGCTATTTAACTGGTTTAGAAGTTCAAATATCCATCCATCTTAGACATCTAAGTGATCAGTAACACTCTCAATCTGTCCTAATCATTAGCATTTCCAATATCAGAATACATTGCATCTGTACTTTCCAATGTTTTAAACACAATGTCCTGATCTAAAACTGGTCTCAATCACACAAATGTTATTTTCAATTAATATTCACAATGCCTACTTAAAATCACCTGCCTTTAATTTCACATTTAGATCTCAAAGAAGGGAAGGAAAATTAGCCACTTAGCTTCTTGGATCTTTTGGATCTGACTGCATTCAGTTGGCTTGTTCTCTCAGAAGGAAGGACATATCTGGTCATTAATATTCCAACTTCCTTCCTGGTCCCTGACCCTGTTGCAGATTTTCAACCAGAACTGGTTAAACCCATGATTTCATTTCAGTGTTAAGGTGCACCAAACATCAATCACCTGAGTATTGCACAAGGCACAAAATACAACCCTTCACACTAATTGTTGCTTTCAAGTGAAAAACTATTACTTGACACACAGTCATTTGGGAAAAGATCAGAAAAGGAAGATTCATTCCAATGGCAAATTGGAATAACTCATATCACAATTGTCCAAGGTATTTACATCAATTAAGTGACAACAACATATAGAAAACTGCCATAAGAAAACATTTGCTCAGAGATCCTACTCTATTTTTCTCCCAGTAGCACTCATCACAGACACAGAAATACATTGCTAATTGACAGGAAAGGCTCTTAAATCACAGCCATACTGTAGGAGCAAGGGCTCTCAGAAAATCTATGTCCACTTTTTGCTCTGTATGATGGCATATACAGAAGAACATATATTGTGGTGTTACTGTGTGAAAAAGAGAGTCCACACATCTGCTGAGTTTTGTGAGCCCTGAAATTTTCTTTGGACTTGAATGCACTGGTCCAGACCACTGTGATGCCACAATGAAGTGCACCTTTTCTGCTGTTAGCAAAAGGGGCTCTCCTAGCAAATTCTAGTGTACTTATTGTCAGAAACTTCGAGTAAAATTACCCTATCAGTGAATAAGTCACCTGCTACTGTCTCAGCTTAGCGCTGGCAAAAGTTACTCTCACCCTCATCTGATGGATGTGGGAGGAACAAGAACCATTGCTCCATTTATCATTCCCATTTGGTCCATTCAGCTGGTAAAATTCCTCTGGCTCTACCAGTTTCTCTGGCATTTGCCTTCACCCAGCCGTTCCAGGTTCTCTGATGATGTCGGTCTTTCATATAGCACTATAATGTGGAAATAGATGAATCAACTTGGAACAAACTATTCCTGAATGTATTATGGCCCATGTTTACATAGAACTTCCTCACCTAATGTGTATATACCTCTCCCTGTATTGGAGCTAGTTCAAATAGCAATCGTTAGTGCTACACCTGATATTTCATGTGAGAATCAAGAAGACCAATATAAGTACAAATAAAATACCTGGAGATTCACAAAGAATTTTTAGATATTCACCCTTGACTATACTATAATATTTAATTGTTCTTTTATTTTTCTTTTATTTTTTTTTTACATTTCTTAAATGCCATAGTATAAATTTGTGTGTTTTCCCTTCCCTGTTTTCACTGCTCAACTTTTTATTCCGTTGCTATACCATTAAAAATTCCTCTAACTCCTTTATCGCATGCATTAGATAGCAGAAGATCAAGATGATCTATAGCCCATTGGCCAAGCTATGTGAATTGTTAACTTTTTTCTAATCTTTTGTTAGAACTCAAAATTACTTTCTCTGTTTCTCTTCTCTAAATTCCCTGTACACTAATCAAGCCTCCTTAAAACCAAAGCTGCCTTTGACAGTGATTAAAGAGAAGTTGTCTTCTCAAAGAACCAGATGAAAGAAAAAGGGAAAAAGCTTGTTGCACCACAGGCAGCATGTACAAAAAGAACCAGAGAGTATAAATATAAAACAAACTTGAAAGATCCCCATCAAAATAGAAATGACAGCACACAACAGTGTCATATGTGCCTTTAGAACAAAAGACTCTCAACCCTCTAGTCAAAACCAAAGTTTTCACAGCTGTCCCGTCATTTGGAGGGACTCTACTTAGAGCATTTCAAGGACCTCAGCTATGTCTACACTTCAGTTGAGCTGGTCATTTTGGGGAATAGAATGGACATGGCAAGGCTTTGTTTTGCTGGCATTGGTCTGCTGGTGGGTATCATAAGCCAGAATCAAATACTTCTGGTTGGAAGGGACCTTTAAAAGGTATCTAATGCCCTTTCCAACCTGGCCTTGAACACTGCCAGGGATGGGGCAGCCACAGTTTCTCTGGGCATCCTGTGCCAGCGCCTCAGCACCCTCATCATAAAAAATATCTTCCTAATACCTAGTCTGAATCTCCCCTCTTTTAAAGTCAATATCCCTTGTGCTATCACAACAGGATCTGCTAAAGGGCTTGTCCCCATTCTTTTTTATAAGTCTCATTTAAGTACAGGAAGTCTGCAATGTCTTCCTGAAGCCTTCTCCATGCTGAACAACCCCAAGTCTTTCCTCACAAAAGAGAGGCTTCAAAGCTTTGGCCACTTTTGTGTCTCTCCTCTGGCCTTGCTGCAAGAGATCAACATCTTTCCTGTGCTGAAGACTCCAGAGCTTCAGGCAGTACTCCAGGAGGAGTCTCACCAGAGCAGAGGAGGAGAATCCTCTCCCTCAACCTGCCATTCATGCTTCTTTTTATGCAGCCCAGAATGCAGTTGGCCTTGTGGAATGCGAGTGCACATCATTGGAGGCCACCCAGGAAAGACCCTACATCACTGGATATCAGCTATATCAATGAAGAAGCTACTATTTTGTGATCTATCCATACCTCATACAAAGCAATGTTTGAACTGGCACTAAGGGGTAATATGAGATGATTGAATTTTCACCCCTGTTCTTTGAAATGGGGATAAGGTGACTTTTGTGTTCAAAAGCTCAGGGCCTAGACTAGATCTAGCCTGCTATAGGAAGTAGAATATGCCCACTTGAATGGAGGTGGGACAGACAGTCCCAGGGACATCTCTATAGAGACAGGTCTGTTACTTCTGTGAGATACCATTGTGACTGCTGGGATCCACTTCTTCTATGCCATGAGCAACAGCTGCTGCATCTCGCACGGTGGCTTATGGCAGATGGTTTGGCTTTCCCAAATCTCTGCATATAGACAAGGATGAGTTGCCAGTTGGCTCCTGCCAACAGCAGACCCTGTTGGTGGAGAGCTCTTTGCTTCGCCTAGAGCTGACAAGGGCATAGACAACCCATGGAGATAGAAAGTTCTCCTCGAGCACCTTTATATCACGGCATGGAAGAATACAGACAGGCAGAGGAGAGCTCGGATGCTGTGAAAAACACCTATGCATAAGGAATTCAGATGTTGTAAGCAGCTTGGAAAGCATTAAATGACTCAATCTCTCCACCTGAAGTTGGAGATAATGTCTTCTAATTAAATGCCCATATCTTGAGGTACACACTCATCTAGACAGTGATTTTTAAGTTAATGGGAATAGTTTAATCACATTCACAAGTATTTACACATTTTAAAGTGCCACATTATCAGCATAGTCTTGTATTTTTAACTAGTGGAAAACTGTCTGAATTATTTAAGAAAACAGTTTTACTCTGTTTAACCATTTACAAAGTCACCAACTGTATAGAATTCTTTAAAGTAGCTTCTTTAGCAAGGTATAAAGTTAAAAGAAAAATGAGAGAGGGGGGAAAAATTACCTGAATTGAATATCAGCTTAAGGAAAAACCCAAGCACAATACTTCCAGTCCTCAATACCTACAAAACAGCCCTGCTTTTCTAAAGATTCCTATTTATATCTTGTGCTAGAACTTTTAAGAATTTCTGTGACAAATTAAACAGAAATAAAGGCCTGGTCCTGCTGACACAGAGTGAAAACACACACACAGCACATTCAGAATATATATGCCCTACTTTAATGTCATTAGGTAGACCTCCCAATTTATTTAAGTGATCATATTCTAATACACCTGCACCTAAGTGAACTTGAAATGATCAGATGAGACATTGCACAGTAGAACTCACCAAGGATTAAGACCTTCCATATTTACCCAGACTGCTGGGGCAGAAGAGGGGTTAGTCTACACCAAAGTTTGTGTTACTATACTCTTGCTAGCACTAAACTGTCTAACTTAGTTATGTCAATATGCATTGGAGTTATTGCACCATACACATATTTGCTGTAAGCCTTAAATAGATGCATAAGCTTGGCCACCGTCCTACACATGGACACCAGCTCTGCATGTGTGTTCTTCCTGCTGTGTGCATGTGGGACTTCCCCAGTAGGAAGCACAATAATTAGTAGCAATTTTTCAGGAATTTTCCAGTCTCCCCTTTCATTCATGTGAATTGGTGAGAAATTCCTCAGGCCTTGATGACAGCCTGAGGGTGATGGAGTTGTTCAGCCTGGAGCACAAGACAAGGCTCCAGGGGAACCTTAGAGCAGCTCCCAGTGCATACAGGGCTGACAACCTGGAGAGGGGCTTTGGAAAAGAGCCTGTAGGGACAGGACAAGGAGAATGGCTTTAACCTATCAGAGGGGAGATTGAGATGAGCTCTTAGGCAGAAGCTCTTCCCTGTGAGGGTGCTGAGGCACTGGCACAGGGTGCCCAGAGAAGCTGTGGCTGCCCCATCCATGGCAGTGTTCAAAGCCAGGCTGGACGGGGCTTAGAGCAACCTGGTCTACTGGAAGGTGTCCCTGCCCGTGGGAGGGGTTGGAACTGGATGAGCTTTAAGGTCCCTTCCAATCCAAACCATTCAGTGATTTTATCAGTTTCTCCTATTTATTTTGAATCTTGCTCCTTGTATCTTTACCAGCTGCCTCAAAATGCTGCAACAGAAGAAACAAGGAAGAGTCAACTTCTATTTATGCTCTCCATGTCACTCATGATTTTATAAACTGATTCTGCATCTTCTCCAACTGGTGTCTTTTCCATAGTGAAAAACTGTAGCCTAATCAATCTCAGGCATTGCTATACCCACAGTTTTTATATATTTGAAGACAGTTATTGTTTATCCCAACTTGTTCTACTTTTTTCAAACTTCACCATAGCTCATGCAATATAAAATCCTTTTCCTCTTTTCCTCTGAAATCTCTACATTCTTCTCAAAGTGTGCATCCAAATGGTGACTTTTCCCAGCAGAAAAATTCCTTCCATCTCTCACTTACAGTAATTGTCTAAATATAGCCCAAGTTTTTTACATTAGCTTTGTGATAGCCTCACATTTTCCACTGAGAATCACTTTGAGATTCATTTCTACTCAACCCCATCCTTCTCTGCTGCCTACCTAATCAATACACATTTGGTATTCATGTAATTGGATATCTCTTCCTACATGCAACAGTTCACATTTGTATCTCATGCTATTGCTTTCAGGCCATTTATTTAGGCTGAACTTTACAAGGGCTATTCCTTCAAGAATAAGCCCATTCCTCCAGGATATGGGCTTCAATAACAAGTACTTGGAAGCAATTCTTCCTGGGATTTAGACTAGTTGGAGCATAGATTTACATCCCCCAAAAGAGTTTCAAAGGGGAAGTCCGCTTTCAAGAACTGTGTCTCTGGTTACTAAGATAAATGCAGTGCTTAGGCTTTATTGCCTTTGGATCATATGGAATTCAAATTCTGGTGATTGTTAGTGGCCTATATAAGTGGGAAGTCAATAAGGACTATACCTGGCAGAAGGAAAATAAGGAATCTGTCTCTTTAAAGAGTCCTGTGTGAAATGCTGTTATGATCTAAATAAAAGTTAGGAGACAGAAGAAATAACATAATCAAAATCAAATAAAAAATCATGTAAAAAAACCTTAATCATCAGTATTATTGTTATTACTATTACTACTACTACTCCCACTATTATTATCTTGACCATTTCCTGAAAGTGTCTTGTAAAGGCCTGACGTTAATTTGTTTTTATTGCAAAGCCAGCGCCTATAGAATCATCTGTAGGAGTGAGAAGTTGAGATTGCTGCTGGCAGCTCCAGAAAGGAAACACCGGAAACCAGTCTTCGCTTCTTGTGTCATATGGTACTACTATTTAGAGTGGAATTATAGGTCTAAAGGAAAAGTACTTGATGAAAGCAGATGTAAAAATAAAACTGATGATGCATCACAATTCACGAGAAGGTTGGGCTTTCTGGCACTTTGGAGAGATAAATTTTTCACAACATTACTAGCTTTTTGCAAGCAAGTCTGATACCTTGATTGAAAAACATCATTAAACAAAGCTATCATCTCAGGCAGACAAAAATAAATAGATTAAACAGATGGACCGAGTCTAAAACGAAGCCCTATTTTGTCAAGTCTTACATTACTTGCTCCATATTATTATGCTTAAGATTTACTATGGCTAAGGGTGCAGGCATACTGGCTGGGTGCTAATCAGACACACATTTCATGTCAGAGGTGAACCCAGGCTGTTGCCACGTGTGCTAGAAGCTCTGTGAGGGTCTTCTTTCACTCAGAAATATTTCCTTATATATGGAGAAGGCAGTCCTGATTAACCTGATGTTTGATTTTTTTTCCTAATTTCTGTCTATACAAAAGTACCCATTTTCCCCAGTTCCCAATAAAATTAGTGTTTCCTAGCAGGTCTTTGCAGTCAGGAAGATTGTCACTGATTTTCCTGATTTTTTTAACTGGAAACTCTGTGTCTGTATCTGGAAAATGTCACTAATCTCACAGCTTTTAGCATTTAATGGCTTTTGAGCTATGAAATTCTCAATCCATAAAAGAAGCAAACCAACCAAACAAACAAAAAGACACCAAATAACCAAAACCCCAAGAAAAACACAGACCTTAAACTTCATTCATTCCAATGTCAGCAGACAGCAGATGTAACAGTGGTCACAGCTAAATCCTACAGTAAGTTTTCCAACAATACTCCAACAAGCCTATAGCAGAAACATCTGTATGACAACACCTGCTTCAGCTCTCTGGTTGCTGGCTTCTCTAACCACAGGATACTCAGGACCAGTCGTGTACATTGGCCCTGCACACAGTAGGCATACAGGATCCCCTTACATGAATCTGACAGTGTAATTTGGGGGACAGAGACTGCAGATACCTCTGTTAAATGCATCCATCCCACATCTGGGAAACAACCATTTTCAACTAGGGAAAAACATCAATGCTTATCCTTTTCTTTTTGGAGAGGGGGCTGCCATTGACTGCAGACCACACAGAGATGCCACCAGCTGAAATTGTAACAATGGCAAAGGGTTCACTGGAGAAAAATGCTCTGACTTTTTCTTCTTTCAATGATTCTTGTGTGTCTTGCTCTGTAGCATGATCAGTTTTTCACAGTAGGAAATTAGAAGGTTACCCAGTGAAAGCTGGGAGGGTGTTGCTTTCATGTTTTTAATATTTATATTAAATTTTATTTTATATTTATATTATTAAATGTATTTTATATCTATAATATAAATTATATAATAATATGCCTTTATATTTATATTATTATTAATATTTGTGGGTTTAATATTAGACAACTTGTCTCTGCGTCCATGGGCTGATGCTCATCATCATAGGTCTAAAAGAGAGACTGCAAAGCCTGCAGGTCACAACAAAGAGATGGAGGAGAAGAGAGTTTAATCCTGGGTTTCCTGGGAATCCTAACAATTCTGTCATGCATGGGAGCTTCTGGAGTAGGCTCTTTTATGGCATAGACACTCTAATCCTCACAGTCCTCACTTGACCCTCCCCTGCAATGTGTTCTGGGAGATGCACAGGGCTGATGACAGTGACCCTACCCTGCTCCCACTGAGTATTGACCACTGGCCCTTTACAGCACTTTTTCTCTTTCTAAGAGAAAAAATAGCCTCATAAGTCAGGACAGGGATTTTCCACCCTGCTGGGACTGCACAAACACTCTCTGTCCCCAGGGCTATGGGAGTACTAGCAGGATCTGTTGGTCTAGGTGAAACAGACCTGTAAATTGAAGTCATTAAGCAAAAGCACTTTCCAGCTCTGTGTTGGTCAGGAACATCTCCTGCCTCCAATGTTTCACCACAGAGGGGGGAAGGAACATTATACAGAGGGAATGTCTTCTTCAAGGTGTCCATGGGAAGAATAAGATGAAATCAAGCTAGACTTTGAAGAGTGATTGGAGTACTCAGTCTGCAGCCCTCTAAAGATGACATTTTTAATGCCTCAAAAAGTAGGAGCTTAGTGGAATATCAATGCATTTCTGAGCAAAAGGAGCCAACACAGCTTTAATTGCTCCCAGTGGCTGCAGGCCTAAGAGAGCTTGCAGAACCCTCTGAACTAATCTGACTTTCTCTGGTGACTGAAGACCACCTCCACAACACAGGGTGGAAAGCCTGCTGCAGGGCCCCATCATAGCCTCAGGACCACTGTGCCACAGGCAGCTCCCATGTTGTTCAGCAGGTGATGTTAATGCAAAGTAACGTGCATGAGATCAGTTTGTGGTGTGAGAACAGAAGTCTCCCTGTCCTCCTGTTATTATGTCCTCCTAAATTAGCACCAGCCAGCCAGAAAAGAAGTGTAAGAGAACACAGGCTGAGGGCTGTTTGACTCTTGCCTGGCTGAGAGCTGTTGTGAGTCAGCTGGAGATACAGCCGGAGAGGACCATAATTCATCAGCATCCCTGGTGCTGCCCCATCCAGGTGTGTGGATGAGCACCTTGGTGGTGGTGGTTGGTTAGCTTACCTGGGGAGAGCTGCCCTCCTGCTTCTGCTCAGTCTGCTCTGCAGCTGACTTGTCTGGAGCAGGCTTCCAGGGAAAACAGAAAAAGCAGGCTAGGCAAAGTCTGCTCACAGGCTGTGCTGCAGCAGGAGCATCCATCTTAGATCCAGTGGAGGAGGAGAGCTTGGACAAGCTCCCTTTTAAAGCAACAGTGCTCCTACTGAGCATGGTGAGGAAGGGTAGTGCTGCGCCACAACAGTGGTTGCGCTGGATATGTGCAGGGCACTTTATAGGCATTAGTTAATTGATCTTTGCAAAGCCCTTTTGAACTAGGCAGTTAAATATCGTCCATCCAGTATTACAGGCGCAGAAACTGAGCCATGTTAACATAAACTTGTGCAGAAGTAGCCCATGATTTTAGGGTGCCTGAGCCAAAAGGCTTTTGGTCTGATTTTGTAGGTGTAGAACATCTGTAAGTCTGACTGACTTTGACAGCACAGAGCATCTGTAACTCTGCTTGCAACTACAGGTGCATGGCTGGTTGTGAAAGCCAGTACTAGGGATATGTCAAGTTGGAAATCCAAAAAAGGAAGCACTCCAAATCACTAAGCCTTTAGGATAATGCTGGCTTTTGTATCTCAGGATATCTAAGCAGAAGAGTCTAGAGTCAGGTTTAATTAGGTTTTGTCTCTCTGCTTTCTCTTTATGCATCTACACAGGCCCTTTCCCTATGGCCTCCCCATGTATTCCTGTGGATCGGTTGGCACAGAGTTGGGGTTTGAGAAAGAAAACAAAACTTCTCTTGTACAGGGACCACTTAGCTTGCATAAACTGAAGGACTACAAGATGCTGGATCCATCACCACACTACAAAAACTGCCATTGGGTAAACAGGACAGCTGATCTGAGAGTGGCATTTATCCTTTCATGGCCATTGGCCATTCTAACTCTGCATTGGCCTCACAAAGGGAGAAAATAGGCAACATAAGTAGGAAACAGGGACAGGGTACACATGGGAGATGCTGCATGGCTGGGAGCTGATGTTAGCAGAGTGGTATGTGAGGTTTGTTTAGTTTACTCTTTATTACCCTCATGGCATATTCCTGTTACACAGCAGAGCCTTAATAAACATAACACCTTTACCTCTAAGTGTGCTTAACCAAACAGCTATAAAAGAGACCTCAGGGGCTGTTTCTCTCCTGACTTGCTAATGCTGTAGCAGTAGTCTACCAAGGCCCATATTTTTAAAGTCAGAGAGATTCAGTCTGGTACCTCGTGGGGTTTGCACTTGTAGGCTGAGCAAGTTTGAAAATAAAACTAAAAACAGGGCAAGTGAGAACACCCACTTGTGACTACTTGTGATTGTAGGTTCATAAATAGCTATAAAAACCTCAGGTTCATCTCACGTAGGGCTCCAAACTGGAGAATTCACTTTCCTTACAGCCATAAGACAACAGCTGAAGCTCCTGTTGTCCTTCAGCTGCGCTTGAAGGTACACCCACGTACTCATGCAGCCTTTTTCTCCTCCAAACTTTACAGATGCGTGAGAGCTACAAGCTGAGTATTCTCCAAAGGGACAGGCTTGAAGTAATTCAAAGTCCTTTGTTAGGCACTCTGTCAATGCTGTAAACATCGCTATTTAATTGATGTACCGTTTTTATTATACGTGCCCTAAGGGAGTATGCTGACCAGAGCCTCTTGTAAACTGAATAAACAAATAAATAAGCAAGCATCCATTGCCTTGGCCAGCTCGCTGTGTGACAGAAAAGTCTGTGTGGTTTAATGTGGTTTCTACACAACAATCTTGTTGGCTGGAATGACTTGTTTGATCTTCATTAACCCTGGCAGGCTCTTCCAGCTCCTTCCTCCACCTCAGCAAAGACAGAGAATGCCACTCTTCCTTTCTGGATTTCTAAGGTCACTTTGTTTATTTAATATGTCATTTTAAAAGCTCCCCATAAAGTGCAAACTGTCAATTCCTTCCCTTCATCTGGAAAATGGGTGAAGAATTTTGTCATTTTCTGTTAAAAGGGATGAAGTTGTATTCTTCTCCCATTATTTTCCTTTCCCTGCTTGTCTATCTACCCCACTTCCCAGCTCTGCAAAGCCATGATCTCTCATTTTGCTTCTCACTTGCATATTGTCTGGACCAAAATACTTCTCTTACGTGCCTTTTAACAAAACCTCAGAAAATACATTTGTACCAGTTATAGTCAGGACTGCAGTGCAAACTGTGCCAACTGGGGATGTAATCTAGCTAAGCCAAGTACTGAAAGCAACATAGACATAAGATCCATCACTCAGTAGGGCTGGCCACTCAAACCCTAGCATTGCTGCTTGAGTGGGTTTTACAGCCTATGCTCATGCTCATGCTCAGCAAAAGCACTATCAGTGCCTTGGTTGGCTGGTTGTACACGTCTATAAGACCTGCAGCCACATACTGACTGCAGTCAGACCTTCATGGTCATGAATGTTATGCATGTGAGCAATTTTACAGCTGTGAGTCACCATTTTGCTACATTCATATGTTCTTTTCCACTCGGGAAAGGAAATGCTTTCATTCACGAGAAGAAAAAATAGGTTTCAAGCAGTATCATGACACAATCACACCCTTTTACAGTGTTCAGATCCTTGTTATGAAATGTGATTCCTCTGAGGCATGACTGCAGCTTAGAGTGCAGAAAAGTGAGTTAAAATGGAAAATGGGTTGTGCCAGCTCTGCCTCCGTGAATGCCCAAATCATTCTGCCTACTGTAGACTTTACTCACATTGCTGCTTAAAAATTGCAGGACAGTTATTTGAGATTGTCTTCACGCTTGAATGCTACAGATAAGTATCATCAGATGTATAGTGTAGAGCTTAAGGAAACTGAAGAAATTAAGATGGACTGAGCAAGAGACTGAAGAGTCCGCTTACATGCCCGGCTGCCCCAGAGCTCCATACCTTTTCCCCCTTAACCAGATTGCAAAATTGGTTTGCAGCACTGGAGGTGCCATAGCCAGGATGTCTGAGTGAAACAGAAAGAAAACAATGTACCCTAGTTCTCCCAGGTATGTGAGGCCCTTGGGATAGTTATTGACTAAACCCAGTTGAAATCAGGAAGTGTCAGGGGACATTTGCAGAATGCTTGAATTTGGACATACTCCTAAAATTGTTTCATAATAGGAAAATGAGACAAGATGTCTGCTTCTTTTCCATAAGAAACTGGTAATGTTTGACCTTAAGTTATGATTAGCTGTTAAAGGACTTTCAAGGAGACTTTCTTAGGATAATCTATTTAGCCTTTAGCACCCACTTATCACTTCATGGTGGAGATTAGGATCGATTCTAAGGAACAACATTACTGAAAGCCTACACTATATATATATATATATATATATACATATTTTTTTTAAGAATATTATTCCTTGAAGGGAATACTGAGAGAATTTTATGTCCTCTTTTTTTCTTTCTAATGCATTGCTATGGAATAAATGACTATGAAAGTAATTAAACACTGCAATTTAGAAAGGATTCACTGAAAAAAGCTGATGGACTTGTGGTCACCCAGAAGGCTCTTAAGATATCTGTGAATTGTGGGTATGATGGTTGCCACATTGCTGCTACCAAGTATTGACCTACACATTGGCTCTGGGAAGAAGTTAAATATTCCAGGTTAAATTTGGAATAATTAAATCAAGGTGAGATTTGGTGCCTGTAAAATGGAAAAAGATTCTGGTAAAGTTTATGATTCTTAGACATACTCTAGACAATTCCAAGAAATTATCTGTCCAACTGCATCCATCTAAGGCTAAGAAATGTAGCATATCTCATACTGAAGCTATTCAAGACTCTTTCCCTATAATGCAGAGGTCCTATTCACACAACACAGCACTTGATCTTGGGTTTTTCATGAAACTAGAAATCTGCGTTGCATTCTTGTGACATCTGTGTCTGAGGATACAAAACATTCTGGGGTTGTGCTGGAAAACTGTGTAGTTTTCAGGCTGTGCACTTTCTTCTCTAGCACTTCTACTGTGGTGTCCCATCAGGGACCTGATCCAGCATAAACCTAACCCAACATAGTTGGGTTCAAAAGTCAGACAAAGAATGACTGCAATATGTCCAGGACTCTGGAGTAGGCTGGGAAGTTAAAAACGTGCATAGTGGGAACAACAGATTTGGAAAACAGTGCTTCTTGCCAATTCTTTGCTCAGAAAGGCATGGATCTAATCCTGCTCTGGGACATTAGAACATCAAATACTGTCTTCAGCACCACTGCTGAGCACTCACCTGTAGTCTGTCAAAGAGTATTTGTGACCACTTTAACATTTTAAGTTTGCAGACTCTTAATGTCCAGATTGATTGCCAAGTTACTTTAATTTAACAATTGATTTTGCCTCAAATTAATTGTGGTAGCAGTCCATATGTTTACTCTTAATCTATGGCAAATGCCTCTTTTACTGGAAATGAAGTTTAATTGCATTACCTCATATTTACTGCAGCAAAAGAGCAGAGGAACAGTCAACCACCTGCTCAACAGACAAGTGACATCACATTAATCTGTGGTGACTTGACCATGAGTTCAAATCCTTACATATATGTGAATGAATGTGTAGGACTGTGCTCCTTAGGTTCTGTTATTATTACTTTTGCTTCTGTTTCAACATTATTGTTTTAAAGATCTTTGTCCACGGATAAATACCCCGTTCAGGTTATCTTTGCCATTCTCATTCCTACATTTCTTAAAAATTAATGTAAGTGTATAGCTGGCTCATGATTCTACTCTCAATCACATTAATTCTGGCTGTTATTTAATGGTTCCTACCAATGTGTTACGTACTATATCATATAAGATGACAATACATCTCCAAAGGCCTCTCCAAAGAGTTGGAAAAAAACTTGCATCTATATATTCATATATAACTTAAAAATTAAATAATTAATCTGCAGGTATTATTGAAAATTACAGTGTTTAAAGAAACAGATTCATTCGGTCGTGAATATATATACCAGCTTGTTTTACCCTGGATGGTTAACAGAAATACAGAAATACTGAAAATCTGTTCTTTAATATGAAATCACTTTTCTGAATAATATAAACTGCCAGCCAGCCACAACCTATAATTAAGCCTCTTTTACTAAGTATATGCAACATAGTGTCTGGTATAGACAATTGCATTTTCAGCCATAGGAAGGAGCTAAAGTTACATAAATATCCTGGAGGAGTACTTAGACATCTCTTTACCTGTAATTATGCTTGTTTCTGGTGTCATACACGTTATTTTGTAGTTATGGGATGAGTGTTGGGACTAGTCTTGTTCAACATCTTTGTTGGTGACATGGACAATGGAATTGAGTGTGCCCTCAGCAAGTTTGCCGATGACACCAAGCTGTGTGGTTCTGTTGATACGCTGGAGGGAAGGAATGCCATCCAGAGGGAACTTGACATGCTTGTGAGATGAGCTGATGCCAACCTCATGAAGTTTAACCATGACAAGTGCAAGGTCCTACACCTGGGTCAGAGCAATCCCAGGCACAGCTACAGGTTGGGCAGAGAAGAGATTCAGAGCAGCCCTGCAGAGAAAGACTTGGGGATGCTGTTTAATGAGAACATGAACATGAGCCAGCAGTGTGTGCTTGCAGCCCAGAAAGCAACTGTATTCTGGGCTGTATCTAAAGGAAGCATGACCAGCAGGTTGAAGGAGGTGATCCTGCCCCTCTACTCTGCTCTCGTGAGACCTCACTTGGAGCATTGTGTGTAGTTCTGGTGTCCTCACCATAAAAAGGACATGGAACTGTTGGAACAAGTCCAGAGGAGGCCACGAGGATGATCAGGGGACTGGAGCACCTCCTATATGAAGACAGGCTGAGAAAGTTGGGGCTGTTCAGCCTGGAGAAGAGAAGGCTGCGTGGAGACCTCATAGCAGCCTTCCAGTATCTGAAGGAGGCTGATAGGGATGCTGGAGAGGGACACTTCACTAGGGACTGTAGTGACAGGACAAGGGGTAATGGGTTAAAACTGAAACAGGGGAAGTTTAGATTGGATATAAGGAAGAAGTTCTTTACTGTGAGGGTGGTGAGGCACTGGAATGGGTTGCCCAGGGAAGCTGTGAATGCTCCATTCCTGGCAGTGTTCAAGGCCAGCTTGGACAGAGCCTTGGGTGACATGGTTTAGTGTGAGGTGTCCCTGCCCATGGCAGGGCGGGTGGAACTGGATAATCTTAAGGTCCTTTCCAACCCTAACTACTCTATGATTCTATGATTCTATAGCAGAGAATTAATAAAGAAATTGTTGAAGTATTAGTACATAATTTATATGTTTATATGCATATGTACCTCACAAGAGGATGCTCTTACATTCTTTGAAGAATATTGCTAGTGATAAAACCAATATATTGCTTTGATTTTTCTGCATCTTTACATGTAACAACAGATTTAACTCATTTAGCACATGAGAACAAATTTCAACAAAAAGCACGTATGAAGCCCTTCAGAGTTTAAGGATGCTCACACAGTCAAATCCTCTATCAACACACCATGGACAAACATATGTTCTCTTGGATTTAAGGGGGATTACTAGTGTTAATATTCCACATATCAGTGCCAGATTGAAATTAAGTACTGTCTAGCTTTAAAGGGTGCTATTCTCCAAATTGCAGTAGGCAAACTGAGCCAAGCACATGGTGGAAAGCAGACAAGAGCCAGACAGTGGAAACTGCCTTACAACCAAGGGCAGAATAACAAAGTCACAGCTAAGCCTCCCGCTCACATTCACATGGGATTTGTGGTTGTTGGTAAAAATGACTTCCCTAGGATGCACTGATTCCCCTAAGGCTCCCCATCACTTCTTGTCCCATATTTGGGAGGTCTTTACGCCTGTAAACCTGAGCTGCCTTTAAATGAAGAGATCTATTTGCAGGGCTGCTGTAACTGCAGGTGACATGCCAGACACGTGAATGTAGGTTGGCATCCTGAGGCTCTGTCAACTGTTCTCTCCTACCACCTGTACCCTTCCCTCCATATCCCAGGCAGTTTCCTCTTCCCTCCCTGTTGGCACATCCAGTCTCTGGCAGAATAACATGAAGCTTGTATCACATTTTGGCACCAGCATATAAAGAAGAGATGCTGAACAGGATTCGGTAGCTGTGGGAGAATTCTATCTACTACTGTGGCTGCCGATCCATTATGAATATCACAGCCAGAAACACCCATCTGGAGTCTCCTACCAGCTGCTCTTGGGCAGGCATTGATGCAAAGATATCAACCAGCTGAAACTTGATCTTAGAGAGGAGTTTAAGCAGAAGTGGAAACTCTACCCATTATCTGTTCCTCTTATTTGAGAGACCAGGGTGCAAGTGGATCATAGTTTAAAGTATTCTTCTGCAATCATGTGGGTTTAAACCATCATACAACCAAAGGAGGGTTAATTTAACTTCCGATGCTGTGTTCTAAAGAAAGATAAACTGAAAAATATCTCAAGACAAAAAAACATAGTTCTTATGAACTGAGCGTTCCTGATACTAGATGTTTCTGTAGAGGTTTTTTACAGCTATTTTGCACAATGGAATACAGTGCCACTTTTCAGTGCAGACACATTCCTCATACCATGAGAAAATCTGACAGTTCTAAAAATGTTTCTTTTTTTTTTACAGGAAGGAAGACAGAAGACCAGGCTGTTTCTACTAGGAGCAGGAAATGTTCTATGCTATGCATTATTTAATGTGAAGAAATCTAGATCATAGGATAATTCATGTTGGAAGTGATCTTAGGCAGTCTCTGGTCTAAACTCCCACTCAAAGCAGGATCAACTATGAAGTCAGATGAGGTTACTCAGGGGTTTATACAGTTAAGTCTTGAAAAATTCCAAGGATAAAGACTGCATAGCCTCTCTGGGAAACTGGGCCCACTGCTTGGCTGTGTTCCACTGGTGAAAGTTTCTCTTTATACCCACTCTGAACACCTCTCATTTCAATATATGCCAATTACCTCTCATCCTTCCAACATGTGCCACTGTGCAAAACCTGGTTCTATCTCCTTGTGGACCAACTCTTAATCATTAAGGTCTGTGATCAGGTCCCCCTTGAAGCCATGTCTTCAAAGGATGAATAAGTCTGGATATTTCAGTCTCTCCTTAAATAGAAAGTACTCCAGCTCTGACAATCTTGGTGGACATCTGCTAAACTTGCTTGAATTTATCAACATCTTCCTTGTGCTGAAATGTACATGCGGTCTAACAAGCTTTGAGAAGGGAAGGATCATTACTTCCTTGGATAGCCTGGCTCCATTCCTGATCATATGTGTTGAATTTCATGAGATTTCTGTTGGCCTCATCCTTCATACTGTCCAGGTCCCTGGGGATGCCAGCCCTGCCCTCAGGCATGTCAACTTATCCCCTGACTATGGTGTCTGCTGACTTGACAAGCATGTGCTTCTGATCTCCAGATCATTGATAAAGATAACTGATAAAGAGGACAGGCCTCCATATAGACTTCTGTGGTACTCCACTTGTTACCAGGTTCACTAACCACTATGCTTTAAGTATGATCATTCAACCAGTTTGTCACTCATGTAGCTGTCCAGCCATCCAAATAATAACATCCCAACCTGGATACAAGAGGACGTGTTGAAAGTTTTTCTAGAGCTGAAGGAAATTATGTCCATGGGTATCCCTCACTCATGCGTCTATTCATTTTATCATAGAACTATGGTAGTCATGGCCATGTCTGATGTAATAAAAACAATTATATGGAGATCACTGCATTTTAACAGAAGTTTTGATGAACTAGAAGAAGCTAGATTAAGAAAATAATAGAATCCAGACTGAATCTGTAGAACCAGAAAGATCATAGGAAGTGGCCATGGTCACCTGCTTTCCTTAAACAAATGCTCCTACTGTTAATGCACCATAAAGCCCTCCCAGGGAAAGAAAGGTCGAAAGGAGAAAAGGAAAATGAGAAAAACAACTGATTGTGGCACAGTGAAGTCACAAATAAGAAAAGAAAAGTGGTACAAGTGCCACAGAATCAAAAATACGTTGGTAGGGAACCCAAGGGGCAACCTGATCAGACCATCCACAACAGCACTCTGCTCCCTGGAAGCACCAAAATAAGCCAGTGGACATCACCCCCTGCTGCACTTCCCACAGGTGAGATGATGAAGGAAAGGAACTTATCCTCCTTAAAGTTTTCACTGTCAAGTTCCCTTTTCCAGCAGATGTCTATGCCCAAGGCTGGGGGAGCTCCGTGAGGGTGTCCAGTGTGTGCCTGGGGCCCTGATGAGGAGTCACTTCACATCCCGAGACAAGATATGAAATAAAGGAGGCACTGGTCCAAAATGGCCAAGTGCTCAGCAGGGCCATTAAACCTTTTAAACCTGTAAAACTTAACCTACAACTTTTAAAAATCATATTTGTTAAGATTTTTTAATATATTTCTCTATTTAATAATAAAAGTATTAAAATTCAGACTCATAACAACTTATGCTAAGCCTAGGCTTACTGAAAAGGTTACATCTAATTAAAGAAATGAAAGTGTATTGCACGGGTGATTCATCTCCAGACTTTAAGGAGTTAAGGAGTGCTACCTTTTTCTGTAATGACTTAGCTTAAACTGAGAAATTGCTGCTTTTTAATGACAGCTCAGACTTCATAAATATGTCACATTACCCCATATTGTAGTTTTTACAAAAGGCTGAATGCAAATATTTACATGTTTTCCAAAGGCCAGTACTTTCTGCTTTTGTTGTGTAAATAAGCATTTGCTTTCATTTCTTTTAGTTTCTGTTTATTATCACTTGAAGCAGGCATATTTTCCTCCTGTGAATTAATCCATTGAAATCTGAGAAAATGATTCAGAAATATATTAACAGACATGCTGTTCTCCTTTTGCAATTTATAAATAAAAGCCAGATAGGAGAATATGAGACATACAACTGAAAATGTAAAGAACACACGGCCAGTTTTTTAAAAGTACCTATAACATGTGAGACTTGACTTTGAAAAGTATCTATAATACTAACCAAAACTAGGCTTCTAATTCTGATTTAGTTTAGACACATTTATGTTATCGAGAATGAAGTGCCAGGACTCTTATTGGTTTTGAAAATTGCACTGATTACCTATTTGCTGTTAGACACCAACACACCAGATTTTCAACCCACCATCTCTCTAATTAACAACCAGTTAAATTCAAATGCAATCAAAAAATTAAGACAGAGAAAATATCTTATATAATTTATTCAATGGATGTGTAGGTATCACACACCCTTCTCATCGCATCCTTCCCACTAGGAATCAAGTTTAGTGTAAAACCCATGTCTGTCTCCACATCATCACATTTAAGTCATTGGACCAGCCTTTGAGGAAGATTCTTTAGGACATAAATCACAGTTTAACTGAAGTTTTCCTGCTTCTGATTTTGTTCATTACTACATCACATAACCAGTGATTTAATTCACTTTGTTTTAAATCAATCTATGTTGCCTCGAGTTTCCTATTTATCTATTTGACATTTATTAAATGGATAATATTAGGATGAGCTGCTCTTTTAGCCCGTGTGCCTTATTAGGAAGAGTGATGCTTCTTACAGCTTAAGGGGATTTTGCACTTCTCCACGGTCCTTTGGTCCTTTGCTAATTCTTCCTGCAACAGGCAGCCAGAAACACAAGGGTTTTTTTGTGATGAGGACATTTGTCCACTAGATGCTGCACTAAGCCCACCTACTTACTTCATACTAACACCCTGCCTTAGACAGAGATCCGTCCTTCTCTGAGGAGGTCCTCCAGGTATCCGAGCTACCTTGGGAAGACGTCGGGCTCATGAGCCTATGAGAAGAGGTGCTTCTATTCAAATTCCCAGCTTGCATTCATCTTTGGTCTTGGACTGGGTGATGGTGAAAAACCTTTGTTGTGACTTGTCAAAGCAATACACAGATTAGTGATCATGAGTTAAATTCCCATATACACCTCACAAATATTTACTCTTTCATACTGAATGTGGCTTAATCTCCCTTTCTCAGGGACATCACCTGCCTTCTGGGGCTCTAGTAACATAGATGTGAAATAAGGAGGAGTTGCAGACTTTGTTGTCTGCTCCTAGGGTTCAGAACTGCTGGAGCAAAGCCCACATCTGGCAGAGAAGCTGATGCTGTGGCTCACTTGCAGAGGGGATAGTATATGCTCTGCAGGAATAGGAAGCTTTAGAGATCTTTCTATTTTCTATTGCCCAGCTCAAACAACAAAAGAAAGACTCTTCTGACTTCCTAACATCTAATTATTCCCACTCAAAAAAAAATAGCCAACCCGAGCATCTGTTCCAAGAGGGAAGATGACACTGGGGTGGAAGAGATGGCAAAGCAACACCAAGGGCCTGTCATCAAAGCCACCTATGGTATAGACAAAACCAGAGGCTCTGCAACTTTTCAGTGTGTCCAGTGCATGGAAGAGGTTTTGACAATTTAGATTTACATTAATTTGCTTGAAATCTACTGTGGGTTTAATTTTGTCTAATTGTCCTTGTTAGAACACATCAAGCTTAATGTTTAAGCTAGAAATTTAAACAAGAACTAAGAAATTTAAATTTCATTAGTTTTCACTATACCTTTTGAATATCTCTTACATTTGTGCTCTAGTGATGGAACTTAAAATACTGGTAATACTAAAACAGTGACTTTTGTTCTACTTCAGTTAAATTATATCTGTCAAGTACAAATACTGTGTTTTTTATTGATCACGCTGCAATTGAGCTGTACAACTTTCTTTAGTCAATCCTGAAATGGAGCTGCTTTTGCTAAAAGTTCTGCAAAACCATTGCAATTTTCTAACAAAACAATACATTGGTGCCTGAACTCCAGCCTTTCCTTTCCAAGACACATTATCCTTTACTTTGGAGCAAGTTATTTCATGCAAGGTCACAAACCAGCAATGGATATAGAATGGGCTAACTTCCCAAACTGCACTTGTCTTCTTGATGGAGAATGGGAGCAAGAGTGAGTGAAGGACTTTGACTACAGCCACTGTGACACAGGATCAAGAAATATGTACAAACTCTATGATGGCTACTACTCTGTGAGAACTAAGAACTCCTGCCCACAGCTGAATTTCTCATATGACATTTAGTTTATGATCTGGGAAAGAAAAATAAAAGCCGCATGACCTCAGAAGCCTCTGAATGTGGCTTCTTCCCCAGCTATTTGTTCCTTGCATCTGAGTAGGGATGCTGACTGCTTCTCTACCATCAATTAACTTTATTCCTTTGCCCATTTGCTGGTCCCAGACAATGATTTTATAAGCTTCTAAATATCACACAGAATTTTTTTTTTTTTGGAAAAAAAATCCTATTTGTTATCCTTGAACCGAAATTTAAATCCTAGCTGCGGACAGCTTAGACCATCATTATGCCAGCAGGATGTGTCTTCAATCTTATTGCATGTGCTGGAGCACATCACACACGCAGACTCAGCTCTCATATTATTGTATGATATTTTCTGAACCTACAGCTTTAAGTACATTTAAGTACATAGAAAATTTGAAAGAAAAATATACACAAAGCAGTAGACAAGATTTCGGATTTCAAACTCATTCACAAAATAGACACTGATTTCAAAGTCTGCGGGAAAACTTCCCACAAACTTTCTGGAATTCCTTCTACTTCTGACTTTTGAGGCCAAATTAATTGCCAAGATAAATTTTATGTTTAATACCAGAAGGAATTATTAGACCACTCAGATTGAGCTCTTTAATACAAGATATTAATTTTCTTCCACTTACTTACCTTGTACTGAACCCAGTAATTTGAGCTAAAATACATGATTTCAGCCCTTGAAAAACTAAATTATTAAGTGCCATAAGCAGAGATTAGAAAAGAACAAGGTGTTACCTTGGGCTTCAACAATAACAGGGAATTGATCAGGTGAGAAATGATCCATGCTCCAAGCTATAACAAAAAGTGAAAAAATCCCAAGATTCCTTCTAATCTGACTTGGGGAAAATTCATCCCTGTCCCCAGTTCTCATGGCAAATTCAATTCTCACCAGCTGTCTAGAAGTACCAGCCAAGTATTTAAAGCAGAGGATTCTCGATACCCTTCTATCTGGCACGTCTTCTCCAGTTGCATACAATGCTGATGTTTTAAGAAAAGGGAAAAGAATATTTATCTGGATCATAGGAGACAAATAATCCTTCCTGGACCTTGTGATCAACTGGATATTCTTAAAATATGAGGTTTAAGGACCGAACAGTATTGCCCAGTATCGCAGTTTCACAGACCCACCTAATCTATTCTGGTTCTGATAATAGCTATTCATGATATAATAGTATTCACACTATTGTGTTTAACATCCGTTGATATATTTATCTTATATAAATGAATAATATTTATAATTATACATTTATGCAGTATAATTATGCACTCTGTCAGAAAACACAGATTCTCATTTTTCAATCTGGCACTTAATGTTCTCATTAGGTATACACTTATTTTTGTTGTGTGAAAAAACCAAAGAACTGATGCTTTTCCATCTTTTCTAGAGATTCAGTATTATATACATCCATATATATATTGTAGATTTTTATGTGTATGTATATATACATACATATGAAGATTTAATTATAGCCACTGACTACAAGTCATTAAGACAACTATGAGAAGCATTATCTTCATATTGACCAGGAAGCATTAGGAGTGTGTTGAAAGTAATGCTGTCTTACCATGTTACAACCATGTTGCATGCTTACAACCTGTAAAATGAGTAAGAAGGACATGTATTTTCATTGAAAGCAAAGTCAGAATGAGCCAAGCAGCAGGACCTAGGCAAGAACAGGGTTCAGGATGTCTCCCAGATGCCATCCATATTTAAGGAAGATTTTTAAAGAAGGTTATCAAATCTCATTTTAAGAACGGCTAAGGTTCTCTAATGTTTATTCTCACAGCTAAGTGGTGTTGTCTTATCTAATTTCTGCTGTCAACCTTTCCCAGCAAACTGGAAAACCCCTTGATATTTTCTCTTGATGCATGAACCCAAGCCCAGTAACCAAATGTCGTGGTTTAAAACCAAGTCCACACATCTCATTCACTCACTCCCCCCTCTCTCTCCCCCAACTCCTGGAAGGAGACTCCAAAGAATGTAGCTCTCATGGGTTGAGATAAGAACAGTTTAATAGCTAAGGTATAACATAAATCACTACTACCATTACCACTACAAATAATAATGATAAAGCCAATAACAAGTGCAGAGAATACAACACCTCACCAGCCACTGACCCATAACTCACCCCACCCTGCCCAACTGAGCACCAACCGATACCTCCTCCATCCCCCCAGAGCTCCAGCCCTTCTGGGTTTCTCCCGGTTACGTCCTGGGTATGACGTGCTATGGTATGGAATACCTCTTTGGCTAGCCTGGGTCAGGTGTCCTGTCTCTGCTTCCTCCCGACCTCCCCTCCTCCCTGGCAGAGCATGAGCTCAGAAAAGTCCTTGGACAAACCAAACATTTGAGCAGTAACTAAAAACATCGGTGCTATCAGCAACGTTCCCAGCCTGAAAGTCAAAACACAGCACTGCACCAGCTACCAAGAAGGAGAAAAATGACTGCTACTGCTCAAACCAGGACACCAAATCACCTTCACCCTCCCAGCAAATGGAGTAGATTGAGGTCCTTTAGCCTGTTTTAGGAAGGATTACTTTTCCATTTTCTTTTACATGCTCTCCAGTGCTTCCACATCTGCCTTAAAATAGCAACTTAGACAAAAGTCTAGCAAGTACCTTATTAACGCTACATAAAATGTTAGACCACATTCAAATTTCTTGCTGATTTTTTTATTTCCCCGGGGGTCACATCACAGTTGTTAGTCACACTCAGAACAGCACTTGGGGAAAATGGCTCACAGCAATTGCTTACAGCTTTATTTCAGTCCTTCTCTAAGACTCATATCCATATATCCGAACTAGGATTTTCCCTTGTTGTTGCAGTTCCCAGCATGTTAAAACCACATCCACCTATTCACATCCTGCCTCTTATTGCTCCCAATTTCAGCAGTAATAGATATTGTGTTGCTGTCTTTAGCTTCTTTTAGCAATAGTTTTGAATCTTATGCACATTTCTTGGTTTTTTATTCCACACCTTCTGTATCGCTTCTGTTTTTACTAGTGCATTGCATTCCCCTCCAGTTTGTTATGGCTGGTTGGTTGGTTTGGATTTTTGTCAGTAAGAAAACCTTTTCCACTATATTATCTGAGACATGACTGACACTCAGCATGTTCAAGTTATGCTAAACCTTCCTATTTCAAGCATATTACCTCTTCACAGACAGGCCAGGAGTTATTTTAATCCTTGAAAAATAATGCATTAAAAATTATTATTGGTTGATGCTACATTCTGTTTGTATAAATATAGATAGACCATGATTATTGCTACCAAGGCAACTGCTAATTTTCGGTTCAGCAATTAACCATTTGCCTGTCACTCCCTTGTTGAGTTACCAGGAAGCTATCTGCACATATTTGGAAGCTATTGAGGCCATTACTTTCTGCAATATAGCCAGAAATGATGCAGCCACAATTTATACAGAGGCATATCCAGGCATCGTGCTGGACTGAAATGCCATATAACAATGCTTCCTAATTTTCACAAAACACTAATGCCAAATTCTGCAGTTTATTCTAATTTCTGGAGAAGTAGTAGCTGATTGCAATGTTGCTCTAAAACAGAGGAAAAATAAGAAGGGGAAAAAAACACAGATCTAAAAATGCTAGCCATAATAGAGAACCCATTACATTTACCCACACAATAATTGTGACTGTGTAAAAGGTATTGTATCTATCCTGTGAGTGGTTTTGGACTTGCTATGCTGGAGCCATAGTGAAGCAGTGCCCAACAATGCTGGCAGAGAGCTGACATTGTACCTTCATAATCAAGGTGTCAGAAGCACAGAGGGTCCTTTTGTCTGCTCAGTTCTGCAGGAGGGGATGTCACTGACACCATTTTTACAGCCTATTCTTTGGTTTAAGGACAGGCAATAGATAATGGGAAAAGCCAGTGCACCTCAAGCAAAATACAAAACAGAAAAGAAACAGATAGCTACCAGGAAACTGAAGATATTTAAGAATCAGAAAGGTTAACATTGAAATGAAAACCCAGAAATGGAACAAAAGTAGCTGTCTTACAGGCAGAACATACTAGAAACCCCTCAATAAAGAAAACATAAGCAAGCAAAGGAGGCAAAGACAGCTTCTAAAGTCCCAAAGGTGAATGTTTGTGTCTCGGAAGTGGATGTTCTGTTTTCTTTTGACATAGGAATGACAAAGATGGGTAATCTGAACCCTATAAATATTGCTCCCTACTGTAAGTTATGCTTCCAGGGAAGTCTGTGGCAATACTCCAATGAGTCAGCTCCTTCACTGAAATTTTGACAGTATTTGATGGAAGCAGCAAATGGCAACTTACTTCAAGCAAGGATTATGAACAAAAATGGAGAACATGAGGTGTTAAGGTTAAATTCAGAAACCAGTTCTTCAGCATCAGAATAAGGCTAAATATTGGGGTTTTCACTTCTTCACAATTTCCACAGCACTTGCTGTGGTGGGACTGTGTCACAGCTGAAAACACCACTCAGCTCAGTGGGTATTCTCAGTCAAAGGAAACCCAGCCCCTCCATGTGCTCACTTCTTACCAGCTATCACAGAACATATACCTTTGTAGGGCTGAAAACATGATCACTGCTCTATATTTCACTGCATATTTTGCTCTGATATTAGACAACTGCATAAAGAGTGATCTATATTGTGTTTAGGTATAAATTAAATACTTGTAAATATACTAATTGATCCATAGACTTAGCTGGATTTGGATCCAGAAAGAAAATGTGTAGGGCAAATAAATAGACTTTGTAAGTGACAAATGAAATTCACTAATTTTATATAATATGATGATAATAGCAATTAACATTCACCTGTGTTAACATGTTAAATAGTACTTTGACTACATCTCTGCTGAAAGGCATGAGATGTCAGTCCATGGAGAGCACAGATCTCACTGCTGGAATGGCAGATGACTAAACCTGATTTTTGGATGTGTTAAGGCTTTCCTGAGATACAGCAATGTCTCAATATAGCCTATGAGCTAAGTGAAAATAAAAAAATATTAATACAAGTAATTTAGAGCTTATAAAGCACTTACTAACACTGACTGCTATAACACCAAAAGCATCAATAATTCAGAAAGAATTATAAAGCATTTTGGATACTAGCTGCCAAGCTCTAAAGTAAAAAAACTTGTGTAGCTCATAACCTGTAAATTCATGAAGCACTCTCTGTGAATTTCCCTCTGTCTGAGCACACATGTTGAAAACCCAACACTAGCCCTGGTTCTTGCAAGAGGCTTTCCTGCCTGTATATTTTTCAAGCCTGAGTTTAGAGGAAGCCCTTTGCTTGTGCAGCTTTAATTTCTTTCTCAAGATTCTCCAGCATTGCTAACAAGCTTTGTCCAAAATGTACAATATTCCTTTCATTCATACGTCTTAGTACTTCTTGTCTTTTTAGAGACATTTTTGCTTGCTAAATTCCATATAGGAAAAGGTCATCTAGACATTCTCAGTGTGTAATAAGTGAGAGTAGGTGGAAAAAAATAAAGCATCATAGACTGTATTATTAAGAGGACAAATGTTTTTGAGCTATGCTTTCTCCTTTCTTTAATAATCTACTGCTTATTATCATTATATTCCTCCCTTGGAAACCTTTCTTCTCAGGGAGTGCTGACCCTTACCCTGCTCTCCCATCTATTCCTCTCCCACTGCACTGATAAAACCATTAAATCTGCATTAAGAACAGTGAAAAGAAGAATGTTTGACAAACTGACTTGACTGCTGCTGACTCTGGTATCATCTGCCATCATTTGCCTCCACTGCTGTCAACTTTAAAGGTCAAAGCAAAGAGTAAGCGTAGCTTCTGAGGAGCAGTGGTTCTGGGGAAGCAGGTTGGCATCTTCAACTGTCTCTAGCAGCTTGTTTCTTATAATGGCTGTTCAAAGGCTTTTATATCCTGTGTCACTCAAGCTGCAAAATTGGACTCATAGGGTTTGGGTGAATTTTTCTGAATTATCAGTTTTTATGTTCCAACAAACAGATAAAAATTCTCCAAAGCTTTAATTACACATGAGTTTTGAAACCCAAATCACCCCTCCTCAGGACAAAGAAGGATGTATAAGCAAACACTGATGTGCCAGGCATTGGGACTTAAACACAGAAACAGACTTGTCAATTTTACAAGGTATGCCAAGAAAGAAAAATTCAGAACTAGAGTCCATTAATTAAAAATGGGATATAAAGCTCACATTTTAAACCTACCTCTCTGAATGTAGGTAATTAGGATTCATTTATCTGCTGAGGTGAGTGACAAAAGATGTGTACTAAATGTATTCTTGTTAAAAGACTTAGTCACATAGTCCTATGCGCAGACATTTGAAAATTAGCCCCTATTCTATCATTATCTTTATGCACTCACGCAGACAATGAACGCAGACAGAAACCTCATACAACCTCACACAAATGAATTTCCATTTGACACTGTTTCTGTAAGGATCACTTTTTCTATAGCCTTCCACTTTGTGGACCCCAATATTGCAAAAAAGTCAATATACACGATGACAAGAAGTTTTCAGTTAAGACCTCAGTGACACCGATTTTGCAGTGGACAAAGTACAAATAGCAAATGTTTGTTTTCCTGTTTATGACCCTTATTTTGCATTTAAGTTATAATACCTCCCTTTCATTTTCTATGAAAGCAGCAGTAATACGTCTTTTCCATTTCTCTGACATTTCCAGAGTGTGCTGTTTCTCAGATCGTAATTCTGGCTATCTCTTTAAACACAGTTTTCTCTTTCACAAAGCTTGCCAGATTTCTTTCTTTTTCTCTTTTTCTTTTTCTTCTTTTTTTTTTTTTAAATCTAGTTCCTGTCAATCTATTACAAACTTTTTCTCAGAAGTTGCGTTTGGCACAGGAATATTTTTTTACTATAATCTTAAACTTTCATCTCTTTCCCATCTGTTTTAGATGACAGTAATGAGAGTCTTAAAATGAGACTCTATTTTTGCAGTGCTCCAAAAATGCCTTCTGTGCTGCATATTGTTTAGTAATACTCTTTGCACAGTGCCATTAATCTCCAAGGGCCAGATGTTGATAGTGGGTTTTAGTGCCTCAAATTCCATTAGAGTCAGAAAGAGGCGAGGATACTTCTCTTTTTGCAGAAAGCAATCAGTACTTGGCAGAAGCAGATGCTAATTGGCCCATTGGGAGAAACATAAATGCACAGATATATGTAAGTGAGCTTGTTTTTTATCAACAGTAACCACAGGTTAACCTCATGGTTTGTCTAAAGTAAATAGCAATTGCTGGGTTTTGCTGAACTGTTATAGTTCTCTACTCAGAAGCAGCAGTAAAAATATAAAATCAAAAGCTTATCTCATTTCAGTTTCCTTCACTGAAAGCTGTTTTTTTCAGTAATAAAAATGTATTCACTGAAAGAATGAAAATGAGAAAATGTATCTCTCAAATTGAAAGTGTGAATGATAGAAACAGCACAAAGCAACATTACCAAATTTTCAGTGTCTAAGCTATAATCTAGACATTTATCAACTTGGATAGTTTCTGTTAGCGGAAATGGAGGATATCTGTAGACATTCCTAACCTATTTTTTCTCATAACAAGGAAACTTCAATTCCATATGCTCCAGAGCCAGGAACCCCTAGATGCTGATAACCTCAACAACATGGAAAAAGAACAGATCCCATTTACGTGCTATTGTTTTTCATAATAATATGAAGCCAACCCACTCATTGGTAAATATATAAACAGTGACTTGGTCTGCTCTTTCTAAACAAAATAAACCTTTCTAACTAAACCCTTTTTTAGGAAAGCAAAAGTTTGATTAAAAAGTCATTGCAATCTCTTAGATCTTCATGAGTTTCAGGTATTTTATTTCCTCCCTTGCTGGTCCATTCACACAGATACTTGCAATGAAATTGCAAGTAATGGCAATCCATTACTTACGGTTTCATGTTTTTAATGAGGAAGAATCAAGCTGAGATCAAACTGTACAATTTAGTTTATACAATATTACCTCCAAACAGGAATCAAGACTTTTTAAAGGACTGGGGTACTGAAGTACCAAGCAACTCCATCTTCCAAGCTGCATGACATGGGAATATTTGTCTGGATTTTTAAGTCACACAAAGCCAGGAAATGAATGTTAGTTATTCCTTCCTTGCATGGTGATGAGGTAACATTCACTTCTAGAAATAGAGTGAAACAAACAAATCCAGAAATACTTAGAGACAGGTTTATTTCTACCAGAGATAGTGGCTTATTCATTATTTTATGGCATTACTGGTAGGATCCCTATCATCCCTACTAAATCGTAGTCCTCCTTGTACAGCATGAGGAAAATCCCCACAAATTCTTTACTAAACCCTTGCTGGAAGCAATGAGAAAGCAGGCATGTCCTCAAAAGAAACCTTTGAACTGGGCAGCTTCTAAGACTGCTGGTTAGAAAAAGAGACCAGATTGACTCCGAAAATATATGCTGAATAGTTTTACATTTATATCCACAGAGTCAAATTTCTACTTATAGGGTCAGAATACTGTATATAACAAATGCTAATAGTAAAATTAACCTTATTTAAATTGAGTTCTTTGAAACATTGATGTTTACTCTGTCATGTTGGACAGACCTACATGAGCAAACTTAACAGCACTACCAAATCCTGCTGCATGCTAGAAGTCAGTTGACTTTACAGTTATGTTATGACAGTTTCTAGCAAAAGTTTATCATAGAATCATAGAATAGTTACGGTTAGAAAGGACCATAAGATCATTTAGTTCCAACCCCCCTGCCGTGGGCAAGGACACCTCACACTAAATGATGTCACCCAAAGCTCTGTCCAACCTGGCCTTGGACACTGCCAGGGATGGAGCATTCACAACCTTCCTGGGCAACCCATTCCAGTGTCTCACCACCCTGACAGGAAAGAATATCTTCCTCATATCCAATCTAAACTTCCTCATCCACAAAAGTGGATGCCATCTGGACACCCTTCTCCATAGATATGTGGTCTAACATAAGCAACTGGGGGAAGCTCAGAAATCAAATGGTCTCGATTGTTATTCATATCACTTCTGTTTTATAACTAGTATTTTATATTTCTTCCACATCATCTCCTGACTCCAGATGAAGTTGAGATCCACTGTGCCATGCAGTGTGCAAAATCACAGGATTGGGACTTGAAGTCTAAACAGAACTACAGATGTGAAAGTGAAGCCTCTGTCTCAGGGTACACATTATCCAGTGTAGGCTGAGAGCTAGATGCTCAAACACAATAAAACAGCCAGGAGAAAAAGGCTCTTTCAAACTTCAAGATGTTTGATGATCACTGAAACATTCACTGCACCTTCTGCCATTCCATAAAAGGTTTTGCACTGAGTTTAATGAAGCTTGTCCTGTAGACAGGGAAAAATGCAGCTCATTTGTGCCTTTTCCACTGCATTTTTCTTCCTTTGGAGCTTCCTTTCCTTCTTCCTCTGCTAAGAGCAGGACTGGACACATGAGAAGAGGATTTGTGCTCACCAGGACAGAAAGCAGGAAAAGAGACAATAGGATGTCTGTGAAATTGGTTTGTGCCATTCCATTCTTCTACCAGGTGTTGATCATGCTAGAACAGAGTAACGTGGGTTTACTTAATTCACCAAGACCAACTGCTTTCTTGGACATAAGGGAGTTTGCAGACAGTCAGCTGGCAGGGATCCTCAGGGAGAAAATCAAGGAACAGCCAAGCCCAGAGGGGATCCTGCTTGTCTATTAGCTCAGGCTTTGTTTTCTTTGTTAATGAAGCCAAAGCCTTTGAAAGGGGAGAACTGGGCATTTGCTAAATGGAGACTGTGTTCTTAGAGTGAGCACTGGCACTGCAATTGATGTGTCAGATCAGATGCTGCCCTGCAGAGATGAAGTGGGATAAAGGGATGAAGCTGGAAAAAGAAGCCAGTTGAGAAATGCAGTGTACAACTGCATACCTTTAAAAGGGACTAAGCTGAATCCACTTTATAGTGGTGCTGAAATAAATCTAAAACAAAGCATTTTTTTTTTTAGAATCATAGAATAGTTAAAGTTGGAAAGGACCTTAAGATCATCCAGTTCCACCCCCCCCTGCCATGGGCAGGGACACCGCACACTAAACCATATCACCCAAGGCTCTGTCCAACCTGGCCTTGAACACTGCCAGTGATGGAGCATTCACAACCTCCCTGGGCAATCCATTCCAGTGCCTCACCACCCTGACAGGAAAGAATTTCTTCCTTATATCCAATCTAAACTTTCCCTTGTTTAAGTTTGAATCCATTACCCCTTGTCCTGTCACTACAGGCCCTTTGAGTTCACTTTGAACTCATGCAATTTATTAGAATAATAGAAATTAAGAAAAAATGGATACATTTGAAAATCAAATATAGCTTAGATCTCCATGCAGCTTGTGGATGAAGTCTGATCAGTTCACATATCAAATTCTGATCCAGTTGTTCTCTGAAAACAACACTATTTTGGTTTTTGATATTCCACGTTCATCAGCTTTCCCATGCTAGAGATGGAGCAGCAGCTGCTGAAAAGTTCAGCATCCTGAATTTGCCACTAGATGTCAATCGCTTATCTTTCCTGCAGCACTGCAGAAAACCTGTACAACATCAAATGAGCATCTTCTCCAGGCAGACTGCTCGGGTACAGTTTCATAATATCCTTTCTTTGTAGCTACCCACTTAGATCAACTCACAACACTAGATGTTAAAATGGACTGTGCAGTTTAAGAGTAGAAAGGTAGGAAATGACTCATAGATAAATAGGGCCATTGCTTCTTTACAGGTCACTTAGTACAACCCTCCTGAGATAAGCAGGGACATCTTCAAATAGACCATATTACTCAGAGCCCAGTCCAACCTGATCTGGAACACTACCATGGATAGGGCATCCACAGCTTCTCTGGGTGATCTGTGCCAGTGTTTCACCACCCTCATTGTAAAAGCTTTCTTTCTTACATCTAGTTTTAATCCACCTTCTTTTAGTTTAAAACCATTGCCCCTTGTCCTATTGCAACAGGCCCTACTAAAAATTCTGTCCCCATCTTTCTTATAAGTCTCCTTATTAAGGACTGAAAGGCAAAGGTTCCTTCAAATCCCAGCTGTTCTGTGATTTGGCTATTCTCAACTTTTCAGCCCTAGATCCTAGCACTGGGCTAGGGGCTGTAATCAATTACTGCCAGAAGTTTCTTATTTTCATTTGGTTTGTTTTGTAGAGGTAATAAATATTGAACACTTACTCGGTTTCTCATGGTACAAAGACCAGCATCTCACAATAAAATTGAGAGTGTTAAAACAAAACATTTCAGTTCTCAATGATTTCCTTTTTGCTTGAAATTATTCAGTGAATTTAAGTGGGATTTGTGTGCAGGTCACATTCAAATCCTTTCTGAAATTTATTTTAGTGAAAATAAAGTTCCTTATAAAACTAAATACATAAATACAGCCCCTGCAATACTCATAAAGAAGGAAAGCATTGCCTAGCTGGAAAGGCACATCCTGACTGAGACCTCCTCCTGCATGCTTGCTTTTCCCTCTAACAAATGTCTACTAAACAATAGAAACTGCTTATACTTTTTGTCACACCAGCACTATCTGGAAAAAAAACTCTTCTGTATTATTTGACTCAAACTGATATAAATTGTACTGGAATCAAGCACAGTATTTTCAGCCACATAATAACACTCAGAAATATCTATAATCTTTCTTTTTTGTGGTGTTTTAACTCACAAGCAAGAACTGGAAGAGATATCTGTATTTTTTATAGATTTACTAGGTTTAGTGGGGTTTTATTCTTTTCTTGTAAAAACTATAGTATCTAGCACTTGCCTTACTGATATGGGCTGTACGCTGAAAAGTTTTCCCAGAAATTTGGTTTTGTACAAAAGCTGGTGGCATATTTCTAAAACACGGAAAGCCTTTACTAGATAATTTACTTTTGATAGTGGCAATCTGTCTTCAAAAGGTCTGATAGTGCAAGAAACAGCAATTTTTTTTAGCTAGTGTTCGAGATTTCTTTCTTGATGTTAAGGAAGACTCTCACCCTCCACTGAATGAGAAAAAAGTATTTATTCTTTATATACCCTTTTCTCATGGGGTAGGCAAAAAATGCAAAGCCTCATCTCTTCCTATGTGGCAGTTTTAACTGCTTTCTGTTCCTGCCTCTTTGTCAGTCAATCAGACCACCCATAACTGCTTTCCATCCCTCTTCACCCCTTGACATCCACAGCCCTATTGTCTTCAATCCATGTCTGCTTAGATGGTGTGGGTAGGTAACTCTTGGGAGCCTCTTCACAAGCAGTGAGAAAGCTACAGTGTTGGCGAGTCCACCCTGCCATATGTAGGAAGATGGTTTTGGCTGTATCCTTATTAATTAGTGATCCCTCTGACAGACCAGTTACAGTTTTCTTGTGTCACACAATGGCTTAGCCATTCAATGCTACTGAGATTGATGTAATAGTGCAACTAAGGTTTTCAGGTTTTAAAGTCTCAGCTCTCTGTGCTGTGGAACTCTTTCCCCTGGGCCCTGAAGTATTTTTTGCTTGTAAAAAGAAGCTAATTTTTGCAACACCAGTATTAGGAGCCTAAATTTTTTGCTAGATATATTGTTCCCTTGAACGGTAGTTAAACTGGTTTCTAAAGTACTGTTTTTCTTATAATGGAATTAAAAAACACTTATCAAAGAAGCAGCTGCTGGCAATGATGGTGTCTCAGCTTCCACAGGGAAGGATTTCTTACATGAGGACAAGAAACTTAGGTAAATTTGTGGTTAGGGCTACACAAAATGGTTGCCTGTGACAGCAGAGCACTGAAGTCACTGGACTTTGATCAGTAATGGCCAGGGAAATTATCACCATTGAGAGGAGCATCAGTTAGAAGTGGTGGATTCAGTTTTATCTACCCTGAGTTTCCACACTGGCAGAGCTCACCCATGAAGTACAATCACTGGTGAACTCCTTTTGACTTCTTTAGGAAGGGATATTCATGGTGACTTTGTAATGGTCACACATGGATGCTGTGTTCATTCTTCATATTTGGAAATGGCACAGAACACACTGAATGAAAGAAATAAAAACCAACACACCTGCTCAGCCAGAAAACCCTGACTAAATAAAAACAAGCAAAACTGGGATAAACATAAATCATAGGAATGGAAGAAAGTGTTCTAAAACTATGCAGATGAGGCACTCAGTGGCGTGGTTTAGTGGTGGTCTTGACAGTCCTGGGGTAAAGATTGGATTTGATGATTTTAAAGGTCTTTTCCAACCTAGCTCATTCTATGGTTCTATAGAGACAAGCACCAAATCTCAGAGTGCTTTCAAAAGCAATGAAACTTTCCCAAAGCCATACTAACACCAGAAGCAGCTCACAGCTGAGACAAGCAACCAGCCTCAAGCAATAACGACTGGAAAACATGAAAAGAGGAATGAAGTTTACAGCATCATCAAAATAGGAATTCCTGCAGTTTAATGAATAAAAAGGCACTGGTGGCTGAGGTAACTGCCAGTGCAACTCCATTTAAAATCTTTCTGGGCTATGAGTTGATACACTTTTGGATGGGTTTTCAAAAAGTTTCCTAATTTGCACTGACATTTCTTGCACCTCCACAAGCATTACATGACTAATAACTTGGCCGAAGCAACGAGTTTTTCTGCCTGTGAGTCATAAAATGAACACAGTTGAAAAGGGAAGATAAACAGCCAAATTGAGACAACTTTAGAAACATAAGCTTCTCTCACCAAATAGAAATAAAATCATGGATTGTGCATGGCATGTTCAGTAATAATAATAAAAAACCCCAATCAAACCAACAAAATTACATGCATTTGTTTATGCTGGTTTCAGTTGTGATTATCCCTTTGGTATAACCTAACTAGTGCTATCACAGCCTGCCTCTATTCCCGGGTTGTCTTCAGACTTGTAGCAAAGCTTACAATAGCACTGAGGTAGCTTAGGAACTTGGGACCGACTTTCATCAGTTAAGGTCATGCCTAAATTGCAGGTTGAACTTAAGACATGGTAGCCTGGAAACCAAAAGCAAGCTGACAGCATGAAGCTCTGTGGGGGTTGATCTGCCTTGCTATAAGAGAGGCAGATTGGGGTTGAACCCCCTGACTTGGGTATTTCCAGGATTATTGGTTATTTATTTTTTTGCCTTTCATCTCCAGCTCCCCTAGCTGTGAGTGTCAAAGAAACAACACAAAACAGGGAATTTATGGAAAGCATTAGCAACTCTGCCAAATGGGAAATGATCAGTAAAAACTGAGTCTATGTACTCTATATACTACTGCAGAATTGCTGCCAAGAAATAGTGTACCTCAGTGGCACACCCTGGTGGGTAACTTGACTGCTGCTTCCAGAGTTCTGTTTCTATATCTCACATTTGTATGCAGAGATAGATGAGAGTTTAAGTTTAAATTTCGGGTCAAGCTTTGTCACAAGAAATCTAAGAAAATCCAGAAAAAACTAGAATATTTCTTTTAAAAACTGCAGAATAAAGGTTGTTGGTTTTTGTTTTGAAAAGAATTTATTTTAGATGCCAAGTATGTATTTTAGAAAGTAAAACAATACTAAAGAGGTTTTATATGTTTCATTTCACATGAACAACATTATCCTCTTAAATCATCATTTACTTTGTTTCACTGGGCAGCAAAATTGAGAAGTCAGCTATTCACACTGTTCTACATAAAAAGCCTGGATCTCAAATGGAACAAAAGAAAGATGGGTGGGAAATAAGCAGTCCAATACATTGAAATAAGACCTTTTAAAAGCCCTAACAAATATACTAATAAGCCACCAACTGAGATTTCATTTCAAGCCCTGCAAAATTCATTGTGTTTGTTTTCAGTACATCAGGCTTACATCATATAATGTTGTATTTGAACATATTCTGAAATACTTTTCTTTACTTTGGTGGTGTTTCCAAAATGAATGAAGGTTAAAAAGGGAAAAAAAGACTGTTCTGTGCTTCTGCAATATGTATACATCAAGTTTACTTAATGAAAATAAAACAAATATTAAAGGGAAGTCAGTCAACTTCTAAGGAATAAAGGGCCAAAAGAAACAAATGATAGTGTTTTATAAAGAAGGGATTATTTCACAGTGGTCTGCTATACCCAAGATATCACGTTCAGTGAATTGTTTGCTGGAAATGGGTCAGAGAAACCAATTATGGTTTCTCCAAGATCACTTGCAGTTGCTGGGGCCAGTCCCTTCTGCATGTGGAACAATCACAAAGCTTTTAATCACATGCAGGTGATTTCGGTATGAACATTAAAATGCACTGCAAAACTGGTAATATTTATCCTGCACCAACAGGATCCCAGGGCTGTTTTGCAGTAGACCTAAATTCTTACTTAGAGAAATCATAGAACAGCTTGGGTTGGAAAGGATCTGTAAAATCATCTAGTCCAACCATTCAGCTACTAGCTAGTCCAACTGCTTCAGCTAGGTTCACAGTTACTTTTGTCTTTCATCTTTATTCGCCATTTCCAAAGTTTTTTCCTCTTTTTACCTAAACAAAACACTATATAGCATATGAGGTTTGGGTTTAACATCTTCATTGTCAATGAGCTCCTAATGTTGTGCTCCAGACTCTGGCCTCCTGTAGAATATTACACCAAATTCAAGCTCTGGAGCTTAATTTCAATGTCCTTCTTAGCTTTGGCCTTAAAAGGAGTGAGACCTCCTTTCCGCAGAGCTCTGACATTGTCAGCTTCAAAGAGAACACTGAGCACAAATAGAAGTTTAGGGCATCGCAAAAGAGACACAAAGGGTGAGGGGCTCCCCTTGCTTCAATGAGTTGCCCTATTGCTCCCACCACAGTGAAAAATAGTCCAAAGAAGAACAAGGGAAGACAGGATGGAAGTGTTACAAGAAGAAATATTAAATACCTTGGTCTGCCTCAGGGAAAGTAGAAAACTAAGTTTAGACACCTAATTCTGTGACATGGGTCCCATCTCTTAGGGGGAGAGACACCACAACTAATGCAGAGTGTGGCAGTGTATACAAAGGATGATCATTCTGGTTCATGGCATGATGACCAGTGATCAACCACTGGTTTACAATGCTGGAATAAGGTGCCAATTTCTCTGTGCAGCCTCTGGTGGGACCCTGTGGCTTTTTAACTGCAGTTTATTGTAGACCCAAGATGCTGAAATAGGGGGGTTTATGAGGAAGCACTGTTTAGTTTCCTTACTTCATCTATTACCTCTTCTGTTTTCTATGTCCTTCCCATTGATTCTTCTCTTCTGCTCACATTTTCCATCTTCTAAACCTCCTTATCCAATTGTTTGTATTTCCAGCACTTTAACTGCACTGGCATATTGTCAGGCTCTCCCCTAGTTGGGCTCTCTAGCACATTCCTATTGCCTAGTTTTAGTATTTCAATAATGAAAACATTTGGGGGTTGTTTTAAGTTGACTAAAACCACATCTACATGTAGCCCTGTCATCTAAGAGTTAGGCTGAGGGTAGCTGTAACATTTGAGTTTAGTAATATCATATGGAGTTTCATGTCAACTTACATTGCAATGTGAGAACTACTAAGTGAGTCATTTCCATTCATATCTAACACAAGGATGAGGGACTGTGTGCCAGGTCTTGGGAAAAGGTTAATGAAGTAACCCAGCTTGGTGTTGAGTTCAGTCTTACAAAGCAACTTTGTTAATTATACCTGAGAGTGGCATTTAAGGCACATAAATTAAATAAATCTTTGGGAGCTGCTATAAGTATTCATAGTCAAAGATATAATAAAAAGAGGCCTTAAGAAAACAGAACTAGAATTACAGACAGATTGGAAAGAGGAAAAAATGCACACAACAGAGGGAAAACTCTGAGACCTCAGCTTAATTTTTGATAAGCAATTTAATAAGCTTATGATAATGAAATGAACTAGATTGGAATATTTTATGTGCAACAATGACATTTCAAACTTGTTAATTTTCCATATTTTAGCCTATATAACCATGGAAATGCTAAAGGGCAACTGGATGCTCTTCCAGCTATTTTCAAAACAATTCTTTAAGAAACCTTTGCTAACACACACATTCAGTTTAATCTGATTAATAAAATCAAAAAGGGGATGAAAGGAAAACCAGATTTCGTCAAGTTTTCTCCAGCCTGTTTGTTAATTAGCAAGTGTTTGAGCTGTAGTCTGATTGTTCCCACCCTGCTGTACTGTACCTCCTCCTCCCACTCACTCCTGCAGAATAACTCTTGTTCTCCACCTTTTGGCACCAGTATGATTTCAATGGCAGAATGATCCCCCTCTCTACTGCACACCCCCACTTCCAAGTTCACATCTCTTGTGATTACACACATATGCAATCTGTCTACAAAGCACAATGCAGCACTATACACAGATTAATGATGCACTCTGCCTCAGCTAATAAATACTGGTTTTCAGCAAGTGCATTTCTCTTTGCTGCATAAATAAAACACTCAGCTTTCACTGCAGACCACATTGTCCATAAGCTGATGCTGTAAAATGAAGCGGAAGAAGAGATGCCGGGCTGAAGCAGAGGTAACCCCCATTGACATCTGGATTTCCTTACTCACAGAAAGGAAAAATAATTGTCAAATAGTCAAAATTTTCTTTTGCATGTAGATTCCTCATTTGTGCTTTGAAATAGGAAATCTAGATCATAAGTCAGTAGTAGAACCTACAAGCAGTTAATTTATATACATCTAAGACAAAATATTTCCCAATACTCTACAGGAACAAAAGAATATCTCCTCTAACAGTTTTATGCCCATTTGCTACAATATTTATATTGACGCCATCAAAGTGAACAGTCTGCATGTGAGCATTGCTGCATAAATTTCACATGTAAATTAACTTCAAGTTCTAAAGTTTCCTCATTTTCTTCTACCATAATTTTTTGATTGCTATTACAAACATATGCAGTTTATTAGCATGCACAAGGAATAGTAGGGAAGGTTGTTTTGCATAAAACCTTTGGCAATAGATTAAAGACCTTTCCAGCCATACCTTTTTTAACAAGACTGATGTCTTTATCAGCACTCAGAAAGTGTGCTGCAGTAGCAGCTGTCTTAATCTACTGCAATACTTTATCTATCCTTCAGCCAAAGCTCCTGACCTGAGTGGTGAGGAAACATCAGCTACTTTTGAAGAAGCTATACAACTTGCAGCAGCTCATCCTAAGTCAGTTCTACAATAGTCTAGCCATATAGCTGAGCTGCTTTCTTGAATCCCTTCTCTACTTTCAGCAGGGCAAGAATTGCCATTTTTACTCTGTTTTAATCAAAATTGAATAGCCTTTTTCACTTGGAGGAATCTACAATGATCATGGAGTCCAACTGGCTGACCAAATTAAAGCATATTGTTAAAGGCATTTTCCAAGTGCCTCTTGAACACTGACAGGCTTGGAGCATCGATCAGCTCTCTTGAAGCCTGTTCCAGTGTTTGACCACCCTCTCAGTAACAAATGCTTCCTAATGTCCAGTCTAAACCTCCCCTAGTGCAGCTTTGGAATATTCCTTCATGCTCTGTTACTGGACACCAGTGAAAAGATCAGCACATTCTTTTTCATGTCTCCCACTCAGGAAGCTGTAGAAAACAATGAAGTCACTCTTCAGCCTCTTCTCCAAACTAGACAAGCTCAAAGTCTTTATCTGCTCCTTACAGGACATGC
The DNA here is from genome assembly GCF_012275295.1 of Melopsittacus undulatus. Classification (NCBI taxonomy): domain Eukaryota; kingdom Metazoa; phylum Chordata; class Aves; order Psittaciformes; family Psittaculidae; genus Melopsittacus; species Melopsittacus undulatus. The sequence goes on along the minus strand of NC_047528.1, from coordinate 6,303,420 downwards.
CTTCCATCCCTGTCACCAGCCCTGTTTCCCTGCTCCGGATGCATTCAAGAATCTTCATATCACTCTTAAACTGTGGGGCCCAGAACTGCACACAGTACTCAAGGCAAGGCCACACCAATGCTGAACCTTGAGATGGATGCTCTCCTCCCACTTAGACCATTATTATGCAGTTAATTCCGTGCAAAACACAGGGTTACACAAGAGCAGCCCTATTTACACACCCTCAGTTCAAAGCCGAACAAACCCACCACAACTTAGTGTGTTTGAGTTGTGCATTGCAGGATCATAATCAGAGCTACAGAATGCATGGAAATTACTCTCTGTACTTTAAAGCACCATGTGTTTTCTAGTGCTTTCAGTTCTCGCAGAGCTAATGCTGCTTTTATTGCAAAATGGAAGGTTTCTAAGAGAGGATTGTGTTTCTGGCATGTTTCTAACATGGGAATGAGCTGCATGTCTCATACCCACAGTATGGATAAAATTTCCTGAGTGAACTTTTATGCCACTTTTTAAACTCTTTTGGAAATTACTATGCAGAATTGCTCCTAGTGACATTTAAAGAACTAATGTGATTTTAATTGTGCTAAGAGTTTCACACAGAGCAGAGCTTCCCAAACCATTGCTGCCATGGGGTCCTTTGTAACTAAAGCCATAGTTTTAATTATATGTGGTATCGTTGTTCAATACTTGCTGTTCTGCAGCTTTACCAGAAAAAATACATTAATACATTTTGTCCTCAGAGTGCTAATTCAGGAAGACAATGATTTATTAGCTTCCTCTAATAAAGGAAGGTATTTTTCATCCTGAACCATAATTCTATAGTTTTAATTTTATTTATTTCACTGTTGTTTAAATCCAAAAGAAAAAAAATACATTCTTTTACAAATACTTGATGCACTTGCATGGTTATTCAAGTGAGGCAATGTTTAAGCACCTATTCATAAGGCAAATTCAGAACCGGCATATCTTAATTCAGTTTACACCCATCAGACTTTTGTGCAGAAGAAAGAAAACAGAAGAAACATAATTAAGTGACACCCATAGAAATAGCACATATAAGTTTGGATGAATATCTTGCTTTTCTTTCTGAAACCATGTAGTTGCTTTGCCACACCATTAATCTTTATACAACTCCAGAAATGAAGATGCCTGCAGTGACTTTCTTTTGTATCACTTTATAATATATATATGCTGTGTTACATCTCCACACCACCATGAGACCTCCATTCCCTTTGCACAGAGGATTTGTAATTCAGTTCTGCCCTCCATTACCAACAGTAGGAGTAGTAGCCAGGGCTACAGGGTTAAATTGTTAATGAACTAATTGGAAATAATACCCTGGGATAAAGGCAATTCAGTCCAAGCACTTGCATATTCAGTCCCTGGTACAGCCAGGCTATATTCACTTGAACTTGTAATTTAATATGCAATTCTGTGAGAATACCATATTTGACTAGTTACCACAGCCTTCACCCAAAGCATATACTAACCATAGCAACATGGGCATCAGATGTTGCATAAGCAACCTGACAAGGGCTGTATTTTTAAATTTGCACACACAACAGCTTCAAAGCCAAATGCCTGCACATTTGGAGCCCCTGAAAAAATAAGTAAAAAAAGGGAAAGAAAGAAGTGTTTTAAAACCACAGTTAGCAGCTGGTTTTGGACATTTTGGAAGGAATGTTCAAGCTGAGATCCTAAATTAAATGCCTCAGTTTGAATTTAAGTAACTAAGTAAGTGGCTTAGTTAAATTGTCAAGCACTGAGTGCATATCTACTTTTTACTCCAAGGAATGTGACTCCCTGTAAACCTATAAGGAGGTGAATTGGACACTACTATAGATCATCCTGAAGGACCCAAGCATGGAGCACCGGTCTTCCCTTTTGAAACTGCATTTTGATTGATCTCTGAATGTACCCGTGACACCAAAACTGAATGCAAATAGGCAGTGTCCATAAACGATGCTCTCCTAGGCAAAGCCAGCAGGATTCCTCACTGTCACAGGGCACCTCTCGTGGGTGCTCAGTTGTGTGAATGCTGCAGCACTTTTGACTGAATCTGATAATGGGAATTGCCTGTGGTTTGGTGTAGCTATGAGATGCTCCTCATGCTCAGCTCGCAGCTTGCTGCTCTGCTTTTCTCAAGCATCATCCTCATATAAGCAGAGATGGCAGTTTATCACAATGCACATCATTGCACCAGGATTGTCTAGGGGTGCTGGGGAGGTAAACTGTGTCATTGCTTGCTCTCAGTTACAATTCCTCTCCCAAAGGGCTGTACGACTCTGTGTGTCTTTTCATGCTTCTTCTAACCCATTCCTAAATAGGGAGAGGGAGACAAGCCAAATTCACTCTTTCTTCCTGCTCAGCATTTTGTCCAAGCCAAAAGCCTCTGCCCCAAGGCAGACATGGGAGCCATTCTGGTATTTTTATATGCTAATTGAGCTTAGAATTGAGCTTGTGGTGGCACATCTCTCCTAACCAGAAGGCTCAGCTGTTTACAGATACTCAGCTGTAATGCCTTCAGCATTCACAAAAGATGAAGTGCAGGGCTGCCCATCCTGTTAGTGCTCTCAAGTTGGCCAGATCCAGACCACAAGGGAGTTTACTCCCAAAAAAGCATAATGCTGTAAAGATGGCATTTCTCTAGAAAGTCTTCCACTTTCAATTGCGAGTAAGAGCTGTGATTTGACCTGGAAACCCACTTCTCACAGGAGGCTGCCTAAAGCTAGCGATGGGGTCAGCATAGTGCAGGCTGGAAAATGAACCGAGCAAGATGTGAAAATTCAGAGAAGCTGAATCAATGTATTTCTGCTGCAGATAACAAAAGAGAGGCTAGAGGGAGTCCACGCTCCACTGCTTAAGAAATGGAGCAAGACTCAGCTGGTTTTGAAACACTCTCTGTTGTCCTAGAAGGCACACGGAGATAATGAACTATGACCATGGGGAAGACCTGGCAGACACTTCTGCAGGCCACCATGTGTTAACACAGATGACAAAAGAAGGTCTCTTCAGGCTTAGACATGCCTTTCTACATGGAAAAAAGACCTTCAGTGCCTCCAAGCAGAGCAGAACTAGAGGTAAATAGCATCAAAAGTAGCACTGGGGGCAATGCACAGGAGTTGTCCTTTCTGAGAATTTAGTTTGACATTATAACCCTAGCAGTAATCTCTGCATATCCATTAAAGATTACCACTGCTTGCCTTAACCATAATGACCTATCTTATGCATTATATTGCTAACCATCAAGTCATATCAGAGCTCCTGTCACATAATGTTGATTACATTTTCAATATTCATGATGGATTGTACAGAATGGCTGGCACATCTCCGTATCAGAGATCAGAAATCTGCTTGGGGCAGATCTCATGCTTTGCATTCAGCTATTTTATATTTTATTATTTTTCTACTTTTTGCTGTTGGCTAAAAGAGAGAATCAGTGTCATGATGCTCTTCTAGTGAGGGTTTCTATGCAAAGAGAAAGGCTTTGGAGGATTCTGTATTGTTCAAATGCTGGGTTTTCCTGCATGCCCCTGTTACATGGTTCATAACTATGTCACATAATGCCAGTACCTTCTGTGCACTGGGGTCTGCTGTTTGCAATCTGCCTTGCTCAAAGAAGCGTACCTGTCATGATGGTTCATCTACTGGTGTATCCTCTTCACAGAGCTGAAGATTACTTCATTAATTGCTCCAAAAATCAGGGCAGAAACTGGCATCAGAAACAGAGGTGCATTTTGTATTTCTTACTAATCTAGAGGTTAAAGAAAGTGGTTATAAAATATGAGTGTACCAGAACACCTCCCTTTATGGGGAGTTGTGAAGTGTACAAGACCTTCCCATTAGATCTAGCAGATTAATTGTGTAATGTTTTCTACTGGAATAGATATCCTCATGCTACATTATTTTGCCTGGAAGAGTCCTTTCAGAATAACATCTTGTTAACACCTTATGTGGAACTTTTTTCAGTTACTGGAGGGTTTAAGCAACTGTGAAATGAATGACAATCAGCCTGGTTTTAAATGTGATGGATGGGTTTTGTTGGGAATAGTGAACAGGTTGTAAGTACAACTGTTGAAAGATGACAGTTATTTGGTTGGTTTTCTTTTTCCTTTATTTTATTTTCTTAAACAACGCTATTGGGCTTGTTCATAATAGGTTGACTGGGGCCAGTTCCAGACACAGACCATCTAAGCAGCTGTGAAGGACAACAGAGTGCCAAGAGACAGCAAAATAACCATGATTTCACTATTTATTTGACCATGCCAAAGCTCTAGAAGGCCAAGCTGCAGATACTGCTGCTGCAAAACAGAAGATAGAGACTATTTGGGGCCATCCATGGCTTAACCTGGCTAAAGGGGAGCAGGAGCAGAAACTTCAGACCTTGTAGATTTTTCCTTGCCTTTCTCAGTCCCACTGACCTCTCTGAGGCAGAAGGACAAATTTCAGCTTCTCATCCATAAACCAGGAGGATATAATATTTAGATTTGCCTACAATGTTGAGATGCTTTTAGTGCACTTACAGTGATCAGACATGAGAGATGGATCATTTGCATTTTTATTCTATCAGAGGATATGTTTACACACACAAGGACAGGCAGATCCAACCTCCCTCTGATATGCCTCATCCAAGCCAGCTCTGGTCCAGGAGCTCTGTAGCTGCAAGCAGCTGCAGCATCCTGCTTCTTGGCAAACACAGCCACCCAGCAGTGGAGGGGAGCTGATCCATGACCACCTACCAGCAGTATTTAGTTCTCCTCCATGCAGTGCCTGGCCCTATCACCCTTGGAACCAGGACCTCAAACCCACTGCATGGATATGAGGTTTAATTCAGGGGAATATATAACTTGAGCTAGCAATATTCTAGCAAGGTCCCAGTTAGCAGTGGAGAAACCTTACTTTGCTTGGAACTTTCTGACTTGGTTATGTTGCTCAATTTATTCATTGCTTTTGGTCATGTTGTTAACCTTAAAACTTTGAAATGGGAGCCTCGTTTTTCTGACACCTCTGCACAGCATGTAGTTTATTGGGAACCTTGGGACCTACTGAATTACAATGGAAGGAAAGAATAGCTTAGCTGATTAACGTGATACTAAGGGCTATTTTCTTGTGAGCTATTCCATGTGATTATTTACAAAGCCCTGTTTACTGCTTGCTATACTTGACCTAAATTCTGCAACACTTCAGTGCAAGAGACAGGAGATTATGTTGGCTTCAGACAAATTAAGGAAATATGTTCTCTCTCATTAAATATAACCAATACAGGCAGTAAAGAAACTCTGTCTTCTTTAATTTAAGTTTGTTTTAGGTTCCTAGTCTTAAAAAAATTTATATTTCTAGAGGGTACAGATTTTTTCCAATTAAAAATGCATAATACAATTATAGAACTTGTCTGGGGGGTGCCAGAGGCACCAACACTTAGGCAGGAAACTGGTGTTTCAGCACTTGGAAATTCATGGGATACGTATGCTCGAGTTTCATGTAATTTCATTAGCTGGCAGTAAAATCATTAATGATGGAACAAACAGCCATGTGGGAGACTGACAGGACAGAGTGCAAGGTCATGAGACAGTAAAACACTGGCATGGAGTCTTACACAGGGATAAGCTGCAGTTCAAACCCTCTGTTGCTTGGTTCTTCAAATCCATCATCTGGTGACAAGGCAGAGATGGAGTGCAGGAGGCAGATTCTGAATCTCAATAGAGTGGCATTTTACCTATTACTTTTGTGGTCAGGGGATATTTCTATTCACTTTGCTAGTGACTCAGCCTGCAGCTGAGATGAACTGGATGGATCACTCCTCTGAACTACTATTTCAAAAGCTTTTGTTTATGTAAGTGAGGTTTCTATCAGCCTTCATTTGGTTCATATCTGGCAGGTGTTCTTTGGAGTAAACTGGACCAGAATGAAGTGGGAAGAAGGGTCTATGAGCTGGTCTGTCAGTTGCAAGCATGCAGGGACCAGGGAAGACATCTGAGGGCTCAGTCAACAGATGGTTCAGGAAGAAGTTTCTTGATGTACATACTTATGTTAGTCAGGGATGCACTATCTACCTTCAACTGCTAGCAGCCACCTACTATCTTCCAAATCAGAGAAGTGAAGGAAAACTTTTGCTCTGTCTCCCAGATTTTGGAGCTGAAATTAAGGTATATGAGCCAAGACTTGCAGAGCAGCAAAAAAGCCAACTGTTAGAGAAACTGAGAGGTTTGATCATGCTCTGCTGCATCACTTAATATTACACGTGCTGTCATATTGTTTCTCATCACCGATGACACATGTGAAATCAATAACAATATGCTTCAAGTAAAAGATATTTGTTGAGCCAGGGAGACAGTTTTGGGTGATCCAAGCCATGTCAGAAGTACATAGTAGCTGTATATTCATGAAAATAAAGTATGGACCTGGCTAAATTCAGCATGCTACACTCAGACATAACATTTGCTGAAATATTTGTGAATCAGTTGCATTATTTGAGCTACTGTATGAGTAACAGGATCCTCTAATTCTTCTTGCATTGGATGACTGGTATAGAAATGAGTGAGTACCAATCTAATGGAAAAATGAGTGTCTGAGGTCAAGCTTCAGATCATAGAATCATAGAATAGTTAGGGTTGGAAAGGACCTTAAGGTCATTCAGTTCCAACCCCCCTGCCATGGGCAGGGACACCTCACACTAAACCATATCACCCAAGGCTCTGTCCAACTTGGCCTTGAACACCGCCAGGGATGGAGCATTCACAACCTCCCTGGGCAACCCATTCCAGTGCCTCACCACCCTAACAGTAAAGAATTTCTTCCTTATATCCAATCTAAACTTCTGCTGTTAAGTTTCAACCCGATACCCCTTGTCCTATCACTATAGTCCCTAATGAATAGTCTCTCACCAGCATCCCTGTAGGCCCCCTTCAGATACTGGAAGGCTGCTATGAGGTCTCCACGCCTGAACAGCCACAACTTTCTCAGCCTGTCTTCATACAGGAGGTGCTCCAGTCCCCTGATCATCCTCGTGGCCTCCTCTGGACTTGTTCTAACAGTTCCATGTCCTTTTTATGTTGAGGGCACCAGAACTCATCAGAAACTTATTTGTAGTTTTAGAAAATGGTATAACATTTTCAAATTCAGACATAGACAAAATTCAGCAGTGACATATAACTAAAAGGAGACACATGCCACTCAGAATCAGTAAAGTGGAGGTATTCATGTTTTAACACCACTGTTAATGCTTTTTCTTCAAGTCAATAAGAATCCTTCTCATAAACATGTTCATCTTCATCCAAATTCACATTTATGTTAGACACACAGGTGGGCAATGCACTTCAGAGGCTGTAAAACTAAGGGCATTCTCTTCAGATTTGGTGTGATATTGACTCCAGTGTGTGTGGTTCTTCTGGAAGTGCAAAATAATCTTTGCATGCAGAATAAATAACCCAGGAACCAAAAGGATCCAATGTGAAACCTACTGAAATTCTTTATCAATAAAGCATCCTATATATGCTAGGGCTGGGAGAGATTTGCATGTTTTCTTTGGGTTTGTCCTCAAATGGCAGTCATGCTCTAAGTGTTGTTAATGAAGAATAGATATTTCCATTTGAATCTTTTCTTCTGTGTATAGTGTATAGAATGTACAAGGGAATCCATAATACACATCCCACACCCTTTCATACATCTTTCAGCAAGATATAAAACATTGAAGTGCATGAATACTGCACTAACTCTATACATATATATTTTTTTAATGTAAGACCAAAGTCTAGGAGGAAATCAATCTCCATCTGACATCGACAAGTTTGGTACAAGTCCATCACAAAACACTGACTTTTTGGTGGATTTTATCATACACATAATTTTCTTGTCATTCACAATGATCTCCTGTACAGGAATTACTTTGATGCTGTTGAGGGTGTTACAGCACTCAAGACATTTTTAGGTTACTCTGAAACTTAGATTCTCTCCATTCCCATAATAAGAAAAATAGCTTTTTCTGTAGAACTGTAAATGCTGTTACTGCAGGTAGAAGAGAATCAGTAGAGTTTGTGTTTAAGGTGTAAATATCTGTGTAACAGATATTTTTCCTTGTGAATGACAGTGTCATTTTATCTTTATGGCTCAAATACCTCTTGAGTCAATCTTGTCTTTGCATCTTTGAAATCTGTTCCACTTACTGTCCAACACAGATCAGAGCACTTCTATAGTCCATCTGTTCTGAGACTGCTCTTTCACTAGGCTAAGGCCTGCTGTTATGATTTTGAAGCTTTAAACACAGAAATAAACCCTTCTTCCTTCTCTAAATATAACACCATTTTTCTGTAATCACTTCGTTATTCTGTGTGTCAAAGATAAGAACCATGAGCCAAACTCTGGTCAGCCTGCTGCCAACTAGCACTTAAAATTTCATAGATGGATGGCCTATGGCATGCTAATCGTGAGCTTAGCATGGATGTTAAACACAAAGATGTAACGTGCAAGAGATGCCAAGTCCTCATTCTGAGTGCTAAAATACCCAGGCTGTGACTGCTGAATGCAGATTCAAAGCCAATCAACTAGGTAAGTCCTGGGAAAAGGGAATTAGGCTGGTCACTAGATGAAAACCTGAATAATACCATCTGAAACTGTTTTGGAGGGCTGGTGCAAGGTGATTGCCTTCACCTTAATTTCTTTTGTATTTCCTGGATCCAAAAAAAAATATCATAAATTCTCCAGATAATGGTAGGACTTATAGAATATACAAATACAGATTTCACATATTTGTAGTGCCCCAAAAAAGCACTAAATAAAACTGCTAATCTTGCCTTCCTGATTATTCCTCTAATGAAGAATTGGGAATAGCTTTGTTCCCGTAGAATATTCTTTCAGCCCAGCTGTGAGCAATACATCTGTCAACTGCACAACACAGTGTGGTAAGTATTAAAACAGAAGATCGATAATTTAATAGGGAAGACCAAAGTGAAGATTTCAAGGATTACTTATGCAATTCATAATCATATCAAAAGCATCTGTAAAATACACTCACAAGTGATTCCTTTAGAAGAGTGGTTCAATTACTAATTGTGGTCCCTCTAACCAGGTTCATGTTTTCAGCAAAGAGCTTAACCAGCTGCTGAAGGATAATATAATGGAATAGTTCTGGGATTGATCATTGAAGAAGAGTTTGGATGATGAAAAGACTTTACAGATACGCTTGTATTCACATTCCCCAGATATCCAATGCAAAACACCTAATGTTAGCTTCAGGAAAGAAAAAATTTGAGACATGACAGTACTGCAAAGCTGGCTTTCACAAGATCCTGGCAATAATAAAGGATCTATCATAGAATCATAGAATAGTTTGGGTTGGAAAGGACCTTAAGATGATCTAGTTCCAACCCCCCTGTCGGAAAAGTTGAAAACATTTGAAAATAATTGGGAATTAAAGTGAAGCTATGGAAACTTTCTCTGTGAGTTATTATCAACTTAATAATGCACAGTTTTTATCACCATGCCTTAAAATTGGAACTTGGCTTCAATAAAATCCTAGTTCAATACAATTAAGGAATGTGTGTTCTGTCACATTATATATATATTCCATAACTGGGAATCATATTTCACCTAATATACAGTGTCCCTAGACTTAGTGATGAGTGACTTATGAACAGTGATTTTCATCTTATAGAAATGATTTGTCTTTGGAAAAAATCTATTAAAATATTTTTGTTATTGATTTCTCTGTCATGTGTCTTCAGCAATGAGCAGGACCACAGAAAGCAATGAAAATTGTGCTGGAGACAGCTTCTGGGTAACAGTGCTCATAGAGATGAACTGATACTCTAAGATGTGCAGGTCTGCATCCCTTGCCAACCTCCTAATGCCTATTATTAGAATTTTTTGGCTAAAATACACTTAGCTATTGTTCAGAGAAAACAGTCTTTCAAACAGGAGACTTGCTATATGATGGCAGCACAAGATAGAGCTAATATTAAAGCTGATTCTAAAGAATTGGACATTATATCATACTTACATTACTGAGTAATGCCGCAAAGCATGGGATGCTGGAGACAGCAAGGCCATCAAATTGGACAAGCCAAAAAACTTCACACTTCATTAACCCTGGCCTCCACCATGAAATGTGGATTTACAGAACAGAACAGCAACATTCTCAACTAACTGGTATTTCTATTTTTATATAACTTTTATGATTTTATTACTGGATAACTAGAAAAGCATTTTCTAATTATGTAAATCCTATAGCACAGTTTGGATACGCTTTGCTTGTTTATCTTGGGCAGGATGTATAATCTATAATGCAGATTAAAATCATTAACAGTTTAAAAGAAGCTAATAAATTCCCTGTCTGTTTTTTGTTTTAATCTTAACGGCTGCATACAATAAAGTTTAGAGGAAGGGAAGCTTTTTGCAAGTAAAGAGCATTTCACCATCAAATTATTTCAAATCTTGAAATTTGGACACTACCTTTGCTGATGTACTATTTACATTGGTATTAGATGTTATTTTTGCCAATGCTAAGATATCAGCATAAGAAAAGTTATCTGCAAAAGAGAAAAAAGACCAGGGCATAAATTAAAACTGCAGTGAAACCCTACCTCTTGTTTCACTGATGATTAGAGAAATCAATGCATTTTTGGTTTTGCTGATCCATTGCTGAGTCACAGTCTTAAAATAAAAGTAATTTCCTTCCTGTTTGTTCTAGAAAATTCAAAATTGCTTCTTAGCCACAAATCAGAAATTATAGAGTCACCTCGGCCATTCAAAAGATCTTCAGAGTGATTGCAATAATCAGGCAAACTTTATAATGAAGTACAGCTGTAATGAACACTCATACAGTTGCACTGCAGAATTTTCCACTGGGACACAATATTCTCCATTACTGTAAGTTCTGCAGTAACCAAGCAACATGACATCATTGCTGGTCATGTTGTCTTCCTTGTCTTTAGTTCTCTACTTGACCAATCCTCACAGGTCACACTCTCTGAAGACATATGGAGATGCAGGCAGGATGCAAGCCTGAAGAGCACTCAGGAGATGAGTGTCTACTGTTGACTACACAAAGTGGCCTCCAAAAGTTTACCTCCTGACCAGTTTTGTGCCTTTGCTCTTAACTTCTGTGGCCTAAAGAGGTCATTGCTTCCACATATGTGCGTACACCAAGCCTCATGCTATAGATTAGAAAGATTCTTTATGCTGTGGTTCCAGGATTATCTATATCCCTATCCTCTTTTCTAGTACCTCTGAGTACGCTCACCTCAGGTCTTGGCCTCTTAAACCCTAACTTGAGGCTAACAATCTCTGTATCAGCTTATTTCCCTCTTGTAATCCAACTGGTTTATTTCACTTTACTTTTTTCCTTTCAAATGTTTGAAGCCAATGGAATTTACAGTTGCCAGACTCCTTTGTGTGTGGATGTGTGTACATACATATACATAATATTTATAATTTGTAATAATAATTAAACACTCAACTGATAATAATTGTTTGCATACATGCTTACATTTTTAGCTAGATGAATAAGTTTCAAAAGAATAAAATATACATATATTTTCAGTGAGTTGACACAATCATATCTCTTACTGAGTTTCCTGCCTTTCTGTGTCACCCCACAGTGGTGTGTGTGGGTGCTTGTAAACAGTCTGCGTGAAGGAGCACACAAAACCTCAGTGGATGTTTGCCTGACAATGATCATGTGAAGGAGGAAACAACCACCAGTTAGATTAAAGAGCACCAGGTAATTAGCAAGCATTTTAAAACAAAGTTTAAAAGAAGCATTAAAATCCATAACAGTGGTGAGACACTTTTTCACGGGGACAGGGAAGCAGACAAACCAGGTTGATGCTACCATAAGTTTTCCCATCAACATCACAACGTCCATATAGATCCCAACAGAGCATCCTTCTTGCTGAACCTTCATCCTCCGTGAAGCACCTGCACCAAACTAATGGGCTCACAGTGCAGGCTCAGTAAGTACCCACGCATGGGCTCTGTGGTGTAAGAGAGTGTGAGTGGTTTTCCTCAGCAGCAAGAGGATTAACAAACTGTCAGGGAAACACTCTTGATCATGAAGGTGGAGCATCCATGGCTAACAGTAAGCAAGGAGGGGGACTCACCTCCAGGAAGAGGGAGGGAAGTTGCTCTATGGGGGTATATGTGTGACTGTGTGTGCATATTGTGGTTTATCTGTGCATGTAATTTACTGCTCATCAGTTAATTAAAAATCATTAATAGATCAATACACTGGTCCTGATTTGATTATTGTATGTGAATTAAGCAGTTATTCCTTGTGATAGAGATGACCTAGATAAGACTACCTTCTTCAGGCATGTACCATGCCTACCCTTTGTGTTTGTCTGGAAGTGTTTCCTTCACCAGAAAAAAAAAATCCTTTAAAATCTCACATCACTTTTTTACTTCTTTTCCTGCTGAATCAACTGTTTCTGAACATCTTAGTTTTGAAGTCTCCCTAGAGATCAAACCAATCTAATCAGCATCCCCTGAGGACACTAGGGTGAAGGGGTAGGTGAGACTCATCTCAACCTATTCTTTTGCTGTTTTTTATCTGGACAACACCTTGTTGGGTAACTCAGCATTTATACTGAAAATATGAAAAACAAAAATAACCAGGCCAACATATGGTGCTCATAAATTATTACAAGAGAGTCCTATATCTGTCACAGGCTGTCAGTAAGCAAGTTCCAGGGAAAGGCAACCATCCCCTGGGTTTTACTGGATTCTACAGAGGTGTTTTGACTTATTTATTGAGCACAACAGGTTGAAATCTTTCCTTTCAACATGCAAAAGCAATAGAACTCTCCACATGCCTCCCACACCTTTTTAGCACATGTCACTACTTACTTCCTTTCTTCTCCTTATCCATCCGTATCCTCTCAGGCTGACAGCATTTAAACTATGTATATGGTGGAGATGTCAGTCCAAAGTCTAGTTCCAAGTAAACTCCTTGAGACACTTACTATGAGGATTTAGGGACTTCTTTACCAGCTGCTTCAATCTGTAGTGCTCTGAATTGCTAACACAGACTCAGGACTGACTCAGATTTGCAGCGATGCCCCCAAGCTCTCTAACAACATAGTGTTGCATAATAGTTTCTGGCACCTGTAGTAATACATGGCTTTAATAACATATGATTCTCTTGTTAAAACTCTAGCTCCTGGAAATGCCTGATTTTCAGAGACATTCAGTTGGCTTTCACCCAACAAAGAACAACTTTTCTAAAGCTTCTGATTAACAGGAAAAGCTTGAAAATGTGACATGAAAGCACCCTACCAGCTCCTAACTATCATGAAAATGCAATAATACAGAAGTCTAATGCTTCAAAAGACTCTTGGTTTAATTCTGAAGGTAAATGTATGATTTTGATTGCTTGTGATCATGACTACAAATTAAGTACAGTGAAGGTATCAACAGATGAAGTCCCAATGGGCAAAGTAAACACAGTTAATTATAGAAAACCTTTTTTTGCTGCTTTTTTCCACCTAGTTTTTAATAACTACAGGTAAAAAGAATCAGTAGGTACATCTTTGAATCTACATTGAATTTTTCAGACTGATTTGTTCATTTTGTAATGAACCTGAAAAAGATTGACAAGTACTAGCTCTTGCTCTGGCACTGCCTGAATGAGGAAAGAAATCCTCTGATATCCCAGAGAACACACTCAGGCGCCAAGTGATCCTGGTGCACTGGCTGATAGACAAGAAGATGCTGCTGTAAATCTCCACAAATAACAAATCAAACTATTGTGAATTCGAAGGAGAGCAGAATACTTTTGTACAAAGACCAGGCTTATGTACAGAGCTCTGCAGAACCCTCTGAAATGGTCTCCACTCCCCTCAGCTGCTATTTCCCAGGACCCAGATTGAGGGATTTCAACCCTCATGAGCTTACACCTTTGGTTGCACAGACTTGCAGCAGCTGAGACAGATCCATAGAATCATAGAATAGTTCAGGTTGGAAAGGACCTTAAGATCATCCAGTTCCAACCCCCCTGTCATGGGCAGGGAAACCTCACACTAAACCATGTCATCCAACCTGGCTTTGAACACCACCAGGGATGGAGCATTCATAACCTCCCCGAACAACCTATTTCAGTACCTCACCACGCTCACAGTAAAGAACTTCTTCCTTATATCCAGTCTAAACCTCCCCTGTTTAAGTTTCAACCCATTACCCCTTGTCCTGAAACTACAGTCACTAATAAACAGTCTATCCCCAGCATCCCTGTAGGCCCCCTTCAGATACTGGAAGGCTGCTCTGAGGTCTCCACGCAGCCTTCTCTTCTCCAGGCTGAACAGCCCCAACTTTCTCAGCCTGTCTTCATACAGGAGGTATTCCAGTCCCCTGATCATCCTTGAGAAGAGCAATAGCCTGGTGAACCACAAGCTCCCATCTTGCTCTTCCCATACTGAAATGCAATGGGGCCACCCTGCGCTACCCCTGTGGAGTGCATGCCTCCGACATGGACAAGAGCACCAAGAGAAGAAGAGGCTCCCTGCAATGATGTTGCTGTGTATACTGCACACCCACACAAGGACCAAGGACAACCTGACTCTGTTTGCTGGTTTACAGCATTGCTAATATTCCTCTATCCTGTCTGTATCTTCTTAAGCTTGTACCTATTAGTGGTTTGGCTTAATCAACTCTTCAGCATTGTTTAATCTTGAAGACTTGATCACCAGAAATAACAGCTTGCAATAGAAAAACATCTATCACAACTTTATATTCATATATTCATGTCCTTCTTGCCACGTTTTATTAATGTGTTTATTTAAATAGATAAGATCTAGCTTATGAAGCCAAATCATAACATACACTATGACATTCAAAATTCAAATATTGACGTGTCCTGATCTTATCATGCAGAGAATTCATTGAATATCCTTGCTTAAATACTTTCTCCCATTTGAAGAAACAACTCATTTTGAGAAAAAGCTGAAAACTCAGAATAATTTTAAGTAGTCAGTGAACTGTAATAAATATCAATTTACAGGCAATCTGGTATCTATTCTCTGACTTCTGCCTATAATCTTTTGTATTAAAGTGGTAAAATTGCTAATAACAAATAACTTTATTTTTACATTTATTTTCACAAGTAGATTAGTAGTTGGTAATATCATTGACTGCATTTTATACCAGTGTTGTAATATTAAAATGTAGCTGTAGTCTGAAATAGAGCCTGGCTCTGGAGGAACCTTTTTTTCCCATCCTTTGTATCTTTCATCCAAAACTTTCACAGTTGAAAGCCAGAGAAAAAAAATACTATTTTCTCCAACTGTCAGATTTGAAGTCTAAACCAGGAAATAGAAATTCACAGTGCATTCCTTGAGCTTAAAGCTAGAGAATTGCGTTAACTCAGCAATTAAATGCCTATGGCTGGATCTGTTAGCTATCAAATGGTCAATTATGAAGAAAACAATGAAGAATCTGTCTGACTTTTACTGGCTGTGCAGCAGTAAGAGCAAATCCGAGGTATCACCTATGGAAGATTACCTATGTAACATAACCACTTTGATCTCACCACCATAGCATGCGAACACATTGACTCTCATGATGCTGTGGGAGGTTTGAGGCTACTGTTTCTGTTTCACAGGTAAGCCAAATACTAAGAAGCCAAGTAACTTGGCCAAGGCCAAACCACAAGCAGGTAACACCTGCTAAGCCCAGCACTCTTGTCCTAAACTCATACTCTACCACAAGAAGTGGTCTTCTGTGCTATATCATATATATGTGCTAGTCCTGTATGTTGCTTCCTACCGTTTGCTGCTAACCGGATATTTAGTGTGCATTCCCTTGCTTTTCAGGAATCTCTGAAAATAAAATCACTCTTGAGAAACTTGGATGAACAGAGATGTCTATCATTGCAAATAGAATTTTTGTCAGCTTCAGGTTGCTAATGTATTTGTGTCCACAAAATGCTCCCAGCTACTGGAAAAACTACTTTTCTTGTTCTGTTACTCCAGTGATCTGCTTTTCCAGATCTTCTGAGCACTTAATACTCCAAAACCTACCTATGGGAGTTAACATTCAACCTGCCACAAAGTTATCCTGATGATCTTTATGTCGCTGGGATATGCCACACAAAAGACACAAAGCTACATATACCCTTAGCAAACCTTTGCCTGAAGAAGTGTAGAATAGATAATATGGCAATAGGACACAGTGAGAAGGCCATTGCAACACAAAGGACATGTTTTGAAAAGTGACTTTATCTGAGGAACACACTGATGCGTGTGCTGCTCTGAAAAGTCAATGTGCCTTTAGGAATTCACAGCACATTTCTGAAAGGTGTTTAAATTACTTTATTCCAGTGTTTTGGCAACTTCTTCCTTAACTCAGCAAAGTTTAAGCTAGCAAGCCTAGCAAGGAAATTACCTGGGGTTTGCTGCTTTATCTGTACTTAATCACCCATCTGATTTCCCCCCCCCTTTTTCTTTTGTTTTTAACAAATGGTGATCACCCCATGTTTTTTCTTGTCCTCCTCAGACCATATTGCTGTTTCAGCAGTGCTGCTTGATCCGTATACTGCTTTCAACATTAACATTACACTTTAAAACACGAATCAGACTTATGATTGAATTTTCACAAATTAAGAAAATGTTTCTTTGACAGGAATACAAGACTTTAGGGATTAATAAATAGAATGGCTTCCATAAGTCATGCGATGATTGATCAAAATGAGGGAGCAGAGGAAATAGAGTATTAGTCAATTATAGACTGTGAGCCTCCAGCATGAAATCATAGTCCTAAAAAGATTTAACTACACAGTTGTATAGAAGAGCACAAATTAACCTCACTGGCAAGATCTCTTAAAAAAAAACAATACAATTGTTTTAATGTCTTTTTGAATAACAAAATTCAAACTGGAAACTTGCAGAGAAAGTAAATGCTGAAAAAGAAGACACAGAATATAATCTGACTATGAGTCATTCAGTCTGGAAAATTAGAGTTCTAATTGTAAAACCATAATGAACCTTTCACCAGGAGGACTGGGAACAATAAATCAACCATAACAGGATGGAGTTATCTAAATAATGATATGGATATTGTGTTTATGTTCATACTAATAAATTAAACAAGGCAGGCACTGATGCTGAAAGCCAAGTGGCACAAACTGGCTACTATTCATTCTTACGCTTAGTCACTTCCCAGTCAGCTTCATGTTGGAAAAAATCTGCTTGGAATGGCCCAAACAGAGGCAGGAAGAAAGCTAACAGTTGCCATTTAGAGATGCAGATGTATTTCACTAGAGTCTACTATTTAGTGTTCCTCCTTGGTCTCTGTCATTGAGGCTTCTCTACCACAATTTCCCCTACCCCAAAAGGGTAATGCTACCTCTTTTTAACTCTCCCAAACTTGAATTTGCAGCACTAAATCAGTTTCATACACTTTACAGCAGCATCAGATCATCTGTAAAGATACTGAGCATAGTGGCTGAGTTGCTGATAATGACAGATCTGTCCTGGTTAATACTTCAAACCATGTGCGTTTCGAAAATAGGAAGATGTGGGCAGTCTGTGAGGTAGAGGCTAAAAGCTGACCAGACATGAAGGGTGGACACAGAACCACCAACTCTGCTCTTGAGTCTAACCTCCCCCTGTTCATGCTACATTTCAAAGCTGAATTCCTTGGAGAAAATCATGCTTCTATTTAAGAGGAGAATGCTGTAGGGAGGCAAGGAGAATAGATGAAAGGAATGCTCCTGCTCAAATTGCTGTGCTGTACTGCAGCTCAAAAGGGCTCTTAAATATATCATCCTCTTCTATCAGTTTTCACAATATCACTTGAAATAATCAGTGCAGAAGAATCTTGTTTGAGGATTAGGGCTTCCTGGTGCTGCACAAACACAGTTAGAGGTGCAGCCTGTGTCTGCACAGGCATATTGCTAAAGCAAAGTGGAAAGGTTTCTTGTTGCAGTGAAGTTACACTCAATGTATAATATAAATTATGTTTGTCACTCAAAAGGGAAAAAGAGAGTAACAGTTTCAGTTCTGTCTTTGTCACTCAAAAGTATTGACAGCTTTAGTGCTTTGTATTATCTTTAAGCAGCCATGCTGAAATTAAATGCCAAAATAAGCAATGTATTTGCCAGTTGAAGTGGAGTTCTGAAACGTGCTGGTTGCTTTGTGGGAGGAGAGGATTTGTCCTCAGGGAAAGATTTTCTGTGCTACAGAAGCGGCTCCGTAGCACAACCTTCTCTGCCTAAACTATGTGACTCATCTACTCTCAGTCTGGAGCTCTGCAAATTATGGTATTGTAAAAACATGCAAAGTTCACACTAAGTTTCACAGAGCTTCAAAAATAATCTGTTTCCCAAGCAATGCGGAAGCAAGCAGAGCTCTGTGCTGGAATTCAGCTGTCCTGAATCCTGCTCTTGAATATGCTACTGATTGTTTGAGTGACTTAGGAGAATTTTAAACTGAAAGAGGTGATATTTAGATTAGATATAGGGAAGAAGCTCTTCCCTGTGAGGTGATGGCACAGGGTGTCCAGAGAAGCTGTGGCTGTCCCATCCCTGGCAGTGTTCAAGGCCAGGTTGGACAGGCCTGGGAGCAAGCTGCTCTAGTGGAAGGTGTCCCTTTCTGTGGCAGGGGTTGAAGTTTGATGAGCTTTAAGGTCCCTTCCAACCCAAAACATTCTATGATTCAATGATAAAGGTGAAGTCTGTGCTAGCCATCAATACTAGCAATCATTTTTCCAAACTTATCATTTCTTGAAATGCTATCTATAATTTGGCCATGACAGATCCTAATGTAGCCTGTTCAAACTATTCTAGATGCTGTCATAAGATCATTTTTCCAGCTCATCAATTTGACCATATCATCCTCTCCATGCTCCCAGCATGGGCTTTCACTTCCTTAATGCATCTAATAGAGGCTTGTCTTCACTGTCAATGCTCTCTGCATGCTCCCTTCAGTCATTATCTCAAAGATACAGGGAGTTTTTCCTCCTGCATGGCCAGTGCAAAACATTCAGATAAAACTTTTGTGCCTTTTCTTACACTGCCTCTAAGGCGGGGAAGAAAGTTTCCTTGGCACATACAAACTCATTCGCTTATGAGGTGGGCTGATGCCAACCTCATGAAGTTTAACCATGCCAAGTGCAGGCTGAGAAAGTTGTGGCTGTTCAGCCTGGAGAAGAAAAGACTGTGTGGAGCCCTCATAGCAGCCTTCCAGTGTCTGAAGGGGGCCTACAGGGATGCTGGTGAGGGACTGTTAATTAGGGACTGTAGTGACAGGACAAGGGGTAACGGGTTGAAACTTATATAGCAGAGGTTTAGATAGGATATAAGGAAGAAATTGTTTACTGTGAGGGTGGTGAGGCACTGGAATGGGTTGCCCAGGGAAGTTGTGAATGCTCCATCCCTGGCGGTGTTCAAGGCCAGGTTGGACAGAGCCTTGGGTGATATGGTTTAGTGTGAGGTGTCCCTGCCCATGGCAGGGGGTTGGAACTGGATGATCTTAAAGGTCCTTTCCAACCCTAACTATTCTATGATTCTATGATTCTAAATAAAATAATCCCAGGTTTGCCTCCTTGTATGCTGGTTCTATTGCCAAGCCAACATCAGCTTCTTTTTTCCTTTTGTTTCCTCAACTACCTGCTTGTCTCACTTTGTTTTCCCAGGCTTTTCACCTCAATTGTAAGGTCTTTGGAACTGAGACAGCCTTCTGATCTGTGCTTGTACCGTGCTCTTCTGATTCATGTGTCAGGCTCCCTGGGTGCTATGGCAATACCAGCAGCAAAGCACTGAATGACAATTTGGTTTAAGCATCACAGGAGAACAACGGAAGAATGGGAACTGAGAAATGCAGGCATAGCCTCCAGGTGTGTTCTCCTTTTTAAAGCCCGTTCAGTGTGGAACTGAAGTAGCTAAAGGACAAAGTAACAGCAGGTAGAACTTTTCTCTGGACTCTGGACCAGTTTCTGACAAAGTCCAACCTTTTCATAGAATCATAGAATCAACTGAGTTGGAAAAGAACTTTAAGATCATCAAATCCACCCCAGGACTGCCAAGACCACCACTAAACCATATCACTGAGGGCCTTGTCTAAATGGTTTTTGAGCACGGTGATTCCACCATCTCCCTGGGCAGCCTCTTCCAATGCCTGACCACCCTCTCTTCGAAGAAATTGCTCCTAATCTCCAATCTAAGCCTCCCCTGGTGCAGCTTGAGGCCATTTCCTCTTGTCCTATTGCTTGTTACTTGGGAGAAGACACTGACCCCACCTCACTGCAACCTCCTTTCAGGTAGATGCAGAGTATGATAATGTTCCCCCTGAGGCTTCTCTTCTCCAGACTTTCCAGCGTTTCCAGATGTGCTTGCACAGCTGGCTCAATGCGGTGGGGAATTAGGCCCATACTGTGACATATTACCAATCACTTTACTATGCTGTATGTTTTTTAAGCACATTACACTTGATTTCAGGATGATTATTCCAAAGCTTGATATTTACAGTATACTAAGAACTGCTGCCAAATAAACAGAAAGAATTTGTAGATCATACTTAGTGGAAACAAGAAGAATGATTATGTGGTGAAGGCACTGGACTGGGTTCAGGAATTAATCCAAATAATCCTCAGGCATTAGATTCTTTTTCTCCTTTGCCACAAATTTTCTGCAACTGTGAGCAAATTACTCATTATCTGGATGTGAGAAAGTCAGAAATGTTCTTACAGATCTCCATGGAGCCTGACTAGTTGTTCTAGTGGTCACTGTCTGTTCTGTGTTGTGACTTACACTTTTTATAGGGATGATCAGCAGCATTTATAAGGAAATCATCTGCCCAACTCAACACCTGACCATACACAGAGGTGTATATTGCTGAAATAACTGTGCTGTTCTAGCACCTAGTAGAAAATACTCAGTGGGAAACATAGAAATCATTTCTGAATTAAGATTTTAGCCCACCTCTGAGTGACTTCTGCCTGGCAGTATTCCTTATTCATGCACTGCTCTTGCTGATGGTGTATCTATACACTTTGGTGTATTTTTCTGCCCCACAAAAGCTTCTGGAAATAATCTAAGACCAAAGACTTTCTAAAAATGTATTAGAAAGTGGATAAAGCTCCTGTATTACTACCAGTGCAACAGTGTCACTCAAAGTTTTGCAAATTACTACGTGTTGAAATGTGTGAACATGCAACTGATTCCCTCTAACTGCTTTGATAAGCTTCATGCCGCCCAAATGAACTGTGTTATAAGCCTTCTGTTATGTACCTCCTGGTGACATCAGCACTCCTTTGAAACAGAATTAAATTATGCACTTACTGGAAGTTAATATCCCTGAAATTAATTCCAAAAGTCAATTTAGTATACATGGTATTTCAGTCATAGTAGTGTCATTGCTATTAAAGAAACCACCCACAAATCTATGACTGCAATGTTTGTTCAGCTTCTGGTTAATAAAACCTTGATTAGGAGGATTCAGACACTATGTCCAGAATGGTATATTCAAAAGAAGTATAATCAGTTTATTAAAGCTTGTTTTCCCATGCAATCAGCAGACACATTGGCAACATGGAAACCTGTAACATACTTCTGTTCCTTTTCCAAAATACAGATAATACCTGCCATAGATAAAGACCACCTTCTCTTTTTACAAAAATTACATTTCTTAAACCTCTTATTTTCTCCAGGGCTACTGCACAGACTTCTTAACACAGAGTTCTCTGCCTTTGATCAGTAAGAGAAGAGGAGTGATAAAGATACTGCTGGGGAACACGTCTCTTTGTAGATTTATTCTCTCCAAATATTGTTTGAAACTAATTCAAAGTAGTGTCAGGAAGACTCCAAGTCCTAGACCTTGTTGCTGTTATAAAACCAACAATGCAGAGAAAAAGGTGTCTTTCGAGTATCATTAGTAGATGAGAAATCAACTCCTATGTAACAGTTGCACCTTTGAAAATCTCTCCAGATGTCTCTGACTCAACTGTGCAACATGTTCTGGGGCACGGTGGAAAGGATGAGTTTCATAATGTATTTCTTGCCAAAGCTGGAAGAGGCTGCAATAGTCAGCATCTAGTTGTACAAAATAACAGGCAGAGTCCACGGAAAGGGTAAGAATCAGTGCCTCAGCTGGACACAGTATTTGGTTAAGTAAATGAAATCCTCTGTATGAGGCTCCAGTTCTCATCCTCCAATGTCTGATGTTTTCCCATGACACAGAGGACAATGGTTTATGCATTCATGCCTAGAAATTAAGCCTTGGACAAGCATTAAGGAGTTTGGAGAGGTTATTATGGTCCTCACTAGTATTTTACTGTATACTAGAAGAGGAACAAGAGAAGAGGATCTACATACATGTAGATGTTCTACATCCATGTATGGATATTCTAACATGTGTCTATGGATGTTCTAACATGAAGTTTTCTCACATACCTCCTAAAAGGCCTACTGCAACCAGGCATCTACACAGGAGGCAACTTCCATGGCTGGAGGTAGAGCTGCTTCTACCAGCTTTCTGTCCTCAGGCACTCTGCAAGGACAAGTCTCCTCAGACATCTCTGGGCATTGCAAATACTCTCAGCAGCACACGGACACTGGCCATAGATCCTACAGTCCCACATTACATGGAAATGGAAGATTGTCTATACTCTCCACATTTGCTATCATTCTTCCAAGGATGCACTACTGCTCTGTGCCACTTATCACTTATGTAAGCATTATAAAGGGATGCTAAATTTGCTTTGTGATAAGTGGAATGAATTGAAATTGTTCATGGAGTGTAAGCCTATGATTATCTCATTATCTTTTTCTTTGTAAGGTCTTACAAACCTGGCTTTTCAAGAGGAGAGTAACAAATTGTTGTTGGACAATGTGAAGAGTTTCAATATTTATCATCAGTATTTTTTCATTACGTAAAACAGCTTTTTAAAAATATATGACCCAAAAGTGATCTTTACAGGAGAAGAGATAAACTTGAAAGACTGTTAAAAAATCTAATGGATTTATACTTAAATATAGTTAATGTTATGCTTAAGCTAGTAATGGTTTTTAAAAGGACTAGCCATTTCAACCTGTGATTAAACTGGAAAATCTCACTTTTTTTCCTCTCACTTAGAGATGATTGTTATTATCAGGAATATGAGCAAAGAGTATGCCTCAATTACTCAGTCTATCCATTGGTGAACTGTGCATTTACAAACATAATTACACTTCCCTTTACTGCTATCCCGCACATTAAATCAAGCTCCAAAGCTGCTTCTTTAAGAGCCTACTAAATCCCCTCTCTTCTCAAGTCCTCTCAACTGCTCCCTCATGCTCTGTGCTCTTACAAAGTTTCTTCCTTCTACCTGTCTGTACCACAGCACCTTTCATTCACACTTATCTTAGATCTCTCGCTGCACAACTTTCCCACAGTCCCTCCCAAAACTCATTCTTAGAAATTATTTATTGTACATATAGTAGCAGGAAAATGTACTTTTCCTGTCCAAGTTTCTGTCCCATTTGTGTAAGAGATGGTTCACTTTTTACTGTCATCCTGTCCAAGGACTCTGATCTCCCATCTTGTAAATCTTTTATCTGGATTCTGTCATAAAATCTTTCAGCCTGAGACCTGGGTGAAATGGCAATGTCATGAGCAGAGCCACAATTCCAGCCTTTATGTGACAGCCTGCTGGAAAGAGATTCCTCCTATGCCTGCATAATCTACTGAAGAGCAAACATTGCCTGTGTTCTGCTCAGCACTGTGATGGTGTACATCCTCTATAAATCATTAGCACTTATCCATACAGCTATCCAAACAGCTCTGGGGAAAGAAGAGCATTGCTTTTACCTCCAGATAAAATACCATGAAAACTCAGTGATTAAATTGAATATTAAGTGGACAAGTCAAAAAAGTCATCTTTAAACTCTTATTAAGAAAGTGTGGGTGCAAAAAGATAATGGAGAACTCTAATATTGGGAATTTTTTCACACTACTAAACCTAGGGGGAATTTCTTTCTAAAGAAAAGAAGAATTCTGTTTCCATAGTAACTCAGTGATAGGGCCCCCTTACAGTCCAAATTTAGCAGAATTATATGAGGGTTTATTCAGCATACTACTGTTCACTTGAGGCTATGATGAAGCCACTAACCTCATTGCATTTGGGATGTCAGGTTGAATTTGAACTGGCACTGATAATATTTCGACCAGTTCCAAGTACAACCCTAAAAAGTAACATCATGCCTTAGAGACAAGGGAGAAATTATAGGTGATAACAAGGCATAAGCTACCAGCTTGATAATGACTTTAAATATATAAAAAATGCAATGAAATGTAAATTAATTTAAAAATTATTTATTTTTATCCCAATCCTGACATTAATTTATTTATGAAACAGTAAAATTTCACCTATGAAACAAGGTATGACAGTGATGGTTCTATCCCCTGTAATGCAGACTGGCAGCATTTAGCAGAAGTTTTGCCTTTATGCAGAAGAGAGGTCATGTAACCTGTCCATAATGAGATATTTTAGCACAACTTTTTGAGCAGTTATAAATGATACATGAGGACAACACATTTATGTCTATAGGGAATCTCTGCACCTTACCTGGCAGTGCTTTACTTGCATTTTTGAAGCAGTTAAAAAAACAACCAAACAAACAAAAACCCCAACAAATGAAATGTTTCAGTCTTGTAATTAGTCAATAGGTGCTCAGCAGAGGTAAAGTGAAGTGCAGGTGGCAAGAAAATGAAGGTAAGAACAGAGGTAACTTAATGAGGATGAGGATCATTAGAAAGGTGGAACGTGCTGCTGCAGAGTTTGAACATCAAGTCCTGTAAGCCCTGCTTGAGCTTGGTGATGACTATATGAGCTGTAAGCTCAACACATTTGTCTGGAACAGATAAGTGGAGCCTTTCCCTGCTCTCAGAAGTATTCAATAGTGCTTTAACCGCATTACATAAAGATTATGGCCAGCTCTGCCAATTTTCTCACTTTGTCAGATATTTGAGAAACTATGAGCAAACCGAGACATCTAAGTGTGGTGCATGTCAAATACCTCTTTACACTAGAGATAAAGTACTTTAAAACAGACACCTTCCTTGGGTTGTCAGGTTTTACATCATCTATCCCATTTCAGGATCAAATCTGTAAACTTTTAGCTCTGTTTGATCAGTGTCATTTTGCTACATACTTTGTCCTATGTTATCATGCTTTGTCTCTGTTCCAAACCTGATGAGGGAGAAAATGACTATCATAAACTTCAACATTAAATGAGCAAAAACCTGACTTTAGAGCTAAAGCAAAAATTACATTCCTTAGTAAATAGCTGTCTTCTGGATCTATGTAGGTAGGAGGCAATTACATTCAATAAACTGATGTATTAATAGATACTTCAGCTAATTCAAAGTTACAGAAAGAGCAAAATGTCTTGTCTGTGGGGGTGCAAGTATGCCAACAAAGCAAGACCACCTACTTATACTAGCAAGCTTTATCTTTTCTTCAGTATTAATATTTCAATTGCCTTTTGAAGGAAATCAAAGGAAAGTAAACAAATTCCAAGAGATTCCTAAAATCCTGAAAAGACAACTAAACAACAAACTAAAGCTGCTTTAAGCACTTTCACCTTCATCAGAAAGACAATTAAGGTACTTAAGCTTCAATCTCTTGGAAAATTGCTGAAGCTGCAGAGAAAACTAATTGGCAGACTATAATTTGCGTATGGATATTAAATATTAATAAGGTTAATGTTTTGTGAGGTTTAAACAGGAGCATCTATATACCAACTATATAAATGTGCTGTTCAAAACCAAGGTACAATGTAAATGCTGTGTCCAGCTAAACACTGATGCAACCTGTTGTGACTCTAATCTGTCAGGTCCAGAAAAGGCCATAGGAAGAAAGAGAATAAAAGGATACAAAATCCCTCTTCATCTTTTTCCCACCCTGCCACAGCATCTTTGAGTCGGTTCATTGAACCACCCAGGGCAATATGAGCAATGTTGGCACTGTAGCCTGGTGGTGGTGTTAACAGTTTCTCCATGCTCAGTTCATCCTAGGGTGGCTTTCCTGCCTAATTCCCATCACAGCTTGGAAGACAGCAACAGGGGATGCAATGCAGACCCTGCGTGCCAGCTGCCTGAGTGCCTGGAGCTTATCCCACTCTTGGCACATAACTTGCAGAGAAAGGCTCCAAGCCTACTTATTCCCCTTCATGTGGATGTTTTGCTTCTCCTTACAGAGCAGAATGAAAGAGATGTGTCTTGGCACTTGCTGAGGATTTTTAAGGGTCAACAATCTAGTCTCACGTTCTAAGCACTTTGCAGTTTACATACGATATATATCTTGACCACTCGGCTGGTCCAAATGTAGGATTTCCACAGCAAAGCCACATTGTTTTACTGGTCCATATATGCTCAAGATTACATTTGTGCTGGGGGAGGACATTTCTACAGAAGCACATCAGTCACAGGAAGGCTTAGTGCTGCTAAGCACTGCCTTAGCAGCATCACCAGATGAGCATGGACTGGATACTGTTCCTGTACTCTGGCCTGCATTCTTACAGCAGTGCTCTTTCCAGCTAACTCAGCTTAAAAATGCCTAAAAAAGGATTTACATCTAAAGTTCGGGCTAAATGTGCTCTGGAAAGCAAGCATCCCTTCAAGGCAATCAATGAAAGGCTTGAGTCTGATAACACAGACTAATCTGTTTTCTATTTCTCTCCTTCCCACCCAGAGTAACCAGGCAGCAGATGAAGGGATGTTCCAGAAACCCTGCTTCCTCACAGAATGTCATTCCCAGGAAAGTGATGACTTCTAAGCCTCAGACATTGAGGCAGATGCTACCAGGTTATTGGGCTGCCACCCTTCACCTCTCCGAGACCACCAGGATCCATGAGGAAAAGGGGTTCTCCATCAGCAGCAGCGTCAGGCAGCTGAGCATGAGATAGCCTGTCAATGCTGAGCAGCTTGTGAGAAACAAAACAGGTATTAACTGCACAAGACCTATGTTTCCAAAGGTGTTCAATGAAACCTTTTAGCATGCCTTTCCTTTCCCATGTAGTTCTTCCACCTGAATTGATGATGTGGTGTCAAGTAAGCGACCCAATAAATCGGACAGCTATCTGCAGTCAGTTTAAGGAAAACCTTGTGTTATTGCCAGAGTGAAAACAGCAATGCAGTGTTTCTTCATCACTCCTTCAACTAGGGGAAAACCTAGCAGCTTTGCAGTGTTAACACCATTGTAATTTTCATTGAGGAGTGAAAATCTCTTCCTCTTGCCTTTGTGCCTAAAAATTGGCATAAAAGAACAAGTAATTAAAAAAGGATGGTTTTTAATGTAAAAGAAAACAAAAGCATAAAAAGAAGTAAAGTATTTGAAGAACAAAAAAATACAAAAAAAATTGCTAAAATACATTTTTCTTTACATCCAATCTTACCATATAAATAAGTCCCATTGTCCTCCACAGCTCCCTGAGGAAGGAATTTGGAAAGGGAGGTGCCAGCTTCTTCTCCCTGCTATCTAGTGACAGGGCACGTGGGATTCATTCCAAGCTGCACCAGAAGAGGTTCAGACTGGAAACTGGGAAGCATTTCTCTACTGAGAGGGTGGTCAAACACTCTCCCAGAGGGATGGCCAATGCCCCAGATCTGTCAGTGTTTAAGAGGCATTTGGACAATGCCTTTAATGATATGCTTTAATTGTTGGTCAGTCCTGAAGCATCAGGTTGTTGGACTAGGTGATCTTTAGGTCCCTTCCAACTGAAAACTTTCTAGTCTGTTCTGTCCCACTCCAGAATGGTTTGGATTGGAAGGGACCTTAAAGATCATATAGCTCCAACCCCCACCTTCCACTAAACCAGGTTGCTCAAAGCCCCTTCCAAACTGGTCCCTTTCCAGGGACAGAAGATATTCCCAAGAAGCCATCTCTTCTCTGGAACAATTCTTTACTTTTTTAAATTCAATTCCTCCTGGAGCACTTACAAAAGAGATGATATTCACAGGACTCATTCGGAAAAGAAGCTACTGAGAATTTGTTTTACCCTTCTCATCTGCACTAGGTATTTGCTTCCTTTCTCTTTCACCATGCCCACAGCATAGCTGCACACACGTGTATCCATCATGCCATTTGAAAGGAGAAGTCGGCATGTGCACATTGCACAGTCAGTGACCTATTTGCAGTGTATTGCAAAACCAAATTGCTACCTGCATCTAAAAACCCCTGATAGATATGTACCCATTAGATATTCCATGAAGTAGTGCACATGAGCTGCTTCATCCAATGGAAGTAGTGTATTTCTGGTTGGGAGTGTCTTGACAGAAGCAGGTTTCATGCATTGAGCACCACGTGTGCACAGTGACTGATGCTTCTGGGAAGGATCAGGCCTACTGCTCTTGTGTAGACCATCTGTGTATCTGTGAGCCCATGTTGACAGAAGATAGATAAATGTGCATTTTGAACAATTTGCCTTTCTAGGATTTTCATGAGTAGCTGCATCTATTTAATTGTCCAGATTTTTCTTTCAGATAATAATTAATGAGTCTATATTTGTCTGCAACACAGAAAGAATCAGCTGTTAAAGACTTTGAAAAAGCACATTTCAACAGATGAACCACATATAGCTCTGGTATACTTGTGAAAGGCCAGAGAAGTCAAAGGAGTATGGTCAAAGGTTATAGATATTATCCTGAGATTAGTTTACCCTGCAGGTTTTTAATGTCACTGGGGGTAATCTTATCAATAAATATCACAGCTTCTGTAATAGAGGAAAATCATGAATTTTCTTCATAAGTCAGCTAGAGTACCAGAACTTCTCTGTGAGACTGAGCGCAGTAAAACAGCCAAACATGCCAGGAAGAAGCCTATATTGAAAGTATTCTCCGTAGCTCATTAACAAAGATCTAGGAATCTGCAAACTTTGTTATCCAGCCTTAACTTACTCTGCCTGCTCTGTTGTAAACTTTGCTTCATAATGGCCCTTTAAAGCCAGGTAGTTTGTAAGGTCATTTACTCCTTGCCTGTGTTGAAGGAGGGCAGATAAGAAAGGAAAAAAAAGAAATTCAAGCAATTCTTCAAAGGAAAGAAAATTACCCAAGGGGACAGTTGATATTTCCAATAAGAAGGCATCAGAAACCATAAAGGCCCTGTCTCAAGAGCTTTGTTCTGGGGGATAAAGCGTTCCTACATTATCACTGGCTCAAACGTTGGGGGTTTATACTTGCTTGAGACCAAATGACTGAATAAGAGCTGGGGAGACCCAGACCATGTGGAGACCAATTACTTGTACAAAGATGTAGCTTTGAGAAGTGAGGAAAGAGGTGCCACTGGGAAGGATGGACAAGGACACATTCCCTGTTGAGCCATCCCTTTCTCTGAATATCCCCTTCATAAGCATAATCATCCCTCACAGCTCCAGCATCTGGAGACTTCTCCCACCATGGGGAGAAGAAGGAAAGGACAGCACAGGCACCCACGTAGATGGCACGTAGCACATGCCACCATTGTAGCACAGCAAGTGAAGAGCACAACTCCAATGCCTAGAGTGGCTGGAAATCCATGACAACACATTGGGTGCATCTAGAACAGAAACTTAGAAAGCCACAAGTAAGACTTGTAGGGAGCGAGAGGTGTCAGATTGTTTTCCCACAAGTGGGATCGTTATCTGGTGTGCAAAACATCAATACACACACAGAGTCAAGGTATTTCACAAAACAGGGATTTAAGTGAAAGCCCCAGAAAGCTATCACACCTTAGGTTTTTGTACATCAGGTTACATACATTTCATTGAACAAACAAATTACTTTTCATTGGTCAAAAGTTACCCAATATATGATTAATTATTATTCTATCTTTTGTTGGGTAAATTGTCCTTGCTTGCTATGTAGATTAGCACAAGTTTCATGACAGACACAATTATCATGACGGCAAATTCCATTCTCACTGTACATCAGAATGAAATGGTACTCTGACAAGGTTTGCCTTGTTTCATTGAACACTATGAAAGCTAAGGTAGATCAGGTTCATAAAGACACTTTATGGCAAGATAAAGGAAATCCACTAACAAAAGAACAACAGCTACTTCACTAGGCAACAGAGAAGGCAGATGTGCTTTGATTTTGCAAAAATGAGGCCCACTTATGCATACATTTGGTCAGAGGAAACTCAGAAAGGATGATTGTTATTGATGTCATTAATAATTACAGAAGCTGGGTCCTTTCCCAGTCTTAGAACTAAATAAACAGTACATGCTGTGAATAGTGACACCCTGCTTAAGGAATTATGTATAGAATGCTTAGCACAGCGATGCTATCATGCGTATATTGCTTCACAAGTGTATTGAATTGATCACACTATCTGTCAGTTACTAGGCCAAAGCTATTAACATAAAGTTAAATAAATCATCTGAGAATGCCAGTACTAACACCCTTATGGAAGGATCTGCTCAGGAGATGACCATGACAGAATATAAACCACCATGGAAGAAATGCATGTGTGAAGGGATACTGGGCCATTAAAACAGAGGAAATAATTGTCTTGGGAATTGATTTCATAGGAACAAGGAAAAAGAAGAGAGAAATAGTTGGGAAGAAAAAAGACAGACCAGGAATGTCTAATGGTAATGACTAGCTGTGTAGACCCAGCTTTCTGAGGGAATGACAGCAGGATTCTCCTGGGGCAAACAAGTCAAAGGGTGAGTAAAAGCAAATCCTAGGTCAGAAAGAGTACTTAAGTGTAGTCTCCCTCACTATTGAGAAGGATGAACTCAGTCAGGACACAACATCAAGAAATAAAAATATGGGTCCCCAAGCTTGACAGAAAAAAAAAAGCAATGTCTGATCAAGGTAGATAATGGCAAGAAAAAGGGAGGCTCAGGAATGACTATGAAACCCTCAGGTCCTAATGGATCTGACTGTCGGATGCATGCTCAAGCAGAACAGGTTATATCTTCCCAGTCCTCTGCTGACATTAGCTGTGTTATACTCCTGAGAAATTAGCAAGTACAGCTTTCCACTGTAAGCAGAGTCATTAAATGACTTCCCAAAGCAGGTGTCTGACAATAGAGCAGGGATTCAGGAAACTTCTGGCTCTGTGTCCTCTGATCAATTTGCCTAATTATTCACTTTCTCATGCAATTACTGCAGAGGTGAAAAAGAAAAAAGACTCAGTATTCAGTTAAACTATCTTTCAAAGGCTACATCTGCTTAAAAGAAGATTAAATGCAATAGAAGAAGGAACAGTCTCTTGGAAGTGAAGAAGGAAAAGAGATCAATATTTGGCATCACCAATTCTATAGATTTTACAATCAAGCAAATTGATTTCAAAATGGAACTGATAGCAACATTTTTTTTCTTGTCTGGTCAGCACCCAAGTCTCAATTCTTTGTACACTTGAGTAATAAAGTGATGAGCATTGCATACTACATAAAGACAGCCAGAGCAACTTTCAATAGACTTGAATGTCAATCTTTTACTCCAGAGAAGCATGTTCTCACATTTAAAACTACTGTTCTTCTAGTTCATTTGGAAATTGAGGTGCCTTTGTGGACACTAAATTACAGTGGGACAGACTTAATCAGACATCTTGTCAAGAGCTTAATGGCTGAATAGAAAAAGTTGGGCAAAGAGCTAGGAAAATACTCCTTGGTCTATAGTTTTTATAGCATTACAGTAGGGGAATCTAATTTTTTTCTGTACCAGGATAAAACTATTAGACATGAAGTAACTATTTCTTCTCTCTTTCTACATATTATACTGCTGTTGTCATGATTTATTTGATTATTTCCCAAGCAGAACTAGGGAATGTTTGGCTCAGCCTTACTCCATGAACAGAAGTTCATGCTGATGATTGG
This sequence comes from Melopsittacus undulatus, assembly GCF_012275295.1. Classification (NCBI taxonomy): domain Eukaryota; kingdom Metazoa; phylum Chordata; class Aves; order Psittaciformes; family Psittaculidae; genus Melopsittacus; species Melopsittacus undulatus. The sequence continues at coordinate 6,271,652 of NC_047528.1, read as the reverse complement.
TCTTTCCTCCCCATTCCCATACCATAAAGCCACACTTACATTTAAAGCCAAATCAAATATTATTCTTACAATGTCTGATTATAAATACAACAAAAGCAAGCTGACAAAATCCATATGGATACTCAGAACAGATGGCCTTAAAATGTTCAGAAGACTTAGATAGGTCAGTTTGTAAAGGAGAGGGAAAAAAATGTAAGTCAGTTTTGTAAACATCACAAGCATTGACCTTTCCATACTCTTTTACCAGATAGCTATGACGCAAAAATAATCCTAACAAAAATGACAAATGAATACATGTTAATTGTGAAGGCAATAACATTTTCTTAACTCTTGAAAATATTGATGCTTAAAAACAATGTTAAAAAGTTCTCATTTTAGAGTTTCAGTAGAGCATGGAGGGGGGGAGTGAGAAAAAAATTACTTTAAGGGATCTAAAAGAGAAATCATTACATAAAAGACATTTAATGGCACAATAAAAATTCCAATTTTAACCAAGCTCAGAATAACAGAAGTGCAAGCAGAAGAAACTTCGATTGTGTTTACCAAAGAAATCGAATGTACCCAAAGGAAGGCTGGAGCTAGACATATATGCCCCTTCCTGTGACACCCCCTGCAGTGCTGACATGCTCTCCCACATCATCCTCACAATGTTCCTGTGACCTAAAAGAATAGCCTGTGTTTGGACATTATCCAAAAGCCTGGAGAATATACACACTGGACTAATTCATCTCTAAATGGTCATTGATTAAGTGTCTACACAAAACACCGACTGATTTAAAAGTGATCAACAGTTACAGATAAGGACTTTCTATTGCCTTGTTTTATCGGTTTTAAGAAATACCCTGTATTACTTTTTTGTGTACACCTGCTATTGGAAAGACAATTTGAAGGAATTGTTTTTCCCCAAAAGTTTCTTGTACCCACCAGTGGTATATCACATAACAAACAAAACAGATGCTGTGAGACAGCTGTAGGAAAGATGCTTACAGGTAAATGGTGAGGTGCAAGAACAGAAACCGCACAAAGGCACCATGAGAACACCACCAAGGTAGCATCAGATATCTTTTTTCCTCAAGATACTGAACTGTAGAGATCAGTTAAGTTGGAACTGTGCTACTGTATGTACACTTGCAATATTCCTGGAGTGATATAAGAAAAAGTATTTTCAAGCAACCTATGTTTGCCATATGATTTCAAAGTACTAAACCCTTTAAGAAGAAGATGACAGGAAAAAAAATCAGAGAGAACACCTAAAAGAACAAGAAAAAAAGTGTTAGTTCAGGTGGCATGAAGAAACACTGAAAATCCTTAGGGTGTTGTGTTTACTTCTCTTTTAACTCAAAAACCACTACTACAGAATGCATTTTGCTCTAAGCGCAATGGTGACAGTGCTGTACCAAAGCATAGATATTTAGTCATCATGATCAGGTTTGTAAAAGGAGAGTCTAAGCCCCACCTTTGATTTGCATGTCTTAATGCTGCTGTGTGCACACAGAAACAGAGAAACTTCCAGAGGATGCAATCAGAGACTTCAATTAGTTTCATTACCATTTGGAGAGCAACTGGAGGTAAAGAGCACAGAGGCTCTTTTGTGTGTTCAGCACAACTAGGCTAAGCTAGACACAATCTAGTGCAAGGTCTTTCAATGCTGCTTGCTTAATTCCCCCTACACAAAAGATTAATTCTTGCAATTGGAGAACGGCCGTAGTCCTGCTTCTGGGGAGTGACTTGAGTGACGAGGGAAGTGACTGCTAAAGGTGACATTCCCTTGAAAAGTGAATGAGTCTTTCTTTCTAATAGCAGAGAGAAAACATTGTTTGCTGCTTATTTTGCTTTTCCAACGTCAGGGAGTATTTGATCTTATCAGCTAGAGACAACGCCAGGCATCTGATTGGCCTCAGCTCTCAAAAGAGATGAAAACATATCCCACTTCTGCGTGGTGTCCCATATCACCAAATACGCTCAGCATATTTGAGTGGCTCAGTCTTTCCACAACAGGAAATATGCTAAGAAGCATTATCAATGGAAAAGAGGATCACAGCTTTAAAGCATGATTAAAGAGGATAACAATTCCTCAAAGATACTAGATTACATGAATATTCATCATGATTACGCCCAGTGTAAACTCAGATTCACATAAATTCTAATGAAAAAAGAGTCTAGCCAGTTACTGTCTACTTTTTCTTGAGATAGAAAATCAGCCACCCATGCATAAAGGAAACTCAAAGGTTGGGAGAAAATGCAGGAAACCCTTGTGAGTTAAAAGTGGGATGCACATGGCAACCCCAGCAGATATACCTGTGGTCACACTAAGCTTTCAAAGTTGAACCAAACTATGACAACCGTGATGATCAACACGAGGTCATTATTCACAAAAACAGCTTCTTGAGAAATAGTTTTCACCAAGGTGGTTTATAAAGTTCATTTTCCTATGTGCTTTCTTTACTACTCTGCTCCCCCAAAAGACTGTCTCGTTTCAGATATGTCTATACTTCTCTATCCTTTCACAGTTCACTACGCATTGTTGAAATGAAAAATCTTATTTGAGGTTCCTTAATAGCTGCACAATTCCAATTTAATTTATTATCCTGTTTAACATAACTTTTATTTTACTTTCAAAATATTCTAGGGTTCTAAAGTGGGAAGAAAGAAAAGCAAGTGATTAATGACTCTCACACGCTCATGTTATTTAGGCATTATTGAAACTCAGCATTGGAGTCAAAAGCCCAACCTTCTAGTCTAGGTTCAACTAGTTGCTTGATCTGTGACTTCAAAAAAGTGAAAGCTACCATTTTGCTTTCTCCATCTTTGCAATAGATATTTCCCTTATCCCTTTCTTTTATCCCTGGAGGTTTGAAAGGACTCACCATTCAGTGTCAACTTTGATACAAGCATAACTCAGACTCTACTTTGACACCAAAAGCAGCCAGCAAGCTAGCAACGAGTACATCTGGTTTAGATCCAGAATTTGAAGGTATATTGCACAGGAACTTGGAGCTACAGCAGATGTATGGGGAGTCATTGATGATCCACACACATTTAACATGCACAGCTGTGCGTCGGTGTAAGTAGGCTCTTAACATAGACTTTGAGGCAGGACAAGAAAGTGGAGGCAGAGTCCCTGAGTTTATCCTAAGCATTAGTTGAACAGACTGTATAGACTGCAAAGAATATTCATCGTCTTGGTTACTTTTTCTGTTTTGCTGTTCAGTGTTTGAATCTTAATCTCCTTTTAATTCTTCACTCTTTAAACATTCACAACCCTTTGGCATCATAGAAATAAAGATCTTTCTATGAAATTGTTTCATAGAAACATTTGCTGATACATGGATCAAAGTGCACAGACAGATTCCAGGGAAAAGGGCACAACAGTTCTGACTTGCAAATTTTTGTGCTATGATGGTCAGAAGAAATGAATTGTCCTGCAACCATATTTCAAGTGCAGTCCACTATGCTGTTGTTATTGCAGATGCTGTCAATTTTACACTGACAAAATACTACGTAGATACATTTCCACTCAGAGACAAAGAGAGCTCATGCAGAAATTAAAATATATATAAGAATGAAGACTGTAATGATAACATTATTCATTTACATTGTCCTACAGAGCTCCATTGGCAAATTCCTGCAGTAAACTTACTGTAGCTGATATTGACAGGTTTTGCGTATATTCAGACTGTTACATGTGCAATTTTCTGCTTAGAAATGAAACTAGCTCACACTTATAGTAAATGTTCAACTATAATACATATACTGACTGATTTTGTTTATCTCTCCAAATGCAAATATACTGCATAGTTTTTTAAGCTCACCAGAACTGCTGGGAGAGTGACCATTTAGATGGGCAGAGAAGCTATTACTATATAATTATATCAAAATGCCCTTTTATTGCATCACAACAGTTGTTGAGGATTCTGTGTCACTGCCGCTCAGTTATCACACGGAGACGATGCACTGTGATAGCTAAAACTGCAAAGCAATGCCAGACCATGAGTATTACTGCTTCATCATTTTGCTAATTTAATTTTATTCAGTAGTACCTCTATTTCTTCTAACCAGATAACAGAAATGAGGAATAATAGCACTTCTTTGTCCCTCTCCTGACTGCAGGAGGGAGTGTCTTCAGAAGGCCTGCTCTACTCCTTAATCATTCCCTCTAACAATTGCCATTTATCACAGAGGCATAAATTTTCAAGCACCACAGGATCATGATGTTACGCCTGTGCTCTCTTTTTCTGAATTCAGATGCAAAGAGAGATGTGAGCAGATCCAGGTGGGTTGAGAAAGTTATAAATGAGAGGGTGAAACCTATAAGATAAGAAACACAGGCAAACCCGAGGTCCTACTCAGCTGTCTAGGACTTGTATGCACAAACACTCCAATATAAAGCGGACCTAAAAGAAAGCTGCAGAGGTTTTTTTTTTACAAGGACCTGTAGGGACAAGACAAAGAGCAATGGCTTTAACCTGGTAGAGGGGAGACTGAGATGAGCTCTTAGGTAGAAGCTCTTCCCTGTGAGGGTGCTGAGGTGCTGGCACAGGGTGCCCAGAGAAGCTGTGGCTGCCCCATCCCTGGCAGTGTTCAAGGCCAGGTTGGACACAGGGGCTTAGAGCAACCTGGTTAGTAGAAGCTGTCCCTGCCCATGGCAGGGGTTGGAACTGGATGAGCTTTAAGGTCCCTTCTAACCCAAACCATTCTGTGATTCTTAAACTACAAATGCCTTCACAACCTTGTGCACGGCAATTTGAGCACAACGAAAACAAGCTAAATAAATTCAAGGCAGATTTACTATGAGGAAAAGAAGAAGAAGCCAGTAGTTGTCACACACATTGCTAGATTGGGAGTAGCTGGGCAGCTGAGCAGCCATTGCTCTATATTCCCTTGAAACATCAGAGCTGAACTGGCCTCTAAGGAACTAATAGATACAAAGGAGTGACAGTAATTCACCACTGTGGGTCAAACTCTCCTTTCATTTAAACCCATGGTACCTCTGTAATTTTTATGAGCTTCCAGTGACTTAACTAAGATCAAAACTGTATCCAGTACACCTCTTCTAATGGCCTCCTTACAGCCCTATTTCCTACAATTTTGTGTGAGCAGTGCACTGTTATTTGTATGTGAATAATAGCAACAATCAGGAATGGTCTGCAGTGTCAGTAAGTGCATACAAAATGAATATGGACCTTTAATCTTTACTACACCCAACATTTTAAGTATAAAATTAGGAGGTCTAAGACATTAAATTCATTGAAGGAATAGCCTTATGAATATTTGCCTCATGATGAGTGCCATTTAGACCAAAAAGCTCTACAGAAAATAGTTTCAGAACAAGATGCTGCAATAACTCCCAATAGCTCCCATTGCTACAAAGAGGTAGTGAAAGGTAAAAAGCGTAAGAAAAATGTAATGGTAAGATGAATTCAAGCAAAGTATGCCTTAGAAAAAGGGTTTGCCCTAGTCCATAAATTCAGCAGAAGCAGCTTACAGCAACCAGATTTTCAGTCCACTGACTTTAAAAACTGCCCCTGGAAACCCTCTCAGACCAATTCAGGCACAAACAAGCAATCTAATGGAATTAACTAATGAAAGTGGCAAAACTGCTACTATCAGACTTCTCTGACTGAAAGAACAAAGATCTAACTGAATCGACACACTGGGACTTTGACTTTCCCAGCTACCACCCTTCTGGAGTCAAAGATCCCCAAATACTGACAAGATGGAAAAACCCACAACTTTCATCTTTGTGATGAAAGATGAATAACATTTATAAATGTTAAATATTAACATTTATTCTTTATTATTAATTTGTAAGGAATTAAACGTTAGATACTGATATGTATCTAACATTTCAGTGTTAGAACCTCAAAAGTCAGTGATGAACACAGTACATAAACAACCAACCAGTCACAAAAGCTATGATCACAGAAGCAGAAAACAAGACAAAAACATACACTGTCAAGCCCCTCTCCTCCTCATTGAAACATTGCAGATATGAATGGTTTGGAACAAAGTCATGACCTAGAGAAAGTGGTAGATGAAGACAGATGAAGAAGCAACTAAATGGAGTACAAATGCTTACATTAAGAAGACATCACAATGAGACTGCACAAGAGGAACATCAGTATCCTGATTGAGAGATATAATGGCAGACAATAAGCAGGAATATGTCAATAGAGGGTAGAATTAGAGAGTCAGAATTGCAGAGAGGTCTCTCTGCAAGAGAGAATGTAGAGATTGCTTTTTTTTCACTCCCAGTATTTACAAGAGCTCACCCAAAAACCATCAAAATGGCAAACTGTAATATCACCAATGCAGCAGATTGCAAAATACTGATGAGAAATGAAGGCACAGAAATTCCAGATCATCTAAATAAATTCTTTCAGAACCTGAACAACAGTTAAGAAGCAGGAATCTGAGCTACAAATTAAATGATAAGGGAATCAAGGATTGATCTCTCTTGTAATGGGTTTCTTTCAACAGTTCTGCTAAAATGGAAATGTACAAAATATGATGGTGATACAGGTGTAGGTGATGCTAATACAACAGAAACTGGCAATAAGAGATACACAGCTGTTATGCAGTATGTAGCAATGTGGGGAAGATCAATATTACAGCAATCTGAATTTAAGTCCTAAACAGTTAAAATCGAGGTGTACAATAATAACTTACTTCTCTGGCATGATAAGTTTTGGAGCCCATTTGATGACATTGATTGACATGATGAAAAATGCCATTAGCACTCAGAAAGTGCTAAACTAATTAAAGACTGATAAAAACTGATACGATCAAGGCATTTTGAATAAAGACTCTTAAACCCAAAACTTGGGTATCCCTGAACCTCAGTCTGAATTTTCTTTAACAAAGCCTTTATTGGTAGAATAATTTGCCATATTTTGGTAGAATAAAAAAACTGAAGATGGTTAAATTTTTTTAAATGGTTAAATGATTAAATTTTATTAAATATAAAATTGGAAAGCACAATCCTTCAGACAGGCAAGACAAAAAGACATGTTAAAATGGAAGCCCACCTTCTCCAATGATAATGGTACAAAACCACAGTGATATACTGGAAAGTAAACCAGAACGTAAGGAAACGACCTCTGTACTGGTTGTTGTGAAGACATTGTTTATGTCCTCTACAGAAACAGATGAAAGTCTGACATCAATGCTCTGGTCTGGGAAACCATGCAAACTGTCCTTTAATGCTAAACCAAGCCCAGACTTTATCTTTCCCAAGATGCAAGCCAAAGCCACGGGAAACAGAAAACAACAAAAGCTTACAATAAAGTTTTCATTATGCCTTTTGATTCCACTTAATCACTGGCAATTTTACCACATTTCCTTAAGTGCAGGTATAAGATAAAATTTAAATCCAATTTACTAGGTATCCAGCACCAGTGATTTCATTGAGCATGAGTCATAGCATGCCCTGAACAGGTTATTACTCTTGTATTTAAGAAAAAAAGAATCATCAGTCTTAATTCTTTGGTGCCTTACACCAATCATAATCATTTATACCAGGGTAGAGTGATGGCCAAGAGGCTTTACATCCAGCATCAAGGTTTAATATCCATTTGCCACTAGGTAAACATCTCTGCAAGGTTCAATGCAACAGAAAATTAACTCAAATTACTTCACAGCTGCCAAAATCAACTATGTGATTCTTGCCAGAGAAAGCAGCTATTTCACCCAACAGCAGACCTCACTAGTTCCTCATTCCCTGTAGTCCTGTTTTCCCTTGGCACCTATTCCTACTGTGAGCACTTCCCTGACATGCTGACACTCAATAAGGTGATGCTCTGCTTCCATGCTGTATTACCCTGTGCAACTGTGGTAGGGATTGAAAAGCCAAAGCCAAAAGGCTTGAGGAGTCACTCTCTGGCTTATGCCTTCTTGAAGCAGAAAGGTGGGAGCAGAGGGATGCCAAGGTGGCAGCTGGATTTTCATGTGTATTTTGTTCATTGGCTGTCTCTTCCCTGTAGCAAGGAGGGAATGACATACACCTACAAATTTAAGCTCAAATAAAGAGATTAAAGCCTTTCTGTTTCCTTTAATAGTTGAGATTAAGAGTCTGAGTAGCTGAGGGCACAGATGCATTAATTACAGATATTTCATTGAATTTCATTATTCTCAACACTTAATGCACATAGGTACCTCCAGAGTCTGATCTGACTTTGCTTCTAAAGGTCAGACATCATAACACAGCTATTTAACCACAGTCCCTGTCCTACTGAGAGTAGAAAGTCTGAAATGCATTTCCCAAATGCACTTGGTCTGTTTCATTGGGTTTGGGATAAGCAATTTATCTCTCTAGGAAAGACTAACCTGGTGTGTATTGAGTGCGGTCTCTAATGTTCTCACTCACCAGAAGCCCCTTGGTGATCTAACATTAAGAAGAAGCAGGACCTGCACTGAAGATTGTTAAGTCTGCAAGCAATGTCCAGTATTTAAGACTGGAAGAAGCCAACTCGTACAAGTGCTCATGCAGCCAGGACACAACTAGTAGAGCCTTGGGGAGGGGAAAAAGAGAAGTATGAAATCTGCACAGGGAGCAAAAGTTCATGGACACCCTCATCCTGTTCATGGGATGGAGTAGGAAACTGAGGAACGGGTTCAGATAAGTTGCTAGGTAGCTGGGCTTTTCTCACTACCATGTTAAAGGTAAAAGATAATACATTCGCAAAATTCATAGTTTTAAAAACCTATCTCTCTGAGTTTCATTTTCTGCATCTCCTCCTTAAGTAATGAGGCAAATGGACAACACATCCTCTGAGTAAACTGTCACTGACACAAGGTGGGGATCCACCTTAAACGCTGATGCCCTTCCCAGCTTGTGCTATAGTAACGCTCTATCATCTTCTGTGCTGCACATCCCAGTTCCCAATACACCAAGTAGTACCCTTAAGCAATATTATGCTGTAGAGATTACATTCCACCATCTCTAATGTCATCTCCAGGCTACCAAGCAACCCATCTCTATAAGTAAATTCATACTCCTTCAATCTATTTCTGTCCATGTTTATGAAAGCCATTAATTTCATTCATTCACCTTCCATTATTTTATAAAAAGCAGTACAATCCTGGCAAAAGGGAAATCTGGTTACAGCCCTAGGGGAAAAGAGACAGCACAAAAGACCAGGAGAAGAGAAAGGGAAGCAATATGTATTTACAATGTCCTGTGAACTGATAATGTGAAATGCTGCAGTCAGGATGATTCTTTTTTTAACTCAACATGCAAAGCCTTGGAACTCTCACTGTTATCAGCATATGACCACATTGGATAATTCATGGTGCTAGACTTTTCTATTATAATTTCACAAACTTCAAAACCTTTTCTACAGTTTATTCAGTCAAAAGTATTGCTTAATTTCCTAAATTAAAAAGTCTATTGAAGGAATTCAGTATTGCTATTTGGAAGTTGTCAGTACACAGGCTTGACCATTTGGTAATCCTAGTATGAAAAGCAATCCAAATCCTTCTCTATCTTCTCCAAGGCTCAGACACACTCTACCAGTCAGATGAAGGCTTTCCAGACATGCATTGCACAGCAACCCATTCACAGTTCATACAAGGACAAGCTGCAGATCCTGCCTCAGATGTAAGTAAACACTCAGTTCAAGATGCTTTGTTCTGGCTGTCAAGCAGAGAAAACCTTTCCAGCTGACAAGAGAGGTGCTCATGTTCTGGCAGAGAAGGATCCACAGAAGATTTTTACTAATAAATTATTCCAGGACAGAAAATTGAGATAATTGTGTGCAGTACACCACCTCTCCCACCCCATTTTTACATTAAAGTAAGTCTCTAAAGAGTGTTTCTGCTTTCCATAAAATCCCTGAATAGAGATATTCATGTAAAAAGACACATAGTCCTGACACCTTGCTCAAGGCTTCACATTTGGAGAGGCAATGCACACTAGGTACTCTAAAGTTCTGAGCAATTCTCTCACCTTTATTTCATTGAATGGTAAGGTTTGCCTTCATCTTCTGTTTTCTGGATAAACCACCAATATCTTCCACAATTTTTTAGTCTCTCGTCTTCATATATCCTTTTACCTCAGGGCTTGCATTTGCTCCTGACCACGACTACTTGGCTATCAGTTAATGATAGTGTTCCAAGGCTGTAGAAAGTCTGCTTGCGAGGCAGAGAAATCAGTGACTTCTCTGAAGTTAAATCCCACATCCAGAGTCACTGTGAATGCCATCACTCTGAACTCTGTGCTGCACATGAACCTAAGCTTAGATAAGATGAGCAAAGACAGTATAAACATAGCTAGATTGTCTAATCTGTGACCTTTGAGGACAGCAGTGCTGATAGTAAAATGCCTGCAACCACACTTCTATAACTTAAAAGAAAAAGTAATGGTTTGAATTAATCCATCATTACTGGCAGAGGAAAGCAGCTTTCTCTGCATGACTGCTGAACACTATCCCTCTTTTCCCAGCTGTTGCTTGCAGGGGTAGGTACAAAGAGAAACAAAGCAAAGCAGAAAAGCTGTCCCCAGTTTTTGGCTGCAGTTGTCTGAATTACTGGAGGCAAATCCCTGAAAAGGTTTTATCCTGTGGCACCAGCCTCAGTGTAGGTGGAAGCAAGGAGAACTTTGGCACAAATGCAGTTTAATGGGTAGGAGCACTCTGTGGATCCCCAGTTGATGACTTCAAGGAGAGAAAAGTACCCTTTTGGTTCATCTACTTTCTGAAATCCATGCTGTGAACCCAGCAGCAAAGACTTTCATAATGCATTAAAAAAATATAAAGCAAATTATTTTATATAAAAAGACACTGTATACAGGACCAGCATTAACTGGTGGTGTCATTTACAAGGCTGATATCACTTCACTTGCTTTGTTTCATTTCAGTCAACAGATGTTTTCTCTGTGGAAAGAAAACAAGCAAGCTATTTTTACCATGGAGAGGACATCTGACAATGATGAGTTTTTTCCATTATCTGTGAGGGTAGGATTTCAGAGGTGATGACAAAAGTCCAATCTGGAGCAGTTTTTACTACCTTTCCTTAAATAATAACAGTTTTGTGACCCACAACTGCTGTGTTAAAATGGCACAGAAAAAATGTATTTTATTTCTAGTATGCTTTTCTCTAGAAAAACAAAACCAAAACCCAAACCAACTCACTAGCTTTGATTTATGAGAAGGATGCTGTCTCTCCAAGCTCCACTACATAGGTTGTGACATGTCTTCTCCAGTAACTCCCAGCCTACATCAGCTCAGGCTCCCAACATGAAAACAGAAACTTATTTTCCTTAAACATTTGGCTGAAAAGTGTAGTCATTTAGGAACAGCTTCAAGATCAGCCCAGCTGTAGGTGCATCCAGAGGCATGAGACTCAGGTAGTGATGTTAGACTGTCCCTCCATGCACTCAGAAGCAGAGTTGTGGAATGGTCAGTACAAAAGGTAAAAACTGCAGCTTTCACTTTTCCTCTAATAGCCTGTTGCTGTGTACTTTTGTTTCCTCAGTACACCCCAGGACTCACCTCCAAAGTCATGACAGGTTCTGAATGTACATAGTTGTGCTTCTAGTCAAGAAGGAGCTACGCTGGTTGGGTAGTACAGATGCAGTTGCTATATACAGACTCTAATAAAAACCATAACCACTATGGACTCCAAATGTCTTTCACCTCTTTCTGCTGAAGAGCTGGCTTGAGTTTGCATGGTGATGTTTTGGCAGCTGAGGGGCTACAGCATGGCTTCTATGAGAAGCTGCTGGAAGCTTCCCCCATGTCCAACAGAGACAATGTGGCTGGGTCCAAGGTAGACCCACCAATGGCCAAGGCTGAGCTCATCAGTGATGGTGGTGGTGCCTCTGGGAGAATATAATAAAGAAGGATAAAAAACCTGTGTAACTGCAGCCAGAGAGATGAGTAAAAATATGTGAGAGCAACATCCCTGCAGACACCAAGGTCAGTGCAAAAGGAGGTAGGAGGTGCTGCAGGCACCAGATCAGAGATTCACTGGGGAATGCTGGAGCAGGGGGATGCCTGAAGGAAGCTGTGACCCTTATGAAGAGCCCATGATAGAGCAGGGTCCTGGCAGGACCAGTGGACCCCACTTTGGATAGTTTGGGTCAGGTATCCTGGCTCTGCTTCCTCCCAGCTTCTTGTGCCCCTCCACACTGGCAGAACATGAAACTGAAAAGTCCTTGATCAGGGTAAGTGCTACTGAGCAACAGCTAAGAACATTGGTGTGTTATCAGCATTGTTCTCAGGCTAAAGCCAAAACACAGCAATGCACAAGATACTAGGGAGGAAAAACAAAGCAAAACAACCTGTAAAACTGTTACAGCTGAAACCAGGACAACACATATCCAAATACATGCAGATCCCAGGAAGAATCCTAAAATTTTATAATGGCTATATTAGTGTCAAGCAGTTAAGAGCTACATTACTTAAGATACCTAAAGTGTTGATTTTCATTAATACTAGAATGACCTTTGCTAAGATTAAGGTGATTAGAGTGTATGTTTTCTTTCCAGAAAGTTGAGTATTTAAAAGTACTAAAGCATAACATTACAGTAATATTAACACAAGTGATTAGAATATTGATAATAGTAGCAATTGTAATAGATGAAGAATCAAGTCTATTCAGAGTGTTAAAATCTCACACCCAGCCACAGCACAAATAGGGATAAAAGATCAGCTATTATCTGGGAATTCAATAGCCAGTTATTCCATTTCACAACTTCATTTAGTAGGACAAAGTGCCTGAAAAAACATTAGTTAATTTACAGAAGTTATTTTGTACAGAAGTACCATCTCCTCTTCCTTTTTGAAGGATATATTATGTTAATTTACTTGCAAACTGAAAAGACACTGGGATAACCATCTATTTCTTGCAATAGACACTGAGAATCATTTTTACAAAATGAACCCAGATATATTTTCACCAACTTGTCCTAATAAGCAAAGTACATTTCAGATTTCATCCACAGTGTTATATAACTGAAAAGTTATATATCCTCTAACTCTTCTTCCCTGGAGATACCATTTTACAAGATTCTTATTCAGGCACTATTTATGAGCTTCCTTTATGCCACATGGTACATAGAGTAGAAAGATGCTCCATCTTTCCACAAAACAGAAAGAAATGAAAAAAGAAGTAAACAGCAGCTGCAGGCACCAATACACCATTTCACTGAAGTGTAATGCCTGCATCCAGTTTAAACACCTTAACTGTGGGAGTTCACAAACACTGACAGGCAGAGAGCAAGAAACTCCCCATGATGGATCTCAGTTCAGGAAAACACGTAGTTTACCCTGATATTTGACAAGAAGTCTAATTAATTCAGCCTACCTTTAGAGACATAACTGAGCAGTCCAAGTTAAAAACCCTCCTGTTAGCCAGTCTCTGCTTTAGAGTAAGGTGTCCTTTAGAGCTGAATGTCTTCTTCCAAAGGGACCTTATAGCAGCTATGGTTCTAACTTAGGCTTTTTGATTTACTTGAAGATGATCAGAAGATTCCAGGAAAGTCTAAACCCATCCTGAATTAGGTACTGGAAGCATTCTTTTCACCAAGTTTTCAAACAGAATCAGAAATTCTATTTGCAGTTCTGTGCTTGTACAGAAAGTGTAGTAAGGGTAAAATGAGCTCATAATGTGAGCAAATAATATTATATTATAATTATATTACCTAATTTATCATATATAATATATTTTATATTATACTATTATATATCACAATATTATGTTGTATATATTATATTTTTGCTCCTAGCAAATATTATAATTATATTACATAATATGTTATATAATATACATTATATTATAATACTATTATTATATTGCATAGTATTATAATACAATTATCTATTATAATATTATGTTATGTATAATTATTATATTATATTAATTATATTCTATTATATATATTTGCTCATAGCAGACAGACTGAGCTGCTGGGTAAAAAATGTTGCCGTTTCTAGCATTGCTGAACCCACCCAGGCTAGGACAAAGAGCTGCCTTTTGTCATTAAAGGACTGGAAAGATAAGTTGAAACTCACGAAATCACTTTCATTGGTAATGCAGAAGGGATTGACAGCTCAAACTCAACTTCAGAATTGACATTCAATTTACAGCATCAAAAGCTACTATGCCTTAAATTGTAAACTACAGAAGGGAGGCAGGGGGAAAGAAAAATAGTAAATCTGATGAAGGTTCTCTGAGCATCATTTTGGGTTGAATAGTGAGATTTTTTACATGTCTGGGGCAGGGGAAGGAAAAACTTCATTGATTGGTTTGGGTTTTTTTAATAAAGTGTTGAAGTTTAAAACAATTTTGCCAGAAATATAGTGAAAAAGAACCGTACAGTGTTACTGTTAGGAAGCTACAGGTTGGATCAGCTCTAAGAAATACAGATAACACTTCATTTTACTGCTGAGTAGTCCTAAATTCTTCAATATAGGCATTTCAATGCATGTGTAAACTTCTCACTTAAACCAGCAGTATTACCTGTAAATTTTTCCTTCTCTTATGCTCCTTGTGTTCTGGATAATACTGTTTGGAGGAAAATTATTCTTCCCCCTTCTTTACACTCGCTCATAAAGAAAATCAGAGCTGGAAAAGGCTTTGAAAGAATACCAAACCTAATTGCATATCTGTTACAAAGTCTGAGTCACAGCAGCAATTAGTTGAACTGAGTTGCCTTTCAGCCTAGCCTACAGCTACCAATTTAAACAATAGACTACTTAAAATGTTGCTTACCTTATAAATGTAGTGTAATTACTTTTCTAAGGAAGATTCAATCTGGCATAAATATTAGGTACATCAGCGAAATCATGTAGGAATCTTGCTGCTAACATTCATCATTCCTAATTCTGTTATGTGTATTGGTGGTTTTCACCATCAATTTACTTATCTAGCTAAAACATCTATGCATGAATTATGATGTAAACCTTTAAAAGTAAGCTTCACAATGTAATAAAAACTAAGAAGTGGAACGAATAACTGAGATATTTTTACTTTTAAAAAGAAAACGTGTTCTGCAAAAAATAAAGTTTCATGAAAAATGACTGCAGAAAATGGTGTTGTGAGGTATCACCATATTATTCAGTGACTCCAGAGCAGACACATTCCCTTTGCAAAGAGGAAAATCACTTTCTACATACCTCTGTTCCTAACTCGGGCCCCTGAGACTCAACAGCATCAATAAGTTTTCCACTGGCTGACTCAGGTCTTCAGTGCAACACCAGAGCAACCCCACAATTTATGCCTCTGTAATACCTCCAGGTGCCCCGTTGTGGGAATTTAACAGAGGAACCAATTCAGCTGATGATGTGCAAACTGGGACAGAGGTGTCTCCTTGCTCTCATTTAGTGGTGTTGGCTCAGCAGGTCTAACAGGAGCAAAAAGCAGTGGAAAAAAATGGATTTTCACCACCGAAGTGAGCAGCTGTGACGCAGAACATACCAAAGCAACAGCTTTCTTGAGTTAGAAGGAACCATGCCTGCTGTGTCAACTTTGCTTATGAATCTTCCCTGCTCCTATTTTCTGGATTAGGAATGTGGAATTGCACACACTCTCCATAACAATTAGTCCCGTTTACATGAATAAGCATCATGAATAAACCTCAAAATCACACACATTTGAAACAGAAAGAACTTGAACAAATCCCCTCTGGTGAGAAGACACAGTCACTTCTGAAAACAGCATGTAGCTACGTTAATTTCGCGTCTGTTTGTACTATGGTCTCATGTGAAATTAATTATGTGAAGCAGTATGTATCTATAACTGGTGATGTAATAATTACAATCCAGACAGGAAAAAAATAGAAAGCATGTTACAGTAATAGTCATGGCTTAAATCAGCAATTTGTTCTACCTAATAGAGCAGGCGATATAGTATGAAATAGAATTAATGAAAAGTGCTGCAAATAACATATTACAGGGACTTCTGGCAATTTTCTGACAGGTATAGGGACTGAAACTCAAGAGCAGCAGGGAAATAAAGCAGATTTCATTTCTATTTCTGTCTTCCTGGTCCTAAGCCACTCAAAGGGCTGGAAAGAGCCTGATGCAACTAACAGCCTTGGGCTTTGTAGCATACAATGGCCATCCAGTGCTCTTGGAAAACTTTGCAGAGCTGTGGGTTGTTTCCCAGAGAATTTACAGTTGTCTTCCACAAAGGCTTTTGCAAGGGAATCTTCTTAAAACTGGCAAAAAACCCTTGAGGGCTCTGTAACATCTGTGGCATTTTTATGTGCTGCGAAGTAGGTACAAAGAGGATGAGGACTGTGCCCAAGTAGACACTAAAAGCTGTTTTAATCCTACATTAAATTATTCTTACGTCTGTAGAGCACTTCTTACCTATAGAAAAAGCACATCTTGAATTCTTTGTGAAGAACTTATTTTAATTTCATGAACATTTCTTCATAAAATTATAATGACCTAAGATTCAGACCTGAGGGACAATCAACATTTTTCCTGTTGAGCAAATACTAAACTCTTATTGCTACAAGTTCCCAACTTTATTTCTACTGGAGTTTATCTACCAAATGGGTTAGCAGAAAGAGATCTTTATCTCTCTCCACAGAAAATTATTAGCAACATTTTCTAGAGTTGATCTGTATAGTTCATTATTCACCACAAGAGTTTAAGTCTCTGCATCCCATTCGGATTGTTTCTTCTTCCAGACAAATAATGAGCATTTTCTACTACAAGCAGTAAGTGCGTTAATGCATTTTCATAGCCCATCTCGACCATCTGCATGGATGAATACTTCCTCCAAATAAAACTCTCCAGCTGAAAAGGCTCACAGCTGTTGTCTGTATTCACCACTTGGGTTTCATTTTTACACGGCATATTTCTTTCTGGTGAGCTATCATTTGAATAGTAGTTTCGCTGATAAAAGGTGATAGAAGGTATTCTGGGACTAGATCACTACAGATTACTGCTGGCCTAATGTAAGGATATAGACCTTGCTGACAGAACAAGGTGCACGAAAGGTAACGTAAGACTACAAATCATGCAATTCCTCAATGAAAGCTTTCTGTTTACTGTAATTCTCAACATTGACTGATCCCAATGCTCTTTCCTGTTGATAGAAATAGTACATAAATTGCATCTACTACCATCTATACGAATTTAAGAGCAGAAACAATCTGAAGACTAGGACTAGTGCATTCCTAGTTCTCTTCTTCGGAAAGACATTATCTGATGTAAAAGATTAAGTCAAAGTAACCCCAGGGATTTCATGAGAAAGCAGAAAATGTGTTGAAACATGAGCAAAGGTATTATAGCTCCAAGTTTAACATTTTGGCCTCCTCTGATATATGTGTGAATAGCTTGGCAAAACCAATGCCACATGCAAGAGTTTTAAATGCTTCCACTGACATGCAACAATTTGGAAGACCTTTGGAAGATCTGGGGGAGTGGGAGAAGGTAACTTTTACCAGAATTAGTTTTTTATGTGGAATGTAAAACCATTTAATACCCAAACCTGTTGCTATTTTCATGGAACAGACTTTTTCACTTTTGCATTTTAAATAATTTCAATTTTCTGTTCCCACCATGAATGTTTTCTAGCCAATTTTAAATAAATGTTTCAAGGAGAGATTTTTTTGCTTAAAGTCCTTACATGAAATTGTATGATGCAAGAAAGGGTGTTTGGGCTTTTTTCTTCTACACATTCCTAAATTTTTTGATGTTGACTTTTATGATTTCCATATCATTTGCTTATTTATTTTATCATATTCTAAGATGTACTGTGAACACTTTAAGCAGTGGCTAAACCAGTACCGGACAGAGTAGCTAAGCTTCTGTCCCCAAGTCTTGGGAAAAGC
This sequence comes from Melopsittacus undulatus, assembly GCF_012275295.1. Taxonomy (NCBI): domain Eukaryota; kingdom Metazoa; phylum Chordata; class Aves; order Psittaciformes; family Psittaculidae; genus Melopsittacus; species Melopsittacus undulatus. Next base: position 6,253,864 of record NC_047528.1, on the reverse strand, counting down.
AGGACAAAACCAACTTTATGCAAGTAATTGAACCTCAACTACTAAATCAGAACCTCTTTTACGGTTGTTCTCAAAGGCAGTGTGAGAAAGCACGGTTCCTTGAAACCTCCGCAAAAAAAAACCCATTATGCATAGAAAGAAAGCAATGCAGAGTTTTTCTTTGCATTTAAGTTTTCAGAATAACTCACAACACAAAAGCAGGCGTTTTCAAACCCTGTGTGAAAACGCCTAAGAAAAATAAGTCCTGCACAGGAGCGTTAGCAAAACCTAAGTGTCAGCAACAGGAAAGAAACATGAAGTGATTTCTAAACAACATCACTCAGATTGTAACTCTTCCCAGAGCGTCACATGAAGAACTGTTTTTCCTAAGGCGAATTCTACTTCTTTTCCAGCTAGAAATGTACGTACCTTTCTTCAGCTGTCTTTAATGCACTTGCATTAGTTCTTCAGAGCATCTACTCAATATTCAATGCAACTTCAGCCTGCCTGTACTCTGAAGTCCTGTACACTACCACTTACACTTAGTTCACATTCTTTTGTATCCCAGCTGTTAGCATACTTGTTTTAGATGTTTGGAACTGTATTTTCAACCAGATGTAGTTACAGTAAATTAGTATATATCAGAAGTTCTCTCTCTGCTAACTTAAACGGGAGGAGTCAAAAGATAAACTTCAGCCAAATATACCAGAGGTTATAAATTCCCTCAGAGAAATGGAGGCCAGAGAGTCTCTGTTTCTTGAGCCTAAATCTTCATTTCATCAGCCTTTCTTGAGGGATTATATTTCAGCACCATGCTTATAATTTATTTTTTCCTAATTACTCTTAGAACATAAACCACAAAACTGACATAAATCATCTTATTCATTGACTTGTGTCTGGCAAAGAAGAGTATCAGCTGCTTCAGAAGAAGGGGCAAGAAAACTGAACAGCAACAGAATAACTTATCTAGTTTGTTGTACTTTCAAGCCCATATTTTGAAATCATATGTCAGTTTTCCTATTGTTTTCTCTTTTTTAAGTCTTTCCAATCTCTCGACACCCATGATATTTTGACACTGGGTTCCAGTGTTGCACTATCATTTTCAATAACATCTACTTTCATCAGGCTTTGGAGCGTTCCCTTTCAGCTTCACTGAACACCCCTTTGGTGAAATGTGTGGGAAAATGTTGAGACAAGAAGAAAATTTGCCTTATTTACAATGTTTAGCACTGTGGCTTCTTAATTCATGTATGTTCCAAAGGAAACAGCCTCATCTTTAAAACCTCTCATCCTGTAAGCCTTTTTGCCTCTATTATGTACTGACCCTCAGATAAACAAAAGCTGATGGATTTTGAGATCGGTACTGTAGGCTTGTTCTTGCTCTAGGCTAATAGCATTTCAGACATAACAAGTAATTACAGAAAGGAGGGAAAAAAACCTCTTCTGTTTATTTTTAATTTAACCAGGAATTGGTATTATCTGGTAAAGAAAGTGAGGTGAAAAAAAATAACTTTTTATTTTTCCCCCTGAAGAAGGAATAACCAAGGCAAAAGAAAGTCTTCTCTGATGAACGTGAAGAACTGATCAGCAAAGGAGCTTAGTTATTTGAGGGGGAAAAAAATGGTGAATATAGGAAAAATTCAGTGAAAAACACAGGACAGGGGTTTCCAGCTGGTGAGGTGTTTTATCAAAAGAGGCTCAGAGACTGAGTTGGAAAAGAGAAGACAGTGGCAGAAGTACCTGAAATGACACGGAAGGAGCAACAGCGGTCCTGGAGCCAGAATGGAAGGGAAGTATGGGGATGAGATATAGTGAGGATACCACTATAGTGGTGTGAAATCAACCTGTAATTTGTCTATGTCCAAAATCTGACTCTATTGTTATCTTGGACTTTCTGCTATTGTTTCCTTCAATGCAAAATATGTGGATGCAACTTTCATATGCATTGTTTTGACACAGTATTGCCTTAAACTCACTATGTAAAGGGAGACTCTCAGAGGATACAGCAGTCAGCTTCTGAAAGACACAGAAAGTAAAAGAAGGGGAAAAAAACCAACCTAAACTTGGAAGAAGATCTGGAAGATTTGAAACAGTAAGACTAGCAATGTTTTTGAGCTGTGTCCCAAGGTATCAACTGAAAGATGTGCACTGCAAGAGAAACAGACAGTATTTCAATGAGAAAATAGCACTGGAGGGAGCAGAGAGGTAGGAACTGTGTGAAAAGTAGTGCTCCATAGAGAAGTTTGATGCAAAGCCAGGAACTAGCATCAAATGTCAGCACTGGAGATACTGTACATGTGTGAAGAAGAGACAGGGTCATGGCAGATGCAATTTAGGTATAATAAAACTGAAACGAGTAAGACCAGAATAAACCAGGGAAATCCAAAAGTGACTCATTGCAGTTTACAGCTAGAGGAGGCAAAGAGATACTTCTACTGAGGGTTTGGGGAGAGTGGAGGGATTGAGGATGCATTCTGCCCAGTCAACTGCAAGGCTGATTAACCATTGAGGGTTAAGAAGTGTGTGTAGTCATTCATTTGAAAAAATTATTACAGTTGCTTTATCTTCTTTTCTCCTCCCAGTGTAACATTTTTTACTGGTTGCACATTGCTTTAATCTCTATACAGCTCAGGGCTTTCCCTTTGCAGCCCTTCATGTGCAGTGCTGTAGTCAGCTTCTCCCATTGACTCATCCCACCTACGTGCCCCTAGTTGCTGTGGCAGTGCCTCTAGCTCTTGTTTTACAGCATTTGAATTGCTTTGCCTTCCACTCATCCATTGCCATTCCTTAAACCCTAAATTTTGGTTTATAACCCTGTGCTAGGGATTAAGTATTTTGCCATAAGGTGCATACACAAAGCTTTTTAGCTTTGAAGCAGCTCTGACTGATCGGAGTGTTCCAGTCAGCTCTGTGAGCATAACAGGCAAAAAAAAACCCCAAAAACAGTGGGGACACTGAGAAGGTCCCAAGAAAGCTGAAATTAGTTTGGAAAAGGAATTTGGGAAGCCTGGTGCACTGGAGAAGATGCCTCAAAGGGAATGCTCATATAGGGACTTCACCACCACTTTCTGGTTGACCATAGGAGAAACTTCTCATTTTCTCTTTTCTCATTTCTTTTCTTCCTTTGCCACTAGAGCTGATGTGTGCCACCAACTGTGGACTAAAAATAAAATAATCTTTTTACATCTTTGTTTTATCATCCTTTGTGAAACTAGATCCGGATGAGGGACAATCTGTTCATTCATGATTTACTGGCCTGCCAAAAAGCTTTAAAACACTTTTCTATATTAAATGTATTACTTCCCCTAAAACCAGAAGACAGTAACCATTCTCCCTTTGCTTAATACTATTAAAAGCAATTATATAGCAACAAGCTACGTGTTACAATTAAATCTGATCTTGTCTTTAGGTTGAGAAGTATTGCATTTTAAATGTGAAAAAGAGTGAAATAAATATCCACTGTCAAAATTTCAGTGGAATTTAATCTGTTTAAAAACATATCAATATTTAAATCTTGCTGGGGGAAAATCTCAGGATCAAGTCACCTATTTCAGTCAAATGGTTAATGGTAATTACATCTTCACAAATCCCCTGTAACCAGCTCCTAACAACTTCTGAAAAGTTGGTAATTACCTTAAACAGTCCCTGACACTTAAATTGCTTGCTAATTTTACCACGTCTTATAGAAACATAGTAAATTTTCAGTGGATGTACTGTACAAATATTTGTTAATTAATCCTCACAAAATATTCCCCTAAGACATATTAGTGAGTCTATTATTTCTATTGACATTTTCTGGTGAATCCATGGGAGCAGTTCAGGTCTTCCAGAGTCAGAACCCCACTTCTAGGCCTATATTCAGTCTTTCTACTTGCACTTCTAGCCAAGTTCACCCCTGAGTTGATCCCATAGTTTTGGGTCTTTTTTGAAGTTTAGGATACAGTTAGATGTTCAGCTGGACACCTGTGGGTATCTGATTTAGGGTGAGCTGAACTGGTTTCTTAGTTACCCAAATGTACTGGCTGATAGGAACCAAGTTCAGGTGGGAGACCCCCTGCTCCAAAGACAGCTAAAATATTCAATACATGTGCTCTGTGTCTTTCTTTTGATGGCTGTGCAGCATCTGCCTACACTGTGAAAGCTGCACAACTCTCAGAAACGAGCCAGACCTAACTGTGCAGTCCTTAATTTGTTCTCTCATAATTTCAAAGCAACTAAAATATAACAACTGAACATAACTGAAATAATTGGCTGATCTACCAGCTGGGCAAGAGGGAAACATACTTCAAACAGTTCAGTTCAATTACTCACTCCTTATTTTTTTGTATATTAATTAAGTAATTTAGAAGAAAGAATCATAAAATCATAGAATCATAGAACACTTAGGGTTAGAAAGGACCTTAAGATCATCCACTTCCAACCCCCCTGCCATGGACAGGGACACCTCACACTAAACCATATCATCCAAGGCTCTATCCAGCCTGGCCTTGAACACCACCAGTGATGGAGCATTTACAACTTCCATGGGCAACCCATTCCAGTGCCGCATCAGCCTTACAGTAAAGAATTTCTTCCTTATATCCAATCTAAACCTCTGCTGTTTAAGTTTTAACCTGTTACCCCTTGTGCTATCACTACAGTTCCTAATGAATAGTCCCTCCCCAGCATGCCTGTAGGCCCCCTTCAGATACTGGAAGGCTGCTCTGAGGTCTCCACGCAGCCTTCTCTTCTCCAGGCTGAACAGCCACAACTTTCTCAGCCTCTCTTCATATGGGAGGTGCTCCAGTCCCCTGATCATCCTCGTGGCCTCCTCTGGACATGTTCTAACAGTTCCATGTCCTTTTTATGTTGAGGACACCAGAACTGCACACAATGCTCCAAGTGAGGTCCCACAAGAGCAGAGTAGAGGGGCAGGATCACCTCCTTCGACAAAAACAAAGGAAAACAAATCAGATGATCTCACAGCCCTGCAAGCTCTTGCTCTTGCCTCATCTCCAGGGCATCTTGGCTGACCCTTCCCAACAGCTTGCTCCTCCTGCCCACATTTTTATGTCTTCCTTCTGTTACATGTGAAAGGAAAGTAGGGAAAAGCTGCTTGACCAGCACTAAAAATCCCATCTTTGCTGATTCGAAGGATGGGATTAATTCTACCAGATGGAAATGTTTACAACAGAGAGACCTACATACATCTCAGCTAGTCACCTCAGCTCTCTCTGGTAAATGGAGAGAAACTGGCACTTTCAGGACACAATTAATCTCATGCCCATGTAGATATTTAAACTAGGTCATATGAATCATGCCTTAGAAGAGACAATTCCTCCCTACAGACACTAAAGGGAGCCTGAAATCACTAGATATAGATGTTTACATCAGTTATACCTGAAGTTAAGTGAGCTGAATGCCACCTGAGTTCTTTAGATTGCTTTCTTGCTTTAGAGGCAAAATGCCTTATATTCACTTCCCAGTTACACACATGGCTGGTAACCAGCACGCAGCTTTCACATCCCCATTTTTAAGAACTCAGGCACTACGAGAGATGTATGAATGCACCATGTGACACTCTACAAAAGCAGGTTTTCATAAGAAATTAATAACATCTCAAAAGCACACAGGAAGAGTGTATGAAAGTACACTCCAATAACTGAGAAGAATTCAGGTTCTTGACTTCATGGATCATTTTGTAGAAATGAAATAATCTTTCAAAGTCTTAACTGTTCCCTTTTCTTGATTTAATTTCTAACAAAATGATGTTTGTTATAATGCCTGGTCACTGAGTTACTACTGTTATCATAGCCATGATAATCTATGGCTAGAAGTTAGAACAAAGGGTACTGTGTACTTAACGACACAGCCACTGTTTTTCAGCCACTGGAGATAGTCCAGTAAGAGAAACCATCTCTTTGACACAAGCTTTGTTCACTAACAATTTATTAACTTTTCCATTCTAACTGGGATACCCCTATTTTGCCAGAAGATAAACCCTTCAAGAATTCCTGACTTTTGCTTACTACTCAGCTAGAGATATATCTCTAAATATCAACTTAAATAAGGGCTGGCTTTAGAGATTCATTCCTAGCAATTTCTGCTGTGCCAGTCATGGCTAATTAGCCAAGCACTTAGCATGAAGTTGCTGATAAAATATATATACATTTCTGAAGGAAATACACATAATACCAGGTTAATTAAAAACAGATACTGTCAAACTAACTAACATGCTATCTTTTTCTCAGATGGGATTACAGATTTGGCTGATTATGGTACCAATATTGATATAATATGCTTAGACTTCTGTAAATCATTTGACACAGTGCTGCATGGTATTTTATTAAAACCAAAATCAAAATGGCACACATGAAACTGATTAAAAGTGTCTAACAGGATTCAGAATGTAATTACAAATGGGACAGTTGATCAGCTGTGTTCAGTGGAACCCTCAGGGACTGCTCCTGGCCTTATGCTTTACAAATGTTGATCAACTCAAGTCACTACTGATCAGATTTATCAATGACAGAAGAAAGGTAGTGTGATAAATGGTGCAGAAGATGGGCCACTGATACAGATCAATATGGTTTTAAACACAGGTGGTAATAAAGTCCTAACTTTGGAAATATAAAAAGCTACTTTACCCTATAGGAAATTTTGGAAAGCTCTGCTGTTAAGCAGATGGCAATAATGCTAGATACAGGACAGAACGTGAACTCCCAATGCAGCAATGTGGCTAAAGGAGCCAGCATAACCCTGGACACACACAGAGTATCTTTAGTGGGAGCCAAGACATCTATTACTTCTGCATGGGGCTGCAACTGCTCTGAGGCTGCATGCAGCTGTGGCATGCACAGAGCAGGAGGCCTGCTGTGAAACTGGAGAGAGCTCAAAGACAAGTCATGAGAGGGATGAGAGCTCTGGCAATCACATTCTGTAGTGAAAGATGCCAGGAGCTCAGTTTGTTTACTTAATCAAAGACATGATTAGGTGATGCCTTAACTGCAGCCTAGAGCTACTCACAGAGGAAACAACCCTTTACAGTAGACTCCTCAGTCCAGTGGATTAAGACGTAGCCAAAACCTGAAAGTGACCCAAAAGCTGGAAACGGAAAATAGATGAATTCAGAACAGAAATACGGCACATGCTTCCAACCGAGTAATTAATCCCATGGAATAACAGATTTGTAAAGGTTCTCAGGGGTTCTTTCCCATCAGAAATAATCCAACTGAAAGAGAATGTGGTTTTTTTTGTAGAAGGTACAGCAGGTGTCAAGTGATTTATCCTTCCTCCAGAAATTCATGGTAGTTTTACAGTCTGCGCTGACAGACTGGATCAATTATGATTGTTCTGACTTGAAAATTTGGCCACTTATTTTTGTTTGCAAATGAAACCTGAAGTTTTGAAAACAAATCTGGAGCAGGCTGAAAATCCTGTCCAAAATATCCGCAAATATGTGTGAAGCATCTATGATGCTTTTCTTCATCTGTCTTCAACTTGAACGAAAACACTTTTCTGAGTCTTACTTCTCCAGTCAATCCTCCTTCCCTAGGGTTTTAATGGTCTTCTCTGCTATGAGAGGCAGGCAAGCCTTTCCAATTACTTCTCTGCAGAGATTCCTTTTTGAAATTTGAGAGGTTTAGAAAGTGAGACTATAACAAAAAATGCTCTGTCCCAGGTTTCTTTAATTTGTTTTCATGGGATTCAGGTTTTGTTTTACTCGCCTTTCCAGAAGTTTGGAAGCTACTCAGTTATCGGGAGATTTTATACAGCTTCAAACACTCAGATCTGTCTGGAGATACAAAGGGGAAAATCAGCGATATGCTCCTGCTTTGAGAAAACAGTAATGGCTATGCTTTTGTAATAGTTTTTTCATTCTGTAACTTCTGTATTAGTCATTAATCTGTAGCTATCACTTATTTTGGCATGGGGACACAGGTGGAATGCAGACTGCCTGAATGTGGTCCAAAGTTCAGTCCTTTGGTCATGTGAAAAAATACAAATTCTTCTTTTGGAATCTTCTTTTGCATCTTTACTTTCAAAAGACACTTTCCTTGTCTCCCACTGTCTGTAAGGATATCACAGAAGGAAAGAGGTGGGGGCTTCTGTCTCCAAAACCAAGGAAGCATCTTATACATCCATCTCATGCCAAAAGCATGGGAGCCTGGATAGGAATAAAACATCTCAGTATGTCCAAAATATATATACAACCGGTAGCATTAAGAGAGGACACACCTGTGAAGGCTGGCCCTGGAAAATGAAACATTCCACCCAGCCACAGACACAAAATATCTTTATCCAACCTAAAGTAAAGAAATGGGACAGGGGAAACAGATGAAGTTAGAAGTGAATGTAGATAGAACCTAACCATGAGGGATTGTTGGGCAGGCTTTATTTGTGACAAGCTATTACCAGCTCCATCCATCACCGATTAATGGTCTTTTGCACTTCTCCATACTCCGGTGATAGGAGTCACATAGTTTCCCAAGAAAAAAAACAGCTTACTTTTGCCTGGGTCCACTGCACATTCCTCAGTATTTTGTAGGCAGCATTGCTGCCAGGATTGTTGATCTAATTTCTCTGCAATCTCATAAAAATCACACAAGCACTGGCACCTGAAGTACACAGGGCAAGCCTATCAGCAGTGATTTAACAGTAGAGGATTTAGCTTTTTACCGTTTTTATGTAAAAAAAAAAGTTGTCACATATACACATATTATATTCTAGTTACTTGCACATATTAAAAACCCAACAAATTTAAATACTTTTACAGTCCTAGATCTTTTTAATTCTCCTCTAACAAAAAGGCCAATTATACATCTCTGATAACAATAGCTCATCAGATAAGCTCTAATAAGCCCACATTAAAATGGGAGACACTGAACTATTTTTCTTGGTACTAGTATCTATCCAGAAATTTCTGAATGAAGAAAATAATGCCTAGCCTCCATGTCTTCCAACCGCTATTTTTGTGACTAACTCTTCTAACTTTAGATAAGTAGCCCTTATCCCCACAGCATAATATTCATATTTGCTTAGTGTTCATAAAGAATTCTTAGAAGTAGATTTAATTTCTTACATTGTTCTTGTCGTTTTAACATCTCTGTACCTATTCACACATTTATAATGGCCTTTAAGGGAATATTATCCCGGTCTAGGTGTTAAATATAGTCCCAATCTTCCTATATCTAGAAAACCAGAGCTGCTGCTTGCTATTAATCTATTCTAATTACCGCTTTCATTCATAACTTGTTATAGTTGTGTACTGTGAATCAACACTTGCAGCTGGACAGAGTGGTGAAGTATGTACTTAGGTATTTCAAATGATTGCAAATCTGGCTAAGATTAATTTCAGAAGTGGAAAAATCAATCTTCAGTATTCAAATAATGTGCTTCTTATTCAGATCAATCTACTATTTGAACTGTATGAGACTGAATTCAAATCTCCTGTTTACCATCACTGTTACTATTACTATTAACATCACTGGTGTAATTGGCTTGATGGTTCTACCATCCACACTCAGAGTTATGGTCAACAGCTCAATGTCCAAGTGGAGACCAGTGAAGAGTGGTGTTCCTCAGGGATCAGTACTGGGACCAGTGCTGTTTAACATCTTTGTTGGTAACATGGACAGTGGGATTGAGTGTGCCCTCAGCAAGTTTGCCAATGACACCAAGCTGTGTGGTTCGGTTGATACACTGGAGTAAAGGGATGCGATCCAGAGGAACACTGACACACTTAAGAGGTGGGTCAGCCTCATGAAGTTCAGCCAAGCCAAGTACAAGTTTCTAGACCTCTATTGAAACAATCCCAGGCACAGCTACAGGTTGGGCAGAGAAGAGATTCAGAGCAGCCCAAGGAGAAGGACTTGGGGGTGTTGGTTGATGAGAAAATGAACATGAGCCAGCTTCAGTGTGCGCTTACAGCCCAGAAAGCAACTGTATCCTGGGCTGCATCAAAAGGAGCATGACCAGCAGGTCGAAGGAGGTGATCCTGCCCCTCTGCTCTGTTCTCATGAGACCCCCACCTGAAGCACTCTATACAGTTCTGGTGCCAGACACGTAGCTGTTGGAGAAAGTACAGATGGAAACAGAGGGTCTTTAAGGTCTCTTCCAACCTCAACCTTGTTATGATTCAAGGATTCTACAATTACAAAAACTGGACCATAAATGAGAACTTTAAATTCCTGCATAGCATGAGAGTGGGCAGTAGCAATATATTTTAGTAACAGGTACAGCAAGCTACCAAAAAAAGAAATTCTGTGGTATTATGACTGTCATGATTTTGAGAGAGATTTCTTTGTAGAAGCTGGTCCAAGAGATCACTAGCCTCTTTTTGCAATGAGTTATGCCTTTCTTAAAATTCCATCTTTATTTAATGGAAGGATGACAGGAATATAAACAGCTCAGCTGTTTTTAGCTCTTAAGTCTTGATCCTGCAGGTGTTAAACAAATTCCTTATAAAGTTCAGAGTCCTGGTTGTTTTATGGCTTAAGCAAACATTTTATAAACAGATGACAAGATGTATTACAGAAATTCAAGTAGATATTCACAACCTACTTAGTGGTATCCTTGTCCCTAAATGTCTCAGGACAGAAATTCCACACCAACATTGTTTGCTTTCTAGTACTAACCTACATTTTGCCTTGATGTCCTAAAGTATTAGAGGAACTGTACTTTGACCTGCCACTTTTATTGTAGCTATGACTATGCAGTTATGAGTAAAGTAAGTCAGACTGTCAGACATAATCAGAACTACATAAAGGAGTAAACTCAAAACCTACACTGAATCTATTCTTAATTACTTTGAAAAAAGTGAGAAACCAGTCTTTCATGCTTGCTCCTTTTAAAATGCTATATCAAAGCCATTAGTGTGACTTATGAACTGTTCCTTACTTAACAGAGAGGTGTTAGAGGATGGTGCATGATAGAACACTTACAGGAGGAATAAGAAATCAAGGACCATGTCTGTAAGTCTGTGAGAGCTGGGAATCCAAACCCTTTTGACTTCATGCCCCATTTGCAAAGAACATCATGAGACTACAGCAGAACATATTTTGGCAACAAAGGCCCAAGTCTGAAAGATCCAGAAACTCTTTTCCTTTGAAAAACCAGAACAATTCTTGGTACAGGTGATGAAATATGTGATATTTCTTACACTACTTAGTTATGTAGCTATATCATTAATACACATTGGGAGAAGGAAAGAGCTACAGCTGTGTGTAAAAATGTAGACAGAATTCAGCAGCTTGCTTGGCATTTGTGACATTTTGCAGCTTTTGGCCGTGAAATATTTTTCTATTTGTTACTATGATTCTTCTGACTTTTGCCTTTATTCCTTACTCTGCAACTGGAAACTGCTAGATTAAAACAATTACCTATATTGAAATGCAGGTAGGACAAGAGGATGAACAGAGAAAGCTGAAGTGATTAAAATGTGCTAGCTCCTAGCACCCTCCATGGATCCTGGCCATACTTTGTTCCTACCTGAACACATCCTCTACATCACCTGGGAGCCTCAAAAAGTGACCAATGCACAGGTCAAAAATTCAGCCATAAATCACTTCATGGTTATTCTTTGACACAGGCTAGCATAATGTTAGCTAAAGCACAGGACATACAAGGGATCATAAGCAGAAAAATTCTTTCACCACCACAGTGACCCAAAGTTAGCAGTCAGAACAAAACCAAAAGGCTCTTAGTGTTCAGGTAGGGACTCAGTTCTGTGAGGTGCCAAGTGTAGCCATTAACACAAAGGTAGCCTTAAAATCCTGCTGAAGTAACTCTGGAACTCCTGGGAAGCCTTTGGTACTTCAAAGTGTATGGATCTGAATTCATAACAAACCTCCCCCTGTTCTTTACATGAAGCTCTGATGACCCAAGAGCCAGTGCTGACTGCTGCTGAGACTGAGGTGCTTGAAGGTGAGAGAGCCCAGCACTCACATCAAGTCCCATGCTAAAGTACAAATGAAACACATTGGCTCTGCTCTCCAAATTCCCACAAGCACCAACTGTGCCTCCGGTAAGACCCTCAAACTGTCAGCCAGAAACAGCACTCCAGATCCAAAGTATAACCTGTAAGAACTACACATCAAGGGAAGGGGAAGGCAAAACTCATACAGACATTTAAGAAAAGCAAGACTCCAGTCCATAAAAGTTTCTCAAACTTAGCTCAGACTATGGAACCTAAATATCTGCAATGTTTGCCATAGTTTTACAAGAAATATTGCTAACACTGAGGGAATTAAAAATACTTGCCTAAGCCAAGAACAGAAAGTTTCTAATGGCAACCTCTAAAAATCTTTTCCATATAAATACAGAAAGTATTTTCAATACACAGTGGGCACAATTAAAAATCCAAACATTTGACACTGGGTAGACCCCTGCGATAGTTAACCTGTGCTCCTGAGACTTATTCATGCTGAAAATACAATATATTTCACAACTCCATATAGTCGCATTTCACTTTTTCAGGCAGACTGCACATTTCCACAAGAGCACTTCTGATCTTGGAGCCACTGTTTTCAGATTTGAATTCCCTGATTTCTGTGCTCATTTATGATATTTTCCACTGGGTGTAAAATTGTGCATACATGAGAAAACAAGAAAGAGATCAGTCAAAATGTAGCATTTTAATAGTGCTGTGTGTAGTGAGCATGCCATAGTAAGCAATAGTTGTATTTTTTCTTTTAATTCAAGCTGAATAAAGATCTTTTGCTCATAACTTCTCAGACACCTTTCTGCCTTTTTTAAGCACTGACTTTGTTTCTGCTCAGGCAGAAATACATAATTATTCACATAGGCAGGTACATGTTCATGGTCAGTACTATTCTTTAGTCAGCTGTAAAAATAGGTTTTCATTAAGAATGCATGGGGTAGACCTCTTTTTATAGGTCTGCATATGCCAACTGAGTTCACATGTGCAGTTTCAGATAGGCTGGCAATAGAGAATTGAGAGTCCTACCTTGAACTTGAAAAATCTGCTTTCTCTAAAGCCATAAACTGCAGCTGCCATCAGAAACAGACCAAATTGCTTTTCTTTTTCACTTTCCAGGGCAAGCAAATCTATTTCCTGTTACAGCCTGTACTTATAGTTCAATCCTATCTTATGACTTAAAGACTAAAATATTTGAGAACCACTAAGATTTTTCCAGCTATTAAAAGGGGAAAAATACAAAACTCAAAACAGATGTTTTATAATGTATTTCATTTATTTTGGCCACCCATAAAGTTGTGGCTGATGTTAATGCCAACCAAGTTAAAAGCAACAGAGTTCTGCAGAAACACTATGCATGGGGAGCACCTTTCAATAAATCCCTATTTATTAAGTCATTTTCAATGTTAGGAAAAGCAAACAGAACTACTGAAGATGCAAGTGGTACTGCTGTACCTGGGGAGTTCCTGGGGTGATTTTCAAACTCTGTGCAGCATTTTTATGTTCTTGTAGCCCAATGCTTAGCTTGGAAAGTAGATGAGCAAAGTATGCATTGAAAGTGGATGAGTTTGCCAAAATTAGAACTGAAGATAATATCCTCAGAACGATACCATGTAAATAACAGATACTTTATATCAGTCATTCCAGAGACACTTAACAGTTGAAGAAGTTCCAACACATTAAAACTATCTTATCCAAGCAATTATCAAACTTGGGCTAGCGCAAACCTTTCACTTTTTTTCTGTGTTTATGAATGGAAACAAAGACATTTCTAAAGTTGAACCCACAAAGCCCCTAACAGTTGCTGTGGTACTTACTGACAAGGTATCTTGTGGAAATTACAGTAAAAAAGTAATATTGAAATTTCCCCTGCACCTATTCTTATTTAAACTGAGAAATCATTTCAGACACAGACCCACTTTAGCAGAAGACCAGCACAGTACTGCAGGGCCAAAATGAATAAAGAATGATTGGTCTCAAAACATTTCTTTATTGATAATTTACTGTATAGCACTCAGGGCATATAATGGGATATAATTTACTAATCTTCAAAAAAAATATATAGGGAAAGCATAAGGAAATGATAATGTATGTATTTAAGAAGACAGAACAGCATTAAAAGTTTTAGCTTGTATGTTTTGGCTTGTTGTCCACATATTCAAAGAAAATATATTTTTCACATTCCTCCTCAGAAGTGGCACAGAAAGTGAACTGTAAAAGTTAATTAGAAAGTAATAAATGTGGAAGCTTAGTAATTCTGTACAGCAAAGAGCTGTACAGACTTTAACCATATACATAGGACAGACTGTTAGAATGTGAGCTTTTAATGCAAAATACTTTTTCAATCAAATAGCTGCAAAATATTTTGCCCTAATAAATAAACATGAAGTTCAATATTACCAAACCAAGTGCAAATCCAGAAACTCACTTTAATTCAGAGACATGCTTAAGGCAGTTTGAAAGCAAAATACCTTTTACAATTATTTCTCCAGGTAAACCAGTTTTAATTATGATTATCCGGCATTTGCCAGTGCTTTTCTTCCCAGACAGACACACTCATTTGAACTTGAAAAAGCCAGAATGCCAAAAGTACCTCCCCAGTATGTTGACTAAGGACAGTAATTCATTTAAATTATGCAACTGGATTCCCACAGCTGGCCCACAGCTTGGCTTAGAGCTCAATTCAGTGCCAATGATCCTGTCTGCTAATATTATCCTACTTCCAGAGAATGTAATATATCCAGCAACTTATACTGAAGTTCTGACACTAATTAACAGAACAAGCAAACATTGACATGAGTGACAAATGCTGTTTAATAGTTACTGAGAGATCAGTGCTGCCAGCTGGCATTTTCCTATAGCGTTTTGTAGTAATATTCCTTTGTTTATTTCTTAGGACATAGCTTATAATTTGTTTGCATGCATTTTGTTTCAAGTTAGAAACAAATCAGTACAAAAACCAACCCAGATAACAGCAGCAAGATCCCCCGATTGTCAGACAAGTAATCAACAAGAAAGCATGCAAGCAGCATCACTTGGAGGATGCAAGGGGGACTAAAGTATAGGAATTCTTAACCCATACAAAGCTATGTAGCTTTACACAAACAGCCTTTGGCATCTTGTTTCTGGCCTACCTGGACAGTAGCAAAACATGTTTATCACATCATAAAAGCCCAGAGCCTGAACTGCAAGCAGTTAAAAACTGAAGGTCACTAAACTGCAAAATTAAAACATGCTTCTATGATTTAGCTACACAGACAACGATAAAACAAAGCCTCCACAACCACCTGTAATAATATGCATGTACAGCTAGCAATTCTAAAGTACTCAGCAACACAAGGTAGACATTTTCTGCAGCTGGTTTTACATGTACATTCCTGCCAAATTGTTGCCTCGTCCCCTCTTACCTTCACATTAGTCCGGAGTGCACAGTAACATGCAAAAAACATTGCAGTAAACAAGGAGCATATGGACCAGTATTCAGCGTCTCTGCTCTGCACAAACGGTACACACACGATCCCGAGCATGTGCTACTAAGGAGCATCCGTTCCCTCTGTCAGTTTGAAAATGCATTGATCTCTGTTTTTCTGACTACAAAAAGACATGTCTTGAAGGCACTGAGTGAAAGCTACATATCTCTTCATCGACTATATATAGAAATATGCCCAGTAATTTCAATTAGCAGAGAATTCGGCATCTGAAACTTGGACCTCAGTTGCTTTTCCTTCCAGCATTTTAAATTCAGGGGGGAAAGAGGAGGGGGAGCTCACCCAGAGGGGAAAGGTGAGGAATTAAAATGTAAGCAGCGAGTTACTTATATTTCCCCCTGGCTTTGATGTTATTCAATATGTTACAAACGTTATAGAGGGGGAAATGAAGAAAGGTTTCTCTTCCAATTCTCAGATTTACTGTAGATTCTGCACTGTTTCTGTCTGCTCTTGTTAAAGATGCAGCATCCCTTTTAACAGAGACAACGTCATCAATCATGACAGATTCAACATGTTCTACTTACAAATACAGTCTCTGATTAAGGACAATGGCTGGCTGGCTTATTAACGTTTCCTCAAATGCAAGTTCAGTCCCTTGTGCTAATCTATTTTTAAATAAAAAGTCCCACCTACTCCTTCATTCTCCTTTAATAAGAATGCAGCGGACTAGTTCTAAAGATCCTGAATTGCATTGTCCCCTAGCTCAGACACTGGACATCGTTTTCAAACTGTTTTCTTCCTCTCTGGGATTAGAAACATAGAGGAAAATTAAAATGAAAGCAGAAAAATCCTGGAGAAGGCTGTGCCCTCGTATTTGTAACTACATATTCTGAATTCAAAATGCTCAAACATCTTCCAGGAGGAGGGAACTCAGAACGTAGCCAGAAGGCAAAGCTTTAATTCAGAAGCACAAAAATAAGATCAAACTACTTCTTTCACTCCTGTCAACCACTGGGATCCTACAGATTAACCGATTGTTTACTAGACTGCAGGGACACAAAGTCAAAGACTCCACTCTTTGTTTACAGCACCGGGAAACACCGGTATCCACAGTGAATTGTGGAGCAGACTACAGGAATAAAACCAGAAAATAGCCTCCTTTTATTTTTTTTCCACTGCAGCAGATACTGTGGGAGGCAAGGAGTGGAAAAGGCTTTACTACCTCCTCCTCTATCAGCACAGAGCAATTTGTGTAGGATAAGCATAACTTAATAGACATATCTGCAGTGACTTTTAGGATTTCTTTAAATAATGCTTTACGTAAACCCCCTTGGAAACCTGCAGAAACACTGAAGTGCTATCAAAGTCAGTGGGTACCTTTCTGTGGGCAATGAGGTGAAGAAACTTAAACAGAAGGACGTGCATTTAAAGAAGAAGAAAGAGGGGGAGGGGGAAGAAGACAGCAGGGTTTTTTTCCAACATCTTCCTCAAGACAAGCTCTCAGAAACTGTCGTCAACTCCAAGTGAACAGCTATTTTTAGCCTGTCATTGTTTGTGCCTTTTTTTAGGAACGGAGAAGGCAGTCGTGTTTAAAGCTAGATATTGCTCTACAACGTATCCTAAGACAGCTACTTAATTTGATCCCCAGCTCCATCTGTCATACAAATCAAGTAATTACTAATCACAACCTGCTTTGGCAAAAGCAATGACATCCAGAACACAAGAGATGTACCCTGTTCTTAAATCTAGTCCTGCAATTGTTTTCCAGTAATAAAACTGGGGTCTAGGTGCCATAGTTCATGAAGCAGGGATATCCCAAAGTTCTGACAGTTCAGACTTTGGCTGCAGCAATATCCATCAAATAAGGGAAAATATAGTAACGCATTGCCCAGCAAAAGCATGGGAGAATTAATTGATGTATTTTTCTGACACCCCTAAAGTGAATAGAAAGGGAGTGGGATCATGGCTTGTTTTGCAGTACAGTACATTAACAATTGAAATTAAGCATCTTAGTCATTGAATAAAATAACACAGATCTTGGGGAATTCTGATCCACTGGAGAGATGCAATTCAAAAAGCAAAGATGAATAGATGCACAGTCCTGAAGTGAGGCAAAGCTCAGGCAAGCATGTAGCTGCATAAGAAAATCAAATTCAAACCTCCTCCCTGCCGAAGGAGTTGCACAAGGTTTCAGACAGCAAACAACTTTCTTCTTCATGATCCTAAAAAGTTAATGTTTTTGGGTTTAGGTAAACTCAACATGGAGAAAATGGGGATCTCATTGAAAGAAAGCAGGGCTGCACAACTATATTATTCCCAAGTTATCACCTTTATAAAAGACTTCGGACTCATTTATGAAGACAAGAAGTAATGAAGTCCCAAAGTCTTCACTCTGAAAAATCTCCCATGACTCCTGAGTGTATAGGAGGAAAAATTATCTAGGACATTACAGACCCTGACTCTCATAACACTGCAAGAGCAAAAAAGGGAAGATTCCCATCCATGTGGCAGCTACCTCCTATAATAACCGTGGGGCATTTGAGAATTTGCTGGAAAATTGAAACCTCTGTACCAGCCAACAAGGTATTACTTTGACAGCAGAGCAACCTAACACATTTAACGGAGACTACTTCAGGTAATCTACACAAGCAGATCCCTGCAGGGCTTGATCACCTCTGCAAAACATTTTTTAGCATGACCACCTAATTGTTAAAGATGGTGTTTTCATCAAGGACCTATAGACAATATTTTACAGCAACTGACAGTTACTCAAAAGCATCACATATTGGTGATATTTACGGTCTTTGACATGGAACTGATGACAATGAGTGAGGAAAAAGCCTTGCTCGAGTCTGCCAGACATGCCCAAAATAGCAGAACATTTTAAGTGCTTAGGGCCTCTTAAACTGGACACCACAGGGAAGAACTCCACAGATGAAAGAAGTTACTGTAAAGAAAAATGGGTCAAATATAAAAACAGTAGAGAGGCAGTTGTTCAAAGGAGCATTCCAGACCCTCTATAAAAAGACATACAACTTGTGACCTGAACATTCTTAGATGACAGAAATCACTGGAGCCACTATCTTGAGCTGTGAAATTTCATCATTACTTTACCCTCCTGTGCCTTCAGAAGGGCAAAAGGGAGGGCTTAGAAGGAAACCCTGGTTGTCTGCAGAGGTTTGAAGAGAGCAGAGGGAACATGCTGCCCTGGAAGACCTTGATCTCAGGAGGTCCTCAGGGCAGTCTGCTTCAGAGGGGTGAGGGGGGACAGTCTTTTGCAGCATCTGTCACTGCCCAGAAGGAATTAGTAGCAGCAGTAGTAGTAACAGCAGTAGCAGTAGAAATGTCCTGTTGCCATTGTATCCCAAAGCTGTGGTCAAGGACCCTGACTGTGCTATGGCATTATACAAGCACAAAGCAGACAGTACTAGGATAACCCTACCAGGGGACAATGAAACCATATCAAAGAGCAATATTTTCATCCTCAGCAGCCTAACCACTTACAATTATTTTTCCCCAGACATCATGAAAAAAACAGCATTTTAAAGGAGAATAACAATAAAAGCAATAGACTAATAATGTAGTGAAGAAAGCAACACTCTCCAGTGTTTGCCCTATGGGCAGTGCAATGTGCCCCTCTTCACTTAAGCATCGCATTTGTGGGTAAATATTATAAATTGCTTCTAAAAGTCTTGCTGCAATGAAACAGATTTTGTGATCACACTCTGATGATTACAAGGAAAGCAGATATCATCCAGAAAAAAGAAAACAAACCCAGAAAGAAGAGGGGAAAGTGCTGGAAAAGAAGGTGCATTTTTGCTCTTTGAGTGGACAGAGGAAGGAATGACACTCCCGTTCTTCAAAAGAGGGGAAAGCTGATGTCTGCAGGCAGTTGGACAGAATGGTGGAGGTTTGCACAGCCATTGTTAGGGTCTGCCCATGCAACTCTTAATAGTATCAATATTGATAATCTGTGCCACTGACTTGCAGCAGCCCAGTGTGCAGTTCTCCCTCTTTTTGCACTGATATTGAACTCCTGGCTTGTGCAGTCATGGCATTGTGGCTACAGTCATGCTTCATCACACCGTGTCTTTGGACAGTGCAGTGATACAATCTATATAGCACTCTAGTGCTAGATTGCTTATATGGCTCTGATTTCAGCACATGAGTTTTAAATTGGAGTGATTTTACTCCTTTCCCCATTTCTGAGATTCTTAAGTTGCCATAAAAATGTTACACTGCAGCTAATGCACAGCTACAGGAGGTTCATTACACAGAAAATATCCATGTCAGAGGGGCGGACGCCGCAGGAAGCATTGGTCTGCTCTGCAGATCTTGGGTGCTGTGTAGTCTACAGTTTCTGAACATGTTGACTATTGAGAGTGGATTGAGTCTATGGGATATCTGGAAACAAATGCTGAAAAAAAACCAGGAACAAAGCTGCAATTGGCAAGAAGGCTCCCTTAGACTTTAGAATATAACACAGTCTAGTGAAACATAACAGCGGAACTAAAGCAGCAATTTGAGCTCAGCAAATCTTAAAATTTCCAGAAAGAGAATAAAGAAAGATTGAAAAGATTATTTGCAAAATCTCATCTCCAGTACTGTAAACATCTTTGTTGGCAACATGGACAGGGGGATTGAGTGAGCCCTCAGCAAGCTTGCTGGTGAGGCTAAGCTATGCGGTTGGGTTGATACGCTAGAGGGAAGGAATGCCATCCAGAGGGACTTTGACACAACTGTGGGGTGGTCTGACGCCAGCCTGATAAAGTTTAACCATGACAAGTGCAAGGTCCTACACCTGGGTCAGAGCAATCCCAGGCACAGCTACAGGCTGGGCAGAGAAGAGATTCGGAGCAGCCCTGCAGAGAAGGACTTTGGGGTGGTGGTCAATGAGGAAATGAGCATGAGCTGGCTTCAGTGTGTGCTAGCAGCCCAAAAAGCCAACCGTATTCCGGGCTGCATCAAAAGGAGTGTGACCAGCAGGTCAAAGGAGGTGATCCTGCCCCTCTACTCTGCCCTTGTGAGACCTCACTTGGAGCATTGTGTGCAGTTCGGGTGTCCTCAACATAAAAAGGACATGGGACTGTTGGAACAAGTCCAGAGGAGGCCACGAGGATGATCAGGGGACTGGAGCACCTCCTTATGAAGACAGGCTGAGAAAGTTGGGGCTGTTCAGCCTGGAGAAGAGAAGCTGCGTGGAGACCTCATAGCAACCTTCCAGTATTTGAAGGGTGCCTACAGGCATGCTGGGGAGGGACAGTACAAGGGGTACTGGGTTGAATCTTAAACAGCAGAGGTTTAGATTGGATATAAGGAGGAAGTTCTTTACTGTGAGGGTGGTGAGGCACTGGAATGGGTTGCCCAGGGAGGTTGTGAATGCTCCATCCCTTGTGGTGTTCAAGGCCAGGCTGGACAGAGCCTTGGGTGACATGGTTTGGTGTGAGGTGCCCCTGTCCATGGCAGGGGGGTTGGAACTGGATGATCTTAAGGTCCTTTCCAACCCTAACCATTCTATGAATCTATGAGTCTATCTCTCTGGCATCCTGGCATTCTGATCCAAAAGTTGCTATGTTAAATATTCTCCCTCATTTCCAGGCCAATAAACAGACCTGCCCTGGGATAATTTAAATTAATCCAGTCTTTCCTGAAATATATTGTTTCCTTTGTCCACAACAATCTTGGTAATCCAATTGTTTGATTTCTGAGTATTTCATACTTTTTCTTCCAATAATCCAGCTCTCTGCTTTCTGCTCTATGTGGCTGCACTGGGGAAGGTTCTGATCAGATACATGAGAAAACCACACAATCTACTTAGAAATCATTCCTTCTCAATATTAAATGTAAATGTAAACATATTTTATGACCTAAGCCATTGATGTATTTCAAAGACAAAACAATTATAAATAAGCAAATTTAAAAATAAAACCTATACAGACAAATAATAAGCAAAAATAAAAAGTGAACAGTGGTCTGATCCTGTGAGTCTTGTCTGTGACTGAATTTCTCAAGGAAAGGCTTTCTCGTTGCTTCAATGACCCTAAAACAGAATACTGCAAAACAAGGTACAGAGACCCAGAAAGAAGAAATTGGATAAAGAACCACAAAGTATCTTGTTACTTAAAGCCTCATTTTTACACTGCTGTACCTGTAACCTGTGGATCAAGTTCATCTTATAACTCATGTTATTCAACCAGTTGAGAAGATGTAACTCCATTATAATCTTCATTGAGAGACTCTGGCTGTGAACACTTTTTCAGCTCTGAAGATCACCATTGAATTTCCTGAATTTCACTCATATTGATGACTAACATGTTTCCACAATGTGCATTTCATTTTCTGAATATAATAGGACAGCTGCCTTTCTTCTTGACCTGCATTTCCAGCATGACACCTTCAAAAAGGTATTTCTATCCACAATCATATTAAAGGCCACGGCAATGTGGAATCCTAGCAGATTATCTAATCTGCTTTCCTTGCTAAAGGAAGGTTAAGTATACATAGACTATTTTTGGCAAATATTTGCCTAAGCTGTCCTTCAAAATCTCTCATGGAGGAAGTGCAATCTTTGCTTTAGATGGCCCTTTATTCTTGTTATGGGACTGTTTCTGTGAAGATCAAGAAGATGATTCACAACAAAATACCACCTTTTATCCAAATTAGATTAATTTGACAAAACAGCCCTTTTTGGAAATTTTCCTCTTCTGGGAGGTTATAATGATTGATAAATCAGCAGGAAAGACATGAGGCCCTAAACTTTATAGTTTTGAAGCACTGGAAGTGCAAATATATGCTAAAGTTTGCCATCTGTGCTTGGTGCTTTTTATACTTTCACCTTTGTAGAGTGAGATTGTCACCTTAATAGCAGTGTGTAGACAGATTGCTATTTATTCTGCATTGTTTATATATACACACACATTCACATGTACACGGGGATATGCTCGTAGGCAAAGTGCACATCTGTGAGACAGAATACCAAGAGCAAAATGAGAAAAGTATTTTCAGTCCTGGTCCCTACAGAAGCCAATATATGATGTGGTTGAGCCTTTCTGATATACATTGCCTGTCATTCAGCCCAGACAGATGTAAAGCTCAACACAAGGTGAAAAGCGTAGACAATTAGAAGCCTATGTTTGTTTTCCCCCAAAACACCTTTCACCATAATTGTTTGAAAAACTTGGGGAAAATTAAACTTGGGGAAAGTGATGTCTAGCTCCTGATGATTTGCCACCACTCCCCAATTATGAATTAATGTTTTACTTTTATAATTTATGAACCATAATTTATGAACTAAGCTAATTCATTTAAGCATAAAATCCACATTTCCATGGTAACAGCATGAATGAAGGAACGAACTTCCAAAGTTCAACTGCATTTATTACAGTACTTAAAAATAAACCTCCAGCAATTTTCACCAAGGAAATTGCTGTAGTCTTTTCTCATGGGAAAAAAAAATAAAGCTCTTACTGTAAATTTGTACAAGAATAACTTGGTTTTGCATTATACTTGATAAAGACCTGTACGTGTCAAAACATGTAGGATCTTTTTTGTATTGAGATTTTAGTTGAGGAAACTATTTAAGGGGAACCTATTGTTAGAATGAGAAATAGGATATAAAATTGCATAACAGTGGAAGTAGCCTATGTTTTCATGAAAACACGAGTTTCAGCTTTTTTTTTATGTAGTCAGTATTTTCATTAAACAAGCTTAGTGTCAGGTTTTACAATAGAGAGTATAATGATGGATATTCATTGGCCATGCTCTAACTATTCCTTTTCATTCAACTGAGAAGTTATTAGTTTAATATGTTTACAAACTTCAGCTAGAAATCAGATCAATGAAATAAATACCTTGTTTTGAAACTATTTTTAAATTTAGACTGTTCTTAAAGAGTTATTTCAAACCTGCACAGCAGTTGAAAGCAAAGGATAATAAATGAATGAAACTATTTACAAGGAAATTAGTATATCTTCTATGTTTTGTTTCAAACCAAGAATCAAGATATTTTTAGAAGCATTATGAGTAAAAAGCAAAATATTGGGCTCAATAAAGAATAAATAGGTAATCTAGTTATTCTAATAATGTAATAAATCTAATAATCTATTTTCTTTCTTTAAAAAATACTTAAATATATTACAAAAATAAAGGAGGAAAAATATCTCCTAGTGGAAAGAATTCTGTTTGAAACACAGCCAAATAAACCAAAATAATCTACCTCTATGTGTGAAAATACACGATTCCCTTGTACTCAGAGCTTTTACAAACAGTTTCCCAATTTTACTATGGATTTAAAAAAGAAAAAAAAACAAAACAATATGGCTAAATCAGACATCCATATTCCTTATGTAGAACTATACATCTAATGCTGTAAAAATCCTTGTCAGCAACAAGGAGAAAGCTGGTGATGCACGCTATGTCTGTATCTCCTTTGGGATATGTGACTTTCAACATTTGAAGACATCTGGCCAACCTAGGATTTCCCTCTAATATCATTCAACTCAATAATCCCAGACTAAGAATTCAAAAACTTATCCTATCAGAAGCAATAAAGTCAGCAAAAAACTCCCATGACTGACTGGACACTTCTCCTGTAGTGTTTTATCAATGACTTCATTCCTTACTTCAGATCTACTTTTTGCCATGAAGTAACAATTTTTTCAGCTGTATTATTTTCAGTTGCACATACATAAGTCCATGTGAATTGATGGGATGCCCCCATAGTCGTAAGGAAACTGGCAAATGTAGCTAATAAGCCACTTTCCATATTTAAAGTCATGGCAGTGAGACAAAGTACCCAGAGACTTTTAAAAGGGAAATAACCTTTTATTCTTTAAAAAGGAACAAAAAGGATGACCCTGCAAACTACCAACTAGTCAGACTCACCTCTATACCTGGTAAGATCATGGAACAGAAGCTTCTACAAGCAATATCATGTCATATGTATGGCAGGGAGCTAATTAGAAACAACCAACATGGTTTCACAACAGGCAAATCATCCCTAAGTAATCTGCTGGCCTTATACAATGAATTTGTGGAATGACTGTGCTGCTGGATAAGAGAAGAAAAACTGTTTTCATCTACCTTAACTTCAGTAAGACCTTTGATACAACCACACACAACTTTCTTGTCTCTAAAGTGAAGAGATAGCCCCGTCCAACCTGGACTTGAACACTGCCAGAAATGGGGTAACTCCAGCTTCTCTGGGCAACCTGTGCCAGCGCCTCAGCACCCTCACAGTAAAGGATTTTTTCCTTACATCCAACCTAAATCTCCCATATTTAAGTTTGAACCTATTACCTCTTGTTCTACAATTGAAGTCCCTAATGAAGAGTCTCTATGTGTGTATAGTAATCAACTTTTGGAACCACTGGGAGGTTAATTTCCACATACATATAACCACAATGAGAAGATCACTGCTCACTCTTGTTCCATCCCACCTCTCTGCTACATATCTCTATGCCTCCTACATACCAATTGACATATTATTTCTAGACTGCCTAAAACAAGGTGAATGATAGCTTTTCTCCAACAGGATTCCTAAAGCAAAAGTACTTCTGAGCAGCAAGTGGAAAAAATCTACATCTCAAATCTCAAAGTCATGCCCGGCTAATCACATAACACAGGTTTGAATCTACCATTGCTTTTGAGAATTTCACCACAAATTGCTGTTGAGAAAACTTAATGGAATTATGAAAAAAAGACAATTTTTATATAATTTTTATATTTTATACTGTGCAGTGAGGCCCAACACATACTGACTGAAACACTATTGTCATCATTTTGCTGTTCTGGGCTCAAGAAATACTTCAAATGTTGTATCTAAAGCATAATTATTTCTTTCTGGAAATAGACTCTTCAGCGACTTAAGCTGTGGGGAATTTGTCACACAAAGTCAAAATTTTCAAATGACCTTAAGAGCTTTTTCAATTTAATCCATTAAAAATGTTTTGTTTCCACAAAGAAAAAATGCTGACTTCATGGAAAATGAAATATAGAAAGTTAACATGTGATACTAGCTTAATATTATAAAGAAATGCACTAAAACAGAGGATTTCAGTGTTACCAAAATTAGTCTAGAAAGTCAAAATTATTCGCTTCAACATTTATCACTGAAAATTTTATCTCAACCTGCAAAATATATTCAACAAGTTATGTCTGCATAACAACTTTTTATACTGATCGTATCTAAGCAATTCTATTATTTCCCAGCAGTTAAAGAACAATTTTGTACTGATGTTTAATCAGTTCTATTACTTCCAAGCAGTTAAGTTTCCTTTTAAAAAAACATGCCTTGTACATTTCTTCCAGAGATGTCCTCTTCTCATTTCAATATTCCCTTTAGTCATGTGCAGTGAAGATCAGATAAATTCAGAGAATATCTTCCATTGAAATACTCTTATAAAATGCAAATTACTGGTATAATCTGATGATATTTCACAAGTTGACTGACTTTAGCACTGCTTTCTCTGCAGCCATTTAGAAAAGCTACAAATCTCTGGCAATCTTTATGGCTATGGGGCTGTCTATAAACTTTTTATTATTATTTCTATATGCAAAATTATTCTCAGTGTAGTACACAGGGTCAGTATCTCTTTTGCATGGAGGACAAGGCTGAATGAGACATGCATGTCAACAGAATATCAATTGGCTAGAGCTGTATTTATCTGAGAGGAATATTTTCTGTTCCCATAATACTTTACTTAATAGTTTTAGAAATAGCACTCCCCTTGACCCAAAGAAGTTATAGCATGCCCCATTTCACACATTAACCAAAAATAACATAAAATCTCTTAGGAAAACAAAGCCAGACAGATTCTATTGTTAATTGTAATACAAGTGTTTAATTCAAAATAGGACCATAGAGAACTACTGTCACCAAATATAAGAATCTGTCCCAAACTATAAATAAAATCAGAGCAAAATATGATATACGCTAAGTGAAAATCTACTTCTACTAAAGCCAATACTAAAAAAAAATCTTACTTATTTCAAAGGACATTGCTGACGTTTCTTAAGGTATAAAATAAACAATGCAATGCCATGATAGTGAGTTTGTATGTAAACCTCAAATATAAAAGTTGGTGCTCCTTCGTATTCTTTTGGCGGATTATGAGCTCTAGTTTACCTAGTCTACCATAGTAGAATAATACAATCTGAGGATAACCTTTTCTATCCCCTTCTCATCACCACATTCAAAGGGGACTCAGCATAGTGAAATATGCTTTAGGAGGCATTTGTGAATATTTATCCAGTCACAATGCCTAGGACACTGGATACAGTGTAAGGGCATCATGCAATTATCAGATGGCTTTCTGAACACTAGAATACTGTAATCTGAACAATTTCATATAAATTCACAGGTCTTGGGTACCATTAATCCAAGCATGGTTTCCTGATCTAGCTCCTACAATGAATTCACTCCCATGGAAACTGCAGAAAGGGCAGAGAGTATATGAACTAGTAGTGATTGCACACTGAAAGTGACTGAAAGTCAGGGAGTTTAGTCTTGATTTAGATGACAGAAATATGATGTGGGTATCTAGTGGAAGCACATTTGAAGGGCAGGAGATATTCCTGCCTGTATTTATCAATCAGAATCAAGGAAAGGCCACTAAGAGCTGCTAGTGACTCAGCAAGACAAGTCAAACTGGACTATAAAAAGATTTTCACAAGGGAGGAGGATAGGAGGATCTGTAGTGACAGGTGACTCATCTAGAAGTAAGAAGAATGAGATAGGGTTAGTCTTCTGTGAGCTGGAGAGATGAAGCTATTGACTGAGTCTGAAGAGAGAGAAGGGGAATGAATAAATGAATAAAATAAACATACACCCTAGCACAGGCTTTTTTCCATCCTCCACCAAACTAACACAGGAATGCAGCCCATCTCCCTACCCATGAACTCTTGGTCATTACCTGTGATGTAATAAGGTAATGAGAATTAAATTTAATGGTTGACAGAGTGTGCATATGTGCATACACAAGTTTATCCTTTGTATTGATAAGAATGTCTCTCTCTAAATATTGGTTCAGAAATCTCCTTATTAATGGATGTTGCTGCTGTATACAACACTCTTGAAATACAAGCCAAACCACAAAATGCACTAAATAGGGAGTTGATTGCTGCCTGCTCATTTCAGTGGAGTTCTGTCCAGGAAGTCAGAGTAGATGATAGCCCAGGCCTTCTGGCCCAAATCCAGATGTACTTCTTTGCTAATTCATACACACACAAAAAAAGAACAAGATTGGAACAATCTGGAAAAGCTTGCAATTCCCTAGTTGTTACTGCCTGTAACAGAAAGCTGTCATTTCATACTTTTGCTTTGCATTGTTCTCTGCTTCTTGCCCTATGTTTGCTATAAATAGTGACATTTCATGCCAATTTATGAGATGAATTTCTGTAAGAAATGCAGAAATTCTAAAGCTATAACTGAAGCTGTAAAAACTCAAAATTAAGCTATGCAATGCTCAGAAATGTTGGCCATCTGCTATAATTAAAACTTTTAAACATATCTCAGTACTTCTGATACATTATTTTTCTCTGTCATTTGACAGCCCTCAGCACTGAAATAGCTTCTTGAATATTTTAGAATCAACATTACAGTGCCATCACTTTGGTGAAAGAATTAGAATTAATTTTTCACAACTGCATAATTTCAGGACATTGTGAAACAACTTCAGTGGGTTTCTTTAAGCAGCAGTGTCCCAATATCATATTGAACAGTTGTGTCTATGGCAACATGTTCCCATTGTCATAGGTCTCATACATCTACCAGCACCTCTGCTTCCTTTTTTTATATAGTTAACTCAGAATTCCATCCTAATTGTTAAAATCAGAATGAAAACTGAAGCTCATGTGTAAAGCACCTTGTGTCTATATACTGTCCTACACAGCTTGAATGGGCAAAACCTCTTTTTGTTGAATAGAGCTGGGAAACATTTGAGAGCAAAAGAGATCACAATTTACTTTTTATTTCCTGTATTCTGCTACCACAAAAAAAAAATCCATTTATTCATTATTTCATTATTGCATAGGAAATAATGCAAATTAGAAAGTTATTTCTTTATACTAGAAGGCAAACTGAAAGCAGTCAGAGGCTGAATGAGAGCCAGGGCTCTCAGGATCTCTCTTCCACCTTATCAGGTGTGGTAAACAGGTTACCCCTCAGTTTATTCATCAGCAAACTGGTATTTATGGTATCATTCCCCATAATCATTCTCAAACTGTCAATGTTCTTATTACAACTCCCAGTCCTTGCTGCTCTGCAACTACACTGCAATTGCATCTTACCTTTCAGTAAAGAGACACTTCAGACTGCAAAGCTTTGAATGACAAATATAACTAACAGCAGTTAACATTTTCAAGTCATTTTTACAGATTGATTTGAAATATTTTATTTCCTAAATCTGAGCAAACACATCTCATTGAATCTTTGTGCTCTACCACCTACAGCATTTCCCAAAGTATTTTTCCCTCTCTGAAAGCATTTCTTTGTACCTTCCTCTATCACAAGCAGCAAGCTTCATTTCAAGACTGGGACTTGATCTTTCTCACAACCCTCTTAGCATATAGTGAAGACATCTTCAAGTTGGCACCCCACATTTCTAGGAAAAAAACCCAATTGCTAAAGCATCTAGCACTGCTGTATTCCTAGGAAAATATCAAAATCAATAAGATGTCATCTATTGCAATTTCTCTGTATTTTCCACTAGAAAAACCTTCAACATACTGCCACCTTTGTTCAGATAAACTCTGAATTGTTGTGTTAATGCTTTCCTGGTATGTGGTTTTACATTCAGCTGAGCCATAGTCATCAAAGGTAGCTATGAAGCACCCAGAGCAGCCAGCAGTCTCCATCTTGCCTATAACTATCTCTTGCTGCTTTACTCCTCCTTATTTTACTATAATATTTTAGGTATAGTATTTTACTATATTATCTACAGCTATTCCACAGAAAACCAGCTCAAAGTGAAGAGCATCAGAGGGGAAGCAAATTTATACCCACTAGCCAGATTTTCTGAAGAAGCCTTTAACAGTTTTATGCCTGAAACATAACACAGAGCTATGTATGTAACATCAGAAGGTCCAGCTGCAGAAATAGGACACAGAAAGAAGACAGTAAAGAATATTCTTTAATTCCAAGAAAAAAAAAGAGACTGCATGTGGAAAATCTAGTGGATCAGTAGCTGCTCACTGCCCTTTGCAACTCAGGAGTTCACTGGTTTGGGCAATAGCTTGTGGCTCTCAAGACTTAGTTCAACTCCTCGCTTTGCTACAGGCACACGCCAGTGTGATAAAGAGCAAGATGTTTAACCTACAAAATCTCAGGTTCATATATATGAAGATAAGCTTGTGAGCATGACTAATTTTTTAAACATTTTAAACCACCACAGCAAAAGCAATGTTAAATCAAGTCTACTTAATCCGAACTAATCTGGGACATAGCCTAACACCTAAAACCCATTTAAAGCCTCAAAGAGCCATCCAGTCTGCTAGTTCTGTAGGATTTCCAGAGCCTCCAGATGCCTAAATTAATTTGTATATTCTGATTTAGCCTAGAAGTCGTCTTCTCTTTTTTAGATTAACACAGAAGCATGTATTCTAATGAACTGGTAACTATGTCCAACCTAAACCCTGTTGCAGATCACCTTTGATGAGTTAGACACTTAAACCCTGATGAAATTCTTCCTTGAGCTCTATTGTAATTATCTCTCAGAAGCATAAAATCTAGAAGTCAACACTACTATTTGTATCAGGTAGTAGTGCAGCAGCAAAAATGATGCCATCTTTACATCCTAGATCCTTGTGATTGGATCACTCAGCAAAGACCACTTACATCACTCATCATTATTTTCAGAAGAGAGCTATATGTAGAGATACTGAGTGGATAGGCTTTTGCTCATGGACCCTCATTACTCACAGAAGATAAGAGACCTAAGTCAAGCAGACTATATAGGTCTTTGGAGTCTCCTGAGTTCTCTCAGTATATGGAGAACAGCAAGCACCTGAGCCAGGGAGGTTGTCCTCTGCATGTCCTGACAGGTCTACTGCATCCCTTGTTGTTTTCAAACATTTAGTTATGGTACGCAAACTTATCTGCCTCTGCTCTCAAGCAGATGCCTAAAATTTTACTGAGAATGCCTACGTTAAGCACTGGAATTGGGCTGAATGCAGCTGATGGAACCATGCTAGGAAGCATTTATGGAACATACCACACACATGTGTTACAACAGCCACAAACTGCAATCCAAATACTGTTTTCAGTTAATAGAACAAAATTTCAATAAACAAAATTCCCTCCACAGAAACTAGACCACT
Source organism: Melopsittacus undulatus (assembly GCF_012275295.1). Classification (NCBI taxonomy): domain Eukaryota; kingdom Metazoa; phylum Chordata; class Aves; order Psittaciformes; family Psittaculidae; genus Melopsittacus; species Melopsittacus undulatus. The sequence goes on along the minus strand of NC_047528.1, from coordinate 6,223,225 downwards.
CTACTTCAGGTACAAAGCCACCATTTTAGTGTATGATTCCAAAGGAAAAAAGGCTGCTTAACTGTGCAGGGAAAGTTAATCAAAACTCCATTCCATCACTACACATGCTCCTGGAAATGTGATTCATGCCCTTGCTCTCCTCCTAGATAGCTACAAAAATGGAGGGAGGTTTAAGGAACTCCTTTCTATGAGTAATTCAAAAGCTGAGTCACCTCTTGATATTCAGTCCATAGCCTGAAACAGCCTAACCTTGAGAGGAAATAACCAAAATTTATAGATAAAGAAAGTGAAAAGAAAAGGCTAGAAAATAAATGAATCTGTGTATGGGAAAGCCCAAAACCTGTTAACCAACCCTGTGATGAACTGCTAGAGCACAGAGCTCAGCAGCTGCATAACAAAGAGTGGGTAACCATGAGGAATGTTAACGAGTGCTCCTGCATCAGGCTTCACTAGAAGGATGTTAAACACTAAATTAAAACCTAAGCATTGGCTAGAGAATGTATGCAAGGGTAGTCGTTTGGGAGCATTTTCAGTCTATCATTCTCTCTTCAGAAGCAAGACGGAAAAGACTCTCTATAAAGCAGAAAAGGCTGAAACAGTCACCACATCAGTTTAGGAACACAATGGCTGCTAGGTGAAAAAAGTAATTTTCAAAAAGGAAATCCAAACTTGTCTTCTCCAACATTTGCAGGCATCTCTTATCTCCTGGAAGCCAGAAATGTTCTAATCCCTTTAGTAAAACAACATCCCAAAGACCTAATTGAATGTCCAGGGACTCGTCATTATGCAGATGCCACCCACTTGGGACCTATACTGATTTTGAATATGTATATACTTCCCAATCTTGGTTGACTTTGTGCTTTATCCCATCTACTTTTTATTGCATGTCAAAAGCAGAAAAAACATAATCATTCACCTTAGAGCTGAGTAATCTTTCATGTAATCTTCTTTTCTGGAACTGGAAATTTTTTAAGATAATGTGCATATTGTCTGAAATTAATGTATGCACAGCAGTTTTTCTATGCTGTTTAACAGCACTACTATGGCTCATGCCAGTTAAATACATTTCAGTAGATCTTAGAGTAGATTTCTGCATTGTAATCTGCTTAGTATTGCTCACAGCAAGTATCTGGAAACTTCAGTAGATGTGCAATATGATGGCCAACATGACAACACAACCAGGAACAAATGCAAAGAACAAAACAATTTTCACACAACTAGCCCTAAGCTCTAAATCGTCTGTTCTAACTTCAAAGTACTCAATGGCAGCTAGTAACTACTGAAATTATATACACTGGTGGTAGCAGAGAACTTCAGTTGCCTGCAAATGCATTGTTTCATTGAGCTCTTGCTTTCAAGCATTTTGTTTCTCTGGTTTTCAGAGACTGTGCCCAGTATAATAGGGCAGGAAAGTGAAAAGGTGCCTTTACATATCTTTTACAGTTGCTGAATTTATCAATGTCTCAAGGTACAATTGGTTTGGATATTATAAGAACATACTGGCTACTGTGATGATAACAAAAGGTCTCAATATGTTAGGATTTGCGTAGCTGGGCTCAACAAACAGCAATGCAACCAAATCAGGGTACAGTGTCACTCCAGTACAGCAACCACTGTGACAACTAGCCTTGAGATGCCATTCAGTGTAACTACTCTGCCTGCTCTCTGTGAACCAAGGGAATGTGTAGGTGCCATGACTACAACCTTGTAACGCAAGAGAAACTTCATCCTGGACTGCTCTTGTATACCGTGGATGCATTACCAACGGTTCCCAGAGGCCAGGCTTGATTGTTCCCAGAAAAAGCCATATACTCAACAATAGCTCCTAGCCATAGTTGCAAAGGTGGTGTATCAATTAACAAATAAGTAATAAATATAAAATAATCAAAATAAATAAATTATAACAATCAAATCATTGATCTATAAAGAGACAGCAAATGGTAACATGAAGATTACAAATAGAGCTTCATTTTCAAAAGCTAATCTGATGGTAACTCTAATGACTACAACTTTGATTTAAGCACAATCAGAAGTATCAGGTCAGTTTACAGAATGAACTGACCTCTCTCAAGCATTAAGCTAGATATCTACTAATATATGTTTTGTTGTCATGAGAAATAAAAAGAAGAGGTTTGACCAAGGTAATCAATATAACACACTTTTTGGAAGCAACATCCATCAGTTTGCTGTAAAATAACTGTGGTGGTTCTTAAGCTGCCTGGGGGAGGAAATCCACATGGTGAATTTATCCACAATGAAAGTCCAAGGCAAATCTTAACTTGGATAGGGGAGAAACTAAGAAATCCATTTCTGTGGCTCAATGTCAAACCACTGCTGAGAGATATAAATATCACAGTGGCTTGTTTTCACTCTGATCCTTAACATACCTTCTTCTATTTATCCATCTTTCTTTCTTTGGCTGTGTATTCCCAGAGGCAAGGGAAACTAATGGCTTGCTTACACTTCAGTTTGATAGGACTGTCATTTTCTTCCCCTATTCCCATAAGGGACATGACGAGACTCACACTCTCCAGTATGCCACCTTCCCCATTTGCTGATCCTAGATGAAGGATGTGGTCCACAGCAACCAGCCCCTGGAAAAGCAGCATTTCTGCACCCATCTCACACCATGGGACCCAGCTGCCCTGTTTCCTGCTCCTTCATGTCCCACAGACTCATAGGGCCGTGGAGCAGGTTGCCACCCACTCCACTGCCCCCAGTTCTGTCCAGGACCAAGCACAAGGGGCAGGGGGAACCATGTTCTCTCCTATTAAAGAACCAGTCTTACTCACATTCTCACATTCCCCTGTACATTTGCTGTAACATAGCAGCCTGATTTCACAGAAATATGAAGAAGTGAAGTATGCTTCAGCAAAAATGATCCTCAGGCTTCACACCCCATCATACATCGATATTGCAGCCTGCAGGGCAGTGCATTGGTATCTGTTCTAGCTCTCAATAAGCTAGCTGAGATACTGGAATTAGAGCGTCATGGTGTTGTTCATAGGTTAACTTCTTTTCCCCAAGAGGATAAATCAGCCTAGAGCAAACATATCTTTGACTGCAATCTACATGCAGGACTGTGCCTCCCTGCTGTCCAGCACGCTGTCAGAAGATATTCACTCAGAAACTGAAATGGAATAGTTCTGATCTCTGCAGCTCATTTCAGCCCTAACACATCCCATACCAGCGGCAGAAAGTGGCATTAAGGAAATTCAGTATTGGTTGTGTTTCCCCCTACCCCGCACTGACATTCTCCCTGTGGGTCTTCAACCAGCCAAGGCAACTTGCAGCAGAGAAAGGCATTAGACTGAAGAAACCGTTCTGTTGTGTAATCAAGTGTTTAAACAGACATTGTAAGTAGGCTATGGTGCACATGTGCACAATCCTATAAAGACTAATATACCTGAAAAATTATTAGGAAAAGTTTAGTCCTCAAAAGAATACCATTGTGAGAACTAGGCGTTCCCTGTCCTTTTTGTAATGAGGCAGAAGCAGCCTACAGAATAGGCCAGATAGGACAAATAGGGTAACATTTACAAGTCTCATCTTCTTGGTATAACATGGTAGATGGTATTAAAGGTCACTGATAAGACACTATATTTGAAACTCTGACATAACTCAAGTCCTGTTAAAACCTCACCAAGGCCTACAATTTTATATGACCTTTCCAATCAATGGCATGTGTTCACAAGAGTTTCTTATGAGAAGGCTAAAAGTGAACTTGACTTTGTTATGGATAGGTAGCAATTTGGTAGCAAATAACTTGCTTGATTAGTCTCTTTTACTGAAACTGCCCACACATTGCTCACATGCTTCTCCAGATTACTTGTTTTACATCAATTACATGACAAGTATTTTGTGTTGATTATCTGTTTAACCTGTGAAAAGTTAGCAGCAGTTTGTTGTGAATCTTTTCTATTCCACCTTTCAATTACAGTTGATAATTCTGACTGGATATCACTTTCTGTTTATAGGCAGGTTAACTCCTATGATTCTCTGTCCAACATAACAATCTTCAAAAACCTCATGGATTTCTTAGGGATTCCTGCTAGTAAACATGTTTGCTAAAATAACTGGGAAAAAAACACGACAGTGAAAAGTAAACAGCCAGAATGTATGGGGTTGTTTCCCCAGTGAATATTCATAGGCAATGCCTAAGGTTCATAATATTCTAGCTTTTACAAATGTACAATAAAATACCAAATAGATATCTGGCATTATAATGTACATGTTTCAATGTATTTTCTGCTTGTTAGGCTATATTAATGACATATATATGTATATCTACAGAAGATGAGTGAGAAACAACAGGGAAGAAGGTAGGAGTAAGTCTGTAGAGGAAAAATACCAACCTTTAGTCACTGAGAATAGGAGCAGAGAAGAGGGACATGAAGCAATTAAAGGTGTATAAGACTGCCTATGGTAATGAACTACCTATATATTGAGTTTGCATTGGAAGAGGGAAAAATGAAAGGGTGGGAATGGCAGTGGTGCCTCTTGCTCTTATCCTGAATGTAGATCCCTGTATGGGGAGGCTTTTCTCTCTCTAGCCCTTCAGGAGCTGTTATTTGTGTGGGAGGGTAGAATGCCATTCTTCATTACTCACCCCTTTCAATCTGCACAGCACAACCCAGCTCAAATATTCTGCTTGCCCTGTGCACGCTGCTCCTGGGAGAATGCAGGGAATCCAAGAAATCCCTCACAAAATCCAGCAGCAAAGAATTGATTCAGATTCTTAAGTCCTGCCATGTAGCCATAGAGACTCCACAGCTCACTGCTCCCATCGAAACCTCTGCTTAAAACTGAAGGGCTTTTCAAAACAGTTCATGCTGCACTTCAGTCTATGCATGATGCAATTCTCAGTTTGCACTGGTGAGGTAGGAACTGCAGCTGGAGAGGGCAGCATGTATGAACTTTGGATGAAGTTTGTGAATCCCTAAAGGGCACTGACTTGGCAGGTTTTCTTTCTGCATTCTATCCAGTCAAAACTGAACAGAAAGCTTACTGAAGTGTCTCCTTTTGCTCTCCTGTCCTGATGCTCTCAGTTCTGTACATTCCATTAATTTTCACTTACAATGTTTGTATTCTTTTATTCAAGCTTCCAGACCAGGCATTTGTATTTGCACCTTCACCTCAGAAAGCATCTTTCTTCAACTGTAAAGGATATTTCAAACAGAATTCATATCAAGTAACTCCATTAGGCTCATACCTTCAGCTTAAGCTCAGTCTCAAGTCCAGTAATAAAGTCATCTCAATCATTTATGTTTAAACCATGAAATAAAAGAGCCATAAGAACACAACCAAACCTTATATAGTAAAAGAAAAATCTTTATCCTTAAAATACAAAATTAAGTTATTCAAAATGTAAGTAAAACATACTTATGGGTGGGAGCACAATTCTCCCTCCTACATATTTGTCAATTAATCTATGTCAATACATACAGGAGAAAAAGCAGGCCCACTGGTATTTGAATTATGTATATTAGGAAAAAAACCCTTTTAAAATCAAGATAAGAGCCCCAATTCCTCCAAGAGGGAGTATAAGACAACTTTGATCTTGTCCCTCATGACTATCTGTTGGGACATGATGTCTCACCGGGTTGTGACAGAATGCTCTTGTATCTCAGGCTGCAGTGAGGGTCTCTTAGCTATTGTATGCCACAGGATCATAGGATCATAGAATAGCTTGGATTGTGAGGGAACTTCAAAGGCCATCTAGTCCAACCCCCTGCAGTAATCAGCAACATCTTCAACTAGATCAGCTTGCTTAGAACCACATCAAACCTGACCATATATAAGTATACATGTCATATGCCTACAGTTCAAAACAGATACTGCTCAATGATATCTGCCTCTTTGCCTCATATAGACACCCAATTGCTTTGCTACTGCTTCTTGGTGATGTTTATTTTTTAGCAGTAAACTCATGTATGGGTCATTTAGCCTTCAAAATGTCAAGAAGACAGCATGCAGAAACAGTAAGCAATTAACACTGTTCCATCCATTCAGTGTACATTGTGCATTAGCTAGTATTGTGGTTTAAATCTAGGCAGTGACTAAGCCCCACAGAGCTGATCACTCACTTTCTCCAAACAGCATGATGGGGTAGAAAACTGGAAAAGTGAGGAAATGACAGAAAAGGAATAATAATAATAATAATAATAATGGAATTAGAATACAAAAGTGATGCACAATGCAATTGCTCACCACTTGCCAACCAGTGCCCAGGCAGTTCTCAAACAGCAGCCACTGGCCAGCTCTCCCCCCAGTTTATATACTGAGTATGAAAGGATATGGTATGGGATATCCCTTTGGTCAACTGGGTCCTGGCTGTGTCCCCTCCCATATTCTTGTGCCTCTCCAGCCTTCTCTCTGAAAGGGCATGAGAAGCTGAAAAGTTCTTGAGTCAGTACAAACATTACTTAGCAACAACTAAAAACATTATTCTCATCCTAAATCCAAAACACAGCACTATAACCACCTAATAGGAAGAAAATTTATCCCAGTTGAAACCAGTTGAAACCAGTCTACCAGTGAGCAGTGGCTGTCAAGGCTAGTTAAGTTTCCTGTAATTCCGGTGTTAGTGCACTACTGCCAATTTCCCTGGTTGCCCATTAACATTTGATGTCCTACAAATGTCCAAGGGCCATAAAGAGTGCGTAGCACTCATCTATTGCAAGTTCAGAAACAGCAGTGAACCCATGGAAGGCATCCATATGTACCAAGTTTGAATGTACCAATGCAAGGAAAACAAAACCTTTAAATCCTCCAGATGGAGATGATACATAATGCTGGTGATTTGTGAAGTACTGACAATTTTGGAAATCATTGCCAGGGACATGGATCAGGTGGCTATGAAATGGTAGTCACCAAAGGAATTTGTGACTCAGATCCCAGAAATGAAGTTTTTCTAATAGCCATCCCCAGTACATTACACAGGAGAAACTACAATACATAAATTCAGTGATATGATGAATGAGAAAGATGCAATCACAAAGCTCATTTTTCAAGGCAACACATGGTTATGTCAAATACAAATCATTCCTGGGAACCATTCATAATTCTGAAGTCTTTCCTAAAGATTCCCACAGACTTCATCCAAGTTCCTTAATTTAGCTCTGGAAACATCTACTTTTTAACCACTTTTGAGGAATGAACTTTCTATTCCTCCCCCTCCAAGTCACTGAATTGGGTATGGCTAGAGGCATACTGCTGTTTCACCTGAATTTCTACCATTTTCGTTCTACATTGTTCTAGTGGAATTGGTACTCAGTTCACCTAAGTTAGACTATATACCATGATCGTGTTCAGACCTGTCATCTTCTGACTGCCTGTGTTTCATTAAGAACATACTCATTTACTCACTTTCTGTTGACAAAGCTGAAACTTTCAAAGAACTTGTAAACCGAAACAGTAAAAAAATTTGCAAAGCCAATTAACAAATATGTTAATCTGAGGGGGAAAAAAAAGCTCCTTTATATGCACACTAATGATGTCATCAATTTCAACTTTCTATTTCTGAACAAATATTCATATCAATTAATAATGCATGCCACCTACAGAGCTCTTTTCATCTTGAAAGAGCTTTATAAATATTAACTAATTAAATTGCCTGATCTTTTTCATTGTAATTTTATATATTTATATAAAATTGGGGGACAGGGAGGGAAAAGACATTAGATGCCTAGGGACTTCAGTACCACAAAGACAAGAGCAGAAACTTGTTTTCAATTTATGTGCAAGCTCCTGCTTCCTCCTTATGGATGTTTTCCTTCTGCAGAGAAGCTCCCACCCAGGAAAGATGACCAGCAGAGGACATTTGTATTACAATTAAAACAAAATCTTTCTGAGGTTACTCCAGCATTTAAGACCAAAATTAAGTAGGAGGAGCTATTTTTACATCATTTAAGAAACAGCAATCTTCTTTGCCCTTTGATGATTCTTGTTGGGGTTTTTTGTTGGGTTTTGTTTAGTGAGAAAGGGCTAATTTGTCTGAGACATCTTAGCACCTGGACAATTACCCTGTATGGCTGTAACTATCTGAAATTATATTCCTTTTTTGTGTGGTCCACACTGAAGTATTTTAACTCAACATTCAATCACTCTTGCCTCTTTTTCATACAGAGCATCTAGTCTTGCAATGCAAATGCTCCAGTGTTCAAGGCCAGGTTGGACATGGTCTAAGATGAGGTGCTCCTGCCCATGGCAGACGGGTTGGAACTAGATGGTTTGAAGGTCTTTTCCAACCCTAACTAGTCTATGATTCTTATAAGAAACCACTGTAAACAGAGTACATGAAACCCTGCAGGTATACAGCATTTATCAGCTAAAAATTGTGCTTTTCTCAGTCTTGAGAAAAGAGCCTATGCTTCCTGTATCAGTTAAATACTTTATATAATGGAGCAGTTTTACATGCATTTCGGCTAGAAAGTTGTTGAAATGCTTATACAACCTTCCAAAGGATCTTTTTTCACTGCTAGAGAAAGGATTTTCAGCTGAATTATATCTAACAAAGATAGCACTGTTGGACAGGTTTTATAAAAGATCATTACAGTCAGTAAAAATACCACAAAATTCACATGCTTCATCCTTCTGGGAAGTTGTTATCTCTCAGTCTAATAACTATGAAATCTCAGATGTTTTTACACCCTCAGGTGACATTACCTGAGATGTAAATTCAATGAATGCTACAAAATAATTGTGTGACCTATTTATGACTATGGTGAGATATACCTTAGCACTGAAATACAGAAGTTCAATGTGTGGCAATGATATGCTCCAGCGTATTTTTTAGGATCATTTCTTATTTATTTTAATGTACTTCTTTCAGTAATTTCATTAGAATCAGTGATACATCTGCAGTTTTTAATAACATAGACATATCACAATTTCATAGAATTAGTGCCTTAGCAAGTGACAGACCTAAATTTCACAAATCATGATGCTCTTGATGGTTTATTACTTTCTATGCATTTTCCATATAAACAGATTTATGAACACGTTAAATTTTAGTACTGCCATCATGAAACTATGATTTTTATAGCACCAGACACACTTGGAGTAACCCAACTTGCTTTACATATTTATGAGTTATTTAGTTACAATGTGCTCAACAATAGCTAAGACCCAAACCTAGACATTAACAGGCTTTAATTAAGATGGGAATATTATCCAGGATGATAAATGTATTACCTGTTTTTCTCTAAGAACTTATCTCTAAGATAAGTGTTATCATTAATGTGATATCCACTAGAATTGGATATTTGTATTGTTTGCAGCAGCTACAATTCTCAGTGACAGAAGGCGACCTTTGGGTCAGGTGCTGTACAAACACATACCAATATGCAATAAAGAAACAGTCCATGTCATAGAAAGTTTCCAGTAATATATAGGAGACAAAGTCAACAAAAAATAGAACATTGTCTTCTGCAATTGCTTCAGAAACAGACAAGAGGCTTCAGCTGAGTATTTCCCTGGGAAAATGGTATTATAGAATCATAGAACAGTTTGGGTTGGAAGGGTCCTTAAAGATCATCAAATTCACGCCTCTCCAATTTAGAGACAAGGATGTCATACAGGACAGTATCAAATGTTTTGCACGTGTCCAAGTAGATAATGTTGGGTGTTCTGCTTTTATCCATCAACACTGTAACCCTGTCACAAAAGGCCACCAAATAGTGCAGACATTATTAGCCCTTTGGGAAATCATGTTGACTGTTACCAATCACCTCTTCATTGTCCATGTGCTGTAGCATTGTTTCCAGGAGGATCTGCTCCATGATATTGCTGGGCACAGAACTGGGATTGACTTGTCTGTAGCTCCTTAGGTCTTCCTTTTTTCCCTTGTTAAAAATGAGGTTTATGTTTTGTCTCTTCTAGTCAGGGGACCATGTATGGCTTGGTAGTCTCTTGGTGACACCCCTGGTATGAGCTTCTGATAAGCAGCACACCTCTCTAGAAAGTGGTAAATGGGTGCATTTGTATATCTCAGAAGAGAGTCACCTACTACTATGACCTGTCGCCTCTTCTCAGTTGTGCTGGTTGTTATACAGGGAGCAGATCTGGCTACCTTACTCAGCTCCAGTGTCTCTCCTGATGTGTGCAGAGCAGTGGAGCAGTTCTTCAAGGGCACCTCAGGCTTCAGGGGAAGTCTCTTCTTTCTGCAGGTCCTTGCCATTGCAAGCTTCCATTCTCCTCCATTATTGGCCCCATTTCCTACCATGCTTGTTGCTTCACCTGGGCACACCTTCTGCAGGCTGCTGCCTGTCCCTGTCTCACTCAGACAGGGGAATGTCCCTCCTCAGAAGCACCTTCCTGTGTGAACTCTCCTACAACAGCCTGTTTGCCTGTCCTGGTCACAATGTTCTTGGTGGTGTATCCTACAATATCACTGTTCTACAAGGTGAAGTGTTGTGCTGCATCATTATCATCCAGAACTCTATTAGGGATGCAGATAAAATGAAACCTTGATGCAATACACCACCTTATATCATTGGGTGTCTTGACCTATAGAAATTAACACGTATAACCATAGTAATGACTAAAAGTTGGCTACTGCAGTTCATACTAAAAAGGCATTATTTTGAGCAATAATTTTTATGGAAGCTATAAAAGGAATTGTAAATGTGAGGGAGAAACATGGTTAAATATCACTGTCAAAGAGTGGGTTACAGAAAATCTGCAGTGAAGGAAAAGGAAACGGCTAACATATGAAGACAGGATGCTGCTTTTGGATAATGAGAGTTTTCAGCATCCTCTTGTTTCTTCTGTCCATATCCTGGCACTGGTTTCAGAGCTTTCCTTCTTCTGCATCTCCTATATGTTCACATCAGCCTGCAAATGCCATGGTAACGTTTCCTCTTAATGCCACTGCATCATTGCCACCCCCAGAAACATTCTCATTCACCATCCTTGACTGTTCAGCCTCCAGATTTCAACATATACTGAATCTAACTGCCTACTTTCAACATGAAAAGCAATGTCATACCCAAATATCTGTCCCACCCACCAGCAGTTCCCTTCAGCTTTTTTTAAGCCTTCAATTCTCCATTGCTGTCTTCCAAACATAAATGTTATTGATGTTATTTGTAAGTGTGCTTCTTGTGAATAATATTCTATAACATTTATTGATCGCTTCAGCAGGTGCCAGAGGATTTCGGATAGGAAAGCCTGCACATAAAAGAAATGTAATTTTTGTTGGTTACAACCCACTGCATTAAAGAGGGACGCAGCTGCCCAAAAAGATTTGCAAAATCTAGCATTTAACGGCCATTACATTCAGTGCCTTATGAATCCCTGAGGAGTGTACATTCTGTGGTCATATCCACTTTAAGAAGAACTTTCCCATTTTCTTTTGCTAACATATCTCTAAATCGGCTCAGCCATATGGGCATTGCTCCTTTACCTCTGTGATATGATCAGGGAAAGTGAAGATTCTCAACAACCAGAAGAATTAAGATAATGTGTTGGAGAGAATCTGCTTACTAATGTGAAATGAAGCTATTCCAATGATTTCAGTGACACTTCTGCCTTTCACAGAAGCAGGGAATTTGGCCAAGAGAGCCTTCAGCCATCTAAAAGCAACTGCACAACTCACAGTTGTCCTCTGGGAGGAAGATCCTGTCCTTCATGTCAGTCACTGATTACTGAGTCAAATAAGCTTTCTGCCACTCTTGACATTCAAAACATCAGAGGCAAACTATCTTCTCCATGCGCACCAGTGGCTGGTTGACAAAGTCTGCAATATTGATCTTACCAGAAACTGAAGACCTGTCACTCTGAACACTGACTCTCCTCCCGACTCCCACAGTATCTCCAAATAAGCCAAGATCCACGCAACTACCAAAGGTGGTAGTAAGGACAAATATTCACTTTCCATTTGAGGACTTCTGACTCAAAGAGCTCTGTGGCAAAATTTCCAGCCCTTCTATTGAAAGAGTGAGGATTTTCTCCTTAAACCTTTCTGGATTCCAGCTTGAAAGATATTTAGATTTTATGTTTAGGAAATTATACTGAGATGTTTACACAAAAGGTTCTTTCAGAATTTTAAGTTCTCTATTGAAAAATTAAATGAGATCCTAATTTTATTTATTCAAGGGAAATTAAGAATCAAATCAAATAGACATAGTCCTCTAAAGGACTTTTCTTTCTGTAAGGAGACAGGTAATTATACCTTACTCTACTTTGCCTCTTAATTTTTTTGTGTGGTGCTGTGTTTTGATTTATGACCAAAACAGTATTGATAACACAGGGATGTTTCAGTTATTGCTGAGCAGTTCTTACACAATCAAGGCATTTGCTCCTTACACCTGCCTGTCAACAAGATGCTGGGAGAGGACACAGCTCAGGACCCCAACTGACCAAATGGATATTCCATACCATATGATGACTTGTTCAGCAAAAGCTCAAGGAAGAAGGTGGAAGGGAGAAATGTTTGCCATTATGGCTTATATCCTTCCCAAATAACCACTAGGTGTGATGGAGCTTTCCTGGGTATGGCTGAACACCTGCCTGCCCATGGAAAGTGGTGAATTAATTCTTTGTGATTGTGTGCATAGCTTTTGCTTTGACTATTAAACTGCCTTTATCTTTACTCATGAGTTTTCTCACTTTTACCCTTCTGATTCTCTCCCCCATCTCACTAGAGGAGAGTGAGAGAGCATCTGTGTGGGGTTCAGCTGCCCACTGGGGTTAAACCATGACAATGTTAAATATGATGTAGAAAATATAACTTTGCCAGGAGCTAAGAATAAATCCATATGGAAAAGGGGACATCTCTTTGAGACTCTCCTTCCCATTTCAACCTTGTACCTATCCTTTATTCTCCATCAGTCCAGTGGAAATAGCAACACAGAAAAGATAAATGTATACAAAACACCAAAGACTGAGCTCCAGAGAATTAGTGACTGATACTCCTCTGGTAAATGTGACAGCTTTAATGGCTGACTTATACTGAAAGAATCACACAAGTAGTTTCAGACCACTTGTATCACTACCAGTGGATCACTGATATTATCACTAATATCAGACCTATAAGCAGTTTCTGTAGTGTAGATGCAAGGTAACTTCTCCAGTTTGGGTGTTAGTTAGGATTGCCTGCAACGTGTGAGACAGCTAAGAGCATACATGGAGGGAATGTCTATATTGGGTTGACTCCACAATTACTGAATCTATTTTACTCAGGCTATGCTGTAACAGGAATTTAAATGGGACTGCTGCCCACACAAGCGCATGTTCAGTTGTTAAATGACCAGTTTGGTTCTGGAAAACCAGAATTTTCCCAAACACAGTTTTGAGCATGACCTGGGAGTTAGCATGGGTCATAAACCACTTCCAACACAGGATGATGGGTACAGCCATCCTGCCTCAGGAAGGTAAGGGACCTCAGCTGAATAGACACAAGCCATGTTGAGGCAGAGCTGGTCAGGGCCACAAAACAGTTGCTGGCCTTTTCTTTGTATTTTTTAGTATACTGACATCTTAACATCTGCTCAGATCATGAGTACAGAAAAAGAGAAAATAGACCCTTATATACATTCCACCATATATGAAAGCATTCATGTTTGGAAATTCCCCTTGGTGTCAAGTTGGAGGGCAAAGCACACAAAGATCCCAGCTGGGATCACAAATCCTTACACCAGTGATAAAACAGGGTCCTCTCCTTGAAAGAGTATGGCAGTTCATGTTTATACCTGTGAAGGAGAACCCTCAGGTCTAAATCACATCCCTGTGACAACAAAGTCCTGAAACCCTCCTTATTCTCCATCCTGTTATGTGCCCTTGAGAGCCATTTATTCTTACCTCTACAGAAAAATCCCTGCAAACCATCTAACTAAATTGCTCGTATCAAGAGGGTTTGGGCTGTAATGAGTGAACCATCAGGATCAAGGAAAGTGCCAGTCTGCCAGGAACTGAAGGGCAGATGAGATTGCTAGACCCATTGAGAATTTGCACTGTATATTACAAACCTGTGCTGCAGATAGATAGAACTGAAAAGCAAGGGAAAAAGCTGTATAGCAACAGTCACAGAAAACTCAGAGCAAATGCTGGGTCTCACAGGGATGCAGGCCAAACAGACTCCAGACACCAGATAACTGTCTCCCCTGTAACAAGGGAAGAGACGCAGGACACAACTTAGACCCAATTCTGAATTTTCCTTAAAACCAGGTAGGAAGTTCGGGATTATGAATCTGATTCTACCCAGAGGCACACTGATCATTAAAAAATAAAAATCCTCAGGAGTAAGTGTACGAAAATCAAAACCACTCCCAAGTATAAGATTTGACAGTAAACAGATAGAAAGGTCTAAGGTTCTTCTCTGCTTCAAATTACCAGCAAGACCAGATCTGGACTGCCTCAGTGCCAAGTCATTGCACCAGTTCCAAGTTGTACGGATAAATTCAGCAGAGGCTAATACTCCTATTCTAGTCACTTCAAGTTCCAAAGTTTAAGTATTCAGATGATAAATTGTCCAAATCAAATTTGTTTGCTCAGCCTTATTTCAGCACTTTTATCTAAATGCATAATATCAGTCTCACTGGCAAGGTTCCTCTCTGTCTTTTCACAGTATTACCTTTTACAAAACTTGGAGATTTATAAAGTAAAGATTACATCACCTGGTAATGTACTGAGCTTCCTCCCTCCTCCAGCTCATAGAGTTGTTAGAGCCATACTGCCATCCCCTACCAATTGTATGATGTGTACCAGCTGTAAGAGCGATGAAGACAAATACTTACTCACTAGAGTTTATGGGTACATACTGTATTAATAAATAATGAGATCAGGACTCTGCAGAGGAGTTTTTCCTGGAGGCTCTCATCCTCTGGTTTCTTTCTCTGCCACAGCTGTCAATCTGCTTTCCCTGTCCAGTATGTCTCATTGTGCTCTCCTCAGGTTCTGGTCTTGTTGCCCTTCCTCAATCTCCTGAAGGCTTGAATCTTACTCCCATTGTTTTCTTACCGTCACTAAACCCCATTAATCTATTTTCTTCCAACATCATACTCTTTTTTTCCAGTCCCCAGGGATGCCTAGCCCAAATACAAAGAAACAGCATTGAAACTAAGTAGATTAGGGACACCTCTGTTTTGTTTCTTGTGAAAGTCCCAGTCAGCCTTGGGTAGGCACGACAATGCTTTCCTTTACAGACTCCTGATTTTTCTGTTAAGCCAGCATGAAAGTACTGGGCCCACTCAAAACTGATGGAGTTTCAGTGACTGCAGACCCATATTCCAATAGACTCAAACTCTACATTTTATTTTGTGCATGGAAGCAGAGGGCACATTCAGCTTAACTCAAGTCCTGAATTCCCAGAGACTTATAACAAAGGTAAAATATCAGCTGTAACAGTTATCTGAGAGATTTCTGGCCCACAGAGTCATTAGAAGCTGTGTGGACATGTGACAAAGGCAGCAGACAACTCCTCACATGTGGAGATGGCCTCCTGAAAAGAGCAGAAGATACCTCCCACTAGAATCTGGGAAGGAGCTACTTGACCTAGAGAACAATGTCAGATAATTCATCCCATCCTGACTTTTGTCAGAGAGAAAAGACCCACCGCTACTAGTTCATTATAGGTGAAACACCTACAAAAGAATTTATCTGCAGTGATTTAGCTAACACTCCCTACTGTTTATCTTTGGTTCCACTGAACTCATTGCTTAATATATATCATAGAGCTTCCACAGTCTCTTTTTTCCAAGTCCCATGCCTCTGACCCTGCTTCTCACAGGCAAGTTGTTGATATATACATTGAAGCACGACTTAGTGATGAAACAGAGTTATCAATTAACAAAAAGTTCTTGTCTTTGAAGTCTTGTCAGCCTTTGAAGGACATGCTTCAGCTTAGTGCTAAATCAACCAGTGGAAGCATTTTATGGACCACAAACAAAACAGAAACTCTTTCAGAAAGCTGCAACCTTGCAGTTCCAGATAAATAAATCATATAGACTATGAACATTCAGAGGCTGAAGAAAATATTCTGATTTATTGTGAGGGTTTGGATACTGGCTAGACACTTGCTTGAAATTCTGTCATACTTTGAAACTAAACAAAGCTATTCTGAGAAGTACTCTCTCATGAATAAAAAGCAACAGAGGAAGGGGATTAAATATAGTCAACTAGTTAGCTATACACTTCCACAAACTCCATCATCACAGCAGTTATTTGTCTCTAGGTTCGTTGGTATAGAAAATCACACTGATGGGTAAAAAGTAAAATTGAGGGGTCAATAAAGGCCTCAAATTTTGTGTGTTCAAATGACTACTGTGTCTACCAGTGAGGACTGTAGTAGCCAAAGCAAATGGAAAAATGGGGTCCTCGAACTCAGCACTATATAGACAAGGTCACACAGGCTCTAT
Organism: Melopsittacus undulatus; assembly: GCF_012275295.1. Lineage (NCBI taxonomy): Eukaryota > Metazoa > Chordata > Aves > Psittaciformes > Psittaculidae > Melopsittacus > Melopsittacus undulatus. The sequence continues at coordinate 6,206,867 of NC_047528.1, read as the reverse complement.
TGTGTTGGCAGCTGTACCTGGAGGGTTGAAGACAAGATAAGCTAATTTGATAGGCTTAATAGTGTCTGGACTGCAGGTGGGGTTTGGAAAGTTGGAGACAGCTTCTTTCCCAGCTGTGTTTGCATACGAATGGAGCTGACCCGGGTCCTGAGCTCAGAATATCCCAGACAGACCTTCTGCAAGGTGACTTGTCCAACAGCCCCACATGTCAGACACACAGTCTAGTGGTGACTAGATGACTAGTCATCCTCCGATAAATTCAGCACTAACATGGATATGATGAATCCACCTGTTACTTCTAAGGTAGTCTAAAATACTACTTTCCATATTCATTATGAATCAAACCTAAATCAGAGTCTTCTCTGATCAGCCTTCTACTGGTCAAAATAATGTTGTTACTTTAGCCTGCTTTGGAAACCCAGAATGCAACCTTTGAATGTTGCCATGACATTCAGGAAAAAGTTGTGGCATTCTGACTTCAAAAGGACTTGTTGCACTAAGTTACTATGCTTTCTAACATTAACACAGCTTTAGGAGAGGAAGAAAAAGCAATTACAAGCACAATATACTAGACTTAGATTACATGGGAGGTATGTTTTCCTTTGTCCTCCTCAATTACAGAAGTTCTTTAACCTCTCTCCCAATTGTCCTTTGCTATCATAAATATGTCCTTTCCTTCTATTTTATTCCTTACCTTCAAGTTTATTTCATTTGTTAGAAGAAATTCTGCCCATATTAGAAGCTTTTTATCCCTGCTGGCTCAAATTGTTTCTTTATCTAGGTATGGATTCGCTGCCTCTTTCATGTTATTCTTCAGCACTTCAGCCTTAACACTCTTCCATGTTCCACAACCATCTCCTTCCAGGAGAGTTAGACTACCTGACTCTCAGGTTAAGGAAGTCAGCTCTTAGGTTACCTGTGTTATTCTTAGTCTGATTTCTTATTCTCTTATTCTGTGTTATTTTTACTAACCTGTCTTCAGAAGATAGCTGGTTACACAGCAAGGATAGCTTAAAAGTTTAGAGAGATCTATAATTTTATTGTAACCAACAGGAAAATCCAACTTGCTGGTTCTTTTGGAAAGTAATAGAAAACAATTTTTTCTAATTACCTTGTAGATTAGAAGATCAGTCATTTTCCCAAGGCACTGCAATCTTTATAGATTATTAGGTGAGGACTATAAGATTAAAAAATATTGACTAGGCCAAGGCTATACTTAAATTTATTGTTTACTCTATGCACACATTCTCCCAGAAGCATCTGAAATAATTACTTTTTCAAGTAGTAATAATGTAGAGAAGATACTAGTAAATAATTAGAGCTCTCGAATGCAATGCACTAGCTTTCCAGTCCATAGCACGTGATGGCTAATTTTACCCATGGCTGAAGCTGCAATCTGAGAGCACTTTTACTGCATCCAAGCACAGATGATATTCCTAAAAAAGGAATGAAAAGGTTTGCTTTTAGCTAATACCTGTTACAATGACCTCCACATTTATGAATGACACTGGAGGGAGCTACTAACAATCCAAACCAGAGAGCTCAAAATACAGAACTTTGTGCAGAAATATTGCTTTGGGTATTTATCTGCCTTCAGCTCTTGGTATGAGCACAAACAAGAGAACTGCTGTTAGACAGTAATAACAACATAACCAAAAGTCAGCATGGGGGACATTATGGTGGTTCCATGTACCATGAATGATTTCAAGTGTATAGTTTGTACTTTGCCAGGGCATGGAGAATGAAAAAGAAAAGCTGATGAAATAAAGAAAGCATGTGATTCTTGTAAGGCACAGACTGAACTTCTAGACTTCCAAAAAAGCACTTAAAATCTTCCCTGACAATTCATTAAGAACAATATATAAATGATGGCTTGATTGTAAGAAGTTATCCAGAAGATCCTAGCCACTGAAAATGTTGCTTCATGCTTTAAAAAGAGCTTCCTAATAGTAGTGGGGAAAAGTCCATTACTTACCTGCATTTTCACCCTCTGCAAAACCTTCTGGGATGTAACAGCTACAAAAAAAGAGCTAATCAGTAGCATAGGATTTCTGATCATTTAATTTGAAAGGTCAGCCCTTAACAGGAAATGCACTGTTAAAAATATCTGTTCATAATAAAGATCTACTTATCTACATAATTATAATCTCTGTGATATCTTAGCAGCAATTAAACTATGCAAATACCAAAAGATTGAAAAAAATGCCTTTTCTATTCTTCCTTACTACTATAATGCTTGTGCAAGCTTCTTTTATAAAAAGGGGAAAAAAAAACCCATCAATCCTCTCTTCCTCTTACCTGAGGAAAAGATCAAGAAATGTAAGTGAAGCAACAATATCTACCCTAATCCTTCTCTCTTCTTTGTGGAAAAGGAAAAGAAGAACACAGGTAATAAGTGAAGGTCTATCTCAATGTTATGATGCTTACTTTTGTAAGTCAAATCTAATACACATATGAACACAACTTTAAAATCATGATGATTAAAAGTGTTAGATAAACATTACCTAACACTCTCCTAAAAGGTGCTTTTAAGTAGAGCTAACCTTTACTTTCCTCCTTTCCAGGAGTATAGCCCTTCCAAATGGGACAAATTTCCTTATGTCCTTATTTCCTAGAAAATGTTTAGAGACTGAATAACTATATTTAATGATTTGTAAATGAAGGGAAAACATAGGAAGGAACTGCAAGAAAGAATGAATTCATAGAACCAGATCTGGGAAGTAGATAACACATTCAGTATTATTATTCATTTCTTTTATTCTAAATAAAATTCAGAGGCTAAATAACAGCATGCAGAAAGATAACAGAGAAGCAATAGTACAATGATTTTGTACAAGTGAATTGTTCGACTATCTGTAGATCCAACAGCAGCAGCCCTATTCATACTATTTCATACCCATAAAACAGAGCAAGTCCTTCCTAGAATATGAAATAGGCAGGAAAAGTTCACCATACTAGAAAAGCTTAGAGGATCTCTGCATGTGTCTCATGGTGATTAGGTATGGATTGTTAGCTTACATTCAGACAGGTCCTGCAGTTTATCATTTGGAAAAGTCCTCCAGGTGACTAGCAACCCATACACCATTCACTCACTCCTTTCTCTGCTTCCATTAATTCATTGCTCCTGCAGCTTCCTTCCTACCTGCATTGTCCCGTCTATAATTCAGTTACTTTACAAAATCTATTAAAAATTTTCTCACAGTTTCACATTATTTCCTTATTCCACTGCTAATAATTGTTTTACATCACAATTAAAGGTTTTTTGAACCTCTAATCTGCCTGCTCTGTCCAGATATTAACCTTTCCTCCTTGGGTACAATATGTAATAAGGCAGAGTAGCTACTGGTTAGAAATTACTAAACAATCTTCATTTATCACATAAATAATAAAGACATTGGCACTGTTTGAAAGAAAACAAGATGGGCCTTTGGAAGTAATTGAGGCTATTTTTCCTTTTATACCATTCATAATAGAGGCATTTTTTTCTTCAGCCCTCTTGGTCTTGATGATATGCATAATTTTCTTTTTGGCAAAGAAAAGCAGGAGCTACAACTAAACGTGAAACTAGCTCAATAGTTATAGAAATGCCTGAAGTATAATGGTATCAGATGAAAAGAGGCCAAGGAAAACAGGATCAGAAAAAAAGCTGGTAACTAAAACCCTACAATGACGTTGTTTCTTGAGTTAACATATGTTTTCATCTGGATGTAGAATTCACTGTGCAATTTTAAAGCCAGTCTGGGGTTTTTTACTGTTTGGACTTTTTACTCTTTTGCTGTAATCAGTGTAAATTGAAAAGACTGGTAACCTCATAAATCACTGACTGTGATTTTCTTTTACTGCAGTACAACACACTATGACAATCTGGCAGAGATAGCCTACTATACCATCAGCTCATCAGCTTTTCTTTTGCCATGGAGCAGAACTAATAGAATTCAGAGAGTCATAAGAAAAAGCTATGCTGGCACATTAAAAGCCATATTTTTGTGTTATTATAATTCTAAAGCTACATATTAGGAAAAGAGATTCACAGTTCTTACAGGAAAACAAATATCCCTATCTTTCCATATTTTAGGAATACAACAGCAATACAGTTTCAGTTCAGATTATTTACCTCCATATTGACTAAAATTATCCCTAAGTACACCTAGATGTTTCTTAGTCTCTGTAAACATCGCTAAGTACATTTCTTCTTTCAAGTCCACTTAAACCTACTTGATCTCAGTAAATGGGTGTGATTATGGCAAACAGAATTCCACACTTGAAATAATTTTCAGAATAATGCTGCAATACCTGGATCAATGAAAAAAGGTATTTTTCGAATAAAAAAAATGGGACAGATCATTCCGTCATTTTAAAGAGAACTTGTAACCAATCTTTCTTTCGAGTGGTTTTGTCTGACTACCTAGGCTTACTGAAAATCACTGTCTATCTTAGAGTTCAATTTCTGTGTGAGCTCCTGATTGCTGCACCGTCATCTTGCCTGACCTCCCAGTTTTTACCCTCCAGGTCTGAAAAATGCATCTGCTAGTATCACTTCTTTTTTTGCTTAGTGCTTTAATAATGGCCCTCATTCCCTCAAGTTTCTCCTTTAACTCATTACACTCAAGCCTCTTCGAAAGCCCTGTGGAGTTCTGTTCTTATTTATCTCCCTCTAGCTGTCTCTGTTTTTTCTTCCATGCCATTCTTGACCAGCCGGTTTGCTATAAGAGCAAATAAAGACCTTTTGGTTTCCTCACTTACTATTTTGGCCACAAAATCAGTGACACGATTTGTGTCATTTCTTTGATTAAGATCTCCCCGAAGGCTCATTTTTGCTCTCTTGCCTGCGGGTAATGTCTAGCTAATACTGACATAAAGGTTTAACTGTAACCTTATTCTAAAAAGTAATTGTCCACACTGTTTGTTATTCTCTCCATGCCTAATCTATTTAAATGTGTCTATTGTGAACTCCCCAGGAAATGGCATGCCAGGAGTCTTATCAGGGAGGAGCACACATCACAAGAGGTATTTCATCCATCATCATACCCCTAAAGGTGACCATTTCTACTCTGCTTTAATAGAATTTTGAGGATCTGAAGTGGAAAATGCCCACTGCATGACTTATCCTGTCTCATAGAAGTGACTAGGTCATGCTCCTTAGGGTACAACAAAATAGAACGTCCAGACTCTCATTAAAAACATCCAGGGAAGGACCTTCCCTATTGCTGCCTTCCTTATACTTATTTCTTCTTTTTTCCAGCCTGGGGATTGCCTTTCCCAAAGCTTCCTTTATTCACTGCTATTTTCTGCATACTTACAGAGCACATTTTTTACTGTAAATAATGGAACTGCAATCTCTTCATTCATAATTGATAGGTTCTGTCCTCCTGCCGCCCGAGTACATTTTATGAAGAACCAGTAATACATAGCTCCTTTTGGAATATAGTCTATGATCTGTACTTTTTGCTCATTAGTCATTTCTGGAGGCCCACAAAGTCATAATCAGAAGAAAGCTTTGCTGCCTTAAGCTGAATGTCCACCCAGCCCCAGTCTTGCAGACTCATGGGCACCAGGCCTACTGATGCCTAAGGTAAACCAATATGAGAAGCAGGTGAGTGGTGATACTATAACACTATGATTTTCTGTTTAGCCAAGGAACTCTATCCATTTCAGTCCTAATGACTCTTATATTACTTGTTAACAAAGTTCATTTATCTAACATGTTTTTAATATTTTTTTATGCTTTTAGCATGAGGGTTTGTAATATGCCTCTTAGGGCTCTCTCCCACAGTCCAGTTCTGCCTTCAATTTTTAGATCACCTTTATAAACATGTATACTTTTGGTTCAGTTATCTACTTTTATGCATCCTTGGATTTCATCTCAATCTCTCTGTTTCCTACTTATGGTCAATGTTCTGTCTTTTTAGGGTATGTCTTTTCTGAAAGAGCCATCCTTCCTGCTAATGTATAATGAGGAGGTCCCACACATGGGCTACTTTCTTTTATTCTCTGATGCAGAACCTTCTTACACTTACTTCTTTTCATCAACAGTAAGGCCATTTGGATACAGCAGTCCAACCATCAGGTGACCTATTAAAAGGACTATAGTGATAGGACAAGGGGAATGAGTTTAAACTTAAACAAGTGAAGTTCAGTTAGATATAAGGAAAAAGTTCTTTACTGTAAGGGTGGTGAGGCACTGGAACAGGTTGCCCAAGGACGTGGGAAATGCCCCATCCTTGGCAGTGTTCAAGGCCAGATTGGACAGAGCATTGGGCAAAATGTGTAAGGCATCTCTGCATATGGCAGGGGTTTGGAACTGGATGAGCTTTAAGGTCCTTTCCAACTCAAACCATTCCATGATTTTGTGATCCTATAAAAAGTCTTATGGATGAACTTCTCTGCTTGGATGGGTTGCTGCAGGGAGCTGGGGAAGCTGCAGTGGATTAGAAGCTCACCTGGGAGAGCCATAGATGCCCCTAAACATCATAAGGAGTCCACAGGATAATCATGCACATGACTCCCCATGCACTACATTGGGAATATCCACCTCTTTCTAATCATCTGGATTCCTTTCTCCATCATTTTTTATTTCCAGTCTTTTTGAAGGCAGGGAAGGGAGAATATTTTGCTATTGCTATTACAGAGTGGTAACTCAATGCCTCATTTTGCTGGATTCCCTTTCATTCAACATGTTTTGCTTCTCTTTTTATCTTTTGTTTTTTCTGGGTTTAGGAAAAGAGCTGAAGGTTTTCTGCATCTTCCCCCCCTGCTTACCACTGCTCTGGGATTCTGCTCACTTGAGATTCCCAGCCAAGGAAGGCATTATGTTAAGTGCTGCACTATCAGCAGCAGTCATAGCTACTTCTCTTTTTTCTTACAATTATTTTTCCCCTAGTGAAACTGCAAAAATATAATTCCAAGCATTTGTGGGGAGGGCAAGTCTGTAATGGCTGTAGCACAAAGATGCTGCGTTATCAGGCATTGAGTTAATTCAGAAGGAGAAGTAATATAATTATGGCAGTACAGAGATCCCCAGAGTGCTGGTGCTGTGCTGAACCCTCTAATGAACTCTCCTGCCAAGCTATACCTCACCCAGCTACTCAGGTCCAGGAACCAAACCTCCCTTCCCTGCATGGCTGGTTTGGGCTACTAAGCTCAGAAATCTCTGTACCTTACTTCATTCTGCAGTGTTTATTACATTGTCATTAAGTGTTACACGTATGTGTATGCATGCATATGTGTGTATGCATGCATATGTATGTATGCAGCATATGTATATATGTTGCATATCTTACATCTTATATTAAAAGATATGATTATGCTAATACATGTTATTTATTAATGAAGGCTTCTATTTGGAAAAAACACCACCACATCACTGGTAAAATGCATTAAAAATCAGTTGAAGAAAAGCAGTATTTAAAATCAAATTAGTCTGGGAGACTGACAGCTGAACCAGCTCTGTGGGATGCTATGGAAAAGACTTCAGTGAGGCAACTGAACTTCACCTGTGAGTCTACACTGACCATTTTAAATGTTAGGTGCTCCTTCCCCACAGAGCTATATTGATCTCCAGAGCCAGAATTGAGTCTATACTTAATGAAGACTCCAGCTAACAAATGCTACCGCTGTTTAATACAAAGTTTTGGGCTGGTTGTTCTTCAGCTGAGGTTCTTTTCATCTGCTGTAGCTTATACAGCTGCAGAACACAGGCAATACATGTTAGTGTGTGCCCTGAATGCAGATACTTCAGATACAGTTTGACTATTATAAACATCCCAGAGTTACAAAAAGTGTTTTCCATGATAAAACAAACAGCTTTAACCTTCAGTTGATTGTTTTTTGAAGTAACCTTTCTCCAGCTGTACTGTATTTATATGTGAAGTCATTCAGGAAGATGGACATTATCTCTAGGAGGCTTTATATTGAAGAAATGACACATTTGGCAGCTTATGTTCAGAAATGCCAATTATTTAAGAAAATCACAGAAGGAGAAGGCCGAAGATTTGATCTGCTCTAGCTGTAGCATACTGTTATCTATTGATGTCGGGTGATTATTGAGAATCACTTCCTAGCACTAAAGACCAAACTGTGAACGGAAACCAGATCGCCTGATATGTGAAGCTCAGAGAAAGGATAAAACAGAATCAAATGTTAAAAAGCAGCATAAAGCTTTTTCTAATTGAGCATAAGGATGGGACAGGTTGGCATATTCAAAGGAGATTTTGGCCTTAAAAAGCCTGTCTTCTCTCTGATCCCAAGACGATCTGCTGCATTGTTCAAACTAACGGGCCAGGTTCACACAGAACATGGTTGTTATTCAGCAACACCAGATTAAACAGCCTGGTCGATTCACCCACCCTGCTGTGCTCAGTGTCTGTGTGCCTCAGCACTGAGCTGGGCTGGACACTGATCTGGCTGGAAAGATGGAAAATAACAAGAAACCAAAAGATTTCCACCCAGATCTATTCACAAAGCTGACTCCTGGTGCACTGCACAAACAGCTCAAGGGCTGCTGCAAGGGAGATGAAGGGGGACGTCCTCCAGCATGCACAGCCACCCAGCAGCAGTGCATTTCAACCACGGCTCAAGCTGATTTAGAGTATTGGGAATGACACCTTCTAGGTTCAGCTGATGTGATCTGAGTGTGTTGGCCAGTGCTACTGCTTGCTTCTGAGCCACTTGAACAGTATCAGTAGTTTCTGGCAGCAGGTCGCACAGAGGGTACTGCCTCCCCCTGACTGCAGACACAGCCAATGCTCTCAAATGCTGCTGTGTGTTTCCCCCACCATATCTCCCCTGCTTCTTCACAGGGGGCTGGGCTGACTGTAAGATGGCTTATTTTTGGCTAAAAAAGTGTGATTCTCTGTATTCAGTGTTTCTGAGTGGAGGCAATGCGATGCTTTCCCTAACCTAGATTTATATCTATGGTTTGGGTGAAAGTACACAAGAAGAAGGAACAGAGGAGCACACACTGGCCTTTAATCCTGCCCATAATGACTATCATCAGTACTGCTGCCAGATCGTGACCCAAGATGTAATGGGAATTCCTTCTGAGGCTGTGAACAGGTCAAGGTTAACTGCCTTGTGAAATGTGGGAAAAATACACCTCTGCATGGTGTCAACCACAAGGTACAACTTACGAACACGGAGTAGCTGCACCACGACAGCTTACAAACAGCTGACTAGCCGCCAGTCCCACCACACTGGCTGTGATCTGCTCCCCTGTCAAACAACTCCATTATTGGCTATTATGAATACCCCAAAGTTACAAAAAGTGACATAATAATACCAGCATCCCCCTGGGAATACCTGCACACCTAACCCAGCTCCACTGGGTCCTATCATCATCCTTCCCTCCCACCTTTCCTTCTTTCCCCTAGACCATGCAGCACATGTCCTGTGACTCTTGGCTCTGTGAAAATTCAGCAGCCACCCTTATTTAGACTAGTTGTCAGTGATTTGAGCATTGGGCTGGTCTCAATGGAAGGCAGATCAAAATGAATTTAAAATTAGAACTGTGTTGTTTCTCTTGGATAATAGCTAGATTTTCTAATGGAATTGGCTTTTTCCCCCAGATGAAATGTCTTTGATCTTAACATTGAAAAACTGTAATTTCTAGGGGTTTACTGCATGAACATCCAGAAAATTCAACAATGTAGCCCCTCATAAAAATTATTGTAACACTGCATAAAGATCAGAAGATTAACTATTTCTTGGTGTTAGTAATACTGTTACACTGGAAAACTTTTAGACAAGAAAAGATATAACACAAAATGTTCTGAATAATAATACTGTGAATCTAGTTGTTGATCTGGAATGAAACAAGGGATGTGTCTGCATCTGGTTTTGTGAGCTTTTATTCATACACAGAACCACGTTTAAAAACATGCAGGAGATGTCATCAATAATCTGGCAGTGGGACACTAGCACTGTAGCTTACTGTAGGAGTCAGCTCACTTTGCTTTTGGCTTAAACCACTACTATATACAAAACATGAACCTAATTTCTAGGGCTGCTGATATTAGCTACAGCAAACAAGCAGCAGGTTCTGCATGCACTGTCAAGGGCCTGACTTGTGAGAGAAATAAGTTTCATCTTGGTACAGAATGTGAAACTGTAAGCATGCCAGAAAGATATGGAATGCCATAAGTAATTTAGTCAAAATTAGGTTTACTGGCAAAGTCTAAAGCAGTTAATGTTATACCCACACTCCTAGATCCCTACAGTCTCGTGGATCTGGAGAACACAAATAGCCATAATTTGTTTCTTAAAACGATTTAATGTCTTTTAGAAATGGAAGCATGAAATCCACTAATGTTATTGTATGTCCCTAACAGCATTTTCAAAATCATTGAGAAAAGGAAACCAATACTATGAAGTGATGGTGACTGTTTTGAAGACTGGAGGCCAAATCATGGAATAACGTGATTATAAAGAATTTAATAAAACAAAGAAGAGCTTCTTGTTCTGCTAGCATGAGGGTAAATCAAAAGTCATGCAAAGATAACATGCCTGAAAAGCCAGAGATGTCAAGGAATATAAATACACCTCTTAAACACATAATAGAGTAAATTGCTAAACTATAATGCAACTAAAATAAAGCATATGAAAAAAGCGTAAGCATGCAATAAAATATTTATGAAGCTAGTGGCTATGAATGCAATAAGAAGTCTTAATCATTCTTGTTAGTGACCAAAGTTAAGGAAGCTCACAAATCACTGTTAAGGGTGGGTCTGACCAACTTTTCAGAGGCATAGTTCAAATGAGGTCTTGCTGCAGATGCAAAAGTCATTGTGAACAAAGGCCTCTGGGCAAAATGCTCCTTTTATTACCTTAACACTATTATAATAGTATTATAATATTATAAAAGCCTTAAGCTACTTGAAGTAAATGAATGATTCTAATGGTTAACCTGGGAGGAAGCACTCGTTTAAAGTAGCGCTGTCCTAGCGTAGCTTAAGACACTTCAGAAAGAAGAAAAAATCTACAGTACAGCAGACATTTCAATCAGGAAGTTGGTGCAGGAGAACAGGCAGGGCCACACCAGACACATCAGAGTTTCCACTTGTGCTTGCAAGCCAAACTTCCAAAAGTTCCACTCAAAGAGTAACTTCATAGTAAAGATGATCCCAAAGTGTGATCTGCATCAAGCGCACCTGCCCAACAGCTTGGTTTGCTTTGTTAGCTCTTCGGTTTTTGGCCCCTGACCCACACTACACCCATGCTGCTTTGCTCATGGGCTCCCTTTTAGATGAGCCCATTTGGGATCTTCAAAATGATACTGCTGAGAAGTGCTTACCGCACTAAGAGATCACATGAACTTCAGGTCAGAAAATGCCAGCAGCAGGTGGAGAAAGCATAGAGTTCTGCAAATGATGCTTAACTCTAAAAAATGCCTAACAGAAGAAGAAAAAGAGGTTTGCACAGGCAAATGTCTGAAAGAGGGAAAGATTTAACATCTAGCCATATTTTATTTGTGATTTTCCTCTTATGCAACAAGTTTAAAGGCTTATAAACTAATGTGGGGAAATGGAACAGATGGAAAAATAAATACATGTTGCTAGGTGCTGTAGGCTTGATATTGCAAGCTGGTTTGCACCTTCAGAGCTTACTGAAGCCTTGACAAACTCAGGCTCTCACGCTTATGGGGAGTGAATATCTAGCAAGATCAGACTCTTGGCACTGCGTCCAGGGAGCCTATATATCTAAACCAAGAAGTAAACTTATTTCCACCACCCATTTTGTTTAAGGGACTAGGTAGGTTCAAAAAAACCCTTACTAATTTCCATAGTACTATATAAAAATAAGGCCAATGAACAACAGAACTGCTCATGGAGCTCTGTAAAACTAACGGATAGCACAGATCCATTTAGGAGATGTGAGATGTTGAAGAAAAAGACACAAGGAGAAACAAAATAAAAAGACAGATCACCTTTGAAATACACCTGCTAGCTTTGTCTGTACATAAAGTAGAAAATAAAGACTATTTCCCCCTTGTCTGTAAAAGCAATGAGACATCAGGCCACATAACACTTCTCAGGCAGTTCTCCCAGCTGCCGAGCTGGGAGAGACAAAAATGGGCTGCAGCTGTAACATTCACACTAATACAATAAGTGTGCAATTGAAGCTTCTCCACCCATGGTCTAGACTTCTTCCTCTCCAGAGGAGAAATTCTCATGGACTTCCATCAATATTACTCATCCTCTTGTATTACGCTTCTACAAACAGATCTCTTTCTAAACGCTTTCACAATTAAGACCAGTCTGCAGCACCCAGCAACTCTCACTGTACAATATATGGTTGAGTAAAAAGCCACATTACAGAAGCTGATGCTGCTCCAGTTGCAGATCCTTAGTTCATTTGAACATGAGGCCCACATATCCATATTCCCAATTGTAAAATAAAACATACATCCCATGAAGAAGACATTATAAAGTTAGTATATCAGTTCAATCCCATCAAAATTCCCTTAGTTCTTAGGATGGTTCATTGCACATATATGGGTTTTTTTTCCTCCATGAGCTTGAGTATTTATTACTTCTTCAAAGCATACTTCACAATGGGACTTCCAGCATTGATTTTGATTTGCTCAGGGTGCAACCCAATGTCTCTAAGACAAGATGAATAAATCTGTTTAAAGTAACATTCTGTGTCACTGAATAATGCAGCATTTCGTTTGTAGGTAAAAGAATGCAGCTAGAAACAGGGCTTTTTTCTTTTACTTCAGCTAAAGATTTTTCAAGATATAACAATCTGTCTCCTCACTGCAGCAAGATGCTATTTTGATAGAATTAATTTTAAATAAGCTCCCAGCCTTTCACAGTTCAGTGCACTAATTACTTCCACACAACACAAATGCAAGATGATGCTTCTTATGCACAGAGTTGTAGGGATGCTAGAGCCAGGGAAACACAGAAAGCAGAATTAAGACACAGTGTATAATTTGTTAATCTTCTTTTACACACAAAGGTACAAAAGCATATTCAGGCTTAATGCTGAAATGCCAGATAAGGACATAAACCTGCAGGAAAAAGGTACAGATAACTATGGATTTTTTGTTCTTTTAATGTTAGAGCACAGAAGAAATACATAGCTGTTTCCCACTGTTAGCCAAGAATGTCCTTAAAAGATAGCAGTGGGCCAACACAGCTATAATTGCATGAGGTATATTTGAGTCATCTGTTTTATGTTTAACAACAAAAAAGAATCAAGACAATATTTTAAGTTTGGGATTTAAAAAAAAACAAAAACAACAACAAAACAACAAAAAACCCCAAACAGACAAAAAAACCCAACTTAGTTCAGTACAAGATTGTCTTAATGGGAATCTATTTTTCATTTAATGCACAAATGCATCATTTGTACATTAAAAAAGAGAAATTATCCAGGATTTTTTTACAATTTAACTTTCTCCTTCAATTAACTTTCTAATTCAATGTAAGATTTTTTATAATTATCATTTAAATCAATTTCAGCTCTGTGCCATAGGCTGGAAATCACAGAATGAGGGAAAAACAATGTTAAAATACCTTAAGAATAACCTTCTGAAGAACAAAAACAGGACTGGACCCTACCTACATCCATGGTTCTACTTCCCCTCTAGCCTCAGGGAAGGGAAACAGCTGAGAAGGAGGGCTGCATGTTAGTCAGAAGGCTCTCAAATCATAGTGCTAACATTTAAACGCTGAAGTGCTCTGTACGTTAACTATGTTGGAAATGTTTGTTGGCAGATCCTCTACAAGCACTTATTAACTCCTTATGTTAATTTCAACATTTTGCCAGTTAAAAATCTATAAATCAATTCCCCAGCTCCTTCTTGTGCTCATTTAATAAAGCTATTTCAGAGATTACTATGCTCAGTATACATACCAACTACTCAGAAGAAGTATTAAATCAGCTAGCTTGCTCTCCAGTCTGAATTTAGATTAATCTGCTACTTACTTGTCCTGCAAGGTCCTTCACTGCCAGTTTAAAGGGTTTTTCCACTCTTGGGAAACCCTGTTCTGGGAGAGACTTCATCTAGACTTTGGTGTCTAGAAGTTATGACTCTAATTTAAGCTAGGGTCCTAGGCTTTCTCTAGCTTTTCTCTTTTCTAATCAGTAGAAAGACTGGCTTCCTTGGTGGTAACTGGTTTTGGATAGGTTTAATCATCCTTTGGAAGCAGTTTTCTCTCTCCACTGGCTCTTGAGTGAATTGTAATTGTGGACTATATGCTTCTAACACTGAAGGCAAAAGTTAAGTCAGCTGAATCTGGATCATTTGCTCCAGAATAGGGTATAAACTCACTGTAATTACTTAACAGCCTTTAGAAAGAGAACCATTAGGACCAAGAATTACAGTGGTAGTCAGCAGGCAGCTTTGCAGCTGAGTGCAAGAGAAGATAAAATGCATTCAGGTGGTGGTAGGAGAGAAGGCACAGCCTGTTTTCTAGTTGTCTGAATTTTGCAAAACTGAAACTTTTATTAAAACAAAAAGAAATAGAAAGAAGGAAGGTCCCCCAGATAACTGGTGAATAGGCTACTCAGTCTGAGTGCTGTAGACCGGTATTTACAGCCTGCTGTGCTTGACTTGAACCAACCACAGAGATATTTTTACCTTAATGGCATATGCTTCTCTCTTTGTCTGGGGCTGGAAAATTTATCTTGGACTAGCAAAACTTTTTGTTTTCTAACAAGTATATTGCATTTCAAAGAAAACTTTTCAAAAGTGCCTTGACAAGCTCTCATGAGGATACTCCTATGCTCTACATATGTGAGTTAGTCCAAATCACAGCCTCTCACTGTGAGCTCTTGTGAGCAAATCACACTGAGCTCCTGCTGAGCTGTTTCACACTGAAAATCCTGGCTGGCCAACCAAATAATGGGATATGCATTTCACTTCTTTAAAGTGGGAAGACAGGGAAGTTCCTCTGCAGAGCAGATTCCCTACAGGCTTTCCTGCTCCCTGCCTGATCTGAGTTAAATGATATTAACACTACGTCATGCTAAATAAATAAAAGCTTTGGCACTTTACACGTAAGGATGTCCTCGCCTGGAGCATCTCTCACAACTTAGGTATTAAGCAAACAACTAAACACCAAGACATTCTCTCAAAGATGAGTCAGAAGAATATATCACATGGAGCATTGCAAAGACTAAATCTGATGGTGCCTCACATCTGAAAAGCTGCCCAACAATGCACATGCATATCTGACTGGCTGGGGGAGATTATCACACAAACCATCCCAAACACATGGATGATGGAAATGCCTTTATTACCCCTGAAAGATACACATACTAGTTTCCATATAGTTACTTTCAGTTGTATGTTTGAGTAATAGCCTATATAAGTATGTGTGAGGAAAATCATTAGCTGCTGCTAGGAAAGCAACCTCACAAACAGGTAAAGTGCTGCCCTTATATTCCTTCTGTTAACCAGTATCTACACCACAGAGCCATTTAAGCAAAGCTTTTCAGCTTTATCCTTTGCAGGATGCAGTCCTTACATTTTTGGTGATTCAACAAACTAAAAATATCTTATGCAAATACCTTCACTTCTTCCACCCTTTCAACAAAAAATGAACAAACAGTGTGATCTTGAAAAGTGTAAAGGCATAATTTCAATATCTTTTGATCTTTGGAGAAATAGCAAAGCTTTTTTTATTATATTAATCTAGATAATTATATTACAAATAACAAAACAAGGTGCCTACATGAAGTTTTCTTATTATTTCAAGAATTGGGCACTTTGCAATAACATTTTAGTAGGAAACTGCAAAATCTCACGTCTTCATTTGGTTCATACACAAGTGTCAGAGTCCCCAGGAACAAGAATGGTGGATGCCACCAAACTAAACAGAGCAGTGCCACCTCTCCACTGGGGAAAGAGCGTAGTAGAGCCTACTATAGACTTCAGTGTACACATAGAGCATCTACACTAAACCCTTTTGACCTGCAGTCTAACCCCTGCCAAGGCCAGATTTAATACCTTATTCCTGCTGGCTCTGGGAACTACAGGAAGTACTTTTAAATTGCTCTTAACAATTGCACAGCATACACTATGCTATAGAGTAATGAGAAAAAAAAATAAGGTTTTCTATGAACTGGTGTTGCTGCCTGCGCTTTCCCTTGACATCACGAAAGAGAAATCACACCAACCATTTCAAAGAACAGATAACTGGAACTTCTGAATTCCTCCCCATATTGCAATATAAAAACATGCAGACATCTCAGATAAGAAACCAGGTAGGAACTGTATCTATTAAATAGAACATATATATGAAAATAAACAGGCTGTCAGAATGCCTTCAAAGCAGAAAAGTCAGTAGTCTAAAAACCCACAAATAACTGAAATTCGCACTCTATAAATCTTGAATTAGGTTCAACCATGGTGAATTGCATTGCCTCCTGGCACTAAGCCCTGCTAATTGCTTCAATCCTCACTAAGGGAGTGGTGAGATTTAATATTATCATCAAAGTATATCCACTCAGTCCTGCATCAGCCATACAGAAGCCACAACTAAATTAGACCTTGAAACTAGGCTCTTTGTTCCCTTTTATATTAATGGAGTCCTTGTCAACTTAAATTACATGTGAATCAACACAAAGTCTTAAAGACATAGCCGCCAGTAAAATCTTTTCAGCATGAGAGGGATTAATCACAGACAGTAATTAACATTCTAAGAATTAAATGCAACTATAAAATCATATAAATGCTAATAAACAAACTCATTAGTACTTATTTTCTTTCTGTTATAAAGATTAATCAAGGGTCATAACACTAGAAGTGACAGGATTCCCGTAACTGCACTATGCAGTTAACTTACTGTAACATTTATTTCCCTTTTCCTATAGACTGCCTTATAGCCCTTAAAGAAGAATGAGCAAAGTCTAACGATTTTCTTTAATGTCAGAGTGATATTCAAGAGAAAAACTCAACAAAGTCTATGTGAAATGTAACTCAGCATTACAGTAAAATCCCAAATTCTGAACTATTTTTGTACAACAAAACCCAAACAATCTTGTCTGTGTTCTCTGAAACACTTAATGTACTTGTCTGTCCTCTTTGAAATACTTAATGCAATCAGCTCTTGATTACACCTACATATATTATCTACACTAGGGTTGCAGATGAACCCATTGGCACTTCATTCCTCTTCCTCTGTGACCTGTAAAGTGCAATGTGAAAATACCTGAGCTGTTTCCAAAGAAGTTAGCTCAGTCCTGCATCTATACAGGTGGCTCAGGTATGGTGCCAACCTGGTTCTATCTATGCAGCATTGACCTGCACCTTTGTGCCATCTGGACTGCCTGCTCAGGTCATGCTAACTCAGAGCTCTCTGTGTCCAATAATCAGCAAGGTCATAGACCTCTCTTTTCTCCATTACCTCCTCCTGTCAGGTTCTGATAGCCTATTTTGTCAATGTTTTGTATGACCTATAATTTTACATTCTTTCAGATGATTCTGTCCTCCCAGTTGGGCAGGAGGTACTACTTTCTTCCATTAAGCTTATATTAGGTGGTAAGAGGGATGCATTCTGCTTTTGAAACTCATAATGTGCTGTCCACAGAGTAATATTCCTACCATGTAGGCACCTAGAGACCACCAGAAAGAAAGACAGTAGAGTAGTTCCTGGTGCAGGAAGCCTACACTGTGGTACCAGACAAATGATATGGATTTTACTCCTGGGCTAAATAGCATTTCACATCTTATTCAGAAAACACATGTAAAGCTTCTGGGCATGATGCTCTCCTAATACAGCCAAGCGCTGATTCAATCACCAGCAGCTTGAACAAGTGTACAGCAGCACATATATAAGCATACAAACATGCCCTAACACCCATATTGACATCCCTTCCATGCAATCTGGTGACAGAGTGAATTAGATAAGTAACCACCTGAGGGTGGAAAATGTCTCCATTTGAATGAGAGTGAGGAATGGTCTTTTCTTCCCGAAACCAATGTCTACACTGTAAGGGTAGTCTGATAGGGTCTTGCCATTTCTCTGTACTTGAAATGCCTGAAGCAAGATACTGATAGAATATCTCTATTTTTATATTTCAAGCTATCTGGGAACCCATCTCTATTTGCTAACCTGAGGAAAACTGAGCCTTTCTTCTGTCCCCCTGAAGATTCCCCTTCTTAAGGAAAATCCACCAACTATTTGCCTGGTAATAAATGGTAAGAGAGCTGCAGCAGGCAACCAGGCTAGCACAGGTGGAGGAAGGCTGTGTTCTGTTAATAGGCAAAAGTAGAAGGCTCCTTGGGCTGTGGCCAAGTGAACCAGAATCTTGAGCCTCATGTACTGTGTTTTCCCTATCAAACACATGGATATTGAATGAAAGAAAGCAAACAATTAAAGAGAGAGGAGGATAAGCCAAATATTATCCTGGGCTACATGAAAAGAAGCATGACCAGCAGGTCAAAGGTCAAAGGAGGTGACCCTGCCCCTTACTCTGTTCTTGTGAGACTTCACTTGGGGTCTGGTAGAGCACCTCAGATTATACTGAGCAGTCTTGCACATGTAACTGAATCAAGCCTCAGGTGTTTTCTTCAGAGGTGGACAGCATTGGCAGTACTGACAAGCTCTCCATCAACAGCAGGAGTTTAGACACCTACAAGTGCATGAAGGCTCCTAATTGTTCACAGCCCTGTGGATCCTACACATGAATCCAGACATTCATTTGGAACTGAAACCTATTGTGGTGCATTTTAATTGCTGCAGGACAAGAACAAATCTCAACAGCCTAAAGGCACAGGTAGAATAGATCACAATGTTTCCCAGATTAGGTTTCTATGTCCAGGTATGGTAGCTGCTTCATAACACCTAGTGGGTCAATTTTATATGACATGAACCATCTATCCAAGCAAACTTACTGTCTAATAAGCAGCTCTCAGCCACTGATTTGTTGTCTCTGGAATCAGTAACAGAGGAGTATGCATATATTTACATCTATTTCCATGTTCCAGAAGTTTTGTTGAAGCTAGAAACTTCTTTTACCTACCTTTGAGAAAATACACTCAAAAATTAGGTTTTTTTCTGAACACCTTATTTTATATACTGTCTGCACCAATAAGTTTAGAAGATTTACTCTGGCAAGAAACTACTGAAAGACATTTCTTGTATATCAGCAAGGTAAAATAAAAATGGACTTAAATATCTTTTGGAGGTAGGAGAACTGGGTTCTTATAATACATTTAAAAAAATACAAATATTTACAATTCAAATATTGTACAATGCAAATATTATTAATATTTTCAATTTACTGACTTGATGAATTCATAGAATCATAGAATAGTTAGGGTTGGAAAGGACCTCAAGATCATCCAGTTCCAACCCCCCTGCCATGGGCAGGGACACCTCACACTAAACCATATCACCCAAGGCTTCATCCAACCTGGTCTTGAATACTGCCAGGGATGGAGTATTCATCCTGAATTAATAAAAGAACTTACCAAACATGGTCTAACTCAACACTAATAAAGTAAGGGCTAAATGAACAGTATAAACTTAACACTTTGCTCTACCGAAACAAAACCATTTGTTTATCAGCACACTAACTTCTTTTTTTGGCAAGGTCTCTTAACACAGAACATTGTGTTGTTAGACCTGGAAGCCTCTACTTCAGAACACAAATGCCAGATCAGCACAGCCAAATGCTCTCTGTTAAACAGGATGGAAAGGCAAGCTGTAATTATGTTTAGAGGCATGTTGAAGAAGAAAAAGAGATGATGGAGACTGGCAAATACAAATGTATACAGTGTGTTACACCATTTGATTTAAGCATACATCTTGAAGACAGAAAGCCAACAATGGTGTGCTGCCTGGTTAGAAGAAGAGAGCCTTTGTTTCAGATAGGAAGAAGAGCCCTTTGGCCCCAGCTCAGGAAAGATTTGGGCTCCCTGGCAAGCATAATGCAGAATTACAAAGAATTATGAATAACTAGGCCATTGACTCCTAACCTCAGTATCTTTCTGTATCCAGGCGGAAGAAAAGGGTTTAACCAACATGAAGCTATAGGAGGAGAAAAAAAGACCATGAAACATATATACAAACACCATCCTGGGAAGCATCCTCCATGCAGGTACCTTTATCCCATGCACAAATCATCTGGGAACTTTCAGGTTTGAGAGGTACTCCAGCAGAGGGAAAAAGACAAAGGGTTTGAATGAACTTTAATGAAACAGAAGTGAGAAGTTACACACATAAAAGCAGAATTCTGCCCTATGCAGTAACCTATGCAAATTTTGCTGCTGTTGTAGTTCTGAACCCCTAGAAGCTCATTCTACACACATTAATTCACATACATTCTTTATGAACCTAAAACAAGAAAGGGCACAGATAACAGTAGATTGTACACACAGTGAAGATAACTCACATTTATTAATATGTAAATTACAAGTTCATTATCGATGCACATAGTTTATTAATCACAAACATACATGGTAAATTGTATTTGGTAAATTGTATTAGAAGGCTAAGTCTAGATAACATGTTCCCTAGTAGAGTATTTAATTTTTTTCACACAGCTGCTCAAAGCAGGATGAAGCATGCAAAATAGGCACTCAATAAGGTTCTAGGGTATTATTACATTTCTGAGTACTCAATTTATATGTCCTAGTTGAAAAATTGCTCTCCCAGCATAATTCTACTAGTTAAAAGAGGATTTATCCCTAAACAATCCATACTGTAACATCTACTGTATAAGCACTGGGGCTCAATTCAGCTTCCTTTAGACACTTAACTGGGGCATCCTAACTTGGAGACTGCCCTGCTGCCCTGGCAGCTGAGAGAGAGAGGAAATTCCACAGGTTGTGCCTTTAACCCTTTTTCACATCTGAGGGGTCTGTGCTCTCAACTACTTCAGCTGAGTGACTGTCAATCAGGAGAAATACAGATCTATGTCTTCTGGGAACAAGCTATATTTGAATTAACATTTATTGCTTCAAGAAGGCCTTTTAATCATAATGAAAACCAACTGAGTCTCAGTTTGTCATTAGATGTGTTTGATATTCAGTTTTAATATTTTATAGTAGAAATGCTTCAGGCATATACCTGTCTGCACAACTCTGGCCAAATTCCTGTATTCACCCAGACAGGGGGAATTTTCTGCCATGTACTCCATAGTCTATTCTGCTTTCTTATGTACTCCAGTTTTAGATATAACAGTAATTCTCCAGTTTTAGATATAACAGTGACTCACACAAGAAAAAAGAATCTCGAAAGATGTGTTATCAAACTGATGACATGTCATTTAATTTATTGTTTTCATGTTTTTAACATAGAATTTGTTTAAAGAATATTCTACATAGGGAATGATGGGTTTGGGCTTCAAAAATGCTTTCCTACTGACAACTAAATAAGTAGCTGCATGAGGTTCACAAAAGTGTGTGTGTGTAGTATGATTACGAGGAGCCTTGTTGCTTACTTATATTTAATTTGTAAGTACTGTTGTTACACCTAACATCTCGCATAGCAATGAAAGGTAGTGGGCTCATCTCAGAATGCTTGTCTCCATTGGAGAAGTAGACTATTGTAGTGTAAGGAAGCAACTTTTCAATCCTTTACTAGCTAAACCAGCAACAGAAACTACAAATGAAATTGTGATTTTATGGTCATTTCCTTCCAGTGCTGCTGACAGTGTGCTGGTGTGCCTAATAAGAAATCATGATTTTGTACAAAGATAACATGGGTTGCACTCCCTCAGAGAGAGACAGGGATGGGGGAGAAAATGAAATTGGGTTCATGCTGAAAGAGGGAGTACCCGCATTTGAAAGGATTACTCCTGCTGATAGTCCTAATGATGCTATATCAGAGGACAGAAGAGCTGCTGTCTTTTCATACTCAGCTGCTGACAAGGAGAGATTGGACTTGATAGTGTTCTAAACCATATCTGAGAACAATCACTCATGATCCCAAGGAAGGTAAAAAGAGGATAAGAGGAGAAAGGAGAGAAAGAATATCTTCTGTAAAAGAAGATTAGGGAAACAATAACCAGATTTATACATCTTTTTTCTATGAAAAAATAAATCACACAGTGATTCTCCAGGAAGCACTTGGAGATAGATCACATTTAGCTACTGACTGCAACTTTCCTAGGGTAGTCATAAATATGTTTAAATTGAGCTGTGACCTTATCTTAACAATTCAGATAGCCCAGTGTTTTTGAGCTGAACAACCTGAACGTAAATTAAACTAATTTAATAAGAGGTTAAAATAAACCTGTTTGATATTTCATGGGAATGGGGTGGAGGAGCAGGCATCAACCCCACACAGGGGCACTGGTAGCCTCAGAGCTTGGACTGTGCATCAGTGTATGAGCCTTTTCCACTAGCAGGGTAAGACGCTTGTTTGGCTTTGCACTGGGAAGGAGGAATAACATGCAGAAATAGTAAGGAGAAAACTGGGAGATGCTTAGGATTGCTCTTTGGCTCACATTAGGCTGAGTTTCCTTATGATTCACTATTATTCCACCTTCTCAGTAGCATATGGGAAGAAACTTGAGTTGATCCAAGAGGATTAGGTATTCTTTAGGCTTTGGCTCAAATGGTTTCAAGACCTGATAGCTGGACTCACATCAGCCTGGCTTCAAATTTATGAGTGAAACACACTAAGTGGTTTTCAAACGAAGATCATAGAGCAAGAGGTTGCTTGGCCAAGGTTATGCTCTGGTATATGACTGACACAACAGCAAAGAAGTGTGTGCAATGTCTATGACGAAAACATGCTTTTGGTGGTCTGAAATACTCTATGACAGCAGATGTTTTGGGCAGTCTCAGGACTTTAGATGACCAGTGTAATGAATAATCTATGCATACACAACACAGATATATACATAACACAGACCTTATACAAGAAATGCAAGAAAATCTTTATGCAATTTAAGAAAAAAATACACATATGGGGCAAATTCAATTGAATGCTTTGTGAAACCATGTGGTGTAATCCTCTTCTTAGTTACAAGGGTTCAGCAAAACAGCATCATCCAAGACTAAGGAGACCAGAGCTTCTTGTACACTTTGCAAGTGTCTCTAATGCAAACAGAAATGAGGAATCTAAATATGAAAACATGTTGCAATATCAGTGGCATAAGGCAGGCACACAGGAGATTTGCCGTGCATTTGTTTTTCAGCTGTGATGTGTCACCAGCCAGCCTGGCGCAGCTGCAGTACAGATGTGCTGCATGCCGTTTCGATGGCATACATTTCCCACACTCTGTAAGATACTGTATTCACTGTCACTCAGCTGAGATTCCAGAAATGGAATAGGTTGGGAAGAGGGGACAGATGCTATTATTGCCCTGGTAGATGGAAAAACAGAAAGAGCCAAAATTGTCCATCTTCTCTGATGGCAGCAGCTAACCTCTCCACCAATATATACACACACACTGGTCATCAACCTGTGAATACCTTGTGGATTAATTACAGCAGAAATGCTTTAATGTCTGGCCATAAAATCAGAGCAATGCTTTCTCTGCTGGCACCCCTCAAAAAAACCCTCCACATGTATTAGATTTGATGCTGATGGAACAACCCATTTACTAAATAATTCGTTAATCATTTTGCATGCAGTTTACATGAAATTTCACCTTATGGGTTGTTTATGTACTGTCCAATTTAACTGCTCGTTGGGCACTTGCTATTCACAGCATGTAGCTGCCTGTGCTAGGCACACGGTGTTCTTCCCATGGCCTCATAGGATTTCTGAAGCATTTAGGGCTGACTCTGTGGGTTTTTTTCAGGCTAGAAGTGGGGTGTTATTTAGCATGACCTTATGCATACCACAGGCCACAAATATTCCATAGCTGACAGAAGGCCTTGTCCACATGCAAATATGAGTACTCATACGAATCCCAAAACACAGTGTGAACATAACCCTTCTTGCTTTACAAATATAAATGCAATGAATAAGATTACAGCAAGAAGCTGTTTGTAGTCTAAATGAACAGTGTTTGACACATGCATTATTCAAGCTATTCTCTCTTAGATAGGATAGTTCACCCTTTTCAGTGCTCTGCTCCCAGATGCTAAGTTGACCAGGCCATGAGTAGTCAGCTGTAAAGCCAACTGGACCCTCCAACAACAACCCCAACAATTCTCTTCTATGTCTGTCTGGTTGCAGATGATGGACCTGAGCACATGGAGGCGTTCAACATTAAAAGGCATTCAACAATTAAAAGGCATTCAACACGTCTACATCTTCCTACACAGCAGAAGAATATTTCAGAAGAATCACAGAATGCTCTCTTGGGCTGGTTTGGGCTGTCAGGAGAATATCTGTTATTTTGGTTAACTTACTTATCCTCAAAATAATACTTGGGGATTAACAACTGCAAAATTATTCTTCCAGCACAAAATTTGGAACAAGGTAGAAGTGCTTTACCATAATTGACTTGAAAAATTAAATACGCTTTTAACATTAAACCCAGGCACCAAAGCCCCCTTGAAATTCAATAAGACTTTGGCTGCTATGTGCTTATAGTTAGTGCTTCGGAAATTTCTGCTGATAGATTGGATAATGGGGAGAGGAGGAGATATTCACAAATGTTAACTTGAGCCCAGGGACACAAGTCATTGATGGGATGAGTAGAGAAACATGCATTTTTCTGCTGATGAAACAAGAAGCCTGGAGACATTAGATTTAATAGATACCCAACCTCTGCAGTCCCATTGAAGATATTGGCCCAAGTCCACTCTTGCCATTCAGATGTAATTTTATAATTAAGCAATAATAATCCAAAAGGGTCTGTAACACTCCTTTGCAATGGCAAAATGAAACAGATGCACATGCTTTGCCAGGTGCTTGTTGACCCTGCTGGAAGGGGTCCAAATAATTAGCTACTCACCAGATGGGTAGCAAAGCACAAACAATCTAATGTGTCTTCTGGGAACAGACAACTCTGACTTTCAGTGATGTAATAACATTAACATGTGACAACATTTAAGTTGTCAGCATTTTGAGAACTTAATTTGGTAGTCTGCAATCTGCAATGGTTTGAATATCATAAACCAAACACTTACAGAAAGGAGACCAGGAATACAGCTGGCAGGGGGAAAAACTCAGCTTCCCAGTGGGACATACTGACTTTGTCTCATTACCACTAAAGGATCTGAGGCACTGAAAAAGGAACCAGAAATCATCACCAGCAGGTATGAAAGTTATTTTAATCATTTTAAGTAACTTGTAAGATTTTCAATGTCCATGACTAGCTAAGGAAAAGGGAAAAAGAAGATAGGGGAATTTTATTCTGTGCACTAGAAAATATATGTGAAATATGCAGCACATCAACAGGGTGACTGGTTTATAGTGTTTGCAAGCAATCATTGGAATAACCTTCACAACTCACCTTTGAGCTTCATTGGTACACAAAGCACCACCTGACAGAGACCACTAAAGCTTTCCAGAGAAGAACATTACTTTTGGATGTCTATTTTTCAGCCTTAGACCTCCCAGGTTTGTAAAGACAAGGAATTGCGAAGGCTTTTTGGGCCCAGTGTAAAGGCGTATTTGATGTGCATAAGAGCAGGCTCCTTAGCTGCATTTTCTTCAATAAATAATGTGAGGATTTCTGCCAGTTTTCTGTACATCCACGTGGAAGTGGCATATATTTTACTTACAGCAAAAGTTGTTGAGACTCAGGCTTTATGATTCAGCTGAACAAAGTTGCCAAATCTTGCAGTTTCCTCGCAGTATTAGGTGTTTTTTCTGAGAGCCCCAGACCTTTAAATCATGGATTATATGAGAATTTCTATTTCCCTCTTTGTGAGTAAATAAAAGCAATTTTCCAGCTCTCCTGGTTATACAGGAATTTTGGAAAGTACAACTGCCTGCAGCTCAAAAGGCTTCAAAGGCAGAAAGCAAACACAAGGAATGTATCATCTCATAAAAGCCATAATGAATGTTAAGTCATTCCATGATTCCTGGGATCTAATGCTTAGTTGCTGAGGACATAATGCTAGCAAGACTGTGTAAAACCAAAATCTCAAATAGATTAAGCCCTCTCTTTGCCCTCTCTAACCCTCTCTGCAGTTTTGGCTCTCAGGAGTTTGCTGGCCCAACTGAATTCTCCATTTGTAATGATCTGGTTTATTACAATTGAAAGAATTGTCATTCCACAAAAGCCTGTGGTAGCAGATGAAGACTCAGTAAAGATCGTAATTCATTTTATTTCACTAAGATTTCTTTTGTAATAAACCAGTAAAACACTTACAGGGGCAAGACTACTACTAAGCAGAACCAGATTTGTTCATTACTATCTAAGCTCTGCTCGAAGCCTATTGCCCATCAAATTCAAGGTTGGATGACTTCTGATATCCTGCCATGAGTTTGAAATCAGACACTTTAAAGACTCACACACATAAACATCTGGCTATTAAAGTAAAAAATCTGGAATATTTAACAAATAGATTATTCTAATTTATTTTTTTGGGGGGGAGGGGGCAATAAGTATTTGAATCTTTCTAAAAATATATAAAGAAATAATTCCAGCCTTTTGAAATAAACCCAAAATAAATACATAATTAATCAAAAAAAACCCTCCAAACAAATAAATTTAAGATATGCCTAAAACATCTGTCAATAAAGGAAACAAATCAGGAAAAAAACAACGTGTGAGTCACTCTATTTGGATAAAGTATTTCGGGCAGTAGCTTTAAGATTTTTTTTTTTGAAGATAAATTCCTTTAAAAATAGTTATTGATCTCTATTCAGCCAAGAACTTTACTTTAGTATCACCCATGAAAAAGGCTGACAAGGGTTCAGATGAAACAAATTTTTCTAGCAAGTCACTTGTAACAAATTTTCCCTCAGCTCTAATATGCCATACTAGAGATGTTCTTTCTACTTCTTTCCATATCTTGGCTCAAACACTAATTTCACTCCTGTTGTTTATCACATAACTATGGCTTAGTATTAAACAGACATATCTGCGTATGTGCTATGCAGACACTAGGTGAAAATAGGCAAATGTGTGTATGTATGTATAAAATATACACATGTGTTCACATCATAAGGGTCTTGCATTTTCAACTGCAGAAGAATTAGAAACTTATGTAATTAAAGAATCTACTGAAATTAATTTAAAATGGAGGAAAAATAATTCTGAAGAACATCTGTTGGAACATACGGCATGACAAGATGTGCAGTATTACGCCATAATAATACACCTTGGGTGCAGTACAAGGCATGAAGCCAAAAGGCATATTTAGAGTGAAAAAATCTGGACCAAAACACACTAAACACCTAGAATTTTATTTACTGTCACAGAATCATAGAATAGTTAGGGTTGGAAAGGACCTTAAGATCATCCCGTTCCAATCCCCTGCCATGGGCAGGGACACCTCACACTAAACCATGTCACCCAAGACTCTGTCCAACCTGACCCTGAACACTGCCAGGCATGGAGCATTCACAACTTCCCTGGGCAACCCATTCCAGTGCCTCACCACCCTCACAGTAAAGAACTTCCTCCTTATATCCAGTCTAAACTTCCCCTGTTTCAGTTTTAACCCATTACCCCTTGTTCCAAAATATGTGACTGCTCCAATATTTTATAAAACTGGATATTTGGCATGGTTATGGGGGGTGGGTCTCCAACTCTTGTATCTAATGTCCGAATGTCAGTCGCTGCCAGAGGGAAGAAGGGAATAATAAATTGCTATCTGTGTTAACTGAATATAAGACACACATAGGAGTAACAAGACAGCAAGGGAAATTGAAGATTAACTTTAGCTAATTATTCTGATAAGGATACGGTGTCTTGAGATCTCAATCTTATTATGCCAAGAAGCTTACTAATAATGTGTATTTGAAACAAGAAAGACTATTTCACTGAAACTGATTTTCTGCATTGGGAAGGTCTGGATTAGAGCAGGAGACCAATTTTATGTTTTAGAAAGTAACTTTGTGTTAGCAATACACAGCCAGCATTTGTGTGTCAGTGTGTTCATGTGTTTGTGTGAAACCTGAAGAGAGGTGAACTTGATGAGAAAGTGTGTGAACTGATGAAAAGATAAATACATATGAAGATGCGAAAAGTCCACTAAAATAAATAAATGCACTCAGAGCACGAAGACACTGAATAACTAAGCAAGCATCTCTGGTACTTTGAACAAAACCTATTTAAAATGAAATCTAAGTAAAATTACTGAAAAGGGAAATTACTGATGTAGCAAAATGTTTTCATGATTAATTTGTAATTTCAACTTTTATTGCCGAAACTTAGGAACCTATACCATTAGACATTTACTTGTTTTCAGCTGCAATAAAAGTGTTTTGGACAATTCATAGTGAATAAAGTGGCTAAGCACTGAAAGTCTCACCTTAATCAGTCATCAGGGATTACTAGGTGGGGGAGAAAAAACTGTGTATTAGGAGATATTCTCCCCTACCAGCATCCTGTGGCAGCCCTGCTCCTGGTTATATTCACGTATTCTTGTTCTCAGCAACACGTTAGATCCATTCAATCCTGGCCATGAATGGCATAAATGTAATATGTTGACACAAAATATGTGACACTAGAAGGCACGCAACTGCTAAATAGAGATTAGAGGATGTCAAGGATAAACAACTGAACTACATATTTTCATGTAAATGAGAAATTCCTATCAATAACTTAAACATTTATTTCAAGTCCTGTCTTCCTTTTTTACAATAAAAATTGATTCATAAAGTAAAAAGAAACATTTCTGATAAAAAGCAGATTGACATTGGTAGTGATGAAAGTAAGAATGCTTGATATATGGTGGAAATGTTTCAAAACAAAAATAAATGTCTTGCTCTTGTGTTTTCCTTTCAGGGTAATTGGGTCAGATGACTCTTCCTTTTACAGGAACATGTGTAAATATAGGTTTGAAAGTGGTCAACACAAGGGATTTGATCACAGTACAATCATCAAGCCATCTTGTTCTGTTTTCTGCCAAAAAAAAAAGGATGCCAGGCAACCACAGCTGCCTTTTGTTGGCTTAGTGAGAGAATGTGCTCCCTATTTACTTTTGGGGTTTTCATTTTCTTTCATTGCAAGAATCAATAATCTGAGGACCTGTAAATACACAGTGGCTGGGTATTTCTGTCAAACTTTCCAGATGCATTTGATAAAAGTACAGAGTTGATTTTGCTTCCATTGAAATACAATAAATACATGCTGTAAGTTCAAGATAAATCTGTGATTAGATACTATGATTGTGGGTGGCAGCACAAAGCCCCTAAGAAAGCAAGTGGTATAAATGTCTCAAACATCAGCAGATTCCCAGGGAAAAATGAGCTCGACTTTAAAGTCCTAAAACCACCAGTCTTGAGTCATCTCACCAATGCTTTCCAGATGCAAACTATTTAAGCTTTCAATGAACACATGGTCCTTAAAAGAACACTAGTTCTATGCATCTTCCATGCTCTATTGCAGACTAGCTCAATAAAGAAGTTCCTCCAAAGAAAGCTCAGCACAGCTTCACTCAGATCCTGATACCAACTGAAAACCTGGGAAAAACTGAGCACCTTCAAACTGGTTGTGGAAACTTTTGCCACATGTTTATCTACAGTCTAGAGGCTGCTATGGTATCAGGTCTAGCTCACTGCTCTCGTTCTTGCCATGATCAGTGAGAACTTATAACAAGTCACATTTTCTGCCATAGTGATGTGTCAAAGTGTATGGTCAATCAAGAGGCTGGTGCTAATGTTAGATCTGACTTACAGAGTTGGGTCAAATGCTAGGTCAGGCTTATTGTCTTGAGAAGTGGGCAGGCACAAGCAAAGACACATTTTTATCCTTCTATTGGAAGGCCTTGGTCTTCATTTCCAGATATGTGAAACATAGATATAGAATCACACAATGGTTTGGGTTGGAAGGGACCTTAAAGATCACCAACTTACAATCCCCCTGCTATGGGCAAGGACAACTTCCATTTAGACCAGGTTGCTCAAAGCCTCTCCATCACAATCTTGTTCTAGCCCAAGTTTAAAACTTTATGCAGATCCCAAAGCACTTCGATTCAACCAAGCACATCAGCAAATGCTAAATCACTGATCCAGAATCAGTCTCCCTTGTCAGGAGGAACAACTGAAATCCTTGCTCTGTTTCAGGCTTGATTTACTTCATCCTGATTTATCAGGATTTCTGTGTCTGCAGAGTTAGACCTCAGCAAGTCCCTTTTCACTTTTCTGCAAGTTTTCCATAGCTACAGGTAAAGGGTTGTGTGATCTCTAGCACACCTTTACCGAACCCATTTATTTCTCATGTGTCTGAAATGTATAAATTTCATCATGCTACTCCAAAGGGAATGAGCATGGCTGAATTATAGCTTAGAAGAAGCTCAAGTGCTTCTCCCGAAGGATCTGCAGAAGAATTCATTAAAAAGAAAAAGATTGTGACAATAATTTTTTATTCAAGCCACCCAGTAAAAGTCACTAGCTGGTTTTATCTTAGAAAATAAAACACTTTCTCTCCGAGCTATCAGCTTCCTGTTACATGTTAAGACTGTGATTATATTTCACCCTGTGAAAGACTCAATTATTTCGTGTCAGGATCTCATATTTTCTTACTGCTGTTTTCTTGTCAGTTTTACTCAGTGGCTTTTCACCAGATATTTTTTTCTTTTTTAATATATTGCATTCAATCCACTCTCTATCTAAGGTGCTGTAAAATTTTTTTGCAATTCCTTTTGCTAAAAAGAAACTAAGGAGATTTCAGACTCAAAGAATTTTGTCATCGTTATGTTTGCTTCAATTTGTTCAGTAAGTATAATCTGACAAAGCAAACTTGTGAGGGAAGGTGACCTTTGACGTAATAATCACCAAAGTTTATGACAATTCAGACAACTAATTATGACCACTTAGGGCTGTGACTAAACTGCCAAGCGATGTCTTTCTACATACTGTAAAGCAGTATTCTCTCTTACATTCCGGTTGCCCAAGGAAGTGATAAAGGCTCCATCCCTGGCAGTGTTCAAAGCTGGGTTGGATGGGGCTTGGAGCAACCTGCTGTAGTGGAAGGTGTCCCTGCCTGTGGCTAGGGGCTGGGACTGAAGGATCTTGAGGTCCTTTCCAACCCAAACCATTCTGTGATTTTATGTTTTATTGAGAAATCTTCAGCAAAGGCAAAACATGCACCGATCAGAAACTGTTCTGGGAATCAGTAGGTGCCAGATCCAAAGTGTCTACAGCATTTAAACAAAATTGAATGCAAAATGCACCTCCAAAAACCTGTGGCAAAAGTTTTACGAACTCATACCAACCACTTCAGACTGACTTGTAGCGTGAGCATATTGTGCTCTGAGGAATCCTGTGACACAAAATATTCTTCATAAAAAGCCCACACATTGTAACTTCACTCTGTACTTGTAAGATAAGATGGATCCCACTCCTTGCAGCCTGCTCTTTGGCAGAGGGATATTTAACAGTGTTTGGCACAATGGGACTCTATTCTGACTCTTGCTGTTGACAGTGCCAGTTCTTGAATTGATTTTCATAGGTCAGCAGGAGGTATCAGAAGTCCTGCTCTGTTTTTCTGGGCTTATCACTTCAAATGCAGTTTGATGAGACAATTTATGTCTTAGAAATAAGGTCCAATATAATTACGAGAATTCTATCTTTAGAACAAATAATATGCATTTTTGGGTTTAGGCACACTAAGGTTCGATATGCAGCCTTCATTTATTCAAGTGTTCAAGAAGACAGGGTGCCCTCTGCCTGCCAGATTTGATTCAGACTGCTTTAAACATTAGACAAGCACAAAACAAAGCAGCATTTATTTTGTATTAAAAACTAATAAACAACGTCCTGATTACAGCACTATAAAAAAGGGCTGTGATTTGACTCACCTAAGTGGGAGAGCTGATCTTTGTCAGCTTCATTCATAAAAGAAACAAGCATTTCCAGAACATACTTCATTTGATCTGTTTTAGAGGTCTGTCTAGGCACATAAAGTGTCTGTCTCCCTATTTGGACTGTAAAAGATTCTGAATCACTAATTCAAAGATAAATGTCCACACTACTAGAAAAAAAGGCAAAATAAAGCAAGACACGATTTTTAAATACACGTGAAGTATGGATGTCTTGAACTTTTGTTCCTCTTCAGATGTTCTGTTATCTAGTCAGCTTTACCCCCACCTCAGCTTGTCCTGAGGATTTCTTTGTGCATACACTTGAGATCTATGTAATCTTCTTGTAATCTTCTGTCTTGATTCATTTATCTCATATGACTTTTTAGTTTCAAGACATTGACAACTTTCTATAAAGGCTACATGTGACATATTAATAATATAATTGACAGATCTGGCCTTTAGAAAGCTTTTCCTCTATTACTCTCCTTAACTCCCACTTTTTGCCAGTTTTACCATCACAGCCTCCTTTCTCACAATGGTTTCACTAAGCAAACATAAAAAATAAAGCAAAAACAAAGCCTGCTGTTCTCCCCTATTCAATAACTGCTCACAGTTCACAACTGCTCTTCAAAAGCCTCTCCCACCTCCCTTATGTCTGAGTTTGGTATTAAGCCGCCTGCTAAAACAGGTTGGGATGTTGCAGGCAAACACCACCAGCCTGTTACATACACATGGCAGCCAGAGACAAACAAGCATCACTTGGCATCGGGTTTTGGATATATGGTGAGAAAGATGGAGAAGGACACATAGCCAAACCTGCCATGCCTCTCTGTTACCAAGGTGATGATCATTCTCAAATGCCATACATTACTTTTTCCCCAGTCTTACTCCTATTTGCACCATGCAACCACTAGGCATGATATTTTGCAGCATTCCCTACTGCAGACCATATACTGCTGGGAATCCACCTTGTCCCACTCACTTACCCTATGAATTCTCTCCTGACTCCCACCATTATCAATCAGTGTCTCATAGCCATAAAGATAAATAAAATTTATTAGTCAAGAAGAATATTTTACTTTCAAATGGGAGGGGACCTGAATCTAAAGCTGGACTTCAATCCAGACTTCAGAGCTCTTAGCCTTTTCCATTCCTCCGCTGTAGCTTGGAAGCTGGGAATAGATGTAAGAGGCATATCAAAATTGCATTAAGTGAAAATCTGTTACATATTTTCCCACCTTCCTACATATACTTGCACCAAAAAATGAAGATTTGACAGGATGGGCTAAAGCCAAATAATTGATATGGGTAAATCTGTCTGCTGACTTTAATGATTTTAATGTGTCTTTGTGCTGTGATTATTCATTTTGTAGCTACACATGAAATCTAACAGATCTACAAAGTGCCAATTAAGGAAAGTAAAGTATATTCATATAATCATATACATTAGAGATCAATATGACAGGTTGTTTTCCTCATCTCTAGCAAACACTTCAGAATAACGCCAAATAGCTATTCAAAGAGAGAAATAGATGCCAGAAGCGATTTAGCACTGTCAATTAGCTTTTAAACCCAATAGAAAATAATCTACAACATTCTGATATATGTTCATGGTAGTATGAGGCTGTAGGACTATAATATCATGTAACCCAATAAAAAGGAACAAGATTTCTTTCCAGTTGAAGTGCTCTGGAGAAGCACAGCTAAGTTTATATTAGCATATCACAAATGTGAAACTGGGACACGGACTCAATGTGAAATTAGAACAGCAGCTGGTATCGTGTTAGCAAGTAAAGTGTGTTTGCTTGGGGGAAAAAAAAGACCAATGCAAAATCAAGCCATGCAAATGAACAGAAAACAATCAGTCATAAAGGATCTGTGAACTGCACTGCATATCTCAGTTTGCCTCTGTACTGTGCTATAAGTAATTTGTCAAAAATACACATTTAGCAATGTCAGATCATGTTCCCTAAACTGAATTATCAAGAATGCATTTTCCTTTATTGACAATCTGAAAATTATTGAAATTTGGACTCTGACAGGGGACTATGATTTTAATTCTATTTTCTTTTCTGCATCGTGCAGTTCAATAAACTATGAAGCAAGATTTCACATTCTCCTATAGAACACAGAACAAATTAGTAAGCAGGCATAATGCACAAAACAGTTTAAATGTTATTAAAAAAGAAAATCCATTTATTTATTAAAAAAGTACACCTTTTGACGGCCAACAAGAGAACAACAGACTTTTAAAGCCCTGCTTTCTCCTTTGACTTCCTTTCACACCACCCGGTTTGCACAAGGGGATCAGCCACTTTATTCTCCTATTCCTCACCCCCTCTTTCTCCGTGTCTCACTCATTCACAGTAAGACAAGAGTTACATCTCTCACCCCATCTCCTATCCAGCAAGATGCATCACCAACAGCGTGTTGGGCCAGTCCTTGAGGACACAAACACCATTTCTCTGACCCTGTGGGTTCTCCAGCACACAGAATCCGCACTGACTTTGTTTTGTTCTGTGTTCCCTTTTCTATGAAGCAAGGCTAGGCAGTGAATGCTATTTTTATTCAGCAAAATACAGCACCAGGTTATCTAAGGCCAGGCACCTGGTTACCTAGGGCCAGGCACCTGGTTACCTAGGGGTCCTTCCTGGCCTCACAAAGCAGAATCTGAAATATTTCAAGAGGTTTCTTATTTTCTCTAATGCTGAATATCTCAGCAAGGCCCACATGAAAAGAGGCTGATATTCAATACAGGAGGTAAGTGCAAATGCTCTTCCAGACTACGTGCCTGAGACCAAGACAGTCTTGAAGAACCCCCATTAGGTCCCTTTTCAGCTCTTTCCCCTTATTGCCATGGGTTAACCAATATTTAATGCTTTTTGAGGAAGATGATGTGTAGGTGCAGTGTGTGTGTGTGGATATTTTTCACACATTGAAAGACAAGGTCACACACAAAGAGTCATGGTCAATGGCTCAATGTCCAGATAGAGACCAGTAACGAGTGGTGTCTCTCAGGGATCAATGTTGGGGTCGGTCTTCTTTAATATCTTTGTCGGTGACATGGACAGTGGGATTGAGTGCGCCCTCAGCAAGTTTGCCGATGACCCCAAGCTGTGTGGTTCTGTTGATACACTGGAGGGAAGGAATGCCATCCAGAGGGACTTTGACACAACTGTGGGGTGGTCTGATGCCAGTCTTATGAAGTTTAACCATGACAACAACAACGTCCTACACCTGGGTCAGAGCAATCCCAGGCACAGCTACAGGTTGGGCAAAGAAGAGATTCAGAGCAGCCCTGCAGAGAAGGACTTGGGGGTGTTGGTCAGTGAGAAAGTGAACATGAGCCAGCTGCAGTGTGTGCTTACAGCCCAGAAAGCAACCGTATCCTGGGCTGCATCAAAAGAAGCGTGACCAGCAGGTCAAAGGAGGTGATCCTGCCCCTCTACTCTGCTCTCGTGAGACCTCACTTGGAGTATTGTGTGCAGTTCTGGTGTCCTCAACATAAAAAGGACATGGAACTGTTGGAACAAGTCCAGAGGAGGCCACAAGGATGATCAGGGGACTGGAGCACCTCCTGTATGAAGATAGGCTGAGAAAGTTGGGGCTGTTCAGCCTGGAGAAGAGAAGGCTGCGTGGAGACCTCATAGCAGCCTTCCAGTATCTGAAGGGGGCCTACAGGGATGCTAGTGAGGGACTATTCATTAGGGACTGTAGTGACAGAACAAGGGGTAATGGGTTAAAACTTAAACAGGGGAAGTTTAGATTGGCTATAAGGAAGAAGTTCCTTACTGTGAGGGTGGTGAGGCACTGGAATGGGTTGCCCAGGGAGGTTGTTAATGCTCCATCCCTGGCAGTGTTCAAGGCCAGGTTGGACAGAGCCTTGGGTGACATGGAAAAGTGTGAGGTGTCCCTGCCCATGGCAGGCGGATTGGAACTGGATGATCTTAAGGTCCTTTCCAACCCTAACTATTCTATAATTCTACGATACTATATCTATCTGAAACTCAGTGAAGTCCAAGAGTAACTGCTGGATTTGGCAACCAAAAGAGCATTTAAGTTGTCTATTGTCTAGCAGTCTAAATTCTTACCTACACTTCAGTATTTATAAAACATTCTGAATTTAATTATTTTAGAAAAAATCCAAAATAATCTGAGGTCCTTCAGAATACAGGGGCAGACACTTAATTCTAAATATCAACCATAATTTTCAGATTTAATTTGCAAAGACAAAACAGATCCAAACCTACAAGGAAATGGAGGAATGGGTACACAATCTTTACATACTCAAAAGCAAAGATCATAAAGCCGTTCTCACATTCCTGACACTGGATGGAAACGCAGCATTTATTCTCTTTCTTAACACTTCAATGAGGCATTATTTGCCTGTTTGATAAATATCTACTTAAAAGGCTCTTATTATTTTGCTGTAGTATTATCTCATACAATGAGAACCTAGAAATCAGATTCTAAATGAATGAGATTCCTGCACCAGGTCTCAGCAGCTCTGAGTGACTATCAAGCAGCAAATCCCTGAGCCAGTGATGGCTCAACTCTCTTCCCAGAATACCATCACATAACATGTCTCACATGCAAGTGAGGGGCCAGTTTTTTCACGTGAAGAACTATAACCCACTTCTGCTTTTGCAGAAGAGGGAGATGGGCTGGTATAGGCTGGAATATGGTCTTTGATGGCCATATTCAGACTCATACAATCATAGAATGGTTTGGGTTAGAAGGGACCTTTAAAGCTCATCCAGTTCCAACCCCCCTGACATGGCCAGGTACACCTTCCACTAGACCAGGTTGCTCCAAGCCCCTTCCAACCTGGCCTTGAAGACTGACAGGGATGGGGCAGCCACAGCTTCTCTGGGCACCCTGTGCCAGTGCCTCACCACCCTCATAGTAGAGAATTTCTTCCTAATAGCTAATCTAAATCTCCCCTCTGTTGGTTTAAAGCCGTTCCCCCTTGTCCTGTCACTACATATCATTATAAAGTCTCTCTCCATATTTCCTTTCAGCCCCTTTAGGTACTGGAAGACTGTTAGAAGGTCTCTTCTGAGCTTTCTCTTATCCAGGCTGAACAAAGTTTGCTTACTTAGATGCTGTTGTGGCATCCAAGACCAAGACTTGCTTTCGAGGCCATAAAACTTGGCTCCTTACACACTTGGTAAGCAGAAGCCAGGAGGCAGGGATGATATTTAAGTTTCTACAGGAGAAATTCTCAGAGACAATTACATGTCTCCACTGACTCCAGTGACCTGCATAGCCAGTGTCCCCAGTCATTCTATTAAAGTTAAATATTACAATAGTTATATCCCAGACTGCTGCTACCCATTGTTGCCTGAACACAGACCTGAGTGACTTTGCTTCTTTAGATTTGCCTTAGAGAGTTGAAGTTGTGGGAAGCTGTTTCATGAAAACTAAAGCTATGAAACCTTAATTGCATCCTGATTTGGAGATATAATAACATGATGTTTTTAATGCATCCATTCTAGGATTGTATAAAGCTATAAAATATCATTATGCATTGACAGACTAGCATAGTAAAGCCAAAAGACCAGTATAAAACCCTTAGTCTCAACAGCCTCATTAACGTTAGAATGATTAAGCAATACCAGCCAAGCACCACTGCGCCATGCAGAATGGTGGGAGTTTTCAATCTCATAGAGACTAAAGACATACCATACTTTACACAAGTTGAAAATATATCAAATGCAAACAGTACCACCTTCATCTTGTCAGTAACAACTAAATAACATGCAAAAAGAATATTGAATATTGACTACAACTCAACCTACAGACTCCTGTTTTTTGTACATGATTAATTATTGCCTTTCTGGAATCTATTTTGATTATATGCAAATTGCATGGAGAATGGATGGTTTAACTGTGACAGAACAGTCATGCTGGTATATCCTTCTAAGTGCTTAGCCTCCTTTTTGCTGATAATTTGGCTGGTGAGATGTCAAAAGCTCAAGCTAAAGGATCACTGAGGATCACTAAAGGATCTAGTCTGAAAGTCAGGAAGGGTGACTGCAAGCAAAGGCTTCAGGACAGAGGTAAGAACATTTAAAATAACAATAGGACATCAACTCTCATCTCAGAGGACAAGCTGATCTACAAATAAGAATGAGGAACAGTGGACTGTGCAACTGACACATTGTGCTAGCTCAAGAAGAACAAATTGGGCATGCTTACTGCATGATTGAAGGTCAGTATGCCTGAAAAATGATAAAAAGGCTCTGGACTGAGAAAGGTCAAAGAAGCATAACTAGCCAAGGTAACAATCAAGCATCTTTAGAATTAATGGTCGGTGTCACAATAGCCATCCTATAATGCCTATAGTCC
Source organism: Melopsittacus undulatus (assembly GCF_012275295.1). Taxonomy (NCBI): domain Eukaryota; kingdom Metazoa; phylum Chordata; class Aves; order Psittaciformes; family Psittaculidae; genus Melopsittacus; species Melopsittacus undulatus. The sequence continues at coordinate 6,168,733 of NC_047528.1, read as the reverse complement.
ATTTGGAAGAAATGTTCGGGTGAAAACCCTTAGTGACGCACAAGAGTATTATGAAACAGAATTTGCCTGAATGTGCTTGACTTAAAGTGCCTCAGACTGTTGTAGCAGGGACTTTATTCAACAAAATGTATTTAAAGTTGGTACTGAAAGCTTCTGAGGGTAAAAATTGCTGGTAGGCACCTGATACTGCTTTTGCACAGCTCCTCCAGTTTCCACATTAGCAAGCTGAGTGATTCCTAATTGTGCCAGTAGAACAGAACTAATATAAGTACTAACAACTTAGCAAGGGCACACAAGGTTACTTGAACCATGTCTTGAACTGTTGCAGTGCTTTCCTGAAGCTGTGCTGAGAGATCATAGACTCTTCCAGTCATAATACTTTCCCATGGATGAGTCCATGGTTATTGGCATTCTTCTGAAAGGCACCAGTTTTGGACAGATTTTGGAAGTCTCATGGTGACCTGAGATACTGCTATAAGAAGCATTTGTGCTCCTATACATTATCTTCATCCATATTAAGATTTAAGATTAAAACTGTCCATAGCAAGGAAAGAGGAAACCAAAGAAACCACTAGAGCACTTCAATGTGGAGGCTGTAGTGGGACAAACATTACACAGAATACTATTACTGGAGCAAGGTGCTTCCCTGTCATACAGATCCCAAGAAAATAACAAATAAACAACTTTTATAAGTGCCTCCTCTACAGCTTTTTGACTTGTTTGATTTTCAGGACTTGGGCTTACAACAGGGGTCAGCCTGAGTACTTCATGAATATATTGCTCTGCACCCCGTGAGCTAAAATGAGAGGTCCTAGTGCAAGGAAGGGCTGCTGTAGGTCAAGGTTATTTCCTAAATCAAACTCTTTCTTTTTATAGTGCTGCTTCTCCAGTTCCTAAATCCACTATGATATTTATCACTGTGAGGGAGACACTGGAGACTTCATGTTTGAGAAGTGGACAGTGGTGTATTGGAAGGTGTCGATATGCCTAAAAAAGTGGCTTTAGAGCTTCAGACTGGCCATTAATTTCCTCCTTGGTGGCCAGGCACCGCTGGCATGCTCTTAAACAATAAGAATTGTTGTGAATATCTCAGAAGCACACCCAATCCAATCTATTCCCCAGGCAGCTCAAATTAAAGCTTCCAACATATTTTTAGTCTACTTCAACATTCAGTCTACTTCTTGAGTTAGAAGTCATGGAGTAGGTTAAAGAAATATTAAGTCACAGCACGATGTCTCACCATGTTTTTCCAATTAATTTAAGTACCAAATCTATATTTTTGCTGCATTTTTATATTCTTTCTTTTCCAGCTTCTTGATAGCATCTAGGATCAGAACACAGCCTGGAATGCAAAATAACTTGTCTTCTATACCACTAAGTTTCCTAAGAGCTTTGCTATTTTAGTGCCATTTGGATTCATTCCCTCTGGCAATCCTTTCTCAATGTAAATGCTCCAAACTGTTCTTGCTCTAATATGCTGCATTATGGATGTTCACTCTATACAGACTTCAGGATATTCAAAAGGATAATTTATCAATAGAATTTAAGATCACTTCAAGTAAACAAAATGAAAGATCAGCATAAGCCTGTAACAGTGCTTATGTTCTGTTCTAGCAGAAACGTAAAAGTCACTGATAATAACTGACAGTGATTTTTTTCTTCCACTTTGCCCTATCTGGAACAAAACAGTGTTCATACTTTGTATGCTGTCAGTTCTTGTTTTGCATCTTCAAAGCTAACTAGATGAGAACATGTAATGGCAACCGACACAACCTATGTATATGCACTATCTATGCGTACTTTGTTGAATTTAATTGCTTTAAGCATGTTGTCCTTTTTGCAATAATTAATGAAATTCTATGCTTCTGAGAGCCTGTCAGAAAGAAGCAGCATTAAAAAATTGCTGATATATCTATTTCATTTTGAAACAGAACTACATGCAATCAGGTGAATAATTGAGGAGGGGATGGTTGACATGCTTTAAATGTATAGACAAAATGATGCAGCTCCAGAAAAAAATCTTGCTTGGAAATCTGAGCAATGAAGTTTTAGACTATGTTTGACTTGAGAACAGTCAGTGAGGAAATGAGCTGATGATCTGAATCATGAAATAGCAAATGCTGAAATGCATTGTCTCATTTGCTTTCCTTAATGGAAATATGAACCTACATGATCAGATAACCAGATAGAACAGTATTCAGTATTCGGATGTATTTTAATACACCTAGTATGGAGATGATTTTTAGACCATTTTAATGTGCAATCATACGGTAAATGGAAGTTCTTTGATAAGTTTTCTGACCTCACTGCACATACAATTTATCCCCAGTTCCAGCAGCAGATCTTAATTTCATTTAGGTAAAGGCTGCACCAGGTAGCAAAACTGCTTTTGGAACAGCCACGTTTTCATCTTTAGTCTACTAACGTGATGTAAAAAGAAACTACTGCCTTCTGAATTCCACAGAAGAGGTGTTAATAGAAGTATGAATATTACACTGAGATAATGGGAAAAGAATACAGAAAGGCTGCACAGTCAAATATTAATATATTAGATGATTACCAAATACATGATTCCCTGCAATCAGCTGTTTCTATGCAGAATGTGTACTCACTTGCAAACCTCCTTTCAGGAATGACAATACCATCCTCACCAGCAGAATCTCTAACACTTAGATTTTATTTAAAGAATTCAGCATGGGAAGTATTAGAGTTAAAACCAACTGGAAACATGGTCTTATAATAGGAAGACCTAGGGGGTGCTTAAGGTTAGGATTCATTCCTGTAATTACTTTGATACATTAGGGCTTCAAAATTAATCACAAAGTAATAAATATTTGGGCTGTAACTTACAGAGAACCAATAAGAATTGGGATTTGTAAGCAGTGAGAAGCTGAACTTTGGTATCCTTACTCGCACTTAAAATGCGACATTTTCATCTGTATGTCTTTAGCATTTTTTGCAGTAGAACATTTGCAGAACATCAGTGACAGTAACTGTGATAGAAGCGTCAATTTGTAAGGCTATAACAAGATGACAGATATTTCTTCCCAAGAGATATCAGCTATTTATACAAACACCTTGTTCCCTGCCCCTCTAGACTCCTTCTACTGTTTCCTTTCTAATTGCCATCCTTTTTCTGTCTACTATCACCTTCTCTGCCCTTTCCATTCCCTTTCTTCACCTAATTCATGACGCTTTTAAGATGCCTTGTCCTTTTCTATCAACCTCTGTTTAAATTTTTTCATAATTCCATCATGGCCTAGGGCAGGAATGACTCAGCCCTTCACTCTTTAGCCCTGAACCAACCTGTTATATTTTTATGTTACATCATTTGCAATAATAACCTTTTTAATTGTGTTTTAATGGGGTATCTCAATGAAATACAATAACAAGTGGTTTAAAACAGCTTAGGTATAATAAGAAGATTCCAAGAACAAAGTATTTTTCCTCAATTAGCTGAACATACTAGACATAAATGTACCTTAAATTTCCATTTCAGAAGCAAATTAAACCTTTCAGGTCTCAGTGATTGGACTGAATTTATAAGGGTGCAAGATCACTTCTCTGTTGCCTTATCTATTACAAACTTTTCTGCTTAACTATGTATATACAAAATAATGATTGCCCCTCTGGTTCTGTTCATATGATGTTCTACAGAGAAGATGAAAGAAATCCCAGGTGTATATTTCTTCTTGTAACTCAGTAAGTCTGCAGTGAGTAGGAAGAAGCCTCTTCTCCCTTGGAAAGCCTGTTTTGCCCACAACAGACTTTTTCCAGTTTTAATAATGAACCATTCAGGTTTTCAGAAGTTCATGCAAGTCTGATTAATAAAACACAGCACATTGTGCAGGATTTTCAGCCTCACCTTAGAACACTTTTCTACCTGTACAACTTTTACTCATGTGCTAAATAACTCAGGATGAATGGCGCCATGGAAAGAAAACCACAGTCATTTTGCTGGTGCAGGACAAACTGGCTCAGATGCCCTAAGGGAACTATACTTAGAATGACCCTAACAAGAAATGAAGTCAGAAGGTAATATTCTGATCTAACTGAAGACAAAGAAAATATTGGCACCTGTGTCAGCCAGGACAAGATTATCCATGGCCATCTACAATGCACTTTATACAGATGCTCATAATCCTGTTCTCCGGGTACTAAAAAAGAAGATGCTGGAGATTTTCCTGCTCACCAAACAACACTGTGGGCAAGGATCTGTCAGACTACAGTATTGCCTTTAAACCTGAGCTTCCCTGTAGCACCCCAGCTGGTCAGTTAGACTTTAGACACTTTTAACATCATATTGCATCATGTTGCAACTCATTTCACTATACCACAGACTGGGACTATGAATAAGAACCTTCTGTCTGGAACACAGTCAACCCTTACAGTAACTGCTGATCTGCATTACTTATTGGTACAGAAACAAAAATATTGCCTGTCAAACATTGACATTTAATATCTTCTGTCTGGGAAATGGAATAGCTGGAACAAAAGACAGCCCAGAGTCAACGAGTAAGTGGTGGATATTTTTGGCTTCTAAACTAATGAGTAGATGGTATTCCTCTTCATTAAAATTCAAGCATGGATTAATAATTTATAGGTCTACTGATACACAGAACTATTTTGAGTTGCATTGGGTTTTACTTTTGCCACTCTTCTCTTTATGTCAGCTTATGCAGTGGGAGTGGTACCACAAAAAATACCTGTGAAAAAGAAAGTGCCTGGTGACCCTCAACTTTACCACAACCACGGCCTCAGACCTCAGATTCCTCAAAATCAGATTAGACACCTGATCCATAAGCTGTGATCAGGAAATGAAGAACCCAAGGCTGAGAGTCACAGTAACAAGTACGCTGAGCAAGAGGAAACAGGAAAGGGCAATAGGCTCTATAAAGGCTGTGTTCAAACATTCACATTCCCTGAGATTTAAGCTTCCCTTAGAAGCCCAACTTTGAGACTCACAGCTGGCATCTCCCCTCCTGGAACTAGTGCCTAAATCATTTCTTTCTGTACACCCACCTTGACTGACCCTTCATTTTCACTTTTTAAGAGGTCTAGAAGGAAAACCAGCAGGGTTTCCTCTCATATAGCACCTAAATATTAGAGTGAAAGTGACTGATGTGTTTAGCATGAAGGAGATTATCATAGAATCACACAATACAAGGTTAAAAGGAACCTCAAGGATCATCTGGTCCAACCTGCCAAGGCAAAACATGACCTAGACTGGATAGCCCAGGTTGCTGTCCAGCCAAATGTTAAAAGTGTCCAGTGTTGAGGAATCCACCACTTCCCTGAGATTATTCCAATGGCTTATGGTTCCGTTTGTGAAGAATTTTCCTCTTGTGTTCAGTCAGAATCTGAGGTTAATTTGTTGTAGAAGGCAATCAGGTTTGTCAAGCATGGTTTGCCTTTGGTGAATCCATGCTGGCTTTTCTCAATCCTGTGCTTCATTTGGCTTGTGATAGTCCCCAAGAGGATTCATTCCATAACTTTCTGAGGGATAGAAGCAAGACTTATGGGCTTATAATCTCCTGAATCCTCCTTTGAGCACTTTTTGTACATGGGGGTGACATTAGCCTTCTTCCTTTGTGGGACATCCCCCAACCTCCATAAGTTCTCAAAGACCTCTGAGCCTCCGGGAGAATCCTGTGCCTCCAGGTCATGGGTCAGCAATACCAACACTCTAGCATCTTTCTCCTGCTCTGGTAACAGCTACAAGATATGCCTGATTAAGCTGTATGGAATGATAAGGGGATTTCTTTGTATCAGGGAAACCCTGGCTACACTTCTCATCTCCCAACCCTGCCTACATAATTTTCCTCACTGAATTCACCTTTGAAAGCCGATGGGGAGCAGTGTAGTGAATGCAACTCAAGATAATGTTCATTTGGGGCTCTGGATGGCAACCCATACTCTACAGGCACTTCTGCACTAATCAGAATGGAATAGGGATAAAAGTCTATATAAGAACATTTTCAGACCTCTTGTTTTGTAATAACTATAATCACAAATGCAGAGAAATGCATGTGTTGTTAACAAAGAGATGAGACATGAAGACCCCAAGTTTCCAAACTTCCCTCTGAGTGAGAGCCTATGCTCCTGAACAATTAATGAACCTAACAGCATCTTCCTATGGAAAAAATAAGGCACATGACCTGCCTGTCTCCTACTGACAGGAACAGCACTGTGTCTTTTTCATCAACCACTTCTTCATATATCTAGGACAATGTTCTGTCCTCTTCTATGGGATGCTAGACCAGACAAGAGAACACTTTCCACATCAATAAAGAGAGAATTTTACAGAGAGCAGTAATGACTATGCAGGGAATTCAAATTAATGTGGTTAGCCACATCTGGTTAACTATTTTAAAGGCTGTTTTGATAGTCTTTAGGAGAAAAGGTAAAGAGGGTGAGGAAAGTTTTATTTTACTTCCAGTCCCAAACACATTTTTGGCTTTTCATTTCCTATTTCCTGGCTAGTGATAAGCAAGCTCTCATCTTTCAATCCCTTCAAAATCCCCACTTTGTTTTCCCTGGCAGAAGTTAGTGTCCCTGGAGAGCCTTTGAAACCCAGAGTGGCTCTCTAATAAGTTATGGAAGAGTGGGACAGAATGTGTACTCTTCATGGGTCATGGTACATTAAATGGCTAATCTAAAGTTTGGAAAACTTCATTTAGCTTACTTCCATGAGAATGAGCAGAACCCCTGAAATTACTTCAGCCACAGAGAGGTTAGGCAAGCTTGGAAAGAACTCCATTAGGGTTGAATAGCCTGATATCCTTAAGAAAGATTCCCAGTATTTGAACATGGAAATGAGACCCAGGAGCCAACAGGTCTAATCCTGCCTCTACTGACGTGTTCTACATGCAATTTTTTACAAGAAGGATTTACAATGTCTGCTGAGTGCTCTGTATGGAAGAAGTAAAGGCTATTATTACCATTCCAGGAAATGTTGATTTAAAAAATCTGTTAATAACGAAAAGACCCTTTCTGCCTGTCAAATAAGTTTTGCTGTTTACATAGGTCTTAGACTTCGCCTTGCAACCTCTTCAAGACCTATAGACTAGTGTTGGCTATGTGTCCATGACAACATACTCTCCTGTATTCTGGGGCTTGACCTTAGGATATTAAGTAAACCAGTTAAAAAGAATTTCTGGGACATTTCCATATGTAATGTACACAAAGGACTACCTATTTAGTGGTTTGTCTATGCTGACCACCACACAAGTGCCATGTTCTTCTCTATAAAATAGATGAAATGTAACCATTAAGTCTCAAATGTGCTGCAGTGATATTTTTTCTCCATACTATATAAGTAATGATCTCATCTTTCTGACAAAACCTTCAGATTTTTTCACAACACTGTTTACATATACATGTAAGTGTGAAGCATTGATACAAAATGAAAAGCATAATTTGGACTGAATACTCACAGTACTCACTGCACATGCTTTTCAGACTGTCATCAAAAAGTGACAGCCTTCTTCACACAGGCAACAGGCAGATTGAAGCATACAGCATTCCAAAAAGACTTTCCAAACCCAATTTTACAAGAATACTAACGAATGAAGCATGAATAAACTAAACCATCAATGTAATTAACTTCTGGAGAAAAATTAGGAGAAACAGATAAGTAGATCAATAAAAAAATATATCTATTTCTGAAGCACTCTCCTTCATGAAAAAGCATGCGGTGACCAACCAATATAACCCGTTCTGTCATTAATAAAAACATCCCCTACCTAAGTTCATTGCTCACCAGGAAAAATACCACAATACAAACCAAACCAAATTTCAATGAAAAAGCAGAATTGCACATTCACAAATGCATGCAGATTTACTTCTATATGACATTTAAACAGGGTTTAACAGTTATAATAATCAGCTATCTAATATAGAATATGTGGCAAGGAAAGGGATGCAAGTGGGAGTTCAGGAGCCAGGCAAGGAGAAATGTTGGCTGAGTAACTGGGGAGAACTGTCAGGCCAGTGAAGAATATTAGAATCAGGAAGAAGGTGCAGAAGACACACCAATAGATAAATCTCAAAGTCAGTCTTACATAAGTTTTCAATACGAGTAACAATATTTATAAAAGCATGCAACCATGCATATCTTAGAAAACAGAAATACCCAAGAACTATTCACTCGTACGGATGCTGGAAGTTTGTAGGCTTTGCTTGCATCTTATTTTTGCAATTTTATCTAACAGCCTTTTGAAAGGTAAAAGGATTGTGGCTCCATTCTCACTGACTTCAGTTTTTTCTCTTTGATTTCCATTGTTTTCTCTTTTATTTGCCCTCAAGAAGGTGCTCTCTGCAAATAAATAGGCCATAAAAAGTTTCCTTGTTAATGGAAGCAGTTTCCCCCAGTCTCACTCTAGTACAGATCCAGTATCTGATCTTTACTTCATTCTAGCCAAATTTGACTGACATTTCTATGAATTTTGATCATGAATGAGCCCATGTAGAGATTCACTTTTGTATAATGAGTCTCCAGGTGCAAAAGCTCTCCAAACCTTTATTACCAGACTAATATTTCACATCTGTAAATAGCAATGCTTCCTGTTAACATTCTATTTTGAGCCAAGCTATACTTTAAATACCAGTAACTACACAGTTACAATCTATTTTACATCTTCTCGTACCTCCATATTTCTTACAGAAAAGACCCCAAATGTAAATCTGACTTCAGGGAAACCAAATCATTTAAGCAGTCCATATACAAGAGACTCAGCAGAATTCCCTGCAATAGGCAAGTTTAACAGGCACATCATTTTCATTTAAGGATGAAAAATGCTCTGAATGAGAAAGGACCTTGACAATTTTTAATGACCTTTCCTAAATCAAGTTATGAAAAAATACATCCTCCAGTGGAAATGTCAGTGGGAGGCTAGGCTAATAAAATCCAGGGTAAAATATAGTCTTTACATAGACATTAAATTGTCTCGTACTTGTAAAGCTGTAGATGCCGTCAGCAACTAGCAACAGAAACATGCTTGCATTTCATACCCTTGTAATGCTTCTGTTTCCTTCCTCTCTATTATCATTTCTTCTTTATGATCTTGTCTTTCCTCTTTTCTTGCATCTGCATCATTTCACCTTAGGAATGCCTTCACTGAAGTGAAACATCTTTGAAACTGGAAACAGAGGCCTTGAAATTACCCTTAGCTCTGTTTTCATTGCATCAAGCAGAGTACAGGACAACAGCAGACTCCACACTTACTAAACTTAAAGTATGGGGCCATTTATGTAAACAGAAATAAAATCCTTTTCTAGTTAAAAGCTGATATAGAACCTGCACAAACATAGAGGCAGGAGTGTAAGAGTTGAAGCTGGAGAGATGCCTGTGCAGAGGACCTGTACCAATCTGAACACATTAGGAGCAATGGGATCAGTAAGTGGTATCACAGTTCCACTTGTGCTCAGGTCTCATTGGACACGGCTCCAGCACTTCAAGATGAACTGACAGAGCTTAAAATTAAGAACTGATTAACATCTGAGGAAAATGAGCCTCCTCCCACTGAAACACCTATAAGTGTAAGAGCACTGAGATAATCGCCAGAACCATGAGTTATCGTATAACCCTCTCTACTAATATACTTTCTCTGTATCTACACACAGAACTAGTCTTTATGCATTTACTTTATCCCTCTGTGCAGAAGTTTCAAATAGGCTGATTTCAAGAATGATACTATAACATTTGCATATATTGGCATAACATGTGTGCATCTTCAGAGAATCACAGAATCATAGAATGGTCTGCATTGGAAAAGACATTTAAAGCTCATCCAGTTCCAACTCCCTGCCACAGGCAGGGACACCTGCCACTAGAGCAGGGTGCTCCAAGCCCCTGTGTCCAACCTGGCCTTGAACACTGCCAGGGATGGGGCAGCCACAGCTTCTCTGGGCACCCTGTGCCAGCGCCTCAGCACCCTCACAGGGAAGAGCTTCTTTTGCATCCAGCACTCAGCATATGAGTAGACAAAAAAAATATATAGCACTCTTACAAGGTGGATATAATGCGTATACATCAGAGTGGAGAGGTTCAAGGGGGTTTCAGGACCCATAAGAGTATAAGAGTAACTCAGTGAATATCTTGATGTGTAAATTGTATGTGCAGCTCTCATGCTTCAAAAAGTTGTTTTTCAGTAAAAGGTACAATTGTGGAAATAAATGGAAAATCAAAATTTTTATAGCATAACAGAGCACTCAATAAAAAAACAAGCCACTGCAATTTAACTGTGTTTTCATCATCCTTGGGGACATGGATATGTGCAATTAACCCAGGCAGACATGAACATACATATTCACACCACATAGCAGAATCTGAGCATTAACACGTATACTGATGTTATTTTCTGTCACAACTGTACACTCACTTCTTTGATCTTCCACAGCCTTTAATTCCATGTGTTGGCTGTTCATTACTTCTTTTTATTTATCCTCATATATATTCTCAAGAAATTAATCTGACTTCAGTTATGTGCCTGGTTAGCATGTTTTTTATTATGTTATGTGCCTGATTAGTATAGTTTTTATTATGGCCTTTATCCATTTTGATAATGCACAAAAATATTCAATCTTTCATTATTACAAAAAAAAAAACCAAAACAAAAAAACAACAGTTTTTTTGTAATCTCTTATTTCAGAAGTGTCTAAAACTGATTGTCTGTGGTGATGATTAACACTTTTTCCAAAACTCTTCAATCCCTGTTGCATATTTCTTTATATGTCACAGTTAAGAACTATCTTCAGTTGAAGTGCTGGTAGTAAAGATTTGAAGACAGATCTACAGGTAGTAGTGTGTCAAGCAAGCCATCATATTCCCCCAAGAGTTTTGAAGAAACTCAAATATGACACTGTAAAGTTTTAACTAACCCATTACTTAACTCATCCTTTGTGGTAAGAGAACTGCAAATTGGCAAGTTGATGCTGTAACATCAACTTTTAACAGGTTTTGGATGGATCTAAGGAAATACAGGGTAGACAATCTGTGTTCTGTTCTGGTTAAAAGGGTAGAAACTATACAAAGGAATAAATTAGTAGATGGAGTACAAAGATGTGACAAAACAGAGACAAATCAAGCAGGATTTAACATATGGAAGACATTGTTCACAGACTTTTGAAGTCTATTCTTTCAAAGGAGGCAAGCATACGGATGAGGTTGATTATTCTGCTTGGATTTCAAAAAACTTTAAAATGATCTTTTACCAAAGTCTCTTAAAGAAATTATGTTCTCAGGAGGTAAGAGGACAGATCCTCCAATGAATTAACAGCTTGACAAGAAATGAAAATAAAGGATAGGGAAAAAAAGAGAACTTTTTCACTGTAGAACGAAGCTTTCAGTGAATTCCATTAAGAATCTCTACTGGTGCCTATGTAATTCAAAGTAGTCATAAATCATCTAAAACAGAGGATAACAGAGAGCTGACAAGGTTTGATGGGGATATTGAGTTATCCACAATAGCAAAAAAGTGCTTGTGTAATTTTCCATGCTTTCAGGTACCCTTTATCACCTGAGCTGTCTCTCTAGAAGAGAGCTACATACTTTCTTCCCTGAGCCCTCCTACATGGATGTCTCAGACACGCTAGGGCAAATAAACGCATGCAGTTCTATCCATAGTGAAATCAAACGTTGATTAATATAAAGCAACAGGAACATAATAATACAATCCTGACCACAGGTATACAACAATAGGCTTTAAATGCTCAATGACTATTCAAAAAATAGTTTCACATAGGTTTACTTTTTCATCTAGAAGAAACTCTGTTTTATTTCCTGGGGGTTTTGGGGTTGTTTGGAGTTGGGTTTTTTCTTGTTATACACACAGAGGGTGAAAATATTTGCTTGCAATTTACCCTTTTGGGGCACTTTTAAAACTAACACAGATTTTGCTGGATGACTCAGATTTATATCTATGATTTCAATGACTGGCAGCTGATAATCATCCTCAAAATTCAGCTTATTAAGAAGATGATACTGATAGAGATGAATTTACTTTGACTCAAATGATTCTTTAAAACAAAACTTTATGTTGCTCTTTAAGCTTCCCTTCACTAGAAGCATGAAGAATAAGACATGTAACTCAATGTCTGAATTTACAGAAGATGAGCCTTAAATGTGCCGTGCTCCTTTATTTTGTTTGCCATTAAATCATTTTTAGTTGTAGTATCATTCCTGCCCTCACTGATCTGAATTCACAGTGACTCTATTAAATTTATTATTTCATCCATTTTAATTCTACCAGAAATAGGACTCTATAGGAACCATAGCCTAAATATATTGTGGAGAGTTTTGTTGTCTTTCTAGTTGTTTGTAGGTTTTTTTTTTTTATAGTTAATTTAATTTGCTCCCAGAGAGCTGCCAATATTTCCATGGTTCTTACAAACACCTCCTTTTTTCCCTTTAATTCATGGATGTCTGTCAAGCAGTAAAACCCAACTGTTGATACACTGACATTCAAGTTTCTTCACCACTCACTCATTCAATACCCATTTGCTTCTTACCCTTACCATTCAAAAGATTCTAATTTTCTACACCCTATTCCTTATGCTTCCCCTGTAGGTATATCTGATTGACTGGTTCCAGTTCAATCCTGTGGCCCTCTCCCAGACGTTTCCTGCTTCCCTAGAGCACACTCCAGAACCACCTCCTATTTTCTTTGCATCCCTTTCTCAGTCTTGACCATTGGCTGTCTGAGGGCATCTGTTTTGACTTAGCTATTTTTAACTCCAGCCAAATTAGCTTGCTGCCATTTCCTTTAGCCATGCTATCTCCCTTTTAGATGCCTGTTACAAATATTCACTGTGATTCAGCCTTTCTCCAGTGGAACAGATTCAACGTATGCCACCTTTGGAGAGCTCCCAATTATACAGTGGCAGAAAAAATGTCCATATTAAAGTTCCAAGGATTTCTGACAGGTGAAATGAGCTAACTGATTTCCATTTATTTGCCAGAATTACTGGCTTCTCTTCAATCTTCCGATAGAAGAGATCTGTTTCAGAAGGGTGTGCTGTCAGATGTGAGCACTACGGTGTTACTATATATTTCTTTGATCTATCTGAAGTAGCGATTGCTAATTTGCTCCAGTCCACAGAGTAGCTAAATGACTTGAAATAATTCAGAAAAATATTCACATAATGTAACATTTTTTGAGCTACACTGTTTGTCAAAAGAGTCATTAAATCTCTCTTTCGTCTCCAGGTGGTATTTGAATTTCCCACTAGAAGTATTTAAGATCTGTTGTTCTTATGAAAAGTTCTACTTTAGTTTTTGGGGTTTGTTTTGCATGAGGACTGACAAGGTATTTTGCAGGGAATCTTTGTTCTACAGTACCATATTATCATATTAATGCTTACAGCTTACCTAACTTTTGGCCTTTATATTTCACTGGCATAATGCTTTAATCCTAACTTCTTAGTTATTAATGACAATATAAAGCAAGTCTACATATAATATAGTCCCGGAAGCACTGTCAGCATCTTACCTCAACTTAATATATATCCATCTGGGCAGAGACACTACTGGGGGTCTAAAAAGTCATGCACTAAGACGAAACCCCAAGCCAATTAAGATGAACTTTTCTTTAAAACTTCAGGAGATAATGCAGCAACCTCTTAAACCCAGCAGGAGTTGGGGACCTAACTGCTCTTGATGTTTTTGAAAGCCTATCTCTAAAAAATATAAGCAGCAGCTAATAATTTCGTAATTCTATCAAAACAAGCAATTAAGTTTGTCTTGCATGATTTGTTCTCTATAAAAATCATGCTGCTTGTTTACTCAAACTTCTATTACCCTCTAGATTTTACTGATTTCATCTCTGGGTTTTTATTCAATTATTTTATAAGGAATTGAAGTCTAATTCATGAGCTCTCCCAGTGACACCTAAATCCTTTCTCACAGCCAATCTGTTGAATAAAGAGATGATCACGCAGTGTAAGACAGACTGGTTTTTCCAATGTAAATTACTATACTTAGAAAGGAGAAAATAACTGAGCTAGAGTTCAGTTAATTCCATGTTAAGAGTTTGCTAAGCCTCATAAATTATTTTAAACTACATGGCTTTCCTATCTATTCTGCATTGACTTAGCTAAGCAATGCAATCTAACTAATGTAGTTCCTCACTCTTTCCTTCCACCTGCAAAGGTTCTGCAGTTTTGCACTGAACTGATGGGTATTAGGTTCCATCACAACTCAGCTTCTTGCTGCTCACCCAGTTTGTAGTTGCAGGTGCAGTTTGGTCCTGATTTCCATATAATGCATATCAAAAAGAATCCCTAACAAATACATAGACAAAACCTTAACAACTTCAGTTCAAAAGCATTACCTCTGCCTATCATTTTCAGTGGAATCACTGATCTACTTTCCAGTATCTCCCTGGGCTCCATTCTGAATAAAGTCACTACACTAGAAGGTTTCTGGTGGTTGTATTGTCATCAACTGCATATTGTCATCAACATTTCTGCCACACTACTGAGAAGAGCACAATGGAACTAGTTGCAGATCCACAAAGCATGGTGACACTAAGAGCTGCCTGATCTGGCCTTGAGGTACTGGTTCCTGTAATGCAGCATGTTGACTAGAAGCAAAGGGAAATGCCCATAGGAAGAGAGATAAAAGGATATTTCTGAAATTCCCTGTCTCCTACTGCAGGTGCCTGACTGACCTATTCACCTAAAAGAGATTATGATAGATCAGCTAAAGCCCTTTAGGGGAAGTAGGTTGAACCCTACTCACATGCCTGAATTGCCCCTTTGGGTAGAGAAGATTGTCTCATTCTTTCCCATCAAAAGATGGATGGAGGATGAGATGCTGTTAGTATAATTGTATTTTTGTGAATGGTTTTGTTCAGAGTTCAGCACAAGCTTCATTCTGGAGGTCAAATCCCCACTTCTGCCTTCCAGGAATGTGCTATGAACAATGGTAAGAAATCAAGAAATAAGGTTTAGACAGAGAATGTCTCCATCCTACCTGAAAAAGGTGGCCAAATTGTACCTGGAGAAATTAAGCTTCAGCATAAAGGATGGGAAATGTACTTCTGAACATTCTGGTGTCTGAAATCTTGGAGACATCTAAGCAGGGAGGAGGGGAGGGACAGGAATAAGCATCTGTTTTATGAATTGCCTACTTGGACTTGGAAATTTAAATTTGTCTTAGCTTATATGGATCCAGGGCTCTGTAGTCCTGTGATGCATCCCTGTCTTGGACTGGCAGTTAGAGATCCAGGGTATTTCACAGTAGCTCTTTCTGTTTAGAGCATAGTGGCAAGAACAAGTAGCTATTTGCTATTAGCCAGCCCTTCCAGTTTTGTGACAGTTGGGGTCTTCCTCTTCCTGTACAGAAAAGAAGATAAATCTGAGGCTTCTGGAGGTGTGACAGTATCTTTAGATAGTGATGTATAAACAGAAAAAGTAAGAATAAAGAAAGATTGCAGTAGTAAGCAACCGAATAAAAGACTGAATGAAAGGCTGTGGAACATCTGTTAAAGAAACCTGCTTACGTTCACTTTTCTATGCTTTTGAGCCGCATTATTTTAAAACAAAGAAGCCTAAACCACCTTGAATATTGATAGCTTCAACCTGTGTCTGTGATGCATAGATTCCTGAAACATTCATGTTTTTAAAATAAGATTATAAAATATGTTATTAAGCCAATGTTTTGGGTTTGCACCCAAAAATTGAACACCCAAAACAGTGAGTTGTGTTCTTACCTCCTGTCTTTCCCCTGCCCCCCCAAAAAAAAACACCGAAACCTTGAAATTTTGGGGGCTCTGTACTCTGTAGTACAACAAAATATGTTTTTCATTAAGTTTCCTCAGTTTCAAGATAAAAAGTTTCTGACCCTGACCCATGAAACTGCTGGCCTTACAAAATTAAACATGGAATCTGAAATCATATCACACTGTTATGCAGTACTGTACACATTAATAGATCTCAAAGACATTTAGTAAAGCAGCAAGTATTTGTATAGCTAGCATGGCATAAACCAAGGGACAGATAGGGTGATTTTTCTTAGGGTGTTTTGAGAGCAAGCCAGAACTCAGAAGCTCCTTTGGAATAATTCCTAGATCCTTTATCCCAGTCCCATTCTGCCTCAAATCAGCCACGCGGCTGTGCATTTTGTATAAATTCACCAGTAATAAGGGCTCAGAAATTAGCTGACAATTCTGTTAATTACCTATGAACCAGAACACAAAACAACTGACTCTCTCACAAAGCTGCAGTGATTCTGTAGATTACCACAAAGTAAAATCAAAAAATAGTATCCAACCTCCATGTCCAAAATACCATTTGGAGGTGGTAAAATAATCAGATGTGAATGAACAAAGATGTCAGGCTTGGTTTGGTAAATAGACCGTTTAATAAGCTCTTTTCTCTGGGTGTTTACTGCTTAACAGCAGTTAAGCACATCTAAGAACCTAATAAACATGCAGTATGCTTAACTACTACTGTGAATGCTATGAATCCACAAACCTAATTCCAATGTTTTCATTTTCAGAGGTGATAAACTGAGGAGACCCTTCCACTTTCATTTCAAAATCGATTTTGCCATTGATTTCACTGAAACAAAAGGTCTTACACAAGGACATCCTGTTAATTGGAAAAGTAATACTGTGAGTAACTTCACAAGAAGAGCTCCACAACTTCATATCAGCCACAATGTAACAAATTACAGGCAAAAAAGCAACAGAAAATAAATAAGAGAAGCATGAAAGATCTGCTCAAAAACATTTCTTTATTGTAGAGGATGCTGAATTTCCATAGAACTGATGTTGCAGAAAGTTAGCAGCAATTTGAATTTCATGAAAGGCAGCTGAAAAAACTACTGTTAAATCACCCCTTAAATCTCTAACAACACTCTTCATGCACATATCTAAAGCAGGAGAAAAAGCATAGCTGATCAGAATATAATCAAGTAGAATAAGTCTTTACACTACACTAGAAATCTGATAAGCGTATACCTGATAAGTAAAAAAGTCTTTACTGCAGCTAAAAACTGATAAAGTAAATCACAAGATTTTATTATCAAAACAGTTCTTTATTAAAAAAAATACATAACAGGATTCAAATTTTCAAGGTTCAATCATTTTTACTATCAAGAGAGAGAATGAGCAACCAAACCCTGCCCTGGTGCAAGTCTAGATTTACTTTACCATATCTGACAGTAGAATTTTGTTCTACTTATCTAAGTCTTGTTTTAATGAGTTTCAGTCTATCAAAAGTAGCTGCCCATCCATAACCACAAACTTGAGAAGCCTCTAAAGCAGGAAAGATATTCCAAGAGAGATATCACTCTGTACTTCACATCATACCACACTATAAGCATCAGCAATGGACTTCTATCAGGTGAAGAGGGTCTTTTGGGACTTTTGCTCTATCTGCTATCTTTAGGCCAGCCTGAAGTTTTATGAACTATCCAAGGCTCAATCTCCTAATGCCAAATGTGACACAATTTGGCTGCTTAGCAGGGTGACCTGCAGTGAGCTTAGAATCAATGGCTACACTATGCAGAGATGCAACAGATCAGGGCATGCAATTCAGTTTTACAGTAGAGGGGCAAATCCAGGTATACTACAAACTCAATGACTCACCTGTTTTTTTACTGAGACTAGACTTTATATAGTGGCTTTTTGTATTTTGTGTTTAATCTTATCATATTTATGCAATACCAGAGATCAACAGAGGATCACAGTAGAAGTTAGACAGTGAATCATTTCCAAGTTCTTGAGTTAGGTTTTCGTGATAGTGTTTCCTGTAACAACAGATGATTGTGTTCAGTCTCCTGAGGTTTATTTCCTGTCCTTCAGTATTGCCATTCTGCTATTGTCGTATGATCATAAAAAGGTTAAGGTTGGACAGGACCATAAGGTCACTCAGTTCCAACCCCCCTGCCATGGACAGGGACACCTTCCACTAGACCAGCTTGCTCAAGGCTCTGTCCAGACTGGCCTCGAACATTGCCAGGGATGGAGCATTTGTCACTTCTTTGGGCAGCCTGTTCCAGTGCCTCAGCACCCTCACAGTAAAGAACTTCTTCCTTATATCCAACCTGAGCTTGTCTTATTTTAGTTTAAATCCATCACCCCTTGCTCTATTGCTACCATCCCCGCTGAAGAGTCCCTCTGCAGCATCCTTGTAGCCTCCTTCAGATACTGGAAGGCTGCTATGAGGTCTCCACGCAGCCTTCTCTTCTCCAGGCAGAACAGCCCCAACTTTCTCAACCTGTCTTCATACAGGAGGTGCTCCAGTCCCCTGATCATCCTCGTGGCTTCCTCTGGACTTGTTCCAACAGTTCCATGTCCTTTCTATGCTGAGGACACCAGAACTGCACACATTGCTGCAAGTCAGGTCTCATGACATTTAAATATTTTTAGGAGGCTATCCAGTGTGAGAAATCACTGCTCTCACTTATGACTGTTTACTTTTCTTATCACCTCTTCCACAATGATAAACAGTTTAAAATTAGTAATTGCTTATCCATACAGGAATATCCCTCTTTAAGTACTGCAGAAGTAAGGATATGACAGGGAAGAAGAAAATGTGAGAGCTATTCTATGTGTGAAAAGAGAGCACCAACATAAGGAAGAGCACTCCCTTACCCCTTCTTCCATCCCCGAAATAATTCAAGACCCAGCATTCCTTCAGGAAATTCCAGCCTGATGACAGCAAAGGGAGTACCAGAGCAGTCAGACTGAGAGGCAGGTGGCACAAGAAAAAAGGGTAGAACTGAACACTAGGTTTAGCTTAGCTGGAGACAAGGACAGAGTGTTATTTATGCAACAGAGATTGGTACAACTGGGTTAAGCTTGAGAGCTGATGCCAGAGGCATGAAGAAGGAGGTACTGAAGTGCCTGTATAAAAATACATATGCATTGTACATACTTGTGGGAGGAAAAACTTCAGCTTTCCTGCGGTTTTGCTTTTCCTTTAATTATACAGCATCCTATTTTAGATGTTTCCACCATACATTATAAACAATTCAGAGGAATACAGAGTGCGTAGCCTTTAAATGTGGCTGCCCCTGTAACCCAGCTCTCAGTTGAGACAGTGATTGAGGATCCAGCGGCTCCTACACACTTTGGTTGTCCCATTGCTCTACAGCTAGAGCACACAAACTGAAGGTAAATCTTAATTTTCATTACTGTTCCCAGCTGTAATAAAAAAAAAACCCATCCCAAACAGCAGAGAAATGAGAATTCCACAGGGAGGAGTAATTCCTATCAGTCTTTGAAGGAGATTTGTATATTACTTTCTTCAGAAACACCTGAACAACACCTCCCTGACATAGAGGCTGCACCAGTCCCAGGGCAGGATCCCCATGCTCATTTATTGTGGCATCTATGTGATAACAGGGTCAAAGGGAGGTCCCCCAAGCACTTCACAGGAGATATTCAGAACTTTTCAGGAATAAATCTTTGGAGAACACATTCATTAAGATGGCTGTTCACAGCCATTTGTGTGATAAAGAGAGACCATTAGGTTTCTATAGCCCTGTAAGTGCAAATGACATTATACAGTATGTATGTACTGAATGACTAACAGGACTTGAAATCTAAAAGTACAAATGAGAATGCCACTAAAACATATGGTCTACTGCAGTTAAATAGATTTTTATTCAAGGTATTAAGAAAAAGATGGTTGGTATAATACTGGGTTATGTGAGACGCTGTATGTCTTGGACTGTATCTGGATCCAATCCTGTATTCATGTGCATTTTGCCTGGAAGTCAATGGCAGATCCATCTGTCTATGAAAGAATAGTTATAACAAACTGCTTGTTCAGCATCACCTAGAAGGAAAGTCTCACAGCTGAGTCTCTGATGTAGGCCACCACTTTGCCACAGAGTTGTGTATCACTGAGAAAATCCTATGGTCCGAGATACATCTTCAGGTCAGACACTTGTATCAGAGCTGGTTGTCAGGGTCTCCTTCATCATTAATCAAGACAAACACACCCTTCAATAGCCTGATTCATACTTGAAAGACCATTCTAAATGTAAACTGCACCTCAAAGGTGTTTATATCTCTCCAATAACATAAACCTGGACAGAGGAATTTCACTTTCAGCACCTCTGAAATAGAATCACAGAATCACAGAATAGTTAGGCTTGGAAAGGACCTTATGATCATCATTTCCAACCCCCCTGTCATGGGTAGGGACACCTCACACTAAACCCTGTCACCGAAGGCTCTGTCCAACCTGGCCTTGAAGAATGCACATCAAATCAATTGGATACATATCAAGTACTACTGAACAAGGCATAATTCCTATCCTTTGGCTTCCACAACTGCTTCAGCCACAAGTTTCTTCTATAGATTTTCACAGTGCCAAGCACGAAGAGGCACTTTGCTAACATGCTGATTTCAGATAACATCATGACATGAGCTACTGAACCATGAGTCACAGTTTTTCCCGTCCCCTTGAGCCCAGTTCACCTGTTAGTTATGTACACACACACTTCTTTAATTCATATGATGGACATTTTTGTTTAAAAAATAAAATAAATCACTGCCTCATTTTATGCTGCAGCAGAGAAAACCAATTAAAACAATTTAGCTCCTCTTACTGCAGAATGAAATACTTCTATGCAGTCATGATAACCATATTTGCTGGTTACAGCAGGGTGTAAATAATGACTGAAGCCAACTTTGTTCTTGTGTATATCACCATAAACTCAGAACGCCTGAACTGCTTATTTTTGACCTTAGCATGGAATTTCACATGTCAGGAAAGCATGGCTTTTGGGTAGCAACACCCCCAGGATATCACCCTCAAGTTATGCATATGTTATCAGGAAAGCTCTACTCCAATAATACTTTTCCTCTGGGAATAATAAATACTGTAGAATTTGGACGTGAACACTGTTTTTGAACTGCAGTGACACTGCCAAAATTTGGCTGGCTAAATCAGTGCTTAAACCAGAACTTTAATACAGTGTCCAGAAAAGCATTAAAACAGAATGGGTTTGTTTAAATGGTTTTTATTAGAATAGAATTAGGTTTTGTTTAAATTTTTGCTCATAAGCCTCATGAGTTGCAATGATTTTAAGTAGTTAAATCTATATTTGTTTCTCTATAAAAGTTTACCTTTAAGTAATTGCTGTCATAAAGATCAATACCAAGCTCCAGCTTAAAGAAAATTTCAATAACCGCACTGGAAAGATTTTGTTCTATGTTACACACTGCTACACTTTTGCTGTAGAAACTTTCTGGAGCTTTCCATAAAACAAATAAAGCAATAAAGACAGCAAACATCCTATACATAACGTGCGCTTAATGAGATTACTCGTAAATAACTCATGCAAAATGCTTCCTGATGATGCTGTCAAGCAGCTATGTGGGTCAGTCTGCAGATAATGGTTTTGTACAGCTCAATGTTTATCAGACTGCTTTTAAACAAATTATCGCCTTTCCTTCATGGTTTCTGAGCTTGTTTGGCAACTTGAAGCCCCTCCCTTGTTTCCCAGGGGTCACATGAACTGAACAGGAGGAAGGTCCACATATGTCATAAATTAATTTTCTATATTTCATTGTCAAGGGTCTATTATCATTTTTAAAACTCTTCTCACCCCTTTTCCCATATTTTAATGAAATAGAGCAATGAATAGCTTCTTTTGCCCTAGTTCTCTCAATAGTTGTTCCTGAACCCTTCTGTTAACACATTCTCTGCTAGTGTCTGCCTCTACCCAAGCATGAAGCATTTGCTGCCCTGCTGGGATGTGCTGTGGTTTGCTGCTAATCCAACACTACCTTAGCCTAGCTGGAGCTTTCCCCACTGAATCTGTAAATCAGATTACAGCAGAGATGCCACAACTCTTCAGCACCTCTAGCTGCAGCCAAAACCAATAGGAACTGCATGTTTTTCCCCAGGGAAGCCTGGAGAGGGGTGGTGCAAATGAAAAGGAAGCATTTGACAGCTACCAAGGGGAAGGGGGATTTAAGCCGCTGTTGTAAAAAGCAGCTTCATAGGCAATTGGTGACAGACTCAGCAGTGCAGGGTACAGACAACCACTTTAAACAGTTAAAGGATGGACAGCAAACTGCCTTGAGCAAAGAGAGGTACAGGGGACTTTGTAATGAATATGATTTGCAGGAATACAGTGACCCAGCAGAAGCAAGCATGGCATTAATTTAATACCTCCTTTAACAATAAAGCTGAGGTTTAGCACTCAGAATTTTCCACCACCATCAGTGCCAAGGTGAAAGACAGAAGAACAGATCATCACATTAATAGCTCAGGTTTCAAATGTTTCATGTTAGCCATAAAAAACGTTCTCCACCACCCGGATTGTCTGTGGAATTTATTAGCCAGCAATGTTTTAATAGGAAAAGACTTGAAGCTTAGAGAGAGACCCTGCAATAGGCACAAAGGCACTTTCTGGAGTGCAGAGCTATTCATTTATTTTATAGAGCACATCTACACAGGAGAGGAAAGGACATCGTTCCAAGGCACAAGGTCCCGGGAGAGGGACAAATCCAGGCAAACACAGCCATTTATTTGGTTTGTGTTTAAGAGAGCAAGATTGATTTTAGAAGCAACTGTTCCAGACTCATAGCCTTAAAACAAAGCAGAATATGCATGTTTCAGTATGTTTCTGCTTGGCTCCATTATGTAGAGCACAACCACCAGAATTAACATGCATTTCATCTTTCCAAGAGTATGAATTCCTTTAAAACAAGACATGTGGAGGGAGTCTGAATACAAAAACCTTGATTAGTTCTAACCAGGAATGTTTATAGGTTAACTCCCAGATCAGGCTAAATTCCAGTACTGTGTAGGGCATCACTGCATTCCTGTCTCTCCAAATAAACTGTGAAAAGGGAAAGCCAGAGTAACTTTATCCTCTGTGCACTGATTTATCTCATGTAAATAGAGTAATAATATCCTGCACATGTATGTAGGTTCAAAGACTGACTTTTACTCTCCTTGTGTTACAGATATAGGTAAGCAGAGGGGCAGAAAGACTGAGGGCTCAGCTGCAAAGCAAGCTGGCAGCCAAAACTTGTACTGAATCTCTATAGAATGTAGCACCTGTGTAAAGCTGCAGCCCATGAGCTATCACAGCTTATGTGGCTGCTGCATTTCCCTGTGAGAACCTTCTCTCAGATTCTCCTACCTTTAAAATCACTGTCCCTTTCTTCGCATCAAGGGAGCAGCTGATGCTGAATGAGGCTCCTTTGCCTTTTGTGCCCACACACCCTTTTCTGCTCTCTCCTGCTGCTTTCTCAGTGCCAGATGACTCTCAAAAGGGGAATCGTTCTGTCGAAGGGGACTAGGAAAGTGGGACAAGGAACTCTGCTGAGACTGCAGCAGGCAAAAGCAGAGGGATCCTATTGATGCTGCAGGGTAAGATAAGGTGAATGTTTACTCTGAACGCCACAGTCAAGAAACCCCATCAACGGGGCTGGGAGAAAGGACAACCCCAAATGTTTTTGCAACAGAGGAATGGCCTCTGATGCTTCATTATCTTTGCATAATGAACCTAGCTACTGAGCAACCCTGTTGATAGGAAGGTTTAGTAAGCTAAAAAGCAGTACAGTGAACTCCTTTTGGAGTATTTGATAATCAAACACTACAAATCCTTCAGAAGTCATCACTGAAAGTGCAAGTGCAGACAAAGACACCCTTAGGTAATTCCCTTGATTAAAACCCTCAGACTTAAAATGAATCTAATTAAAGACATTGTGAACGCATAGAAAAGCCGTATTCTCTTATGTCCTCTGTTGCAGATGGTGAGTTGCCAAACAGAATCAAGACTCTTAATTGCAAAAATCATCAGCAAATTCAAAAAGGGTGGTAAATTAGGGAATGCAAAAGTCAGACTCTTTCATCACAGCAATGCTGTTCTTGCATTAGATGAGAAAGGCGCTCTCAAGAGAAGACACACTGCTTTTAATACAAAACTGCTGAAAAAGGAGAGAGAAACCTAGCCCAGACCCGTACCATCCTGAGCCACACAAATGGCAAAACTGCGGAATGAGGATACCCTTTCCATTGGGTTTATTTTCCTTCATCATTTGACATTACACCACTGCTGAGCAGCACCCGAGCTCCTGCTATGGCCACCTAATGGAGTTGTCACAACTGCCCAGATAATTGTGTTTTTTTGTTTGGAACTTTCAAGTCTTTCATAGCAGGTAATATGCTTTGATGCATCACTGGAAATTTTCATTTCATTAATCAGCTTCCTATCAAAATGCTAACATTTCACAGATATTCTTCTCTGATAAAAGCAAGGCAGTTAAAAAAGTACTTTTGAAATCAGATGGTGAAAAACACTGACCATACAGAAGCTCGTTTCTGTCTGATTTAATTTTCCCCAACTCTCTGCATGAGTCTCTCAAGAAATCTACTGACGTGTGGTCAAGAAAAAGCTTGTAAATGTCTGACACAGATCAGGTAGACAGGAAAATCTGTTTCACTGCAAAGAAAATGGTTTGATAAAAAAGAAGCAGGAGTATTTGGGAATTACAACTTATTTCTGGGGTAGTGCTGAGCTCCTTCGCTCCATTCAACTTCTATAATCAAGCAAAATATGGATAGAGGCAAGCTCCAAGTAGACAATCACCTCAAGGACCACATGCACTCTACAATCAAAAAAAAAACCAACCGAGTGAATGGCTGAATTGTATTCTAACAATAAGTTGGGCTTTTTTTTCCATACACTCATAGAATGATTTGTGTTGGAAAAGACCTTTAAGCTCATCCGGTTCCAACCCCCTGCCACAGGCAGTGACACCTTCAAACCCGTGTCCAGGCTGGTCTTGAACACTGCAGGGATGGGGCAGCCACAGCTTCTCTGGGCACCCTGTGCCAGCGCCTCAGCACCCTCACAGGGAAGAGCTTCATAGTATCTCAACTAAATCTCTCCTCTTTCACTTCAAAACCATTACCTCCTGTCCTATCACAACCAGCTCCATTAAGAAGTCTGTCTCCCATCTTTCTTATAAGTCCCTCTTTAGTATTAAAAGGCTTCAATAAGGTATCCCCACAGCATTGTTTTCTCCAGGCTGAACAAATCCAGCTCTCTCAGCCTGCCTCCACTGTAGAGGTGCTCCAGCTCTCGCAGCATCTTCATGGCCTCTGGACTCACTCCAACAGCTCCACATCCTTATACTGGGGGCTTCAGAGCTGCATCTTGGTGTCATCTGCAAATTTGCTGAGGGTACTTTCAATCCCACTGTCTATATTGCTGATTAAGTTATTAAGCAGTATTGGTCCCAGAACCAGTTTGCACAGTAACTGTTCAAAAACAACACTTCTTGGAATTACTCTGATCTTAGACCAGTTCTAGTGCTAACAAAGGCAACAAAACTCGATTCTCAGTTTACCATCTTTTGTGACAATACAGACGTTTGCAAGATAGCAGGTTTATACACATTAGCTATGCATGCACACATATCTGGTGTTACGAGAGACAAACTAAACAAAGAATACTAAAGCTAAATGCTTTTATTTTTGATGGTTTGAGAAACAAATACCATAAAGAATACCCGAAGCATTTAAAGTCTCTATTTGAACAGTCAGGTCTTGATGTTAGTGGAAATCATTGAGTAAAATTGTTACCAACTTCCTGCAAATACCCAGTACACTTCCATTTCTCAAAGCACCCCACTACCGTACTTGTGCTCATGCTGCAGCCCTCTCAATATAAGAAAACAAACCAAAAGAAGACCACATCAATCCAAAGCCTTCGAGAATGGAAAATAGTGATTAAGAAAAATTAAACATTAGTTACTGGGTTAGACCCTCACCTGGTAAAAAAAATGCTTAGCTCAACTGATCAATCAATACTCTTAAGTGGGTCAATTTCAATACAGTTTAACAATGATATAATGAATTTTAACATATTGTAAGTACAACCAAAGCCACAGGGTTTACCATCACTTGCAAGATAGTGAGAGACTGAGGGAGAGTGAAAACTTGAATTTATTTAACATTCATCTGCTCGTAAAAGGTGACAAGTTGATAGCTGTGGACCAACATCATTCTATGGTTCAGAGCCAAAGAAAATGTCAACTAAACCCTGCCAATTTCTCAGCTGAGATAAATCATCCTAGCTCTATTAGTCAGCTCTCCAACTTCCAGCATCCAAGGATTTGGCTCTATCTACAAGGTATGTTCAGACAAGATATTAACCAATTCAATGTCAACTTGACCGCAGTTTCACTTTTCTCTTCAAATATTACTTTGTCTTTGATAGTTAAAAGTAAATCTCACTGAAGTCATCTAATTGGCAGGAGGAGGAAAGTATTTACAAAGGCTACAAAGGTTTACAAAACCCTACAAACCCAGCAGACTAAAGTGCACCCAGTGCCCATCACCTCCAAAGTTGTTTCTATTTAACTAGGCAAATTTTCCCAATTGTTAGTCCATAAAACACTTGGAATCATCAGTCTTTCTTTCTTCCATGAGATTGTGGAAAAGATGCATCTCCCCTTCCTTGTGTCACCACCCGCGTCTAGGGACAGCCTGGTACTTTGAACATCAGCTGTTTCTGGCAGACCCTGAAGCAGCTTATGAATGAATTCCCATAAACTGTGTCCATAACCACGCAAAACAAACAGGCTTCCAATCATCACACACAGCTGGAGCCCAGAGTTATAGCAATCAACAGCAACCCCACACTCCTCTGAGCTGGACACAACAACAACCATAACATGCTTGACACTGATCCCCATTGCTCCATGTGGAACAAATTAAATTCCCAAAGAACTTCTGGAGAAACCCTGCTCAGCCACTACCCAACATTTCAACAGCTCAGGCTTCCCAAGGAGTTTGGTCTGGCCTTAGGATTCATTTCTGTTCTTTCTCAAATGCACTGAGTATGGAAATTTTACCGGACGGGGCTGCTCCAAACCGAGACTTACCATTCAGTCTCTCAAATCTTTGTATTAAAAGGCTCAAACTTACGGTAGAGTGCTGAATGGGTATCCAGGCAGGTGTTTCAACTGAGCATTTGTGGGATGGGCATCTGCCATGGCTTTGCTGCAAATAAGTGAAAATGGCATTATACACAACACAGTATGTGCTGCAGTCGCTAGGTGCAATGGACTCCATTCCAGATGGAGCACCTAGGAGTATGCTAGTATCCCTTACACTTCACAAAGTCATTTTTCACTGTCATGTAGGGAAAATATTCAGCAGTTTACAGGATCAAAAAGGCTTCAACAGTTATCTATTAATTTTGCTTTGAAGTTCTTATTTATGTGGGTGAACATATCCTTCATCCACTCTGAACCCCAAGCATGTGCCATCTGGCTTTCCTCCACTCTGGAGCTTTTAGATAACAGTGGAGCTTTAAGTAGTAGGTAGAGGTTGAGGGGGTTTTTCCCATTTCATGATGGGCTGTATTTTTCCACTATGTTCTCTTTAAATCAGCAATAGCAGCAGCCTGAACCACCCCAGGGTTATTTTCCAGGAGGAGTTGGTCTGTCCCAAATTTTTAGTGTGTGTTTCTTTGCTGAGCAGAACGCTCTGCCTGATCCCCAGATTTGCCCCTGCAGGACATGGAGCAGGCATCCAAGATTCCTGCAGTTCTCTGAAACTGCAGAACCAAAGGAGTGAAGGGTTAATTTAAAGTCTAATGTTCCACATGGCAGTCCAAGATGCAACCATCAGGCCTTCGGGGTGATCTTCCTGTAATTTCCCTTGCATTTACAGTGATTCAATTACACTATAGCAAAGGTTTGGAGCCCATCAGAACAAATTGCACAGCAGATTGGGTCAGAGTCCCTGAAGAAAAGTTCAGACTAAATTCTGGTGTCTGTCACCATTACTCTCAGCATTTCACACAAGAGTCAAACTATTATTTAGCTCCTTGAATTGGAGAACTCTTGTAATCATGGGTGCTCCTGAAGCTGGAAATAATGTGGAGAAAAAAAAACCTTTTATTTTCATTTAGGCCAGATATATTTCAAGCAACTATATTCCACCTTTTTTTTCCCCCATGCTGAGAGCAAAGGAGACCAACCTCTGCAAACACTGATGATGAGGCTTCATGCGATTTTCAATTTGAGTCAGACTTATGAACTAATGAAGCATTATAAGTGCTTTGTGCTTTACCATCAAAAAGCAAACATTTGCAAAGCATTGCAATATGAAACACTTTTATAAGCAAAATAAAATTAAAAAAAGTAAAAAGGAAAAACTATACATATCAGTTTCAGCTTTATATTCCCCAAACATTACAAGCTGGTTATTTTTTATATTTTTAGTTAGATAACTTTAAGGAATATTGTCCTGGTTTCATCTGGGAGAGAGTTAATTTTCTTTCTAGTAACTGCTGCAGTCCTGTGTTTTGGCTTTAGTCTGAGAACAATGCTAACAACACAATGATGTTTTAGTTGTTGTTCAGTAGCACTTACTCTGATCAAGGACTTTTCAGTCTCATGCTCTGCCAGTGAGGAGGGCCACAAGAAGCCAGGAGGAAGCAAAGATAGGACACATGACCCAAACAAGGCAGAGGGGTATTCCATACCATAGAACATCAGGCTCAGTATATAAACTGGGGGATGCTACTCAGAAGGGACCTGTCACTGGGTATCAGTCAGTGGGTGATAAGCAGTCGTATTGGGTACCACTTGGGTTTTTTCTTCTTTTTGTTACCTCCCTTTTCATTACAATTAGTAGTAGTAGTAGTAATATATGGTTTACTGTATTTCAGTTATTAAACTCTGCTTATCTCAACCCACATGTTTTACCTTTTTCCAATTCTCCTCCACATCCCACAAGGGAAGGGGAGAAGTAAGCAAGTGCCTTTGTGGTATTTAGTTGCTAGCTGGGGTTACACCATGACAAATATTCACAAAAACAGCTAGCGAGCAAGAAGCATTGTACCTATAGATGAAAATTTAGAAAGTCTTGCTCAAAAGCATTTGGAAAAGTCACTGCTATCATGGCAGAGGTATCCTGCGGGTGTGTGTTATCTCATGTAAGGAAGGGATGAATGCAACAGCAAACTATGTAATCCTATCAAAGTAATAAATGCATAAATGCATTTTGATCAAAAGACTGCATTAATTATTGCTAATTATTTGTTCCTTTCTTTAATAATCTTCAGTCTTTAATCCAAGCAAGATAAAAACAAGAATATTAACAATTTGCTTAGGACGGGAAACTTTGTTCTGACTGAAAATGATGACCTTACAAACTCAGGAAACTATGTGCAACCTGGCTGGCAGGAGACTCCTCAGAAAGACTCCCAACACTCTTAAAGAGGATAAATCTACAAAATAAAAGTTACAGATCTCACAGCAGGAGAGACTAATTCTCTGCAAGTATTCCTCACTTTGAGATTTGTAACAATATTCTCCCAAGGCCCATGACACATACAGATATTCAAAGATCAGAAAGACAGAGGTAACTGAGAATTGCTCATAGGCAGCAGTTCTCCAGAGATCCCAGTTTCTCACCAGGGCTAGGCCAATTGTAGATCTGGTCTGTAGGGTAACCTGCAGTCTAGCCTTTCACAGCTGGAAATTTGGGTTAGTGTGCTGATATGACATTGCACTGGCATCATCTGAGAAATATATGTAGTTCAAGCGCGAGGACTGAACACTGTTTTACAGCTCTGAGGGAATTTGTGTTGTTGGGGTTTTTTATGTTATTACTGATTTCTTATTTGAAAGATAGTTACTTTTTGTATTATTGTGTTAAAAATGATGCTTTTCATACCTTTAATACCTTACACTCTTACTTAGCTAAAATAGTTCTAAGAAATAAGGCTGTACAACAGTTTCTGCTAATGCTTTTCTTCCTAAAAGTGCTCAATTATTTTTGTTTTTAAATCAGCCAAAAACTCCAACATGTCACACCTGGAGCCACCAAGTGAACAAAAAATAACCCAAAAGCTCAACAGCACATAAAGTATTCTGCAAGCATAGGCAATACAAGTAAACATAGGAATGATTATGTTGGGGATTACTGGGGGGCTGTAGAAGGAATTAATTGCATTTCATTATTACTGGTAGCATTTTCCCCAGCTTAGGAGTTTGGTGAGCATAAGGAGTAAAGATTCTGGTCCACCACTACACTGAAAAGTAAAAATCTGAAAAGGGATGAAAATCCATCACTTGAAATCATCTTTCTTCAAACAGCCTTCAATGGAGGACAGAGTCTGCTTTTGATGTTTGCTAATATTTATGTACAAAAAGAATATGTCTTGTCTTGCTGTTTGGGAGAATATGTTCCAATAAGACTTCTCAGTCTGACATGGAAACAGAGAGGCTGCTTCTCTATAGCTTACAAATGAGTGATTTCCACAATCTTGTTTTACTGCCTATCTTTGAGGATACCCAGCCTCCTGCACTAAGCTTCACCCCTGAGACAGCTCCAATGTAGTGATAGACACAGCTATCCAGGCGTAGGCTTTATCACAGTTTCATGCAATCAGAGACTTCAAAATATGCAATAAGATGTACAGGTTTTGTAATTTTTGTATAAAGAGACCTTGGGACACAAAAGAATAATGCCATTCTCATTGCTGCATTCAGCATCAGTCACAGATTTTTTTCTGGGCTGATAAATTGCATAGCAATAATACAGTCAGGAAGCAATGAAGCGATGACCAAAGTCAGATAGAGATGGAAACCTTCTAGTCAGAGACAGTGCAATCCCTTTTCTGGAGGCCCTGTTACATGTAATTCCTAATCCAATAGGTTTATCAAGCATCCAGAAATGCAGACCCCATAGGTAACCAGGACACAGAAAAGCACCAATTTCAGAAGACAAAACCAAAGCTGCATGCCCTTCAGAGTCTATGTACAAGATCTACCTTCCCAGCATAAAATATTTAAGCCATCTTCTTTCCTACATGCTTTTCTCAGTCAGATGTTAAAATAAGTGACTGCTATTAACACTGGTTAGAAACATCAGTATAATGTATCTTGCAGATACATTAATATAATGCAGAGTGGTAGCATCAGTCCCACTGCAACATTGCAATGGGGAATACTGAATATTGAATTGGAAGGGGAGAGCTTTGTGGCACTGCACAAGAGTTCTCAGGTGACAGAGATGCAGATGGACATCAGCAAGCTCTAGGTGAGATCTGAAGGAAGAATTCCTCTTTTGTGTTGGGTGAACAACTATAGTAACTGCTAAGGTTGCTTGGAGGACTTGAAGAGCATGTATATATAATTTATTGCCACTTTCTCAGAGAGAGGGTGAGATTATATGTATATATATCATCAATACCAAATTCTGATGGCTAAATATTGCCTAATGTGATTCTGGCTGGAGACACATTTGGAGGCAAATCTTAGCTATGCAGGAAGATGTAAAAAATCCAGGAGGGATATTTAGGAATATTTCATCTACTAAAGCTTCAGGGCTCACTGAACTGCAACACCCTAAGATCTGATTTGGTATTCTTTCTCAGAGAAAACATTGGTGGCCAGAGTCAAAAGCAGCCACAGGTGAGATTCTTTTTGTATCCACTAGAATGACCAAGAATATGATTTGCAAATTATATGCAAGTCCTTGAGTGAGGTCTCTGGTAGCAAAAGATTTGGCTGAAGTCAAACGCAATGGAACATATTTAGCTACTCCCACACATCCTTGCAAATTATCTTCTCTGATGCAGACGATTCCCTGGAGATATGGAAATTGTAGATTTCAACTAGAGGTCTCAAAAGAGGTCTCAACAGAGGTCTCAGACTGTGTAAAATATAATCATAGAGTAGGCCAGACCCCTGACCTAATGATTCACTCATAAGAAAACATCCCCTTCTCCTTGACTGCACACATCCTTTTGCTTTTTCAGACTTGCATCAGGTTAACAGAGAGAGAAGAAAATTTGCATATTAGTAGCAGGCAGATTAAAACACCAAAGAAATACATGATTATGTTGAAGATGCGTGCCAGGAGACACAACTTTTCTGCTTTTAGTGGCCTATTGGACATTGCAAAGAATCTCTTTTGTCAGCTTCTGCTACTTGAAATGCATAAAAATGCAGCTCATCTTGGCACTAGGAAATTATCTTCCCACCTCCACCCAGGCCCTCTGAATATTAGAGAAGGGATGCTAAGGATGTATAGCTCTGCTATCATCAGGCAGCATTATTATTAATTGAGCAAGGATCAGGCTCTTGTTTTCTTTTTCTTGCTCAGTATCTTCCACCTTTCCCTATATCTGCAGCTCTCCACTGCTGTGCACTAGTGTTAAGCCCCAACCATATCTGCCTGAGCAGTTAATTGAACATTTTCTCTTCTCCATTTATAGAGCTATTCATAGATTTATGAAACAAATCACCACTCTCCTTTCATAGTTAAAACCAGCCTAAATAAAGACAACTCCCTAAAATCAGCAAATTATAATCTAATGAAATAGATTGAAAATTCCAGTTGCACTAAACAGGGTCAATGCTTGGAAGAAACGAAATGTCACTCAGAAATAGAGATCAGAGTAATTCTTTTCTATTCCTGCTATTGCCATAGAGACCAAGGGAGGGGGAAGACAGGGAAGAAGAGATTTAACAGACTTAATTCTTCCTGAAATTTATAATTAACTACAAGGGAAAAGGGACAATTACCATATTTCTAAAGAATAAAGGAGAAAAAAGTTGAGCTTTTGACAAGATATAATTACAAGACATTACATATGCAATGCACATTGGTTTGTTCTGTGTAATTTTCTTGAGACTCTCCCCCAAAAAGTGTTTTTTTCTAGAAAAGACAACATGTATCTCATCAGTTTACATTCATATTTTGAAATCCAAAAGTTAGAAGCTTGTAATAATTGTTCCAAAATTTAACACTGGGAAATAAAGATTTGAAATAAATACTCAGATATAATCCCCATGTGTCAGACATCTATGGGTATATTCTCCAGCTAAGACCATTGAAAAGGAACTTCCCTCTCTTCTAAGACTGTGCAGTTTAGCCAGCAGCAAGCCCATAGTCATCAAAGCTGTCCTCAAGTACCACTTCAGAATGGAGTTTACTAAATTACATGTAAATTGCATGGATTCATCTCTATCCCACTTTCAGGGACTGGCAGGAAAACACCACAGTTTGAAATGCTCATCAACACCTAATAATGACTATAGAAAAAGATTTTAATTTTAGCTAAATGTGAATCTCTAGGGGGGAAATCATTACGTTGCCTTTGTTTTCAGTTTGTTATAGCCAGGAAATTCAACACAAAGATCTTAGCCTGCCAGTTTACGATTTCAAACTGTAATGATTCAAAGCCTGAAGTCTTGCAAAGAAAAAACAACAAATGTTGCCCAAATCTATTAGCAATATGTGGGCACATAGAAATGTGGTTATTTTCTTGTTTCATATCCAGCTAAATTTAAATCAGATCCTTATGTAGTTCAGCTTTCTGCAGCTCTGCTGTTTTTTGTAAGATTATACTAATATACAACACCTGAGGCACTGGTTCAAGCTCAGTATTCATACCTAGCTTTATAATTTCCTAGTATGGGGACTGACTCTACAGCCTTTCGGGCACATACAGATGATCTTGTAGTCCCACAAAATAAATTGAACCTCATTCTTCAAGTGCATACCTTTCCAAACCTCTATATTGAGGTCTTTTAGATTAGCACACTGTAACTGGGGGAAGGTGGTAAACAGACCTATTTTCTCCAGTAAGGCCTATTATAAAAGCACTTCATAAATAAATAGTCTGTTAGTATTTGCATTGGCATCAGGCCACCAGAATCAATAACTCAACCTAACCTCATAGCGGATTCACCCCTGCAAGGTGAGACCAACAGCTGGCATATAATGAGTGGACCTGCCCTCCACTCCAGCAGGTGACCTGAACTGATTTACCACTCTGCCCTTCTGAGAGCATCTTGGGACTTGGTTTTACTGCTGCTCTAAATCAGAGAGGCTGGAACAGTGAGGTCATTCCAGTGGTGCCACCTGCACATTTTTCCACTCTTCAGACAGGTTCTAAAAACACCCTTTAAATCAACTGTGTTGGCACTGGGAGTTAACTGTGTTGGATAAAGGCTGAATGAGTGTTTTCCCCTCACTTGGAGAATCCACAGTATTCTAATGAGACATAAGACCTGCTCCTACCTTTCCTATGCATGGCACACTGATTTATAATTATATACTTGATGTACACTGGTAGTTTCAAAGTCAAAGTCAGGCCACAGCAACCCCTCTCTCAGATTCACAGTGATGCTACCAATGAGATAAGCTCTGAATTTTGCCTTGTCTTCCATTTTGGGACTATGGGGAAAGAAAGCTAACGCTAACAAAAAGACATGATGCATATTGTACATCTCTTCTCTGCTTTACTCTTCATGCTGCAAAGTGGGGTGATGAGTGCATAGAGTGGGAGACATCTACAGAAAAGTCATACATCAGCCAGGGTCTAAGGCAGATGTTGGTCCTGTACTTGATGCAGTGGATATGTATTTTCCACAATCATTGCACATATTGAGACGTCTGCTTTCACATCTGTCAGAGTTTTGCCTTAAGTGCATGCATTGGTGTCCCCTGTTCCAAATATATTGCTGGATGAGTGGAAGGATGATGAGGACAGACAGATGTTGCTGGCTCCTGGCAACATTGCCAGTCAGAAATGTACATATTCAGCCCTTGGTTTAGGTTAACAACATAAGCAAGCATATCGCTATATCACCCTGCTTCACAGCACCACTACAAAACATTTTTCTTCCTTCCATCTTTATTTCATTCTTTTAAACACCTGAACAAAATCCTTAGGAAAGGTGCTGGATGGACAACCATGAAAAGAAAGATATTGTGAATATAGAATCATAGAATAGTTAGGGTTGAAAGGACCTTAAGATCATCTACTTCCAATCCCCCTGCCATGGGCAGGGACACCTCACACTAAACCATATCACCCAAGGCTTCATCCAACCTGGCCTTGAACACTGCCAGGGAACATAGCAAATTAGACTAACACAGAATCAAAAGAACAAAGCAAAACACCAAACTTCTTCACTAGTGGAATCAACTAAGTCTTTCATGAGCTCTAAAAAAAAAACCAAACAACCAAACTCCCAAATAATCAAGATCTTTTTTCCACTCACATGAATAATCACATTTTCATTTAACAGTGTGCTCCCACAGAGGTCAGTGACAATAGAATAAAACATGGAACCTGTATAGTGAGTGATGTGGTTTAAACCACCATAGAGTTAAGTGGAAGCCAGTAACAAGAACCCCTAAGAAGGAGTAATTGTTGCAGAATTTTCAACTTTTGAGGATGGAAATTTCGTAGCTAATAAAACCAACAAGATCAAGGTGGGAATTCTCCCTGGGTCTGAAGTTGGCCAATTCTCTGGCTCACGGGAAGTATACTACCGCCACTGCTGTGAACACGGGAGTCAGGCAACAAAGAGGAAGTGGGTAAGGTTTTGTGAATAAAGTCAGGTTATTTTAGTTGGTGTCTAGTCTTTGTGCATATCTTTTCAAGCTCTTCTCAAAACACAGCAGCTTTCAGGTGATAAAATCTGGGACTTTAAGCCAACCTGAAAACACAGCTCCCAAACAAAGCAAGAGGTGACCACAGAAGCAACTGACATTGACAGTTCTTAGGGGCATTAATGATATTAAGGATAATAAAACATGACACTAGATTTCCCAGGAAGTTTTAAAATCTCTATCCTAGGAAAAGATCTTTAGATAGTCCTCCTTGTGACAGATGAATGGGTGCCCACTTGTGGGGTTATCTGACACCAAGTACCGGCAGTTTCAGTGAAGCAGCCCCTGTAAGTCTTGTCAAGCAACACAGAGCTATCTATTTTCTTTTTCACCAGAGGCAGCTACTGTTGTATTCACAAATCTGTAAAAGGCAGAAGGATGGATGATAGCTAGGGGAGAGGAGAGTGTGTTGCCTCTGACTGCTGGGAGGCACAGTGGGAATGTTCTTCCTTCTCAAACTCTTGGTGCTCCTGTTGGGATGGAGTCTTGATCTAAGCTTTCATTAATACTGAATTCTTCCAATGATAAAATAATACCACTAATTAATGTGTTTTGTGCAACAATAAAAGAAAGAAGCTATGCCGGGAACATGATCAATTAAAATAAACTAGGAGACCACAAGAAGTTGTCCTTGGCAGATTCAGCATTTCCTAAGTCCTGGGTTCAGAAATGCATGGAAATATGAAGGAAATAAAAAAGGAGAGGAAGAATCTGTACTAATTTGTACAGCTCTTAAATCTATCTTAAAAATATCTTTCATTTTGGCTGAAAACATAATGTCAATAGGATTTAAGGTCTGGCAAGGTACATCAGAAATTAATTTCATTAGATAGCGCCTTTCACCACATGGAGTTCTAAGCAGGGTCTTTAGATTCATTGCACATAATCTACAAGGGCATATTCACTCCAGCACATTTATGACATTTTCTGTAGACTGGAAATACTGAAAATTCCAGACTAAAATTAATGACCATGTGTTAATAATGTCAACTTTTTTAACGGGGTTCATCTTTTGCAATTTAAGCAGCATTTATCTATCACTCCTTTTTTATTAAAGATCTGAGGGATAAAGCTGATGTACTTACTCCATCTTGACATAAAGATCCACTTTTCCAAGAATGAGAATGGCAATTATTTACACAAATCAAAAACAGGATATTCAAATAAGGATAATTAACTGATCTGAGGCCAAAAATGACCAGATTGTTGCTCTGTAGAATTCATACTTCTTGAAATGATTGTTTTTAAAACCTCAAGTGGTCTGAAAAATGTCTGCTCTTATTATATTGGTGAAAATTGCCATAAACACAGGCCATAAAAACTTTGGAGAAGCAGAGTTACTCCAGTACACAATAAAACACATAAGAGCAGATTATGGATCAACACATTATAATCACACTGGTGTAGCTTTTAAATATGGCACCAAACAAGATGAGGAAATCAACTGTAATTTATTTGGCTTCAAGCCTTGGTAATATGAAAGTACCCTGAAACTAGGTTTTTGCCATTATTCTGCTCATTTAGGTATGATGACATAGTGTTCCTACATGCATCCAATTGCAGATCACACACAGCTCACAATCCTATCTGATTCCAGCATAAAAGTTGGCAACAAAGACTGAATTTCTGAAGTTGAATATTTGAGGCTCTTATGTTTGACTTTCAGATCATTTCAGCCATTTAGTGGCAAATTCTAGAGACAGAAAAGCTGGGAGGAAAAATATTGGTGTAGATGGTGTTGGAAGCTCTGCCCAAAGCAAGATCAGTAGTGAGATAATGGAAAGTCTACATTTGTTATTGCCCAGAAGGCCCTGGGGAAATGTTCAGTGGAAACATTCATCACCAATTCATAAAAGAAATAAAGTGGTGTTTTTTGATATATAAAAAAGGCACTGGGCCATGTTCTCCACCCAGTTATACCGTCTTAAGAGTAGACTTACTCCCCTGTCCAAATCCAGTTACCATAAACCTCCTTGCCAAACTCTTGCCAAAGATGGCTGTAATTGCAGGTCCCCATCGCATCACTGGACACCAAGAAGTAGGACGAATCATCACTCTTTTGTACATTCCTGCTTATTTGCAATTGGAAAGCAATGTCTGGGAGTGCAAATTGGATGTTTAGCATGATGCTGGATCCAACCTTTGTTCAGTGGTGCTGCACCACTGCTGCTGAGCACTTTTCACCAGTGTGCGTCAATGGGCACCCACAGGCACCTCTGCTCTGCTCCAGGGCAGGTTGATGATGTAGTCTCAGGTTGAGTACAGCTTGTGGGAGCCAGAAGGACTTGGAAAGAACAGGAGGTGAATGAGGCCACAAGAGCATACACTCCTTCTGTGGCCTCATTCACCTCCTGTTCTCTCCCCATATGGGTTTCTCCACCAGCAAGATGGGAATGACAGCTCGCATCTGTTCCTACAGCTTCACCGAGCTCCCTGCTCTCTGTGGCAGCCACCTGCCACACCTCATTGCTGCCCATGGGTGCTCGGTGTGTCTCCTCCTGCCCTTATCTGTGTCACAGATGGAGGTCCCCATTTTGCATGGCCATAACACAAAAAATGACAGCAATGATGACAGTAGTGCTAACCATTGGTTTGCCTTCCCATTTACACAGCCTTCAGGTGCTCTGACGACCCCATACACTTTGAAAGTCCTATGAAATTGATAAAATTCATCAAAAATGAAGCAGAACAGGGAGCAACTGTGCTGAACCCCAATGTCTGGGCTTCCCCTGGCAACTGCTCCTTACAAATACTATCACCATGTGCAAATGCAGCTACAAACACGCGCTGCCTGACCTGTAGCAACAGAAAGGGAGTTCCCTGATGATCTCCCTGTCATTTAATATTAAGTAAGTTTGCTAAGTTTGAGGACATCTCCAAGAATCCTTCAGCCTACACCTTAAAACTGGGAAATGTCCCTAGCCCTAAAGTCCTCAGCCTGCCACTGCTGTTGTAGATAAAAAAAATGTTTATATGCAAGTTTGGAAGGGATTATTGGGGAGGACCATTCCCAATCAGTCAGGTTGGATCTAACACCAGTATAAGAGTGCTGAACTGGGACCAAGGCATTTTTATTTTTCAGGCCTGGAGATGCAAAGTAAGCTATGTTCCCCCCCCCCAAAAAAAGCCACAATAAGCCACAAGAAACTTGCATCTCTCCAATCAGAAACATCATGACTATCTAAACTACATCTGATTGGCCTCTTTAAAGTCCTAGGACCCACATAATGCCCCCCCCCCCTTATTTTTTTTATTCTTTACTGTACAGAATAAACTGATAAGCTGAGAAAATATGTGCATTATACCATGCATTTGAAAGTGCTTTAGTAGCTGGAGATATTAATAGACACAAGCATAGCATAAGATAAAACATGAAATCGTCCCTTTTGCCAGTATAAATAAGTAAATTATATATCATTTAGGAAGTGATATAGAAACAAACTGCATAATCTACAGAAAAAAAGAGAACAAAATGCTCATTGTAGCAAAGCTTATTTATCACTTTATCTTGCAACCTGACACAGTACATGCTCAATCTATTTAATTACAAGAATAGAAAAATATCAGAGAAATACACACACATAACAGCAATGTTTCCAGTCCTACCTTGGTCGTGACAATGCACAGACAATCCATTCTGTAAATCTCCACAGGAGTGTATGTAAATCATAAAAACAAATCAGCAAGGGTGAGGAAAGGCTTTTGAACAGCATGAACAGAACCGGAGGCTTGAATCTGCACAGCCTGCTTTTCCAAGTGGGGCCCTCATAAGAAACTCGAGTCCTCCTCCACAATGCTAAAGGCAGTCATGATGCTCACAGGGATCAGTAAACCCACTAGAAATCATCTCAAGCAAAACTTCCAGGTGGCTTATCAGGCTTGATTGCTGCATTGTTCAATCTGTGATCAAAATATTCTGTTGGATGGTATGCAGCCTTCTAAATGGGAAGATGAGAACCACAACAAGCACAAAAGAGCAAAAAGCATCACATTTCAGCCCTGGCTCTGGTTTCACAATTCTGATCTGCTGTTTCAGTATACCCATAAGATTCCGTTTGCCAAGTCTGCCTCTCTCTCTCTCTCTCTCTCTCTCTCTCTCTCAATCTCTCTCCCTCCCGCTCTCTCCTTCCCTGTCTCTTTTTTTCTCCCCCCTTTCGCTTGCTCTCTCCCTCCTCTTTCCTACTAACTCCGAGCAAGCACACACAACACACACAACTATCGGGCCCATCTATCACAGAGCTGTCACTCCTCTGCCAAAACAACTGCTTTGGGTTGTAAGGGGGTTTTTATTAAGAGCGTGATTCCTACAAACATACATAATGCTTGAAGTGCATGATTGAAACATCTGAGGTGTGTGCGAGAGCTCGTGCGTCACATGCAAAATCACTCAGAATTACTGGGTCAGATTCACATTCAGGAAGTGAATATAAATAACAGCTGGATAAGGAGAACTTTCAGAAAGTATAATAGAAAATAATTGGGCGGGAGGAGGAAAGGGAATTGCACATTTACACATGCACGCAGGTCTGTGAAGCACAACAGGGATAATTTATAGTTTACCATCCACAGGAAAAACGCTCCTCA
The DNA here is from genome assembly GCF_012275295.1 of Melopsittacus undulatus. Classification (NCBI taxonomy): domain Eukaryota; kingdom Metazoa; phylum Chordata; class Aves; order Psittaciformes; family Psittaculidae; genus Melopsittacus; species Melopsittacus undulatus. Next base: position 6,128,731 of record NC_047528.1, on the reverse strand, counting down.
TTACATTCATTATTCAAGGCTGCAGAGGGGCACCATCCCTCCCCCCCCTTATGAAAAATACATCAAAGTTTTAATTTGAAAGAGTACCCTGAACAACAGAGCTGAAAAACTCCTTCTCTCCCAAACTTTTCTCTGCATCTTTGACAGACCCACAGACTTAATCGATTTATCTCATGTTCTGTATGCTTTGCTCAGAGTTTTACAGACTGTTTAGCCCCAAAGCCCTACCTTTCTTGTAGTGATGCTGGTGCAGAGCTTGCCTTTCAGGTGTCTTACATGAATCATTCTGAGTTAGAAAGCCCGCTGTCAGCTCTTAAAGTCTTCCCTCTCACAAATAGAGGAAGAGACAGAGAGAAAGAAAGAGGGAGGGAGAGAGAAAGAGACACAGAAGGGGAGAGATATGTAAAATGAAAGCTCTGGCCAAAGAGAGAGGAAAATCAATGCTCCTATTCACTGGAAAAAAAATACAGCCAACTGGACTGTTGACAGCAACAAGAGGAAACGTCTAGACACCCATACATTACAATTCACCTTTTCAACACACTGGACAGCACAATTCCCGCTGGGTGCTTTGCTGAGGATCTCTCATTCTCACTCAGAGCTAAAATATGTTTTCAATAAAATAAGCCTTTCCAAGAAAATAAAAGGATATTTAAGAGTCTTCTCCTTTCCATAAATTACTTGGGTTATAACCCTAATAATCTTGCAACTGCTAAAGCAGCAAAAGGCTCAGTAAATGACACACATTATTTTGCCAAAATGAGGTCACTGCTACCAAAGTTACAAAATCCATAGTGAATCAGATATGTGGTCAGAGAGCAACCAACCCTCCCCCAACTATTAAAGTCTTGGTGGATATAACATCTTAAAGAGAAAGTCTCTAGAGCACTTACAACTGTGTCTAAAACTTTAACTCACTCTAAGCAACCACATGTACACAAAACAAACTTGATTTGTGTTTACCGGCTGCACTGGAACCTGCAAGATTTCTCCCTACTGAGGTTTAGTCCAGTAGCCAAACAGTTGGATGAGTTTATTAAACTACAGATTATATGAAACAGAGGACTTTCAAACCTCCTTGAAGCAAGAACCAGTTAACCACTTCCTTAAGAACAAATTAACCCATTTAATTGGTCTATCCTAAGTCACGTCTGTGCTCTAAGCATGATAGGGTAAAAGGGAACGCAGTCAACTCTAAATTCAGGAGATATTTCAACACTTAGATGTAAAGCATCCAAGAGTTTGTTCTTTTCCGATTGGTAGATTCAAGCTGATCTAGTAAGGTGTGAAATATTTCCATACATAAAATTACCTAATGACTTGGCTGTAAAATTTCATATCATTCTGGCATATGGAGATATCTTTTGAAATTGGTCTCCGAGTGCATGATCTGTAAATGCTTCTACTTGCAAGTAACTACTGCTGTGAGCTGGTCCCAGAGAATCCATGATCCTATTTACCATTTATATGAAAAGCAGATAATATGAACCCTCTGAGGCTGTTTATGTGAGCAACATGACTCATGTGTGTGGCTCAGAAAATCACGCTCAATCAGTGCACCTAAAAGCTTTCTCCTGCACTCCTGCAGTTTTAAGCTATCACTTCCTTCCATAAAATGCAACAATGAGTATTTAACAAGGCAGGATTTGCATGTGTGCTACCCAAGCTTAGTTGAGTGCCATGATCCCCAAAATACTGCTGCCTGCTTTTTACCCTCAGAATTTCCTGTAGCCCAAGGAAGACACACACATTTTTGGGGATGCAAACACCACCTTCATCTTTCTATAGGCTCACTTTGGTTGCCTAGGCTTGTGGTCATAGCTTCTCACTCACATCTATCAATGACTTAACAACATCAGGACTGCAGGCTGGGAATAGATGACTGTCAATGGGTCTTCAGTGCTTCTCCCAAAGATACAGTTCCTTATTTTTATTAACTACCCACACCACAAGGCTGAGCTGCCTCATTTTCTTCTTCCAATTAGATACTTTTTCCATTCATTTTTTCTCCACAAGTATAAGATTTTCAAATCCTTGGCACTGCTTTACCCTTCATTAACAACATCTCCTTCTGCTCTAATTTCTGCGGGTCATTTTGCTGCTCAGTTCTATTTTTTCCTGTGCTCTACCAGCCTTCATGTTAGCTGTACGTATGATCATGATTAGAAAGACTTGACCCAAAAACCAAACAAATTGAGAAGCAGCCATCTGCGGTGAAAATAGATGGTTTATAGTTGCTCATAGTTGATTTAGGTGATCAAAAAATAACCTTTGTGATGAGCTCTGACTGTAGGAAAGCTTTAATACAGGAAGAATAACTACTATATCCCACTGTGATACGTAGTGGCATTGCAGACCACCATGTGAAAGCCACTCACCCAAGTGGCTGCTTCCTTCTCTAATTTTACCAAGGTGTCTATTTCTAAGTCATACAGAAACAAACATTATGAGGTAAGTGGGTATAATGTGGTGGTCTGTATAATGCAGTAGATTAGACTGGACAATTTAATGCTCCTTTCTGGCATTAAAATCTTCACTGGTACTTCCACTTGCATAACCAAAGTTTAATTGGTTAATTGAGCAGTTACATTTAAAACCAGAGCCTGTAACATCTAGCTTTACAATATTTGTAAAAGCAAGCTTCTGTAAAACCTAAAACCAAGAGAAAACATTCTCAGGGGGGGGTTTAACCTTTTATGACACATCTTTTTAAACATTTCTTAAATTCTTTCAAAACATAAATATTACACAGCAAAAACTGCAAAGAGAAACTGATTCTTTAAAACAAAGCAAAGCTGGCTTCAGAATTATCTCTTCTGCAAACAGTAGAAATGAAGAAAAACAAGTGTACTAGGTCACCAAGTTTTGGAGTAGACACTAAGAAAGGAGACATCTACCAGACTGCTAACACAGCATTAGCAATGTCAGCATCCTGCAAAATCTAGCCGGTGACTATTTAGGGCTTTATGCACCTACACAGAGAACATATAAACACATACATCCTCTTTCAAATGTGGAGAAAGATTTATTTACTCTTAATGTAAATAGATGCGTACTATGGATTCTTACTGATGGAATTAAATTGCCAGTCTTTCACATAGAATTATATTCTCTTTCTTTTCAGGCCCTATATTACACCATATTACTTCCCTTCCAAGAGGGCAACTGATGTAGTCATTAACTTCTATTTTTATGGTCAGAGCTCATTTACGCTTCTTGAGCTCAGTTCCAGCCATGTTGCTGTGCATCATAACTGGTTAGTTAGTAGGTTAACACTGGGACAGAAGTTATCTGACTAATTATATACTTGAAGGGAAAATCTCTTGAGACAGCCTCTCTATTGTTTGTGCTACTGCTAATCTTGCAGATCTTGAATATGTAGTTAGGAGCTATATTAGAGATGAAATGTCAGAATAAATCCTGCTTCATCCAGAAAGAGTGGTTAATACAAATTTCAGGAGACGAAGCTCTGTATACCTTAGTCACTAAGAATCTTAATGCAGTTCCCAGGTAGAACCAGAAGCCTGTGAGTGCTGGTGTTAATTTAAAGATCAACAAATTAACAATTCTGCTCCTCTTGACTGCAGCAGCCCTGACAGCAGCAGGACTGCAACTGGCCTCAGGCCCATGAGAGCCTCAGGCTGAAGCTGTAACAAGAATCATTCCCCCTTCTCCTGTGGGAGAAGGCAAATTTCATTGCTATTTAGCACAATCAATGCTGGAATCTTGACCAATTCTTCTGGCTGGTGACTTTCCCAACAAAAAGAAAAAGGCAGTTTTCTTTCTGTAAGGAAGCACAGACCTCCCCACTCTGAGCTCTGCAGATAGATGGTAAACTGTGTATGTGGAGAACTGCAGGCTGGACAGGGCGTATACATCACAAGGACTCTGCGCCCAAGTGTCTATGTAGTCCCAAGCTCAACAGCCATAGAAAAAGGCTTTTTCTCTGCTTCGCAGCTGTGGAGGGCATCCCCTCTCTTCCTGACTCAATTACATGCCCAACTTACCACCCTTTAATTCAGCTTACAACACTTTAGCCCTAATGCCTGGCTAAAAGTTTTGGGGTTTTAATAGACAAGCTGCACTTTGCTGATCCTGTTTGCAACCTGACTGCAATATCTAGCCTTTGGCTGCTGCATCCAGTGGTGTCTAAAGTCATTTGCCTCCAAGCATGCAGTGGGACAGGAGGATGGTTGCCTCACTTCCTCTTCAGGAGTCAGTGTAATCAATGGATCACAGAAGTGATGGAAAAGACCTGAGAAGGTTTTCATTACAATCTCCTCCTCAAAGTAGGGTCAGCAATCAGCTCTGATCAGGTTATTCAGGCTGTTACCCAGTCTGGAGTTGAAAATATTTAAAGATGGAGACAGTGCAATCTCTCCAGTAGTCTCATTCCCACAAACTCATAAGCCTAGGGGCCTATGAGAAGACAGTGAAGCAAGCTGGGTATAGAATATGGCTTGTAGGGTTGTAGGAGATGCACATTCATAATCACAGGGTGTGGATCAGAGGATGGGGAAAGGCTGAGCCATTCCACAGTTCTGAAGGGCCTTGGATAAGCTAACTTTCTGAAAGCTCTGCAGCCTTTATTAACTTAAAACTAAAGCCTAATGTCTTATTATTAAAGCCATAATTGTTTTCTCTGGCTTCCCACAAATCCCTTATTCAGCATGAAACAGAAGCACTTCAGTTACAAATGCTCCACTGGCTTTGTGTGGGCTGGGATGCTCTATGATAAAAACACATGGTACTCAAGGGCAATATGTCCTGAAGTGGCTCTTAGCTATCAAGATCCACGGTGAATGAAGAGTTCATTTAAATTCTTCAGCATTCTGCCTGGGGAAGTAAATCTAACAACCAATTGATCATTAGGAACTGAAAAGCTCTGGTGCATATGTTTAAACATGTACTCAGTCCTAAATAGCTATGTGTCACTGTCATAGCAGTGTGCCACTGACACTCAAGCACAGTCACTTGAAAAAGAAATCAGACAAAATTGCTCTTTCAGATAAACTGACACACTAAACCACAACTTCCAGAAAACGAAAACAAAACATCTGCTATCTGCTCTCCCCTGGTACTGGGAACTGAAGAAAATATCACTCACAGCCCTGAATGTCTTAGAGTTTGACAATGGAATTGCCAATTTTTGGAGTTCACTCTCATGTGAACTTTGTGCTAGAGCATGAAAATGTAGTACATAGAATAGCTGATGAAGAAACATTGAGTCCAGGAGGTCATCTAAGTAGGGAAGATGGTGCACGTCCAATTGGTCATTCGTACTGGAAACGTTCTTGTGAAACTGGGCTAAGATCCACTTCATGCCATGATCTCTACAACATCCTCATGGACACTATGTATTTAGGGTATATATATCAAGCTTTTGATAATTCCTTGCTTTGATGAAATAATTTCCTTCACAAATATAGAGACAAATGTCAATGAGTATACACACTCTTGAATGTCAACTCTCAAGTCGCGCAATGGTCCTCTATGGTACAAAAGATTTTCTCATCAGCCGGGAACACGGCAACACAAGAAACTCAACAAGTCACGCCAGACAGTTTGTTCCATCTTGACAAGTTAATGAACAGAGAAATCAACCTAGAAACATAAACAAAGCCCACAGAAAAGCCGTAGACAAGAGGAATTATCTGCACGTTTCCACTGTTAGAAACAATTTTCACCAAGTTCTACAAGGTATCTCATAAGAAAGCCAACTCAGTTAATGTCTGCTTTATTTTCATCATGTTTCCAGCTTGCTAACTTTAAAAGAAAGCTTCATAATTTGCTTTCACTTACAAAAGAAAAAATACACAATGACTTCAAGGCTGGAAGCCTACATAATTGTATCTAAGCCCAGGAGAATTGTTCCAGCCAAGTTGTGAACCTATGAAAATAATGGAGATGTTATAATGAAACACTTAAAACTCAACCATTGCATGCAGCAAGGCTGTTACAGAGAAGTGTAACATACCTCCTTGCCAGAGCCATGAACTCATATTGCTTCATGTATTATTCAGCGTACTTTTATGGTACGTCTCATTAGACTGCCCATACAAAAATCATCACTTCACTGACATTTATATTCTTCCATACTGACTCCAGACCAAAAATGAACTACAACACACATTGAGAGACTGCAAACACCTTGAATAAAACTTACAAACTGTACAACACCTTGGACTTCAAAAATACATTGGAATGAAAATGCCTTGAATCAGCAATCCTGTAGAACCATCACTGATATTAACATCTTCACATGAAAATAAAAAGTAAATCCTGACGAGGACAGCATAAAATGCACAGGGCTAGTAACAATAAATTGCAGCCTTAAGTCTTATTTGATAAGGTAATATACATGCAGGCAGGAGCTCAAATTCAATATATCCTACATATTTCACCTCCAGCAAAACTTGACTAAATAAAGATTTAATTTTACATCACAAAAGAATGGACCATACCTTTGTCTTCACATCTACCACGTAACTTTCGAAAGTCTGGTTCTCCTTATTATGTTCACATTGTCCAGATCCTTCTGATCTATTGGAAGCTGCAGGCTAAGGAAGAGGGGGAAAATTAAATAAAGTAGCTGAGATGTGCACCATAATTCTGTTATTCTTGAATCTAAAGATTAGCAGGTACATACAAAATGGTTGCCTGAATTCTGATAAATATCAGGTGGTTCTTACACAAGATTTTCACCTCAATGTTTTGTCATGCAAAATTTTCTGGGGTTAACCAAATTTCCACTCTCATGGAAGTCTGTGGAAGTCTTAATAGGCTAAATCTACAAGATGGTGCTTATCATAATGTATAGGTGACTTCAGAAGGCATTCAAGGTGCTCTGCAGCTCTCAGCATCAGAACATAGAGATGAGGAAGGAAATCAGTGCCCTGCCAAACAGGCCCATATATGCAATAGCTGCAGGAATATCACCTTACAGTACTGAGTTACCTGGTTTGTTTTCTTATTTCTAATTCATTACATTCTCCTAAGTGACATATTTCTGAAAAGTTTCATGCTTGTGTAGTAGTCATATTTGTAAATCTTATAAATTCAAATTCTTACTTTGTTATCTTTCTTTATGCATATTTACATCTTCTATTGCTTACAGAAAACCCTCATTAAAAAACATAGTATTTTCTCAACTAATACCTTTAATAGAAGATAAAGTAAAGGCAATTTTTTTCTTCAATTTTCCTGATGGAAATCTAATACATCATTGTAGACTTTGCATTAAGACAACAAATATTATAAGCGGCATCACTGTTTACAATGCTCTGCAAAAATATGCTTGAAGAGCTACCCTTTGAATGAAACATGATGATTGCCACTAGCTCAGATCTCAGAAAATTTCTAGGCACTTTGCAAGAGCATGAATAGGAAAACAGGGTGAATTTAAACAGAGTACAGTGCCTTGTATCTGTGGGTGCAGAGCATCACAGACACCGGGAGTGATTTAGACCCATCCCTTCTTAGTCTGTGCAACAGTAGAGCGGTCAGTTTTAACACAACAGGCAAGAAATTGTTAGCATTTTAAAGAGACCAACCATTGCCAACACAACTTGGAAAACAACAAGCCAGTGCCACAGAAAGAGCCAAATCACATCCACATGTGCAAATGTTTTCTCCTCTGATACTAGATTGTTTGTTTAGGGCTCCATCCAGCAAAAGACTGAATGCTGGCCCCAATCCAGGCAAATAATTAGACACGTGCTTTTAACTTCACTGGAACCAATGGCACGAGTTGTGCACTCCAGTAAAGACTGTGTTTGAACATTGGATCAGGCCCAGCAACTCAGCACTACATGGGGCTCAGCATACAGGACTCCATGCATGTCCTCTCTAAATGTTTAACATGCACACAGTCACGGAGAACTAAGCATCCCCTTGTCCGGTTTCTTGGTGTTGTATATCCCCCATTTATAATCTGGAAGGGTGGAAGAGATAGCAAGGCAACCAGGCCAAAATTATACAGGACAGCAAGGAACTGAGCCCAGGTCTTACATCTTGCCTCAGAGCCTACAGAAAATCCAAGCAACTCCCCAAGTGTTTCTTTCAGAAAGGGAAAATTGGTTTTTCAAGGTGTTAAAAAGCATGCATTAAAGTTTTCATCTTTGCTTTCTTTGAATACCCAACATGACAGTTTTTCATTATTTATATGCAACAATATAAACTATGCAAATCAACATCTTATTTATTTGCTCTAATCATCAAGACCAAACCCTGCCTGATCCTAAAGGAGCCAGGCTTCTGCAACTTCTCAAAAGTGGTTTGACAATTTCTAGGAGAAAATACATACTCTATAGAAGCATTTATCAAATGAGTGCAGCTGCAAAATTGGATAAGAAACTTCAGTTTGTTTATATTTTGCATATTTTTTCCACTCAAATTTTTCACCATTAGCTGACTCCAACCTTTATATTCCAAGGAATATGAAACAATGTTAAAAGATACTATGAAATGTTTCAATTGCTTTCCTTAGGGAAATGGGCCACAGATTAATTGTGAAGAGCAGCAAATCAAGGACATTAGAAGGGTACAAACAGCTCGAGTAGGAGTAATGTTAATAAACCTGGAACATCTCTGTTTCAACATATTAACGTTCGATAAGCATTAGCAGAATAATATATGGTTCTCAAACAAAGCATATGTTAGCAATCCATCTGAAAACTAAGAGTTATTTAACTTTGTGTTATGAAATAAACAGGACTCTATAATGCAAGAGGTAAAAAGAAAACTTGCTGTGTGCTGTGATAGATTTATTTAAAACTAACATTCTTGGATTTGAGTGTTTTCTTATTCTTGGTTCCATACAATCCTGCCTTTAGAGGCTAAGTAAAAGCTTATATTGTCTGAAGTTATTTTCTTTATCTAAAAGCTGCCTGCTTGTACAAAAGAAATATTTTAGCAACACCTCATTAGTCCTGAACTGTATAGGTCAACATGAGAAGCATAACTGGCAACCCTAGGGTGACACAGTATGAATGCAGTGGAGGATGTGCATCAAGCTCATACATCCTTGTAAATGGTTCTCGGAATAAAGAGTGGGAGCTTGAATTAAAACTCCTGACAAAAATCTAAACTTTTCATCAGACCCTGTATCCAAAATAATGGTAGCTGGAACAATTCTATCTTCCTATTCACAAAAGAAAACATTTTCTTATTGAATCATAGAACAGTTAGGGTTGGAAAGGACCTTAAGATCATCCAGTTACAACCCCCAGCCATGGGCAGGGACACCTCACACTAAACCATGTTACCCAAGCCTCTTCCAATTGGTCACAGAAAGAGAAGACATGTTACAAGCAAATGTTGAAAAACAGATTAAAACTTCATTTGATAACATTGCTCACTTGGGTCATAACAATGATAACCGTGTATCGCACCAAAAGCAATCTTCGATTTTGTGTATAATTAATACCAGTCTATTTATAATTAACAAGGACTATTTAGACCATAATGTCTTCAGGACAATGTCTCTCTCATTGTGCAAAGTTAAGCATTATTTAAATATTTATTATTGTTTTTCAGCCTGGAGAGGAGAAGACTCCAGGGAGACCTTAGAGGAGCTTCCAGTGCCTAAAGGGGCAGACAAGAAAGCTAGAGAGGGCCTTTTAACATGGGCATGAAGGGACAGGACAAGGTATAATGGCTTTAAACTGACAGAAGGGAGATTCAGACTAGATGTTGGGACATTCTTCCCTGTGAGGGTGCTGAGGCGCTGGCACAGGGTGCCCAGGGAAGCTGTGGCTGCCCCATCCCTGGCAGTGTTCAAGGCCAGGTTGGACACAGGAGCTTGGAGCTTCCTGGTCTAGTGGAAGGTGTCCCTGCGCATGGTAAGGGGTTGGAACTGGGTGAGCTTTGAGATCCTTTTAACCCAAACCATTCTGTGATTCTATGATTCTATGAATAAAATAGGAATCACAGTAGCTACCTTGTTATTTTTATCTGATTTTAACTGTGCTCAGGAAAGTTTTTCTGTGCTTACAACAAGCCTTTCCAGTAGCTTACTGGGACATGTACAATTATCACAGTCAACCACCAACAAAATTCTTGCTGATTATCTTTGCCAAAGTGCACAGTTACGAACTGTGAAAGACTTGTCGCTGGTTCCACTTTCAGCATGCAGCATGTTCCAGTTGATATCTGAGCCAGCAACCAGCCAGAAGGAGCATCTGCCCTCACAGGCAATTATGGCATATGGGGTTTCCAAGAGTTCCTACAGGAGGCCTTCTTATGGCAGCCAAACCCTGTAACACTGGATGAATTCTCCCATCTATTGCACAGCTCCAGAATTTATACCTAATATATCAATAGGAGGCATTTGTAACAACCCACAATAGTTACCACATGTTTACTTCTCAGAGTGAGGCTCAACATTTGAAACATAAAAAGTATTAAAAAACCAAGAAATATTAATGCAAACATTATTCTGCTCTTCCATGTTCTTGGATGTGGCTGCCAGGATTTCCAATTGATTTGCATACACACATAGGAGATTATCTGGGGCACCTATACTTTGTGGCTAGAAAACACTGATCAGCACTGCAAAGTGACCAGGAGTATCAGTGGGACATGAGGAAATGCAGCCCATGAGCAACTTCCTTCGTGTTCAGAGCGCTAATGCATCTTCTCCTAGAGCCGTCAGTTTAGGAATGCTCTCCTGGGTTCTTTTAGAGAGAAATTCAAACCAGAAGATGATCTGAGACCTCTTTCAGTGTTTTGCATCATGAATCGGTAGCTCTGCTCCAGTTTCATGAAAGCCTGCATATAAATGCCAGCTTGCATCAAATGATTTACATTAAGAGAGGAAAGGTACTAAAAACCAGTGATCAGTAAGCTTTTGGATGCCAGTATCTGTCAGGAAATCTATCATCTTGGTCACCAAATGCTCTCAGGAACATATAGTGCTGAGAGATCATGCTTTTATTTAATTAACTTCTTTAAAAGTAAGCATTAAAAAAATAAATAAATCATTAGAACATTTTAAAATCTACAGGGAGAAAGTAAAATGCAATATAAGATATGCTGGGATTATCTATTTTACAGGACATTGATGCAAATTAATTAAATTAGCATCTGTGCTGGAGCAGCAAGCAACCTGAGCTGAGTTGAGATGCACAGCAGGATACTGCTACTAACGAAGAACACAGCACACCTCAATGTCAAGATACAGCCAACACTGCTCTCGCTGTGCTCAAGCCATGTGTGAACTAAAGCAGGAGTGAAGTTCATCCTTTACAAAGCAACAGCAAGAACACCTTCTGTATCTGTGATCCACCCACCAAGGGCTGCACCTTTCTGCTTTACCTAGGCAGAGTTGACAGCTCTCCTAAAGGTATTGCAAGCATTTCAGCTTCAGTTCCTGCTGCTGGCAATCTTGGATCAGAAAGGAAATAAAAGTTGGGCAGTCTGTGGGAGACAAAGCATCACTGGGGACTCAAAGAGTTTTTCCTGCAATGCCATGCAGAGAGATAGTCCTAGAAACCATAAGATGCGCCTTCCCTTTTCTGTACCCTGGTTAGTCCTATTTCTATGCCTCTCATAATCCTTATTACAGGAAGAAGTGTCATTCAGCATTTCTTTTGGCAGGATACCACTTTCACCGTTATCACAGATGACTGAAAGCTCAGACAATCCCAGACCATGCTAGAAACTAAAATCAGAAATATAATCCCACAGAAGGCAGGCAGCATTTCATTTACCTCAGTTGGGCCTAAATTTAAATCCAGAAATAACATAGCAGAGCTATCTCCTTGTCCACAAAATCCTTCAAAAAAGAAGATGCCTAATTAAGTGTTTCTGAAACCCTTTAGAAAAGCCTTGCTCAGTATCCCCAGCTGAATGATTCAGTTGTCAGAAAGGATTTTGTTTCTATTTCCACATTAGGGTTTCTGCTTCGCTGTTGGAAGATGTCAAGGTTTGCTCCACATCACATTGCATTAGTTCAGTCTTTGCAGCTGTCTCAAGTCAGGGTGATGTTGCACATTGCTACGAGGTCTCATGGCTAAGCCCTGAGTCACCACAGTCCCTTCTGCACCAGACTCCCCAGCATGACCAATAAATGTGAATAGAGAAAAGAAAAACAGGTATTTGGGCATGGATTGTACTGTAAAAATCACACCCCAAGTGTTTGAATTTTTAGGTTATTGTCTTAGGAAGTGAGCATAAATATCACAATAATATTTATTCTACCCTGGGATTTTTATGATTCTACTTTAGCTTATATGAATTCAACCTTTCAGAAGATTTTATGACAGACTTAAAGCATTTTAGAGCTCAGGAACAATTATGTGGCTGTGGACTTGTGTTTCAGAAAGGTCAGGATCTGATTTAATGCCACCCCAACCTCCGGAAAGCAAGTCTTGCTCTCTGTGTTTCTGGATGTCAGAATAACACTAGTGAACTTTGCATTTGCTCATCCTAAATGCAGATTTTACCACCCATCCAAAAGCTGTCATCCAAGCTACTGGTTACTCAGTCACTGTGGCTGTGTATACTCAAACCTGATCTCCCTGATTATCATAGAACAGTTAAGGTCAGAAAGGACCTTCAGATCACCTAGTTCCAACTCCACTGCCATGGGAAGGAACACCACACATAATATCACATAATTATCAAGTTGCACTGTGACTCTGCTCTTGGGCAAGATAACTGACTTTCCAGGCAGGAAACTCAGGCAGAGAGGAGAATCTAGCTCGTACTTCAGCTTTTGTCCTCCTGGACAGAGAGTTCAGATGAAGCTGGCTAGAATCAGTTGGCTCCATAAAAGACATACTCAGGAGCTTCATCTTGCTGATCCAGGCTCCATCTCCTGTATCACTCGTGCAGAGATTTGTTTTCAAGCTGGGCTACAAACCAAGACACTCATGTGTCTTCCTTTCCAGGGAGCAAAGTGTCACTGAAGTTGCACAGTGATGGACTCTGCCAAGTGAGACTGTTTGTGCAGCAAGGAAGGACCATGGCACTGCAGTGAACACAGTCCTTGCAAACACAAACCTTACAAAGGTTGTTTCTCAGGTATGGTCTCATCCCTGTGGAGACCTGGAGCACTAAATACTGGTGGTTGGAACGATTTTCTGGCCTGCTGAATGTGGCAAAGCGGAAAACTTGGCAAAAAACACTGCATAGATGAACCCTGCTGTAAGGAAGAAATAAATGATCCACAGTTGAGCTGCATGAGAATGAGACTCAAAAGCATGAAACTGGACAGGTTATCCTTTTACCTACTTGCTGTATCGCCATGCCAGGCAGCTATCCACATAAGAAACAGAGATTATTAACTTATGTATGGCTCAGTTCTTACCCTTATAGACTCTTTTCCAAAACGTTCTTGGCAACGGTGTCACCAAATGCCATAGGGCAAATTCAGATGCCTCTGATAATGAGAATTAATGAGATGAAAACTTGGAACAAAAAAAATGCATTTCCCTCAGCTCAATGAGATCCAGCCAGATCCTGACACTCATTCTTCCCATTCCTTACCCTTTGCCATGAGCCTGCACTTTCCTGGACATAAAGAAGATGAAATATGAAGAGTAATTTTGGATATTAAAGGTCTATTTCTTTCAAATAAAGCAGAAGATATTACTGAATTCTCCTGAAGGCTGGAGGAAAAGGACTGGAAAAATTAAAAGGCTGAACATAATTAATGAACGCTCATTTAGAATTGGCTATCATACAGCATCTTGGAAGCTAAATTTACATCTGAAGAGGGCAGGCTGTATGCAGAAACAGGCTCTGGAAGGAGACCTATGTCAAGCTGGGGGGAAAGATGGGGAGCTGTGGTTGCAGGGAGGTCCCTTCAACCATGGCAGGGGGGTTGGAACTGGATGATCTTAAGGTCTTTTCCAACTCTTATTCTATGATTCTATGGAGCGATGACACCTGCCAAAAGCCCCTCCAAGCAGAAAGGTCAGCTGCAGTAAGAATAACATGTTAAAGCTCATGGTTTCATTCCAGTTGTGCCCATCTGCACACATTTTATTCATTAGCTTCAGTGGAGTCCATCCACTTTTAAGCCTGTATTAGTGAAATCACACTCTTGCCCTGCAAATTAAAGCAGACCACAGCTGGAAGCCAATGCAAACACTTGCAAACAAAAAACAGGAAGTCATTAATTGTAAGAGAAAACATGACTAATGATTTTAAATTAAATAATATTTGCATATCTTGATTAGCAAGGATAATGATTATTTTACTTACATAGAAGTTCTGGATATATAAATTCCAACCTACATATTGTTGCCATAACAACTTGATACACTTATTCTCTTGTGTCATTTTTTATTGCATCAGTGCAGCTTTTTTTTTAACAACCAAAAAAAAACGCCAACTGCTTTGGTTGCTACAATAACACAGTATTTTTTAATTCTTCTTTTCATATTTAATTCTTCTTGAAACCAATATACTTTCCCTCCAAAGATGCTTTACAGCACAGTGTGGGAATCTCGGGACTAATTCCAGGGCTCAGTGCAGGGTTTGCCAGAAATCCCAAAGATATGTACAGCCCTTTAGCTCAAACTGCTACTTCAGTGGTCTCCCCTTAGGACACTTAGTCATATGGCTCGAGGTCAAGATCTTAACACAAGACATGCATGGTAACAGCCCCCAGTTGGTACATTTTCCCCTGAAAACCAGCAATAAATTAAATTAGCACTAGGCTCTTCAGAAGGGTTTGTAGCTGTAGTAGATTCAAGGCAGCAGTGGCAGCAAGTATAGCTGCAGATATGCAAAGTAAATCACTGCAGTGCTCTCCAGGCCAGGATATTATTACAAAGCAGTTTCCATATATCCTACACATTGGTGTTGCACATAGACTTTGCTCTCATCAGGAACACAACTAAATCCTAAACTGCTGGGGTGTCCAAGGAGTTGGCTTGAATCATTTTGCAAATCAAGACAAACCAATGGCATCATGATGGGAGGAACAGAGGGGATGAAGGTGGCCTTTCTCCTCCCTGCCCCAGCCAGCTGTGCAGTTCACAGGAGCCTGCTGTTGCCTGTTCACCTTTCCCAGCTCTGCACCCCGCAAATGGACCCATTTCAATTAAATTGCGATTAACTGACTGCTGATGCTGCAGTTCTAGCTGGTTCCCTGTTACAATAATGAGAGAGACTGTATTAATTAATAACAATTACAGTAAGGTGTAAATGAGGAACTCCTTGGTAACCATTGCTCCATACAGCAGGCATGAAGTGACCTCAAATTAGAGGTAATAAGGGATTTATGAATGTAAGGTTAGCATTTTTGATGGGAAATAACTAGTGCAATGGCTCCTATGGACTGCCTTGGCCTTTGGGGGCAGCTCTTCATTTACTGCTAACTCTAATAGCCTGTACTTCTGTCAGGAGAGCTATGATAATTGCTTTCAGAGAACTGTATCCCTCTTAGCTCTCAGGAGAACAGGAGTGTACATTTATGTTACCACACACAGCTTAGGACAGCCTTTAGCATGATATTTTTATTATGACAAGCCTTGTATCTCTTTGTTTCTGATCATACTATATTCCTCATTATAAATGTGGTATGTTAGAATAAGAAAAATATATATATACAATAGAATTATAACAATTCTAAGTAGTAGAAACACCCAAAAGTCCTAGGGCATGATAACCTTGTAAGAAATACATTTTAATAAGAAATCACTCAGAGAGTGTGATTGAATTCTAATTTGTCTCATGATGTACTGCATGTCCGTAGCACACCCAAGAATAGAATCCAGTGTCTTGTCTCTGCCAATGGCCCACACATTCTCTTCCTATTTACACACACCTCCAGAGAAATTACAGAGGAGGAAACTACCCACATTTCACTCAAGATGAAATTTTATGCCTGTTCTTGCCAGAAATGGTGAATTTAAGTCAGTCTACTCAATAGCAGTAATAAAACCAATCCCATTTTGAGAACAGGACTGATATATCATAAAGTGACATTTAGGAAGACAAAAGGTGGTTTACACTAATGCAAGGATATAAAGCCTGTATTAAAGACAAGAAAGAAGAAGTGGGGGGAAAAAATACACAAAATCAAAACCCTGGAGAATATTGTAATGACTTTGACTCTCAAGACAGTTTTGCTTCAAGCATCCTAAACCTTGGTATGGAAGAATATCTATTTCAGCCAGAGCCATAGGGAAGGGGAAGCAAGCAGTGGCTGTCCTTACAGGGGCAAGCTGCCTTGCTAAGTCATGGCTGCTGAGCTACACAATCATATATACTCATGCTGACATCCAAAAATACCGCAGCTAACCAAAACCTTTGGCAAAACACAGTGCCATCTCTCTTCATTCAACTTCCCTCCTACAGAGAGTTACAAAATGCTTTGCACCGATATATATGAAAGGAAAAGGACTTAAAAGGTAGCAAAAGACTCAGGTCATTAAACTGGAGAATATGTCATCACGCTCCCTAAATGTTGATAAACAGACAACGATGGGAAGTCAAAGGGGAAACATTCCCTAAATATTTTACAGAAGGCTGGGGCTCCACAGACCTGCCAGTTTCCTTTGTGATAACTGTCATGAGCTAAATGATAGATAAGAATCTACCACTGCCTAATGGAGAGATGGCAGAAACCTGTGTTTTCATATGAGGAATCCAAGCCTATTAACACCAGCCACTGGCCAAAGTTATTTAAAATTATGGACCATACAGGGATTTCAGCTTCTGTGAGCTTGTGGTTATAGAAGCACAGAAGTGTAAGGGCAGCTCTAACTGCATTAAACAATCATCGTTGTCCACTGCATCCTGCAAGAAGGAGCAAATGCCTCATGTACCAAACAATGCTGAGGCTAGTAGGGAGGAAGTCCCCTAGTCCATATACTGCTCCTTGCATGCATAATACCTTATCCAGCCCATATAGTCCCTACAGGGACATGGAAGCCTCCAGACATGCAGCTGGCACTGATAGTTCTTTACCAGAGAAACCCAAGTGAGCTTGTAATAGCTCACTGACCCTGAGGTTCAGGTGACACTGTCAGAAGGGGACCCTGGATGAGGCAATAAATCCAGTCTCATGAAAACTGTCTCTGACTCTGCAACACTTCACACTAGTTGTCTGCAACTGTGTTTGTATTCAGAAGCCTCATAAAAGCACCAATGTTTGTTAACATCAACATCTGATATAGCTCTGCATGCTATTCTTTATATTTAGCTGTCCTGGTTTCAGTTGGGATAGAGTTAATTTTCTTCCTAGTACCTGGTACAGTGCCTGTGCTTTGGATTTAGGATAAGAATAATGCTGATAACACAGTGATGCTTTAGTTGTTGCTAAGCAGTGTTTACACTAAGTCCAAGATTTCTGCTCCTCACACCACCCCACCAGCGAGTAGGCTGGGTGTGCACAGGGAACTGTGGGGAGAACATTGCCAGGACAGTTGAACCCACCTGGTCAAAGGGATCTCCCGTAATATTTGATGTCAGCTCAGCATATAAACTGGTGGAAAGCTGGCTAGGGGCTGCTGCACAGGAGCTAGCTGAGCATCAGTCAGTGAATGGTGAAGAACTGCATTGTGCATCACTTGGTTTGTATATTCTAATTCTTTTATCATTATCATTATTATTTTCCCTTCCATTTGTCTTATTAGGCAACCTCTACCTCAGCCCATAAGTTTTACTTTTTATTTTCCCTAATTCTCTCCCCTGTCCCACTGAGGGAAAGAGGAAGCAACTGGAGCAAGTGGCTGTGTGGTGTTTAGCTGCTTGCTGGGTTAAACCACAATAGTAGCCTGTTTTTTACAGCCTATTGCATTACTACTACCAGGTCAACAACACATTTCACTACCTTATAAACAAGGCTGAAATTAAGCAAAATCATCATCCTGACACTTTTTTGTACAATACTTAGTAAAACAGGGTTCACAAAAGGTGCTCCTAAAAAGTGATGGCTGGTTCTAATATTATATATTCAAAAGCTACTGGCAATAAAATGCAGTTTCTACTATTAAGACAAATATCTGCAATCAATAATGTTCAAGTTCGGAAACATTGCAGTGTCTATTTTCTTAGATATGGATCACTAGGAATCTTCCTCTATATACCTGTGAAAAACAACATGATCACAATTCACAAAGACAATCCTAGCCTTTGTCGTCTTTTGGCTGGGCTGCAACAAAACACTGTGAAGCTGGGCACAAGTCTCTTGGATTTGTTCACTACAGACAGTCCCCTCTGCTCAGCACTGAGCAAGGACATCAGATCAATCCCACCTTCTCTGTGATGGCTCTCCATAGAGCCGAGCACCAACACAGGGAGATTTCTGGTTCTCATCCAAGGGTCAGACAATCATCACAAGTTGCAATTTAAAAGCAATACATGACAATTCTAATCCTCAAAAGTAACAGAAGTGCCCACTGTGACTGCAAAGATATGTGTGTGTAAAGCATGTTCCCTAAGTGGGACAAAACCAAAGAAGCCAATTAAGAAATAAAGTGACACTGAATTAAGGAACAGCATTAAGAAATACATCCATAACTGCAGATGGATTGTTTCAGGCAACAATATAGTCAGCATTCTGAATACTGGAAGCTCTAGTTACAGGCTTGCTGCTGACCTAGCAAAGATGCTGTTGGGTACCCTGGGAGCATTTACTGTCAAAAAAAGAACACTGATTGCGTAAGTGGAGGCATGCATCTGTCATGAACCTTCCCACTCCTTAGTCTGTTTTGTTACCTCTGGTTTTCTACAAGCTACCACAACACCAAAAAATGTGTGAGAGAAGACACCAGTCTGATGCAATGTATGACCTGAAATCTCTCAGCAGATCCTTTCAGCCCTTCTCCAATGTACTTAAATTCCAAAACACAAACACCAAACTTGTTTTTACTGACTCATTAAACCAATAACCAGTTAAAAGTTACCACTGTTGATTCCACCAGTTTCAAAAGCCATAGAATCATAGAATCGTTAGGATTGGAAAGGACCTCAAGATCATCTAGTTCCAACCCCCCTGCCATGGGCAGGGACACCTCACACTAAACTATCTTTTGAGAAAATGCACAACAGATGCATTACATCTTTTACCCCTCATTTGTTTTTGTTCTAGTTTTTAAAGCAGCTGTTTGCCTTGCCTCTTCTTAGAAAGGGACACCTTCACTACCTGAAAGTGCTGAGCAAAAACCCCAAATACATAGGGACAGGGACCAGCATTTTTGAACATCAGGTAGGCTCCCCTACACTTCTACAAAGAACTGGAGAGCCTGGGAGACCTTCATCACTTTGATTTGTCCTCTCAGTGAAGAAAGATTATGCAGCTGCAGCAATGAACTGAACGCCGCTATTTGGGTTATAACTATGTAGTAACAAGGCTGACCTCCTGACACAAAAGCAGAAGGAGCCATACATACCAGCCAAGCAGCAGCTGGAATAGTGCTGAGATTATTCACAGCCTTTAGTGGGTTCAACCATTTATGCAGGCTGATGAAAGTGAAGTTCAGCTAACCTGACATTTTTAAACATGAGATATTTGAAGATGTATTCAAAATTCAGTTTCAGAACTCATCTATAAAACTATTTTTCTGGGTTTGGGGTGGAATAGGCATTTTACAGACATATGAGGCTGTGAATTGTCAGCAACTGACTATCTCTCTTTTGTGCTACTACATGGCAGTTTTGCTCCCTCAAACTGTCCTTTTTAATTCAAGACAACAGAATTTGGAGAAATATGAACAAATAGTGAGACAACACTGATCAACAGAAGGAGATCATCATACTAAGAACAATTGTTATGGCTGCAATAACCTCTCTTTTAGGACAAAAGACAATTTTAGAGATGAAATGAGATAGTCTCACAGCTCTTCCTGCAGAGCTCCTGCATGCTGAAGGTGGCAATACCCTGGAAGCTCCTCAACTGAGTATGTCATGAAGATCTGAGAAAGCAGATGTGGAGTTCAATAACTAAAGTACAAGCACAGACATGCAGAGAAGAGACAGGCCATGACAGGCCCTAAAAGTAAGACAAATAGAGATGTGTTGAGATTGTGGAAAGGTGGAAGCTAACAAAGGAATATAAGGTTAGAGAAATACACCCAGAAACTAATTTCTATGCAAGGACATTTTGATGGGTAAATTGATCAAGATTACAGAATTTAAAAGAAGCATGTTCCTAAAGGCTCTTTTCAAGAAGGAAGAGAATGGCTAAGGGTAAAATTCACTCCTTCACAGTACACAAAGGTCTAGACAAATGTGTTATTCATGATCTAAATGTTATAATGGCAGTAAATTGCCTCATCTCTAAACTGGCAGCAGTTTTCATTATAACCTCTTACAGATTAAAGTGGCACAGGTAATAGTTAAGCACAGTTAAATGTGTAAAATGTACAAGCTGAAAATGCATAGTTCTGTCGGTTTAGTCATGTTATTTGTAACTGTATTATATATAAAAAACATGGATATAAATGATATTTTGAAGGTGACAGTTTCCCTAAAAGGGAAAATGAATTAAGGAAAAAGGAAAAAAAAAGGAAACTAAATTAAGTTTCCCAGGTTGTTACCTTTGGGTTTGTATTTACTATTTGTTAAAACCTGCAAATACCTGTCCCAGTTTATATGTATCTCACTGAACAAAGATACATGCATCTAAGAAATCACTCCCAGGATGATCTTTATATGGTCCAGAAGTCTTTGGGTGATATCTTTCTTCATTCTTGGGAACTATTTAAGAATCATTTTGACAAAGAAGTATTGGTAGAGAGCAGAAACACATAATGGGCTCCTAAACCTCTCTATGGAGATCTTTGTTCTTGGCACATGAAGGCAATGAATTCTCTTGCTCAGTCACTCAGATTGGTGACTGATCAGCGTTAATAAATATGTAAGTGAAACAAAAAGCTCCAAGTATTTTCAGAATGAAGCTTAACCAGAGAACATTCATCCTCGAATATCAATTTTGCAGATCCCTTACAGCTTCATAAGGGCAAAGAACTATATTTTTAAGAGTTGATGTATTTGTTTTTGCAGGTGGTTAAAACATGACTTCTCAGAATCTTATTAAAACCAATGAATTACATCACATACTCTTAGGAGGAATTGCTAGCTTGTGGTAAGAAGCCTGTTGGGACATTCTGATATTTTATGTAGATATTTTTTTCAGATTACTCCGGTGTGTCTTTGTTAAAACATGTCAAGGTTTGAAATATTAGTTCAGAAAAAAGCTATGTTAAAAATTGCAAGAGATTTTTGTTAAGTGGTATTTTCCTGCTATCCTTAACCACAAGCTCTATCATTTTTGACCTTGACTGGGATTTACACAACAGTCTGACTTCAATGCTTATCACAATAGAGACACATTGCTTAATTAAAAGTTTGGCTAATTGTGTATGCTGGTTAATATTCAAGCATATTTCCACTGCAGAAAATTATGGTTTCTGGTCCCTAGCAGCTATTCTGGCCTGCTCTCTATCCTTTGCAGATGTAATAACAAATCACAGGTCAGAAAACTGCCTAGAGGTTATTTGAAAGGCATATTATATAAATGTGAAGAATAAATAAATAAATATACACAAGCCTGCTGTGGTGGATGTGACTCAGTGTTGCCAATTTGGTTTACTTTGTTCAATGCAGAGATCTCAGTTCTGTTCCCCCTCCCACTAATGTCAGTAGAAAACCATTATTAAACTAAATAAACAATTACTAAACAAAATCAAATCTCCCTGTCAGAAGGGATCTATCAGACCACTGATTTCTCTAAACTCTTGTGCAAGGCACACCAATACAGTGGTGATTTTAATATAAAAGTGAATGGCAACAATGGAAAAGGATTTTTATGCGAGCATGTCTAACAGAGCAAACACAAGAAGATGGCAAAATCAGAACTATGGCCCTTTCCAAGACTTGCCCAATGGGACAGAAATTTTTTGTTTAGAGAGTGGCACAACACAAATAGTTCCCTATTCTCAGCATCACAACTTAAGCAGAAAACTCTCCTGTAGGGATTTGCGATGTGGAGGCCAGAATTCTGCACTCTGGAGCACTTCTGTCCAAAGGATGACACTGTTCGGCATGTATGCAACTTGGTTTGGAATGGAAACATTGGCCTGACCACATTAAAACACTCAGAAGCAGCTCTGCAGTGACATTTAGCAGACGCACTGGCACTCAAGTTATTGACAAGCTGCAGAATAAATAACAAATTTATAAATAGACACCCAGCATGGATACCCAGTATGGGTAAGACATTTAGCTGCAGCTAGTTATAAATAAGCTTTTAATAACACAGTGATTTTGCATTTACCCATTTCTAAACATTAGTCAAACCATTTGAGAAGCCAAGTGTACAAAATAATCTCTGCAAGCAAAGCATCCCTTATTAAAGCATAGGAAATCAAATTGCAGAGTTATTGTATATTTAAAAAACACATGAAGCTAAGCATCAGCATCATCAAAACAATTATCTAGTTATGGTTGCTACACATCTTTGGGTGCAAAAGGAACACAACTAGCGAAACACAAACCAAGATGTCACTTATACTCTACCCCTTAAAAAGACTGCTGAATTCTTGAGAACTTAATGCCAAACAGAATTATGTGGGAATTGGCTCTGGTACAAAATCAACCCACAGACAAAAACTACTTTTGGTCAGATAAATGTATATTGTAGGAGTTAAATCTAGTGAAAATAAAGACACATAAAACTGAATGTTTTGCACCCTTCTAATTAAACATTGTGGTTGATCATACCTAATGACTCTTGTATATTAAGTATAATCACTTAAACAGAATCAGATTTGGCTCCTGGGAGTAAACCAAGCCATACAAATTAAGCTGTACCCAGTTACAAACAAAGAAAACAAACAAAAATCCAGGGAAGAGTCTGAATTTTTATGGGGATGTATAGAACAATCTTGAGGACCCACCTTTTTTAGATAAGCTGTCAGTGTGCAACAGGTTAATGCTTCGTTAATTGCTCCAAGCAGATTCTTAAGTAAAGGGAAATACTGGAACTTTTAACAAGCCAGCACTTAAAGGACAGAGAAGTAATTACAATGTTTGTAATAGCTGGGTACAAGGAGAGCAGACATTCCTGAAACAACCAGAAATAGGAGTCTTCATTTTGCATGCTGCAATTGACTGCCTTTGCAAAATGAGCCTCTAAACATAAGATATGCATGGAACAACAGGAATTAAAAGGAGAACCAGAATCTTTGGGGACCATCTCAAAGCAATGATACCACACTGTGCTGAATGTAGATTGTGCATGTGTGATGACCAAACTTGCACAGTAATTGCAAATGATTCTCATTCAGTATTCTGAAAGTATCTGCACCATATGCCCTATAAGTAAATAGTCTTTTCATGTGATGATACTGGGACAAGCAGACCTCCAGCCACCAGATTTATATGTAAGCATAAGAGCAGAGTGTTCTTTTCCTTCACCTCAACTTTCCATCTGAATGGAAAAACACTGCTGACCAGAAATAAGTAGCACTGGAGACCAAGCTAATGAAAACAGAGGTTAAAACAAGGGTAAATTTATGTCTTTTAATGAATGCTTGGAGCTGAGCACAAGCCTGTAGCTTCAAGCAGTGTTACTATTGTCATAGCCAAACTGCAGTTCAATTTTTGTCTTACCAGATGGACACCTCCATCTAGGTTCTTTTATGTTCTCCATTATTGCATTTCCTGAGCATCTCACAGTTTTAATTTTATCTATCTACACAACTTTTAAGTGAGTCATTCTTTACCTAGTGGCTGTTCAACCCAACACAGAGTACTGGGAGGGAAGAATACTTTTCCCCATGCATTCGCTAAGCTGAGGATCTGGGCTCAGTCCTGCACACCCACTCTCAGACTCCAGTAACCTGCTAATTCAGCTGCATAATTGCAAAGCTTTGATGGCAAAAATGGAGAGTACCTGTCCTCCAGCCTTATCTGGAACTTCATAGTGTGAGAGCACTCTTCTGAGCAGCGGAAGACCTGACTTTAACCCATTTCCAACTGAATCCTTACCTCACATTTCCTAGGGGTGAAATCAGTGCTCTCTCTCCAACAGGGAAAATTTAAGAGCCCTAATTTCAATAACATGCTTTCAAGCTGTGAATGCTGGTCTTATAAAGCTGGTCCAAAGAAGTAATGAAGCTCTTTGGCACAGGCAAAATTACAAGCAAACCCTGTCTTCAGGATTTTCAGCAGCCGATTGGGCACATCCCCAGTCAGCATGCTAGCTGCAGTGAATACTATACAGAATGTGTATAAAATAAGGTAATGCTGAGTTTCACAGCACTGAGCACTTTGTGGTTTTAGGCCAAACAAATTAAGATCAGACTTGTAAAACAGCTAAAGCACCCATTATACAGGCTTGCCCTTTTCTTACTCTTCCTTGAGCATCTGCTCCTGGCCCTGCTGGAAGCCAGGTACATGGCTACATGGGCAAGAAAACTGTTGTTTGGTTTAAATCAATGCAGGTGCTTTATGACTGCAATTTGAAATGACTCACTTTAATAGTTGAGCTCCTCAGACACTCCTGTGGTACATTATCTTTGCAGTGGTATCTCTCCCCAGCTGTGTTCTCAAGGTAGCTACCTGGCATTTGGTTGTTCCCAAAATGAGCCCATCTAGTCCATACCCATAAGCTCAATGTTTAAGCACTGTCAGCATCCACAAGCTACATGTTCCTGTCATACCTTCACAACCTGCTCAGTTTGGTGATCTCCAAACACACTTCCTCCTCTGTGTGTCAGCAACCCTCTCACTGGACACAGCATCCTGCATCCCCTAAAGGCAGTTAGAGAGGAACAAATCCCACTACAGTGCCTTTCATATCAGCCATTTGGAGTGGGGTTCTTAATCTTCTGTAATATTCTCTCCCTTCCAGACTTGAATATACATGGTAGTGACTATGAGGAGGTGGATAAGAGTTGAAGGAAAACAGGGGTAGAGGCTTTGCATCTATGATTCTTCAAAACTGATGTTTGGGTACTTGCTTGGGACACAGGATTCCATCATTGGGTATGCCAAAGAAGAGAAAATATGCCAAACTTTAATACCCAGAACAGTAATAGTTATAAGCTGTAGGCTATAGAGTCATGTGTCAGCACTCTGGTTCAATAAATATTTAATTATTCCATATAAATTGGCACTATCCCAACAAGAAAGCACAAAATAATACCTGCTGGCATAATGCATAGTGCACTCTCATGGGTGAGAAGAGAAGCACTATCGGCTCCTCTTTGGTCAAGAAGGGAGCTGAATATGGGTTTCTACATCCTTTGAAAATGCCCTAACCAAATAGCTTCTTCATAAGGAAAACTGTATCAGCAGTACTTTTACACACATTGAAGAAGTCTAGCTATGGTCTTATTCACGGAAAAGCAATCATGATTCTGAACCTTAATCAGGATAAGGTATCTACATCTATCTTTATGAGGCAGATTTTAAGGGAATGACATCTTGCCCTATATTTGGAATTCATTACTTGTTAGTTTATAAGTGTGTTCTGGGTTTTGTGGAACTTAATCCTGGACATCAATTTCCTCCAAGGAGTACACCACAGGATGTGGTCCTTAAATGATACCTGGTCATGGTGAGATACCTCAGACAATGTAATTCCGAGTTCCCTGTTTTGACTCAGTTCTTAAGTCCTCTTCTCAAACCTCACAGTCCTTCAAGAAGTACCCAGAATAGGAAGGAATTATGCAGCCTGCTGTCCCCAAATCCTGACTTAGTATTTTCATTAATAAATAAATCTTGCAGAGTAGTTTCCAGGAAATTCTCTATGTACATGGGGATAAAAAGACATATGGCCTGTACTCTCAAGACTAATTGCCTTCCACAGCGACACAAGGCTTTTTGTTTTGGAAACTGAAATATTTCATACCTCTAAGTACAGCTCCTTTGAGAAGAGTTGGAGCCAACTAAATATTTTCTTTCTCAAAAGACCATATTTGTTATTACAAACCAACATTCATTGTTGCATGGACACGTACTGCTTCCAGCTCCAGGATCCCCAGCATAAGCATATTGGTCTGTTGAAGCAAGTCCAGAGTAGGTCACAAAGATGATCAGAGGTCTGAAGCACCTCTCCTAGGGAGACAGGCTGAGAAAGCTGGACTTGTTCAGCCTGGAAAAGTCCAGGGTGACATCAGAGCAGCTCCCGATGCCTAAAGAGGCTGACAAGGAATCTGAAGAGGGGCTTTGGACAAGGGCTTGTAGGAACAGGAGAAGGGAGAATGCTTTTAACCAGCCAGAGGGGAGATTGAGATTAGATATTAGGAAGTTCATCAGGATGCATGTGGTGAGGCACTGGCACAGGATGCCCAGAGAAGCTGTGGTTGCCCCATCCCTGGCAGTGCTCAAGGCCAGGTTGGACACGGGCTTGGAGCAATCTGCTCTAGTGGAAGATGTCCCTGCCCGTGGCAGGGGTTGGAACTGGATGAGCTTTGATGTCCTTTCCAACCCAAACTATTCTGTGATTAGCTACAATGGCAACACTGCTGAGGAAGAGCAGATCACAAAGGTCATTTTAAAACCTTCCCTGCCCAGGGAGGTTGTGAATGCTCCATCCCTGGCAGTGTTCAAGGCCAGGTTGGACAGAGCCTTGAGTGATATGGTTTAGTGTGAGGTGTCCCTGCCCATGGCAGGGGGGTTGGAACTGGATGATCTTAAGGTCCTTTCCATCCCTAACTATTCTATGATTCTATGAAAGAGTGAGGGAAAGAAAGGCAGAGAAGCTGGAAGCTCTTGTTACTATATATGATTAAACATGGGTAAGTGGTTTTTGGAACAGGACTGAATAAACTGTTCTCCAAGTCTACAGAAAATTGAAGAACTAATGGGCTCTAACTGCAGTTAGAGAAACTCCACTTTCTTGTCAGGAAAGACTTTCCATCAGTGAGGAAATAAGTTTTCCTGGAGAAGTTGTTTGCTTTCCACAGTGGGAGGTTTTAAAGGACAGGTTAGACAAACATGTCAGGAACAGTTCAAAAACAGTGGATCTGGCCTTGGGCAAGAGACTGAACAAGATTTGTTCAGGTTTTCTTCAGAGCTATTTTCTGTATCTCCCACATCACAACTACTAGTTGGACTTTTTCACTTTTTACCTGATATGTCACATTCCCTGCTTGCTGTACAATATATATAAAACAAATGCAAGTCTTCACAGATAGCACCTAGTAAGCAATTTTAGTGAAGACCAAACTTGCCCCAAACATTGTTACATTGATTTTGAAACTATCCACCAATTTAAGTTGAGTTTTGTCAAGTGATTTTGTCAACCCTAACACCCACCCATCAAAATTATTTTGGTCTATGATATTTATATCTTTGTCAGATACATTGTCACATACATTTTCTTTCTGTGAAATGCAATAGTCTGAGCTTAGGTAACACTGCATTCTGCATCTGGAAACACTGATGTCACTTATCGTTTGAATGACCAAAGCTGTTAATGGTGGAGTAAAAACTATGAAGGATGTGATGTTTAGATGCATAAGTCATAACAAAATATTTAACAATTTCATGAGGACCAGGAACTTCTTCAGGGTCAATATCTGAACAGTACAAAGTCTAACTAGAAGGATGCAAGTAAAAAAAATGGGGAGAAAACGGGACAAAAGTTGTTATCACTAAAACCCAACACGTTTTGTTAATTCTCTTGTTTGTAGCCATGGCTTGTTACATGGTGTCACTCATGCTAAAAATCTGGATACCAGTGGTTCTGGCTCACATGTGGTGAGCTCATATAGTCCCCTGACTTCATTTGCTTTTGCAAAGGCCATTCAAAATGACAGACTCTGAGTTTGGGAGATGTGTCTTCCGAGGCACTCACTGAGAACAACAGGAGACTACAGAATGGATCATGAGCCTTTCATCTTTCTTAATTTATGACAATCCCATCCCAGTACACTGTAAGAACTAGCATGAGTTTGTTACAAATCACTCAGTTTAGAGGCTAACCATCCCTGTATGGCAAATCTGTTGCAAACAACAATCTAAACAGTTGTCTGTTATTGTAAAATCTACCGAGAAGCAGATACATCAATATAAGGAGGGGTCACAGGACATCTGACCTGGACAGTGAAAGCTGTTTTCTCTTTTTATCAGCCATTCAGAATGGAACAAAAATACAGAAAAAGAACCAATTTGTACAGAAAATCACTATATAAGCAACCAAGGCAGGTTTCAAGTGGAAAGCACAAAGAGGATGACTTCTGACTGGATGATAATATTAGGGCTTTCATTGCAGAGGAACACTGCATGAGTGAGGGGAGGATTTTTCTTTCCACATTTGGGACATGTAATTGAGAACGGAAAAGGAAAGTACAAAACCATCATTTCCCATAACAAATAGGCCATGAATAAGAACTTGTGATTTATTAGATTATCCAGTTACATTTTCATAAGGCAGTTTCTCACAGAAAGCAAAGCACTCTCTTGGATTTGTACAGCAGCTGGTACATTCTGTATGTACTAATCACTTCTGACTCGGAACTGCCGATAGTATGATGTGCTGTTGAAAGGAAAAGAACAGCCTACACTTCAGTCTGTTTTGCCTGCAGTTGGACCCTTAAAACCGATATAAGTATGATTTTCAAAGGGACTAAACATTTTGTGCTCTCATTACACCAATGAAATGTATGGATAGAGAGCAAATCTGACAACGAGGGTACGGTGAACTCTCATTGCCAGCAGCCTGGATTGAAATGGATACTCCAGTTTCTAAGCAATAGTTTTCTATTGCTTTGCTTTGCTTTAAATCAGAACATTTTCATAACGCAAACAAAGTTTGGAGTTAGCCCTATATATTCTGCCATTCATAGCATAGAACTTGGAGTTTAAATTCCCCTTGACAAAGCCAGCAACACACCTCTTAGACAGTAATGAGGTTAAGAAAGATGTGGTTGAGGGTCAAGTACTTTTATGAGGCTGGAATGAAAAGACAGTCTGTGATCCACTGTCTTTGTCAGATGCATCAAGGGCTAACATGCTGGAATACCCTTCCACCATTTAAAGCATATAGGTTTGTGGGAAAAAAGACATATTAGCTAGCTGTGTCTTCAAACTGGGACTCAAATGTTAAAGCATTCATGAGATATATCCTATGTTAAGACTAATTTGTTCTGATTTCACTCAATCAGAATGCTTGTTCTCATTAATTCGGTAAACTTCTTTTGCTAATTAATTTTTATAATAAATTTCTTCATTCCTTCAGAGAGTTTTGTTCTAGCTGCCTGCAATTCTGATCTATCTTTGTTAAGAATCACATGCGAGATGTCATGTAGAACTGCAATTTGTTCTGGTTTTACAGTTATAAGAAAGAGGAAAGCTCTTTAAAATAGTCACGCCTATATGGGAAGTGCTTTGGAGCAACTTTTAAAACTTGAAATTCCTTTCTTACCATAACAACAATGGAATTTTTTTATACATTTCCCTCATCTTTGATGTTGGTCTGGAGATTTGCAGTTTGCAGTCCATGCCCACTCTATTTCTGTCTCGCTGTTTAAGCACAGAGCAATTCGTTGCTTGGTTCTGTGGGGTTTGTTTTGTCTTTGAAGTACAAACATGGTGGGAAACAATTAATTCAGATTGCTAGTTTAGTTAATGATAATCTGGAAGCAGACAGAGGCAGATTGGAGCTGGTGATGACAAAAAAAAAAGGGTTTGAATCCTTCCAGTGGCTACAGAAGAAGAGCAAAGGTGGATAAGCTTCTTCTAGGTATCTCTTCCTCATACAGAGACCATTTCGGTTGACATCTCTGTGCACTCAGGTTATGGAAAAGTTCAGGCCAATGTCAGTCCCAGGAAAATGAAAAGTCTGAATAAGATTTTTACACAGGATACAATCACTGCAACATTAATAGCCTCAGTGGTCATTAGCAAGTAGAGGAGATATATTCTCTTTAGGGGGTAATCACAGACACCAAGCATCAGGTTAAGCACAGCAAGGATAAGAAGGAAGTTTTTGCTTCCCTTTGAAGGATAGCAATTGAAAGGATGAAGAAGTCAGAGACTTATTCAAGGTCAGAGAGGTAACACTATGCATCTCCCATATCCTAACCTAATCCCTTAATTAAGGACATTCTTTCAATATTATAAATCATTGCATGGCCTTTCACAGGCTTGAGACATCTCACATATATATTCTAATTCTTAATCTGTTAAATTACCTCTTGGTTTTTCTGCAGATTTTCATGGTCTGTAGCAGATGTTGTCTTCTCCCATTTCTCTGCAACTTGATTTGCTTCTTCTATTTTTTGCTCATAGCTTTTCTGGGAATTTAGCAGTGTCACTTCATAAAACTCTTGAATATCTGTAAAGAGGAACAAGTAAAAGATTACTTGACATGTTGGCTTTTGAATCCCTGGTGGCTTTCTTTGGCTGATATATACTTACAGACTGTCATCACAATGATAAACACGTATTACATTTCTAGCAGAACACACTGCTATGCAAAACTGTTTTCTAAAATGTCAATGAGATTCCTGAGGTACAGTCCATTTTAAAGAGGTTTTTACAAATAAATAAATATGTAAAAACATGCACTCCTGAACAATATAGGTAGAACAAACCCTTCTATAGGTAGAAGTCGCTGATTGTTTTAACTAGTAAACTAGAAACCTGCAGATGTAAAATACCCTAAGAGAAGCTGTTTGCTAACACCCACCCTAGACACCTCAGTCACTCCCAGCCCTATCTGCAGGTGCATTTGGGAGTACTTTTAAGCAGGATGCATAACTTGAAGGAAGACTTTGTGTATTCATAACTTCAACCTGTTGACAGTCAGAATTGGCTAATTAATATTGTGGTTTAACCGAGAGTAATCAACAAGCCAGGTCTTAATATCCTGTTTAGATGTTTTTATCACACTGATTTCCATGGACTATAACAGATATACAAGATCCAGCAGCGAAAACACCTTCAACTGAAACCTGTCCATACAATGACAGGAGAGGAAAAAAAAAAGGTGTTTCCTTTCCCTGAGATAAGAAGTTTTTAGTCAAACAGTCACAAACAGGAGGTGAGACACTGTCTAAGATACCTGACTCACCAAAGAAAATAACATGATTTTAATCAAGTACAATGAGCTTTCTCCTGGATAAGAAAGAAGGAGAAACATTACAGCTACCTGGATACCCCCTGCGATTTCAAAGGGAGGACTGTTCATAAAGACTACCATGATTCCAGTAAGTAGCTCTCTCTAATGAGTGCTACCTAGGGCATAAAGAATGTGGGAAAGCATGACCCTGAACAGATAAGTGTCAGGAAATCAGAAAAGGGAACAGAGAAATCTTTGTGGTATTAAGTGAAGAACTTATAAAGAATATTCAAGGTTATTGTGCATATACAATATCTTTCATAAACATTTGTGACCGTGCTTTTTATTTTCTATTTTGTGAAGAAGTGTTAAGCTTGCATGTTACCTTAAGTTAGACTGGATTAATACTAGCCCCAAGGTAACCAGAAAATCAGAAAACACTTCTGAATTAAAGATGTACTAAACCTATACCTGAGAATATCAGGAGCCAAAGCACTCCAGCATGCTCCAACGTGCCTAAAGGTAAAGAGTATGCTCCCCATGAAAGCTTCTTTAACCAAAGGGACAAATCTTCCAACATTAGTGATAGAGCCTGCCTGGCAAAGAGGAAAATACTGTGATCATGTCTGGGTAGCCAAGGATTTTGTCAGACAGGGTCAGATGTCACATCTGGGACAGGAAGGCATTGGTTCTATAACTACAATAAATTACATTCTCTGGAACTACATCTGCATTCTCTGTTACATGCTCTTTCACAATGGGAGGCTGAATCGGATTGCATGTGGCAAGCAGGACTGAAGGAGCAGGAGGAGGCACAGAGGAGCACACAGCAGAGGTACTCTGGTTTTCTCCATCTTTCAAGGACCAGTCAAAAGTAGTGAACTGTCTGACATATTATATACTCTATTTCTCATGTACAGTAGTAAAAATCAGAAATCTTAACAGTAATAACAGTGATCCATAAGCAGTAGATACTAACTTCCATTTCACATATACATCTGCAAGAATTTAGATTTCATATTGCTAAGAACATTTAATTTCACCAGGAATTAAAAGTAGGACCTACTTTTAAAATTAAAATCTATAGGACAGCTGGAATGAGAATGGAAGTTTCACCATTCTCAATGTGGGGAATTTTTTGTCATTTTGAATGCTCATAGTGCAATTGCAAACAGTTGTAATATATGGTTCGATGCCAGGTCAATTTGTATTGCAACTGCAAGTAAAATATATCAGGCTAATATGTAATTATCTCCAGATAAATACTTTGCAGAAAGAAACTAGAAGTTGCCCTCTGGCAGTGGCATTCAGCTGGCATAGCTGTCATGATCAAGGTATTAACTGGGTTGACAGTAGTCAGTCAAGGAACAGCAGAACAGCACTTCTGGTCTAACTTTAAAGACTGTCTTAGTGTTTCCATTAAAAATAAAGTGAGAGCCACATTTGCATATGTATGCACGCGTGCAAAATAAATATCAAAACCTCAAGCCTTTTTGTAGAGGTTCTTATCTATTCTGAGGATGCCGTGGGTTGCTTTCACTAGAATAATGATCACTGGTGTGCAGAGGAAAGCATTTCAGTGTACTTATGTGGTTACAGAAGAAAGCACAGAGGATTCACTTAGTCAGTTGCTTTGTTATTCCATAAGCTAAAATTGCCACTTCTATGGAACAAGGGCAACCAGCAACTTGCAGTCAATCAAGGTTAGCAGAAAATAGGATCTGTAATTTGCTCTGAGTAAAACCCGCTCTACTGAGTTATCTCCATTATGGCAGAGGAACAATCATACTAGGAAGGGGAAATGGCTGAATACTACTGAGGATGGGGAAAGAGGTGTAAAGGAGGTGATGGGATCAAGCAGCTGTAGAATCAAGCTTAAAACCAAGGTCATAAAAAGTAGTTGTGAGAGCATAACTGGCACATAAAAGGACCAAAGTACAATCTGTCATGTAGTGGTGTCTTACAGGAAAATAATTCAACAAAGAGGCTAAAACCTTAGAGAAATTAAACCTGTACCAAGTACTTCTTGGTAGTATATTCCTTCCCTTCCATGAAAACAAGTTCAGATTTCATTTAGAAATAGCATGAAGAGCTCTGTGAGTCAAAACACCTCTCCAGATGAACTGTTTGTACCTCTGCATCATTCCAAACATTTTGTTAAGCAATTAAGACATATTTGTTTAAAAGCATCTGTGAATCTCAATGGATTTTCAGTTCAACTGAATCTGTTCATTTACTACTTAAGAGATTACTTACTCTAATAAAATCCACTTGCTCTTCTTTTAGCTTAGCACAAATGTTTTGTCAATTTTGCTGTATGAATTGCATACAAGAAATTCTATATATTCTAATATGAAGTAATCCTAAAGATACCATGATATATTCTATTTTGGATTATTCCATCAAAAGGAAAGTGGGAAAACATTTTCCCTACATTAACACGGTAGAGAACACCACAGTATCACTTTAAAATGCCCACGTCAAGTTACTGTATATCACTGCATCTGTGTTCTGTAGGAAAGCTCCAAGAACTGCCTTTCTTAAACACGTGTGCAAGAGTGAGCAGGCTCTGACCTTTATCAATATGCCATGCAGTGCTTTCTCTTAATAAAGCTGGATGAACTTCTTAGCATGAAGTCTTATTTTGTTTATACAGTTTAAACAGTTATAAACATAACAATTATTTAGGCTCAAATTTGAGCTGTGTTCACACTTTTTTTCTTAAAGAAAATATAAACAAAAATAACTTTAACAAAGAATAAGAACTGGAGAAGACACAACGCCCTAATCGCATAAAAGAGCAACTCTTCTTCCAGACAGCAGCTACACTGAAAGAAAAATGTGTGATGAGACAAAGCTGAACAAGCTGCCTAAATTCTGCCATTTCCTGACTCTTGAGTGATTTGTGTTACAGCCTTATGAACATTATTCCAGTAGAATTTCTGTCCCAATTTACATTCACCATAATATCCATTCATCATAGGAATATTTTACAGCTCTCATGGCAGAAGGATTAAATAATACAAAAAGGCAAAAATGTTGACTAGGCTAAACTACATTCTGTCTTCTGCAACCATAGGCTTTTGCCAGCATTCTAATGAGGAAAAAATTAGATAAAGCAATACAATGCCTCATTCATCTCTAAACACTTCAGCACCAGAAAGACAGAAATCGAAGGGAATTCAGGCAAAGACAGATGATTAAAGGTCTGAGATGACTAACTTTGAACAAAGATTAAAGGAAGAGAATAATAACATGCACTTTCATACCTCCTTTCATTTCAAAGCAAACCAAACATTAAGAACCATATAGTGTTGGCTGAGAAAATTACACAAGGCCTCAAAAAGAAGCAGACTAGCAGGGTTGAACTGCAGAGGCACACAGGCAAGCACACCAGGTACATCCACCCCTTTGTGATCAACGACCCACTTACAGGGGGTTGCTTCAGAATCAGCAGCAGCTTGGGACATTATCCCATTTTTTAAAGTTATTTTTGCAGGGAAGGGTAGATGCAGCTGCACAAGCAAATATGAAGCAATTCACCAGTGTGCTAGATGAGAGCCATCCATTCCTAGGAGCCTTCTTCTTTACTCAAGATGCTCACTTCACTAGAAGCATTCAAAGTCAGAAGAAAAGAGAAGTTAGCCTTTGCTCCTGTTTATATACCTTAGTGCTCTTCTGATTACTGACCCATCTTCAGCTGTGTAAATCAGCATAATCCACCTGGTAGCCTCAAAGCTGGGTAAAACATATGAGGTAGCTTTGGCATCTCTATGATTTTCACCTACACAGAGAAGCACTGGAAGGTACCAAATGCATCTCAGTAATTTCATGCACATTCAGAGACTTAACCATCAGGGCACATGCATCCTAGTGCACTGAGCAGCTAGCATTGCACCAGTATATCTCTTTTAACACCAGCTGACCTGTAGCTGCGCTTTGTATGTACCTAATTGATGCAAAGGGTTAGGAATTAAGGATATCAAAAGATGGATTTTCCAAGGTAGTACAAGGCTCAGCTTGAGCTGCTACAGGTTTACAATGCAGCTACACAGTGAGGATTGATTTGCAGGGTACCAAACACAAGATTCAGAAGAGACTGGGCATATAGAAAACCAGCACATGAATGGGAAGATCTCTTGTACTTCTTTTGCATTAAAACAAATAAGGTGAGGAAGAGGAAAGTCTGTATTGCAGTAACAAACAAGCCAATACCAGGCTTTATGATACCATCTATGTTTTATAGAACACAATTAAGCTTAAAAGGATAATCTTGTACATCACTTGGCCTGAAGTTGTACTGCATGTGTCAGCACACGCTGCCTCCCCAGTGACTTGACAATACATGTGGCTACTTGTAACAGAGCAATGCAAACTACTCCACACACTGAACCTCATCCAAAGCCCACTTCCAGACACCTACCCACCACAGCATGTTTTGACCTCCAGCAAGAGAGTATGCTCTGCTGAGGGCTGCTCCAATAGCTGTTACCTTCATCTGTGCTTAGCAATGAGAGAGGATTTTCTTGTGCCACACATCTTGCTACCAGCTCTCTTCACTTTATGTCCTGAGACTATTTAGAAATGGCACCAATATTCTGGTATCTGCAGTAACTGTTTGTTGCTCCTGCAGATAGCTGTACATTTCTGCAATTAGCTGTAACACTATTAACAACATAGAATCCCATTACCCAAGAAATAAGTTCTCCATGCATCATATTTCTATAGACACATACTGGGAACTGGAACAAATATTCTGTAGGATAAAAAGAAAGGAGCTGGGGTTTTTTTCCTCTTCTTTCTAGAGATCCTTAGCCATGGAATTAATTTTTCCTGTGCTGTGCCCGTACCCTGTCTTGCTTTGCAATATAGCTCCCATCTGTTTTTCCAGGGCATTCAGGGACAAGGTAGAATGGGGGTCTAAGGCAACACGCAAACACAAGCTGTTTCCTTTCCAGGAAATTTGGGGCAGTCTTTTTGCCTATGTGTAGGATACTGTCTGATATGTATCTTTAAATGTTGTGTAACCCAGCACAAATGGCTACTGTCTGGCAGAAGACTGCAAATCAAAATAAAGTCAATTGTTACAGGGCTCTTCCTGCAAGTCCTTTTATTTTTTGACTAAGGGAACATTACAGTGTACATCTAAATGGCATCATTTATATCCCAGGGAGCAGATTATGCTGGGTCAGCTTCAGCCATCTGGTCTGAATTATTAGGTAGGAATAAGGAGGACTGTGCAGGATGTTGTTCAAGAAGGAAAACTGATTCACGCAGTAGAAGTAGCAGGGAAGTGATCAGAGATCCCACCAGCCTGCCAGTAAAGGGCTTTAATCGCCCTGCCCATGGAAGCAGTCCAAAGAGAGGTTAAATAACACACTTCACCAAATGCAACTATGTTTTGTGGGTTTTCTTCAAGTAAAATGTTTCCATATTGAGCAAAATAGCCATTATGGAGATGGAAAAGTAAGAGAAGAAAAAAACTGAGCTTGAAATTGGGTACGTTTTCAACTAAAGCAGGACTAAGGCACAGACCCTAGGTGAGAAATGGAAAAACTCCAGCTGTCAAGCTGGTACACAGCTTTACAGTCATGGTGAGCCCAAACCTGCCTCCATTAGCATCCCTCAGTGCAGCAGCAGTCAAAAACACCTTCCCACTTCAGCTGTATCTCATCTTCATATATATGCCATGGGTCTGCAGTAGTAAAGGTGTTGTGAGATTCCACAGTACCAGAAAAGCTCAAGGATTATCTTTTGCAATTGGCAGGAGTAACACCAAGATATATCCATTCAAAATGAAATTTAGGAGCCCTGTGGCAAGGTTTTCAAACATAAGCATTAGAAACATAGATGCCAACCCAATAGCAAGAGTTACTGCAGGGGGAGAGAACAGGTTCTTTGTTCAATGCGGGCAGTGAAATGGCACAGTGCAAGCCAGGGAAGCATTCTTCTGCCAAATTTCTAGTTGATAAATGTTTCTAAATCTATTAAAAGCAATGTACTCTGTTAGAATATGTACCAAGGTAGTCAGTAAAAATACAGTTACTAACCTGTTGTGAATCTTGAGCTTCAGGAAACCCCTTCTATTTGGCCTTGATAACTAGATAATCCTTCCAACCTGAACTCTATAACGATCCTATGGTCCTTTAGGCTGTAAGCTCATTGAGGCAGGACCAATTACTAAGCAGGTACACACCTGAGCTAAATTACATCTTTTTATTGAAAAATCTCTAAAACACTCGATGTAATAAATTGCTAAATGGTTAGTAATTAATGACTTTGCAATAGTAATTTATAAGTATAGGTGGAAAAATGGTTTTGAGTACTTTTAGTTTTGCTGCACAATAGTGTCGTGATTGGTTTTTGCTGTATAACCAAAATACAATCAGAGGTCTCCAAAACTTCTCAGCAAGGAATGTTTGCCTCGAAGGCAGTTATCCAAAATCCAGGGAGAATAAAATATTCAATACAGATTGCTGTGCACAGAGAAGACAAA
This sequence comes from Melopsittacus undulatus, assembly GCF_012275295.1. NCBI lineage: Eukaryota > Metazoa > Chordata > Aves > Psittaciformes > Psittaculidae > Melopsittacus > Melopsittacus undulatus. Next base: position 6,091,259 of record NC_047528.1, on the reverse strand, counting down.
ATAATTGCTGCAGCCCTCTCTATGTAAGTGATACTTATGTTAACAAGTAGAAACTAGAAAACAATAGTCAAGCAGTAAAGCCAGTATTTAAACCTGTTCAGTGATGATATTGACTATATTACTGCAGTTTTGGCTATATAGTCTAACCTCATTCATAAATAAGTATTGCAGTCTGCATCTGAGTATTCACCATTGACAATATGTTATGGTTAACATCTATGGTTGCTCATTGTGTTTTCAACAGAACAAGTAAAGAAACTGTGAGACAGGTTCAGTAATGCACAGAAACACAGTTGAAAGTGGGCACAGCAGATTAAATTAGCAAATGCCACACTCAGATCTGCTTATTCTGCTTCTGAAGCTGAGGATGCACAAAAGCAGAGCAGCAAACCCCAAATCCTGTGGTGAGCTTTCATTTTAAACATGCTAGCCAGGGGGCTTAGATCAATGCTCAGTCTGGGAGAGCCAGAGCAACACCATGAGCACACACTGGCTGCTTTGCACCTCTGGATAACCAGGCATATTATTGAACCTCTTCCAGGATTTTTCCTGATAGAAAACTATGTAAACAGAAAGTGCTGTTAATTTTACTATGTGTTCAAAAGTGACAGCTAAGGAAGCATTAGGAGGCCAAGGCAAGGTTTGCTCTGCTTCAGAACAGACCTTATAAAAATGACAGTTTCCTTTGAAAAGTGATGGTTCACATCCAGCCATATCCAAGTTCTTTTCCTATGAGCTTAAACCCTCAGCTTTTGTTTTCAGCATTGTGTATCTCTCTGCATGCAGCATAGAATCATTTAGGTTGGAAAAGACCTTTGAGTCCAGCTGTTAACCCAGCACTGCCAAGCCCACCACTAAACCAGCACCATATCTACACATCTCTTTAATACCTCCAGGGATGGTGACTCCACCACTTCCCTGAGCAGCCTGTTCCAATGCTTGACAATAACATGTACCTTTGGGAAGAGGCTTTATTCTTTGTGTGGAGTGCTGGATGCAAAGCCATTACCAGGGAGATTTTTCCCTTGTTTCTGTGCAGCAGTTAACAGTTATTATTGTTCATTTCTGATCCTGTCAGAGGATCACGCAGCCCCACTGTGGGTCACAGAAGTTATGAGCAGACTTTCATCTGAATGGTTGCAACGCGCACTTAAACAACTGCACAAGAGAGTTTAATAGCGAAAAACTGTTCAGTTATATAACTTGTTTAATGTGTGATTTTGTTTGGTGCTCAAGTGCTCAGGATATGATTTAAGTAAGGACAATTAGGGAAAATTGTCAAAATTTTACTGTAAAATGAGATACCAAAACTGCAGGTATATTTTCATGTCTGAAGCAAGAGTAATAAGTAAAAAAGAGATTATACATTTTCTCACCTTTTTTTTGCTTTAATCTTGGAAAGGAACCAGCTGCAAAGCTAATTTCCCTCAGAATATGGAGGGAAGTATTGCATACCAGACCAGAACCAGAAAATGATGCATTATTCTATAATCCTTTCCAAATCAGATTAGTTTTATATAGACTTTTCCACCACAGCTGCACATAAATAGGTTGGGAGTAGGTAGGATAAATGGAAGATCAAGTGCTTAGATTACATGCCTTGGGACCTACAGGCTATGAGGTACTTGCAGATACTCAACAGCACAGTCAAGGGTCACCCCTATCAGATACTTCCCACAAGCAGCCAGTTTGCTGAAACTCAGAAGGATTTGGGTTCCCATCCTGTGCCCTCAGGTGTTTGGCTCCATTGCACAAGGAAGCACAAGCAGCTGGGGCTGTGCAGAAGGCAAAGGGGTCAAGTTATGGCATTTGAACAGATCTACAACCCCACAGTGCCAGCCCAGGTTGATAGGACTCAGTGCACGTGTTCCCCCAGGGCGAGCTGTTGCAGCCTTAGGGTGAGCACAGCAACCCTGGGGGGAGTTAGGAATAGAATGATGAAGTCACCTCAGGATTAACCACAGCTGTTCACAGATTCAAGTCACGGACTGTAATCCTTCCTATGCATTCCCTAACTTCTAAATATTTTCTGGTGAAAGCAATTTGGTTTTGAAAATAATTAATTTATTATCTCCTGCACAGGAAAAGATATAGATAGATAGATAGATAGATAGATAGATTAGATAGATTAGATAGATAGATATAGATAGATAGATAGATAGAGATAGCTAGATAGATAGAGATAGCTAGATAGATGATGATGATGATGATGATGATGATAGATAGATAGATATCCTCTAATCAGACATGGCCATTGCCAGAGAAAGAGTCTGCTCTTGCAGAAGATCATTCAAACACACAACAACGCAGTACCAGCATGCCTTCTCCATATTAATAGCTTGACAGAAACCTGAGAAGCACACCAAACACAATTGCAAAGGCCCTTAAAACTAGATGGAGAGGACATCCCCCCAGTCTACCTGACACAGTGCCCTAAATGCCCTCCAGGGAGAGGAGAAGGCCAGGAAGGGAGCAGCTTGTCTAATGCACATCATTCATCATTTATATCCCAAGGATCTAATCTTTCAAAAGGTTCTTGCACTTACTTTCCACCACTTGCAGTTACATGGCAAAGTACAACTCATAGAGCTGTTACAGCACACCTGATAACAAACTCAGCACAGAATATCTGCATCAGCCCCTTTACACCATGAATTCCTGCATTCCTGTTTACCATGGATTGTTAACAAAATCATTCCTCCTTTCCCCTAACTAATTTGAAACCCCACAGCATGCAGAACTTGTCAACACGAAGCAGATACCTGCACAGGGCTTGTACTTCAGGGTATATTACATATTTTCCAACTGCTTCCAAAGGAAAGACTCTTATGCAGTCAGTGTTGTCTGTGCTGAGAACAGAATGGACAAGTAGAATGTCGTGATGAACAGATGTGACTTCCAAGCTCAAGAAATGTCACGTGTTAGTCTCAGACCTTTCCCAGTATTTTCCCTTTTTCATCCTACTGGGGCTGGCAAATGCATGGTGTGGGAATCTCAGATACCCAGCCCTTACCTTAAGGAAACTCTGATGAGCCATACAGTAATGGTGAGCTAGTGTATTATCGTGTAAGACTTTGGAAAGTGGAGCATTAGGAACTCCAAAAGCAAGAAATCCAATCAGACACACTTTCCCAAGGCAACATAAAAGCATTTTTAGGAAAACCCCATGGCAATCTATAGGGAATTAGTAATAACTGCATCCCAGTCTTTTATTTCACCTTACAAAGAAGCATCTTCACATCCAACCCCTTCTGAACATCACTTTGAATATAAAGATAAGACAAAGCATTAAAAAAACACCTTTCTTCTTAGTTCAGTCACCTACCAGGGCAATGTTGACTCTTTACATCCTTTAATCTCTTCACTTCAAGGTCAAGTAACCTGAGAGGCACTAAGCTACAGCTCAGTCCTCATTTATGCTGAGGTGCTTTGTAAAGTCAAACATACGTGACTATGGGGCTGCAGTCTCCATCTTCATCTCCCACCCACATCCTTGGTGCAGAAGGCTAAGCAAGGGCAATGAGCACACACAGAAAGAGTGTGCCCATGCAGCAGGCAAACACAGAGTACCACATGGGCTACAGGGCACGGAGGTTGACTATGTAAGCTTACATGCCTGAAGCTCAAGGGGGTTGCCTCTTACTGCTCAGCTATATTTAATTCAGAAGATACCAAGTATTTTGATGTTTGCACTTAAGTCATGCAAAGGATAGATGGAATAAAGCTCCAAATAATTCAAAATCAACCTACCCCTTTGATATGTGCCTCAGCTGCAGAAAAAGCAAGAACACATGTAGAAAACTGGGTTAACTATATTGCAAGCCTCACCAATTCAGCAGCTTCTTTCTTCCCTTTCGTTTTACTAGTGGGAAGTGTAATGTAAGTGGTAAAAACAGGGAAATGAGAACTTCAGACTGCACATTCTATTTGCAGTTTTTCCACTGACTTGCTGTGTGACCTCAGGCAAATCAATCTCTCTGCACTTCAGCTTAACCTTCTGTAAAATTGAAATACAAATGCTTTGACTTACCCATACACTCACAGTGGGGTGTTACACAGCTTAACTAATTAATGTTTGTTAAACACTTCAAATGAATGTATCTATAGATGTTTAAATTATTACAGGTTGTAGTTTTACAGACTTTGATTTATGACCCTTGAACATATTTGCCACAATGTCTAGTGCAATCCTTTAGATTGAAACTCTGATGTAATAAATTATACTTTAAATGAGCCCTTTCCCCAGAGTGACTGTGACTTTAGTTGTCTACACTTTACATTTACAGTCATTGCACTAATTGGTCTAACCTTGTATTGCAGGTTTCCATGAACATCAAAAGACTTCATTGGTCATGCTTCAATTTGTTTCACTTTATGTTCCCATGGGTTTAGTAACAGCTAAGAGACTTCATGTAAATTCATTGACATTTGCCGGTCTCGATCGGAAGAAGAAAATCTTCTATCCCTTACACAAGTCCTTGAAGGTCTAGAATCTCTTTACTGTTCTCATTATCCCCATTCCCTTGTAATTGATTGGCTTATGGACTCAGTTCTTTTTAAACCTCAGCAATTTAGGTTTTCACTCAGCATGAACTTATGTGTTTATTCATGATTCATAGAACCACGGAATGGTTTGGGTTGGAAGGGACCTTTAAAGATCATCCAGTTCCAATGCCCTGCCACTGGCAGGGATAAAATAACTTTGCGCATTCTTTTTCAGACTCTTCCAGGGAAGTAATTCTGTGGTGTGTCCTGAAGAGGGCCTCTCACCCCCTAAAGCTTACAGCAGGCATCAGGAATACAGCAGAAAATGTTTTACAAAAAATTATGTTCCCAAATTCCCCATTTTTCATACCAAGTTTAATCTTTATCATGGGGGGATTAAAGTAATGAGCATCATACTGTGCTTATTAACAAAATACATTTGCCCAAGAGAAATAATTCATAAAGCTGTACTGTAGCATCTTTCAAAAGTGTGCCATAAAAACTGAAGGAAGCAGAAAGGAATGTGCTAATTAAAACGCATTATATAAATGCTAATGGAGGAAGTGACCCACAGCCTAAGAACTGGTGTGTCATATAGCCCAGTGTCTGATCACAAGAAACAAAGGGAGAAAAAATGAGTACAGGTCCATAAGAGAAGAAGATCCCATCTTAACTTAAGGCACAGCAAGAGCTCTGAGCAACCATCTCAGACACAGAAATGATAAATCAAGCTGGCTTTGGAGGGGACAGACAAGACTAAAACGTCAGCCTCCTGGTGAATTAAATATAGGTCACAAACTTTAGGGATTCCTATCAAGCATTGCTATGACTTGAGATGTGTTCTGGAGATAAAGTAAATTTTATCTGCTGTAAAGGCAGGGCTGGTTATCATGGTTGCTGACAGCTGAAGCAACACAGATTGGTTTGCACTCATGTGCTAAAGCCAGAGGGGTGACGGATATGGCACAGGACTCATGGGGAGCTGGGCCTTTCTGGAGATACAAATGAAGGCTGGGCATGCATCTAAGATGCCATGAGGTTCTTGACTTACATGGAGGGTATAAGGTGAGCCAGCTGTCTCTGGGAACAGAACCATTTCACTTGCTCCACCAACTGCATAGACTCATCCTCTGTTCATGACAATGGGAGCCGAGACAGCACATGTGTTAACACCTAAAGGCAGGTGTCCTAACCTGGAGCTACACCCCAGCCTGAGCATCGTTCATGTAAAGCGGCAATACTGAAAACCCGAGTGGACACCATGGATTTTGATGGCATTTCTTTCCTTGCAGTCAGAACTTGTTCTTGGGCAAAGGTTTGGTAGTTGTGTTTGCATTATTTTTCATCTTTTTATTGATTTGTTTTCTCTGGTAGCATAAAGATAAAGATCTAGGACCAGTTTGGGTGTTGGAGGTCTTCTCTTTCCATAGTTCTGCAGTAACACACTGATTGCCAATCAGCTTCCTGAAAACATCAACTTCTCAGTAAAGATGGTTGAAAAAAATTGATTTTGCAAGTTTTATTCCAGAACAGTTTTTGCAGACAGCTTGCGAATGAGTGATCTGAAGTCACAGTTGGTCTGAGGACAGCACAGAAAGACAGTGCACGCACACTTACAGAAGTCTGCTGCTAATTCTTTTTGCCATTAAAACAACCTTAAATTGTGGAGTGCAACATGAGAAACCCTCACAAAACCTGGAAGATAATGCACTTTCCTTGAATATTGTTTCTAGCATAGTGAAAATATTGATATAAAAAATACTTTTTGTCCCTAAAAAACAAAGCAGGCAGATATCAGGCAAACAGAGCCTTAGCATTGCCCTTGGTAATTCTCTTAGTGTATTATAAGTACTTATTTAGTGCACACTAAGGTTATGAAGATCAATTTAGCATTAGTATTTCTATCATGCTTTGATGAAATCAAACATGATAGGTTAAGATGTCTTATTGTATTTCTTTTTCTATGCTTGCTGTAAGAAAAAGCCAGGCATTGTTCTAACATGATAATGATATTCTCTCCGTTCTTGGAATGATAAATCACATCAAAAAGCACAGTTCAATTCATTATTTAAAATCATGAGAGGAAGTGAACTGTATATTTTTTTAATTAAGAGGAAAAAATTCAAATTATATATTGGATGTAAGAAGGGAATGAATAAAAATACTAATCATCTGAAATAAATCATTTGAAAGTTCTTTGAAGGCAGAAAAACGTAACAAGTTCTTGCAAACCTGTGTCCAGACAACAGCTCCAAATTCACTGTGTGTAAACTGCAGACTTCAAAAGTAATACCAGACTTCTGCCTGCTTTGCTGACACTGGTATCTTCTATAGCTACAGCACCACACATTTCCCATAAGTACAGAGAGGGTTGGGGAAGGGGTGTAAAATACACACAAAAGCTTATGGGGAACAGTACAGATACCCCCTGCAACAAGACAGCCCTAGCTCCACACTGTCTAGTTCAATGTTCAGTGGTCACCTCTGCAGTGTTGAGTGCCCTTCATGCTTTGAAAGACCATTCAGAGGGGTGGAGGACAGTTACTGTCCTTGACTGCTGTGTTAACACTAAATACACCCTCTGGGTGCTGAAGCAGGGTGTAGATGTTTTGGCAAGACACAAGACCTCAACACATTCTGTTCCTAGGCGCATTGGTGAAGTCTTTCCAGTAGTTCCCTATAAGACCTCCTCCTTCTGAAACCCTCTGTAGCCTGGGAGTCAAGAGCTCCTCCCCAGTGATGGCAATTCATGTCTGAGCCTGCTTAAGCTTTAACTTACATTTCATCTTCTCTTGCCTAGGTGAGTAATCTCACCACTATCTTGAGAGAAGAAAGGCTAAATGTACCACCCCCAACTGGCAACAAAAGAGGTTATTGCCCCACAGGCTGTTACTCTTGCAGGTCGCATTAGGCATCTCAAACCTCCTTGTAAAGTGCACTTCACAAGATCTTACTGGGCTAATATGTGAGACTTGCAAAGGTGAAGGCAGTTTTTTGCACACTGAACTGTGAAAAAACCCCAGGGTAGATATTTAAGGCCTAATTGTTCTGTAGTGTCTCAAGAAGGGGATGTTTCAAACATATTACTATGCAGATAAATGCATGGAAGATCATGACGGCAAACCTAGTTTGAATTTAATTCACCTGTTTGTGATGTGATGGCTTCTTATTTTAACTTGAATCTCTATAACTAATAAAATTTGGGCTTGTCACATGAAACCAGCCTTTAAAGATGAGTCCAGCTAGAAGAGTGCAGATGTGGTGTTGCCAGGGGGTCTGCAAGTGCTAGTCAAGTCTGTAATGGTAAAGGCTGATTGATCACAAAAATGAGGAGGTTAAGAAAGGAAACTGAGATTATTCCTATAACCACCAACCCATGCACAGAAAAACCTGTCCTTGGTGTTGTAAGAAGCTGACTTCTCCCTGTGAGACTCTGTCAAGTGCAGGATAATGATTCAGGCAACAAATAATCCATAGGCATATTTACAAACCCATGACAGAACACATAGACAAGTGGAGAAAACTTAGTGCTCTAACAAGGGATCCAGCAGTGCCTTGGGCTGCAAACAACAAAGCCAAAAGATGGCATTATGCCTGTATGTTTAATTTACTTATAATTTCTCTTACTGTTCTGCATTGCAAACAGAGTAGCTGCACAGTGGTAGAATAGAACATGCCAGGTGGTTATGGGCTCAGAATTACCATATTTTATATATTATCTACTTACAAATGCAACGTTAATTAAGGTTCAGGCACTGCAAAGGAAAAATAGTGGTCTGCAAACATACAGGGTCTTCTGAGTAATGAGAATTCCTTGCAGAAAGTACAAGTGCTACAGTGTTGTGTTCAATATGGAAATCTGGGACTCCATTCAAAGAACGCATGCAGAGCGCACCGCTGTTAATTGAGAAGATGTAATTAAAGTACCCACGAGCCACCAGCATGTGGGGACACCTAATGGACATTACAGAAAACAGTGTGTTATGTTGGACTACTATTCTCAGCTGTTTGCTTCCCCCAAAAAAAGCCACAGATGAAAGCTGATGCTGGTGAGCATCATAATGAGTGACATAATCCCAGTCATTAAGTCATAGGAACAAGCTCAACTGATCAATCAGCAAAACCCACGTGGCTGCTCAGGAGCCTTGACTGACGTGACAAAAAAGGAAAGTTGATGATAAGCAAGTTTCTGAGCATGAAAACTGTGCATACAAATCCCATGGGCTCATAGAATCACAGAATGGTTTGGGTTGGAAAGGATCATTCACTTCCAACTCCCTGCTATGGGCAGGGACACCTTCCACTAGACCAGTTGCTCAAAGCTCCATCCAACCTGGCCTTCAACACTTAAAAAACCCACAGCTTCCTGGTGTGAACCAGGGAAGATCTACACAGAGAGGTTGAAAGGGCTGCCAACTCTGTTTGCTTGCCCAAAAGGAATAGATCCCATTCTGCTTTCCCATGGGCTTGCATCAGGAGGCACAAACCTCTGGGCAAGAGCTAAGAGGACATATCTGTGGACCATTTCATATACACCAGCTATAGCTGCCTGCACAGGTCAATGCCCTGAGAAATTTTAACAACGAGTTCAAACTGGGCAGGTTGTGCTATTGCAGCCAAGAATGGGACTTCTGATGCTTATAAGGAACCACTTCAGCCCCCTACTTCACCCTATATCGCTGGTGAAACAGTGAAGGGCAGCAGGGAAAGGATCTGACACAGAGCTGACTGCTGCAGCCACAATCGAGCTCAGGTTGCTGGATGATTAATGAAGTGATGGATTTATGCTGCAGAGAGAAGGGAACAGCTTGTGGTCCTCAGTGGCGAGAAATCTAAAACTGATAAAAGGAATGGGGTCGGTTTTGGTTTAAGCAAATCATAACACAACCTGGGCCCCTTGCTCCCACAGTATACTTGTGAACTACACCATAGGAGATAGACATAACATATAACATCAATAACAGAAACTTTTGCATTTTATTAGCATGATATTATCTTAGTGCTCAGTTATAACAGATATTTGTGCACATGAGCAATATTATTAGCTTGAAGTCATTTTTATGAGATAAAATACTTAAGTTTCCTGCTAGCTGAAGCAAAGTAACTTATGGCTTTAGATATACATTTTAAGATTGTGGTAGCTCCTACAAACTGTATTTTCTGTATTTGTGCAAAGGGCTCACATGACTTAAACTTAGAAAAATAGATAAGTAAATCTTGACTTGTTCTTTGATCAGAATCTTGTTTCATTCTGACAAAACCTATCATTTTGGGGATCTATATCGATAAGACAGTGGTGCCTGGGTAAAACCACAGAGAATATATTATGCCTTTAGGCTAACGTACACACAATTGCATTTGTATGCATAAGGGATGCAGCTAACACTGCCACTTCTGAAAGTGTTGCAAAGCTGTTCTACTTAGATTAAAAATAAAAGTAAATAGTCTTCTTAGTGCTGTGTACACTCAGCATGGAAGAACTCATCTATAGATGAGCCAGAGTGAAAAAACTAAGCATTCACTATGGATTGCAGGAAATTGGGCAGGAAGAGGTTGTAACTGAGTATGAGAACAGCAATTATTTAACTAACACTACATTTTGCTTTTCCAGACTGAACTTGAAGTGTCATTGCTACAGCAGCAGCCATGTGAATCCAAGAATCATTGGAACGGAGCTAAGACAAAATTAAATCAAGCGCTAACAAAAATACATAGAATTAACTGAGGCAATGAGTGGTCACTTCATTCCCCTTGGTGTGCTCAATGCAGATTTGCATTTATTTCATGTGTGCCTTCATCCTGCATGGAAAAGGCAAAACTCACAGTCCTTTCATGACCTCTCTGGGGCTGAAAAAGTGCTCATTAAAAAAAGGGAGCATGCCATCACACTTCATTTCCTTCTTTAGTCATTATTTAAGACTTGATTCAAAATCTCCAGAACTCCTGGTGTTATCACATCATTAATCATAGAATCACAGAAGAGTTTGGCTTGGAAGGGAAGATTAAAGCTCATCCAGTTCCAACCCCCTGCCATGGAAAGGGACACCTTTCACTGGAGCAGCTTGCTCCAAGCCCCTGTGTCCAACCTGGCCTTGAACACTGCCAGGGACGGAGCAGCCACAGCTTCTCTGGGCACCCTGTGCCAGCGCCTCAGCACCCTCACAGGGAAGAGCTTCTGCCTAACAGCTCTTTCTCCTGTCAGGTTAAAGCCATTCCCCCTTGTCCTGCCCCTACAAACTCTTGTCCAAAGCCCCTCTCCAGAGGGCAGAGTGCCTTCTGAATTACGAGTAGTCAACGACACAACACTTAAAAGGAGGTGCTAAAGAAAAATGTCTTTTTAAACATGAACTGACAGCAACTTTCAGCCATGGGTGCTAATAAATTAAAAGTGTATGTAAAAGATCATGAACTGCTAATAATACCTTGTACATAAACTCTGGTATTTTTCAGCTGAGCATGTTTCCAATGCTGTCAGTTTATATTTATCAATGATAATATCTTTTAGATCACATTTTTCTGGAAGAAGCTTATTTATAATGAACATCATATGAAATATTAATGATTTGGTGACAGCTGACATGGCTTCACTAAGGGCAGATTGTGCCTGAGAAATTTGGTTGCTTTCTACAACAGGGTTACAGCGTCCATGGATTAGGGAAGAGCAACACATACCATCTATCTGTACTTGTGCAAACCATTTTACACTGTCCCATACAACATTCTCATCTCTAAGCTGTTGAGGCATGAATTTCATGGATGGACCACTCTGTGGATAAGGAATTCGCTGGATGGTCATAATCAAAGAATTGTGGTCAACGGTTCAATATCCAAGTGGAAACAGTGATGAGTGGTGCTCATCAGGGCATTAGTGCTGTTTAACATCTTTGTTGGCAAAATGGACAGTGGGGTTGAGTGCACTCTCACCAAGTTTGCTGACAACACCAAGCTGTGTGTGGATGTAAATGTGCTGGAGGGAAGGGATGCCATCCAGAGGGACCTTGACAGTCTCAGGAGGTGGCCAATGCCAACCTCATGAATTTCAGTAAGACCAAGTGCAAGGTCCTGCACCTCGGTCAGAGCAATCCCAAGCACAGCTACAGGCTGGGCATAGAATAGATTGAAAGTAGCCCTGAGGAGAAGGATTTGATGTGTTGGTGATGAGAAAATTAACATGAGCCATCAGTGTGCACTTGCAGCCCAGAAACCAGCAGTGTCCTGGGCTGCACCAAAAGAAGCGTGACCAGCAAGTCAAAGGAGGTGATCCTGCCCCTCTACTCTGCTCTTGTGAGACCTCACCTGGAGCACTGAATACAGCTCTATGGTCAACACAGGAGGGACATGGAGCTGTTGGAGCGAGTTCAGAGGAGGCCACGAAGATGCTGCAAGGGCTGGAGCAGCTCTGCTCTGGAGCCAGGCTGAGAGAGCTGGACTGGTTCAGCGTGGAGAAGGCTCCTGAAGGGGAGACCTGAGAGCAGCTCCAGTGCCTAAAGGGGCTGCAGGAAAGCTGGAGAGGGGCTTGGGACAAGGGCCTGTAGGGACAGGACAAGGGGAATGGCTTTAATCTGACAAAGGGGAGACTGAGATGAGCTCTTAGGCAGAATCTCTTCCCTGTGAGGGTGCTGAGGCGCTGGCACAGGGTGCCCAGAGAAGCTGTGGTTGCCCCATCCCTGGCAGTGTTCAAGGCCAGGTTGGACACAGGGGCTTGGAGCAACCTGCTCTAGTGGAAGGTGTCCCTGACTGTGACAGTGGGTTGGAACTGGATGAGCTTTAAGGTCCCTTCCAATTCAAAGCATTCAGTGATTCTATGATTCTATGAATGATTAAACGAGAAATCCTTAATGTGATGTGAAGCTGCTTTAACTGAGTGCTGAAATTGATTTTCTTGTGATATAAATTGATAAAGCAGATTTGAGGTGTATGTAAATTATTTATGGTTTTTTGGTTGGATGTCAGAATAGGCTCTTCTGCAGATAAGCAGACAGAAATAATGATCTTAAACTTTCAGTTTCGTGAATTCACTTTCTAGTCTATTCAACCAAATATTAAACTCAGAAAAAATGCTCTAAAATAAATAGCAAACTTATTTAACCCATATTTTGTGACCCTGAGAAGCAGGATACAAAGACAAGAACTTAACTAAGAATTCCTGAACTTCAGTTCCAAACTTGCCTTTATCATGAATCTTTTTGTGAGCGAACTGCTTAGTTTTTGGGCTCATCTCAGAAGCACATGGCTTATGGTTCTGAGGCCCAGAATCAAAGACACTGATTTTCAATGTAGGCATGCGAGGTGGAAGTTTTAATTTAAATCTACAGGTGTTTCTTTATTTTTAAGCATCCTTTAAGCCATTTTTGTAGCTTTTTCCACAATTCCACTTGATTATGGATGATCTGACTTCAAGGTAATGTGCTTAAATTTTTGCAAAGCATTTAAACTCAGATCAATCCAATTGTGCCCCATTATGTTGGTGTCCTCAACATAAAAAGGACATGGAACTGTTGGAACAAGTCCAGAGGAGGCCACGAGGATGATCAAGGGGCTGGAGCACCTCCTGCATGGAGACAGGCTGAGAAAGTTGGGGCTGTTCAGCCTGGAGAAGAGAAGGCTGCGTGGAGACCTCATAGCAGCCTTCCAGTATCTGAAGGGGGCCTATAGGGATACTGGTGAGGGACTCTTCATTAGGGACTGTAGTGATACGACAAGGGGTAACGGGTTCAAATTTAAACATGGGAGGTTTAGATTGGATATAAGGCAGAAGTTCTTTACTGTAAGGGTGGTGAGGCACTGGAATGGGTTGCCCAGGGAAGTTGTGAATGCTCCATCCCTGGTCGTGTTCAGGGCCAGGTTGGACGAAGCCTTGGGTGACATGTTTCAGTGTGAGGTGTCCCTGCCCGTGGCAGGGGGGTTGGAACTGGACGATCTTAAGGTCCTTTCCAACCCTAACTATTCTCTGATTCTATTCTATGATTCTATTTCAATACAGCAGGAATAGTCATTCCATATCAGTTCATAAATATTTCTGGCATGGACAAACATCTTAATATCTACATAAATCTGCAATTTCTTCAATTATCTTCATGGGGTATATTGTCAGATCATTTTCCTTTATGTTCAAATTTCACATCAATCTAATATTACTGAATAAAATACTACCTACATCATGAGGTTACTTCAATGTTCTTAAAGGAGTTGTGTTTATAATTTATCAAATAACATGTCAGTATCTGGTATTGGTTTTGGAAAGTCTCACCTTTACTGTAGCACTGGCAGACAAAAGCACCTGCAATGAGAAGCTTTTCTTGATCATGTATATACACATGCATCAAATTCAGACTTATTCCCACCAGTTGACATGCAAGTTTGAGCGCTGCAGGGACATTTCTAGGAACAGTTATGACAGGACAATGACTTTCATCATCCTTATCTTATATTCTGTTGACAGCTTTCCAATGCTGTTGAAGACATCATAGAATTGATTTTCTACCTTCATAAGCTTCTATCCTGCAGCATAAGCTCTCATAATGAGCCTGAGCATTTGCCACGTTTTCAGACCTTGAATCAATATCCTCTTTCCCTGAAACAATTACAAACCTCATTGTTTCAAGATTTTCCTTTATCCTTATGTCAAACTCATATAAACCTACAACCAGAATAATCACTCCACGGTATTATCTGTGGCTACTCATCAGTATTGTGTGCAAGGATGTTTTCTCTTCTGATAGTTTCCTGTAACTTCAGCTCTCTCATTAAGCTGCCAAGCCACAGTTAACTAATCAGTAAAAAAATCACTGTGGGCATTGGATGCAAATGCCTTTTCAACAACTCCCTGGTAGCAATTTGCTGCTTTTTAGTACTTTCTGGCTACTGTTTCTTGCAAATAAGGAAGGTCTTTCCAAAGGTAACAGATCTTAGAACTGGTTTTGGTCTGTTTTATTTCAGCCCTCCACACTAGTTCTGAGAATTCCTTCCACTTGCAGCCTGCAGATGCCTCTGCAGAGATTTTTCTGGTCTTGTCCACTTTGTCTCTTTTCCTTCCAGAATCTGCACTTGGGTTTATTTGTGGTTTGAAATCTTGGAAATGTTCTCTCTTTTTTTCTGGAGTTTGGATAAGGAATTCCTCACATTCCCTCCCTCTATACCCCCCTTTCATCTGGGGCTTTTATTCCCAATACAATCTGATCTCCAGAATCAGGAATTTCACAAGCCATCCAAAATTGCACTTTTACCTCAACAGTGTCAAATCTGTTATAAATTATTCAACTATTTCCTCTGAGTTCTCTTATGAAATCTCTCTCAATAGCTTCAGTTATGTCTAAGAGCTCAATATTCATGTTTGTGCTGCACATTCTGATAAATGATTTTCTCTGCCTCAGTCACAGGGTAATGTACAAGTCTCATACATCTGTGATTGAAGCAGTCCAAAGAAAATCTGCCTGTTCTTATCTGTGCTTGCCAAACTCTTGCTTTAACTTTTCTGTTTCCTCCTACCTTTCTGGAGAGCTCCAGTTGCTCAGGAGTTCTTATTCCTCCTTTTCTTATTCACAACTTGTCTTAGATGTAATCATCAATACGTACAGTGGTACCCCCACTGTCAGACTGTTAGGGATGTACGTGTGCATGTGTGATATATGTTAAAATCTGGGTTAGGCTCTTAAGTACCAAATCTTAAATAAATAAAGCAAGAAAGTAACTAGATGCTAGAGTAAATAGCTTCTGGAGAAGAAAAAAGGATCACGTATGGATTTATACCATACACTAATCAGTCTGTATCAGAGTGTTTCAGTGATGTAAGTTCCAACACCAAGTTAAAAGGTCCAGTTATCACTGCAAAACCATAAAGCAACAAAAACACAATGTAGTCACATTTTTAACTGACATTTTAACACATGATTTTATGCAAATACATTCACTCACCAAGGCTGAAGCACTTACAGACAGAAAAAAATTGAGGTCAATAGTAAAGAGACTTGCAAGGAATATTCAGGAATGAAAGTGTGTTCCTGTAGAATATAGTAATTGTTGAGAAGGATTGAGATGATCCAGGTGCTTGCATGGGATCTGGCCTTAACTCTGCAGCTTGAGCGGCAACTACCTACGCACTTACTTATCTTCCATTTAATAGTGTGCTGTGCTAGTACCCTGCAGGTTTCTGATTTCTCTGTGTCACTGACCTGGTTAATTAGCAAGCAGCTCAGGGACTGCATGATTCCTACTGTCCTGCTTGAAGGGGCCTCACAGGACCCCACAGAATTGTGTACCCCACCTACAGGACAGCAAAGAAGCCAAAAATTACATTTTGATCCTTTAGAATCATAACATCACAGGATGGTTTGGGTTGAAGGGAGGAACCTTAAAGCTCATCCAGTTCCAACCCCTGCCATGGACAGGGAAACCTTCCACAGGAGCAGCTGCTCCAAGCCCCTGTGTCCAACCTGGCCTTGAACACTGCCAGGGATGGGGCAGCCACAGCTTCTCTGGGCACCCTGTGCCAGCGCCTCAGCACCCTCACAGGGAAGACCTTCTGCCTAAGAGCTCATCTCAGCCTCCCCTCGGGCAGATTAAAGCCATTCCCCTTGTCCTGTCCCTACAGGCCCTTGTCCCAAGCCCCTCTCCAGGTTTCCTGCAGCCCCTTTAGGCACTGGAGCTGCTCTCAGGTCTCCCGTTCAGGAGCCTTCTCTTGTCCAGGCTGCCCCAGCCCAGCTCTCTCAGCCTGGCTCCAGAGCAGAGCTGCTCCAGCCCTTGCAGCATCACTGTGGACTCCAACAGCTCAATTTCCCTCTTGTGTTGGGGGCCATAGGGCTGGAGACAGGACTGCAGGGGTGGTCTCACCAGAGTGGAATAGAGGGGGAGAATCCCCCTCTCTCAACCTGCTGGCCACAGTCCTTTTGATGCAGCCCAGCATATAGTTGCTGGCAGCATTCACAGGGACTACTAACTTTTTGATAGGCAGATGGGGCATAGTCTGCAGCCATCCATGTCCTGCTGGTGGCAGGTTTAGGGCATGAGGCATGAAATTGCAAGATCCTTCCCCTTAATAATAACTGGATATTTTTGATGTACACATAAAATCTCTTTTTTTGTTTATTTTTATTTGGGTTGAATGTCTTACTGTGTCCACTTTCCATTGCAAAAATAAATTGCTTCCATTGTTTCACAGTTTTTAGTTCTTCATTATGTAAAATAGCCTTTTTCATGCCAAAAGGAAAACACAATCCAGCTTCTTTCTTGTGGCTTTGTATCCTTTTATCCATTTCACTTTTATTGGTCTCTTTCTTAAAAGAAAAATTTAAATCCAGTGAGTCCCTTTTCATATCGGAATGTTTCACCTCATTCAGCTCTGTCACAGTCCTTGAGCGCTGATAACTCTTTTTTGCGATAAAATGGCCAGTCCTGAACAGTACTAAAATAGGCTTCACCAACTGATTTATATAAAAGGCTTTATGAAAACCTTTGTGTTGCCTACCATCCCATTCTCACATCTTGTCAACTTTTCTTATTACAAATGTGCGTGGAGCAGAAGTCATTATTGTACCTTCTACCATGATGCCATGTCCCTGCCTGTTAAAGATATACCAGTTATGACATTTAGTTTGCTTTCACTCTGACATAGATTCTATTATTCAGACACATTACAGACATTCAGAATACCAGCTGAAATACTCCCTGAAGAAGGGAAAATTAGCTGTCAGCAAGGGACTATATAAAGACCAAAGCAAATAAAATTACCAAAGAGGTAGGAAATACATGGCAGGAAACAAAGAAGAAAGCAAGAAAAAAACCCAAAGTGAAGCTCAAAGCATTTCTTAAACTCTCCTTCTACTTTTCCAATAAAAACCTAAGTAGATTGCAATTTGGCTTCTGTCTCAACATACAGGAATGTATATTTCATTTTTAGATCACTCTTTCATGTTCATTCTAGTTTAACAATAGGGATATCTTGTCATCGTCACCTTTTAGGTACTGAAGGTCTCCATAACATGGGTGAAGGAATTTGCATCCAAACCATGATGAGAAAAATAGATATATATGCCAAGGACACTTCTATTTCTGGCCACTGCTTCTACTGACAATCCCATTAGGAGATTGTGCCAAATATATTTGAACAATAGTTAGGTGAATTTGGATTTGTATGAATGTTTCAGGTTCAGCCACTGAGTTCAATTTAAACAGTAAAAAATGTCTAATTGAACCTGTTCCAGAGATGTTTAAATCATTATGACAAAAGGTCTGTGGCTTCAGCTAAATGCATGCAAGTTTAACTTTAGGCATGTGAAGAGGCATAGTAAAGAGAAATGGGTCATTCACAGTTTTAAGTTAAGCACAATGGTACATCCCTGCAGAACTGCGTCAAAATGTGAAACTCCCATTGAGTTTAAAAAACACACTTTGACAATAACAGTATTAGCCTGACAGTTTATACTGAAAACAAACAAAAACTCCCTAGAAAATGCACTAAAGTGAGCTTATAAATATTAATTTGACATTTCTACCAACAGAAATAAATAAAAGCTAAAAAGCCAAGTATTTGTAATCATGGGAGACTCTTGCATGTTCTGTTTCTTATACATTGTGGGGTTTGGTTAGTGTTTTTCCACTGTTTATATTTCTAGGCCAATTTGCTCTCCACACTATGCTGCATCTTACTGGGAATCTATGTATGAATTTCAATTTCTTCACTTCAAAAAAGCAGATGAGAGAAGTGGATATGGGACCTGTCTGTTTACTTGCCATTTGAAATGCAGATAGAAGGCATGCAGCTGCAGATAAAGAGTCCCTCCTTGTCATACCAAGTGGCAGTGGTTAATTGTGATGCATCATGAAGCGTATTCATTGTCAAGAAACAGACACATTAATCTTGGGAAATGTCATCGGGCAGATCGAGACACACTGGTCAATAAAACCCAAATGGCTTTGTCACTCTGGAGATATAAAAGATGACTAAACTTTGAAAAGCAAGAGACTTACAGTACAGTTTGAATAGCATTTTCCTTTACCTTCAAAATTTGACGTTTCCTCACTGAATTAAGTCAAAATTCATGTTCTGTATCAATTCCTGTATTGATATTCCTGTATCAATATCAGATTGTTTCTATAGAACTTCTTTGCTCAAATAGTCTCTATAAAACCAACTCCTTCTGAAAGTCTGCTTTGTTTAGAAATATGACCTAGAAATACTGACAGCCTCAGACCTTCTACGATCAACACCTTTATGAGACACCCTCGCCTATGACACCCATCAGCACATGGTTGGGTGAATGCTCTGAGTACACCGTGAAGCTTGGGCATCTGCCGAGTGTGTCTGTTGCAAGATTCCCAAGTTCATCACTGGCCAGAGTTACCTAAGGGGAAGAATTACTTGAATTTTACCTGACAAAACACAATTTCTTTCTATATCTGTTCTACTCTTATGTGAAGAATATAAAGAGATTTTGATCCTGCAATAAGCCTTTCAAGGCGCATGCCATCCATCTGCCTGACACTTATGCTCTTCCTGCCTGGGACAGCTACAGACCTCCTGAAACAAATCTTATTTTCCAAGCTGCACAGGATATCCACAGTGCTCAGCTCCTATTCTTCCACATCTGGAGGGCAAGCAGATGAAGGTACTTGTGAAAACCACCTCTGAAGGAACCAGCCCCTCCTAAGTTGTTTGCTGTAACCAGAAATACTTCCTCACTGCTGTATAAAACCCATTTTTCACTTCTACCTGGCTAAGGTCCAACAGAAACTGTGGCAAACAGCAACCAGAGAAATTATATTGTTTACCATTAGTTGATACCAAACTTGGTAGTTTCTAGGAGACATGGTTGTATCACCTATGTAATGAAGCTGAGATAACAGAGTTGTAGTGTGGGTTGGGGTGGAGGAGGAAAGTAGAAAGAGTGATACAGGCTTGAGACAGCTCCTCATCTGTACCTAGAGTGAAGCAAAGTTTATTTCAGTGTCCCTCAGATCAAGCTCCAGGGTTCTGTTTCCCTGTTTGAAACAGAAAACATCTGAGGCTCCCAGGCAGCCAGGGAATACAATATCAGTCAGCATGAAAAGGATCTGCCTTGGCACAGTGTCAACTTGTCAAGGTTTCTGTAAAGCATCACAGGAAAAAAAGGCTTCTAAAATGACTTGAAAGTTGCTTTGTTGCTGTTTTCAGCGGGCTCCTTCCAAACACGAGGGTAAGCATGGAAAAGGTGATGATTTGAAGATGTAAAGGCAAAAGGAAGGAAGCTGGCATCATCAGCCCATCAAAGATGGAAGCTGACATTCAAAAATGAACAAGAGATGACAAGACACATGGGGATGAGACAAGAAGGTTGTTCAAAATGAAAACAATATCATGTTGTATAAACAGAAACTAATAGAAGAATGCAGGAAGGAGGTGATATTGTCAATGTACTGGGGCAGGAAAATGTCTCTGTATGTGGATTTTGAATTCATTTAGATGGGAGAAAGCTGGATAAAAGAATCATGCAGTAAGTGAGATGCCAGGTGATAAGAGCCTGGATAAGACTTTGAGCTATGTTACAGTTACACAAAGAGCACATCCTGAAAAGAAGGTATGCAGAAGGATTTGCAAGATCCAACCAAAGTGGGTAGAGGACAGCTCATTTTCATGACTTTGCCCTCAAAAATAAGACCAAAAGAGACATCAGTGGAAAGCATTAACAAAGGGTAGTTGCTTAAGTTGATATCTAGATGTCAGTCAGACCTG
This sequence comes from Melopsittacus undulatus, assembly GCF_012275295.1. Lineage (NCBI taxonomy): Eukaryota > Metazoa > Chordata > Aves > Psittaciformes > Psittaculidae > Melopsittacus > Melopsittacus undulatus. Next base: position 6,071,068 of record NC_047528.1, on the reverse strand, counting down.
TCAGAAAAGCAACCCCAGATCACTGTTTGGACAGACCAAAAATGGCCTGGGGTAGGCAGACAAGTCTGTGACCCATTGAAATAGACATGATAAGATAAATTTGTATTTCTGGATAACAGTACCAAAACCAAAGAAAAACCAAGGGCAGGTCTTTGTGGCATCCTCACAGAAAGCTGAATGAGGGTCAGAAGATGACAAAATGTGATTGAAAACGTGACAAAACATGACAAAATATGACAAATGTGATTCAAAATGTGACAAAATGTGACAAGATCACAAAATATGATTATAATGACATTAAAGTCACTAAAGGGAAGAACATCCTGGGAAAAGGATGGCCAAAGGCACCAAGAGCAGCTGAAGGTCAGTGAGGGCAGAGGCACATATAGAGACTTTACTTGGTAAGAACCACTGCAGACATCATTGAATGCAGGTAAGGATGCCAGTTGGACTGAAGAAAGTCGAAATCAGAATCAGAAGATAAAGTCTTATTTTAAGACAAAATCTCTCACTTCATCTGTTCTGTATTCTTTCATATTTTTGGCTTCATATCTTACAATTTCCTACTTATATAACTCCTAGGAAGTGTACAGAAAGAGAATTATTGGGATTGTGATCCTATGGCTGGATAAATGCTACTGGAGTGCTGCCATGTGCCCACTGCCACTTGTTGAGATTCCTTACAAGAAACACTGCAGCCAAAGAAGCCTTCCAGTAGCACTGCCCTTCTTCTCCAGGGGAGCACACCACCAAGGTAAGGCTTATCTACATAGGATTGAGAGCTTGCATAATCCACTGGTTCTGCACTATGAAGTCAGGCAAAGCAAGCTGGCAGTGTCTTCTGCCCATGTGGTAGCAAATCTTGCTTTCAAATTCGGAGTACCCTGGTTCAATCTGCAAGGTGTCAGTTCAAAAACAGAGGCTGTCACAGCTGTGGTGCTGCTTCTCTGTGCTGCATTGCTTCAATGGATAAAGAATTCATTTCCTAGAGTTGTGGAAATGGCACCTTTTAGAAGAAAACAGCTTTTAAAACCAAAGATTGGTTTTAATAGCTAAATATTTGTGCTCTTACTAACTTCATTTGTAAGATTATTCTTCTCTTTCTCTATTACTCCCAATTCTTTAATGGGTTCCTTTAGTGTTGATGGGCTTTCTTTTAATTGAATGTATTCAGGATCACAGTTTCAGCATATTATTTAGTGAGAAAGGAGAGAAACCTTTACTTCTCTCAACAGATGAACAGAGTTTCAGTTACAGTGAAATAACCAGCACATCCTCATTAAACCATCATTTAATGCAGTGTCTCAACGAGTGTAGTCCCCATTAACAATCATACAAATGAAAAGAACTGTAAGCTCTGGACCAGTTAATGATGGATGCTAATTAGCAGCAGTTGAACAGAAGAAGCCATCTTAACTAAACAGACAAATCTCTGCACTAAAAAAGCCATCAAGCTCCCACTTATAATGAGGTTAATTTAAACCTATTGTTGAACAAAACCAGGCCTCCAGCTTGAAGGAGACACTCATCGTCCTTCTCCTAACTGTAAAAGGGAAAATAAGTTTAGGTGGAAAAACCCTAGTTCAGAACATGTTGTAGAATGACTGTCTGGACATTCTTCTCTTCCTGCACAGTGACAAAGTCACCCTGGATCAACAGCCCCAGGGTTAGCCCACATTGCTAAGGATAAGTCCAGCACAGAGCAGCGGATGCAGACTCCATGTCACAAAAACTTGAATCCTTGCAAACACTGCAGCTCCAGAGCTGATGCTTCACCCAGAGCTCTTGTTCTGTACTTTCAGCTATGCTGAAACACCATTTTTCTCCAAAGTCTCAGTTTAAAAACCCTCAAGTGCTATATTGGACATAATATTACAAAACAAGACACATGTTCCCTATCTGAGTTTTCATTCCTCTCCTAAAACATGATCATCTTCTGTAAGCCTTTAGGCTTTCTCCTTGCTCATTTTATTCCATTTTTCATTCCATCTCAGCCTCACTCAGCAAGCTTCTGCAAACCTCCATGGGTAGCAGTCAGGGAGTGCCTGGTGTGGGGTCACTCTGTGCATTTCTTCAGCTCCTTCACCTTTGTTCTCCTTCCTTTTGCTTTTCACAGCACTGTACCACTGGTTTTAAGGTCAGCCCTAAACCTCACTACACAGCATCCCCCCATAATAACTCCTCTGATCAGGTGTAAAAGCTCTTAGAGCAACAAGGCCAGTGATGCCATCAGGGTCTATTTCCAGACACAATGCTTGGGCTCACAGGTGATGCTTAGTACAATATTCCACTAACTTCACATGGAAAAGGCTGGAACTCACTTCCCTCTCTGTGTTTCCAGCTCAGCAAGACCGCTAAGACAAAAAGATAATGGCACTACAATTGGCAGATATGACTCAACATACAAAAATTGAAGCTATGAAGAAGTTTTGCTGGCTGCTTTTTTTTTCCCCAAGATGATTTTTCTGAGTACAGTCATGCTTTTTAAAGGGACATTGATCCATTTCTTCCAGCAGAGACCATTAGGTTTAATGGTTGATACACACAGACCTCCAGTGAGAAGATTGTCCATATTCATCAGATCTGTATTAGTTCGTTGTTTCTTAGCCCATTTTTTCCAGAGGAAGGAAGGATAGGCTGGCTTGCTTCATAGGCTTTGCAAACACAAGTGGGGAAGGTAGAAGCTTCCTAATACTGCCTGAAAAGACCACAGCTGTGAAGCAAAGCAGAGCATCACCTCATTAATGTTGAATCTAAATCGTTTTTTGGACTCTCTGCTGACAGTTTGCCACGTTAAAAGCTAACGTAGCTCAGCTGAAGTGAACAATATTGTGCTTGTTCACAGCTGCATTCAGAACTAGCAATTGTCTGCCACAGCAAGATGAAGTTAATGCCAGATGTTACTAACACAACTGAAAATGAAGTTCTAGAATGAAAACAATAACATCTCATTTGGGAAACTCTACAAAGGATGTAAGAAGCCAGGTTCTCAGATGTTGGAAACTAACACAAGTCCGTTTGCATCAGCTCAGAGTGTGGCCCCATCTCTCTGTATCATAGGTTCAAATTGAAAAAGCAAATTAGAAACTGATAACTTAGAGCAGGAATGCAAATTAAATGAGGAATGTAAATCAAAGGGTAATAAATTTTGCCAGAGGTTACTCTTGTATTAAAGAAGCTCTCCAAACACTTAAACAAATTTGAAAGAAGCCTTTGAAGTACCTGAACATGACTTCTAGCTTTTGTAACAGCTTACGTGGTACCTATTCAAGGACCTGTATAAATAAGTATGTTTGATACTTGGACCTAGAATTGGACAAGCTCTTCCCACTTGATGACAGCAAATAGCGGCCTACAACAAAAGACCTTTTTAAATTAAAGAGAAAAACAATAGAAAGCAAGCAAGCACTGGGATCCTGGCTTGTGAAATTCATGCTTAAGATCAGTTAGAATTAAATGATGCATTTTGGTAGAAAATTAAATATACGATTTTCTATAAGCATATACTGTTATTTTCCCCCTGACATTCCTAGACAGATTACAGAAGCAGTTTTTAAGCTAATAAATAGGAAGTCTTCTCAATAGCAGGGAGTTTGGCTTCCCTGTGCTCCTGAGAATATCTAGTCAGGCAACTGCCTAATTTATATTTTCTAAGTAGAAGATAAAGCTAATTACCTCTAAGTGGAACAATAATTGCCATCAGAAATTAATTCCAGTAGCAGACAAAATCCCAGACACCAATTTATAAAATAGAGATGTTTCAGTCTTCTATTTATTTGAGGATAATCTAGTGTTCTGATCAACAGTGAGGGCTACCCATCAGTTTGCTTGGTTACAATGCCTAGCAAATCTGGCAGGCACTTTTCTCACAGACAACAACCTCCAAGACCTTCCAGGAAGGATAAATAGGAAAGAAAGCATGAAGAGAAGTACTGTGGAAATGCTACTGGAGTGGAACTCCAGTTAGTACTGGTGGAAATGACTGGGAGGGAGGGAGGGAAATGGGAATTGTTCAGATTACAGGCTCAAAAATGGTCTGGGGGAAGAGCAGTGCAGACAATAGATAAAGATCCTCCTGCTCCTCAAAGGTCTCTATGGAGCTGGTGGATAGTCCCCAATGGTGCCCAGAGCCACCAGAAGACAAGGTGAAGAAGCAGACCTCATAGTCACTTAATTCTCCCCATCCACCTTCTCCTGGTGGCATTGGACCCCACAAAGCCCTCTGAAGACTACAGATGCTGAGATGGTCATGCTGGAAGGCGGTCACAGACCAGTACCCAGGTGTTTTTTATGCACTTCCATTGCAGTCTTGGCTCTTTCTTCGTCATTCCACCATGCTTGTGTATTCACCTGAGCTTCACCATTGAACGGACTGCAAATTGCCAATATGGAAAAGCCCTCATGTCTAATGCTGCTGTTATCACCCTATGGCCAGTGCTTAGAGGAAGAAATCCCTCTTGGCAGCAATTTCTGTGACCACATCATTTTCCTTGGAGCTTAATATTCTTCAGACTTCTATATAATAGTTCCATATAATACTTCCATGGGCAACCTGTGCCTGGGATATCTGGATGTTATTAAAACCACAAGAGCCTCCAAAATCCATTGTCAAGAACAAAGCTAACTCCTGCCTTGCATTTTGCTCACGCTTGTTGCTAACACAGAAAAAATCACAGACTTTAAACCTTCCCCAGTTGTTTTCTCTATTTCCAAGCCATTTGAGGACTGCTTTAAGTTTTCAATGCTCTATTGCCCAACTCAAGTATTTCCTGAGCTTCCTTTGCTCTTGTTTAATAATAAAAGCTTACAATCCCTCTCTTTTGCTTCAGCAGCACTACTCAAATAACTGCAGTACCAAGAAAATCATTTTCATTCTGCATCCAGCCCAAACCCACACACTTATCAGGGAATGCTTAGGCCTCAGTTTGTGAGGACATAAAGAAACTTTAGCAGAGAAACAAGTCACTATAGCAACACATGTTAAAAATGAGAAATTCTATTTTGTGGTGTGAAGGAAAAAGGATATTACTAAAAAAATAAGTGTCTCAGCCTCTATGCTTGTGTACCTCAAATACGCGAATAGTCCTACCTGGGGATACTCAGTGTCATTGCACGCCACAGATTTATGGTTTCTGAGCTTTTTTATACATTGCGTTCCTGTTTGCAAACCTTTTCTATGCATTCATGAGGACAAGCATCCTGCCACTTGTTTCATATGAAACTTAATGTCCTTCTGCTATTTTGTCTGATTCCAGCAGCTGTAGGAGAGTTTATACAAAAACCCGGAACATTTTAAAGCCTTATATTCCATGATCATTTTTAAAGGTACATCAGAATTGCTTGTTCAGGTTTTCTGCCTTAAAATAACACCACACTAACGATGTATTAGCATGGTTTTCTTCCAAATACTATAGTTGCCTAGGAGAGTATTTTGATCACACTGTCTTTGCATTTCTCTGCCTGCTGCTGCCATTGATTAAAGCCACTTGCAGGGCTCCAGGCATGTCAGAGCTCTCCAAGCAGGCACAGCTGCTTGCAGTCAGCTGCATGCATTCCTGACCAGGGAAGTATGGAATGGAGCCGTAAGACCAGCCACCTGTTCCTACATGTTTTACTAACTAAGGTTGACTGTATTTTTCTATAGAAACAGAAATTCTTACTTATGGCTTATTATCAGAATGCCCTGGACAGTAGTGGATGATACTTGGAGCTCCCCTAGGTAGACCAGGTAGACGGAGCTCATCAGCCATGGATGAGCAATGGGAAAGGTGTGAAATATCAAGTTTGAGATTGAGCTTTCAGGTAACATGAACCTAATTCCCTTAATTGCCAAAAGCCTTTATGACATTGAACAAAGCATGGGGTCCTTCTTCCTCTCTGTTTCCCATATGTAAAATGGTGACCTAAGCACTCTGCAGCTGCATGAGTGCACTGTGAGGGATTGAGCATTAATACAAACAGCTCTGTTAGCTCTATACTGCAGAGGGAAGGAAAATCTCCTCCCTGCTGTTATAGATGGGAGGCTATACTCATTTCCAATGCTCAGATAAACATCAAGGCCAATTTCCTTTCTGCCTCTGACTGTTCTTAGAATGTAACTTAAGATAAAAACTCAAAGTTATTGAAATTCAGATAATAGCTTTAAATTTTGAGTGTGAGTCAGTCAAATTGATTTCCAGACTGATCGGCATTCAGGCATAATTGAGGTTGATTTTGTTCAAGTAGTTCATACATTTATCAATAATCAGCATTACAGGAGTAAGAACCATTTCTACTGGAAAACACCTCCTGAGTCATATGAACAATTCACCTTGTGCACACATCCTGAGAGACAAGCAGACACTCTGAGCAAGAACCTCACCCTGTGAGTCAGCTCACAGTTCCCCTCACTCTGCTGCTTTAGGATGTCTCCCCTCTGTTGCTCCTCTATTTGCATAG